>NC_089545.1:4800000-6299999 GCF_040115645.1 Euwallacea fornicatus
TAAATATTAGATAATTAGAAGGATTTTATATGGAGAAATACGTAGGTACTACCCCCCCCCCCCTCTCCTCTTCCCCCCGTTATATGCGACAAGGAATAAGGTCACGATGATACCAATTAAATTTTTTTTTAATTTTATGAGTAAAATTTCTAGTATATTTTATTTCCTATTAGCAACTAACGAATTTTTAACAACATTTCACTTTTAAGTGTTCTGCTTAAGCTTATTTCATGTTAGGAAATTAATGTGATTAGTGTACTGCGCCTCTATATTATTTACAAATGAGAGCATAGTCAACATAATCAAATAACGTTACTAGTGCGTATCATAAGTTGAGTGTTAATTCAGAGTATCTTGCATTGGAACCTATCTCTAAGTACCAATTACAGTAGTTATTCGTACAACTCAGATTTACCTATTATTACTGTATTGTCTTATTCCACTTCTTCATGTCGACATCAGTATTATGGTTATTGATCTATTATTTATATTTATGTTAATAAAATTTTTGAATTATTTATTTTAGTTTCATTCAGCTCATTCGCAAGTTAGCAAAGCTTTTATTGTGAAAAATGCATGATATCGTACTTTGTGTTCCGTTTTAGTTCCCATCGCGAATCAAGATTCGATCAATAGTGCTGTTCCTAGTTGCAGTTTTATTTTGGCTAGTTTAAGTTAAGTATAATATTTTTGCCGTTTACAGTTTGTTTCGATTTACGTTCTTCGATACTGCACAACATACAATTTAACTGTAATAAAATCGACGCACATTAGACCTAAAATTACCCAAATATTTTTAGGCCGAGGACCCGCTCAGAGAACTAGAGGGACAAAAAAACAAAAATCTTCAGATTCCGCTTGTGAATGGAAAAGTCATGAATATCCCGTTTTCGGCAATAAACATATCAGAGGAAGTCAATAAAACTGGTATTTGGAAACAAGTCAATGAAGGCAACTCCAAAAGTGAAACGAAGAAGGGCGACAAAAAGAAAAGTCCGAAAACATCCATGTGAGTTTAGACGTCTAAGCACGCATTTAGGGCGGTGCAAAAAAGTATCCCAAACGGCTTAGAACTTTTTATTTTAGTTTTGAAAAGCTTTTCGTCCCACGGAAAAACAATTTTTTTAATGATTAAAAATTGTTAATATAATAATTATAATAATAAAAAACAGTTAAAATATATTTTTTTTGCTTTTGAATATTTCAAAATTACGTGCGTTTAATAAATCGTTTGAAACTGAGCTATTGGAAACAGTAGAGGAATTAATTCTAGTAGCTTTCCTTATTCGCAATTTGGGTTAAAAACAATAGAAAAAAGTTTAGATGCTTGTGATATAAACATTATAAAAGCAATTGAAGTTTACAGAATATGTTTCAGGAACTTATAAGACTGTAGTGTTTAAAGATTTTTATTTGCGCAAAATTCATGTCTTAAAAACTTTTTAAGCCGGCCCAAAAAGAAGAAAAGCTCAAAGAAAGGAGAGGAGTTGAAACAAAAACTGGAAAAAAAGCTTTCGATAATGAACGAGGAGGATGAGGATGAAGGAATTATGATTAAGGTGACCGATCATATTTTGCATCTATAAAATAGCACACTCCGCACTGTATACGACACTTAGCAACAATAACACTTCAAACGAGACACACATGATAGGTATAAGACACCTCAAAGATCAGCCTTAGGTATCAATTTTAATCTTAATTCTTCTATTATAATAATATTTTATTGTCTGCACGCAATGTTTTGTTTCCTTCCATATTAGAGTCAATTATCACGTTTATCAGTAATAATTTTTTTTTAATTATGCATGACTGCCATAGTGAAATCGTAGTATTTTCAAGACTAAAAACAATTTTTGTTTTGTTCGTCAAACTGAATTAGGTGTTCGTGGTTTTAATGTTTAAATTTTTTTCAGCGTCCAAGCATAAAGGAAAATGGTACAAATATTATTGAATTTTATTGAACTCTTGCATGCGCATGTTGTGATCTCTAGAAACAATACACTTTTCACATTGCATGTTTTACTTAATAACTATTTCGAGTACTTTATACGGAGCTTCCTAATAAGTGACTTGGTACATCTGTTGTTTTTCACAGTACTTACTATTTATTAGCGAAAATACTCATATTATTTCTATGCTTTTACTGTCTTGTCTATACGTTTTTTCTAAAATTTTGGAACGTCCTTCCAATCGAATAGTAAGTCCGATTTTGCTTTTTTAGTGCGAACAAACTAAACAGTTTAAATACTGGAGCAGGGGCTCCAAGTCGACACTGAAGCAGGAAAATTCGCAAGAAACCCATGTCTAAATAATCGATTTACACATATTTGTTTTGTAAGTTTAACGTAATACTTAATGCAATTGTTTAGCAATATAGTTACATATATTAATAAGTCTTGTTGTAGAGGTATTGTAATGATACTAACCTCCTGTACTCCTTTTTTTTGCAATTTGTTGTAAAAGGAGCTTACGTAAATCAGGGGTACAAAGCGACGTGGCTCGCACTAAATGGGATTTTTCCTTAAGTCCATATTAGTCCTAATCGACCTTATTTATGATGAAAATAAATGATAATTGTCCATAAAATAGGACTGAATGCTCGTCAGAACAAAAGCACGATTCACTTAGCTTTTGAAGATCAAAATAGTTGGGCATTTAATTGGGTTTTAAATGACAGATTGGGGATTTTTCGGCAAGAAAATTTCAAACTTTTGATTTGTATTAGCGCGATTAAAAAACATAATGATAAAAAAAACATATCATTTCAAGGGGCTCGATCGAGAGTAGAACATCCACCAAAAGTGGGGTATTAATCGGTTATTAAAACACTTTTTTTCCGGTAATATCAACATTTTTTAAAGCTATAAAAATGTGTATAAAAGAGTCCTTCCTAGTATGCAGTCTTAAAACCCTGAGGTACGACCTTAGCTACGTTTCCGTTTAGGAACCGGTTACTGTGCTATTTTTGTTTTACTGCAACAAAATATTGTTCTCGTCACTAAGTTGTAATGGAACGGTCAAGAAAAATATTTTGATAATGGATCAAACACACCGCAAAAATAATCCACAATTAACTACTTTTGTTGTAACTCTTATTTTATTTCGCTGCCTCAACTTGGCCAAGACGCACTTCATTCTAACCTTTCTCTCACTTACTTTCTTGGTTAATATCCTCACCAACGAAGGTAATTATTAACTAATTTTTTGGGTTCTAATTTTGGTTTTAACAAATTTTGAACAGCTTCTTGACTTATTTAAGTTCATTCTTAACTTTCGGCGATTCATTCGGAGCATTTAGAGAATTAAATTTGTCAAACTTTTTGAAGTACCTAGTCTATTAAACATTCTTGAACGGAGGCAACCATTTCAATTCGAAAATGTATTATAAATTAATAACGTTGCACATCAGTAATAACTCGGTCTTTGTCCTTCGTGGTACGCCCCTAATTTGTTGTTCAACTGTTGAACCGATTGTACGTAAAGATCTTAATTGAAAGTTTTAGTAATGATCGTGAAATCAAAACCTTCCACCACGAACCAAAAATCACACCAGTCAAAGTCAATGCGACCATTGAATAAATGATAAAAACTCTTTTTTCTATTAATGCAATCGACTTATTCCGGTCCAATTCTTTATAAATTGAAACCGAATTAAACAATATCAAAGATGGAGTCTGTCGTAGTTTCTGCAGTTGTAACAAAGTATTGGGTGAAACGTGTGCAAAACTCACTTATCACACTCATAAGACGCCACCGACACGTGCCAATGAACTCTCTTTTCGTGTGAAATGTGACATTTGCGGTGATAATGGCATACCTGATATGTTATTTTCAGGCCTTAAATTGCAGGTGAAATTGTTAGACGGTTTTGATTTTCCACATTTTCATTTTATAATCTGTGGACATCAACTGAAAGAGGAATTTCCTATATGTCGGACTAACTGCGTTAGAGTATTTGCGTTATTATGGCACTTACAGATTTTAGCCCAACAAATTTTGATGAAGAACCTTTAGAGATGCCTTAAATGAGTGACATAGTATTATATAGTAAAGTCTAAAAATATTTCTCAAAACATCAAAGGGCATTATTTTAATGTATAAAAATGTGAACAAAAGTATTTAAAATCTTTAGTATTTTCATGTACTCACAAAATGTCGCCCCAACCATCACAGAAGGTTAGTTCGCCAATGCCAAGTGTACCTATTAGATCTTACCTCATTATATCTCAGAATTATTACCATTATAACTACTTCCAATTTAGAAAGCGTCTCAATACATTTACTTATCGATATAGCCAAATCTTCAAGACAAGTTAAATTAGTTACCTCATTAATTACATGTAGTAGATTTCCCCGTATTTTCGTTTTGGAATAACGCCTCACGCACAAGTAGGAGCTAAACGGCTCCTACGAGGACCCTTGTTAACGTGTTAGTGAGAAATCTTTCACCATCTTCAAAAATTAGAAAGGAGTAATTTAAAAAACGAAAATTAACAGACCTCAAGTATATTATATAGGGTGTTTCCTAACTACGTGTAAAAAATTTAAAGGCGTAATCCTCGACTGATTTTGAGTCAAACATGTCTAATAAACATATGTCCGTAAATGCCTGGTTTCCAAGATACAGGGTGTTGACTGAAAGACGTTGAAAAAGGTTTGGTGGTATTTACTAACTTGTTTATTGTTAGTTTCTTTTTGCTACTTCCACTACTATAAACAAGATGGTCAGTGTTATTTTGGTTTTTTACTCTCCAAAGCGAAAGAATTTAGTTCTGTGTCCCAAAAATCAGATTATACCTCAGTTTTGAGACAATCATAAACAAGAAGGATGGAAGCGTGCATTGTGAGTAACGGTGGTCGATTTCATCAATTCTTATAATTAATCATTAAAGCATTCCCCCAAAAAATTATCTTTTCTAAAATTCAAACACCCAAATTGAGTCATTTTGGAAATAAAATCTCTTTTTCTTGTCACATTTCAACACCCTGTATCTTGGAAACAAGGCATTTGCGGACATATGTTTATTAGACATTTTTTACTCAAAATCAGTCGAGGATTACGCCTTCAAATTTTTTACACGTAGTTAGGAAACACCCTGTGTACTACTGCATGTTTCACATGCAGAGAAAATCCCTTGTCTCAATCGCTGAGGAATCGAGGTCCTTCCATGGCCCATATCAACGGCTGTTACTCGTCAGCGATGGAGGGGAGAAATTTCGCCTTTTTTTACTAAAATAGAATTTTGGCCGAGACAAATGTCCAAAGGTCCGCTAACCCCTACGCGGGGGTGAGGCGTTCTTCCCAAGCAAAATGAAAAATCAACGTTCCACCTGACACGTAGAGATCATGTTTACGTAGCTGATAGTGTAATGCAACAGTAATAAACGACATAACGTAAGGTATTAGGTAAATAAGTGTAAAATTAATTAATTGTAGCAAAAATTTTATATTTTGTATAAGCTTTATTCCATCGCTTATGTCTCACATAAGTATAATACCTGCTGGACTTCGTATTACCAAAATATACCTCCGTTTTGGTCTAAATAAAGCAATTATTAAATTAAAGATACCCCTCCGTTATTTGCCTAAACGCTCCATAATTCTCAGAAAAAAACAATGTATTTTTCGATTAATTAAAAATCCAATCAACGCGCATCAATTCGAAATGGCAGCCGACACGATTGAGCCGGAATAGGAAGTTAACGCGAAAGTAAAAAATTCAAGGAATTTCGAAAAATGGGTGAAGATAGCCCACATTCTGCACCAATACGTTAGTTGCAGGGGGCCACACAAAAATAATTTATTTTGTTAACACCACTACATCCACTCACATCACGTTCCGAGCCGCTGCTACCATATAGTCCATGAAAATTTGCATTGGTCCGCTGTAAAGTGAAGGGAAAATCAAAGAACAAAGTTTATAAATGTAAGCTTAACTTCTGCAAAGAATCTAGTAAAACGTCTTAAGTGAGTGCAAACGGAACGCAGAAGTTTTTCAGTTTTTGTTTTCGTTTTTATCTCCTGGTGATAATGAAGACTAAATTTATGTAAGTAGTCCACTATAGAATACGCTAATGTTTTAGGATCTACGTCAAAAGCCAAACCCAATATTTGCCAAATTTTTAAAATATTGAAGGTCTAAATAAAGACAGACGTAATTATTCATTTCACTTTTCCTTTCTTTCTCCGGCAAGTGCATAGCTTGAAACAGGTTTCGTCGACACCTTAGAAGCGTGATTAATTTTTTTTTCAGAGGTTTTAACCAAGGCTTAATTAGGTCTTAAAGAGCCGGACTTAGAGAATTTTTGTATTTTTCACGAAATCACCTGTGCGGGAATCGTTATTTTCGCAACTACGACTGCGCTTTCTAGGTTAATAGATGGATTGTGAGGCATCATCGTCGATACATAAATCTCTGGGGTCTTAGTTTTGTAAAACGTTTTTACATAATTGTTTTGATGAACAAAATGTCACCGGTGTCGTAACCAATTGAATGTGAAATCGAAAATTTATCTCCGTACTTCTCGTTGCAAATCGGATTTTCGATCTGGCGCCGAAGAAGGATGCGAAGAATCAGCGAAGTGTTGTATTGTGAATATGATAAACATGCCAGATATCTCCGTGAAATGTAACGCATCGATTTTCTAATTTTGTTGCAAAATGGAGGAGCAGACGGCACACGAAGGCTCCAAAAATTAGGTATCCGCTGCATTACTGCGTTGACTCCCATTGTTTCCAATTCCGAGCCGAAGGAAGATCTATTGCTTAACTTCATTGTTTTGAATGCCAAAGTGGACAATTTTTGCAACCAATCAAATGTCACGAACGTATTTAAAACAGTGACTTAATGCTTAGGAATTTTAAACGTCATTATGCACATTTCATGTGCAGGTTGGGCCGATTTTCACAACGGAGCATTCCGTTATGGGCAAAATTGAATTCTTACGATTTTTTTTCTTGGGAACAAAAAGATTTTTGCAGAAAATCAATAAAGGAGGCGAATAACTTCTTTACGTACGCAGCGCGTAAATATCGACGACCATAACAATATTAAAGCTGGTCAACGGGGGTCAAATCGGGAGATCTTACCGGCGCTCCAAGCGTACCCAATCCAATTTCCTGGCCAAAATTAACGTAACCATTTTCTCACTGATAATAAACACCATAGTACTGGACAGGGTGTCACCAGATGCAACGTGCTGTTTTGTCGCACAGTTTACTGAACGGATGTTTATACGATTCCGGTCAGGTGAACGTATAATTTCAATTTTTGCTTTCCTAAAAGAATTATTGTTAGTTATGTTTTTCTTAACGGCGGTTTCTGGGACTTTGCTTAATCTACAAAACTGTTTTCCAGAAACGGCGGAATTTCGATTACTGTCTATTTTCAAGTTTTTAGAGAACTCGGAACATTTATCGAAGAAAAAACTTTTTTTATGGACTCTACATCAGATCGCTACATTTTCAGAGGGTTTTTGTGCTCTCAGCAATTATTAGTCATATAGATGAATAGGGCTAAATTGGTATAATATGGCAGCAGCATTGATTTCATATTAGTCGTTCTTCTTGAAGATCCTACAGTGTTTTCGAAATAGACGAAGCCATGCATAGTTTTCTTAGAATGAAACAATATCAAATTTAATAAATCCTGAGATTTCATCAAGAGAATTACTGTATAATTATTTATTATGAGTTATTTGGCTACACAGAAAATTATTTCGTCATCAATAAATAAATAATATCACTAAAAATAACAAATTTCAATTCCAAAGTTTTAATGCCTAGAAATATGTTGTTATACTGGTTTTCTCTTCAAAATTGTCGTTTCTTAATTTATTAATGAATAATCTCTTAAAATAATTTTCGGCTAAAGTGGTACAGGGTCGATCTATGTAAAGTAGCACACTTGGTTTGGATTTACTGCCATAAACTTGCACAATATTAATCTAAGGTGACGTGGGTTCTATGTCAATATTGTAAAAAATAATATCATACCTGCTGAGTTTCAGGTACTGCAATAAAGCTTGAAGACTCCTTTACAAGGGTAATGACAAATTAAAAGAACCATGTTACATAACCAACAACTTAACATCAAGAATATTAGTCTCAGAAACTCAGATATCTGCATCGGAAACAGCTTTGTAACAAGATTTAAATGAACGAATGGTGGTTTCTGATGATAATGGTGCTATTATCAAAATTTGATTAGTCCCCAGTTTACTAGAAAAAGTGAGATCAGCCCTAGTTAATACAACACTCAACTATGACCAATGACAAGATCTGAATGGTAGGAGAAGTAAAATCACAAATCCAATAGGAAATGCTAGTGGATAGAATCCAGAATACGAACTGGAAGAGTGCTACTGATGGTACTTTCAGCTCAAAGAGTATCAGTATCCCAACGTGCGGTCTGGAATCGAAGATAGAAGAATACAATCTAGAAAATTAAAGCCGCAAGGAAGATAGGGCCAGGCCATGTTAATCAGAGAAAACCATTAACAAAAAATACTCTTGTTTGGAGTTGGGTTATATGGAAATGGATTTCAACAATTTGATTTTTGGTTTGGAAATTTTTTTATATTTTCGGTTAAGCTTGAACGTCACTGATGGAGCCGATCCTCGTATGGAGCTTCCACCCAGTTCTGGACTATCCAGGACAATCTGGCCCATCAAAAAGATAAATGCATTACCCTCTTTCATCATAATACTCGATCTATCTGCAACAAAATAAACAAGTTTCAGGCCTTCCTTATTGACAACCTCCATTCTTTCATGGAGACGACTTCAAACTGGCTCTTGGGGAAATGGAGGATCTCTATTGGAAGACCTACCCTGTTTCAATAGCCTCTTGTCGCATTTTAGTTTAGCGTTAAATTTAGCGACTTTTGCCTTATTTAAGCGATCTTCTAACTCGAACAGTGCTCGTGATAGCAACAGTGACCCATGACACTCGGACCACTTGGTATCATCAGGCAGTTCACTATGTTGTGTTTGAGAGCTTACTTATTCCTTGATCTGATACTGATTGTGAAATCGTACTGTCGTCAAAGAAAGGGGTTGAATTTTCACGTAAGAATCAGCAATCCAAAAGAAAAATCGATGTAGTACAGAAAAAGGTTGAAGAAAGTTCAGGAAAATTGTATTACTCAGAATTGGGAAAACTCGCGGAAGATTTATGAAATGATGTACATGATTGATAGTTATAGATATGTATGGACCCTTTGGAATTTTTAATTTTGCAAAAAAGTCAGTGTCGTACCGAGACAGAAGTTCTCGTCAGGCGTCAGTACAGGACGGGAGCACCCAGGCTCTTAATGATCGATGATTGTAATAGAGGTCTTGAACTATGTTTGGTTTCACACTGACTCCGTAATTATGGAAAAATGGTCAGAAATTGTGGTTAACAATATTCGAATTTATATTAGTAGTATAGGTTTTCCACACACCTTTAAGTAGATCTGCTAGATGCTAAATACGAGTTTGATGAATGAAAAATTTCAATTTAAAGGTATTAAATATCCATTGATATCAATTGAGTTGACACAATAATTTGAACAATATGATGAATCAAAATCAGTTGCACGTTTTATACCAAAAAGTCTGTTTTTTTTTTTTTTATGCAAATTGAATCGGTAAGTAGGCATATTTCCCAAGTAGAATTTTGAAATTTATATAGGTATTAGGTTTGAATTAACAGACCATTAACAAACAATCGCAAAAAAGCGGGAGAGTATTACGCGATCCTTAAGTAATATATTAACGAGATGCGAATTTAAACTAACACCATGCAGACGAATCTCTGTAGTCGCTTTCTAAGGAAATCAATTTGATATGGTAAATGGCAAATAATGATAGACGTATGATTACGCGTTATATTGCCGGAATAGATTAGTCTCATCCAGGACCGGTTTAAGCATTCACGCCTACCTACTTCTATTTTGTATTATCATTTTTTAAAATCAAAAAGTAGGTACTTCCATGGTACTTAGAATAGGCAAAAACAGCATTGGCTATCACGTTAACGGCAGAGCCAATATTTTTCAGAATACTTTGCGGTCTCTTGGCACTCGCTTCCATCTGCTCAGCCCGTCCAGCTGAAACAGAATACGAATATGAAGACGAACCTGCGCCACCCCCAAAGAAGGCTCCTGCCAGACCTCTGGTAGGCAGAAGAAATCCCCTTGCACCTCAAAATAAAAAAACTGCCAGCACCACTACCACAACCACCGAGGCAGCTGCAGAAGTGAGTAAACAAGTTTTTTGATACATTTCTAACAAATACTAAGAAATGTTCCCGTCTGGCAGGTCGAAGTAGAAGAGGTTGCCGAAGGAGACTACGTAGAAGAGCAACAACAGGAAACCAGTTCAACTACTGAAACCTCAAAGAAGTTCCTCAAAGGCGGTATTGTAAGGCCATTCAGGAGCAACGATGATCTCTTGGCTTCCCTGAAGAGAAGAAGGGAGCAAGTGGTGAGCAGTAAGTGTGGACAAAAAACTCAGCATCCTATAAGATTTCGAGAGTGTTGTTATTGTTTTAGATAAGCAAATAAAACCAGCTGCTGTCAGTGAGCCGAAAGAGGAAGCTGCTGAACCAGTCCAGAAAGAGTCGAAACCAGCTGCAGGCGCTGGTCGTAGGAATCGATTTAACAAACCTGCAAAACCAGCCAAAAGTGAAGAAGTACCAGAGGAAAGCGCAGCAACGACAGCTCCAGCAAGAACAGGGCGAGGAAGGTTCAGTGCTAGAAGTTAGAATAGAAAATTGTTAATTTTCGAGAGAATAAAGTTATACTAAACAATCGCCTCGTAAAAACAAAATAATAGAGAGAGAGAGGGGGTTTTTACTTTTTTACTTTTATAACGAAAGTACATTAATCGCGTCGAGAACAATATCAAAATAGAGTTTGTTCAAAATCAGTGAGGATGTAAATATAAATTATTAGAATAGAATAAAGTGTATTAAGGTTTAAAGTTTTGTTATTGTAGATTCAGCCTCTATATCGAAACAATACATAAGGGGCGGCTCTGAGGAGGTGGATCACCTCTGATATTCCAAACATATTTTTAATATATTAAGAGAAATGATTAATGACTTTTTAACACTTCCGATTTAAGCGAGATTACACAATTACTTTAAGTTTGAAATTTTTAACGTTTACGCCAACGTAGGCACAATGAATATGAAATAAGTAATAAAATTACAAAATGGAAATTTGTAAATAAATCTGCTTTGCGGTGATTTCATGCACTGGTTGCAGCTGATTGTTACAAATAAATAAAGAATGAAATTGAGCATAAATAATCACAAAATAAAGCAGGTATTTGAAGAAATTAAGTAAAAGAATACACTTCAATTGCAAATGTGAGTCAAAGTCATATGGAAAGTTGTTACAGAAAAAAGAATAGTTCATGTTAGTTCAGATTAGTAATTTAGTTTATTAGTAATTAGTAATGATAAGTAAGTTACTAATAATTTATAGTAATTAGCTAGTACAGGAACTGTTATAACGAAATAACTGCAAAGCAGCTTTGGTCCTCTCCCAACATGGGGGTGTCGAGCTATAGGATCCTCCTACAAATATCAACACTTGAGATACAGCATATTTGCCTAACACATGTATCAGTCAATAAATTAAAATTTAATAGAATTTTATGTTTATTTTGAGAATTGGTATGTTATGGAAAATGTTCAATTGTAAGTTGTCACTCTTCATGCACGAGCGTAAAAGATTACGCACGAGCAGCCGGCGAGGACTCCTACCTTTAATGCGTGCTCCAGACTCCATTGCCTGCGGCTTTAACGCATTATTTAGCATCCGTGTGTTAAGAAACTTTGTAATGATTTATGTATACTATTTTTCCTACGGCAAAAAAATACAAATGCAAATAACAAGAATTAGCCGACTGGGAATCGCAGCGGGTGCATCACATCAGAAGTCCGATACAACTGAGCTGCCCCGTCGTCGGTCACATTCATAATTATGAATGAACATTATAATGGTCTAATAGATGATTTTGATGTTTTATTGAACGTTTACTTTTCAGATTAGCATCTTTTTGCCGTTTTCGAGATACCTATGATATTGCTTAGTTGTTCATAGGGCACATAATTGTTTTAGATAAAGTCGACAACTCTGCACTGAACTATATACATAAGATAGTTTACGACCTATTATGGTCGTATGGCTGTAAACGCATTCGAGGAAGACGTATGTACTTTTCAATTCATTGAAATTTCCTAACAAGGGAGCTAAGTGAGTCATCCAGTATCTGTTATCAAAAATTTAGAAGATTTCTTATTTACTTTTAGAGATGGCACGTTAGGCAATGTTATACTTTCTACTTCGGTTGAAACTATTCTACAACTATCTGTTTCTGTAGGAAAAACTGTAGCAGAAGCCGTTTTCACTTTCTCAATATTCGCATTCGCTGAATAGAGAACGCGTGCAGTTCCAGAATGGGAGCCAAAGGAAAGCAAAATCTAGAATAGAAGTACAAAAGTAAATGCTAAGCCATGATTTTGTTCCACAAAGAAATATGAACGTTTTTCATGGCAGAAACGCTCAGTGGTAATGACTGCGATTGAATGTGCCGATGTATGTTTTTTAAGTTTCATGATTTATTAGTGTCCATCAGCGAATTCAGTGTACGTTCGAAATTTACCACTCAACAGATGTGTTGAACAATGAAATGGAAATAGGACGCAATTTTTACTTAAGTACAACGTTAATTTGACCCATAAAGAACGCTAATAGACTCTCGAATTATTATAATATAATAAAAGATGTTTAACAATGCCGAAATATTTAATACACGTATTTACTGCGTTTTCTTACGAGCGAACGGTGAGAGATAAGTCTTCGCCGTTAATTATCTGCCATCAGCATGTGATAAAGTGGGTACTTCTTGGCACATTCGTTGATAATCACACGGCAGTTTGATACCACAAAAGAGTAAATTTCTCAACCACAAAACTAATCGTCTACCTGCAGAATGAAGTTTCAAAAATCTGGCCATTCTGCAAACAAACAGCGAAAAGGCAGTAAACTTTGAAGGTTGGCAAGACAAGAACGGTAAAAAAATTCTTTTTCTTGTTGATGCATTTTTAACCGGTTTGTCACAATAACACAGGGTGGGTAACTCACTAGGGGCCACGTCTATTATGAAAATTGTTTACTTAACGCTGGTGAAATTTGAGCTAGAGTGTTTGTGTTAAAAATGGCAAATTACCTTTGTTAAACATGCGCTACTTAATTTCTTCATCCAGTTAATTTCGCTTAATTAACGGATTAATTATATGTAAATCCTGATTAGAATTATATAAAAACGGAACATTTTCGATTTCTTTTATAGTTCCGGACCTCCGAAGGTCGACAAGTTGACTTTCTTGCCTGCTTTTAAGTTATTTGCCATTACAAATAATGAGTACCTAGTGAGGTTCGAATAAGTATTTTATTTAAAGAGGAATTCCGTTACTGCAATGATGGCATTAAAGATTTGAAAGTATGAATCGCCAATGTAATGTGTGCGCAATTAGCAATATTGTTTTCCACGTTTAAATTAATAATACTATCACGGTGATGATAATTAAGTTAATCATGAACTGACCATATACAATACATACTTTCGAATTTCTGTCAGTTCGTTAAGGTCGTCTATTTTCTACATCAAACTTTGTGTTGAATCATCGAAAAGTAGCGGCGCCCATGAACTTTTCAGAGAAATGCTGATTTATTCGAATCGGTAGATATCGATGGGACTTCAGAATAAGTGCGCGATCCACTAGATGTCTTGGTAGATACTGGTTTAACTGAACAGTATTTCAAAGGAAGTTTTCGAGAATGCCACCGATTTTTTCAAAATTGATTGTTACTGTTTTGCGGGGCACATGAAATATGCGAAAAAACGAAAATAAGTTAACAAAAAAATGTGTAGGTGTGTGCTAAATATATTGTAGATCAAGGCGATACGTGTTACTCAAGTAGTTCAATACCGCCATGTTACGCAGGTTGTAGGCACCTACTTCAATTTGATGCTGGTTATTTTCAAAGAACACTGCGATATTAAATTTGAAGAAGAAGAAGTCATGAGCTTTTTTATTGTTGGGAGAAGAACGTGATCAGAATTGAACGTTACTTATCAGTGGATAGATCAGTGTGAAAATTCTGTCCAGGATTAATGGGAGCGAGACCATACAGATAGCGCTGAGTGAATGTAGCCAGCAAAAGTTCCTTATGCGATAAATTTATCAATGCAGCAGTGTTCGAATTCGGAGGTTGCAAGCACCGGAGTCAGCTTCGCTTGAAGTTTAGAGAAGGACAAAACCCGGTTTTAATCACATGTAAACTTGTACATGTGACAATTTGGGACATATTTGCGATGACACGTGGATCTGGAATGACTCGTGTGGACTAGGATGGGAGTGTCCCTTCAGAAAAATTACGCAAAATGTAGTTTTTTTCATTTTGTACTAGCAATTTTTGAAGGATAAATGCGTCTGCACTTAATCACTCGAAATACTTTTAGCTGGCACTCGGCAAAGAAATCGGGAGATCTTCCCCGTAAGAGGTACTCAACCCGACAACATCCGTGTGGTTACGAAACGACAATGGCATCGTTTTCTATAAATATTAATAATTAGTGGGTGAAGCTGCTATTTTTCATCATTATCAAATCAAGACCGGCTGATTGCGTAAGAAAAAGATTGTCGACCCAAAACTACTTTCTCTTAATGAATTCCCTCCACTATCCAATCAGATCATCACAATAAACATCCAAAAATATTTTTTACAGGTTGGTTGTTGTTCGGGCCCATTTGATCAGTAGTTAAAACGTTATTGACATTGATATATTGTGCAGAATTTGAAATTCTTCGAAAAGCATAAATGCGCACGCAACAGCGGACAAGAACAGAATTTACATTTTCGACAGCATGAGGACATCACCATCATCGTCCTTTCAGCCCACACGTACTTTCTCTGCAATAATGCACCAGAGGAATTCAAATGACACACGACACTCTAAACTTCGATTACGAGTATTTTTGTTGATCGGCGCCATTTCGTTACGTAATTATCGGTTGGCACATGAATGCGATTCCAGCTAAAGGTCGTTCAGTGTAGTAAATTGGTCATATGTACGAAAAGTTGTTCTATGTCAGTAAACTAGTTTTCATTTCACTTAAATCCGCTTAAATGGATTTTCCCCTAATGTAACCCGCTTAGTTTTAGCAAGAACAGTTTGTCAATTCCGCTCGTAAATTGGATGGGATTTCTTCAAGAATCCACCAACTAATTGGCTTCAATTCAAGTATTTTCCCTTTGGAAAAAATCCAACCACTAAAGCAACAATACAAATTTTTCCACTTATAATTCGAAGTGTCAATAATTCAGCTCAGAGGCAATGCATTGTTCCTTTTCTCACACTGCACTGCCATTATCCGTTAGGAGGCCTCCATTGAATATTAATTCATCTTTATCCGTTAAACGTGGTATCGATTGTCTCGTCACTTCCACTTTGTCAAATACGTGACAAGAATTTCAAATTCTATTCTCATCACACATCATTAATTGCCCATGTTCCATTCACAATCTGACTTCAAGCACTTCCTTTAGTTAGATGATATGAGGAAGAAATGCATCACGAAGGTGTAATTTGTATTAGCGTGACGCCCAGTCAGCTATTAAATTAAATACATAAAACTAATGTTAAAAGAATGAGATATGCACAGTGTGCGAAAAGTCGGACAACACGCGAATATCTCGAAAAATATACAATTCATTCAAAAATACCTTACGTAAAAATCAAAGAAGTTGAAAATTTTTACTGATCTGCGATATTCAGAAATATACAAGGTGTGTCACAAAAATAGCAGTGAAATGAATGTATATATTTTTTTTTATGAAATGGCAAACTTTTTATGGCATTTTCTAATTCACCCTCGCATTCTGAACACATTTCATCTAACATGTCCTACGTCTAACTCTAGCGGTTCAGCAGCGATTGCAGGTATGAAGAAAACCAAACAAACCTATTTTCCTGGGATAAAGTGCTCAAAATGTGCAGATGCGACGAATCTGATGATCTGGAAGGCCGTTCTAAGGATCATTAACAAGAGCGATAATAGCTTGCCACTTTTTTGTGCCCAATCTATGCAGTAATTAGCTCGCGTATTACGCAGCTTGGATAGGACTTGGAGGTGAAACAGAACGGCCCTCTACATCGCCAGACTTGACTCTCTGTGACTATTTTCTATGGGGCCAATTAAAAGGCAAGGCGTAAGCTGCGAAACAGGCAGATTTGAATGAGCCGCGATGAAGAATTACTGACGAATGCCGTCTCATTAGTGTGCAAATGCTGGAATTTGTTGTTCAGAAATTCTATTACAATTTAGCTCATTGTCAAGCCGTTCAGGGGCCACATTTCGAACACTTCGTCCAATAAAAATCAGTTCATCTACATTAAAGCAATTTTTTTATTTTATTTTTTTTTTTTTTCGTTTTTTTTTCTTTATTTCTATAATAGCTGCTGAGGCTCTAGAGTTAGCCATAGGACGTGTTACATGAAACGTGTTCAGAATGCGAGGGTGAATCAAAAAATGTCATAAAAAGTTTGCCATTCCATAAGAAAAAACATAAATTCATTCCACTGCTATTTTTGTGGCACACCTGAATACCGCAGGATGGTGAAATTTTTAAACTCTTTCAATTTTCATTTAAGGTATTCTTTAGTGAATTGTATATTTTTCGTAATAGTTCAGTGTTGCCGGATTTTTCGTACACAATGCATGTCTTAGACTTTTCAATTTTCTGGGTTAATGAAAAAAATTAAATAATCGCGATGGTGCGATGCTTAATTAAAAAAAGTGAAGATTGACTATGTAGCCTCACACCATTGAGAGGCTACATCTTTGGAGGCAGAATATGGAGTTGCTTGGTTTTTAGTTATTTCCTTTTTTACGATTGACAGTGTTCATGACACCAGTGACGCTGCGATTTTGACTGTTTTTAGGCTTTGGACCGGAGCCTCGGCGTCTAAAATTTCAAAGTTTGAGGTTCTTAACTCGAAGAGCGAAGATTAGACCTGTCGCTTAACAACATCGAAAAATTACATCTCCGAAGGTGGAAAATGTGAGGTTGGGCAAAATAATAAAATCCAAGGATTTCTTTTCTTTCCTTCCTTCAAACTGAGGACAAATCCTCAACGGTGCTGTGTGACAAACTATACGCAGTATTAGCAAAAGAATGCCGTTGACACGCCTAAGTTATTCGACGTGGGTAATTGTAATTTTGAGCTCAATAAGAAGTGTTGTTGGCAGTACCGCCGCACTGGTCCTTTATTGTTTGCCTGCACCTAAGATTGTGTACTTGGTAGTTGTGGCGGAGAACGGAGACACACGGAAATAATTTGCGTCAGCCATTTACCACATATTTTTAATGATAGTTGGTGAAGGTTTCCACACATTCGTCTTGTGTTCCTCACAGGTTGCAACAGACAAAAATTTCTGAAAATTCTTTTCGCAAAAGCACCTGGCAACTAGCCCAATCTCGACGACTCCTCTTGATATGCAAACCTCTTCTTCACCTTCAGCATTGAAAGCATCTTCACTGATATTTTGTCTGCAATCTTCATGCTGTCAATTCGAAAAGCGAAAGTGTTGGCCTCGATCTCTCTCACTCACGTGTTGGCCTCGTAGTTTCGTCGCACTCTGACACTTCTGCGACCGTCTAAGAGCGGTTCTTTCTTCCTTTCCTGCCAGCTAGTACTTCTTATTCGGGTCTTGTCTGTCGTTTAGGCGGTTGGAACGCGCACCGTACGACCGAGAGGGTGGGTGTGATTTGCCGACCCTCAATTTTTGTTTAAAGTTTTATTTTCTGGAGGTTTTAGTGGACATGGAGGGGAAGATAATCTTTATGTAAGTACATTTGCATATAGTGTTTCCACGTTTACGTCCCGTATATGGATCTCGCAAAATATAATACATACAGCCTTTCAAACAGACTTTTAAAGTTCACACTAGTTGTTAATTAAGTCGTATAAAAAATATCACGTATATACGGTGTGTTCAAGACAAGACACTGGGGTCTGGTACTCGGTCCTTGAGTAAATGGGGGAAGAGTTACGCATTAAAGGGCGTAGGTTTACGGTGCAACCAGATCTGTAAAGTTATGTTTAGTTTTTCAGGCGTTGCGAGTAAACCCAAATTTTCAATAATTTTTTTTTTACCGAATGGTGAGAAATATGTGAGAACCAGTTTTCCATTGCAGGTTTTTATAAACCTCAAAATGAGTCTTAGGTTCATTTTACGGCATTTGCTTTGTCAAAAATGACCGTTAATTTTTTCCTTAAAGCCGGCCCTGGTAACTTTTTTTCTAGATTTCGAGACACATTTTTTTACACACTCATTGACGATCACGCTTAGTAATTAATTTTTGAGGGAGGCGTCCACTTGCTCCACAATATGATAAGGAAAGCGTCGATTGATTTAATGTTCAAAGCGAATTTTAATCCATAATAATACTAAGCATGTGATAAATTCTTCTTGTCGATTATCAAATAAGTTAGTTTCTTTGTAACGATTTTGCGCAAATTGATAATCACAGTGTAACAGAATTTCGATATGTTTTCTGCTTCACATTATATCTTAAACACCGATTAACGTTGGTCAATTTCACACTTTCAACAAAAAGAAGCTTATTGTTAACTGTGCATAACAATAATATAAACCTCTTTGAACTGCTTCGAAAGAGCCATTCAGCTTCTGTAATATTCTTCTAAGATTGATCAAGGATTAATTCGTACCAGCAGCAGCTAAATGAAGTTAAGTTCACTTTTACTTTGTCTTCAATTTTTATAAAGTGCGGATGCTGCTTTAGAATGGCCGAATGAACGTAATACCTTCTGCCTTATTCTCATGACAAAGGAGAATTGAACACGAGCAGTTCTTTTTGTGAATTATGCTATTCTACCATGAATATATCATTTATCCGCAATCGCATTTTAGACGTCATCTGATAAACGATTCGCATACGAAAGCGCGATTGGGAAACGCGTCATGTGCTAAGTGGGTAGATATCCAGATTAACAAATACTTAGACATCTATATTTAACTATAATATTATATATTATATGTATAACATTACAGTATAATATTTACCTACTATAAACATTAATTTTTGATGTGTTAAGTCGGAGTTAACTTATCCAGTATGTAATAAAAAATTGTGAGTTTACAACAAATTTCATAAAAAAATTCTGTATTTAGTTATTAAAATTTTTAAACAACCGATTTAAAATGTTAGGAAGGAGTTGGTAGGGAAAATACTGCACCTGATAAAATATATGTTCAGAGCGAATACCATTCTGCACTTGAATAAGGATCTGGATTATAACGAAAGCGATATTGGTCAAGCTGTTTTTGGTCACAATCGAAGTAAATAGAAGGCACCGACACCTGTAGGGACAATAGGAAGACAATGTCCCCCCACGCGCCCTCAAAATTTTAGTCTTATAAGTTCTGTGCGTTTTTTCGTAAATATATATTCCCACATTTACAGGGTGTCCTCAAACGGGATTGCCTATACCACAAATGAACCAAATTGTGCATTTTTCGAGAAAAGGTCACTCTTCATGGAAGTTTTTGCTCGTTCCAAAAGCACCCTCCGTACTGAGAAAAATAACTTTCTTATACGGGGAGCTCGGAATCTTTAAAAACATAGTTTGGACTCAAGAGTAAACTAACTCTATTTCTGGTTTTTGAGCAAAATGTTACTTGAAGAAGTTGCTTAGTCACTTCACAAGTCAAAATGCAAAATTTCAATTATTTTAATTTTGAAATTGATAAAGTTTGAGTTGCCGAACAATTTGCAAGAAAAAATCGTAGCGACCCAATAGGATGGTAAATAAATTTTTTTATAAACAGAATGTGCCGTTTTAATGAAGACAGAATGATGAAAAGAAGTCTACATAACCACAAGCATGAGAAATAAAATGAAGATCTCTAAAGAAAGCTTGGTAAAATCCCAATTGGAAATGGCTCTCGTTTCCGGTTGGTTGAAGAAAAGGTGACAATATTGACTTAAGCTAACTAAATGGATTATAAATTCTTCTACTGAAAGTAAACAAGCGGTTTCTCTACTGATTATTAAATCTTTAAATTTCGATTAAGCCACATTGATATGTTAATTGAAAGATCTTGTAATATTCAAATACTAATTTTCTCTGCTGCAACATGTCCAAAAACCGACGTTTAATAACACTAATTCGTATTTAAGTGGTATGTAATAAACTTTCGGCGAGAGAACGAGTTGCATTTAACAATTTATTATTTGAGTAAAGGTTACGGTGATGAGATAAGGTTCTTCAGGCCATTGTGCAAAACGAATAATCTAATTAGCATGGAAGACGAATCATTTCGAGTTGATGACCAATTTATACGAAACAAAACCCGTGATGAAAAATTTTAATTAGCCATAATAAATGTTGAAATCCACCTTAGATATACTATTGAATCTCACTAAACATGTACTACCATTGAAAATATGTATTTGAGATAGGTGAGCATGCAAATGAAGTATTGTTGCTAATATCGAGTACTGCGGCTAACAGTAAAAGTAAAAACCTTGGGCCATGCAAAGTTCAACGTGAACGTTACCCAACCGAATAGATTCTTTGGGGATAGCTGTTATTTCTTTTAATTTTGCAGTCCTTTCGGTACTTAAACAGTCAATGAGAATCTTGATGTTACCGACCGTATTCTCACAATCAGCAACGCCATTTTTCAACCTCTCCTTTCGATGCGATAGAGAATACTGGAGGTACAGGGTGTCCACGCGAAAAGTCCCACTCCCCCTTTGACTTTTTAATGTATTGAGACAAAAAAAATAATTTTAGCAAAAAGTGCCTGAAAGTTTATGTAGTTTTTAAAGATTGTCAGCAGTTTTTCTGCACGTTGTTTAATAAACGTGTGCCAACCCAATATTGTATTTTTTAACAATTATTTTTTTTACATATTTAAATTCTGCGTTTTTTTACGAATTCGACAATATACATAGGTCACACTTCAAATCTCATAATTATTATTCTTATAATTATAGTGAAAAAAAGAGTGTCAAATATAATAAATGACATCAATCGAAGTAATATAATAACGAAATGCCCACGAAATATGGAAAAAGATATCGATTATGTGTTGAACATGATGGCAGGAACTTTGAACAATACCTGTAAAATAATAACAAAAACGAAGGAATAAGTTCATTCTGCCTTACTGTCATCGTATTCAATTGAATTTAATTTTAATTTTAATTATTAATATTAATTATACTGCTATTGGCCTGAAAATTAAATATTAGGTTTAGCAAATAAAAAAATAAAATACACCTTTTGAAGTGTTTATCTATTTTTTAAAGTAAATTAACAAAATTTGGCATCTTTCTTCTTCAAGTATATATAATTTTTCATGAAAAATATTGATTATAAACGCAATAAATTATTAAATTTAATTTTGAGACAATCCATAACAATTACAAGACAAATGACTACTGTGACCGTATCAGCTATATTTCTTTCAAATCTAACTTAGGTATATGTGTAGAACACTGTCATTGAACTATGTTGCACGGCAGTAAATTTTTGTAGATGTTTCAAAAATCATAAGATTTAAGACATGACATATATACAGGGTGTCCAAGCGAACATTGAATATAGGAGATTAACATGGGAAATTGGTTTTTATTTTTTTGCGCCTGTACGGATTATCCAATTGAAAAATTTTTATATGGAGGTCATAGTATGCAAGACCGGCTATCTTTCAGTATTTTTTTCAGTCTTCTAGTTACAGCCGTTTTGGCTCAAAACGCCTCCAAAATTCAAAAATTTGAATGTCCCGCGTAACCGTTCGGCGCCATGATTGGTCAGAATTAATGTCAAAACACAATGTCGCCAACAACGTAAGCGTAAACACCCCATTTCAAATTAATTTTCCCTTTTTGCTGATTTCTAACTTATTTAAGAATTAATTCAGGGAAAAATCAATGGAAAACCTGAGGATAATTATTATGTGGTCTGCTTTGATGTCCCTACGGTAAATACGCAAGTTTCTTATTACCCTATAATGATAACACAAAGACATAACCTAACCTTTTATCTCACTTACTAGACAGAATCTTCGCGGGCAATTTTAAATTTAATTCAAAACAAAACTTGCGTATTTACCGTAGGGACATCAAAGCAGACCACATAATAATTATCCTCAGGTTTTCCATTGATTTTTCCCTGAATTAATTCTTAAATAAGTTAGAAATCAGCAAAAAGGGAAAATTAATTTGAAATGCGGTGTTTACGCTTACGTTGTTGGCGACATTGTGTTTTGACATTAATTCTGACCAATCATGGCGCCGAACGGTTACGCGGGACATTCAAATTTTTGAATTTTGGAGGCGTTTTGAGCCAAAACGGCTGTAACTAGAAGACTGAAAAAAATACTGAAAGATAGCCGGTCTTGCATACTATGACCTCCATATAAAAATTTTTCAATTGGATAATCCGTACAGGCGCAAAAAAATAAAAACCAATTTCCCATGTTAATCTCCTATATTCAATGTTCGCTTGGACACCCTGTATATACTTGAATCCATAATAAAACGTACAATTTAAATAAATAAAAAAGTAATGCTTGATTGTTCAAAAAATACAATGTCGGGGTGGCACACGTCTATTAAACATTCTGTATAAAACTGCGAACTATCTTGAAAAACTATATGAAGTTTCAAGCACTTTTCGTTAGAATTTTTTTTCCTATTTCAATATATTAAAAAGTTAGAGGGGGTGGGTCTTTTCGCGTGGACGCCCTGTACATACATATTGTTACACTTCACTCTAAATTGCATTTACATGACTTAAATACTTCTTACGTACTTAAAACATAAACATTACGTTCCGTTTTGATAAAATTGAAATTATTTAAGAATCTTAAGTTTTAGGTATTCCAAGCCTTATTAAAATAGACTTTTATTTTCATTCGAGGATCCAAAAGTGCAATAATATACAGAGGTTTCCATAAAAAAACATAACTTTAATACTTTTAGGGCTATTGGGACATCCTGAAAAATGTAATTAAAAAAAAGGTTAATAGCACTCCATATGGCCCAAAAATATAACTTTTTGAAAACCTTGTATTTTGGCTACAATGTGTCGTGTCAAATAGCGTGAATAACTCTGTATATGGGGCGTACCGAACTATGATGTTTCGAAAAAAATAATTAAAAGAAAAATACTGAATTTTCCGAAGCAAATATTGCCTAATTTTTCCGGCAAAATCACTGCTTTTATTCATATGTTGGCAAAATGAATTATAACGGCCTATAAAGGCTTTTTTCGATAATATCTCTCGACGTTCAGTGATTTAGACAGTTATTCCAATAGATTGCTCTAGTGTTAAGTACTGATAACGACAAAAATATTAAATCTGAATACATTTTTTGGCAGCTACTTCCGCCCTAACTGTGGAAACCCGTATTTTTTGTAAAATTAAATTAAATTTAAGAAGAATGAGTCTCAGTGAGTCGTCCGATACTTGAATATTCATTCCTATTTTAATATTTAAAGGAATGTGGATTTTCGAAAAAACGACTTTTCTTAATTTAACCGATCGTGCGGATCCAACAGTTTCCGAAATAACAACAGCGAACAGATTTTTTGCTTCTGAGACACGTCAGAATGTCAGCCTGTAGATATAGATTATGGCCAAACTTGCATTTAACTCTTGTTCAGTTCTATGTTAAAAGTCTCTATTTTTTGAGCAAGATTTACGACGGTACCCTAAGCGATCCATAAGCTCGAGAACAACCGCCACGAATTTGGTAATAATGGCGTAACATGACTGAACTATAGGTCACGTTATCTAGACCGTAGACTTGGATAATATTGCTGAAAGTGAAATGTTAACGTACACTCAACCTGAATTTATTTATTTTTGTGGTATTTATTATGATACGTTTTAACCCGTAATTTTACTGCCGATTTATTAACGAAGCGATCTCGTAATCGTTTTGGTTCATCCGCCATAATTCCCAAAGCGTTAATGCTAAGTCGGAATTTCCATTCGGTAAGACGTTTCAAACTATCGAAGATCTTAATAATGCAATAAATTGAACTTTTAAAAGGTCACACGTCGCACTCTCCCATATTTCTGGCACCTTGACTTTTTAGAATCAAGCTCTAGATAAGATTTATTATCCTAATGATGTGTCCTCCAAATTGGCGAAAAGGCAAGTGTAACCAACAAAGAAGAAAGTTGTTTTACGTTCTATATTCCTATAATGGAACTAGGCTTATATAGACGAAAATAATTGCTGTCTTGTTTTACTCTTGTTATGCTTGTGTGTAAGTGTGCAAAAAAATTAAACCACAAGTATTTCGTTTAATCCGTTCCAGCCTAATTAGAACAAACATTGTTACAAATTATCTGAATATTGTTAGGCTAGGCAACTGATTTGCTCAGTTAACATTAGCAGACTTTTGCCTCGGGGAAATTCTGCATTTTCGAATTTACAAAAAAAAAATGAAAAAAAAAAGAGTATTTTCCCATTTCAGCACACAACAATGTTAACTTTAACGTAGTTTTAGGTGGGCAACTTGGCCGGGGATACAAACACTTGCATTCCAGCAGAGAAAATAATAAGGACCCACGCAATACTAATCAGCCAAGTTTGCATAACCATTTGTTTACCTGCTTTGAACGAAGTAAATTTTATGCTATGTGCACATTCGCTAATCTAGAATTTCTCTAATGCAAATTGGGAAAAAATGTCTCATACGGTTTACCTCTGCAATATCAATGCAACCGCAGAGTTTTTTTCTTATTTCTTCCGCGTTAACTTGAAACATGTTACCTACTGTGTATGCGCATAATATAATGACCTTTGTGCTCTCTTTATCCGTATGATTAATTTTTCTTAGCTATTTGACACCGAACGCTGATGTTATCCTCTCAAAATGGAAATAGTCGGCAGGCGAGCAATTTCAAAAATATCCAATTATGGAGATGCAATCAGAAAACGACCGACGCAGTGAATTTAAACGGCACGTAATTTTCTCAGATTAACATTTAAAATGATAAAATGACATTTTAAACAAAGACTTTTGCCTGCTGATGGGACGTGGAGTGAATCAAGGAAATTACGAAACACGCCCTAAAATTGCTTTACGTGTACTAAACGCATCTCCATTTTGTAATGTAGAGGAAAAACACGAGGAACGTGTTCTCTTTTACGATTCGATGTTATCTTAATATTACTCACTTTAACGACTTTGCCGCTCCTCTAGTGAGTGATCCTTTTTGCACTATTGATGGTTAATCTTATCTCTTGGAAGATGTGAGTTAGGTCTCAACTAGTGCAAGACGTAACACCGGCATAGAAATTTAACATTGAAATAAGCCTGCTTTGAGAGAATCTTTCTTCTGAAGATAGAAAATGGCCCGATGTTAAGACTAAATTGGCAGAGTTCCAGTGTTATGGGGATGACACATCAATTTTGTACAGAGTCGAGTTTTTAACGCGACACAAGACATCTGTTTCAAATCAGTTCTTACCCGGTCAATTCGCACAATTAGTTAAGTCAATTGGCACAATTAGTTAAGTCAATTCGCGCACAAATAAGGCACTTTTTGCGGCCCCGAGGGAAACGAAAAGATATTTTGCAAATCCGGTTATGTCACGGAGTGCATCGAGGCTATTAATTTAAGATATTTTTTAAAGCATTTGCTCAGCGTGTTCCCGAGATGCCGACGTTCGAAATTCGAAAAGTGGCAGGAAACATGTATCTGCTCCCTTTTGGAAATTGTCAGAGAAATTTCGATGTGCCGTTTCTCGGTTGAGTGGAAAGATATGGATCCTACGTTGATCCAGGGTGCTACCGAAGTTTCATGAAATTCTTCGCATGTTTGCCTTAACCGACGAGCAAGGGCCGAGGTCTCTTACCAGAAGGCGTACAAAGGCCTGTCGCTGATTTTTGCAATAAGCAAACTGTAGCAAGTGCTCTTCGAACAAAAAAGTTGTGACGCGATTCAGGTTGCAAAGATGGAACAATCGCGATGAATTTTGGAGGATCGAGAGGTTTCGAGGGACACAGCGACATAGATCCTTAGGCTCCGGACCATGTCCTTATAATTTATTTAAGCTCCAAACAATTAGTTTGCTTTTTTATGCTTTACCTGAGTACCCACATCGCTCTGCGACATATACAGTCATTTTTGTTAAATTCACTGATTGCGAAGAACTCTTCAAACCGTTGAACTAAAGTCTTCAGCTTTCAAACATCCCTGTTCAATTAGTTTCTACAAGATATATGTTTACAACATTGACAGAAATGATAGCCATGGGGACTCAAGGTACAACGAAAATAATTAAAGCCAATTAGCAAAGTAAAGAAAACGTAAATCAACAAAAGGAATAAATTGCCTGCCAGTCTCAACCAGCCGTCATGGGTATACTCGCCCAACCGGATATGGGTATGGACAGGTTATCGCCAATGGTCTTAAAAAATAATACAGCCAAAAGCAGGCGACTTCTGATTCGTGTGTTATTACGAAAATTACTTTCTATATTGGGAAGGTCATCCTTTGACCTTGATCCTCGAAGTGGACATGGCCGTAGGTTATTCAATTTCACTGCTCTTTCACTCCCGATTGAAAATTTACATATATTGACTTTAAAGGATAATTTTTAGAGACGAAATTTATTCTTGTCCACTGAAGATGGCACTGAAGATATTTCTTTATCTCTGTTAACTAACTTTAATAATTTTATGTTTTCTGTTTATTGGCAGATTCACAAATGATTTTATGCGTTAATCTCCTGCTTCCTCGAAATATAGCAGCTAAACTATTGCTACAATTTTTGAAGAAAACGATGCCCAACTATCTGTCTAAGTGCCAGTTCTTCAACGTCCTGTTAAACTGCATGTGAAGTAAGTTGTGATGTGAAGCATGTGAAGTAAGCAGTCGAGATTATGTAAAGTGTCTCTGTTACTTACGGAGGTGTCTTCCCTTCAACTATTGGTTAAACTTTAATTTCAATTCAAAAAACCTTGCATTTGCTAGTTAGTTGAACTAGACAGTAATAGTAAGCGTGACTGGACATTGAAGAACCGGTTCCAAGTAACGAAATATAAATCTTTTTAAGTAAAGTTTTTTTCCGGAAGGTACAACAGTAGTCAATATCTCAATTTTGGTTTAAAGCCAGAAATTATCCTGTTAGTGTCACAAGCAATTTAGTATTAAGCGTATTACCATTCTCTTTCCAATATATTTTTGAGCACAAAAAGTAGAAATACTAAATTATTATGTACCCGAAGCAAATAATTTAACACAAAATCATCAATTAGCAAATCGTACATTTAGGTAAGAATCATTAATTTATTAATGCACCTGTATTACTTAATATTCTAAGAGCTCGTATAAATCGGGGTCAAACTTTAAATAACGGTGATATTTTCTTACAAGGTAACAAACACTATTGATAGTTACATAACTGTAATGTAAGCTTTTGTTTCATTTATAGCAGGAACAACGTATGTGACTAGCCTAATTAGGACACCTCCTGAGTCTACCTGTCAATGAACAGCCCTAATTGCGCAGATTTATGTCCCATTGACCCCATGGTATAGTTAGTGCGTTCTCTCCATTCGGTGGATTCCAGAAAACTTGCGTCCAACTAAAGACTATTGGTTAACAAAAGCCTCTGTTATACACTCAAAATATACTTCTACCATTACTAATAATTCACAAACTTCTCGGGGAGTTGCACTCTTCCTAACTACATATATTACATGTATGTAATAATTAATTTACTTACCTACTTTTCATTTTAGATTATTTTCAATTGCATCCACGATAGTAGCTCTCCCTACTCAGGATACCAAACTTGTAACAAAAGCTCAGCCCGGGCAAGAATATGTTTTCGTCCAATCGTCCGGATCGGATGCTAAACCCATCAATAAAAAAGGCAAGGAAGAAAAGGTAAGTTTTTATTTACAAAAAAAAACATTCGATGGATGAGAAAATGTCTACTCTAATTTCAGATACAACCTTTTGAAACCTCTCATAAGATACCACCGAACCTCGCCTTTATCATCGCCGATGAAGATGATGATATTCTCGAAAACACCAAAGTAAAACCTACTAAATCTGCTGGGAAGAAGGTACACAAAAGAGAGGCCCAATCGGCTGCTCCAGCACCACCAGGTAAAATCTCATACAAGCCAGTTAATGGCTGATGAACAAAATTAATATCCACTGCTTCTAGGTGCTATAAAAATAAATGTGTCTCAGCTTTTACAAAAATATAAAGAGGCTATGAAGAGTTCTACTCCCAGTACTGTCAGCAGCAGTACAGCCGCTACGACAACAAACTACAGTAAAAGAAGGGGGGCCGGGACTAAAAGAAGGTCTAGGCGTTCAGGTAGTAAATTTAAGTTTTTTAGTAGCGGTGGAAGCTAAATATTCATCTCGATCAGGCCCCACAACTCCAAAACCAGTATTGACCACAGCCAAAATAGTCCCTAAAAATGAAGATACAGATGTAGTAGGCTCCGCCAGTGAAAAGCAAAGATCAAGGATCCAAGTCAAGAAAGGGCCCAATGGACAAGAGTATGAATATGAATATGTTTATTACTACTATGACGAAGATGAAGACTCAAAAGACAAGGTAATCACTAGAACCACTCATTGAATATGTATTGAATAGACAAAATGTTTGAATTAACTCACCTTGCTGGAAACCAGCAGCAGTGCCCACGACATACTTCATAAATAGCCGTTAAAGCCTGAGGTGTTCGAATTGTCACCATTAACGACTATCAGTTTTCAGATCATGATAAATCATCAGTGAGAGGATCGATTACCGAAAGATGAGATTTCAGATAATGATGATTGGAACCATAACTAAATATCAAAATATTGAATAGTAACAGTATCATACTACATGCATCAACAGACACACTAATGTATGCACATGACTTTCCCACTATGTAATTCACAATGCTGAAATATAGCGTCGGAATGATTGCGCCAGTAAACGTCCAGTGTAGCACTGAAGAATGGTATAGTAACTACCATTGAAAATGCCGAGCAACAGAATGTGGCAAAGCTTGAACACCATCGGTAACTCTTTTGTAAAATTTCATAAGCTATTGTGACATTTGTGTTGCACTTTTTGCTCTATATATAAGCATTTCTGTAAGAGGAACAATACATAGTTAATGCTCTTATCAGGAGTGTGAGAAAGCTGGACAAAATGTGAGGAAACTGTTTTGTGCAATATATGAACACCACGATTTAGGTGATTGTATGTGTAAGAAGATTGCGGTCTCGAATCCTTACATGTCCTGAAATTATTGCCATGAGTTTTTTCAAGGATTTCGTGAGGAAGCGAGAAACTCCGTATAAAGAAGAGTTTCAGTGATCTCACAACTATTAAAAAATATTATCGAAAGAACTCGTATCGGGTGATCTGGGAGGCCATGCATACGATCCTGCTCTTCCTATCCAGCTGTCAGAATTATTGTCCAGGAATTGACCTGCAACTAAATTAAAGTACGATGGCACCATCGAGCCTGAATCTGTATATGAAGTACTCGCTAAAATAAGAAGGAAAAACACGGGTTTTAAATTTAAATTTTTCCTAGCAAAATAATAACATGCATTCAATATTTTACCTCTAACGAAGCAATGTAGACAAAAACAAGGCACATGTTTCCATGGCTGTAAAACTATTACAAATATCATCATTTTTTTTAAGAACCTTAATGGACACGACAGTTCGACAAGAAACACCATCTCCAGAGGGGACAAATCCAGAGAAAAAGCCACCCCCGAAGCCAACGAAGTTGTTCCATCCCGAGGAAAATCTCGAAGCAGACAATTAGGCGAGGAAGAAGTTCAAGAAGAACGACTGCCAGCCAATACAAGGTGTGTATGGTAAAAGGTTACAACTCATTAGTGAACTTTGATTATCCCGAACCATTCACCCATATGTACCATTTCATTCCGTTCACGACAAAAGAGCAAACTTTGCAACACTTTCAGATTCCCTCCCAGAAGCAGAAACCTTAACACTACTCCGGTTCCACAAGAAGAACAGAAGCCTGCGGCCTCCAGAACCAGGGTCAGGGGCAAACCCGCAGCTGAGATTGCCATTGAAATTGACAATATTTCGGATGAAACTCAAGTAAGTCAATTTAAACGAGTGCTTAGATGCTTAGCTTAATTTTCTCGCTTTAACCAGTGTGCTGCTACTCACCTTCAACTAACTTTCCAGTCATTGGCCACTTTTTCTGTCCATGTTTACTTTTATCTCAACTCATTTTCATGTGTTATTTGTCTTTTTAACCATTCCTTCTTTTAGAACGCTCTCCTTTCTCTTTTTTTTCTCTTCTTCTATTTCTCATTTCCAACAAATGTGTTACATTATAAAGCACCCACATCGGATTAAATTTCAGGCTTCCAGAGGGCGAACCAGAGCAAACGTGCGCCGCCCATCGCTGGAATTCGTTGACAGCGAAACGTTTAACACGCATTCAGCTGCGCCACCCGCGGCCGCCCAATCTCCCACTTTTCCCGCCCAGTTACCCGCTGGACCGGTACGTTTTTTGGGCGCCACTCCGAATGAATTCTACGATCTCCCAGTAAATTCCTTTTTGAGAGAGTTCTCTTCTCTTTGGCACCAAAGCATTCGCACTGGGCAACTAACTTGGTTTTCTACTATCACATCAGATGATAGTGATATTTCAGTAATCGATCATGACTAAAATGCACTTTTAGGAAGCACTAACTTGGCGGGCTTTTATCAAATATTACATTACTCATTACATAGCTACAAGTAACTTAATTTCCATAGAAATCAGTAGATAACAAAGAAGGCTGAACAAAAACCAACGTAGATAATGGTGCACGCGAAAACTCATTTTTCAGTCACCGTGATATCTGACCGATAAGCTTACTCTCGCTTTAATGCAGTAGAAAAACTAAAAAAGTTTGAGGTTGATATTCTATCAATTACTACATGTGAAGAATATCAACTAAGGTCTAGATATCTCATTTTTTTTTAATGTATGCTTAGGATGAATCAGGAGATAAGCAAGAGGTAACTGAACAAACTTTCAAGCCTGGGGAAGATGATTCTACCACATCAACCACACGAATGAATAAGGTTAGACTTTAATCGCTCAAATTCCGTTGTACTAAACCGGCATCTCGTTTTATTGGGTCTACAGGGGCTTAATTGATAATGAATAAAACGTATTTAGGTGGCGCTGGACCTTTACGCCATTTCCCAAGGGACACAAAAGCTCTTCGGCGAAGATGAGGCAGAACTGAGCACCGAAGAAGATAATGATGGTAACGAGTTGTTAAATTAATTGAGCTGAGCAAACTGTATTATACTAACGTAATATGACATTGCTCAGGTACCACCCAAGACTCTTCGTCTACTGAAGAATTAGAAACGACTACCCCAACTACCACAACAACAACAACAACAACCACAACTACGACAACACCTGCACCAACAACGACCAAAACCACTACAACCACTACCGAGGCACCAACTAAAGGTAAAAGGAGAATAAGAAAAACCAAATGTTCGAGTGGAACTTAGTAGTTTCTCAACATCGTCTTTAATGGCTAGACAAGTTTAATCTGCTCAATTCGTATTTAAACAACAGCTAGTAGATTCGGAGGAAGGCATCCAGTCCTACCTTCAGGAAGAAAAACTTCCACGACCACAACCGAGTCCCCTTCTGCTACTGAGGCAAAACCAAAGAAATTTGGTAGGCCCAATTTCGGAGTAAGAAGTCGCGTAAAACCAACCCCAGCACCGGCCGCTGAAGAAGAGGTACGCAAGGAGGAAACCAAACCAGTGAGTCAATCAAAGGTACACCGGAATTTAGTATTTGGTGGCAGGATCTGATTTAAATAATCTCTTTTTAGCCTGAACGTGCAAGATTCGTTGCCTCAAGGCAACGAGGACGCACAACTGCTGCACCCCAAACCAAGGAGGAAACTGCAAGTACCTCGGCGCCTTCGTCTAGCAGACCATCGCTCCCTAGAGCAAGACCAGCGTTCAATTCTCTAAGAGGTAGAGGTCGGAGTACCACTGCTGCCCCCTCTACCAAAGGTATTTCGTGAATATTTCCTATGCGTATAGTGTGTTACTTTGCAGAAATTTTACTATAGAAGGTGCATCTGACTCTGAAGTCAGTTCTTCTGAGCCCAGTACCACAACCACTCGACCTGCTAGAAGAATTGCAGGAGCCACGGCTAACATCAAACCTTTAAGGTTCCTTTAAAATCAGATAAATAATAGTTTCAAAATAATAATTACAATATTTGTGATTTTTTTAGGCCGGGTCCTAAGATTAACTTACCAGGTAAACGTGTCACGCAAACTACAACCACAACTACTGAAGCTACTAAAGTTGAGGATATTGTTCCTGGCGATGATGAAGAAACGCATGCCGAGGCTGCAAGCGAGAAGGTAACAGTATTTTACTTTATTTTAATATGTAATACAGTGAATAATACTAGACATTCGCATCAACGGTTATTGAGGTATAAGATATAGAAATAGAAATTACCTGAATGTCGAAAATGCACCTAACTATCTCCTTTTAATCACAACTTTCCTCTTTTTTATCTAAAAAATCTATAGGCACTTTCTACAGTAAAGTCATACCTATCTTATTTGTTCACTTAGAGCAAATCCCGTCACGGATTCGACTAAAATTATTTTTCTTTAGGTGTTTTATATTTTTTAGATAACACATAGGAATGTTGTAATTAAGGCGAGACTGTTAGGTGGATTTTTGATACTTAGTACTTTCTACATCCGGCATGAAAAGAATCGATGGTGCAAATAAGGAAGTGTTCAAGTTGAATCAACCTGGACTAGCCTAAATCGGAATATAAGATTATGATGATCATCACCACGCACCGGAGGCGCCGTGGCTTAGTTGGTTAAAGCGCCTGTCTAGTAAACAGGAGATCGTGAGTTCGAATCCCGCCGGGGCCTACGCGTTTTGTTTTTTTTTTGAAAAAATATACTATTTGCATTTAATTTTTTTTTTGAGCTACATTAATGTACTGAGTACTTACGTAATCACAAAAGGCATTTTTTTCTACACTATTCTGCCTCTGAAATCGCGAATAGAACTACTGCCCGCACTTCACGGCAGTCTCTTCAATACACATAGAAATATGTGAATGAGTGACATTCCAAACTCCAGGACGAAGCTCCTGCACCAGCTCCCGTAGACAACAGTCCATTGGGACGTCTACGTAATAAGAACCGTTTGAACATTCAACCAAAGAGCAAATCTGGCACCGCAGCAAGTGCCAGTTCTCCGGTTCAAGTGCGAAGGCCAAACCCTCTTCTTGGCAGGAGGCGACCTGGACAAACCACTGAAGCACCATCTAGTGAAGCACCCACTAGTGAAGCTGCTGAATCAGAAGGTAATTGGGTTTAGAACAATCTACTCCTTTATTGGGTAACACTGATAAAACTTTAGAGGTAGTAGATCATTAGTCATTATATTTATCGATTATTATACCACACCTAATTTGATACCTAGTTATTGAGAAATTCAAGCGGCTCGTAAAAAAAGTTACCCGCAAAAACTTTTATACATACACGGTGGTCCCCACCGTGTATATATAATGGACCTAAGTTCACAAACATATTCATTCTAGAGAAATACAACGTTTCACATATAAACGACATTCATTACTTGACGATTTCAGCAGAAGAACCTGCTGCTGAAACTGAGGCTTCTCCCAGTTCTACTACGACAACAGAAGAGCCTAGAGGACTCAACAAACTATTGGCCGGGAGGAGGCGCTTAGCAGCCAGAACTCCAGGAACGATCAATCACAAATAGAAGGCTGAACAACTAAATTTTAAAAGAAACCATACACTTTAACACTGCTGACCATACATAATAACATTCAAACATGTTATATACAAATAATTAGGTACCTAAATGCTGTGTAAGTGAACAGTACTTAAAATTATAAGTTACAAATCTATGACGGATATCAGTGAAAAGCAACACAAACCCAATTTAACAATGTAATGGTTTAACTCAATGTTAGTAATGTAAATAATGGATTGAATGTTAAGGTTTTGAGTATCCTTTAATCAAAATCTTGTAAGTTAAAGTTTATCATACAGAGTGTCTAGGATAAAATATTGAAGGATAAATGAGAATCATGGAAACAATAATCAATATTTTGGACCATCACATTTCAGCCTAGGACAATTTTATTACTTCTTGAAGACCTACTCGACCTACTCTTTGTTTATCCTAATATATCATCCTCCTGTCCTTGGCGCACTGTATTCCCTATGTAGTGATATAGCTCAATAATTTAATTGAAAGTAACTTAAGCTAAGCAGGCCTGACATTAGTGCCAATACTCAAGATAATTATAGTTATTTCAGCAACTTGTCTAAAGCAGATAAGCTGTAATTATATTTTCGCATTTTGCCCGATTGGAAATGGAGTGAAATTGTTGTATAAAAATATTTCAAACATTTTAGTAATATTATTGTGATATATTATAATACTAAAACACAGATAAATAACTTTAAAGATCGAGATTAAAACAAAACAATTTGATAACACTTCCTGTAATACCTATACATACCTATAGCCCTACCATTAGTGATGTTTTTAAATTTTGTAATTATTTATTGTTTGGTGTCCAATTTTATTTGTCTTCGGTGTTTAATAGTTGTAAATAAATATGGAAAATAAATAAAACAATAAATACCTACCGCAAAAATATTTTTTATTGTAGCAAAAAATATAAGTTTTTAATATTTAGTAAGAGATCAGAACTGACCAACGCAAATTTTCATGATTTACGACGATGTGAATAATACCAAAATCAGTCACAAGTCGGTCACATGACAAAATCTTTATGTAATAACAACAAAATTTGCAAGAATCTAGCTCTTTGCAATGTCTTCACAACGAACCGGTTAAATTCGCCAATGGGAATACGGAAATAGTAAAAAATGCGCAAGGTCGTTCAAGTAGAAATACAACTGCATATGTATGCAACTTTCAGTTTAATAAATACAAAAATTCTCTCGAATACTTGAGTAATTTCTAGAAGTTAAAGGTAATTCAGATACCTATTTTGTAATCTTTTCGATACGTCATACATAATGTTGTGACTAACTCAGCGTAAAAAAGTGTTTAAAGAAATATTTCTGATAAATACTTTTATTTTCCTGAGTAAAATATATTAAAACATAACGAAAAAGAGCAACCAATTTGACGTCGCTTTATGAAATTCTCTTCCGCTCAGAAGTAGAAGCTTCAAACAATTTTTGATGTTTTGATTAGTCAAAATATAACTAGGGAAACCATATACTTATTGTAGTAGCCCAATTGTTACGGTTACAAAACGGTAATCGACACCTTTTTGTCGGTTGGTGATGGTAAATTCACGAGTTACCGACGTATAACCTTTCTAGAAAGATCTATTTGTAAAGGGATAACCTGTATAAATATCCATAAACTATCCTCATAGTTTTAAAATGTGAAGACAACCTCATATCAGACATCATCATCAGGCATGTTTCTTTTTTTGAACTGATACCAATTAAGAGGTACTAAAATTTAAAGAATCCTAATAGCAGTTACTATATTTGATAATAACTTAACAACACTTATATCACATACATATTTGATAAATTCAACAATAAATACAAAATATATATATATATATATATATATATATATATATTTTAAGTTCTACTAAGTACTTTTTTAGTTCACTTCTAAACCCTTTCAACGTTAATACAGAATTTAAAGTGTTGTTTGTTTACCAAGTACCACTGTGTTTGAAAAACGAACTGAAATTAAAGATGACTGCAAATAAAATTATCTAAAACTAATGGTAGATTTTCCTACAAGTTCTGAAATAAATAAACTCTGAACTCGAACAAACAATTAAACTCAAATTAATCACATGAATGGAATCATATAGCTCTAACTTTTTTATGCTTCATATTTGCGGAACTAATCACCTTTCGATCATATTCCTGGGCTTTAATGTACAAGAAGACGCCAACTATCACTGTTATGGTTCCAAGTGCACTTAATGGCGTTACCGGGTTGCTGAACATAAAGATTGATAACCAAATAAGAAAGGCACGTTTGGCTGTATTGGCAACGCTAAAACAGGAAGTATCTTCTGTAGATTCCATGGGAAAATAGCGTTTTGTCAACTTGCATTATACTTCCAATGCGGTTTCCAAGAGAGGCGAAATATTGCTCTTACCTATGGGTAACAGGACTAATATAATCCATTAGAACATACGCTGTTATGCTTTGGAAATGGAACAGAACTCCGTTCAGGACAAAGCATCCTAACAGCTTTGTATTCATATTCAAAAGTCTGAAGTCAACTAGTAATAATGTAACTGGAATTTGGACTACGATACTTGCGATACTGGTATAAAACTGCAATTCGGCTGGTCTAAAATAAGAATAATAAGATGCTAGGGAGGAAAATTGCTTGTTGCTATATATGTTAAACTCATTCCAAGATATGTGAATCGTTAATATTACAATAAGAAAATTTGAGACTTGCGAGCATCAAAGACGATTATTTCACAAACGCCAAGCTTTCAGGTGTACTTTTATGTGAAAGTACACAATTCTAAAGCGAATTTAGCATATTCGGAAACAAAACGCAGGATCTTGAAAGTTGTGGGGTGTAGATTTCTGATTTCAAAACCTAGATATCAATCAAATGAAAACACTAAGAAACCATAAAATATAACATAATATTTCAGAACTTAAAAATTTTAGACAGTTCTGATACTTCACAATTAAAGTGGAAATTCTACAAAAAAAACAGGAAATGTTGAGAGTGTTATGTATGATCTTAATACACCCGCTTATACAAGTTTTCCGAAAAAATCCCGAAAGTTGCCAGAAATTTTGGAACCTAATAATGTTTTCGAAATTTTATATCTCTAGCCCTTCACCATACCATCCACCATACCTCAAACTTACGTGTATTTAAAGTTCTCTCCTGAAATTAACATCTTTGAATAAACATTTTGCACACATTCGGTAACATTTGTGGCCATTGCCGCCAAGAATCCTATCAGATCAAAGCTAAGTTCATTCAAGGAACATAAAGCAAGACCACACATCACAGGCAAAAGACTTAAATTAACATATATTCCAGTTTGTTCGCCTACAAAAGGCGTCACCTATCAGGTTCAGATGAATCAGTGAATGGTGCCTGAGATTTTCTTAAATTACTGGTATTTCCCCCATTAGGGCCAAATTATTAATACATAGCCATTGAAGTCTCTAGCTTTTTTGCAATCATAGTCTAGAGGTATACTTAATTGGTTTTAAGTTTTTATTTTGCATTCAGTAGATGACATATTACATATACTTATCAATTTGCATGATTCTTAAAGGTCTCTTAAAAAAAAAATTTAGATAATGCACAAATGAAAGGAAACATACCTAATAAAAATCTAGATATTAAAACAGTAAATAATGGTGCGGAACTTTTTATGGTTTCAGTAAAGCTCACAGCCACATAATTCAACGCAACTAGCCCCAAAACCACTGTTGAAAATCTGAAACTTCCAACCAAAACCATGTGTCTATAAAAGCCAGGTGGTCTGTTGAGCCTGTGGAATGGTTTGTACATTCCACATGGAAAATACAATTGAATGAACCCACATGTGGCTGTCATTAACATTTGAGATGCTCCTGCAAATCAAAGGATATTGCAGCACTGAGTAGACATTGGGGTGGATGCCTGAATTTGACACATGCAACAAGAACCACATGTCAAATGCAAACAACTCCATGCCAATCTAAAGTAGCATGAGCTTAGTAGTGTTACTCAAAGTAAAACTTAATTTGAAAGAACCTTATGATTTCTCACCTAATATTGTCGGGTTCCCACTCAATGTAGCCAAAATATATTTGTTAAGAAACAATGTACACCCACTGAAGAAATACCATAACAAAAGAAAAGTTAATGCCCTGAGGTTGAGCAATCGCCCCTTGGTGGATCGCTCTAGAGCACTCAGTTCGTTTGTGTGGTCATTTTCTTTTGGGAGACTATTAGATTCTACCTGGTTACCAGTTCTGCAGATGTGTTTATCCATTTTAAAAGCGATTTATCACAATTTATCACTTTTAGTTGCTTTATTGCCATGTGAAATTAAACTTCGTTAAGAAAAAATTAAACTAAAGAAATATAAAACCTCTGTCATGTTGCTATTTATGTGTTCACTCATAGCCCCCAACCCCTGGTTTATTTCAATATTTTCCACTTTTACTTCTGACGTCATCAACACAAACATCGTGACGGGGGGTCTATGAGGCAGTGTATGGCATTGCCGCACGAAAAACGCTATTTAAAAGAAGATCAAGTGGGTTTATGAGATAAAGCAAATTAACTACAGGGTAACCATCACTTTCTGGAATTTAAAAATTCCTATTTGAAATATAAACATTTGCGAAACCTACTGATTTTCATGACTGCGATATAAATTTACAGTTAAAAATTCACATTACCTCGACTTGTAATAAGAGGTATATGAATTTTGTGTCACAACTGTCAATTAAATGGTACGTTCCCGACTAGCGACTCTGTAGTTGTCTTCCTTTACCACGCCATAGTAAAAAAGGACACATTTCCATTGGTTATGACCAAAAATTCAAATGGAATGGAGACTTCAATTTTCCTAACCAACAAAAATACCCTATAAAACAGTAATGTTTTAAAAATGTATGTTAAATTTTTAGTAATTAAACATCCATAAACTAATGAAACAGCTTAAAAGACGTTTAAAACCTACAAAACCCAATGAATAGGTTTTTTCAGCATCCAATAAACTGTAACCTCAACAAAGACAATACAACAATGCACCATTATGAGGAGACCCAAATTATATTCAGTTATTCACCTACTTTTGCTCTTAATTCTGCTATGTGCCTTATATTTTGCATTTAATAATGCAAACCTGGAACTCCAAACATCAACAGACATTCACGCACCTCAAAGTTTGCAATTTGTTCATACATCGTCACTGCCGTTACTTGTTTCTAGACCTATTCGCGACGAATACAATATTTGGCTAATATTTACAAAAGTAACAAACAAATCTCTATTGACCACAAAGTTTTATAATGTGATTTATAATTTAATGAATTTATCCACAGTACCTTTAGAGTTTCATGTAATTGTTGATAATATTTCCAAACCTATAGCTAAAGCTCAGTTTTCTGAAATTGTGTACAAAGCGAATCATAGTCTTATTTACAAGTTTTATGATGTTGAAGACTGTGCTGCAAAAATTGATGATATTGTTAAAGTTATGACTCCATTTTTTAGTTCCAAGCCTGGTAAGTAATTTCTATCATAATTAAAATACACTTAAAATTTTACCTCTTCATTGACTTTTCCTACATAATCACCTTGGTATACAGCTGGTGATGGGAGTTGATGTATTACATTATACAACATTGCATTACTCCTTATTAATTAAATTTGGTAAATTTTGCATTTGCTTTAAATTACCACCTCCGTAAAGTACCTAATAGGTAATTTTGTTTTTAGGTACATATTATAGTGATGCTTTGTTCTATATGTCATTAGGACTTTATCGGATAGCCCCGGCATCACATAAAAGAGCTATCCTGTTAGACTGTGATCTTTACTTTAAAAAAGACATTAAGCTGTTATTTGAAGAATTTGATAGGTATGATATCACTTATTTATTTTATCAAAATGTAACTTTGTTACTCTGACAGTTTCTGAAACTTTTTTAATAATAAAAAAAGTGACCTTGTAAATGTAAATTTTAATACAGTATCTCATCAAGTTGGTTACTCCATTGATTCATCATTTGTGAGAAAAATGTTAAAACAATAACTTTAAAATATTAAAAAGAAAACTTATGTGCTATTTTGATGGGACAACTTGGTCATCACTTACACAGTTTTTCATATGTCCATATATCTTTTTTCATTTGTGCTTCAAATTTTTTTTTAACTTTTAATATTATTTTAGGTTTAAATCCTCTGCAATATTTGGCCTGGCCCCAGAACTAACTCCTGTTTATCGTCACATATTGCATATGTACAAAAAAAAACACAAAACCACATTCGGTGATTTCTACCGCGCCCAAACTGTCACATTGAATGAAATTCATCCTAACGGATTCCAAGGTTACAATAGTGGGGTTGTATTAATTTTTCTTGACAAACAAAGGTTATCCAAGGATTTTTCTCATATAATTTCCAAAGAAAACGTTTTAAATATGACCGAAAAATACAAATTTAGGGGGCATTTGGGAGACCAGGATTTTTATACATTAGTGGGATACGAGTATCCTCATATTATTCAGACATTAAATTGTGGTTTTAACAGACAGTTATGTACATGGTGGAGGGATCATGGCTACCGTGATATTTTTGATTCTTATTTTAAATGTGATCATCCAATCGTGGTGCTACATGGAAATTGCAATACTAAGATTCCTAAGTGATGAAAATGGTTAAATCATGTTATAATATAGATTATTGAAAATTCTAAATTTGGAATGTTTAATCTATAGTGCAATATTTAAATTTTTTTTTTTGTATGATTAAGTAATATTTTAGTTACTCCCGAATCTCAATCAATAAATTTATGTGCAGAGTGTCCTACAGTTAATTTTCAGAGTCAGTTTTCTCAAAAGTATAAACTGCAGTGCCAAGAGCCATAAGATAAAATTTACAAATTTGGTAAACGGTAGAAAACGTGTTTCAAAGATGTTATAGGTACCACATTATTTTTGGGTATTAAACAGTTTTGTAATACTAAACCATATTTTAATGTAAAAACACATAACATGTCCGACTGATTTATTTACCACAGAGCTTGCCATTTAATTAATTATAATTATAGGTGCAACATTCTCATTTTTTATTTAAAAAAATCTCAAATCTATTAATATTTTAAGCAGTCTCATTTCTTATTTATATGAAGCCTTAATAATTGATAGTAGTGCTTATTTAATATGTTTAACTCTAAATTAGATTACTTGTATAAGTATTTGTAAGTACGCTATTTTAATTCTCTAGAAGAAAAGGTAGCAAATAATAGTTTTACAATGAGTTTTCGGTGTTGATGGTGTGATATTCTTCAGTCTGAAAAATGCATCTTTGATTTAATTTTGCTAAAATAAAGTATTTTCGAAATTTATGTATTTTATTTTAATAAGTAATTGGTATCCTTCAAATGTAGTACGATCATACATATCATTCCTTACAGAGCCACTATTTATATAAAAGTTTAAAATTACTTAAATACATATTCAGGATAAAGTGTCCAGAAAAATACACAACAATACTGCTTAAAATCTTTGAAACGGCTTACAGACTTCTTACTAATTTTTAAATAAATTAAAAGTAGAAAAATCTCATTAAAACGCTTTAAAATTCCAAAGTTGCGATACAATTTACAGCTTATAAGCTTGCCTCATCATCAAGTCAAAATAGCCATCGTTGTCTATAGAAGCGCTAATGCCAGAATAATAATTGAAGAATTCTTCGGTTGTTACCTAAAAATGTATTCACAAAAATTACTTCATGGGACTTTATTCGCATGTATGGGTTCCGAAACTAAACTGTGCACGTGGCTCGCAACAGGTAACCTAGTCTAATAAATTCCTCAGTAGTCACACAAGTCTTAAATTCTACATTAATAATGAAATAATAGGACACAACAGAGTATAAAATGTCACTCTCAATGTCTAAGCTATAAAGTAACCCATTCCCTGTTTAGTCATTTAAAGTAACAGTTTTTAAGGTCTGTAATTTATAGCTGTGCAACAGTTTTTGTTTTGGAGATGCACAATAATTAGACATTTTTACACAATTAATTTACCTTTCCATCCATAGTAGCGTCTTGTTCGAAATTTCCTAAGAACTTCTTCAAAATGCTTTCCTCTGTTTCCTCTCCGGACACATACCTTGGATTCGATTTCACGTTATAGATGTTCTTGAGATCTTCGATTGTTATCTCGCCATCTCCAGTTTTGTCCATTTTATTAAAAGCTTCGCCTATGACCTTCTTTCGAGAGTCTGATAAGGGAGGCTAAAGAAATTCATTTAAATTGACGAAATTCTGCGGTGATATATATTTATACCAAAGAAAAATGTGTTGCAGTGCAGAATACCCAAGTTTATTGCATAGTTGTGCTTCAAATTTCTAGTTTATTAGTACCGGAATTACTAAGAAGTTGACTGAGCGGGGCATATGACGAGAATTGTTCATTTGCACTGACGATATGCTTTATTTAATTGCTTAAATGGTAAACATCTTACCCTAATGTGAACTAAAAATTCATCCATATTGATACTTCCACCTCCATCTGTGTCGAATTTGGTGAAAAGTTCCCTAATCTCTTCATCTGTGATCTCCAAGCCCATTTCCCTAAGGCCGTGAGTAAATTCCTCTAAATTTAATTTTTTGTTCCCGTCATCGTCCATTCTTCGGAACATTCGCCCTAAAATGGTGATTATTAATATACAAAGTATTTTTTTGTAAACCATACAGATTTCAATGTAATATATTTAGTTTCTTCTAAAATTTTCCATACGTAACCCACATATCCACTTAGAGTCATTGGCTAATCTTAAACAAGCGTCTTGTATATTTACGTTAGTACTATCTATCTCTAATAGAACGACTATAATTGCAATTTTTTTTTGATTTTTTATGTTTTAGTTCAGCAATGCAGATTAAAAGTAATAAATTTTCACTTGCCTAATCCCAAAATGCCATTGGCTCCTCTGGATAGACATAACAGACGTAGGCGCTGAATAGCGTCAGTATTACCACCAGCTTGTAACTCTCTTAAGCATTTGGATGCCATTTCTGCTTCTTGACGAGATGTTGCACTCTGTGGTCGTATGGGCATTCTATCCAGGAATAAATATTCTGTCACATAATAACTATTTTTATATGTCCGAGAGTAAAACACAATTTTTACGCATCTATTTGCAGGTATAAAGTGAAAAAAGTAATATTGTTCTTGTACACCTGAGGCAAACCCTTTGTATAATTAATAACTATGGTGATGACTTTTTTAGTATTACGGTAATTCCTACCCTAAGTAATTTAACGCTACAGCGGTTGCGCTGGAACACTTCCTGTCCAGTGTTTGTACTTTTTGATATTTTCTGATATGAGAAGTTATTTAAAATAAAAAAGAGATATTGAGTGTTTTTAAAATTGCACAACTTTTGCAAAGCAAAACCATTTTGTTTGAATTGTTAATGTTTCAGATAATATGTTATCGTGTAGTGTTTTGTTCAAGTTCGCTTCTGATAAGCATTTAAACTTGTTAAGGGCGAGATTTTTTTATGCTTAGTGTAGGGATTTCGGCAACTAGCCGAGTTAAAAATCGATTAAATTGGGAAACATTTGCAGTTTTGGAAGAAGCAGTTCAAATCACTTTTTTTTAAGTGTAAAATTTTTCACTAAATAACAATATTTAAATATAATATAATAATAAATTCCTAAATTATTTTATTCTGATTTTGAGTACCCTAAGATCCGCCGTACTTACTTTTTCTAAATAATAAAACCCTGCTTCCACTTTATAAAAATAAGTAAATAAACTCTGTCGATGAGGAACACTTTTTACAACACAACTGTCCCTATTCTATAAGATCTTACCACACAAACTGGTGCACTGCGGTTCAGCTGTTGACTATTTTAATGGATAATTTAAGGAGTGGCCCTGTGTTATAATTTTCGTTAACAGTTTATTATTTTTATAATGGTTACACTTAAATGCATAGATGATTGTGTTTCGGATAGCTTAACACTGTAAATACCCACTAACAAGAGATGACTAACAGAACTACATAAGTGATGGGATGGTGAAATTTAAGATTATTCAAGGTAAAGGAGTCGGCAACAACTGTGATCTACTTTCAAAAATAAATATGGTAAAAGTGCACTAAAAATCTTGTTATTGGCTTACTCATTAATGGTTACTCAGACTCATGTTAAATACCGGTTTACGGAAATATTATTGCAAAATGTATACGCTTTTATAAATTATAATTAAGTATAAAATCATTAAACATTAAAGTTTCATGGAAATTTGAATTAAATTTTAACTTACTTGGCTTTTTTCTTTCAGAAATTTATTCGTAAGAGTCGTTTGTTTCTACACTATGCGGTCTACGATTCAAGTTAAAGTCTGTCGAAATGTGTTCGTTTTCCGTCGTATATCGACCGGAAAACCCAGCCTAATACCGCAATAGATTATTTATCAGATAATTAATTTAAAAAAGTGCCGGGTTGATCAACTTCCCCGCAAGTCACTGACACCAATACAGTTTAATATGTTACAAGTTAAAAGATGATAGGAGAATTTCTTTGGCTTGCGATAAATATTAAAATATAAGTCCCATGTTTTGCAAATGAAAATGTTTCACGCTTAGTACAATATATAGGGCATAGGAAATAGATATAATATGATATTGAAAGTTTCATACGATCGAAAGCGGTTGCTAAGCAATCGATTGATTTTGTGGAGTTTAAACAAATGTAACTGTTCGACGACCGATATTTTATCAGGTTAAATCCTTACGAATTAGGATGCCTGAAATATTCAAATTTTTGGATTCAGCTCGAAGATCGTCATTAAAATTCATATTACGGAATTGATTCTCTCTGCCATCAATAAATTATTGCGCATTAGATGGAAGTTTATATAACATATCTAACTTCATAGGTAGTATCAGGTGTTTGTAGATAATTTTGATTCAAAAAAGCACGGAAAAAAGATATCAATAATCTTTAATATACTTGTATTTGTCATTAAAGGCCAAAATGCGTACTAAATGTGCTAAAAATTTTAACTAAAAACTAATCTCCATAGAAACTTTGGATTATTAACAAATATAGGACAAATTTTTAGTTTCTATAGAAATTAGAGTAATGCCAAAATTAATGCGCATTAATAATTTAGGATTTTTAAATATCTATACAATAGGTGAAACGATTATTATAAGGATCTGTCAAAAATTCGAGAAAAAACACAAAGTAGTTTTATCGCTTTAATTTCTAAGTTTTTTTCAAGGCAAATTAAAAAAAAAACTTTAAGAATTATTTAATTAGTACAGGTATTTTTCATCATAAAATTATAATTTTTTGAAATACGAATTTTAAACATCCAATTTACAATCACCCTGTGTCTACGTAAATACTCGTGTTGCAGATATCGGGTTTCTCCGACTTCAGGGGTAAGTGAAATACTGCACATTCATCAACGAAAAACGAGTACTCTGTACTTGGAAAACGGTACATACCAAATTTCCTTTCAAGAGCTTCTAGTCTTCTATATCTCACAAAAGAAAGAAGACGTGAAGTTTTGATTGTTCGCCCAATAATAAATATATAATGTAGTAATACTTCTATTACCCTCTAGAGAGGATGTAACATGAATGGCGCACCTAGACACCAGACAATGTACCGAGGAAGTTTTAAGTCGATACGCTGACCCAATTTACGTATATTTTTATTCCTATTATATTCTGTTTGTACATGAATTTATCTGCTAATGCATTTCTCACATGCTAAAATAACGATCAGTACTAATTTACGGCAGGCCATTGGTGTATATAAAGTAGGTGAGTGTCGGGGCAAGAGTTGGTGCCTATAAAATTTATTTAGACAATAAGTTATGAAAGATTTTCATGCTTGCAGCTCTTTCGCGAATTTGTTCAAGACTAAATCAAAAGATAAAGTCGCCGAGCAGTAAATGGAAAGTGTGGTGTATGAATTCGCTCTTTTTCTGAGGAAGGATTCGATGGATATCGATGTGAAATTAAAGATCAATTAAAACAGTCGATTATATGAGTATTTATTCAACATCATAATTTAGCATTTTCCAGTCAATAAAAGAATTATTTCAAACAAGATGAAGGTAATACCATATTTATTTGATAGAAATGTAATGAAAAACGGGGCAAAGAAATTCACTTACTAAACTCATAAAAAATATAGAATCTTACGAATTTACTAACCAAAGAGTATTTGTATTAAATTATATTACTTGTATATGTTCATTAGCCAGACCCCTTTAAGTTCATTATAATGATATAGAGTTTTACGTATTTTTCTTTTTAAGTCAGGCTCCATTAATTTAATATTATTAAAGTAAATACGTTAATATTATGTGGGTTTTTAAGAATAGAAAATTCTATCAAGAAACGGTTATTTTCATTTTATACTGCGAAGGTCGATTCAAGGTTAATAAAGAAGGCCTCTCAAGGAGTAAAAAATATGGCGCTTCCTTAATATTCGTCACGTCAACATTCCAGACATTCCACTGCCAGGTGTTTCAGCGCCAGTTAAAGAGGAAGTCCTATTTAATAAAGAGATAGCTCTGAAGAAAAATCGTCCATCGGTCACTGTAGGTAAGACAGAGTACCAAAACGGAGAGGCGAATGCCAAATAAGGATAATATATATGTAACTTTTATCCGACGATTGATTATTCGGCAACGAACGTTGCAGCCGAACAGTTGAAACAGTAGAGCTATCCTTATTTCAGCTTTCCAAGTCATACGACTCAGAGAGAGATAGGATGGTTTTAATGGGAAGGTCCACTTAGATGTCTCTTTTATCCCTGTCACCTAACCTCAAAAATACTTATTTTAATTTTTGTTAGAAGATTGTTGTTATTGCGTTGTTTGTAACTGCATTTAATGCAAACACTTACTTTTTGCTACGTACTAACGAATGTTAGAATCAATAATACTTTATATTATATAAAACAGAGCAATTCAGCCTTAGGAACAAAATTAAATAAAAACTGAAAGGAGCACTGGAATTCTTCCTTACTTTAACCATTTACCATCCTATTAACTTCGTCGGTTACAATGTAATTTGTACAATATTAATAAAAGTTTTCTTTTCTCTTTTAGGTACTTACACTAAACACAAGACTTAGTGGTTATTGAGCAGTGTAACTGCATTTTCCAATGCTGTTACACACAGTGTGAAAAATGCATAAGGAAGAAAAACATTCATACTTGCATCTGGTTACCTTTTTATTAAATATTTAGTGGTTTATTTGTTACACCTAAAATGTTATAAAATCTTTATAGGTATGTAGCTCTTGCTTTTGACCAGTGTTACTTAGTATATTATGTTGGGTGCAAAAATAATAGACACATTGATACAGATTATTTGAAATATATCTTAAGTGGTTCTTTAATTGTGTATAAAAAAAATTTAACTTATGTATTTTTTCATGTAGTCTTATTAGCTTACCTCTGAAATTTTAGACATATATTTTATATTGTGTATATTTATTTACAGAATATAAGAAACAAAATAGTTTAGATAAGGAAGAACCCATATTTGTCTGATATACTTGACAAAAAATGTAGTATATTGCCCAGTGATAATGATAGATCATACTTCAACTTATTTCTTATTTACTTCTCTTATAAATATTGTTTTAAGTAACTTATTTCAAAATATGTTAAAGGAAACGCGTTATTCTTTCCATTTCATAAGATGAAATTATTTTAAGACTGCCTTCATGTGCCAATAACAATTTAATTTTTAGCTTCAAGGTGGATTTAAAGCCCTTCTATGAACGCCCTCAAGGAATGAATGTAAAAGGAAAGTTTCTAGAAATGATTTGTAAATAGTTAGATCTTAAACCATTTAGATAGTAATTTTACTTTTTAACCAGTTATTTATGCTAGTTTGGTATATTATTAAGTATTGCATAGAATAATTTAATAAACTATAGGGATTATAAGTGTCGTTCATTTATTACCGTCAAGTGTAAAGGTATTTAGTAACTTAAGACGCTTTACATTAAAATTGAACTTGCGCAAGCCAAGGTATAATTGTGTTATATTGAATAAGTGATTACCAATGATAATGAATAAAACTCCACTATTTATTCCTGCCGCTGGTACCAGGTAAGTGCATTCAAGTAAAAACCGGACAAGCCAAATTAAGTTAAAAACTTGAATGACCGTAGTGATTCCATCGCTTTAATAAATGTTATAATTAAATTTTATAGCCACTTTAGTTTTACGAGTTTCTAAGCTTAAAGATAAAAACAGTTTAAATCTCTTTAAACTGGGAGAAAGATTATTTTCTTTTATATGGCTTGGTGTTTTTTAATGTGTTCAGTCCTTTTAGAGAAATCCGAAGAAGGCTTCAATTTTGTTTAGTTTAGTATATTTTTTTTGTATTGATGTTATAAATGTCTTTAATTAGCCCTATAAGGTACTTCACAAATGAAAATATTTGGCCTTTCATATCGTTTAAGGAGATGAGAGTGCGTAGAATCCTTTTAGTTTGAATAAAAGAACTTTAGTATGCAATATGGTACTAAAACTTGCTTGACGTGCGTTTTAGTCACGTTTACGTTTCGGAAGACGAAAAGCTCTTGCTATACTGCTTGTTTTTATTGGTAAAATGGATCTGACTCTATCTACCCCCATTAGCAGTTATAAATAAATCGATTTCTTAGCTATTTATCTAGTTCAGCATATGAATGCAATAGCAACATGTCGATATGTTCGTACATATTTAATTTCAATGATTAATAGCTTGATTGCATTTCAGTATTCTTGAATTATCAAATTGCGAACCATAAGCTTCATAATCTATATTTCCCCAACTGTTTCATTTTCCATCCAAGTTAAGAATACAAAATGATGAGAAGGATGTCGAAATTTTTAACTGCGATTGTGTGCCTCATTTTTTTTATGTGGCCTCCTGCCATCTACACCAACAAATTATTGAAACTTTGTATGAAGCTAAGTATCGGTCTTTCTACAATTTATTCCACTTACCACTTGTTTAAGAATCAGATATTGAGATATACCAGTGAATCGAGTATATATATGATATGCATTTGGATTAGTTTTGGTTTTTACTGCTTGGTGCAAATAATCATATCTGCAAAGCTTATTGCAGAACCCAAGTCTATGAAGCAAATTATTCGATCCTGCTTTTCTAATTCTGATTACCAGGTCTCTAAAAGGACCATCATGGTTTCTTTTCTAGGTTTTGTGCAAGGTATTTCTTGTTATTTTGGGGTACGTTTGGGAGACAGTACTCCAATATTCTACATAATGAGAGTAATTCTTAATCTGTTTTTTATTAATTTGATGATATGGGAATTGAAAGCACAACTGAAGGATATTAATGGACAACTGATGCAAAGCGTTTCAACTGTGCATGTTTTAAAAATAAGAACCCGACACAATTTGCTGTGTAATTTTATCCTGAATATAAACGACTTGTTTGGATTGTTAGTTTTGGCGACGGTTCTAAGTAGCATCAGTGAAATTTGCCATATTAGCATTGGAATCTTAATGTTAAGGGAAAATTCAACTAATATCGAGGAACTGTTGGCATTAAGATATTACATATTTTATGCTGACTATATAGTAAGTTAAACATTGTTTCTAAATTTAACAACTAGGATCATGCGAAGTTTGGAACCACATATACTTTTCAAATTTGAAAATTGTTGAATATTAAACCACATTTATTTGACAAATTTTTCCATTGTCGTTAACCATTATTTATACAGGAACTGCCCAAAATTCTTAATAAGTTTTAAAAACATAGTATAGGTAGCTGACGATGTTGCAACATAAGTAATTTCGAAAAATAACGCACACATAATTCGAAAATATAATGCAGTAGAGTTCGGTTATAACGGGACCTTCAAAAGTGCATAGTTTTAGTCCGTTATACCCGAATATAAAAATATTAATTAAAAATAAATATACATATATACAAATATTTTATTTATTATTTAGGAATTAAATATAAATTCGTGACTAAAAACATAAAAATAAGGTGGTGATGGGTAGTGACAGAGCCATCATGTGATGAAGCTCTGTGGAATGAGATTACTACTACCGCCACTACTAAATGGCTGAGTGTTGGGGAATACCCTTCTGGATTGGGGAACTCGCCAATACGAAAAAGAAAGGAGAAAGGAAAAGGAACGGACACTTAAAATATTGAAGAACAGAGCTGCAGTTGGGTAATGGATAACTCCTTGGTCTGTCTTTCGATATATTTTAAATAAATATCTAATTGTTAAATATGAAAAATATTCCGAGTGTTATTCCGACATATACTTTTTCGAAATCTATAGGTTTATTTGATGAAGTTTGCTATAACGGGTCATTTATTGTTGAAGGAATTTCAAAAATATTATTTTATGGTGGGAATGTCTGTTGTAACAGGGTCCGTTATAATCGCACTCTACTTTATTCAACAGAAAAGAATTTGTAAGAGAGTTTTACTATTTTTCAAACATTTTTTCAAAATTTAAAAATTAAGTAATTAATTTGTTATTTATTAAAAACCGGTGTGTGAGGATATAAGGGATATCGTTTTGTGGCAAACAATTCGAAAGTAAAAAAATTGGGATCAATTTTTCGAAATCGGATTGATATACCGGGGGAAACGAAAAGTTTAAACATTTTTATTTGAAGGTCACTCGGTAGTTTAGCAGTTATTTTCACTAAACCAATGATTTTTAAAGTTTTTAAAATGTTTTTATATACTTATTCAATACACATGGATAAATACAATACTTCATTTTGAATTTGCATTGTTCGATCGTTTGCCGCATGTTAATAATATGCACTTGAGATAGTAAAAGTACATGCATTTTATTAGCGTTTCTTACTGTTTAACAATAATGTTTAGATAATTATATGAATCGCTTTTCATGCACGTGTATAATGGAAAAAATACATTACAAAAATGAAAACATTTAGCTGTCAGTATTTAACAGATGACCCTCAAGGGAATATTCGTCATTACTTACATTCAAATTGTTTATAGTTGAATCATAGTTCTCTCCATCACGTCTTGATTATTCTAAATTTGATGATGGTTTTCCAGAAGCTGATGAAACTATTGATAGCGGTAACTGCCACTGCATATTTAATTTTACCCCCAATAACCCAAAAAGTTAGAGTTATTAAGTATTTATTGAAAGTTTATATAATATTGGGCACCGTCTATTTTATAGTATATGCGTACCGCTTTCAATACCTGCGATGGCAGGCAGACAAGAATATTTTGACCACATATATTTGGATAAGCTTGTTATGGTTTTTACTAATAAATATTGCAATAACGTTGAAATTGGTCCATGAAAATACTATTATGAGAACAGTATATGAATGTCTAATTTCACCATACAACCATGGAGGAGTTAAGCTATCCAAAACAATAAGAGGATTAATTTGCTTTGGTTTGTTTAAAGCTTGTCTTGGCTTCGTTTTTAAGTACTTTTTAAAACAGGCTCCCTTTGTGTTCATCTTTAGAGCAACATTAACCTTATTTGTGATGTTTACGATTATCTGGGAATGTAAGACCAGACTGAAAAACCTCAATACAAATTTGAAAAATTGTTTCTCAGTAACAACTATTAGGGAAATTAGGGGAGTACATAATGCTATATGCAACCTAGTTGTGGCTACCAATAAGTTGTTTGGACTGTTAGTGACTTTAACAGTTGTAAGTTGCATATGCGAAATTTGCAATATCACATTTGGAATTATTTCACCACAGCAATATCATGATGATGAATATGCCGTAATAAGGTATTACGTAATATATACTGAGTTCATAGTAAGTGTAATTGCCGATACTTTCCACTAATATTTCCGTAGATATACACTGATAAAGGAGAGGAATTTTACAACACCAAAAATTACTATGTATTTAACAGAATCGCATAATATTAGATTTTAAGGAGTATTTATATAAGATATAGCAATAATTATTGATATAATGATCATCTTAAGCATTTCGTCTAATATTTGCCAGTATAGTATAATAAAACTATATAAGGTATCTCTAAAAGATCTGTACAAAATTGTGCTGCAAATTTCTGAGGCGAAAACATAACGATTTAGAACGAACCTAGTGTACCTTAGTTCAAAAGTGGACGATTTTAAAAATACAGGGCGTTAGAGTAAAAATTACACAAGAAAAAAACTTATTTGTCTTACTATCTATATAATTACTAATTATAATTCGTTTACATATTTGATGTACATTGTAAAAGGCGCTGTCAGTGCTAGGTGAGCTTTTTAAAAGAGGCATAACTGTTTTTATCACCGAGTATAAAATTTATTTATGATTAAATTTGTATTTTCCTACGTGTTTTATGAAAACAAGGTATGCTATTATATTACAAATCCGTACAAACATTCCTTCTTAAGATATTTGAAGTTTAATGTTCGCTATGTGTCTTGAAATTAACTTTAAAGTACATTTGAAAACCATCCACTTTTGGAATAAGATAAATTGAGTTAAATCGTCATGTTTTAGTCGGAGAAATCGGCGGTAGAATTTTGTATAGACCTTTTAGAGACACCCTATATAGCTCAAAAATAAAGTGAGAACTGGATAATCTGGAATTATTCATATGTCCTTGCTGCACTATCATATGGGTATGCCAGTACAGAAATAACTGTTTGATAATTGTTTGTACCCTGTATAATTAAATTATAAATTATTTTTTTGCACTGCGAAAAAAATGTAACAATAGTAGATTGTTAAGAAGAAGTATTGCGTACTGAATATGACAGGTACCTATGCGTTTTTGAATTTTCATAGATTAACAAGAAATTAATATCTAGAAGCAGCGAGATTAACATACACTAAGAAGCCCTGCAATTTCCACTTTGAAACAAATTCTCAATTGGTTTCAGATGCACGTGATTCTATTGGCAGTAAGTGGAGAATTATTAAAAAAAGAAGCCGAAAATACAATAAGCATCTGTTATGAGAAACTACAGCAATATCCCCTACATAAAGGCAACACAGATATGACGAAGCAGCTTTTGATAATGACTCAACAAGCTTTCCAACGAAAGCCTCACATTTCCGCGGCTGGTTTCTTTCCAGTCGATCACTCTTTAATCCTGTTCATTTGCACTAACACCTGCACATATTTAATTTTTCTTTGCCAGTTTATCATCATACCATCTGCTGAACTGGAAAACACCGTATCGGTCACAATTTAAGCGGTTTAAGTAATGCCGTTAACGCGACTATTTACTATAAACTTATAGATTGTATGGAAATACCTTCTTAGCAAATCTTTATACAGGGTGTTGTAAAAAAACAGGCGAAGTTACAACTTAGTTATTTATGAACAGATTTTGACGAACCAAAAACCAAATAAAATTATATTTTTCAAGGTCTTAGGTAACTCAATCAGGGCACCAAAATAGATTAATTTACAGGACGTTCAAGATACAGATATCTTAAATTGGCCGTTCGTGGTTTTTCTGATTAATTTGGGTTTTGGTAACCAACACATCGCGCAACTTTTTCCAGGGGAAGCAATGATGCATCTCTTACTATTGACGAGAATCCAATGCCAGACATCGATATCTTGGAGACGCTGTATGTTTAACATTCTATGAAAAATAATTATAATTCCCATTTACAAGCAGTTAGCCATTATGGGGAACATTTTGCGGTAAAAATAAATTGTTACATCACAGAAAAATTTCATTATCTAATCTGCTCTTATGTATGCTTATAAACTACTTTCTAGAGATAAGCAAAAATACATATTAATTCAATTTTAATAGAGATTATTTTAGGTTTATTTACTTAAAACAACCTTGTAATTTTCTTTAACAATTTGGCACTAAAACTTAATTTTAAATATATTCTGGGTTTTCACTTATGCATATTACTACTTACGGCCATTTATTTCAATAAGTGTGGGAAATTTCTACCCTTCAACCCTATGTCAGGTTGACCGCTATGATTATTGCATTGATCAGGCATAACATAGCTGTCAATGCTTCTACATTTCCTATACACAGGGTGCCCCAGAAACATTGCTACGCATGAGTGGTAGCGGATAGAAGAGAGCCTTTCGGCTAAACATGCCTTATAAAAAAGTTGATCGTTTTCATGCTACATAATGTTTAAGTCTTTTTTTTTTGGTAAATTGCAAATGAATCTTTCATTTCAGCAATAAAACTTAATTTTAAATACAGGGTGTTCCGAATCGTTATATTAAAATTTTGGAAGCATACAGTAGACTTGAATCTAAGAGTAAAAACATAAAAGTGGTAAGTCGGTTTTTTTTTATTCCAAAGTTACAGGTCTTTGAAATTATAAAAATAAATAAACAGGTTTAAATTTGGAAACCAAATAAAACTGTACTTTTTCACAAATGTTTAATTAGTAATTTTTTCAAAATGGCCTGCTCATATGCCATGGAATTATTAAAACTGCTGTATGCTGCAAACGGCCTAACAATTACCCGAACATACGTGTAAGATAAGGAGGGTAATTTCATCCGTTGACGCACGAGTACAAGTTTGTATTTAGATAAAAGGAGGATATTTTTAAAATATTATTAATTAATTAGTTGTGCAAAAATATAATACATTTTTAGTTGGTTTTCGATATCAACTCGGTTTATTTATTTTTATAATTCTGTAGGGCTGTAACTTTAAAAGGAATGAAAATCGACCGATCGGCTTTCGTGTTTTTTAGTCTTAGTATTAAGTCTACTTTGCACTCCCAAAATGTGAATGTAACGATGTCGAACGCCCTGTGTATCTTATGCTCTTTCACTTATGACAAGAGCTACTTACAGTAGTTCATATTTAATAAATGTGTGCAATTTTTGCACTTCAACACTACAGCGGGATACCAACTGCAATTACAATAATCAGGCATTATTTCAACCGCAGTGTGATAACCGTGGCTGCAACAAAGCGTAGCGCAGCTATCAATGTTTCCACATTTCCTCCCAGTAACGGGTAAAAGCCACGACTTATGGTTGGAATCACACACATTTGGGGTCGGATCTAGGAAAAGTAATTGTTTTTTCTTCTTCATTTTATTGGGCATCTCGTGAATGGTGTTTTCAGACTCTACTTGGATCGCCTTATGATAGAGTTGTTTTAGGTCTCGCGTTACGTTGAGAAAAGGGCTTACCCTCATGAAGCAAGTTTGAAGGTTACATGCCCCTAAAAAATCGGAGAGTAGCAATAATGTCGAGTTGCCTGAATTGCTTTTACGACTATAATTAGCCACTTGGGTGGGTCAAATATTTGAGGTTTTCCAAACGAAACTAAGGAGACAAATTGTTAGGATCTAAGCTTTCATGACGTGTCAACATGCCGAAAAGTAAGGCTTACCTGAGAGTCCATGGCACGTGCACTTTTTCTCGGTTTTTCGCCTAGCAACCCTTAAGCCTACTTTACTATTATATTTCATAATATTACTAGGATTATCACCGATTTGCTTTAACTCTAAAAATTTCTCTACGAATATAGAAGCGTATCTAGTATTCACCGAGCATCCTACAAGAAGTACCTCAAAGGATTATCGAACATTGCGTTGAAAGTGTATTACCTGCCCAATCCCACTTGTTCGGTTTATCACTTCTTGGAAGACTTGCACATATACAGTTTACTTCCAACTTTCCATCAGCGCAAGCTTGAGCTACTAGGTGCATAAACGCGGAAGTGGCTAGACTATACATAAAGGCGGTTTCCCTGTACATTTTTTTAAAAATTTTCTTCATGTATATTGTGGAGCAATTCCAGTGCTCATACCTAAAAACCACCATAATTGAAATTGAAGCATTTTTTTATAATACTACGGATTCTTTGAGAATTCGGAAAAAAATTTAATTATCATAAATCTGAAACTCACGCATCGCAAATTTGCATAAACAATGGATCACGTGCGCATGCGTCCATATTTTATTTTAATATGAGTGTGTACGAACACTTTTCACATCCTATTTATATCAGCAACATGTGCGAAAAATCACTTGTCACATGGTATCTAACGTTCGGATCGCCCCAATATCTCAATCGTATGAAAAGGCTATTTTCGGCACTAGATACGTAAAAACTATGCTTTATCAGTGTTACTTACTGAAATTGTAATTGACACGAACTCAATGTCAACTGCCTCGTTTTTTGCAATAGTTCTGCTAAACCCTTTATACGCTGGCATTGTTTCCTCTGGTATCGCAATCCTTTAAGCCATCTGCACCTGTTTTTTCCGATTTCTAATTCTTGATCGAAGAAGCTTGCATTTGTCGTAAAAAGCAAAGCTATAAGAGAATTCTTTTTCGTGCGCATCGTAGAATTTTTGAAAGTACTGAAACAAAATAAAACTGTATTTTTCCATGGTTTATGCTTGTATTAATTAAAAAATTGATGTTAATTATTATACGCCAGAACGAACGTGGTATTCCGAAAATTAAAAGCCAACATTAGTTTAAGACGTTTAAACTTCCGTTGTTTGACTGCCTCTAATTAAAAAAACCTGTTGGAAGGAAATGAGTGAGTGGATCACTGAAGGCAAGGACTGCATATGTTTGATTATCTTTTATTGACCAATAAAGCTTTAAACCGTGTCATGCTAAGTACCATCTTGACTACACGCACATATGGGGCTTTTTGGAGAAAAACCTTAGGACGACACCATAGCAATATATTTGATTAATGATAATTTGTGAAATGTTCCTACCGACTACGGAATGGTTAGTTCTGGTTAGTTGAGTCTAGACTGACATGATCAACATATTTTCGTAACAATGCTTCGAAACAACCATCTATACATATCAGAAAGGTCCAAAAGCATTGGCAATGCGCTAACAGTTTTCATTTTGAGGCGGTGTAGGCCACAAATGTAGCAATATACTGAATGTTCTAGTGTAAATAAGAAAGCCGTCATAATTTCTTTCAATAACCCAAAAATTGTCCTGATAAAGTTATCTGAACGACAATATTTTGATCCATTCAACTTGAATAGTTAGAAAATTAATCATCGCCATTCCGTCAAGAAAATTACGTACAGCGTTCATGCACAAATTTTTATAAAAATTTGGATCCAGTTTAAAAACATCTTTCAGTTTTTCTTTTTACTTTATTTTGTATTATTATACGATAAAAGTTATTTTAAAAAATTGAATGCCGGTCATAAAAACAGAATATATTTAACATAATATTAGTGGGTATAAAATTCAAGTTTTAATAAGAATATCTAAAACATTTCAATAACAAGAATATACAGAATATTCAATATAGAGTTTATGTGAATAACAATGTAGTTATTTGTGGTTTTTTCCATTCGAGCTAAAGAAAATTCGGCGTTTTGTTATTTGGACCTGAACCTTTGAGACAACTCGCTCCAATATTGCTGTTTTTTTTTTTTAACGAAACGCACAGTATTGTATCTTCATAAAATAAACGACTATCTTTTTCATATCTTCAGTTTTTTCTTTACAAAAAATTATTCAGCATTAAAATATGAAACTCTGTCTCTATTTAACAAACTTTACTCTTCACCTTTTGATTACAAAGAGCAATGCTATATATTTAATTTAAACGCTATATATTTTTTAAATTAAAAAAATTGAATGGTATTTTATTCTAAAGCATAATACACACAGTATTCTATTTAGAAATTCAAAGTTAGTGATGTCTTATTCTATAAAGAATTTCTAGATCTTAATCTACATATCTAAGATGCGATTTCAGTAAGTTTAAGTGTGTTTAATCCATTTCTAATTTCTACATCGTACATGTAATTTAGAAAAAATTATGTATAATATTCGTTAAGAATTTCAAATTTTTGCTGTTAGAGAAATTTTGCGGTTCTTCGTTTCGTTCTTCTTTCAAACTCTCAAGATTGCATTTCTTAACTCGTGGAATAAATTCATAGATATTTTTTGCGAGTTATGAGGGAAGAAGTTACAGTGATGAAAAATAAAAAATGAAAACCAACTTTTTTAAAAGTTATGTTAGATTTAATTAATATTCACCAAAGATGTTGCAGGTGCAGAAGAAAACCGTATACATAATTCTATATACTACGCATCACGGACAACTTTGTAAAGGCGATGTTATCATATCTTGCAGGTGCTGAAGAGATTCCGTTCGCAATAAATCTTCTATATTCGTTGGTAATATGAACTAACATAAATCAAAGAAAAATTTTAGTTTTGATGCATTGGGAAAATTTTGGTCAGATTTACCAATTAAGTCAAACTTAATCTCGTATACTTATATGTATTTTCAAAGATGATTTTGATAATTCCCCTGTTATTCAGGTGTTTGTGCTGTGATATTTAAAATCTCTCTATGGAGGATGTGTATGCTAATTAAATCTATTGTAATATATTTTAATGGTTACAAAGTCATCATTGGAAGATTTGTATTGTGCAAAGAAAGTCCTTTTGGTAAAGGAGACAGATAATGGATAGCGCCCTACAGTTACACACTTACTTGCTTATGGGACTACTGCCGAAAATTACACTGAAGAAACACAAAACAACGATCCAGTGAAGAATCTTGTTCGAAGGAAAAACCATTTTCTATCTACATCTCGGAAAACTGTGTTATCGGTGTGGCTGCGAGAAAATAGCGGTCATTTCTGTTCACGATTATTGTCAGACATGTGCGACAGATTTTTACCGAGTCCGTTTACAATGCGTTATGTGCTTACATATGTATCCATTTCCACAAAGGAACAAATACAAGATTAGTCACTTTCGGGTAAAACCATCAATGGAGATGTAACTGGTTAACTTAATTTGCAATAAATTACGAAATTTGAAGTAATTTTTTATGGTTATCCCATTCTGCACAGTTTACCGCAAAAAAGAATGTACGTGTAGTTTACATACTAGAAATTAATTAAGACATAGCATCCGCGCAAATATCAGTAGGTCAGTAGTAGCAGGATTTAATGAAACGTGTAATATGTGGACTTAGCATAGCTTAGAAATTCATTCACCGAATAAAAAGCATTATTTACCAGATTTCTTTTTAAATAAAATTGATTAGTAGTATTTTCTCTAATTCTAGGAGGAGCAGTATTATTTGCGACAGCTCCAAAATGTCTCTAATACTATGTAGATTTACATACAGGGTTAATTATATAATTGTCCGGTAGAAAGTTTTTGATTTCTCACTATTACAGCCCGTGTTGTGTTTTCAAAATGGCGGTATTTCTGGTTATATGGCTGGTACTTCTGGAAGTAGCTACCAACTTCGTTATTTTAAATGGAACCCCCTAATTTGTGTGTCATCTTCGAATTTCTTGCTAAATTTTAAGGCAAGTTTATTTAGAATGTCTAAGGCCTAAATTTAGCGTTTCCGAGTTATATTGGAAAATTTTTAAATTTTGGCAGCTACAACATTCCAGAAAAATCGATATTATGACCTTATCTCTGCGAATTTGAGAATTAACGATCTGGGGCTCAAAGAGGACCTAATAAACTACGTCTTGACGCATTCCAATTTGACAAAAAGGCTCATAATCCTCAATATATGCCTCAGAAGTTGCGTAGATTCAGATCTCAATAATTTCCTCACTTCAAATGTGTCTTAAAGCATTTTCGAATCTAAAATTTAATTGTGTCTCAAATAATATTAAGGTACCTGGTTTAGTTCTGGACACGTGCCGCCATTTTGAAAATATTTTATTTGGATTCAAAATTGCCGATTCTAGCCTAAAATCAAATTTCATTTGGCTACGATAGGGGTAAGTCAAAAATTTTATAATGAATGGGTTGCGTGGCTAACTCTGTATAGTATCATATACATGGCTGGGCGAAAATCCGGAATAAAATTTTCAATAAGTGACTTGAAAAAAAAGCCCTGAAACACGTGAATTGATTTTGAGTTGTACGTATTTTTCGACAACAAATGAAATATTTTCTTTTAATATTGAAGACCCGAAAACCAAAATTAGAGTGAAAGTAAATAACATATTCGCTGAGGTCATTCGGAATTCCAGCTACTGATTTTACCATAGCCAGAGAACATGCCAAGTAGAGGGTGGAGGACATTTTCAACATTTGCAACATTAAATAACGCGTAGATAAGACTAAGACGATATTCGTTATTTTTAGTTTGTAAAAGAGTTTTTTTTTATTTCTTAATAGCCACATGACTAAAAAAAAAGGATTTGGTAAGATTCCATTTTCACGAGCTTTTCAACGAGCCCACGCACGATATTTTTCCATAAAAAAAAGTAGTTGCAGCTACGGGGCCGAAGGAAAATATTTAATTCTATTTCCAAAGAATATACAGGGTTGCTCATTAGTGCATCAAAGTGCGATATCTCAGTAAATATAAGTTTTGGAAGGAAATTTGTCTTAGTAAAGTTTTTGGGGAATAAAAGGCACGTATTTTTAAATTATTTTCAAATGTACAGGGTCTGTTATAAAAGTGTGGTAGTACCAAATTATGTTTTTTTAAATGGAACCCCCCCCCCCTTTTTTTGCTATTTTCGGATTTATCGTCAAATTTTAAGGCTAGTTTATGAAATAGGTCTTATATAAAAAATTTACCATTTTCGAGTTATTTGTGAAAATTCGAAAATTTTGATAGCTGCAAGGTCTCACGGAAATCAATGCTGTTTCCTAACCGTTGCAAATTTTGGAATCGATCTTATGAGGCTCCAAGGCGACACAATAAGCTACGTTTTAACATGTTTTAGTTTAAAAAGAGTTTTCCATAACCCTCGAAATAGGCCTCCGAAGTTGTATGACTTCAATCCTCAATAACTTGCTTATTTCAAATAGAATGCCCTACTTTTCTCGACGGCATCTTATTCAGAATCCAAAAACATACAACTTTTGTTAACATTACCCTATCCCTAAACCCAACCGTTTCTGAGCTGCTGAAAATTTCCCCTTTTTTTCATTTAAATTTGTATTTGAAAAGTGAGTTTCGATGACTGTATTATTATTTTTATATTATTTATAACAAATTATTATTATTTATTTTCACAATATTATTTGTATCTACAATAAATTCTCAAACTGTCCTCCATTTCGATCAGAAACCAGTAAGTAAATAGGTCTTTTCTGGCAAGACTTCAACTATATATGTGTAAGTACAACTCAAAATCGATTCACGTGTTTCAGCGTTTTCTTTCTGTAACTCACTCGTTGAATAGATATTAATTTTATTCTCAGCTTTCGGCCAGCCCTGTATACTAAAATATAGTACTACTATCATATATTAGAATCAGCAGATGAGTAACCACTATTCACAGTTCACTTGCTGCTCTTTGTAATGAGTTGCCCTGCAGGGAAGATTTTGAGTCTTCCATTAATGCGAGAATTACTCGAGAAATTCATCTCTATTGAACCACAACATTTGAAGTAGCGTTTTGATAATCGTTGGTATTATTCATGGGTATTAGAGTGAGTTGATGGAAATAAATTTGGTTGCATGGTATTTCATGTGTTTTTTCTCTTACTTTTCATTTCATTAAATTTTTATGAATTAATGTGTTTTTTGATTGTGCCAAGGATTTTTATTTAAAAACCTCCGACTTTAATCTAAAATAAAAAAAAATAAAAAAATTACACACCTGACAACCGTCTTACTATTTGCCATTTACCTGCGACTCCGTTCCACCTTGAATGTGTCTCCCATTCGTATTCGTGCATCGGCGATTTGAAAGACAAACAGCCACTCCAAAAGTCGATAGTCCGCTCAAATATGTATTTTACGGATTGTTCGTGTTTTATTTTATTTGCCCAATGTCACTTGGGCCTGTAAAATAAGCAAACATTCTTCGAATCACAGAGGAACGAAAACTTTTTCCCTTTTCGTGGATAAACACGCAAATATTGGGTGCACGACCCTGTATTTCTTGGATTTGTCCGCTAAGTGTTAAATATTTGGGAGCAGTTGAACAAGCATAGAATTTGTTGACCTATTTCAGGCTATTTTGGAGATTTGATGCACATATTTCTATAACTTTATTTATATTCTACTTCTTAAACATGAATACGAAATCGGCATTTTGATCTTTTAATAATGGACAATGATAAGGAACATAATGGATTGCCGCGGTAAATAAGCGTGTTTCCTTATCGTTGCGCGAGAAACCCATAGGCAAGGAAAGTACTATTCGAAAATTGATAGTCTTTTCAAGTCAGGAATAACTTAATATCTTATAAATCGTGGGAAAAACATATATGAGATATATGCGCATTTGCAGGTATTTCATATAACTCAACTTGCCGCGTTAATCAAGAATAAAATTCTCTAATTAACCAAGCACACAAGACTCTAAATTGAAATTCTCACAAAGACGTGCGACGATATTTTCTCAAGTCATAAACGTTATTTGGGTTGGGAGTTAGCAGCCACCCTTCAGTTTCTAGGAAGAACCTTCTTTACAGCTTTTTTCCTTTCAACGCTTTCAAATAGCTGCAGCTGAGTGAACTCAGTGAATTATGAGTTTAGTCAGTAGATTTTGACAATTTGGCAATACTTAAACTTGGATCTAGTCCGCTGCTATCGCAGATTTATGTCTTGCTAGCCGAATATTTAGTTCCAATAATACTTCATGATGATGAGTAAAGATTGATAGTTGCAAAGGTAATCGGCAGTATGAAGATCGCAGAAAAACTCATTGGTGCTGTGCGAGTCAATGTGATTTTATTAACGTACTAGCTATCTGTAGGTACGTAGCAGGATAAAGTCAGAAGTACTCGGCCTAAAACTTAAACATTGTATTATATTATTTCTCAAGATAGTCTTTTTTGAGATTGAGTCACTTTTCCGAACAATGGTCTGTGGCTTACATACCCTGTTCATAGTAAGTAGCTTCGAATGTTTCAAAATAACTTCAGACTCCACCTCTTCATTATTGTCAAATCTCTTTCCATCGGGCCATTTTTTCATATTTGGAAATATAAATAAATCTGAGAGGGCCAAGTCTGGCGAGTAAGGTGGATGAGGAAAAAGTTCGAAACCAAGATGATTGATTTTGGACATCGCGATGACGGAAGTGTGAACTGGTGCGTTCTCGTGATGAAACAAGACTTTCTTTTTCGTCAAATGGGGTCGTGTTTTCCTTATTTCTTTGCTCATACGCTGCAATAAAATTGCATAATGTCCTCCAATTATTGTTTTTCCTTTAGGGCGCTAATCCATAAAAATTATTCCACGTGCATCCCAAAAAACCTTTCCTGCAGATGGAACAATTTTCGCCTTCTTTGGAGCCTATTCTCCTCCTTGAGTTCATTATTTTCACTACTCTTTCGTCCCAGGTGTGAAATGATGGACCCATGTTTCAAGCATGGTTATCGACGCAAAAACTCAGCTTTGATGTTGGATGTACTGAGATATTTCAAATGAAAGAATTCGATTGCATATCCATAACCAATTTTTTCCATGTTCACAAAATCTCTGAAAGCGTTCGAAAAAGCGGTTCCAAAACAAACAAAAATCAATGTACCACCCTCAAAGTTTAGACAGAAATTTTTTAAGGTTAAGTCTTCGTAATTTAGGCAAATTTTTAACAAAAAAATCGCCATCTATATGTCAGATCGGGTACTTCCGGGACTAACCTCGTACCTCGCAAAGGCTTTGATTGATGGTTGATAATATTTTCTCTAACACTTATCAAATTAGCCATTCCAAACGGGCGTAATATCAATTCGTTCCATCACTGTGTTACACAATATTATTCTGTAACCAGCATTAGATGGCCGCAGTCATTTTCCATTTAAAATACAAGGGAAAGTTGCGCTGTGAAACGGTGCTGGTCAATTTACAATTAAATTAACTTTAGTTTGTAATACGGGACGTTCTAGACCAGAAAAAGATTCCAGAGATCAATATACAGCTTACCTGCCATAAAAAATGTCATATAAATGTAGGTCCGGAAATGGTTCGTAGCCGAAATACAGGCCGTTAAAATTTGACATTTTTTTATAATACTTTCTTTACAACCCTGGTGGACGGCAGTAAAACCAGAAAATTCCAAATAAGTATCAGAAACATACCTATGTAGCATTTGTACGGCTATTTAATTTCAATTTTGTTGTCCAAAGGTGTCCCAGTGTGACAACCTACGCAGCCCAGCTATGCCATATCGCCCTTTTCTCCAACTAATTACTTCCTCCATGTCTTGGACAATAAAAAAATCAACATTCCATTTACGTCTTACCACCGATTGTTAACATTTACTAATGGCATGTTCTGTCCTTGTCGGTTCACAAAGTGAAACACACCGGAATCAAAAGCGTTCTCAACTCACCGAAGGAGCGAGGATTAAGAAGAATTAAGATGGCATGATACGGCTATCACGACCTTTTGAGAAAAAGGATACGATTGAAATGCCGATGCCGCTGAAGCATCTCTCTTCTTTGTGAGAAGATTTTTGAAGAAGTGCCCATTCACATGAACCCATTAAACTTGTTTGTATATGTTTTGTAGGCTGCCGTCAATGGAGGACCCTTAATCGATGCTTGTATTATCAATAGCCCGTGTTGTCAAGTGAAAAATTTGATAATGATTATACTTCAACTTAAGTAGCTTATGCATTTTTCATGCCTTTCCGGCAGATGCGATCTTCCAATTTGCAATAAAGAACAATACGTCTAATTCATTGGAGTCCGGGGCGTAGCCAACCTGAACATGTTTACCAAAAATGTGGTTGCGGGTGTCCAATTTCAAGGTGTTAAAATGGCCGAAAATTATCTTTGGACCACCTATATTGGGGTTGTTTTATATTAGGCCATAAAGTGCACTAATAGACCATTCGAAAGAAATCTGTGGCTTCCGTTATACAAACAAGCAATGGCGATAAGACAGAGTGCTACGTGGGAAGGGTTACCTAGGCATGTAAAAAGTCAACAATAGATTTCGAGAAAAAATTATTCGGCCTCATAAAAGAAATGATCGCGAAACGATTTGTCGAGCTTAATGATTGTGGGATTGTCGGGGATTAGAGCGGATTAGATCAACTGAAACACTCCCTTGTTTTTTTAGTTCGGCTCATCTAATAACAAACTGAGGAGATAATGCTTTAACCGCCCTGAAACCAGATTTTTCACTGAATTCGAAACATGGTTTTATATGAGTGTAATCTAATCTAACTCAATTTCCTACCAAGGTGTCATGGTTTTATCGTCATAATTAACAGACGAAGATAAAAAGTAACAAAAAAGCTGCTTTTAAATTAGGTAAGATATCAAGCCAATCGCGAAGACCACCCTTGCTCTAATGGAACTAATTTGGAATTTTTTAGGATTTTACGACTTAATTAATATTAGTATGTATTTATAGTCTTCGATGTTTTCAAGGCCCTTGCATTCCTAATTGGACGAATTTCGTGAAATAAATGTTTTATAGTCTGATAAGTCAATCATTTATTGGAGTTTTATGGAGTCACTCTTTCAGAATGTACAATAAGATACGGGAATCGAGAAAATTTCGAGTTAAGGGCACGGCAAATAGTTTGATATTTGCCTCAAATGTAAAACTTGACTCGATAATGGAATAATTACTTAAAAAGAGAATTCTTGCCGAAACCTCCCCACAGCATAGCACGTTTTATCGATCGTTTCCAAACGTATTTCTGACAGAAATTTAATAAATCTGTAATAAATCTTACCCTAAGAACCCCTACAGACCGTCAAATCAGTATCTAATAGCAGAGAGTCATTCAAATGATCACTTTTTTGTTCATCTTTCTAGAGCCATCAGTTTTTTTCCCTCAATAAACTATTTCGTCAAGTAGCTAATTCGACAACTTTGCCACACTTTGACATATGTTGCGTGCGTCGCCACTGCAATCCCACAATTTGGATTAATAACCGACTTAGAGCAATCCTGTACGTATCTCTAAATATGTTCTGCCACTAATCGATATTGTACGCAGAACGGTCGAGTTCCCACGAACCTCTTATAAATCGTAAAGGTTTCACACTCGACTAAATTTGATTCGAAATTTATCTAGAAAATGAAAATACCACCAGAGTGTTCCCCTATTTTCCAAAATTTGATGCGATTTCCTAAACACCAACAGAATATCTGCGAAAAATTATTTCAGAATGCATCTGAAACTTCCAAGTAAGTGATTTGTGTGTACTTGCAAAAACTAGTAATGAATGGTGTCCCAGGTAAAAGTAAATTATACTGAATTGTTTGATAAGTTAAGCTGCAGCATCGTCACTTCCCGGAACCTTCATTGTATTCAAACAATCTCTGTGAAAACGCTTCTAATCCTGGCAGACTCCGTTAAAACACCTCTAATCTATTTTTCGCGCCATCAACAAATCTAAATAAGCTTTGGCACTTTAGAGCTTTATCTGCAAAACAAATATTTGAAGAATATAATTGAAGATTGTTAACTTCTTAAGAAGCTTACGAGACCATAAATAACAAAGGCAACACCTGAAATGTGGGTGGTTGGCGACAAATGAGCTTGATTACTTTGGGGCGTAACTTGGAACTCTTCCTGATATTATTAGCATTCACAATGAGTTCTGCACCATGGGGATTTGAACCGAAATTGAAACGAAAGGGGGAGTGGAATTTATGAGGTGCATATTTAAGTTTATGACAAAAATCAGAAAAAGCTCATTTCCGACTGTTGATTGAAATTTTGTTCGAGGTTAAAATGGTGAAAAGTCTTTCATTGATTTGATTAGTTGATTGATTTGCAATATAAAATGTTAACGATTCAATAAAACGTTATGGAAAGGCGAATAGTAGGGATGTCGAAACAGAGCTTTTCTTGTTCAATGTTTGAGCTAGCCCATTGAATTTGAGTGTTTCTTTAATCTGGCGCGATAAGTAATTTTATATCTTAGAACCAATAACTAAAATTTATCACATTTTTCAAAAACTTTAGTCAACCACAAACGAAAAAATATCAACAGAAAAAAGTCAATTTGTAGTGGAGGAAGCTTGAGACCTAATCACTTTACGATAAATTTATATTTTTTTTATCTACTTTTTATATCCAAGCCGGACATAAAGTCATTAAAATTGAAGCAATATGGCGGAATACATCTTAATATCATGAATAACGAGGTATTACCAATGTTACGCTTAATCACATTATAATTAAGTTCCAAAGCAACATATGATGAAAATTGACTGTCGTTTGCACAGAGTTAAACAGGAAGCAAGAAATTTCTCATTTTTGAACGTAATGGGTTTTGTCTTAAATTAGTGTCAAAAAGCGATACATAGACAGTATATGACATTTTTTTTAACGATGGTCCTTTATTATAATCAGGTAAATTATTTTCGCCCTAAAAAGAATTCGTTGGGTTCCTCAAATTATGTATGCATAAGGCCAACGTCGCTAGAGACCGGTGAATGTGAAAACTACTTACAGGCGCAGAAATCTCAGTCCTGCCCAAGACCACAAATCATCTTCTATATGGACTTTCAAGACTAAAACATGACAGACATATTAACATCTATTATTTGTTGGCCTCACGTACTAATAGCAGCTTTTCCCCAAACACCTCGATAATTATTTACAAAAAGGTGGTCGGACCTTTTCCTTTGAGGCTCGTCCACGGTCGCATTCCGGATTCGTTTCGACGATCTGTGTGGCGGAGGCTGCGACTAGCTAATTTGATTAAGGCCACACTGTATAAAACAATTCTACACTGACAGAACCGCTATGAAAAGGGTACAGAATAAGTGCCAGAGTCGTAGAAGAATTTTTTTCGGAATGATACATTTTAGTTTAGAATTAAGAGACAATCCTAAAAGGGAAAAAATTGTTTGATCGAATATTTAATAGATATTGATGTGGTATCAGAATTCGAAATATCCAAAAAAAAAGAGACATAACCTCAAAGAATAGCTTATTTCCTTTCTAGACATGGAAAGTAGTTTGCTTGGCCACAGATCATTATGTTATCTCTCACTCCATTAACTCTCACAGCCGTTTCCATCGTTCTTGCACCTAAGTATTATGTCATTAATGAATACAATGAACAACGTAAAAAATATCCAAACCATCGCCCTAGAACGAACAGGTCATAATAAACAATTTTAAGTAGTGCACTAAACAATTTTGAACAAACGCCCGCCATATATTAGTGTCTCTATGATATCATCTTATCCTAGGGATGAGTTATGTATCTATGTGCATACAGATACTGTGGCGTTCGATTCGCTGTGATAGTAGCGCAATGATAGTTGAGATCTCTTATTTCTATCAAATATAACTTGTATTTAATAACAAGCATTTGGGTTAGGCAAAATGTAAAATGAGTGCGCCACTGATCGAATGTCGATCAATAATTTTTGATTAATTCTTCAGTCGAGTTTTATCATGCTGACCGATGAAGATACAGAATGTCGATGGAGCACAGCGTGAAGAATCATCTCTCTACCGAATGAAGGTACAAAGCACTGTGGCAGTTACACAATAGAAATTAGATGGCTTTTATTAATGATTCATTGTGTTTATTAGGGCAATAGTTTCTGTAATCTGTAAATAATGAAAGGGAACTCCTTATGGGAGCTTTCGATTCGGAACCGAATATTATCTGGAAGCCTTTTAGTTTTATAGCTAAATAAATAATTTAAAAAACTGACTTTCCGAAAAATGGAATCTTAATCATGATTACCTAAATAATAATTCTTATAATAGTTACGTTAAAGAATTCAATTAATTTCAAGTCGTTTTCGATTTATTTTCTAATTAGTCTTGGCATCCCATACCTGAAAATTCCTTTAGTTTTCAAGTTCATTCAAGTTTTGGGTATTTCACTTTGAATTTGTTACGGAACAAAATTGAGACATTCACGTTAAAGCCTAACATATCGCGCGACAGGCCCGAAAAAATAATTGAGGCTCCGCTCATATAATAACTGAATGAGCCGAGTAATAACTGCAGGAGCTAACTGCTAAAATAGACTATTCGCGTATGGAAATGAATCGTGAGACAATAGCAAATTTTCCCAACGTTTGTGGCCGACCTGAACTAAAATGAACGAATTCAATTTTATTCGTAGCCGAGTCGCAGACGAGAATGCGAAGAAAGCAAAAGGAGCCATTTTGTATTTTCGTGCAGTGATACACATAATTTTGAGCGAACTTGTTCCATTCAAATCATTATTTGATTTTTTTAATGTTTTTATTTGTAGTACGAGAACTGCAAGGAGAAATAGAGCAGCACATACGTTCTGAAATCTTCCTTTACTGACCAAAAACGTCAAAGTTAACATATAACAAGATACCATAGAAGAGAGGAACTTTTCCTACTAAAACAGCCATAGAGGAGGATCTATTCCTATCCTTTCTTAACTAAATATTTGTTGACACAAATGCTTTTTTTTTGTTTGTTTTTTTTTTTCATTTTAATTTGAACAATTTGACCTTTTACGATAGCTCTTGTGCTAACGATTGAAGCAGGTAAAGCAAAAAAAAAGGAATTTAGGCAACAAACATTTTTTTATGGCTGAAGCAGTAAAATTGACGAACCATCGACTATTGTGTCCCATTAAATTGCCACTTTTTGTCAAATCTCTTTTAGCTAAGGAGTGCCCACCCTCTTACCAAAATTAGTTCTTCATCCATTCCGTTCAGGTAAACGTGATTTTGCGACTGAAATAACTAATTCATCTGTCTAAATATTTTTCACTCTAGTCCAAGAATTTCATCGTTCCAAACTCTAGCTTTTTTCCTAAGCTATATTTCATATAAATATCGGCATTTAACCTAAATTTTTGAAATCTGAAAACGTCGATTCTGTCCCCTACATAGTGGGCCCTCAGGTACTTTCTGTGTCTGGGCGCCACCCATCTCGCTTCCCCCATCACCTCCATGGTCGCGGAGCTTTTTATCGGCGCCGATTGAGAATCTTTTGATCCATTCCGGCCTTGTTCGCACCCTGCCGTACCTTTTGTACCATCCCTCCGTGGACCAGGGAAATAGGGTAACGGCTTCAGAGGGAGGCCCATGCTTCTGTGAGGTAAACTGATATTTATTGGACAGATTTGGACGTCAATAGAGATAATTTCCCATTTCAATAGAGGCGTTTAGGGTCAATGGGTAAAGTAATTTATGTTCTCGATGTGAGAGGCTCTACTTGATGCTTGCCGAAGCATGTTTTTGATGCTATCAGTATTAAGGAAGGGCTGAAGGATCTGAAAGGTGGAGCGATTCTTATGGATATTGACTTGACAGGAAATGGCTTTTATGTGCTTCAGTTAATATAGTACAAACATTCGGTATATTAATTACGATATCCCAACTAGAATCATCATTTATTTGCAATATTCTTCACGTTGTGCTGATCGGACGCGATTGCATTCGGTAAGCATAAGGTGAAGAACGATCATTCGGGTTTGCTAAGTAAATAACCTGAACATGAATAAAAGCAAAGAGCATCAAAATCTCCATTAGCCGTGGCAATATATCGCAAGTTAATAATTGAATTTTAATGTGGGGAAACAAGTTCTTTTTCAAAACATCCACATGACACCATTAGCCAACAATGATTGGCTGGCTTTTATCGACGAATGGTTTAAAACGTCATTTTATTGCTTTTTTTAAATCAAAAAAACTTATTATATTTTGGTTCAGGTTAGTTTACGTGAAGGTAAGAACTAATTCGTTTAATTTAAAAAGGTAACCGACCACCTTGGCGTTTCTGATATTTGGTCTCCGTTAAATTTATTTGAAATTTTTCAAAAAACCGTTTTCTTTTCTGCGGTAACGTGCTCGAAATTTTGCAGCTTTGGAACGTATGATGCGATTCTTTATGATTTCCGATCGTGTCGAAAATGTCAGGAATATCACTCTTTTGACCGAAAACTCCCTTATGTTTTTACACGCACAGAGAGGCCAAACGTTTTTGCCTCGCTGTGAGTGCAAAAATTTTGTAAATTTGGTATAATATTTGACGTATCGGCAGTTGCTTTGACAGTGGTGGGCCAAGACACCTTTCTCAGAACTTCACAGCAATTTGTGCTAGTCTGCAATAATAATGAATTTCGATTGCAAAAATCTTCAAAAATAACTGAAAAAATATCTTCTTTTACGTATTTCTTACGTCTTAGTCAAAATTCCTCAGTCGCAAGCCACAAACTTAAATCTATGCTCTCCGAAACCCCCCGCTGTGACTTCTCAAGGGCAATAATAAGCAGATGTTCTTAGGATGTAGCGGATACACATATTCGGATGTACGAAGCACTTAACAATGTATAAAAAGACTACTTAACGCCCTCTTGATCTGCCCTTAAATCTACGTTTTTGAGCAGCTGCTATGAATTTATTCGAGAATCCACTTTTCTGAAAAACCTCTTCCTGTTACAATTGCTGAACCAGTGTCAACTCGTCGTGATTTTACGTAATTCCCCGAAAGCCACGAAGCAATCAAGTTTCAAAAGCAATTCGGTAAAAAATATCTCGGTCAATAAGGATCAATTGATTTCCCTCTGTTGTTGAGGGATCGTTCGGCACTGCGCATTGCGGCTCAGACTAAATAAAGAGGTGTCCTCGCCACCACTGGACCATTAATCCTAGCTTTTACCTTTAAGGGTGGTCATCATTGAGAAATATTGTCACCTTTTGTGCCGGTTGTGTTTAGAAGCATTTACAATAAACATGATGACAATGCCTGGAAAGGAACTACACCGATTTGTGGCCTTTTGGTAAGCTACACTTCTTTGTTCGGATGACGTCTTTCAGAAAAATGAGTGTCTATTTCTTTATAGCTACTTTCAGAATAAAATAAGTGTGGGGCGACCGTGGGTGTTCTACAATTGCAATATTTTCATCTGTCATCGGATCAGCTTCATGAGAATTTGTCTCAAGTTTTTTTATGTTTATAAATACAAAGAGAAATAGGCTTAAATAATACAGGATGCAGGTCTGATTAATAGGGTTTGCGTATCCAATCCAAATGCACGGAATAATTTCTTAATCCATTTACAGGGCTTTGAATAAATTTACACATTAAAAGACATTTAACAGTGTTTCAGACCTCCCGTAAGTTAATTTCCAACAAAACGGGTTTCGGGAAAATTGCCCCGTGATTAATTTACTGGTTTATGACTTGTAAGTATACTCATGAAATATGTAAAATAAGTGGGTAATAATGGCTTTAAAAAAATTCACTTGATCTTGACAGGCATAATATTCGGGAATTAATGGTATACGAATATCTATCGCAATGAGGATCAGCTCCTAAAGATCAGAAAAAATCTCATGGATATTAATAGATCTCTCTCAATAATGCGATTAAGGGCCAAATGATTAATGCGTCGCCAACTTTACCTACGCACTCCTTCCTTTAAGGGAAACGTTGAAATTAGTTCTATAATATACAGGGTGAGCCGTTGAAAACGAAACAAAGCAGATTTCTCGTATCTACCGCTTGCAGAAGAGACGTCGCCGGGACTCGTCGATTTCTATTTCCGGGAAATAAATCTTTTGCGCATATTTTCAGCTTTAGGACCTCCAACTCCTTGGGAGGGCAAGATGCACCCCTTAAACCTTAAATAAGATTAGGGGTCAAATGATGTCCAATTTTAAAGTTCGTCGAATTCTCTTTGCAACGCTTCCAAGTTGCCTGAATTTCAAGCAGTAGTTTTCGACAAAACACGGTTGTAAAAAATTGGCCAATAAAGAAAAATAACGTTTTTGCCATCTTTGCAGTAGATTTTTATGTAAAAACTGCTTAATGTGTTTTTTTTAATCACATTTGAACCAATTTCAGGCAAGGAAGCATTTAATGTCAGTATTTTTTCACTTAATAAAATGCATCTCTAATCTACTTTGATGCGTTTAAAAGAAAGGTTTATTTTAGGCGTGAAATTATTATCATTTTAATTTTCATATATCATATCACATCATTAATTTTTTTTTTAATTGAAATTATTATCATTTTTCAGTGCGTTATTTACAATTTTACTAAGGAATTTTTAATAGTTATTTCTGCTATAGAATTTCATGTTTCCAACAAGATTAAATATAGTATTTTCTAACCTCCCTTTTATAGTAGATGTGATGAATGATTCGTATTCAATTTATTTGCATTTAGTGCAGCACGTGATTTTGTCTGTGACTATTTAGCCTCAAAACATTTCGAAGACTTGATAAGCTAGAATGCAACACAAGTATAATTATAGGTAAATGATGAATGTACATGTTTTAATCATCCCCTTTGTATGGTGACTTCTATCAGACACTTAAATATGTGTTCAGAAACGTTTTTTTCAGAAATGTCTTTTTTTCACAAAAATTATTATCAAAAAAATGTACATTACGAATTAATAAAGCATTATTACTTGTTCACTGTTAGCTCGTTTAACATTTAAAATATGTTTTGTCGAAAACTGCAACATGAAATTTAAAGAACTTGGAAGCCTTGAAAAAAGAATTCGATGACATTTAAAATAAGATATCACTTGAACCCTAGTCCCATTTGAGATTTAAAGATTGCGCCTTTACCCCTCTCCCCCCGGTTTAAGGTGGCAGAGTTCAAAGTAAGCATAAAAAATTTTAAAAATTAAAATGGACGGGTCCCAGCGACTTTTTTCGCCAAACGATAGATATGAGAAATCGGCCTTGTTTCACTTACATTGATCCACCTTCTATATTATATTGTAAACGTTCTGAAATTTTAACGCAAACAGGAAGACTTACACTACATGAGCATACACACGTTAATACAAAATTTTCAGTACAAAAGAAATCGAACTAATCGGAAACGAGTCATGTATCTGAGGTATTTTTATTAGTTAGCAAAATGTACCTCTAATGCAGATATTTTTTTTAAGGAGGGGTCCCTATTTCACATTATTTTTTTAAACTATTTTACCTAATTTAGTGTTAAATCACACTTAAGTGAAGTTGTAGTCACACCATCTCACAGGCAATTCAACCAGTTCTGTAGCGATATAAAAGTAAGAGTGTGAAAAGCTCACTTTGCACATTCATGTGAGCGTCACAAGTACGTGGATGTTAAAAACAAGAATGAAAATTTCGAACATATATCCTAAGAAGTCAATTTGAAGAGGCCTGAAAAAGTCCCAGAGACATTCATCTAGCAACTTTCAAATGGGCGCTACAGTGTGAGAACACGAGCATTAGACCAATTTCAGATCATCTCAAAAGTTGACTGATGTTTGTAGCACGTCTCTTATATTATACTTTTCATGATCGTACGTTCTTCTGTGTGATTTCCAATTTTTTCCAATAAAACCAATGATGGAAAGATTGGGAACGAGTAAATGACTTAATTTAACGTATCAGTGAGAGTCTCATAAAACTAGTGAAACATCACCATCTCCAGAGAAAATTAAGTCATTACCATCATTCTAACGCTACCATGCTTAATGTAGGCATTAGTCAAAAAACCGTCGTCTAAAATTAAACCGTTGGCCCTCAAACCACCTTGAAGGTGCAAAAATTGGACACCCAGGTAACCCAGGCATCTTCAGGGGACTAATAGCACAGTATAATGCGAAATTAGCTACGTTCGGAGAGCTTAATGACAGACTTGGGCCGATACGGGTGTCAAAATTAGCCGGGAGATACCTTCGAGGTACATCTGTATCATTACTGAGAGAGGGTTGTTGCCAACTCCCAGAAAAGCTCCTGTTTCTAAGCAGATTTTTGATTTTAAAATTTGAGAAATTCAATCTTTAAGAGAGTATATTGAAAATGCAGAGCAACAATGACCATTTTCTCATCTAATACCTTAGGATAGGACGATTAAAGATGAGCACATTCACTGTAATAAAAAATTTTACAAATTGGAAGAAAAAACCATTGAACGACGTGGCAACATTGCCGATGGACCACACGCGCTGTAACAATAGCCCAGTAAATATACCAGCGATGTCCATTATCATTTTTTTCTTTCCTTCATCAAAACCCAGAGCGAAACACACCTTCGTGGATAATTCTTTTACAGCTTTATTTTAAGGCAAAGGATAAGAGCATAATGGAAACGCGTTTTGTGGATCGAATTAATTAAGTGACTTAGGCTTAGCTAGAAGTTTGTGGTGCCAAGCAGTGGATAAACTGCGATTTGATGTTAAAAAATTTAGTACTCGATTAATTTAGGCGAAATGGAAAGACGTAAAACATCTAAAATAGACAAAAAAAACGATTTTTTTTTGGAAGAAACTTATCTAAAAATGAGTGGTGCCTATAAGAATCTATGGAAAATGGGAAATTTCTAGGTTGATTTCAAAGACATCTTTTAATGGTTAATATTCTTAACAAAACGATACCACGAAACATAGGATGGGAGGTCTTTAAAATTGTTAATTTACTGTTTTTGAAGGTAATTATAAAGGTATAGGAAAGCTGAATAGACTTTATCGCAGAACCTTAACCACCTCTGCTGTAACTGCGTGATCATTTTTTTTTATCAAGGAGTATATTTTTTAATGCAGCTCTTAACGAATTTTAGCAACTCTTTTTTACCATATATCACAAGTTTTAGTAGCATGTTTAAAGCCTGTTTTCATCAGAGTGTCCTTTTTCAGTGCTTAAGCACCATTTGTGGCTGTCCAGTTGTCAGAAAATCAATATGTTCCAATGCATTTTTGAAATGTGTTTAGTAAGGACGCACGATAGAGATACTGGTGCATGCTGAAATTATGGACAAGATGTCGAGAAACCAAATCCCTTAGCCATAACTCTTCTTTCTCGCCAATTTACAGAGCAGCCGCTTAATAACTTGCTCCCCGAAGAATAAAAGCGATTTTCAGGTTGATATAAGGCACGCATTGATATTTTTAGAGGAATAGACCTAGAGGTATTTTTTTGCCTTTTCTTTAAGAAAGAAAATTTATGCTGTGCAGGTTGAGCTTTTTCGATGGTAAGTGAAGCATATGCAAACAGAACTATAGTATAGCGCCCAGAGTTCCAGTAAATATTAGAAATCAATGCATAGCCCTTTGTATTCCTTTCATCGCCGTTGAAGTAAGCAGACAACACGTGTGTCCAGGACTAAACCGATTTTAAAAGTTCAACTAATCTCTCAAAAACATCAAAGATGAAGGCCCGTTAATTGGGTTAAAGAAAGCGGAAAGTTTTTTGGTACAATGGAGTTAGAGCCGGCTAAAATGTGTCTGAAAGAATTCCAGAGGCAAATTTCTATTAGTGGGACTTTGGCAAAAGAATGGCTCTCAATAGAATAAAGTGGAACCACTTAAGCATCATAATTGGCATTTTAGAAAGATTTGCTTAACAGAGTAGGGCAAATCGCTTTAGTTTTGGTCGACTTAAGCTTGGAAATATTTTGCGAATCGAGGAATTAGCAGTGCATACAAAAAAGCATGTAAGAATAACCTTTTTATGCTTTTATGCCTTTATATTATAAATAAGATAAGTGTATAACTGAACATCAGCAACTACAGGCAAATATATGTGATTCAAACCGTGCGTAATAATATTACATAACAGCGTTTCGCAATAGATCAGCATCACCGTAGTAGCCACGAAGCGCGTGTTACATGTATTACGATAGTACCAGAAGTACCCGAACTGATCTATAAATGGCGAATATTTTGTTAAAAATTTCCCTATATAACAAAGACTTAACCTTAGAAAGATTATGCCTTAAGTTTACGAGTGCTACATTAATTGGTGTTTGTTTTGGAGTCGTTTTGAGTGAGCTTGGTCCATCTAGCATCAAAACGGAATTAAATTGTACTTTGAGGGAATCTGGTGCTTTGCTAATAACTGTAAAATATTGGGTGTCAGAGTTCAAACGCGGTCGTAACAGGCGCCAAGATGAATTCCACAGTGGTCGATGCAATGACACTCCAGATCTGACCACTCCAGAGATTATCGTGCAAATCCACAAAAGTGTACTGAAAGGCCGCAGGCTGAAATCGCACGAATTAGCAGATGTAATAAACATTTCAAAAAGTACTATACATCGCACTTTGCCACTAAAATTGGATATGAGAAAGTTGTGTGCAAGATGAACAAAAATAGGGCTGTGAGGATGTTTCAAGGGAATGTTTGGTAAAGTTTCATAGCAATAAATCTGAATTTTTGCGTGTATTATATGCAAAAACGTCCATTATATACCGTGGCATATATTATAACTATAGATGAAATGTGGATCAAACATTTCAAACTTGAGACGAAAGAGCAGTCAAAGCCATGGACTTTAAGGGGAAAATTGACTCCAGAAGGCGAAAATTCGGTCCATCTGCAAGAAAGATGATGACGGTAATTTTTTGGAATGCACGTGGAATGATTTTTATTGACTATCTTCATAAAGTAAAAATAATAATTGGAGAATATTGTGCAAATTTATTGCAATGTTTGAACGAAAAAATAAGAAAAAGCGGCCGTATCTGGCGAAAAAGAAAGTCTTGTTTCATCATCGTGATGGCCAAAATCAATCAACTTGATTTCGAATTTTCTCCTCATGCACCCTATTCGCCAGACTTAGCCTCCTCAGACTTCTGTCTATTTCCACACTTAAAAAAATTACTCGGTGGAAAGAGATTTGCCAATAACGAAGAGGTGTAGTCTGCGGTTACTTTGAAACATTCGAAGTTCCTTACTATGAACAGGGTGTGTAAGCCATAGAACATCGCTGGGAAAAGTGTGTCGATCTGAAAAGTGACTATGTTGCGAAATAATGTATTGTTATCCAAAACGTTTTTTCTTTAAGTGTTAGGTCGGATCCTTCTGAGACTCTTCTGGTATTTATTGGTCCAGAATTTGGGAATACAAACCAACACAAAGGTCATCTCTATAGATTGACCAAGTCGGTCGGACTTCAATAAGTTTGTCATCCGTACGGCTTTTATTCTTTTGATGTTAATGAATTTGATGGGCCATAGAAAAAGCTCGAAAATAAGTCATGTTAGTTTTAGTTATAATATTACTTATCTCGGCTAAGTTTCGGTTACAAACTTTTTTTTCTTGTTTTCAACTGCTCCCACCATTTTCATAATATCGCAGTTTTAATTTATTAATATATAGTATACCATCATTTACAACCATGCAATGATGTTTTTCTGACGTTTTGCTCAGATGGAAATACACATGTGCAACAAATTCTCTTAACTGCCTCGATCAGTAGGTGAAGCAAATAAACACTTTCCATCTTGATGTGAAATCTACTATTTTCCACCTTCATCAAAATAAGTTTTGCGTGTGAGTGTCTAAATCGATGAGTGTTTTCATACATTAAAATGTTTGCTTTCTGGTGTCTTGTTTGTAACTATTGCGCGAAATCTCATTGACGCTTTCAATTGATATTTAGACTCGGCAACGCCTCAAAAACATCAAAAACCTTCGATTTCGTCCACCAAATTTCGCACAAGTAATAATTCAAACATGAATTTGCAACAATATATTTTCCTTTATTGATCTACACACACAACAAATTGTTACATTGATGATCCTGACGACTCAAATCAATCACATGCTCGTAACAAAAATATATATAGACATAATGGAAGTCTCAGTAAGTAGGTTTTCATGTTATCACCTGAGAATCAACACGCCAAAGAGACAAAACAAACACTTCATGGATATGAATGGTTTCAATATGGCTTTTAAGTGAATTTTGATATGTCCAAATAAGACATTTTCATACGTGCGTACATATAAGTACATATTCTATGACATGTATGTTTGAGTAGAGAGGATCACTCTTCAATGCTATCTTCTTTCAAGGGGGTATCCAGCAACGCCCACTGGTTCTTTGTTAATGGCAAATCACGTGAGATGAATAAAACTGTAGATAAACACTCAACCAATAACTGGTTGAAAATGAGTGACAATATTATTCAGGGCCAACCACTCGACCCAATCAAATTATTTGTTATTTTGGGTTGTTTGCCTTAGGTTTGCGAATCCATGCGAAGCAAATTCAAGTTAAAGTAAAACAATGTTCTCAAATATTGTTATTACCTACTTACAAAGGCATTGTGCAATTTGCAAGTTTACTCGTTATGCGGTTAAGGCTAGGTCGGATATTAGATCATTTTCAACGTAGATATAAGTCAACGATTTTATGATCATGTGGGAATATCGAAAATAAATAAATTTGAGGGAATATTTATTTATATTTGCATACTGACAGATGCAAAATGATAAAACCTTTGAAATATTACTAGTTTCAGCAGTTTATTCTAACGGTTAGAAATACATAATAAATGTTTACTTAAGCTATTACGAGCCTTGATGTAGGTCATAAATTAATTGGTCGTTGCGAAAACCGTTTGTCCTCGTCGTTTCTTTCTCAACTTATTATCTCATGTCAGAACTTAACTTCCAATTGTTACGGCTAATTTGAAATTGATAATTGGAATTGAGTTATGGTTACTAGTGGCTTTGCCATTTTAGCCAAATTAAGTAGTAGAAGAGCGGGAAAAGAAAGAGAATATAGGTAATAACCTTCGTTTGATAAACGAATAAAGATACCAAAAACCATTAAAACTAAAGTGGCAAAGCAAGAGCAAGTTGGGTGATAAAAGATGTGAAAAAACTCGAGAGGTGATGAGAAGTTCAACATGGAAAAATTCATAAACGCTATAAGCGAGATTTAATTTGCTTTTCAGTGCAATCAGCAAAAATATAACTAATTTCCTAGAAGAAGACGACTTCTTTGTCTCGGCCGATGATGATGATGGCGACTAATGTTTTACAGCTTTTTGAGCACTTAAGATTATTTTTAAATTGTAAATTTGTTATGGGTGGAAGACGCTTTGAAAAGGTATTAGTTTTAATATGTCTTGTGTGATAGTTTCTCATTTTCGTTATGGCAATGTTTTACCATGCAATACTTTATTATTTTACCTTTGCGTTTTATTTACTGAAACAAAATGCGTGATACAAGGCCGTTGTTAATCATCCTGAACCGCTAACGAAGGGTAAACGTCATTCTCGGTTAGTCTCAACCGAGAATAGCATTCAACTTAACCGCTCAAAAAATCCCTCCTTATGTTTGGTTCGATATTTTCAAATACAAAAAAAAATACAATTGCCTCAAAGAGCTGCAATCATGAAATGTTTGTAGAACGTGCTTCACGAATTCCCTGGAATATTCTCGAAAAGCAATACTGCGGCGTCTTCATTGGGAGTCACTTAGGCCCTATATGCACCAAACAAAATATGTGGGATTGTAATAGTAACGTCGTCATTTCAATCCCTAAGAGGTTGAAACTTCGTGTGAGAGGTCCAGAACATGTCAAGTGCGACGGTGCCTTGTTGTCGTGCCCCTTTACCTTGATTTAGGGAAATCCCAAACTGATCATTTAGTCAATTATTCGCAATGGATTTATCGTATTGAATCCTTCGGAACCATAAAAAGAATTATTACTGGTTTTTATTGTGTATATGAAATTGATTTTTTTCTTATAAATCGATGAAGGCACCAAAAATGTCGCCGGAAAAGATAAAACTGTTTTTCGATTGGTGTATGAGATATCTCCTTTCGCCATTTAAAAATCTTAAGGAGGTTGTGGCGACGCGCCCATGTTGAGGGAGGGAGGGGGGCATATTTTTTAATAAATTTGCTCCCCTTTAAAGCAAGCGTTGAGGTATTGTGTGAATATTCAGAAAGGTATTTTTTAAAAGACCCTATGTATCTCGCGTATTTCCAAAATTTTTGGCAAGGCATTTCTCCACATTATTTATGCTGATCAGAATTCCATGGAATCAAAAGCATTTAAAGTAGGCCAAGACATCTTCCCACGCCTTTTCGAACTGAAAACTCAATGAAATTCCATAGGACCAAATGTTTGGCATTCCAAAAGATACACGAAAAGAATCTCCACGAATAAAAATAAAGGAAAGAAGCTCAGTTTAAATGTGTGAGAGTCATCAGACTTGCATATTTAAGCTTTTTACCAGCAATTTGCGAAAGAAAACAAAATTTCTTAGTTCATGTTGAGCTTCTACTTCGCCACCATTTTTTGTTCATTCCAAGTGTGTTTAATAAAATGCAAATTGACATTGCAGCATTTCTGCCTGCCAATTCGTTATAGAGAAGGGTGGACATTGAATGAAAGATCCGAACAATTTTTTTACATTAATGATGTAAATATTAGTATCTGATTGTCATTCATACCTTTTTTTGCAACATAAAGTCGTAATAAGCAGCAAATATTGTCGACTCATTACAGACGATAATTATTATTGATTAATGAAGTGTAGATCACTGAAAGGTACGAATTCTAGAAACGGTGTGTAACTGCCGTTCTAGGAATCCATTAGATATTTAAGCCACCAAAGACGCACGGAGAAAAAGAAACGAGGTAATACATAAATAAAATTTGAACAAAACAGAGAAGCACTTTTACGATGTGTCTAATTCGTTGTGGTCTCCAGGTGTAGTATCCCACAAAAAGAAAGGTGAAGATACGGGCAGTTCAGCTATTTTAAGAACGAGGAGCTACGAAAACGCCTGTTTCAATATTTCAATTTTTCATTGCTTTATGCACTCGAACAATGACCGAGGCAATCAAGAACCGTGAGAAACTCAGGCGTAGATTTCAATTTGCGTCAAAAGAATGCCTAAAACTACCTAAAATAATAAGGCACAATTAAAATGCAACATCTAACGCTACCTTTTTCTATTTGAGGATTAAACAAAAGGGAGCTGTAAAAAAGCAATTATTAACGGAGCATTTGTAGATAGCTGATGGCGATAAGCCATTTGCTCAGCTTAGAATAACAAAGGAAGGTATCATTATTGAATTAGCATTAGTTGTTTCTGCTTAATAAGCTGGAGATTATGATCGAGGAGGTCTGATACTTCGAGCATGTCTTTTGGCGGGTCGTAGCGTGTAGAGCGCGGTACGTCTATGTTGCTAGAAGAAATAACAAACCTAATAATGAAACAGGATACAGGGTTTCCCCTCTAACATATCGAAGTTGCCAATAGTTTTTTACATAAGCGGCAACATTGCTTTGCTGAAAAACGTACATTTCTGTACCCTTTAAGACAATTTGTGGAAATTAAAAGCTATAAAACGATCCCGGATTGTTTCGGTGTTTTATAGCGGTCATTTGCTGATCTGGCCCTTCCGGGTAAACCGCTTCGACCTTCAGTTAGAAAGTTCTTTAAGATAACTGTATTGACCTTGCTTATTAAATATGTACATTCGCTCACTTCAATATTTTTATACTAAAAAATGAAATTTCATGTGTTCGCACATTGCGAAGGCACCAACCAATTACGAAGATAATACTTCCGAATCAAGCTCTAGCTATTGGCGATGTGCCGAATTAAGTCCTGGTTGTTAATAAGAAGATAATAGCAACACCTTTTTTGAAATTTCTAATTAATGCAATGAAATCTTTCCTTTGAAATGCCACTGTTCTCCGCCGATACGTTATTTCTTCAATACACTTCAACGACTTAGGAACGACTTCAAATAAGCTTACTGAGAAATTGAGAGAACCAAATCTGGATGTAACGGAGGCCATTTGATAGCACCAATGCGTTGGCTAGTTAGTCAAAAAGAGGTAGTCCATTAGGTTTTCTTAAGAAAAACTGCTCCAATAATTTTGTTTCGATGTAACGATTTTCTCTGAAGATTGTTTGAGATCCTCACAGACTCTGTGAATTGCATTTCTATTACTAATCGAGTTGCCTTTTGTGTGAATCGAAAACCAAAATAAAATAGAAGGTGTTCCGCATCGAAAAAAAAAATGTTTAAATTTATTTAGTCCAATTTTATGAAACATTTTTTGAGCCTGTATATGCAAACTTATTACCAAATTGAAATGTTTCAAGTCCTATAAAGAACCTCTTCATTTAACACTCTAATATCTCAATAAAGGGGTGCAAGCATGTTATCTGCCGTTCTTCACCAATAATTTCTTACGCCGGAGGACTATTTGAAAATCCTATGTGAAGCTCCGGATGATAACCGGCATAACTCGGTAGATTCTTCACAAAAATAGTAGCTAATACCAGAGCGGTAAACTAATGACAAGTAATTCGAAAAATCCCACCCCGCATCCCGGCGAACAAAAGCATTCCTCAAAGGATACTAACCCAACCTCGAAGATCATCCGCAAAGAATCCGAAACTTCTTCATCTTCGCTCGGAGCAATGGCGGCATCGGGCCACGCCCAAGGTGTAAAGGCGCCGTTCCGTTGGCGGAGAAAAAGATCAGAGGCGGCGCCGAGTTCCACGTGCTATTTTTCCCACGTGCAGAGAACAAGCGAAAGCACCGCAAAACCAAAACTCCTCCTTTGAACGCACCGATTCGGCAGCGTTCGTGAATGTTCGGCAACCGGAGGCAGCATCCCTACGTTTGGTCCAGTTGATGGTTCAAAGTAAATACCGAGGTGCACAGAATTGTTTATTTTTTGCGGATGATCGGCAACGCACACCCGCTCGTGATATATTGACGCGTCACAAGTGATTATTTCGTCACCGTGATTAGTCCACACGCACCCCCACTTGATGTGATCCCCGCTATCGCTAGTTGTGATAAGAAGTCAGTCGCGGGGGCAAAATGAGACTTGGCACCGGCACAAGAATGGACGATTTCGCGATAAGGATAGCGTGTTTTGTGATATGTTTTTCGGGATTTTTTTTAACTTGTGCTGTGAGGACTGCGGCTGCTGAGTTGACACTCGGACCCTCTGCGAGGAACAAGAACAGGGGAAAGGGTTCCATGTGGTGGTATGTAACACTAAATTCAACTAAAACAATTCTTTCGCAACTAACAATTATTGCCGAAGCACCAGTTTTTCTATCTAGAATGCCAAACGATGTAACGCCCACACCGGGAGGTTACTCGCTTATGCGAGAGTTAAACTCCTTTTCTGTGTTATTTAGAACATTCCATTGTCTGTTTGAAAGCACTAAATACATTTCAAAAAAATATCTCAAATGTGTTATCCACAGCAAATCTGAAGGTCGAAATATTGCATGTTCAGTTACTTAATTTCAGTCATTAACCATTGCCAAATGGTACCTTTCCTGAACATTAAAATTCACGTTTCATTGTTTTTGCAGTTTACTCGTATGAACGTGGAAGCAGAATATCTCACGGAGTTGTGTTTAGATGATTTACTCATTTCGCTCATAAAACGTTTGTTTAGATAACTTAAATTATTGCAACGTTGCCTTCGTTTCAAGTTCAAGTTCTTTCATAAACCTTTTAGAGCTGAAAAATATATTGTAAATATACCAATTTTATGTGTTAAATTGGTTATAAATTCCAATGTAATTATAATTTTGCGGTATGTTGACATATAGGAGCACAATCGTGAGATTAATAATTCATCAAAAAGTTTATGCAATTTTACAATTTATCTTATTCTAAGAAATAGGTACGTTAATGTAAAAGCAGAAAGAATTACTGAAGTTGTCAAAGGTGCAACAATAAAAATGATTAAAGCTGCTGTTAACAATTATCTTATTATTGATTCAGTACGACTTAATATGTTGCGTTTCACTGCCTTCTAAATATATTATGGCAATTCTCGCATAAATCAACTAGGGTTTCCTTCTTTATATTAAGTATACGATATAAAGATTTTAACAGATCCTATTAAGTAGGTTCTACATAGATAAATATGTTGTTTTTTCTATATTGGATTCTATTATTCTATCATTGTACTGTACAATGGTCCTTAAAATAGCTTGAACTTCTCAATATTTTTTAACTTATTTTCTATTTAGAACTATTTTTAAGTGACACTTGCGATATTTTCTCGTAATGGAAATTGACTAGAAATTCAATGTCGAAAAGATTCCACATAAACGTCGATCGACCTTCAAATTTGAACGACATTTAATTCCCCTTTTCACTGACGAAAGGGGGACATGATCGAATTTGTCTCAATAACTTCTAGACAATGTCCCCAGAGCACAACTTTTCCTGGTTCAAATGAAAGTCTTTTAATTGAATAACAGTTTGTACTGTACAACTGCAACATGGATTTTAGATATCAGATTTTGGACAGATCTTTTAGAGATTGGAGACTGGTTGGGGGAAATTATCCGGAAAAAGGGCGAATGTTTAGCAATACTTACCACTATTTCTTTTGATTGAAAATGGCTGAAATTTGAATAGCGCTAAAGTGTCCCAAAAACGTGAAGCGATCTTGAAACTAAAATCAAACCCTTTTCATGAACGAAAGATAGAACGTTAGCTGATTACAATACTTCGTAGTAAGTGTCCTCAGAGGACGACTTTTTCTGGTAAATTTATGTTGAATAAATGGAACATCATATTAGGATACCAGATACTTTCAAGACTGGTGATTGGGTGGGGAAATTAGAACAAAAAAAATTACGATTGCATTAAATATTTTTTCAAACTGGTGGAAAAAATCGAATCTATGCCATTTATCCGTACTCACTGGTTGAAAGTTTCTGTCTTCCAGAGCAAAGATATCTTGAAGTAAAAACATGAAAAGTTAGTGCACTCCTGTAGTTTACGCAAGTTGCTGACCTGAATTCCTTTGTTATTTTTATAAATAGCTAAAAAACTCACAAAGTGGAATAGCCGGGAAACAACGGTTTAAAAAAACCTCAAATTTTAGAACTCTATATTTTAGCAACCAAAAAAATTATATTTTTATGATGGATCCACCCTAAAGTACGTTTTTTTTTATGGATTTTGGGGGTTTTGATCATAAAACCTGGTGCCCATCAGGTATAAAACTCTACGTTTTACGATTTCAGGTTTGGCAGAGGTTATTTACAAAAATTGCGAACCCTTAAAGACCCTTGAAGCTATTGTGCTATTTACGTGTTTTCAAACTAAATCCCCCTTAGATCTTCTTCATACCTGGAGTAGACTGAAACGGTTTAGCTTCGTCTTCAGTTAGCAAATTATCTTCTCAGTTTTAAGTGAAGTTACCCTAGGTGCCAAGGTCATAAAGGGTGACACATAACAATTTTTCTCGTGGCTGAGTAAAGTTACGTTACGTCAATAATATTTCAACATTGACCGAATTAAAAATGAACCGAAACGTTCCAACGCGAAAATCATAACTTATAACAGTCCTGTGACTATGCCATTCGCTATTGACGGCATTTTGAGAACGCTATTTTTGGACCTAGTTGCAGAATATGCTATTGCAGCCACGTGTCTATGATATATATTTAACTACGCCTCTTATATGTTTAATATTATACTTCCATATGAATGTTCATCGATAATAGCTGAGGCAGAATTTTATCTTCCAATATCCCGTATGTGAATGGCGTTATTATTTTTTTTAATATTATTGTTCATATTTCTATTTATATTATTTTTAGAATATTCGTTTTTAATTTTATACTTTTTCCATGTTGTTGTCATCAAAATTATCTAAAAATCGAGCAGAACGCAATGAAAATTGCCTTTTCCGTGAACCCCCAGGTTGTTTCGCTCTGTTTACAGTTGTCCTTTTTTAAGACACCGATCCTTATAGGAATAACACGTAAAATATGCGAAAGCTTAAATACCGTGCTTTAGTTCTACAGAAGGTTACAAATCACATATAAACGAAGAATGCCATAAATAATCCAACATTCAAGTAGTGGCAACCGGTACAAGCCTAATAGCAGAAAAAATCGTTGGCTTTAAATAGACAGTGCGGAATCGTATTTCTTGGGGACAGAAGGCAAAATAGAGATAATGTGTTAAAATTTATCACACACCAGGTACAATGCATTTTCTCATGCATAGCCAGGAAATTGTTCTGCCAAAGAGGTAAGAAATATGGGTTTTACCGTAAATGCGACAAGAATATGCGGAAAGGCGCAGGATATGCTTTTACGAGCCTGCACTTGGAAAGAGAACGCTGAAATACCACCGGTTTTTGTTTAACTGGTAAATGGGTATCATGAAAACCGATTATCGGAATTTCGTTTTAATAATACAGGGTGCGTCGACTATTTACAGAAATTACCTGACGCATCTCTCCGTGAAAATGTTAAAATCCTTCTGAAGGAAACCGAGTTACTTCGATTGAGCCTAAGCTTGAAATAAAACTTTTATTCAGAGGTACATATTATGTATGAGTACCATTTTAGGTACCGCCAGTCCAGCAGGAAGAACTTACGAAGAAAGTGGACTTTTATGTGTTCGAGTTGTTGACATTTTAAACATAGTGCTGTTGTTTATGTTTGATTAAACGGCATTGTGATGAAAATGTCGCCAACTTTAACAGTCAATCAGCAACGATGGACAATGCGTTTTGCAATGTTTTCCGGTTAAGTCTGGTTAAAATCGATCAAAAGACGACACCATGGCACAATTATTTGAATTACCTGTGAACCTTTATGAATACATTCATTCCATAAATATGACCAAGCATGTTTGAAAAATCACCCAGTACCGAGTAGGGCCCACATGGAGGCCAAACAAAAATTTTTCCATTGGAAATGAAGAATATAGATTGTGGGTTATGAAAGTGTTCAGTTATTTTGATAGTATTGGTAATTTCCATGTCAGTAAATCCAATAAATTATATTGTTTTCTAGTTCTCACAGTACAACTCAACACCTGAGTTTTTTTTTCGAAAGAAAGGGAGAATTACCTTCCATATCGCACATCGTGGAGAGGTGGGTTCCAACTGCAACTTTTTTTTTCTTGTTGTCAATTTGTGTATTGTACCGTCAATGGTCGATGGTCTCCAGTTCATCCAGAGCTCGAGTGGCCGCATTTCAGTTTTAATTTCACCATTGCGAAGGTTCACGCCTTATACTCAATCTGAGAACGCTGTCGACCTCTCCATCACGGAGAGCACCATTCAGTTTCACCAAGATCGTCGTGGCGAAACATTAAAGTTTTAAGTTTCATTAGTTAGTTACAGTACATGAATTCTAACTAACGAAATGCCCTAATTTAGCTCACTTATTTCGCAGGCGCAAGCAAATTCTCATGGTTTTTGGCAGTCGAAAAATAAAACTTTGATATTTTCTGCATTCGTACGAAAAGTAGAGAGAAAGAATATAATTAATTTTTCGCGCTCGTGATTTTTTATACATCTCTAAACTAACTCGTGCGAAAAGTTTTGGCACTGGTTGCGGGGCGTGAGTTAATATCTCACATACAAGTTTGCGAATTATTCGATACTCTTCATAGGTTAATGTCTAATCTGCAACCAGGTTAGTTCAGGACCTGATATTGATCTCCCGGACATAAAACACATCCCTGTCACTGGAAACAAATCAAATTATTCCTCTGCACAACATCGCGAAAATCGAAAATCAAAATTCTGCCGAGTTCGGGCCATCACAGCAACCAACTAGATCAACCAACACCCAGTTGCGAATGTGCACGTTTTCCTCGGTCGATGTATGCGATGGTTGGAAATACACGTGGAACTCGTAAACTAGACGAGCGAACTGTAGCTTTTTCAGAGATGATCTCAAATTTATCTCAGTGAGAAAACTGAAAAAAAAATGCTGGTTTTAACACTATCAGAATCTTAATTGCGAAAAGACAATCTGAATGTTACGGAGCCAGAATGAGAAAGTAAGAGGCGACGCGTGAGAACCATGCCATGCGAGGATCACTTTGTATCAGGGGAGTTTTCGTATTTGCGGCTATATTCTTTTGCTAAGGTAGATAGTAGATCTGTATCAGAGTTCGGTAGAATGTGCCCGCGTGGGACCATATTATTAAGCAACACCGCCAATCATAAATTATCCAAGTAACAGATTTTTGGGTTTTAATTAATTTTTCTGTCATGAATTATTTTTTACCTGACGGTTTAGGTTTCTAGTGGTGCGGTTTTTTGTCCAAAAACTCTCTAATATTGGGTCATAAGTTAAATCTTTTATCTGAAATTCTTGTTGAAGAGTTATTTTACTGGACCGACAAAAAATGCGGCATTACTACTGTATAAGTGGAAACCGAGATTTTCTGAATTGTTTTCGAGATACGGTCATTTTATACCTTTATTTTTGTCGGCGCAGGGCATTCTGAATTCGAACTTTCACTATTAATTATATACATATTTTTATCCTAAGATTTATCTGGAGACTCGAGGAAATGAATGGCGCGACTCTGGCCATTTAATTGCCATTAATAAAATACACACACCGAAAGGTAATTGACATATGAAGCCGTAATATTTAAACGCGAAGCCGCTCTTAAACACTAAACCACGCTCTATTGATTTTTCAAATACCCGTACGATAAGTTTGTTGTTTGCCATGGGTTGATTCTGTTTACCGCACGCAAACAGAATAGCACTCGTGTTTGCCGACAATTCTCACTTTTGTTACTCAGTTTTTAACTATTTTTATTAGTTTTGGTTAGTGGAATAGATAAAGATTTCTGAAGAAGTGCACAGTCGGTGTTTATTGAGGAAGGATCTGAAATTTTACGAAGAATAGGTGTCGACGCTTCCATATATCCGATAAAGACTGTGCCCAGACGTCTGGCATTGAAAGCGAAGTAGAAAGTATCCCTGAAACACCAAATTTAATGATCTGAAAACAATCTCATTTTAATCCTTAAGAGCAAGCCGTTCATTATAAACAATACCTAAAAAATTACGAAAAGTTCTTAAGTTTTTTCCCGCATTTCGCAAACTGCGATATCTCGGGAACACTTAAACTAATCCTCCGGCAGAAATTCATAAATTTTAATTTTTTTAACGTTTTAACATGTATTTTTGCTTTCTACATTGGATCATATTAACACCTGTTTTCTATCGCGATTTCAAAGTCGTTCTAAAAGGAGTGCGGCTCGAAATACCCTTCCGCAGGTCTGGCACCTCAATTCAATTTTTCGCAATTAACATGGCAGTCGCATCTAGTCAATTAGACTGAAATGTAATAATTTTATAATTTCGAAATAATGCTGAATATATGTATCTAAACGAACAGACTGAAAAAAAAAAATCGTTTTAAAACCCGAACCGGTCTGAAAAGATCTGGTATTTAATAAGATAAAAATTAAGGGTGAACATCTCTGGAACAAATTAAAAGTTCTCAACAAATAAATTCCCCTTATCAGGCAGCATTATTTTTATAGGACTCATTATTTGCTTGAGAGCCCCTTCGATATTTCAACTGTCCAAAGCCTAATTTGTGAAAGGGGTAGATCACGATAAGCGAACTGAAGTATTTTTATTGCTGATCTTCCGATAGAGCAGTCAAGTTATGAATTGTTCAATCTGAAACTAAACATCACGATGATTTTTAAAAATACTTTTTTAATTTTTTTAGGGGTATCGCCAAGGCTGGTGAACCAAACAACCTCTCCCCTACTCAACCAGGCGTTCTCTATATGGACGCCTCAGTACACGCCACCCTTCGGAGAAAACAGCGTCGATTGGCGAGAGAAAACACTGGATTACTGGAAGCTATCGCTAGGGGTGCAAATCTAGCTATAAACGAGTGCCAATACCAGTTCAAAAACCAGCGATGGAACTGCAGTACCAAGAATTTCTCTAAAGGAAAGAACTTGTTTGGGAAGATCGTAGAGAAAGGTCAGTAGCTTAGTACGTCCTTTTTTTGTTAGCCGTAACGATTAGGGTAGGGACGATTAAGATCTTTAAGCCAGGGCACCAAATTTGCTTGACGTGTTTATCAAAAACTCAAAGAGGCTAGTAAAGCAGCTTAAATGAAACCGACACTTCAGAAGATTTTGTGGTTACCCGATTTTTAATGCTGTCAATTCAAAAGGGAGAGAAAATGTCACGGGGATGGTTTACATCTACCATTTACACGCACTTGTCCATAGTGCCTGGGTTGTACAACGATGTGAAACGTACGATAATTTCTGATTAAAGTCAAGTCCACTTACGAGACGAACTTGTGTTAACCGCTGAAAAACAGCCGCGGCAGTGATTTAGATTTCGACTCCCTCGAAAGGCCTGCGATGTAAACGTACTTAACAAAAAACAAAGGTTTACACCAAATTAAAGCTATTAGATTAGACAGATCAGGTAAAATAACAAATAACACGGTCGATCCCGTTGATCGGATTAAAAAGATAGGTTCCCGATAAAAGTCCGCTAGTTTCAAGAGGCCTGAAAGGATTAAGTGGCGGCTCCCAGTGCCGTACATTTCAATCTACCTTTCACGAAAATTCATTTGCAGTTTGCACGGTTCAAACCTCTCGGCACGACACTGAACTTCGAAGAACGCCTTCCTAATTCGACAATTTTGTACCTATAAACCCGATCGATTAAATTCTGTCATTCGAATTATTTTAATTAACTCAGTGACAAATTGATGTGCTTCGACAGACTATCGAAAATAAATCCTGAAATGTCACTAATAGATGCCCATTACCTAAATTTGAATAACATGTCGGCCATTTAAAACTGTTTAAGTCGCGAGAGATAAACCCGATAGCCATTTAATTGTTTATTTATTGAGACGACTGGTTTTAATTTGTGTTGATTTATCTGACATTTAACTTATATCTTGTTTAGGAGGGATTCTTCCGCATGGGCAGAATCACAATTTCCACCCTACACCCTGTAGAAATCAGCCTCGCGCCAAGTCGTCGATATGATTTATATGGGCCGATAAATGTCGATATCGAAAAAATTGAAATAGTATCGATAGCGGACATATTTCTGCACGCGACATGGCATTCCGGGCTGTTAACATTGCCATAAACAACGCGGATCATACGAACCTGTCAAATGGGCACAGTTGTGAGTTTATTATGCCATATCGACCGTGTCTTACAGGTTTTTTAGTGCGGGGAATTCATCACTTTTGTTTTGTTTCTCTTTTTGTGCAATCGTACTAACTTGGAAGTTGCGAATCAACGCAAGAAGAGATTGGAAAAAGCAATAGTTGTTCGTTTGAATTATTCACTTATGGGAGTTTTTGTTAGGTTGTAGGTCTGGTTTGCTTTGGCGATATTTCGATTAATAGACGTGCATTTCTTTCTATTTGGACAGGATGCTGTTGAGTCTAACTGTTGCTTTAAGGTCATTAGGTTAAATTAGCCGAACGGGTTACATAACTTCTATTCTAAATTCAAATATCCATCGAGATGTTCCTTCATGAGATGTGCATATGCATGTGCGAGAGCGGGAATTGTCCGCTAACACTTCCGAACGAAATATGTGGTTTTGAAAGGAGAGTTCTTAAGTAGATATCTCACAAAAATCTTTCGAATGGCTTTTCTCTCTCAATATTTAGGGATTCTTGTCCAGGCCGTCCTACGCAAAGAATGTAAAAGATGTTCCTATCTAAAATCCATTAAGAACTTGAAAAATCGGCTCCTGAAACGTTAATTACCTGACGACCGCCTTTCCCTAACGTGTCCTTTGTGCCCGCACAGTGACAATGAGTTGAATTGAATTTGCCGCTTCTTTCCTAATCGTTCCCGACCACCGTGCAAAAATTTAAGTATTTAAGTAAGTAAAATTTAGCATTAATGACAGTCTTGTTCCCACGTAGCCGACCGTTCTTCAATTCAACTACTTTATTATCGTTCTTGTTGGTGACTTGTCGCTCCTGACCTACACGGATCCTTGATTTTGGTACGTCGCGTTCCCATGTACCCTCTGACCGTTCTCTTCAAGAACACGCAACTTCACCGTTCAATCACCGTATTTGTAATTTTTCCCACTAGGCACTGAACAGATAACGCTTATTAACAATTAAATTGGGCATTTTGGAACGAGACACCCTCTACAGCCACCTGAACCGAAAAAAAAAAAATCAACCCGAATAACCTCAAACAAACAAAAACCCATTCTCGCGTTTCTCCCATAAAACCCCCAAGATATCGAGGGGCCCAATTATTCCCCGGGGAGTCATCCTTAACGCCCCAAAAACGTTTGCGAAAATGTTTTCGGTTCGACCCCTCGGGTTTCACGTTACGAGTCGTACCACACATCGACCCCATTCATTCATATGTCACATGTCGAAATTCATTCATGGAATGGGCGTTATCCCTCTTTATTAGACGTGTATTTAACTTGATGAGCGATCTATAAGTAATTATACGGCTGATGTGAATGGGTAGAGATGAACCCGAATGGAACGATTACAAGGTAGGACAAATGCCTCCAGCCGGTGAACAATGATTGAATTTCAATTCTAAATTAATCTCAACTTTCTGTTGTTGCGCTATCAAAAATTCGCGAAAAAACCCCTAACTTATTGAAAAATGATTCACTCTCCTAATTCACGACAAGGTTAAACCCTGGCAGACTACCCCTTTGATGTTTGCAAGTGGCCCAAACTAATTTAAATAAAAGGGATTTTTTTGATGTCCGGATATACTTGTGTGCATGTCGGAGGGACAGAATACAATAGCAAGGGTTTGAATTGTCCAGATGCTGTGCTTTCTTAATTTGTCAATTTCAATGATGGGGTATGGGCTCTTAGCTTTGTGTTTAGTGCTGATTCACTGGACATGCCAATTTGGTTGAGCCAGAAGTATGTACTTGGCTTTGTTTTCAACAAAAATTAACTAAAACCCGACAATATGCCGGTAAGATTGAAATTATTAACGCCCAGGAAAAGAGATAAATGAAGCTTTTCTTCGAATAGTCATAGAGAGTGTTATTCAAGTGGCATACTTATTTCATAGGGGGTTTCAAATTGACAGCACTGTGGCTAATGGTGGCATTTAGGCTACCGTTTACATTGAATAACCCAGGAATAAAGGCACACCTTGGGAGTAATAAATCTACTGAACCATTCAATAACAATCTGAACACAGGAGGTTAAATTTTATTGTTGCAAGAGTAGTAAAACCATCATGGGTGATGTTAAAGTGGAACGGAGTTATGTGAAACACAATGATGGAAGTGTTGGAGGAATGCCCATAAGGTTTTGATGTTTTTTTTGTTCTAAAGCTGCACTGTTTAAAAATCTTTAAGATCCCCAAAACCGATAGCTCTTAATTAACTTAAATGGCGAATGGTCTACAGTAGCAATAAAGATTTTTCACTAAGGATGTTCATATAAATTTCGTTCCCAATGAATGAGAAAAGACCATTATCAGCTTTTAATAGGGATATATTTCAAATTTATATCCAATTATTGAGTCGTTGGATATTTTGGACTGGATTTGCAGGCCCGGGTTTAACAAAAGTCCCCACCAAAATTTTCATATTTTCTTTCAAATTTTCCTTTCACCTATTCGAAAAGGACACTTAAAGGTCAAAAATACACAAAGTCCTGTTCAGAGTCACACGCGCGGAATGAACTAACATTTAACCGAGAATTGAAACAACTACAGGAAGATTTCGGTCCTGTCTCTACATATATTCACCTCAGAGTAAGCCACCAAAGAAGAAATTCCGAACAGCGCCCCCTGTGGTGAGGGGCCCACGCGCACCATAGTGTCAGCTCATTGGGGCCCCATTAGTGGCCCATTTATTATTTTTGTTTATAGACCTTTCAATACCTCAGAGTGTCTCACCTTTGTTGAAAAATTCGCCTGTCGAAAGGTCGCGAGGTAGTTTGTTGGTTGCCACCCGCATTGGGCAATTTTTCACTCATTTCAAACCAATAACTTGATCTATACGACCCAAGGAGAGTCAGTGAGGAAAAAATGCCTTCAAACACCCATTAACACTGTGTTTATGAAGTAATAACGATGTATATAATGCCGCCCGACAATCGTCGACAAGTTCATAAAATCGAGATTAAGTGTCAAGCTGTCTCGTATTTGCATGACAATGTATGACCTCTCTATTCGTTCTCATGGATTGTTCAGAGTTTCAGAAGGGGAAGGTAATGAATGCTTTTTATTCGAGTTGCGTTGTCATTGAAGTTTGCACTAGACAATAAAGGCTGAACTATTATTGAACTAAATATCTATCATTAAAATGTAATGAACGTCATTAGCTTTATTTTGTTCGGTTTTTAGGTTTCTTAAGCACTACCAGAAACAAGTAGTCATTGCTTCTTCTCTGTGAATTTCTAAAGCGTTTGCAATGTTGTGTTTAGCTCCTGTAAATTTTCGTAGATTATTCCAAAAAAAGTATTTTATCGCAAAAAAAATGCCGCACCGTTATTGACCAAAAATCATCATTGTTAGTCCGTAGCTACCGGCATGAGCCCGATAAAACCCTTCTTGTACTTCCTTGTTCGTCCCAATCAAAAGCACGGCAGCTGTAGAAGTATTTAAATGTCGAGCAGTAGCCCAAATACACGTAAACACTTTTACTTATATGGAGGACCAAAATTATAACTTCCTTTCAGGTTGTCCAGAAACAGCATTCATCTACGCAATCACAAGTGCTGCGGTAACCCACTCAATTGCGCGTGCGTGCTCGGAGGGATCCATTGAAACTTGCTACTGTGAGAAGCACTATCGACGTCCTCAAGTCTTCACCAACGGTAATGCGGGAGCTGTCGTGAACGTCAGAGATTTCGAGTGGGGAGGATGTTCTGACAACATCGGTTTTGGAGTTGGCATAAGTCGAGAGTTCGTAGACACTGGTGAGAGAGGAAAAAGCTTAAGGGAGAAGATGAATCTGCACAATAACGAGGCAGGACGTTTGGTAAGTTTTGACAATTACGGCGCTACTTGGAAATCTAAATCGTAGCAAATTTTTATTAGATTTGCTTCAGAAATGCGAGGAAATATTTTCTATATATATTTTTTTCGTTTCTTTTGACGAACGTGCCTGCAGAGGCAATTATGCTATACATGCAAAAATCATTGCAAAATGCCATTTGCAGTCGATGGCAAGAAAACGTTTTATAGCCTTTTGGGACGGTTTTATTTTCGATTAACGATTATGGACGCGAAACTGAGAGTATTAAATAAAAGTACAGACGTGGTCTAGCGTATGGAATGTCCGTTACCGATTTGTAGGGTCGTTTTTGTATAGGCAAAAAGTTTTACGTTGCGTGCTTGGGATTCTTTTCTTTAAATAGGCCTATATGGCTTTAATGGGCTGAGAATCAAGACTTCATTAGACTGATACCATGTGTATTTCGAGATTATATTAATTTTCCGCTGTATTAAAATGGCGCATATTTGTACAAGAAGATGGCCTTATGCCAATTCTAATTTGCCGGTCAATTATTTTCTTACGGTTAGTTACGGCAGTGAGTGCTAGAGCGAAGATGGATTTACGCGCCCCATTTGGAGATACTAATTCCTATTTATACGAATTTATGCTATTCATATCTGTAAATAACGAAATTGAAAATATTTAGTCAAGACGAGAAAATGGAACTTCTGGCTTCCGTCACTAGTGTGTGCAAAGTACATTTCGCACACTCACGCCACTGTGAATTGGAAAATTATGCGCTTCGGTTATTTCTACGGCATTCGAGAAAGAACTCATATTTGTGTGAGCTTCGTTTAAACCGTTATTAACCTACCAAGAGATAGAACTCTAGTGAAATTAATATGCGAGATACGTAGACCGTAATGCGCCTAAGATTGGACCGCGGACATACCCCCCGTCGAGTACAGATGTCTCTGAGAGTGCCTGCTGTGAAAACACCGTGTTACGTCGGTAATGTGACAAAAAGAACATGCGTTTCCTTGTCGCTGTCTATAGTTAACCATCTACGTCACTATGGGACAAATCTGTTTGTAAGGCCGGCCTTTTTAATTTCCGAGAAAAATGCCACCAATGTTTCTTGTCCATGCCATCAATTTATATACCAGAAAAAGAAAGCTCCAAGCTTCCTCAAACAACGGCGGACGGAATGAGACGTCTTAAAAAGCACTCAAGCAGCAAGAGCCGATTATCTTAACCAGTGTTAATAAACCAAAATTAGCTGGTTGTAAGTCACTGACTATCGCGGAATTAATTGGTCTTGATAAATCCCAGCTCGATATCTTCGAACTCATTAACCATATCGAAATCAAAGCCGACCAAGGGGAATATATTCCTATATGGAGGATTTGTTCTTTAGCTTATTTTCATACATTAAAAGACGCAGTGAGACAGAGGAAATTTGTTCCAAGTTTATTGCCTATATAACAGTTCATTAGCTATTTCTTATTATCCTATTATTCCACAAACTGACGTAATGGGAAACGAGATCGAAAGTTATAAAAATCATTTATCATCAGTTCGCAATGAGGAATCGGACAAAGACATTAAAGTCCAACCAGAAAATTTAGATATTAGTCAAACACTATTTTGAAATTATTATATTCCACTAGCTTTTTTTAATATCTTGGGACTTCATCTAGTTTTTTATAAGCAGGTTTACATATTGTCAAATTATTTACTCAGACGGTTAAGGTCTAAAGAATCTTAATGATATCTGGAGATGCTCATTGACCTCAAGGAAAACTTTGCTTCACAATGTTAAAACATTTTTACAAATATTGTACTCATTGAATCTCAGATTATTTATTTTAAATTCCCCTCTCCTCATGTAATTCCTCAGAGTAGATTTGATTTCGTGGCCATTCTATATTCAGTACGGGCGTTTGAAAAAGTATTTTAGATGGTTGTTAATGTTTCTGAACTTCTGTCTGGGATTATGCCATTGAGCATTGAAAATCCAAAAGGCTTTCCTTGAACGAACAATATGAACCGCACTGATGAGTGTTAAAGACTCGAAACCGGTCTTCGGGATGCTCCAGTCGATCATACGTAGATCGAAAGATGGTGCACGTGTCTCGAGGGCTTGCGAGTTTCCTGTTGATCTGATTTAATAAGCCCAGGCTTTCAGTTGTGCGATATAGTTGATTTATTTATTTATTTGCGATCATCTTTCGGCATATCCCTAGAATCTTTCCATCGCTTAAGCAATCAACTTCAAGATCTCGAGGTTGGTTAGAAGCTTTGAAAATTTGTGTGTCACATTTATAACTATATATGTATTATATATTCTATATTATTTTCTGTCTATATACTTCATGTTGGGACTGGTTATGCTTAATTTCGTTATTTATCTATCTAGAATAGCAAAAATAATTCACTCTAAGCTTCAAGTTTCGGCCAGGAGATTAGTTTAAACTGTGTATATTCGTAAAATAAAAGGTCAGCAGCATTAGTTTAAGCTCAATAGGCATCAAATAAATTTGTAGTTTTATTATATATATATATATATATATAGGGTGTTTCCTGACTAGGTATAGCAAATTTAAGGGGGTAATTACGGCCTCAAAATAGAGAATTACGTCTTTAAATTTTCTCCACGTAGTAGCTATCACCTTGTATATATACATATAATAAAAAAATTACTCAGAAATAGGCCACCCACTAAAGTGGTCTGTCCACCCACGGTACCAGTTCTGAACTTTAAGGGACTAAACATTATTACGAAACAAACTTATAATCTACACCTGGAAGTGTTTAACAGGGTGATCGAAGGAAAGACGAAACGGGATTGTCGTGTCTGTCTTGTTAAGGAAAGCGGTGGAAGTATAGTCGAGTTGCAGAGATTGTTCTTCTACTTTTTCTACAGTTGTAATAGTCGCTCTGTTATTTTCGTCATGTAGGTACATTCGTACAGTAATTGGTTGGGTGGGTTGTATAACGAGCTCTCAAGGTATCTTATTTTTGTAATTAGCCGTAGAACAATTTCTTCTGTTGTTTATACAGGGTGTCCCGAAATTAAAGCACCATATTTAAACAACGTAAATTAGGTCAAAAAATAACACCAAAACTTTAAATAAAACAATGTCGGAAAATGCTTCCTTAATGAGGTATGCCTCTTTAAAGACGTAACTCTGATGATGGTAATTTTGAAATATTTCCAAAACGGTGCAAGATAACTTTATGAAATTTGGTACGATTTTATACCTTATAAGCCTCAATTGACTGATGTGGCTGAATGGAAATTATTTCGTCAGAGGCGTGCTGCACGGGTAGTGTCGGGGTTAAAAAATGCTAGATTTTTTTTATGTGCCCCATTTTTTAGTTGCTGATGCAAAATTATGAAACCATATACGCTTCCAGAAAAAAAAGACACTCTTGGTTCACGATGCTAGGACGCTTCGTTTTCGAATAAAATGAATTTAAACATTACAATGCATGACAAATACAAATGATTTACTTTACTACTGATACCCTTTCACTATAAAAGGGTTCAAGACTTACGAGAGGAAGATTTTACAGTTAGGATGAATTTTTGCCAGTGGGTTTTGAATCACCAAAATGTTTTACATAATATCTTGTGGTCTGATGAGGCTAGTTTTACGAGAGACAAAGCATTTAACATCCATAACACACATTATTGGGAGTATGAAAATCCAAAAGTCGTAAGGAGAACACATTTTCAGCATAGGTTTTCTGTCAACATTTGGGCAGGTATCATAGGAAATAGATTAATAGGACCAGTTGTATTTCCAAACCGGTTAACAGCACAACACTATTTACATTTTCTTCAAAATGAGCTGGCAGGCCTATTAGAAGATATACCATTGCATACCCGATTGCAAATGTATTATCAACAAGATGGGGCACCAGCTCACTTTGGAAATAACGTGAAAAATTGGCTTGATGAAAAGTTTCCAGGCAGGTGGATAGGAAGAGGTAGTCCAATAACCTGGCCCCCTCGATCACCTGACCTTAATCCCCTGGATTATTTTTTTTGGGGCTTTATGTGTAGCATAATCTATGCCACAGAAATAAACACGAGGGAAGAACTGTTGGATAGAATCAACTTAGCTGCTAATCAAATAAAAGAAAATACGTTTCAAATTTCCCGTGCCTCCCAGAGCATAAAAAAACGATCTAGACTGTGTATCCAACAAAACGGAAACTTATTTGAAAACTTACTTTGAAAGTGCGTCATTTAAATTTCTTGTTCGTTTTTTATTATTGTTTAATCGTTTTGATGTGTTTAATAAAATATCGCTTTAAGCATCATTTGTATTTGTCATGCATTGTAATGTTTAAATTCATTTTATTCGAAAACGAAGCGTCCTAGCATCGTGAACCAAGAGTGTCTTTTTTTTCTGGAAGCGTATATGGTTTCATAATTTTGCATCAGCAACTAAAAAATGGGGCACATAAAAAAAATCTAGCATTTTTTAACCCCGACACTACCCGTGCAGCACGCCTCTGACGAAATAATTTCCATTCAGCCACATCAGTCAATTGAGGCTTATAAGGTATAAAATCGTACCAAATTTCATAAAGTTATCTTGCACCGTTTTGGAAATATTTCAAAATTACCATCATCAGAGTTACGTCTTTAAAGAGGCATACCTCATTAAGGAAGCATTTTCCGACATTGTTTTATTTAAAGTTTTGGTGTTATTTTTTGACCTAATTTACGTTGTTTAAATATGGTGCTTTAATTTCGGGACACCCTGTATATATCGTTTAGTTTTTCTGTTGTATTTGCCCTAAATATGATTCCGCAGACTAACAGTGGTCGGCAAATGGATTTGTATATTTTTGTTGCAGTTTTAGCGCTCACCCTTTTGTCCATGTATGTCCAGATACTTCTCGTCATTCCTTGGTTACGTTGTGCGTCCGTCTCTTATTATTGTGAGTGAATCGGCTTTGATTTGGTGGTTTGACAGTAGGAGCTGGTTCTTAGTGGCATTTGGTATTAACCTCTCTTCCCGGAACCATATCTTTGTTTTGCCCGTGTATTTTTTTATCCAGAAGATCATAATTGTATTTGCCGTGGAAGTATATATTGGGAAGCAGGGGGGAGAGTGGAGAGTCATGTTGGACTTCAAACAGGACTCACCACTCTCCCTCCACTCTGTTTAGGAGATAGAGAGAGGAAAAGACAGAGCGGTATCGATTCGTTCTTTAAAATGTCGATTTTCAAATAGATTTTAATCTGGTAGAGTATTTTGGCGTTTAGAATTTGTGTAATTTGTGTAGCAGACCTCTGTGTCAGACACTGTCAAAGGCTTTGTTAATGTTCACAAATAGGTTTGCTGTTCTTTCATCGTTTAGTTCTGTTGTCTGTATGTTGTTCAAGACAAAGAGTGGGTGTATCGCCGAAGGTTTTGGTTTAAAGCCAAGTTGATAGCTCGGTATATGCTTTCTAATCACTTTTCGAACTCTTTTTTTGTGTGTACCAATATTTTACTTGACGTCAAAAGTAATGTAATAGGTCTGTAGTTTTGTGTGTATTTATTATATATTTTTTTATTCTGAATTTTCGTTTGTTATTATTCATCGTTAACCGAATGAAATACGTACCATTTAAATTTGGAGAGCCACTACACATCACGAATGTTCTTTCCATACAAATCAAAAGTTTTAGAACAGGTACTTAGTTCTAATTTTACTACACTGTAGGTACTCTATCGCCCAATGTTAATTAGTGAAAGATAAGTAGTTGCAAGTAAAGCAAGAGCCTAAAGGAGATCAAAAGTAGCGCGGTAAACAATCTATTAAAATTAATGGCCCCTATATTAGAACATGAACGTACAGATGGATAAGTGAAATTGCTGCATCCGAGTAGTTAAACCTAGGAAGGTTACTGTGTGTGGCATTTTATGGCCAATCTGCTTCTGATATTGTTAAGAGCAGACCTGTTTTCGATATTTTATTTATTAGCTTTTGCAATTATGCAAGTCCTTCCAAAGAACTCTCTTGCACCGAGAGCGATAAAGTGCGAAATCTAATTAGCGAAAGAGTGTTTGTTTAGACCTGCGAAATAGTCAAAACAGTTATTCTATAAACTAGTAGAAAACGAAAGCAAACAGCTAAATGAGACCAGAATCTCCCACCGAGAGCTTAAGAATAATAAACACATCACTTGGTCGTGGTTTAATAAGAGCCCATCCGAGCTTATGGCCTGGAGCAAATGTCACTTTATTAGTAATGGTCGCTCCGAACGAGTTAATATGCATTTTAATGCAGTGCCCGTTTTCGGACCACACACAACACTCACTTACGACACGGATTTACGTCACATATTTTTAACATATTCATTTTATTCGGATCGAAGAAACCACATTTTAATCTATCCTTCCTTTGGTTCCAGCATGTTCAATCGCAAATGCGACAAGAATGCAAATGTCACGGAATGTCCGGGTCCTGCACCATGAAAACCTGCTGGATGCGGTTATCTACCTTCAGAGCCATTGGCGATCTCCTGAAGGACAGATATGACGGGGCAACGCATGTAACTGGACACAATTCCGCTACTCTCAAGAGCAATAAACATCATGCCAATCGGTAAGATATACTGAATATACTAAGTGCAGCATTCAAAGGAAGAAAGAGTTGTAGAAAAATGACATCAGTCCTGATTTATTCAGGGTGCTTGAAGTGTAGCCACTTAATCAGAAGATATTCCAAGAGTTGTTTAACGGTTGATCTTGTTTAAACGTACCAATTTTTCACAATTATTTCCTTCGTAGTTATCATCACCTGGAGTGGTCTGAAGTATTTTTGGAACATCATATTTATTGTTTCAGGCTACCGAAAAATTCACAATCAAATAGCATAATGACGAACAGCCTCCACACAAAGAGGGAAAACAAGAGGAAACACAAATATGGTTTCCAGCTGAAACCGTATAACTCAGAGTTGAAGCCTCCAGGGATGGAAGATCTTGTTTACTACGAAATGTCGCCTGGGTTTTGCGACAGGAACCCAGGATTGGGTATTCAAGGTGAGTGGCAGTACACTAAGAAATACGTATTTGAGATATTCCAAATTTGTAACTTTGTAATGATTCCAATAACTCTGAATATTAGCCATTTGCAGGGTTCAAGATATCTCATTTTTCCTAAATATATATTATAACGGTTTTAGCCCCACATACATATATTTAAACTTAACAGGTATCAGCATACTTATACACGTTCAACTGGGTATAATTTGCTTCCATTGCATGGAAATCAACGGCTCCTAAAAAATATACTGCTATTTCTACATACCCTTTTGAAAATACTTATTCTAAAAAATTCCAAATTTCGGTTGTTCTGACTATAATTCTGAGTTGCTTTGCACCTGAACTTTGATGTCCATTGGTTTTTGATTATCTCATAAATATTCATTTCTTCTCGATAATCAGAACTAATTCTTTTAGTTGTCTCGGTACTCAAGTCTAATGAATTCTCGTTTTCCAAATTTCCTTGATTCTCAATTATTGTTCCACATGACACTTCATCTTCTTATATCCGTCCGTCGGCTGAAACTGCTTGTTGAGTCTCATTGAACGACTGTCTTCCGGTTCCACTTGTTTAAGTTTGTGTATTAACCTCTTTACTACTCATTCTTAATGAATCGGAAGGAGAAGAAAGTAGTATGCGGTGGTTCTCGTCACCCCTAACGAATACAGAGGACTTGTATTTAAAATGCTATTTGTCTCGCAAATTTTCATTTTGAACTAAAATGTTATACATCTACGATCAGAGAATTAGGAGTTTGTCCTTACAATTTTGACTTTAAGCAGGTATGAAACACTCTGTATTTGAACAAATAAACATTTTTCTCATTTTGAACCACAAACGCTATAGGTCACATTAGGGTCAGCTGCCATCTATTCGCTGTCTATATTTATGTTCAAATAACTTCTTCTGACTTATTGTCCTTTCTGATTATGTCTGTTTTTTCCAATCCATGACAATTCTTACTTTTCCCAACAATCTAGTAAAGTTTTCTTCAAGATTTTCATGATTTCGTCCAGGGTTAAATCACAAGATAAAATCGCTTGACGACTCTATAGTGTTGGCTGAAGCAGTAACTAGAGAATACTTTTTCGCCCTTCTCTGGGTGATGGAGGGCAGAATTTTAGGGCACAGGCTTAATGCACACTTGAAGTACATTAACATTACATTTGGTTATGTCCACCGCAGTTGTGAGAGAAACGTCAAGAGTCCATTACTCTTAATTCTAATTATCTTCTCACTTTAAATGTACTGTATAAGTGTTTACTCAACGTCAGAATTCACTATTCTGATGTCCATAAAAGAGTTATTTAAGGCAAGATCAAAGCAATACCATATTTGTTTAATAGAAATGGAAAAATTGCAACAAAGAAATGATCCTTCTAAATTCAGGAAAGTAAATATATAATGCCGCGGAAATATGAACAAAAGGACATTTATATTTAATTATATTATATGTACACAAGTCTGATAATATAATTAAGTAGAAATATTTAATTAATAATTAAGTGAACATATATGTATATATATATAATCTTATTTAGTTTTTTGAAAAATTACATGGAAACCGTTTTCATATTCCAAGCTAAAAAACGATTATTTTCACATTCTATTGCAAAGGTCATTTAAAGGTGAATGAAGATGGCTAATTAAACGGCAAAACATGGCGCTTCCCAATATAGGTCATGTCAACATTCCAAACATTCCATTGCCATGTGTTTCAGCGCCAGTTAAAGGGGATGTCCTATTTAATAAAGAGATAGCTCTGAAGTAAAGTACGTCCATCGGTCACTGTAGGTAAGACAGAGTACCGAAACGTCGAGACGAATGTCAGATAAGGATGTCACATATGTAACTTTGATCCGACGATTCATTGTTCGGCAACGAGTGTCGCAGTGAAACAGTTGAAACAGTATATCTATCTTTCTTTCGGCTTTACAAATAATACGACTCAGAGAGAGACAAGATGGTTTCATAGGGAAGCTCCGCCCAAATGTCTTTTTTGTTCCCATCCTAACCTCAAAAATGTTTGTTGAAATTTTTGTTAGAAGATTGATTTTATTACGTTATTTATAACTGCATTTAGTTTTTGCTACGTGCTAATGTTTGTAGGGATCAATGGTCTTGTATATAATAAGAAACAGAGCAGTTTAGTCTGGAAAAAGACGCTGAACAACAGTGGGAGGGAACACTGGAACACTCTTACTTCAACCTTGTGCTACCTTTTCAGTTTTACTTATTTCAGCGTAACTAGTACAATTTTATTGAAAATTTTCTTTTTGTTTTCAGGCACTTATGGAAGACAATGTAACGACACATCTGAAGGAGTGGATAACTGCGCTATTATGTGTTGTGGAAGAGGTTACAAAACACAAGAAATAGTGGTAACTGAGCGGTGTAATTGCATTTTCCATTGGTGTTGCGAAGTGAGGTGTGAAAAATGCAAAACGAAGAAAAAAATTCATACTTGCGTCTAGTAGTCCCTTTATTTAGTATTTAGTGGCATATTTGTTGCGCACAAAATGCCACTAAATTTTTATAAGTATGTACTCCTTGCCCTTGACCAGTATTACTTAGTACAGATATTCTTTTGGGTGTAAAAATAATAGAAAGACTGATACACGATATTCGCAACGTATTTTAAACAGTTCTTTGGTTCTGTACAGAATATTTTAACTTATTTATTCTTCTATGCAGTCTTATTGGCTTATCTCTAAAATTTTGTACATATATTTTATGTCGTGTATATTTCTCTGCAAAATACTACGGACAAAATAGTTTAGGTAAGGAAGAATCCGTATTGGTCTTGTATACTCGGCAAAAAAAACGTAGTATAACGCCCAGTGATAATGCTAGATTGTACTTTAACTTATTTCTAATTTATTTACCCCTCTTGTAAATATCGTTTTAGAATCAGCATATAGCATCTCATAAAATTGTCTATAATAGTCTATTTAATATCCCCTATTAAGGTAACTTATTTGAAAGTCTGTTAAAGGAAACGCGTTTTTCTTCCTATTTCGTAAGTATGTAGTTAGTTTGAGAACTGCCTTCATGTGCCAATGACAATATAATTTTTAGCTTCAAGGTTCATTTAAAACCATTCTGTGAGAGCCCTCAAGGGATGAATGTGAAAGGAAAATTTCTAGAAGTGATTTGTAAATAGTTAGATCCTAGACCGTGTAGATAGTAATTTTACTTTTCAACCAGTTATTTATGCTAGTTCTGTATATTATTAAGTATTGTATAGAATAATTTAATAAACTATCTATTAGGAATTATAAGTGCTGTTCATTTATCACCCTCGAGTGTAAAGGTGTTTAACAACTCAAGACGCTTTACATTCAAATTAAACTTGCGCAAGCCAAGGTATAATTGTGTTAGATTGAAATAAGTAATTACCAATGGTAATGAATAAAGCTCCACTATTTATTCTTGCCGTCGGTACCAGGTAAGTACGTTCAAGTAAAAACCGGACAAGCCAAATTAAGTTAAAAACTTGAATGACCGTGGTGATTCCATCCCTTTAATAAACGTAATAATTAAATTTTATAGCCACTTTAGTTTTACGAGTATCTAAGCTTAAAGATAAAAACAGTTTAAATCTCTTTAAACCGAGAGAAAGATGATCTTTTATATGGGTTCTTTTATATTGCTCATTAAAATTATGGTAACAAATATTTTAACTGGTAGCAAAAACGATGTAATGTAGCCCCTTAAATAGTTGCAGTGAAGCTATCGCTATAACTATTGCAACTGGTTTGTCTGCAATTTTTTCTTAACGTTTAGTGCCGGTGCAATTGCTTATGGCAAAGTTGCTAATGTAGTTTCAAGCCATTAAAGTTACTACGGACAGACGTTTTGGCGAACACTTAAAGAATAGGCATAAATGGGAAACGAGGTTTAGGATTTAAGTTCTAGAGCACGAGGATCAACAAGCGCTAACGTAATCGGAAGGTTCTAACGACACAGTTATGTTTATTTAATACAGAGGACTGGCCACAAACAAAAATGTGGCGATGAAGCAGTGAGTGATTCATTGCTGAACGCTTAAAACTAAAAACTAACGGAAAAATTCGGAAATCTAATATGACGCCTATTAGAAGAAAAATGAAAGCGATTTACTGTCTTTCGACACCGCGTTGAAACAGCATTTCTTCGATCTGAAAATACGTTTCTTGTCTGTTTTGCATCAAATCTGGCCTCCAGATCTCCTTCATCATTTAATTCTTTGTGTGTTGCTTCGTGAAAGGAATTCTGAATAGTGGTTATCGCCCTTGGGTCCATTTCCGGGCGGTACTACGTAAACTGTCCAATTTTTACCATCTAAATATGTTTTTGGAGTTCATTAAAAAGTTCGCAGTAGATAAGAATTTGTCATGATAAATACGTTAAAAAAGTTGGTGTGTTTTGGGACGTGCAAATTGTATGTTCGGATGGTTGTAAATTTAATAATCACGTTTAATTAAATTTAATTGTGTTGAATAGTTACCTCCTTGATAGTGATGTCGAATAATCCATTTGTTGGTTTTTGCAATTTTTTGGAATAAACTTTCTTTTGTTTTGCTGGGAAACATAACCACGTTTGGGCTTTTCCATATCATAGACTATCACGCAACAGAGCCCATATATCAAATAATAGGAGAAAGAGTCAATGAGGAATTTTCATGTATGGTGAAGTGTCCCTGTCCTATAGTTCAAAGATGCGCCTAATTGATCGTTTTTTTTTTTACTTTCGGATATATTGAACTCCGAATAAAAAGGTTCAAAACATTCTGTATGCAATTCGGAATTTTTTAAGATAGACTTAAATCAGTCTGTTTTAAAATGAGAAACTAATATTTATCCTCAAAATTTTCTGGGCTACGTATTAGGCAATGAAATATTTGAATATGTCCCCATTCAACAAGTTCAGCTAATTGCTTAAAGAACAATTTGTAAACAAAGTTAAAGCAAATGATCGGCTCTTTACCAACTCTTTAACGTTATATAATTGAATAAGCCTGTAAAGAGGAAAAAAGGAGAGAGCTACCAAGGCATGAAGAATTTAAAACTATTTGAACATCGAATGAAGACATATTTCAACGCAAAGCTGGTTTAATCTCTGGTTTCTAGAGCCAAACAATTTAATTAAAACTAAACCACAGAGGCAGGGATCGAGGTTTCTTTTGGTATTGGGTTAAACCCAATATAACTTTGTGCATGGAGGGTCGAGTCAGCAGAGAGAATTGTTAAGATGAGGGTTAAGACTCGAAGGTGATTAATTATAATGCTGCTGTTTGATGTAAATGTAAACTAAAATATCAGTACACACAGGGTGTTCTATGATCAGAAGAGGATACTTTAGGAGTAAATCATACAGCTCACTTCCGATAAAAAGCTTTTCTAACCTCATGAAGGTACGTTAAAGTTAGAATTTATTTCAACGCTTATTAAAATATAAAATTATTTACTTTTATTTCATTTGAGCATAAATAATTCAAAGCCATAAATTAACAGAAAGAATGCATTTTAAAACCAACCATGGAATTTTTGTTCCGGTTACTTGAACCAGATTTATCGATCTTTTAAAATAACACATTTATCCACTTAAATTCTTTACATACAGTGAACAAATTACCAAACAGTACGTTGAAAATTGCACCTGATTATTTGGTTAAAATTATTCGCATTCCTCGAAAGGTTGCAATGCATTCCCAATGGGTAAGCAGCTAAATGTAATATGGGCACCTGACAGCCCTCAAGCTGTCAAACTGCCAATAAACAATTAATAAATACTGATAAATAAAGCATGGTGTAAAAAAGTTGCAATTTATTGTCGAGACGCCAGTAAAAAGCGAACAGTTGGACTTGATGTACGCCCGTCAGCGGGCACTCTCATTCTTTAACTCACTACTGAAAAACTGCAAATTTATGCTGTGTGAACGGGAATGAAGCAAACATACACTAGCCGAAAATGACTTTTAAACATACTAGCTGCCACTGCACAGTACTACTACGTACTACTACTGCTACCCCGAGGGGACATTTTAATGCGTATAGTAGGTCATTATGTAAACGGGTCATAACATAAGTTTTCATACCTTCAAGAAAGTAAGATAACTGTTCATACAGCAAGACATTTGTTTTCTTCACTTTTACCTTTCAGCTTTTCAACTTGGTTGCTTCAAAAATATGAGACCGTTCTTGTGGATGCCCGGCGTGAGAAAAAGGATGAGCAAACGGGTACAAAAATATGGACAGGCAGTGTACACAAGTTGTAAGCATGATAATCTACAAGTCTAAACATGTCATTTCGATGGTAATATCGCCCACAAAAACGGCCCATCTCGGAAGGCTCTTCTGAATTTCACATCAAGTGCATCTTGTCGACAAAAACGGAATCAAGTAATCTTTCCTGAAATGAACGCAAGTGCGGAATTTTAAATTTGTTCTCGTTTTCTTCGGCCTACTCCATATCTCAGGAACAACAGGCGTTGTTTGCGGTGGAAATGAGAGATGTGGATTTAACCTTAAAGAAAGAAAAGCAAACTCGATCAATTATAGAAAATTCAAAACAACCGCTTAAGTTTCCCGAATCGCCGGTTTAAGTTCCAGATGGAACAGTAATGTCCAAAGAGATTATACCGAAAAGATGGTGATGGAAAAGAGACGACGTCTATGCCTCGTTTGTAAGCCGGGTGTCCATGTGAACCCTGAACGTAGGAGATTAACATGGAAAATCGGTTTTTATTTTTTTTATCCTTGCAATGATTATACAATTGAATAATTTTTACGTGGAGATTACGGTACTCAAGACCATCATTCCACCATTTTTTCGTTTTTCTAAGTAGAACCGTTTTGAATCAAAACGTCTCCAACTTTCAAGAATTTGAATGTCCGGCGTAACCGTTCGTGGCCGCGATTGGTCAGAATCAAAATTATTGTTGCTTTTAAATAAAAGGTTAAATAGAAAAAAGAGAAAGTTTATTTCACATGGGGCTTTTACTCTTGCATTATTGTCGACTTTGTTGGTTAAATTCTGACATTAATTCTTACCAACCAATCGAACGATTACGCGGAATATTCGAACTTTTTAAATTTGGAATAGTTTTTGAGCCAAAACTGCTCAAAACTATCTCCATTTAAAAATTTTTCCAATGGATAATCCGTGCAAGCGCAAAAAAGTGAAAACCAATTTTTCATGCTAATAATCTCTTATATCCAGGGTTTGTTTAGACACCCTGTATAAAATAAAATAGGTTCCACACTGGTTGAAGCACGATAAAAAAATAACTTTGGGAAGAATGTCGCAAATTCATATTACTATACTGAAGAAAAATCTTCTTGCTTATATCGATGATTGTTTAATTGTTGTGGGAGGATAATATAATTGATGAGGCAGTTGACTGAACTGTTTGTTTGCGATCTCCCTTAGAGGGAAATGTTCAAAGTGGATTTCAAATTGGCGACCAAAACACGAACGAAAAAAGAGGGAACCAAAAATTGACCAACCTTCCGTGAAACACCCAAAATTTTACCAATATCATAGATTAATTCGGGATATCCACAACAGCTTCGTCATGAATACCTGCTGTGCTGTATCCAGACTAGAATATGTAAAAATGGTAAAGTTATGTATACATAAACGTACATATGGCAAAAGTTGGCTCAGGTCAGTTCAGGTTACTTCAAGTTGATAACCTGACGAAGCAGATGAAGTCGGTTACTCAATATCATCTTTCAATTTGCACTTGAGCTTCCGACCTTTTCTGGACTTATCACTAATTTTCTTACGCTTATGTTCATCCGGACCAAAGAATTTTTTCATTTAATTTTAACATTTCTTCGTATTCCTAACCGAGCGAATCACAACAGGAATCCTTGGCGAAGCTGCTATGAATATCCTGAGCTTGAAATTAGAGAAACTTGGGGTGGTTTCAAGAAAGACTAAACTCATGCCTACTATGTCTACCTCCTTTTTTGTACCACCCTATATGTATTTATGCAGAAGCATGGTTGATGAAGCCAATATGTAGAAACACGTGTCGCCGAAGGTTCTTCTATGTATAGAAAACATCCTTTAAAACTAAGTATTAATTGTCTTTGGTGGCCCAGATAATCAAATCTTTTTTTTATACCAATAAATGTTCCTAAAACTCGGAACAGTTCACCTTTAAAAAAAGCCATCAATGGGCAAGTCCAGACTAGTTCGGACCAATATAAAACTAATCACTTTCTAAATGGGCCAGTAAGTATACCACTCGATACCTGTGAAAGTCGAAATGACCAGTACTTCGAAAATACATAATTCCAGACGGTAGAGCAAAAACTTTAAGAGATAATAATATTTGTTAATTCTCTCTAAATTTTATAATTTGTCTGACATTTTTATAGACAAAGTCCTTGGTTACTTAATTAAATCAGCAATCTTCATACTATAAACCTAAAAGTAATAAACCCAAAAGACTACGAGATATATCTATCATAAACGCACCGCAGCCGCCTGCCTACAAGTTTGTGAAAGAACGTGCGGTGGTTATCCTGTACACCATCACTGAAACTTCATTGTGATTCTGGTGGCGCACCAAGAACTAGTCGAGAAATGTCATTTTTGTGGATTCTTTACCTCTGATAACGAGTAATTTATTGGTCTCAAGTCTATTCGAGCGAGAGCAGTTTCTGAGTTCTGAATCGACCAATTATGGTTCGTAATTCAAAGCCAAACATCTCCGGCATTCGATGAATAAATTTAACAAATTAAATTCTTCTATTGAACGATTGCCCACCAAGCTCGCAACTAAAAGGTATTCATCGTGGTATTCTTTCTTTACAACTAATGATTATACAGATATCATTGCTATCAGCCACCTGGAGATCTTGCGCGGTGACTTGCGGATATTTTACCACTTGTCATCTTCGGTCATTTATTATCCGCTATGACGAAACACCCGATTCTTAGATGAAGATATTAAATGTAACAACAAAGACGTCGCTTAATAATAGATTCTTTTTATGGTGAATCTTAATATCGCTAATACAGGGTGTTTGGAAAAGATGGTACAAAACTTTGGAGGAGGTGAACGCAGAACCAAAATAGTTAAAAAAAAAGGTCTTGTAAGCATTGATCCGAAGAAGCACTGTTACTGAGATCGGGCCCTTCAAAAAGGTTCTATTAATGGGATATTTTTTAAAATAACTTTCTTTCTGATTAAAATAATGGAATGCAAAACGTAGGTACTAATCATACCATATGGATTTTTAACATTTAGAAACTTCATCAAAATTCATTATACATAAGGGAAGTTTTCTAACTGGCCTTAACAGAAAATTTTCGAATATTTTTTATTCATTTGAATGATCAAGCAAATAATATAATTTTTTAATGAATTGGACTTTTTTGAAAAAAAGTGTCTCGACTTTTTTTCGAATTCTGCTTAGTTCAGTCACAAATAGTCATTTTTTTAGATAATGTTTCATTCAAAACAGTAACATTTTTTAAACATTTTCAAATTGTAACCATCTTTGATGGCGACAGTTTCATTGTAGTGATTGCCACTTTCTGTAATGTAAATAGTCCGCGTGCTGAAAGAAATCCACAGGAGTACCTGTTACTAGTTAATTGCTGCTTGTTAATAAACATAATAAAGCAAAAGAGTAAAAGAAATAAATTGTTATGTTAAATTTTAGATTTTAACTTTGAATCATAAAATGCATTCAAAAAACATGTAAGTGATAATCACTGTAATCCCTGTCACCGCGAAAGATGCCCACTATGTGAAAATTAAAAAAAAAATTTTACTGATCTGAGCCATACATTATTTAAAAAATTATTATTTATGACTAAACTACGCAGAATACTAAAAAAATAGAGAATTATTTCTTCAAAAAAGTTTAATCGACAAAAGAAATTATTTAGTAGATAATACAAGACAAATGAAAAACGTCTAAAATTTTCTGTTAAAGGTAGTTACAAAAATTACTTTTATTTATAGTCGATTTTGATCAAATTTGTGATAGTTAAAGACCCTTATGGTGTGATTATTACCTACAATTTTCAGTAAATTATCTTAACCGAAAAGAAAGCTATTTTACAAAAATATTTAAAGGATAAGATCGCTTTGAAACTCTGTATCTCAGAAACGGTGCTTCGTCGGATTAATATTCAAAGGAACTCTTTTTTACTACTTGGCTCTACTTTCACCTCCTCAACTCTTGTAACAACTTTATCAAACACCCTGGATGGAAAACGTTTTGGTTTTGATCACGTGAACGTATGTGTCAGTTGAATTTGCCATTAGAAAGATTCATGTTTAGTAATAAGTTACATTATGTCGAGATAGGTTACCAAATTGTCCCTCTCAACCCCATTAAGAAAGAATATTCATAGTTATATTCTAACGGGTGACTATTGGAAAAAAACTGAACTAAGAGTTTAAGTAGCTCAACCATGTCTTGGTTAAACTCAGCTATATATCTTTGTGTGTAAATAGTAGATGGCTTAATCAATGACCTACGTTTCGAGTTCACTGCTTACTGTAAGGTTGTCTTTAGAGATCATTCTTTAGCTAATAATATTAGCAAAATTGAGAAAACTTTTTCTTAACCAATCAATCAAGAATATTTCAAATAAATATGAAACCGGAATTTTGGCACTTAATAACATGTAAGCAGTAGCAGTAACGGCAGCAAAAGTGGTAATGAAGCAGATGACGAAACCATGCAATTAGAATTTTTTACTGCCATAAGCCACAGGGTGGATATTAAGTTTCCTAGTTGAATTGCTAGAATGGTTTAGGGTTGAGTTTAGAAAGACTCTCCGTGGAGGTAACCAAAGAAAATCAGTTGAGAACAAAGAAATAGAACGGAAGATAGGCCGCCGATTGGAGAGAGACCTTTCAGCTTCTTGTAAACACTCACTTCTAGTTTTACCCCTACTCTTTCTGCCACCTATACGTTATTACGTTTCATGTTAATTCAAATATTCTTGACGGATTGATGAAGGAAAAACTTTCTCCATTTTGCTGGGTGATCGTTAAACAAAAAACCTCGAAATACCCAGCTCTCTGGTAATGGAAAATGCGTACTCGCTGCCCGCTCGTAAAAATAGTTATTTTTCTATGAATACCCTGGAAATAGAAAAAATACGCAAATACTACATTCTCAAAAACGCACATTGCATATTACCAGCAACAACAAATCATGTGTTTGTTTTATACGCTTATATGAGTGTGAAAAGTACACTTTTCCCATGTTAGTCAAAGAATGATGATATTGCCTCTTTCCACATCAAAATTTACATAACCTATATAAAAGAGAACACAGCAAGAAACTAAGTCGCAATTACATGAAAATTCGGAGATATTACCGTTCCGAGGAGGAAGTAAATGCAATGGAATCCGACTCTATTTACTTCAATTACCTTCCACCGTATGGTATCACGTCGAAAGCTCCACATCTGGTTTTTTATGGAATCAATGAATTTCTTGAACCTACTTTGCATGAGCTCGGGAATCCAAAATAATAAACCTGGTCCTTAGGAAAGGTAAATTTTCAGAAATATGGAAGACATATAGGCTAATACTGCTGGATAAAATGAAGGCGAAGAGAGATGAGATAGCAACCTATAGACATCATTGAGACGATTCTTAGACCTGTTTAGGAAATTTTTCACAATTTACTACATGTCTACAGGAGCATATTGAAACGACTGCTTAGTGATCTACAGCCGACACAAAAATTCAAGAAATACTTATTCGACTTAATATGAAGAATTTCACGTTCTAATTTTGTAAGATATCAAAAATACTTTCAATTTTGCTGCATGGAATGGTTTTATTCAAAAAATAAAAAATAGAAAAATATACCAACACATGGGTGACAACCACTCTAAAAGGACGATTTTAGATCCAAATAACAAAATTCAGGGACTGGTTTTTGTCAATTCGCAAATGAACTGATGGTTTTTCAATTGAGTCATAAGTCCTGATTGGAAAGAAAGTCTGAAATTTAACTTATACAAAACTTCACTTAAGATTTGCTTGTGGTCAAGCTCTTAATAAGTATTGAGGCTTCAAGCTTGTTAGCCGTTCAAGCATCAATGGTATTGTCGATGGTAATTGGAGCATTTATGATATGAATAACTTTTGGCGTATTGGGAATTGCGACAGACATATGGTTAGAAAAATGTTTGTTTTTGAACTCTACAACGAACTAGATTGAAAAATACGGAGGTTCCAATTTAAAATAAGAAAAATAAGGTACTTTAAGTTTAAAAAATTTTACTCTAAATTTTAGACATCCTGTACAATATCGGTCATTGCAGTTTTTTAAATAAAACTGTTAAAATATGCTTAATAAGCTCCTTGTTTAGTTTCTTTAAATGAACATTGTTTCTATTTTTTTATTAATTCTTCAATCCAGCGGTGCAAATGCTATTTTTTGTAGTTTTAATTTTGTTCGCCAGTATTTTTCAACCAATTTCGACAAGGTTTTGGAGGATGTACAGAAATGTGAAAAAGTATAGGGTGTTCCATAAAAAAAATCGTTCGATATTGTGAAGCTTTTTGAGGCACCCTGCGTAGTTAGAAGTATTTTCCTGAAATATGTCTTAAGACACAGGCAAAGTATACACTTCCAATGGTGATCGAGCTATGGAAAGCGGGAGCAGAAGTGCGCCACCCTGTATAAGATCTAAGGGAGATTGTACCTATAAATTTTATTATTAATTTATTTAGTCATACAAAGTCCCAAGTTGATTTACTAGGTATATCTCTTTTAGAATTTATTCGTGATATTGTCAATTTTTCCTAATTTATAATATTTATTTATGTAGAAAAATGTTGCTTTGAAATATTTATGGTAGGGAATCTTATGTTTGTTAAAGACTGTTATCTCATGGTAAATTTATATCACCATGTGGGAAGATCCTTTAGAATATCGTTTGTAGACATCCACCATCACTTGCAAGTTTTGACTCTTGGTATTTTTGATTTGTTATGTTGCAAACCAGGTAGATCGAATATATATATCAATAATTAGTTTTGCTTCTTTAATCCTCTCAATTATTACGAAGTATTTCATTAAAAGTCGAACAGTAACAAAAACAAAGCCTCAGCATCCGGTCGTTTTGCAAGTCAGGCTCTCTCCTCGGGGCTTCACCGGGTGATATCTATATCGTGTCGATCCCCCGGGGGCCTCCCTTTTGTGGGTGGTCCATCTCGAGAGGACTAATTGCGAACCACTGCTGTGGGATCGCTCATTCGCACCTTGAGGGAGAATTGGGGATAATTAAGGGAGGACGGAGATAGAGGTGTTCAAAATTGAATGGCTGCGGAATGAACTAATTAACATATTGTTTGGTTCGGGTACATTTCGCCCAAACTTCGAGTCTTCGCTTCTTCTAGCGGGTCACAAAAACGCATTGCTTCAGCGATGGCATACCCAAAGACCTTTTGTACAGTAATAAATAATGTTTTTGTGTCGAAATTCTGCGGACATTTCCCGTCTCCTGTCAGCATTCCTCACGGTGACAGACAGCAGGAAATTTACAACTCGGTGTTCGTTTGTGACGAAAAATAAAACGCGACAAATATACAGAGCGAACCCTCTTTATTCTTAAACTTGGGATCGCTCCATGGCAACGGAGCTTAATACGTCTTTTTTTTTATAATAGATTTAACGAAAACCGACGGTGTGATGAATCGCATTAAAAATTATTTACATAACTTTTTGATGTAATTTGTCCTTCACCATACATGCCAACGGTCAATCTCTTCCCTGTATTTCAAATTGGGCATTCCTGACCCAAAAATTCCTGCTTGGAAATATCCGTTTAGACCGTGGGAACTCTCTTTTGAGTCGTAGACCGCTACTGTCGAATTTTATTCAGGTTCGGATCGGTGCACCCAGGATTAGCGATGGGTCGATGATAGCCCAATGGGCATCTAGAGATATGGTCAAATAAATCTGGTATGATTGAGATTGATATTTTGGATTAAAAACTGACTGCTAAGATAGGCGGTAGACATTCTAGGTATTAGTAAAACGTGAGGCGATTTATAGTTTGGACCTTTAGGAGGTATAAGTAGGTAATTATCTAGAGGTTAACAATTTATTTGAACTAATGTTGCCACATGGACCGGCAATAAACACATAACCGCACTTATGTGGAATCGCCCAGTATTTACGGGGAAAAAATGATCTTGCGAAAACATAACGAGTGAATAAAAATCGAATGTGTTTACTAATAAAAACGGTTATTTTATAAAAACATGAACAGATTTATTCCTGTTCTGTTGGTTTTAATGTTCCTATGTAATCTCAGCAAAATTATAAGATTTTTCTTTGCGCAATTTTTTTTTCAATTCTTTACATGGGGCTATCAGACATTCAAAGGAGGAACATTCTTACTGTTTCGGAACAGGGCATCTCCCAGAGGGAAATTATATGAACGGTGAGAGTACACAAGAGATTGTTTCAAAACTTATTGAAGATTTCTGAAGTTGGGAAATCTAAAGAATAGATCTAGGAGGACTTGTAGAAAAGTGACCACAGGACACGATAATTAATATATATAAAAGAGGAACTGTAATATTTTGGGGAAGCATTGTGATTGACACACAACTCCTTTAAGTCTTATTAAAAAAAATACTAACAGATCCAAAGTATAATGATCTAGTACTGCAACCCGTAGTAAGGCTTTGGAGAGGAACTTTCGATTTTCTCTCATTCATGCACGATAATGCACCTCCACATACCAGCGGACCTAGTAGAATTTTTTTAGAAATAGAAGATGTGACGGTTTTCGATTGGCCTTTGGATTCACCAGATTTTAACCCACTTGAACACATGTGGAATAGATTAAAAGAAGTATTAGAGCTCGTCAAAATAACCATGGCCACGCCGAACAATTAATGTAAGCAGTATTAGAAAAATTGAGAAATTTTTCCCAAGTCGTCGTTGATATCTTAATAGAAAGCATGCCTCATCGAATTCGTTTTTGTATTATCGGTAGAGGACACAATACAGATTATTAAATTAAAAAAAAATCTGTTATTTTTTCCGAAACTTTCATTTACCTTACGTTAAATTTACAGAGAAATTCACATTTTTTGTCATAATTTTTTCAGTTTTAGAATGCGTTTTGATAACTTTTTTCCTAAAACACTATATTTTTGGATAAACCTCTGTTTATCTTAAAATGATTCTTTTCAAGTGTAACACTTATTTCTTGTAATTACTGAGTGATTCCATATAAATTTGGTTGCGTGTATGTTTTGCTACGCTATAATACCGACATGCAATGAGAGAACTACGTTCGAAAATACCTCGAAAAATTCATAGGTACAATTTATATTACGTTATATTACGTAACCAATGGGATATTGTTTTGATGATTTTTGAAGTGAAAAAGATGAAAAGGTGAGGCTTTGAGAACCCATTGCAAAAATATATTGGAAAGTTATTCTTGAGTACTTTAATGTGGTTTATTTTTTCATGTATCATATAGGCACGATGGATGTAAAGAGGTGGAAACTTTAACTCACATTCATTCAATTTGATTTTTGCCGAAAATTCAAGAATCTGTTTCATTTTTTTTTATCATTAGAGATTCATTATATATCGCGCAAAGAGATATTTAAAGATTAAAAAAACTTAGGAATTTTCATGCAAATTCTGGGACTAATACACACAAGGAACCACACGGACGTTTCACTTTTAATCTACGACTGGGAGGCACGTGCCAAGAGCACTTATCGCGTTTGTAAGGCATCGTGCCACTCGCCTTCGGCACGAGTTGACACAATATCTTGCCCGTGCGAAAAATACTATTCTCGGCACTAGTTACTGTTATGTCTACATCCGATGCAACTTCAATTTACAAGTTTGACTTTTAACGAAGCCGAAAGCTACAAAATAAACGCATAAAGAAAAATCCTAATTGACCATCAACGCTAATATTTAAACATATTTCCTGCTGATAGAGTCATCAGCTTAAATATCTTTAACCTAATGAAATGCATTACTGGAAAGTATCAATTCCATCGCTTAATTATTTAATCCCTTAATTGAAGAAGTGACTTAAATAATTGCTCTTAATTAGGGTTTATCTAAAACACCGAAAACAAATTATATTTAATACAAATCGCGTCATTATCTCATTCTCATCTTGAGTGTTAATTAAATCGGTTACCAGTCATTTTTCCGTTTGGCGGCCTGATTTCGACCTGTCAGTTGACTAATCGTCCGAGAAGATAACTAAAACCGGACTTAATGACTCTTTCGCAGACAGCGATCTGTAAATATCAAAGATTTCGTTCGATGGGAGTGAAGCTGATAGTTTGTTTTAGTTGCACGACTTAAAGACAGATTTCTTATCCCTTCCCATAAATGTTACGATTAATCTCGACCGAAAAATACTCACGAAATCCATACGAGAGCAGCATTCCTCGGTGATGAAGCAAAAAACCATCACGTCGAATACCAAGAAACAAAAACTCAGTAATTGACATCGATATTGATGGGTAACACTGGGACGACAACAATTCAATACCTCATTATTCCGACATTTTGTCAAAAGCCTACAGCGCAAAATGTAAATCGCCCTGTATATTTACATCTATAAATATTTCGAGCGCGCATTGGCGAAATTTATGGAAGATGTAACTCAGCAGTCTAAAAAGGAGATACGCAGTCTGTGTCATCCATATTAAAAACCTTTCTGTCAATCAAACTCGGTTTGTCCGATCATCCGGCAAAATTTAATCCGCAAAAACTCATTATCGATTTGTATTACTAATTTTCTGAGCTTTTTCTTCAAGATCAGTTTTTGGGACTTTTGTGGCAAGTTTGGATACCAATATGGGCAGTTAGGAAGTCAAATTTCGCCCCTGCATTCTAATAAAAATGAGATTTGGACCAGTGCGGACAAATACACGATCCGTTCCCGAGATATACAAGTTTTTATCTAACAACGTTCGCAGCGCCCTCTCTAAAAAACTTGCAGAGGGCGCTGCGAGAGTGTTCGGATGGGTGATGTCTTAAATTCTAGGGGTTATAGAGAAGGTTAAAGTAATACTAGTGCTTCATATAAAAAAAATCCTAGTTGTTCGCTCTCGAAATAAGAAGTTGAAAAAAGTATTTTTGCTCTAATTTTTAAATGATTATCGGTGTAACAATGAAAGTTCGATGGTTTTAATAACACATAGTTGTGCTCAATTTCACATGTACACAGATGTTTCACATGTTTTCTCTGTATACAGCAGAGGTCAAATTTGCCATTTTAACTCATTAATTTTTTTAGTGAGCGAAATCAGCATTTTTTCAAAAAATATTAAGGTAACAAAAAACACTGGTATGGTTAACTTGCTCAAAAATAAATCAGTTTAAATGGGAAATTCTGACTTCCCTCTGTAAGGAAGACATATAAAACATTTGTTTACGTATGGAAATAAGCAAAATAAAAATTTATTTAAACCGCATAACTTTCTTTCTTCCGATGATAATTGTTTAAAATTTCCCGCAAAAATACCTTTTTTAACTTCTTACTTTAAGAGCGAATAACTGGGATAACGAAGGCCCTTAGGAATTTTTTTTACTACGAAATACTTCCAAAAAGAACCTTCAATATAATCCTTAAAATTTCTGACATGACCTTTACGTACACCCTGTATAATAATTTTCTGTAAACATCATACAGAGTGTCTAAGATGGGATATCATATTTTTATACTGCGTATCCATAAAAAGCGGTTTCAGGTTAGTTCGGGTTGGCGATAGTTACTCGAAATTTACAACGCTCAGAAAAATTCTGACGACGCCATAAAGTCGATTGCCAGTTAGATAGAAAACTACGAAATTTCGTAAAATTCACTCTACGGTTCAGTCAAAATTCATTATATTGGAGAATCATAGCTTTAAGTGTTCTGTTCATGTTTTGCCAACTCCTATACATACATATGTTCAAGTTGAAAATAGTATTTAAGAGAAGGTAAGCATGAGCACAATTATTCTATATGCGACAGAGCAAAAAAAGTCTTAACAATGTCTTAATTTCTTCTTTTTAATGCTCAGTGTTTCTTATAGTATTATCGCACGCATCGTAAACAAACGGAGTTTCATTTCCATGACAACTACAAACAAAAACAGCATTCTAAATGATGAGCCAGGCACGTGTCATTATTAACCTGTTATTCGGGTGCTTTTTAGAAAAGGCAAGAAAACGCATTTCACAGTCATTCAACACACCCAATAATGGTGTATTATAAAGCTATTAGTGGAAAAACATGTTTCTTAAATTCTATCTTTGGAGCTCGTTTATTTCCAAAGAAGTGAAATGTACAGGGTGAAGACAAAAACTCACATTCAAAAAAGTTATTTCAGTGATCCGATGGAGAAATAATTTGGTTACATCTATAGTATTCTTTGCCAATTTACTTATCCATTAATATATTTGTTACCTCAATAAAGGAGAAACCCACCCCAGGTGTTTTTCGGCCACACCCAAAGTCAAAACTGAGTTAGCTTTTAATTGCTTTTTTATTCCTTTATAATTTCATTCATCTGGGTATAGCAATATTTTTTAATTAAAATACAAAAGGAAGCATTTGTTAAAGTGAGGGTTTCTATTACTATAATGTCTACCATCTGCTTCAAAAATAGGTGGTGGCAATCAGGCTAGATTTTCTGTTTTAATTTGTTGGCAAAAATGTGCCTCAATTTATGATAGCACGTACAAGCAGATGTAAACATGATCGAAAATGATAAGTATCAACAAGAATGTTGGGTAAAGAAATGTATACAGGGTTATTCACGCTATGCGGCATGGAATATTGTGGTCAAAAAGCGAAGTTTTTGACAAGTTTTACGTTTGGGCTATGTGAGGGTCTATTCTGGTTACTTTTGAAAATTAATTTCATATCATACAGGATGTCCCAAAAGCCCTAAAAGTATTAAAGTTAAGTTTTTTTAATGGAACTCCCTGCAAGTTATTGCATTTTTCAATTCGCCGACCGAAATAAGTTTGTGTTTTAATAAGGCTTAGAATAGCTAAAACTTAAGGTTTTTTAAATCATTTGAATTTTACCAAAATTTAAAGTAACTTTCACGTTTCATATACTTCACAAGTGTTTAAATATGTAATTGTAATTTACAGTGAAGTGTAACAATAGATCACATTTGATATTCCAGTCATAATAAACTTACCATCTTGTACAGGGTGTCCAAACATAATATTTGCTAATATAAACCATACGGTAATGAAGAACTGAAATAAAAATGGACGAATTATTGGTAATAACATAACTTACCTTGCCTACGTCTTACGTTACACTCTTAACTTAGATTTAATCAATAGGTTACAAACCTGAACCGGTTCGGAATTACCTAAATTTAGAAAAGAATAAAAATAAATCTCTACGACGAATAAAGGAACTGATTCTGATTTACATTAATTTACAAGCAATAAAATAAATAAAGTTTAAATATCAGACAGAGGCGATGTTTCAGAAAAATGGACACAAGTTTACGAAATACCTACACCTCATGATAAATTTCTGAGGTTTTTCTTGCTTGATCAGGTATTTTAATTAATTGTACACTGAGCTCATTTTAATGACAACTAATGGAATTCTTTAAATTAATTAATGTGTTTTCAAAGTAATTTGTTGTTTTGCAACGTGAAGCTACAAATTATTGCATTTCATCGAACTGCTTAATCGATTTTATGCATGACGGCATTACGTATTGTGTGTTAATTACGTTTTTCTCTTTGATTTATGTGAAAGCATATGCAATGAGCATTTCTACATAAAATATTGCACAATCTGTCAGTATTGGGCGAGAAATATGCGGAAAATGTCGACCTGCTAGGTAAAAGTTGTATGAAATGAAAATTACTATAATATGGGAGAGAGGAAAAATTTTGGTCCAACATAACTGCCCTTCTGTGTCAATTCTCAGGTGTAAAAGGCGATTAAAAAATTTGCACTTAATTATTACTTTACGGCCCGTTTTCGTGGAGCCGAAAAAATACAAGAACGATCGCTTGTCGAAAACTCATTGTTTCCACCATGGAGACTGAGATGAAAATATCCATTAAATTCCAAATTGAGAAAATCATCATTGATTTTCTCCTTATTTTTGGAGATCCAGTCAGTCATCAGTTTCAACTTCAGAAATTTCTTCTTTGACGAAACACCGTTTTAAAGAGGACCAGCAAAACAAGGCGGAACGTTGGTAATGACGGCGAAGTCTCTACTTAGATTTAGTACCATTCCTCATGTCAAACTAAAATAGCGTCTTTATTTCCTTTTCCAACAAACGTTTTCAGGCAAATTTACAGCCCTTTCTCAAGGACTGTTTCTCAATGGCTGTCCGAAAAAAATCATCTGGAAATAATACTTCGAGATTATTTTTTTCAGAGTTTGATGAATACCAAAAATTTAAAGGGTAATTCGACGTTCGCAAAACATGCAGAAAGCCAAAGTAAACGTGAACCTTAAACAGCGTTGTTACAGGGTGGTATTTTTCCGGAGAACCCATTTTTCTGTGGCTTGATTGATCGTTAATATCCCAAATTTTCAACTCCTCGTTGAAGTTAATTCCTCTGCTTTTTACTTTTTTTTTGTGTTCTAGCAGCTTTGTTACATTACTTGCATACTCAACTGGGGAAATGACACAATTTTTCATCGTTTAAATGAAATTAGCAAACAATTAGCAATATTTTTAGTTTATTGGCATATAACTGCACGAAACCTATATTTATATTCCGAACTTGAAAATAAACTATTAAGCGTAAACTTTTTATTAGAAGAGCAAAAAAAATTAGAGCCTCCAGCTTCTGCTGATCTGAATTATGACAATAATTCAACAGTTTGATCGAGGCGAAGTATCAATGTTATGAGAGAGACATTGCCAATGACCCGATTCGATATGTTCGCTCACTCTGTATTCTTCGGTATTGTAATAAGAAAGTATCAGTAAACTAATTTGATCTCCGTTAATTATGGATATTGCGTTATTGCTCCATGCAGTTTATCCGTTCCAAAGTGTGTTCCTGAGCAAAGTCATTCGTTGAGGATAGACCTCACACGATCACCCGGTAAATTGGCTTTTTTAGGGCGTCCGCCATTCGTTTTATATTTATTTTAAATATTCATATTATACCAACGAAACTGTGTTATTAATTAATTCGATTTTTATTAATTTTTTAACATATTTATTATATGACGATGGGTTTACTGCTATAAGAAGCTCGGACGTAGGTAAAAAATGCCGCTTCTCTCAGGTAGTATATTATGACAGAACGTTTTTAGGATTTCGTGTTTCGTCGTTAACTTCATCACCACCACTTGATTCCAGTCATCATTAATCATCCAACCGGATTATATTAGTAACAATGTTACTCAGTCTTAACACATTGTAAAGACCCATTATTGAAAATATATCTCGAAAAAAGGTGACTTAATGATGATCCTCGGATTTGATTACTAAAGTGACTCGAGAGAATGAGGAATACGGTTCACCCTATAATTTCATGCACAATAAAACAATAAGCAAGTATTAGATCACTATTAATAGTTCATTTCCGTTTTCATGCGAAATTACAACGATTTGTTCCATTAGACGAGTAATTTTGTTAATAAATTATTCCATCCAGACAGTTCATGATAAATTTGTAATAATAGACACGTTCCAAACAGCCCTGCTATTCCCATGATATATTACGTAACTACATAATTTTCTCGAGAATAGGCTGAGTTTCTCTATTAAAGGGAAGAGGAGAGTTTGAAGACTACAATTTTCTTGATGATTGTGCGCCAGTTTTATGCAGGCATTTTCTCTAACTGAATTTGAATAATAAAAATTTTAATTATGTTTGACTATCTGGAGCATCTTGCTGAGACTGTTGCAGTGGCGCATTTCGTTGCTGCATCGTCGCTTGATTCCTGGGTCTTCCGGTTCTCCGCTTCCTCTTGGTCTGGGCACACCCCCTTTGATCCTTTCTTTTGCCGATTCCTGTCTGTGGGCTAGTTTAAGCAGAATAAAATCCGTGATATATGGCATGTCTTCACAATTACGCAACAAATCTGGTCAATTTAGTTGCCGAACCGAAATTGATACTGCGAAAAACATATTCTGAAAAGTAAATTTATGCCAGTCAATCGTCGGAAATTCACCCAATTTCGCGGATATCGTGTTTATTGATTCTTAACTTTCGGCTGTAAATCCTGAAATTTGATTAATTCTCGGTTTATTATTTAGGGATTAATCTTTCAGACAAATGTTATGGCGCTGTACTTTTGTAAACGTTTGGACATTGATGATTCATATTTTCCTTCCTACCCGGTATTTACATACTTTGACGAGTGTTCTTTGACTAATTTGAGGAAAGTGGGACTGTGGCAAGTTTATTAGTCCAGTCAGGAGTAAGACATCCTTAACTTCTGCAGCTTGGCCGGACACCGGTGGTAAATCATCTGCTTAAAACCACTTTACTGTGAATAAAACGGTTTAAATGCCTGAAAACAATTTTCGCAGAAATCATGTAATGTTAAGAAAATTTATTGCATTTTATGCAAGTTATCAATGAAAAATAGAGGAAACGATTTCGCTCTCGACAAAAAGCCGAGAAACTTGGCCGAGCTCGCTTTTACAGCATCGCATTTATCTAAACGATATTTATGTGTAACCTTTCCGGGGCTCTCTCGATATAATGCTGTAATAACTTCTCATAAGATAATATCAGCATCAAAATGAATTCTTGAACACATAATCATAAGTTTTTATACTCGTGAAATCACAACCGGTTGTGCGCTTTAATGTTTTTATTAGCGTCTCTGAACGTGATGCTAGAAATCTGCCTTTGTTTTCGACGTTTTGGATTAAATTTATTGTGGACTCACAAATGATTGATGTTTTTACCTTAATTTTATAGTGAGCTAAAATACTTTCGTGCACTTAGTTTCATTGCTTTTAGTTTGTCCTTCTCGAAGACTATGATTTGAACTTTAGTTTCTGGTGCCAGAAGAGCAGTGATGTTGAATTGGTGCCGATGTTGAGCATTGCTTCAGGTTAGTTTAAAGGAACGTCGAATCGAAACCGAAAGTGGTCGTTGGTTTCGTCCAAGTCTAAACACTATTCTGTATTAGTGTTAACTTATGTTCCAGAAGTCCTCAGCTACGTTCCGAAGGCAGGTTCTTCCTGGCGTCGACTCTTGGATAGAAACATTCAATATTAGCGGATCGTCTGCGTATCCGATTTTTAACTAATACGAAGGTTTCCGATGTTCAATTCTCTGCCTTGACGTAGTAGGAAATTCGACAATTCCTCCGTAGAAGACAGAGTTTTGTTGTATTCATCTTGACATTTCACATAAAATTTTCGTCTTCGCAAGACTACGTTATTAAAAATAACGAAACAACAAAAACAATTAAATTTGGTATTTTTTCGATCAGGTGATGCAAACTGTCCGAGCCCACCAAAAAGCCACAAATCCCCAAAAAGGTTCCGAATGGACTAGAATTTCGACGGCACTTCTACACTGCTATTATCCCACCTTTAATTATTAAATTACATAATTTAAGGTTCGAACCGGTCACTCTGTTGAGCAATTTGCCGAAACCCAACACCCAACGTATCAATTAAGTTTCGATTCTCCATCGAATATCCAGATCTTCAAAAATTCGCCCATGTACCGAAAATATGAAAATTGTCAATTTGTGATGTAGTGATGAGGTATGTGCAACATCGTATGTCGTGATGTTAATTACATATCTTTATTGGAGACCCAACGAAGAGTCATTCGGTAGATGCCACTGTACCAATTCCAGTCACTTTCCCTGGATGAATACAAAAGGAGAGTGAACATTCATTATCGAAACGACACTTGACCAGGTAGCGGAGAAGTGAAACTTCACTCCGGTTAGTGGGAAGACCAACCAAGTGGTATCAAAAAGTGATAGGTAAGTTACGAGGATTAAGGAACATAAAAGGAGTTGTAGAATTCTAGAAAAAGAAAAATCTGCTACAGCTGCGTATTTGCTCTCGGATGGTCATTCGGTTTTTGATAACCGATCTCCATCCACACCAACCAATACCAGGGTTATAGCACGCAGGATGAATAGCAGTGATGAGCCGCGACTGCTCAAGCTTTGTTACATTGGACGTACGGTGGTAAAGTATTTTAGATCCAGTTCAACCTGGATTTAATTTGGAAATTTCGGTACAAATCTGATGCAGTAATGAGGAACAAACCAACGATTAATTCTCGAATTATGAAAAATCAAGAACACACTTGTTTATCCAGGCAGGTCGTCATCAACATAAAACTGTTCTATTTGTGAGTGGTTCTCAAACAATAACACGAACTAATATAAAGTGTAAAATTTATGTGACGGAGTCTAGGCTAATTTTCACCAAACTTCATATACAAATCATTTAGTAGCTAAACACTCGCGATTTTAAAATAAATATTGAGGGAGATTTGTTTATTTGGACGAGTATTTATTTAGGGTATCATCGGATCAGTGCCATAAACCGATTTTTTCTTATTTTTACAGTCTTCAATAAATCATAACTCTGTCAGCGAGTAAAACAGTAAACTGCATTTAATGGAAACGTGTTGAAGGTTCCATTAGTCGTCGAGGAAGGTAGAAGAGTTTTCCCGAAATTAATCAAATATCTGATATTCTTTGACACGTGCGATTTGTGGAAAATGATGAATATCCTTGAGCAAACCGCCAGGCCAGCTACATATTTTCATTTATGAAATTCAGCGTATGAAGCAAGGATGTTGTAAAAGTAAAGTCTCAGTTGTACCTTGATAAAATTTGACGCAATAATTTTTGGCTTCGTGGACAAACAAGAATCTCCATTTCCTATTCGACTTCTCCATTTCACTTTGCCACACGCTCCGTTCGTTGCCCGCGATGTTAGCTGCGCTAATACCTGAAAGAACTAAAAATATTATTGAAGTCAATATTATTATCGGTTTGTCGACATTGATACCCTAATGGTAAACTATTCGATGGAATCTATCTTCACATTACCACGGATCTATCATTTAATAATCAATTAACGATGAGTATCTACCAAATATTTTTTTAATGACACAGACAGAAAAAGTTCCCATGGAATCGAAAGAATGAAATTGCAAGAATCTTTATTATCACAAGAGATAACCATCTTCTTTCGATCGGTGTTAATGGATTCATAAGGCCATATAGCGAGGCGTGGAAGGTGTCAAAAGCTCGGCCTTTGTTCGAATCACTCTTTTTGTCTTTGGCTTTTTCTTTTCGTGTGTGTTTTTATTGGTGATGTGGGTATGCACTCGAGGACGACGCCCCTCGGAGGATTGTAATTGTGGGTCATTTCAAAAGCTTCATTACCAGCCAATAAGTTATCTTCGAGACGTTCTCAATCAAATTTAAAAGCTTCTCGGATAATTAGCAGCTAGCTTCTATTGCGCTACATTCCGATTTTAAGTTAGAGCCTGAAGTAGGGACATATGAGGTCAGATCGGTTCCCACCGGACTCAAAAATGTCTTGAGAAAACGGTTCTGGTATAGTACGGCAAAAACGCATCCCTGGACCTTAAAATGTCCGAAGCGACCGCGATTATAGGCGATTTGTTTTGTTTTACACTTAATTGAGAATTTTAATCATCGCGTCTGACCGGCAACAGGACATTAGCCGGGTTCAGATTGAGCCTGAATCGAATGTTTTGGAGGCCTGTGGAATGGCGTGCAGCTCGATAAAAAGTTGCTTCATTAGCGGGCTCTAAAATGCGCGGACATGCCCGAGAAAATTTAAGTGTATTATTAACCCAATACTCAGCACAAAGAGGCAACAACTATAGTGAGAGCCGGGAAAAGTTGGAATTGGAATTCGCGTACAGCATCAATTCGAAAAGACATCTCTCGTGCAATCGCGAATAAATTTACTTCTGCTGGACGGTGATCTTTTCCCTTGTCAATGCCGATCTGAAATCCCACTGACCTTTATAAGCCTAAACCGAGTTACGCATAATCAGGCCACTGCCACTGAAGAAGATCGCGATTGAATAGCTGATTTCTGCGGTGATATTTATGTTCCAACGGAGTTGAACTGTTTTGTGGGTTGCATACGCAATACCCTAAAAAAATCTCGAATAAACGAATCATTTTCGGAAATACGCCATGGGGCCCAAACGACTAGGAATCCCCAATAGTGTCAGCTGTGCGTCTAAGATGAGGGGGTGCTTGTCAATTTACGGCCCGAATCCACTGACATGCTTTTCAACAAATCCGAGTTTAGAACCTACTTTTACGCCTAATTTTCCCTAAAAATAAGGAACAAAAAACAGACGCAAAAAAAAACGGGGGTTACGTAATCAAGGAAAATGAGACTAATAAAAAAAATTGAAAATTTGACCGCGAAATGCGGGAAGAAATTAAGCGATAAAGCAAAATCGAAGAGCAGCGCAAGCGGTAAAGTTATAAGTTGAATGCACGTTAATCGGGATAAGCAGGAACAGAACTTATGACTTAAATCGAAAATTATTGATTCGAAATTATTGAAAAGGAGATCTTGTGAACGACAAAAACAGACAGAATTACAAAACGATCGACTATGTTGATGAGCGGGAACACCCAGGAGTAAACATTCGCTAATAAGACACTGCTCGCAAGCATGCGACCGCTTTCCTTCTAGGATTTAGAATAACAGCGCGGCTCCTTGAGCCCATGAACTTTTTGATCTAAGCCAATCAGGAATCCCTAGAAAATTCAAGTGTGTCAGTTAATTTATTTTCGTCGAAGAAAAAATATTCGTTTCTATACCAAAAAGAACGAAACAAGTTGTTCGTACTTTAAATGCGACACAGCCTCGAAAAGCCATAGCAAATCGGCATATAAACTCCTCTCAGGAGCATTATTCTCATCCTTCAGTCGACTGCTTTACGTCTTACGTTGTGCATTGTCCCTTCAGGCAGCCATTTGCATATCGTAGTTTATTCAACGGCAGAACAAAGTGCCACTAGCAATTGATGTGAAAAAGAAGAACAGAAGACAAAAAGAAGAAGACCCGACCGAAAGAAGAACTGCCAAGATGAAGTAAGTCCTGTATGTTTAATGGAAGGCATTCGGGTTCGAGCTGTCTCGTGCCTGTCTCCTAAATCAGACGGGCTGCCTATTAGGAGCGGTATCAAGATAGATTATCGAACTGGGAGCCGTATGTAAATGTTGAAGACCAAGAAAAGAAGAAGAAGAGTATTGATGTCCTGTTGGCGAATTTGTCAATAGAGTGATGCGCCAAGCATGCAGATTTCACTGAGCAAGATGGATGAAGTCGTCCGTCTTAAACGTTCCTTTCATTCAGCTAGACGTGATGCTGGAGTGATTAATTTATTTCGCGCAAATTAGAGCTGTGTTAAGGATCTGATGAGTCATTTGTCAATATATAGGTGGGCAAAGCTACCTATAATATGTGCTCCAAGTCAGTGACGTAGAAGCCGACGAAATCGGAGGAAGTGACGTCACTGTGACAACTTACGTCTGACGTAGGGGTCGGTTACGTTTGCGCACCACGCACCTCTGACGACAAAATGTCGTCACGAGAGTACTAAATCATGACATCCCTTCGTTACGAATGGAAAAATTTTAGTGGAACGTCTGCGATTGTTTGTCGTATCTAGTCCTTTTCGATTATCGTCGCATGCTATGAATTAGCATGTCGGATGGCAAGACCCATTTACGAGGCCAGTCTGGCTCGCGCGTAACATGAAATCCATTCCTTCCGTTTAAATTTAGATCTTGTCGATATCTAATAACCTCGACTTAAATATCGTTCAATTGTTGGTCCTATTCACTTTTCAACCGAACCTCTCCACGTAACAAGAGATAAATAATTGTATTGTCTCGAATTTCGGCAGTACCCAGTCTGGTGCACCGTTACATCGTCAATTAAGCTCGGGTCATTCTTCCAGGTTCCGTTCCCAAGACGTCAAACTCGCAATCGCGGTGGCAGCAGGAATCTGCGAATTCCTGCGTCTCGGTTCGCGCTCGCATTTTGCTGTCACCGGCGACAAAAAACGACTTCTCCTGCTGGTTTATTTCGCTGCTGCGAAGGTTAATTCGGAGCAGCAGCGGTGAAATGGGGCCCTTCGACAAGTGGCCTCGCCCGATTTACGATTGACAGGAGATATCCCCCCGTATCTTCTCCAACTTGCTGCCCGGTTGCCCGCTCCATCTGATTTAATTATGCTACTTCGTCTGTCGTTTTGGTGGCTAATAATAATCCTACATCCATTCAATGTCGAGATTAAATTGCATGTGATTATAATAATAATAATACAAGATTTGTTTTATCATTCGCCTGCTTAATACATACATAATCTTCTTATTTATAAGCAGAGGTGGATTAGTTCCTGTCGACTCCACCGTTTCTATGATGAGGCCGCGTTTAATGTTTCGTTATGAATAATTGATTGTTTGTTGTAAATGATGCTTACATTAGGACTAATTGATTGTTTGGCCTGAGGATATCTGAAATAATTGGTTTCAATTAAACTGTGAAAGGAGCGTATTATACTTCCTTTTCCAAAATTGCGATGCAAAATTCGACATCCCTAGCAGTTTCCGGTGAGTCCGGAATGGGACTTTCCTCCGGTTTGGCGACTACTGAAGAACTCAGCTAGGTGGAATATCGGGCTCTCAGTTCTAAACTCGTCAAATTATGCATCAAATCAGTTCTCTCGACACTAATCGAGGTTCGTACTCATGCTGCAATTTCATTCAAGCACGAACGTATCACAAACATCGCCAAATTCGGCACCCGGCTTTATGAAATTTTAATCCAATATCGATTCGCATTTTATCAGGTTCAGTTGCATTTTTACACAGGGCTGGGCGAAAGTCCGGAATAAAATTAATATCCTTTCAACGAGTAACTTATAAAAAAAACGCCGAAACACGTGAATTGATTTTGAATTGTGCGCATTTTTCGGCAATAAAATGAAATCATTTCCTTCCACCCCTTGGCTGCAAGTCTACCCTACTTTTTTAAAATGGAAGAACATACGTCGATGTTGGCTCGTTGAAAAGCTCGTGAAAAATGGAATCCTTCCATACCCTTCCCTTTCGTTTAGTTATGTGATTATTAGAAAATAATACCACTCCCTTGAGGAGACAAAAAATTACGAATACCTCCTCAGTCGCATCAACAGTTCAATTAACGTTGTTGATGCCGAAAATGTCCTCCCCCCTATACTTGGCATGTCCCCAGGCAATGGCAAATCCCAATAAAAATTAATATGTTATCCTTATGCTTTAAAACGGAATTAAAAAAATGTGGTGTTTATCGAGGCAATAAACTTGGCACAAAAAAGGCAGCAATTTTTTTCGCTTTTTGAAGTCCATCTTGATATGCTAAATACCACTTGGCTCGTTTATTTTATCGATGCAAAATAAAAACTCATTGAAAATTAAAAACAGCACATCGATATTAATTTTTATTGGAGTGTGCCATTGCCCGGGAGCATGCTAACTAGAGGGAAGAGGACATTTTCAGCACCTGCCACATTAAATAACCTGTAGATAGAGCTAAGAAGGTATAAATTTTTTTTTTTGGTTTTAAAAGGTTTTTTTTTTATTTCCAAATAACCCCTTAACTTAAAAAAAAATGGTGTGGTAAGATTTAATTTTTCACTAGCTTTACAACAAGCCCACACATGACATATGTTTCCATTAAAACAAAAAGTTAGGTGGAGTTACAGCTCAGGGGTCGAAGGAAAATATTTCATTTCGCTGCCGAAAAATACGCGCAACTCAAAATCAATTCACGTGTTTAAGCAGGTTTTTTCATGCCAATCGTCGAAGACAGATTAATTTTATCCCGGGCTCACGCCCAGCCCTGCACGCGAATTTTACAAAATGTTACCAAAACTTAGTAAAGCTGATAAAACTACAACCAATCTAAATTCAGTCGAGATTTCGAGAATCCTGCTACTTGTTGACTGATCTGCGGAGCCTGAAATCACCGGATACTCCGAAGGGTGGATGTTGTTCTTGAATTTCGTATAGTCGCACGAAAAAAAATACCAGAAAAATTGATTAAGTTTGAATAAGTCAAGTTCATGTCCATTAATCAGTCGTTCCAGGAGGCGATGACTCAAAGTACCGAAATCGACGAAATCTTAAGCAAGAAATGGAGATGATCACTTTTACTTGATACCAGCCGAGAGTCGAAATTCGTTCAGCGTATGCAATGCTTAGCTCCAACGAGCGAACGCTCGTCGTGTCGAATTGCCTACTAATTAAACGATTAACTATCAGTAGCTTAAATTATTAAATATTAAATTAAATGAATTAAATTACTAAACCTATCAATTGCCGACATCCTTATTTTTCCATTAATATACGTTCTTCCATAAAAAGAAATTGACACTGCCCAAGCTAAATGAAAGCATGGCGGTACACAAATAGTTCTTTAACTGAGGACATATTTATTAAAATGGTTGCAACCTAGGTGTAAAACTTAATTACGAGAATACTCGTATTTCCACAACATTGCTTAACACACATTTCAATAAATTTTCCTTTCGTGCATGTCGAATAATCTCAGCTAAAGGATATTTTATTGTGCATTCTCCGATAGAGACGAAGACAAGTGAACATTCAAATGGGAACCCAATTCATATTGCAACATAATGCGTAATCGAGCATGACGCAAAAGGTCACACAGTTAAAGAACCTCAAATTTGTAAGTGTGAAACCTGATATGACTGACTCATGAAATGTAAAATTAATTCTATGTGTGTTAAACGTGAAATCATTATCCTAACCGTACAATCTACGCTGAATTTGTTCGTTTTTATGGTTCTGTGTATTAACGTATTTTTCCTGGTAACCAAAATAAACCGCTCCAGACGCAAACTGTGAAACTATCCAACAAATATCTCTCATAACCAGCCCATAAATCTCAATTTTGCACCGGTACTTAAATATTGTTTACACCTGAAATTTTTCTAATGACGTATTTTGACATAAACCCCTCGATAAACAAACGTGAGAAATAGTCATTGGAACTTTCTGAACTGGCAACAATTATTTTTACGATCGTTTTATAATCCTGCTTTAAACCGAATCAATTTTCCCCGAAAAGTTTGAGAAAAACGCCTATCAGCAGAAAACTCCACGCAGGAAAAGAAAATCGGCCACGCATTCCAAAAGTTATTCCCGGTTGCCGCTGAAGTGACAGCAGCCAGTTTATCTACCAGGTTTAGCACCGTTTGACTTTTGTTTAGCTGAAGATTTATCTTGCAGGAATATTGGTGATACAATGCTCGCTGGGGATTTCTTAGGCTCATTTCGAACCCATGGAAAATTTGCGTGCTTGAAGAGAGATCAAGAGGCTGCGCAAACGTGCTGGTTCAGAAATACCGGGTATTTGTATGATGCATGACATATTATAGTCATGTGAGAGGCATAATCAATCCGTTAAGAAATGTTTTCTAAGAAACGCTGAATTGCTGAATACTGTCGATGCATGGGAGTTAATCGCAAATGGGTCCTCAGTTGGTCGTACCTATCTGGGAGAACGAATTCGCGGCTGATTGTCGCGGCAAACAATGACTAATTTACCCAAAATGTGAGATTTTTGGGACTGAAACTCCTAACACCTCACCACTACTAAGACTGCGATCGATCTTTTTGAACTTCCATGTTGTTTGTAATTTTTTATTATGCATTTTCATTGAGTTTCACACGAAACACACGGAAAAAAAAGAATATTCTGTCGTAGCAACTTACGCAGATATTGTTCTTGTGGTGTGTCATATTTTATGCGATATCGATTGAAATTCTATTGCCTTAGGCCTTCGAGCAGTATTTATATTCACCACACGTTATATGTTATATGTTATTTATCTAATAACATGCGATCGCCCTTGCGTTATTCCTACCTTCTAGATTGATGGTGAGATGATTTCGCTTTTCGATGAGCACACATTCAGGTTAAATTACGTACAATAAGAAAGAGATGTCTTATAACGCATCGAGAAGAGAATTTGATTAATTACTTTATGTCGCTATGCTAATTACTCGATTTTGCCGGTTAGCACCTTTGTGGGTGCATTCTCGCAGTGCCCCCTCACTAATCGGGTCTCTCCTCAGTGATGCGCTCTACTAAGCCATACCTCACCTAACAATAAACGGGACAATCGGGTCTCTTACGTTAATAGAGAAGGTCTATTCAGCAGGAAGCCATTCAGCATCGTGCTAATCTTTCAAATGAATCCGCATCGTAACACAAGATGCGGCACTGGAGTTCGGTGTTTTTGAAATGATCATAGAATCGGTAGTTTTTTATATATAATTTTTTTATTATAAAGTGGTCGAAAACATGGCATTTTCTAATCATGAAGAGAAAATTACGTCTGGCACGTGCTGCCTGTTCTCGTCGACGCAATGTTGAAAACGTTAAAAAAAAATTGGCTTCTACTCTTTCCAATAGGTCTCCGTCGATTTCGGTGATTTGATATTGTATTACTCTTTTTAAATCTTCTAATGTACGAGGCTTCGCCTCGTAGAGGCGTGTCTTCAGAAAGCTCCATAAAAAGAAATCATAGAAGAAGTCAGGCGACCGAAGAGACTGCAATCACAGACACACCACTCCTAACTAAACAATCATTAACGAATATTTGATGTTCTAGCGTCCACGAGGGCTCCATGGTGGCAACTGAATGAAATAATAATATGCTATGAGCCAAAGAACGAAGTGCCTGTAGAAACATAACCCTTCCGTAGTAAATGGTCCAGCACTGTTCAATTTAAAAACACTTGGTTCCCACGCCGCACCCTATATCTGCCATTGGCCAAATGGAGATTGTGATTTTTTTTCATAACGGTGTTAGATATTCGTGACCTAAGGGGAAAGAAAGCTTGTCAGATATGAACAAACAATTCCAGATCGGCATCTGAACGATCGTTTCTTCTACGTAAGAGCACCCCCATGTTTATGTTCCTTTGATCATCAAATCATTCTTTGCAAGACGTCTTAAACAGTACCAGGCACCCGTTAATCGAAAGTTATGTTTCATGTCTCATTTACACAAGTGGGAGCGCAAAAATTGCTTCCCCAAGATCATTCCCGAGCACCTGACGGCGCTGCCGTGCTCAGTAATTGGCGGCGCGGCGTCTTAAGCACCCTAAAGTCGTTCTGACTCCGAAAATCGGCGCAAGCGTTCGTTATAGAGTTTTAGTCCTCGGCGAGACAGTTGCTGTTCGTTTCATTGTGCTCGTGGTATCACCGCTTACGTTTGTCCCGGCGCGTGCAGTGATGGGGCACGCGGCAAAGTGAGATGCGATGCGCGCGGTCCTCGTGCCCGTCTGTCTGCTGCTCATTTCCACCTCCTGGTAAGTATTTACACCCCTTTCTACCCACATCCCCTTGGGTACCAATTTGGTACCGGCACCACCACAATCAACAAACCGGTTGGGGATTTGAATAATGCTCAATCTCTGGGAACGTGGGTCGAGTTTAATGGGGTAATGAGCGTATGTTGGCCAAGAAGAATATTTGCCGTCATTTTTGCGAAATTGTATTGACAAAGTAGGTAATTTGCTAATTAAGTCGCATGAAAAATATCTCGTATATAAAGTGTAGTCAAGATAAGGTATGGGGATCTGATAAACAGTAATTGCATACAAATTTGGTTAAATTGAGGAAAAATTGCGCATCCAATAGGGTGATTTCACGGTGCAAACGGACCTACGAAATTATTTTCGGTTTTCATTTATTTCGGAAAAATCGAATTTTTCTAATTAAAAATGTTTTCTCCGAGTAAACGTAAGGGATAAATAGAAACTAAAATCACTTTGCCATTGCAATGTTTTGTAAGTTTCAACAAAACGGTTCTAGTTTCATTGTATCACATCTCGTTTGTCGAAAACGAGCATCGGCCTCTTTATTCTAAATACGGCTCTGGCGCATTTAGTAATTTACACAATATTTTCATTTTTAAAAATGTTTCATTATTTTTGTAAAAGAAACAGAGGAAGTTTTGATAAAATTATAAGGCTCAACAAGTATGTTATACGCCGCTGAAGTTTTGTCCATAGTTGCTTCGGATGGTTGGCACGTTCAAGTAGGGCAAAATGGTTTTAAAGTTTGGAGGATAATAATTTTTTACAAGCTATATTGATATGATATAGGGTGAACTGGTATAAAAATGAAACAAATTTAAAAAATTGGCGATTTTTTTTTATAAGAAAAGTTTATGGTAAACCCTCCAACTCTTTTCTAAATGCATTTACTATGAATTTCAACATGTTCATACACAAAAAAAAAACGAAACTGTGGAACAATTTTTTTCTGGGCAAACATAGTAGCATCTCATTTCCATGTCGCAGGAAATTTATCTGATAAATATTCCTACATAACTCTGGGGTTATACGTCATCCTATTGAAGTCAACAGTTATGTGGTAAAGACACCGGGATATTATTTAAAACTTCCTCCAAATCTCTTTCAAACAAAATAGTTATAAAAAAAGATAAATTATTCGATTTTCTAATATTTCAATCCACATTCTCAAGTCAAACCGTTATTGGTCATGCGCAATCCTGCAGCCATGGAGATTTCTCCAGGACTAGTAATAGGCATTTCTTCTACAGAAAATTCCATTGTTTATCTATCGACTTATTTGATGAAATCATTTTATGTAGAAAACTTTCATCATCCACATAATTGTGTGTAGCAATGAAGAAATGTTGTTTGCCTTTCGTCATTAGATGATCGGAGTGCGTAACAAATTCAAATGTTAAAAACGATCAATTTGCTATGGCCGTTTTCGGAACAAAAAGTTGTTAATTATTCTCAACAAACGAAATGTCTTAAAATAAAGTCAAGATGGTCATGTTGAGGCTTATAATAAATGGAAATGGAAAAATTGGTTTAATTTTCACGTACCTCTTTCCATAATTCGGGAGAATTTTTTGAAATTTGAATATTTCTGTTTTTCCAAAATAAAAAGAATTCAATTATTATTAGATCTGTTGATACAATCAAACTAGTCCCTCGAACGTGCGACTTTTCCCCCATAAAACAAAACCTGTATTTATTACCGTTTACGAGTTTCCCACGCGGGACATTCCTAACTTGGACACACTGTATGTATAAATAATATGAAACAGAGATTTAACAACTCTCTAATCTAAATCTACCAGACACTTAACTTAAGCCAGATTCGCTATGTTTACGCAAACGCTGATTTTTATGTTGCAGTGACAAATTACCGGGTATTATCTAATTATTTTATCGAAAACTGAGAAACATCAATCAATTTTTTGCCAAGAGATTTTTTTTTCATGGACGTAGAGCTTATACCAACCAATAAGGCTGATGAATCTTGCTAAATTTCAGTTTGTCGTGATTATCGGATCTTCCATTCTTTACAATTTTCCGACCAAATCGTTAGAATAATATAGGCATTGTTGCATATAAGAAGGATCGAAATAGTATTTTTCATCTCGACTAGCAACTAAGAAGAAACTTAATGATTTTACAAAGGATCCCTCATAATCTCCTTTCAGCTCTCGCATGAGGGCTTTTGAGAACGCGATATTTGTGGTCCTTACCACAAATCGGGCTTAGTAGAATTTACTTTTATTTTCAGTGTTTGTTGACGACATTTTTCTAGGGAATTCCGACTTCTGTTGTCGCTTAAACAAACGTATTACGATTACGAATTTAAATAGAAAGAACATTGGAGATGGCATCCGTAGCTGAGTTAGGTACACTTCACAAGTCCAAGCAAATTGAGACCGTTTTAGCTATTTTAAAAATTCCTTTTGGATATTGGACTACCACACTAGAATTTGTTTTCAGTATTTCCTCCTCTAAAGCTAAATCAGTTTAAGACATGCAGACGAATTTCGCATTAATTTTATGGTGTAAAAACTTCTCTTTCTGGCAAATTTAAAACAAAATTTGATCAATTTGAATGGCAAACCACTTTCGACAAATCATTCAGAATATTTTATTGTCAATTACGTATGTAAACAATAGAGAATTTCACCGGGAAAAATTGCCTATTTTTAGATTCACTATAAATTACAAGAGTATGTGCTTACTTAACACAATTGAAACATTTCAGGAATCTTAACAGCTATTACTTAACATCAAATGTCTCTCAACACAGGTTTGGGAACTATTAAAAGCCTATCACTCCTAATAATACTACAAGTATTAGACGAGTGTTCCCACCTTGTTTTGTTTACAATACAACAAAAAATTCTATTGGAAATTTATGCAGAAATAAACTCCGTAATTTATTAATTAACCGTGAAATTGTTATACTCGTAATGTTTGGTAGAGTACCGGGTATTTCACAACCAATACGACAATTTAATTGACCATTTCTAAGCAGTATTTAACTAAATATGAAAGGGCAGACAATTTTAGTTTTGTGGGGGTCAGCCAAATGGCAATCGCTGACAAACAACAATAAATAGTTGCTAAATCTAGGTGTCTGTTATATGAAGTGCGAACATAGTTGAATGTTGTTGCAATTTGGGTCTATATCCAACGCGAATAAATTGAAAGGAATATTTTTAACTCAGAACGTTATTATTAATTGGCATAGTTCTAACGATATTTAATAGGTTATTAATACATTGTTGTGAATGATAGAGGAGATTTTTAACCGGCTCGAGGCACGAGGTACTACCCTCCCTTCCTCAAATTACTGCTTTATCCTCATTTAATCGCATAAAAGAAACGAGGAAAGAACACAGTAATTTGAGGTATCAGACGCCTAACAATCGCTTGCTGGAACCTCATTGTCTGTCTAAATTGTTATTTAAAGAGATGCTATTCCTAAGTCGGTAATTAATATTAACATGAGTGCAGTGTATATTTAAATACTCATAATTATTTATTTTTTAACGCGATGGTAAAGTTTATATTTCGTGGTAAATGGATTCAAAACACCACACTCGACAACAAATGTTACATATGAAGGTATTGTATTTGAAGCACTCGGATTGATGTTGAGAAATTGACGTTTTTATTCTATAAAGCACAAATATATATATATATATATATATATATATATATATATATATATATATATATATATATATATATATATATATATATATATATATTTTATAGTTTATATTATGGCTCAAAAATGCTCTGTTTAAAACTAGAAACACAGTGAAACATCCCCATATAGCGGTAAAGAGAGTGGCAATAACGTTTTCTCTTGCATGTACATAGTATGTTCCAAATTAACACGAGGTACCGGCATCTTGCTATAGCACGTGAGCTATGCAATCCATTTCAGAAGCATCTGAGGCCTTTGCTGATGAGAGATTTATACCCTATTTTCGAACATTGATGTGATTTTTTTTATTATAGTTTTCAAGAAATCTCAATTTTATGCTCATGTAGGAAATTTATTAAAAAATGCTATTTGGTAAGTTAAAAATGACCGTTGGATATATACACTGCGTACGAAAAGTCCAGCAACCCTGAAGTATCTCGAAAAATACGCAGTTTATTTGAAAATGTCTTGTGTAAAAAATGAAGAAGTTTAAAAATTCCGCCAAACTACGATATTCAGAAATATACAAAGGACGTCACAAAGTAGCAGTTAATTGACGTTATGTTAGTTCTTATGGAATGGCAAACTTTCTATGACATTTTCTAATTCAACCTCGCAATCACAAAACATTTCGTGTATAACATGCCCCGAGACCAACTCTAGTGATTCAGCAGCTGTTGCAGAACGAAAGGAATAAGGAAACAAAATTATTCTTATGGAAATGAATTTATTTTTATTGAGTGCTCAAAATGTGCCTCCTGAACTGCTTGACAATGAGCTAAATTGTAATAGAATTTCTCACTGACATGTCCCAGCATTTCAGCCGTAATGAGACGGCATTCGTCTGTAATTATTCTTCAAAACTCGTTTAAATCTGCCGGTTTCGTGACATACGCCTTACTTTTTAAGTGGCCCCAAAGAGAATAGTCAAGGAGCGTCAAGTCCTATGATCTAGGGAGCCAAACTGTTTCACCTTTACATCCTACCCAAACTGCATAATAAGCAAGCTGATTACTAGATAGATTAGACACAAAAAAAGAACAAGCCACTATCATCCTTAGAATGGCATGCCAGATCATCAGATTTGTCGCATCTGAACATTTTGAACACTTAATCCAATAAAACTAAGTTTGTTTGGTTTTCTTCATACCTGCAGTCACTGCTGAACCGCTAGCGTCAGCTTCAGAACATATTATATGAAATCTGTACAGAATGCGAGGGTGAATTAGAAAATATCATAGAGTCTGCCGTTTCATAGGAAAAAATGCAACTTCAGTTCACTGCTTCTTTGTGACGCACCTCTTGCGTGTCCGAATACCACAAAGTCGTGATATTTTCGAGCTAATTCAAATTTTATATATGGCTAATATATTGTATGTTTTTTGAGATAATTGAGATAATTTCCTGACTTTTCGTACGCACTGTATATAGATGCATGTATGGTAATCTGAAATGTTTGACATGTTGGCACGCGTGTTGAGCTTAACCAAATTCAACGAAAAATTTTCAAACGTATTCAGAGTAGAAAAATCTTTCTTCGGAGGCCTAACGGCACAATCTTATCGTTATAAAAAAATGATTATGACGTTACAACTTTGACAAGTCACGAAAATGATGGTAAGTATCGTCAACGGTTAAACTTCTGACGAGTTCAACGTTGGTTTGACATGAACGAATTATTAAAAAATCATGCAAATTTTTCTTCTATCGGTTTGAGTGAAGAAACACGTTTCCTCTAATTTTGTACGATCACCAAGGTCCGAGATGCTACCCACGCTCTTCCGTATTTGTATACTTGTTAGTGAAATAATAAATTGAAGACTCAAGATGTTTGTCTTGATATTCAAGGAGCTTTTAGGTAATTATCTTGTCCACCAATGATTTGTTCGTATTCGCATTATGTGCCAGTCAAGTTAGGTCGTGTTAGTTTTCCGTCCAGTCGTTTATTTAGCCATACTTAAGGTAAATATTATGAATAAAGCACTTGTATACAGCACCACCCCGACATTCATCTGAAGCATCCTTGGGAATATGAAAATTCCATCCTACTAAGCTAAATTCATTGTTTCGTGTAACGGTAAACTCGGTAGGTAATGTGAGCATGTTTATTAGCTTAATAAACAAAAAGGCACACAACTGTCTAAACACCTTTTCGGTTGTAGATATTAATTAAAATGTCGAGCAGCTTTAACACAATGAGGTGTGAGACAGGTGAAAAATGCTCTTGATAACTGATAACATGGTATTTGAGAACAGGGGTGCTACACGAAGTATTACGCGTATAGCAACAATTCAGCATTGGTTTACGATAAATGCATTTCCAGAACAAACATAACTAATAGCAATCAATAAAATTAATTATTCTGTCCTGACCCCAGTTTCCCAGAGACCATAGCTAGAACACCAGCGTACAAACCTCCCATGTTCCACATTAAAAACGTTAAAGGCTGATTTATTTGGAACGGTAACCCATGTTCATTTATTAGCTTTACGATCATGCAAAACTAATTAGTCGGTCCTTTTGTTTAATTAATCGAATTCAGTGCCACTCATCTAAGGACTCGCACCAAGAGCATGTAAACCGACTATGAATTATAGCATCGACTGAAGTTATGTGTTGGGTATTTTCAGATAACTGACCTACATAATTAAACTTCTTTGATCGGGCCTGCTCCTTTAAATATACTTTAGTAAACGCATCATTAGGTGAATAATTGAATATTTGTAAAATAATGGACGATAATACAGCGTTGGTGAAAGGTTTTCGAAAATTAAGTTCATGGACTTTGTTTAATTTGAGCTTTTATAATGACCCACACAAACGAGACATATTTTGTTTCTGAATATTTTCGGCGATTGCACAACATCATGTACAGAGTCATTTCGCGCTGCCATTCAAAACTAAAAAAAAATGCAAGAAAGAGTTAGTAAAAATTATAAAGTGAAGTTTGCAAGCCAGTTTTATTTTGCGTATCTTCAGAAATCTTCTAAGTTTAGTGGACCCTAGCAACCACCTCATTTTCTGGAATGCGGTTCTAATTTGGTCACCATGGATTTTTCAAAAGGACGAAGGCTCGTACGTATAAACGTTCAAATTTCACGGTTCTACTGCCTCCTGCGTTCATAATTACGCCTTCAATTACCTTGGACAACATGCGGTACTGCTCGTGGGTTATCGTAGTCCATAGATCCAGCCATTGGAACTGGAAACTAATCAGTTTTCGTATGTGAGTAGAAGTCGCTACGAAAGTACTACGCGCAAGAAGCTCATAGGTTGTAAACCCGAACGTCATGGTATGTCTAAGCACGCGTCTATTTTTTTTTCTACGACAAAATACGCGTTTTGGCAAATATCCGTTTTAAATCATAATTTAAACGGGCAATTTTAAAAACTTCATGATCTTTAAAAAGTTTAATGGACTTTTGAATGTTTTGTCAATTTAAAAATTTCGTTAGTTTTTGAAAATTTCAGCAGTATTAAAGCTATTTTTTTAACCGACTTGTAGATGTAACTTTTAACTTCATGTTCCGTAAATTCATAAAATTGCTGCAGGAAGTAGCTTTCAACAAAAGCTAATTTTACAGTGACCTAATAAAAACTGCTCACTCCCAGTTCACTTAGAGCAGGTGGTTTGGGGTGAAAATAACGTAAAAATGTGTTACTATGTAAAATTACATGCAACTATCCTATAGCGGCTAACCGGGCTATACGGCTAAGAGCCGATTCTTCGATGGCCAGTTAGAGAGCGACGGCTATCAGATAACAACTAACTTGCAGATCAAGTGTTTTTTAAACTGAAGTTAAAGCTGAAAAATTGGAGCAAGAAGAGCTTTTTGAAATACCTCCGCAATGAAGAGAGATACGTTGCCTGATTGTGACCCTTGCCTGAAGTCACTCCACGTGCAGTTCAGCAGAGCACTGAAGAACCGGTCCTAAGGGTCAAGTCATTAATGTAATGTTAATTGCAAATTGGTTTCCATAGAAACGTTGAAATAGAGACTTAATACTGCTCAGATTCTATATTTTTATGGAAACGAATTGTTACGTCTCACAGCACATTGATAATTTAGCCCTTAGGGCTAGTGTCCATGGAAACCAAAAATCTCATCAATACTTCAACGAAATATAATCTTAGCTGCGAAGATCGGGAGTGTTTCCGTGCTAGATGTAGAAAGGATTTTTTAGGAGCAGTTTTTAATTTTTACACGCTTTAGCGAAGAACTTAATTTTTTTTTTTTTTTTTTTTTTTTTTAATTTTGATGGATGAGTGGGGTTGGTTTTGAGTGGTGGAAACAAATTAGAGTCCCATTCTCTTTAATGAGCAATTTAGTACATTTTTGGGCACGATTCCACAAAACAAGTGTTTTACGTCAGCCACACGTACACCATATAAATATTGTGTATACCTACCAAACGTTTACGGCCCCGTAAGCACAAAAACAAATACATCTTAAGTGCGATAGTTTACATTATCAAAACATCGTAAATTTGAAGAAGACCCAAATGGCTCGTACTTGTGATGAAAATTTATACCACTGATTTCGTCAAGATCGGATATTTTGACAGGTTTTGTATACGATATGGAGTAATTTTTATATATTTCTTAACTGTATGTTTGGCATTAAGATGTGGGCTGTGACGCAGTGAGTTCAGTGCTTGTTTGTCTATTTGCTTAAACATCGAATATGATGGGTATTAAAAATGGAAAAGAGCCGGTGTCGAACGAGCGCAGGATGGAGGGATGATAATGCTTAATTACCGTCACTTGGGAGCCAAATTGGAATTAATTAGCCTAAGCGGGAGTCTTGCTAGACCCGGTTTACTTGGAGAAAATGCATCGGCACCTGTACCGGAGCAGTGCAACAGGGAAAAAGTAAATGAAAACAAGTAAGTATTCTCTTATGAATAAACATGAATCGAGCCTCGGCCAGATGTGAGCAAGAAACTACAATAAATTATTAGATAATGCTTCTCGGGAACTGTGTACAAATTAATTAACATAAACAATCGTTTAATTAAATGGTAATTAAATGTCGTTTTAAAAATCCCGGTAATCGACTGTCAATCAGTTAAGTGGCATAAATTACATAAATTATATTTCAGCACAGTGGGTTGTGGAACGTGTTGTTGAGTAACGCAATTTATGTTTGGTATTTCTCGTCGAGTAACGAAAGTACGTCTTTAGTATTTCTAGTTAATTTTATAGCTTTATTATTCTACACTGTGCAATAAGTATTTATTGTTTTTCTGGTTTCACATTAAGTCACATTTGGCATCCAAAGCTTATCGATCAGCGTCAAAACCGAAATCGGACATCTCTGCGGGCTTTGACTAGGAGCAGCGGTAGGGAGGTTACAGTGGTCTCTGCGGGCAATTGTGTCCCATGGGATTGGTTGTGATTAAACGATATTTGCCACCTGTGCCGCGGAACAACCGAATGAATTTTACATGAAGTGTCTCGTATGTACAAAACGGCAGAAAGTACTGAATTTCCATTTATAATCCAAGATCGGCCTCATTCAGCAGACGTAACAGTTTTGCAACAGTTCGGAGCAAAAGTGACATCGGCTTTCATGCAATTCTCTTCGAAAGGTAACGTGTCAATCAGTAGAAATTCCAACAGTTGCACAACTGTTGACTGCTCCGAACTCGCCCGTTGAAGTGGGGAGCGTCTACATCAGAAACTTTCGAACGAAACGCTAGTTCAGGATTACGAAGTGGTTGCTCGCTTAACGAAAAAAGGAAAAACTTCTGAGCAAAGGTAGATGAATGTGGAAGGAGCTAGTTCGCGTGGCTCGCGAGCCCTTTTACCTGCCTTCAGGAATTGATTTGGTCACGTGACATCTCAGAAATATCTGTTGAAATATTAACATTTCAAAAGCGTTTTTTTTTTTCGTTGTTCGGCAGAGCTGAAGCTGCTGGAGGCCGATCAAAAATGGGCCAAATTCATTCAGTTTTACGTACCTTAGAGCTTCGTGTTTCATTCATATTTACACCTATCTATTACACCGACGTGACAGAATTGAAATACTTAACCCCTAATGAGCAAGCATGTTTATTTGCTTTGTATAAACGCGATTATCGTCATGTGATAGAATTACTCTTAACGTTACTCTCCGAGAACGTCTACTTACTAAGCTAACATTGGTATAATCATAACTCGAATGGACGTTTGTAAACAAGCGGAACCGTAAGAATAGCAATCGCTCGTGGTTTCGCCGAATCAAAAATTTAATAGATGAAACTTATTATTAGATACGATAATTACAAGAATTATAATAATTGCTTATTCCCTGACCTTCCAATTTTCAGTGGTATCCATCTGAAGCGGAATTTCTCACGACCGGTCCTTATTGTATAAACGCGGCCTAAAAACAAACACACTTCTTCCACATAGATTGTGCATACAGTTCGAGTGTTTGCCGAAGATATTTTACACGAAAAACAACTTTAACTTCTTTTTATGGGGGCTTTAACGCCTTTGACAGGTGGCCGGCTGTCTGACTGGTCGCAAATGAATGAAGATGTTTCTTCATCATGCCGGTGCACCAATAGATTCCCGAAGAAGACAAAAGTGTAACTAAACCAGAGACACAAAAATTGCGCAGGAATGCGAATTGATATTGATTATAAAAGCGCCTGTAAAGGCAAATTGACTGTGAATCGATTTAACGACAGAAAATATTTACTCTTTATGGCCATCTCGAATGATTTAAGCAAATTGGTGGCAATATTTTGCGCTAATTAGCTTTGGATTACCTGTATAAATATTTTATAGACAGTTTTTTTGTTGTTATTTATTGCAGCAATTTTACAGAGCAGCTCTTAAAGAGCTTAAGTATGTTAAATGGCTTAAGCAGTCTATAATCTCGTATAATAAGAGTCCCAGCACAGGTGTTTACATTGCTCCGGTGATACTTTATTAATGTTTGGTTTTGTGTTCCTCGGCCAGTGCAATTCTCGTGCATTTTTGTTGCTTCAAGCAGCATTCTGTGTAAAAACTGAAACTGCACAATGTCTCATTAGACCATTCTTACGTGCATTCTGCTGAGTTTCCCACCTACCTGATTTACTCAAGACATGGATAACTGCACTTTTTTTTTGTTCGAGCAATTCATTCCAGTCGGTCCCTCCATAAGCTCAAAATCGAAATTATCGGAGGCTCACGTCATCAGGGAAGGATAGGTCCCTTCGGACTGGATCTAAGGAATATCTGGTCCGTGGACCAGTACATCGATTTCCGACATTTTTTTCGAGTGTTTCTTGAATCAGCGATCTAGACCAAGCTAAACAACTAAGTTGTGCTCCATCACAGCAATCAGCAAGTGAGTTTTGACGCGTGTCGTGTGTTTTCGAAATTCTTTGTGTTATAAATTTTTAATAACGATATTTATCATCGTTAGCAGTAGACAATCGTTTAAATCGTTAAAGTGAAATGGCAGTCATTAATGTCATTTGATCGTGTCATCGGTGTTAATGATAGCTACTACATAATGATATGTCTACAACACACCTCGCTATTTTGCCGTAAAATAAAGGTCATCAAATGCTCATGTAATCCATTGTTTTGGAGATTGGCATCAGAATATGTGGTGTGCTACAGGTGACTGATTAATGATTGTCTTATTAAAATTTATATCCGCTTCGAGAATCCGATGATTTTGCCTTGAAATGACGATGGTGTAACATTTGTTATTGTGAATTTTCTTTTGTGAAAATAATTATGGGTAGTTATTGCTCTCGTCATACTTAAGCCCATTTTAGGTTCCGCTGCCTCTAGAAAATTTATTAAAGACATAAATAAGTGAATATACGGGTTTTACCGTGTCAGCGAAAGCCTACTTCTTGTGAAATAGTTTTCCAAACTTGCCACAATATTTATTGGCAAAATTCTTGAGCTAGCTAGGCAGGTATGCACATGTAATAACTTTACAAGGATAACTTTTACGAGTTCTGAAAATGGGCAAGCGTACAGGCTGTCTCAGAAACAGTGAGACAAACGGGAATTGGACGTAACGGTTCAAAAAATAGAGCGAATCAACCAAACTTGCCTTATACAAATATTACTTGTTTTCGTTCGACTGTGGCCACTGTGACGTCCTGACTTAGGTCCGTCCGATTTCCTTTTCTGGAGTTTTTCGCTTTTTTACTTATTTAGCCGTTGATATTATTAATTAATGCATTTTAGTAGCATTAAACACTCAGGGTTTAACACCACGCCTTGACACCTTGTAGAACGAGAAAAGCCAAATTTGATGCTTCAAAAGGAGTCAAATTTAGTTTAACGGCTCTAATCTTTTCTCCGCTGACACGCTGCACTTATTTGAACCTGTAACGTTTCTGGAACACCCTGTGTAACCCTCGCCTACAAGATTTACTACACAGCATTTTTGAACATCCAATGATGCTACGCAATATATGAACGATTAAGTTGACAAGATAAATTATTGGGTCCAACTGATTTGTTAGTACGATGTCCAAAAATTGATTTGATACATTAAACAATTCAAAAATAGGCTTAAATGCCATATGCAAAGCTCTAAAATTGCTTATTTATGGCGGTTGCTCGTTGAAAGTGTCGTGCCGGAGTGAAGGATATGGCCGTTTTATAATGGTTATGTATGGTCTGTGTTGTGTTAATCATTTTGCAGACAAGTTCAGTCCACACTAAAGTATCGTAAAGTAATTTATGGGTGTGCTATTAAAGACAGCCTGCGTGAAATTCGAAATAAATTTTTTCGCATTTTAGACCAGAAAGTTCCGCAAATGTATTTAGATATACACATGTTTTACCGAATTGTGTTTGGAAAAAATACGGTAAGGCGGTGTTGGAAGGGTCTCAATTGCTCTCCTCGCAAATCGGAGGTGCATTTTCAACCAGCTATCCATAGACGTCCTAATTTTATTAAGGCTTCGATTTTTCACCAATAAAAAAAATATTTCTTTTCTGTTGTCTACTGCCAAGAAGGCACTTGTCCAACACTGTTTTCACAGCTTCGCCGTCGAACCGACATGTTTGACATAACATGTCAACTAGTGCTTAATTTACGTTGAGCAGAGCCCTGATTTATTCGAGAAAATGACTCGTCGAGTGATTGAATGTAAGGAAGTGCATGTGATTAAGGTTAGAATGAAGTTCTTACTTGGTTGCCACACAAAATTTTACGTTGCCTTTATTAGAGAACCTTCGTAATCTTATGTTTTGTACACGAATATAACGTGTTTGTCACCGGTGTTTTACCGAACCTGTGGATTTCTTTATCTCTTCACAATTTTTCCCGAATAGGTAGAAACAAACGGTGGCGCAAAAAGCGTGCCCCCTTTTCACCCCCTAACTGCAAAAATACGTAGCAAGATATTTACTACGTTTTTCTTGTAAAACGAGAGGACGCACTCAGGTTTGTTATGCATTGCATTCAACTTGAATACTCTAACGTATGTATATCATGAATTGTAAATTACACACATACTACATTCCAGGCGAGGCCTCACAAGCGTCGCGACATAACGTCTTCATAACGCGATTGCCCGTTTTGACGTCACTCCTTTTTACTTAATCAACGAAAATAAGGGGGGCGAAAAATACGGGCACACTTTTGGGCGTTAAATGGTACTTTTATGCCCTAGGGTTGACACCCCCTGGGACACGAAGGACAAGAGCAACGCAAAACAAACGCTTCCAGAAAATGGCTGCATCAACGACAAGGATGTTGGGCCTGCAGGAAAATATCTCACCAACGCCATCTACCGTGTTGTTTTTCCTACACTTCCACCAAGTCTTCGAGTGTAAGTGGCAGGACTTAGTGCACAGAGTCGAGCTATAGCTGAGACTAATTGACTGTTTAATTGACTCGAGATGAACCAGACTGACGAGATCTAATAGGATCGAAACCGGTCTTTGGGGTGATCGAGTTAATTAAACACAGAGCTGGAATGAGGCATAAAGGCGTAATGGGGCTTAATCTTCTCATATTTTTTCTGCGACTGTTTGCATTCATCTTCATTACTATAAGTCAGCTCTCCGCACGAAGTCCTACTGCGCTCGAAACTTAGCTCGAGGTACAACGAAAAGGACACGAGAGATGGCGCTTGCAGAATATATTCTTGCAGGTCCAACATACCTGCCCTTGACATTGCCGATTTCTCGCCGCACTTGACTGCACTAACCCGAGATGACTCAAATTGACGAGATCTGACATATCCAAAGACTGTTCTTGGCTCTGTTGAATACAGTTTTTATCGCTGATTCACCGTTCTGGGGTCGTCACGTCCTTATTTCCGTGCCGCCCCATAATTATGAGTTTTTCTCTTCTACAATGTGACTCTATCATATATGAAATCCCACGTTTCGACTTTCGACAATTGTCATCAACTTCAGAAGTCAGTTGAAAAAGAAAGTGACCCGCAGTCGCAGCATACCTCTTTTCGTTGATAACATTGCCTGATTATCTATAGATAATTTCTGAAGGTAACAAATAAAAATCCATCTTAAAAATAGTTTACGACGCAGCCTGTCGTAAAACGAAACAGCAGACTGGATCACGTTTTGATGGCGCGAGTGAATCTAAGCCAGAATTTACTGAGCCGAATGTTTATAAACCCAAAGCACTTAAGTATCCGTTAAGTTGGATTAGTTAATGATCTTGTTAGGATCGACATAGACTCATTACGATTTTTGTGGAAATTGGGCAAAACCCTGGCAGTAAATTATAATTCCAAAGCGCCAAATACGATCCCAAAACTTCGTAATTATTTTCTTGTATCATAAAGCAGAAATTTACACGATTATTTTATGTATCATAGAATAATACTCAAGTTTTCAGAACACACGTTTAATAGAAACAAACAAAGTAAATGTGCATGGGAAGCGCTTTGGAAAGACGTGTTCTTTTAACACCCTCCTGGAAGCGGGTGCGATTGACATGTTTGTTGAAAGAAAAGAAATTCGGGGAAAATATACAAATAGTGTTTCTTTGTTGAAAATCCAGCAGTCTGAAGCTAAAATTTACGAGCGACGCAGATCTACTTCATCATGTGAAATCCACTAGAACCTAAACGACAAATTCACTTTCACCATTCAAATTCAACGGTACCGTATCAGGTTCCGTCCGACAAAGTCGCCAATAGCTCGCCTGTTTCGTTCTTATTGGAGGCAAATTCGAAATCAATACTTCACACCTCCCGAAGGCCTTTGATAAGGAAAAGCCGCCGAACCATGTGTCCCGCCCTGCTCCCCTCATCGAACTGATGGTCATTGACCAGGAACCCGAAACTGGTACCTATTCGGTTTGAGAGAGGATGTATGGGAAACATTTTTTTTTTAGTATAGAATTCTGGTTCACATTAAGAGATTATTAAAGCAGAAGTTTGTGAATGTTTTAATGGTGAATTTTATAGGCCTCTGGTAGAACGTTTCCTTGTTAAAATCGCGGAATTATGAACTCTATTTAATTAGAAAGTAAATGTTTGGTTGGGTTCAAGTTAAAATGGTTATTTTTGGTAAAGTCGCTGCCACCTCATTGGTAAAGTTACCGCTGCCTCATTAATAATTAGAATTTGATGGTAAACTCTTTGGTGCAAGTGAATATAAGCGTGATTTGGTTGAACACGGTTTAACTTTAATTTGGCTAAACCGTCGTAACACGTTAAGTTCAAATTTAACTTGGCGACACCCGTGGAACGTGATCCCGAGCAATAGTTTTCGCCGAAGAAAATTGTAACCAAAAGGTGTCTGAAAAAATCCGTTGTACAGAGGGCTTCAATTGTGTCAATCCAGTGATGAATTTATGACATCTTTTTCAAGAACTTCCGAAAAAAATGTTTCCTTTGGTTTCAGGGCCTCCGGCAGTGACCTGATCTTTAATCCATCCCAAATGTGTAATAAAAAACATGAAAAACAGCGACTCAAATTGGTAGAACTTTGCAAGAAAAAGCATGATCTCTTCGACTTTGTCACCGATGGAGTGCGATTGGCTCAGTCGGAGTGCCAGCACCAGTTCAGGCACAGGCGCTGGAACTGCACCAGTGCGAAAAAAAGTATTAAGAAAGTTATGTTGAGAGGTAAGTACCTAGATGTATATTTTTACGGGCGTACATGAAAAATAATCTTGAAATATTCAACTCTATGCGGGAAATTCAACTGCTGTAATCTTACCAACAGAATCAACTTTGCGCACTCAATAGGAAAGACATTATTAAGGCCATTTTAATATTTGTTCGCCGGCTTTTTACTAATTAATTTTAAGGTTTATAGTTAATAGAAACAACTGTCAACGGATTTCGTCTATTAAAAAATTATACAGCGACCGACGAAAAGTGCGCATGATACTGGACTTTTTTTTTTTATTTGAATTTATCAGAAAATTTTATTCTGGATAAAAATTTGTGCATTCCTGCAAACTCAAAACGCAGTTTGCAAAATTTGAATATCGCATTTAATACGGGGGAGACTCGAAAAATATGAAAAAGGCTCATGAGTAGAGTACCGTTATTTTTAATTTTAGATTAAAAATATATTAAAGAAAGTTGTTTGGAATTAAATGATAAGTCTAACAATAAAGTTTTAAGTTTCCATTGCATAAAACAGTTTTTCGGATTTTCTTAATGATTTACTCCGTATGGAATGTACAACAAATTCATTTGATATGCCATTTTCGTTTCAGAGACGATTTAAAAATACAAATAATATTATTTGTACTCTTACATTTTATTATATTGTATTTTGTATTATTGTATTATTTTGTATTATATTGTGTTTTGATACGAAACTTGCACATTAAATAAATTTGTCTTATTTTCTCTACGGGATAAGTCTAAAAAAAAATTCAAAAAAGTGTTTTATGGAATAGAAAAAAATGAGACTACATAGATAAGATAGATGTTGCAAGCTGCGTGTTAAATGTGCAGGAATGCACAAACTTTAACCAAGAATAAAATTTTCTGGTAAATTCAAATAAAAAAACGGATATGGTGCGTAGTCTCGGCCTGTCACTGGGTATGTTATTCAAAATTTCGATTTTACATTTATACTTGTTATTTCCATGTATCGTACTTCTCTAGATATTTACTGATAAAAACGTACTATAGAAAAGTCAGGTCCGTATCACAAATATTTTCCACATTTTTGCATTTTTGTGGAAAAACAAAAAGTTACAAAATCACTCGTAAAATTACAAGTACATGTACTTACGGGGTGTTTGCTGACAGTGAGACATGTTTTTTTTTCATGTTCTGACGATTACAACACGGATTTGTCCTATCTCAACTATCATAATTAACTACCATACTTATACCTTTGAAAGATAATATCTAAAAAAAACAATTTTCAACTATAATAATTGCCCATTCAAAATTCAAGTGGCACTTGAACGGCTTTATCTAGAGCTCAGGCATTTTTTGAGGGGCCTCTTAATAACTGCTCAGACTGAAGATATCTGTTAAAGGCTGTTGACAAGTGAACATTATCTTGAATCTCTTACCTGCCAAGTTATATCTGCATGTTAATCTCTATTCGGGGTTCGGAAGTCACTTATGGCAGTTTACACCTTGTAAAGCTAATTTATTGCTTACTTTTTCTTGACAAGGATGAGTCTGATTCGTGTTTTTGTTTAGTGTAGTATTTCAAAGCTTTAGGACGATATATAATTCAATTTTAAATTAATGAATGATTTAAAATTTGCTACCAATAATGCAATCGAGGCATTAATCAAGATTAATAATATTAAAGAGAGATAATTTAAGAAGAGTTTTCATATTGTTCAATTCAAATTACCTCTCACTTCGTTAAGTCTAAATTCGTCGTTACTTAATAAATAATGTCAGATATAGTCATGTCAATGAATCTTTCGTTGAGATTTGATTCCTCAGAAGCACCTATTTTTAATATATCTTTTCCGTTGACTGCGTTCAGTGTTTCTCTGTTTGAAAAGGAAAGTCCTGTAAACCTAGGTGGGCAATTGTTTGTTGTCGAAATACAGGGTGTGAATAGGTGAAAGTGGTTTTTGAGTCAGGCCTCTATCAATCTCTACATATGTATATTATTCGTCTCCAGATATTTAGAGAGAGCATTTATTTCCAGATACTCGTGAGACTGGATTTGTGAATGCCATATTAGCAGCTGGTATTACCTTCCAAGTAACTAGGGCCTGTACAAGAGGAGAACACATTGGGTGTTCATGTGATAAAGTTAGAAATAAGAAGTAAGTAATTTCACATTTGCATAGAATATATCGATAATAGAATACTCAGATTACACGAAATGATCCAAATTTATCATCATACACAGCACATTGCGTCTAATATAACCAACTTTGAAATTCTTAAATCCCCCTTTTGATTATTTTTGATTTTCGATAAAAATTCTTTACGGAAAAGATCTAAAGAATATACAGGGTACGAAGAAAGGCTGGCAGATCGAAATTTTTTGAAATGCGTCACCTTGTATATTGTTATGAGAATTGATGGGGGTCTTCCCCATGAAATCACAAGAAATCGGTATAAATTTGAGTCAACATCCAGTCCTCGAGACTCTCGTTGTTGATGGTCCCATTTAATAATCCCAAAATACAAGTATGGGTCACTTTTGGCAGCCCTGTATATGCAATATGTAGAATTATAATTAAAAAAATTTACTGTTTTCCTCGACTTCTCACGCTTGAACTTTTATTATCTATTTACAGAAAAAGTAAGAAAAAGAAAGTGTCAAACGTGCCAGAAAATGAATGGGCATGGGCTGGCTGTGGAGAAAACATAGAATATGGAATCAAGAGGTCTAAAGACTTTCTCGATACCCGGTACAAGAAGAAGAGTGACATGAAAACTTTAGTCAAATTACACAACTATGTTGCTGGTCGATTAGTAAGTGTACCTTAATTTTAGCCTATTAGTACGCATTTGTATCTCGTCGACGAATTAAATGGTAGCCTTGCTGTGGTAACATTCACTTAACATCCGCTCGCCAATTATTGACCTAATTCTCTATAAATCTTATTGACTACACTAATCCAATTAAATCTTTTTCAGGCAATCAAAAACAACATGCACAAAGAATGCAAATGTCACGGCTTGTCCGGTTCATGCGCCCTCAAAACTTGCATAAGGAAAATGCCCACTTTTCGGGAGGTGGGTAATAGACTGAAAGAACGTTTCGATGGGGCAGCGAAAGTTATCCCGGGGAACGACGGGAAGAGCTTCATCCCAGAGGGCGCCACCATCAAGACCCCGAGCAGAACAGATTTAGTCTACTCAGAGGAATCTCCAAACTTCTGCTCTGCAAATGCCACGTTGGGAAGTTTCGGAACTTCAGGCAGGGAGTGCAATGAGACTTCTCCAGGTGAAGACGGTTGTGGAATTCTATGCTGTAACAGGGGACATCGATCTTATAGTCAGATAGAGCAGAAGAGCTGCCATTGCGAATTTCATTTCTGTTGTGACGTCAAATGTAAAACTTGTAACGAAACTGTCAGGTACAGCATTTGTCACTGAATTTGTGATCTGTGAAAGTTATTTGGACTTTTTGTATATAATTGTAATTATTTATCGTATTGTCTCTACTTGTGATTTTTCCGTTACTAATAAAAGCTTGTATATACTAATAGATTGGTTTTATTTCTCTGTTTGTCAGTGATTCAACGTAACAAATCAAATCGAGTCATAAAACATGGAGACTATCAAAACGTCTATCGTCATAAGCAAATACGAGGAAAGCTGAGCACAAGCCTTAATCCCATACTCGTTCAGGCTTTTTTCGGAATCTCAATAGCGTTAAGTAGACTATCTATCAGATAATGTAAATTCAGTCTAAAAAAGATCATATGGATAGTGAAACCCTTCTATTAAGTATTTTTTGAATTCGCAATGCTTGATTATAGCAAAAATTCGCTAATAAACATTTTAATTATGGGAAATACTATAAACAAGTTCTGAAGAGTCGGTCGATGGTTTCGTCAAATTGGGGTACATCATCACGTTCATGTTTATCAGCCGATTTTTGGTCAATAAATACGTGATTCGGTGGGACAGCTTACCTGTCCGCCGATCAAAAGTCTGTGGTTTGCGGTGACCCTAAAAGTTAAATTAGATTAGATTAGATTCCAAATGGAAGAGCCTAGAGGTGTCCGTATATCGTGATCTAACAGTTCTGTTCGTGCCAAGACGCTGGTTATTCTATAGAATTAGGACATAGAGTCTTTTTATTCATGTATAAACTGTCTTCCCTCGATATCTTCGAAAAAAACTTTTTTTACATTACCTCACGAGTCTGTTTTAATCATACCTCGTGCTTGTTATTAACAATATGTCCTAGAAGATAACAGGTGATGGTCCAGTGACAATGGGCACGTTGGTAAAGCTAAGTAAATTATTGCTTCCATAGTGGAAAATCAGCCTAAAAATCATCAAACTTTTAAAATTACAGGGTGAAAAAGGAATCACTTGGTTCTCGATCTTTACGTTTATCTTTTCTAGATAATTTTTGCTTCGGCCTATATCAGTCAACATTTTATTTAAGTGTAATTGTCAGAATGCATTTAAAGCTTAAGGCCCTAAGGGAAATTCCCAGTTATTCTTTCATTTTTGAACTTCAATCAAATTTAGCACGTTTCTTTGCTATGACAAAGTAAAAAAAACAGAATATCTCCTGGACTTTTTCTAGAAGATTAGAAAACTTGTAACCAGATATGTGAGCGTGATACTAAGCGAACCTTGTTTGTCCTCATAACGCCGGGTTGGTATCTTTCGGGATACCGACAAGCTAAACCCCTTCCCTGTCTTCACCCCGAATCCCCATCGGAGCCTCCGTTAGGCGTTACTTCGGGAGAGTTCCTATAATTGTGTTTTTTTGGCTATATTTATATTATTACTTATATTATCAGTCAGGAAAGTGTTACAGAAACCGAAGTCTCGTAATACAACACGAGTTACACAAAACAGCTAATAAAGGGTTTCATACATGTTTTTTCCAGTTTTGATCCCTGCTCAAGAAATAAGAAATAATATAGAAATTTGAAATTATTTAAGTTGTAACCTGTCTCTGCGGAACTAGAACAACTTTAGTGGTGACCCGCCCCGTTCATCAACTGAGTGAAAAAACCAAGGTAATACTTTTACTAGTTTGGTACAGGTTTTGATTAAGAAATCTGTCGCTTTGTTGGCAAAAGTTTTTTCTTATGAAAATTCAATACATCTGTTTTCTTTGCCATTGGTATCGGTCCATATGAGCAACCGCTACTAAATGAAAGAATTTGTTCCTGAGGCATCATGGGACCTGCCAGTTAAGTCCGAGTTTGGGTGCTCGCCAGTAAAAAAGTGAATTTATCTAAGATGCTGTTGTTCGACTCTTCCAAAAACAAGTAACATCATACCGTATTAAAAAAATCTCTGAGACCACCCACGTAACAATTCCAACTTTCTTTTAGTTGTGAATGCTTGTCACGCGAACGCATATTAAGAGCTTTTAAAAGGTCCGTGTTGATTTAACTGTTGTATAATATGAAGTTATTAAAAAGTCGACCGTTAATGTTCATAAACATAATGTGACCGTGGGTCTGAATTTCGACCGATTTAATCAATATAAAGTGCCAGTTGGTCGGCATGATTGCCGATACCGCCAAAACATACCCGTAGAATGTTCTTTGTGTCGACATCGAGGCGCACGTTGGTTTAAACGAACGAACATCCTCACGTCATTATATTAAAGAGAACTTTATAGTTAAACAAATGCACAATTGAGAAAATTATTAACTCCAATTTTTATTGCATCATATCGATGTTTATTGATTGAGATTGAAACAACAATAGTTTGGCAACAACGCCTGCGGCAAGGTACGATTTTTATTTCTGATCCAAAATTTATGTCCTCGGCCTATGAAGATGTCCGAACATGCCCCCTGGGAAGTGGTGAACCAGTCAAAATTGGGTGGTCTTTATACACGATAATTATTTCAAATGAGTTTAATAAATAAGAAAAGTTTATTGACATTATGACAGGATTAAAAATGGTGACCCTAAGTTCACTTAAGTATGCATTTTTCGTTTTAGTTGAAATAATTACTGTACCTAGAAGCGGACACAATGCCTTCAGAAACGTTTTTGTTTTAAACTATAGAGCATTAACAAAAAATCAATGTAGTTTTTAGCACTTAAACGTCGTGTAAGTAGAGGACCACTAGACGTCCACAATTGTATAGTTTTTCTGCCCTTTTTCCCGACTATGTCCAAACGACTTTCAATCTATCAGTTTTCGTATCAGCGTCACCATTTTAATGAATCTAGACAATCCACACACTTTGCAACCCAATTATGTAAGTATAACAACTCCCTTTCACTTCATGGACTCACGGAGCTCAAAAATATCACTCGGATCATTACACCTCACCACACCTAAAGGCTGTGGAGCTACCAGAGGGTAAGTTCTCCATCTTGCAGTGCGAAAAGGGATCGCTCTTCCAGGTGTTGCACTTGTTTGTGTCTCGGCATTTCATCATCGGATGACTATAATCTAAATTCAGAACTCTCATTAATTCCCTTCAGACATTGTTGGTGAGTGTGAAACATTGGCGGCCAAAAAACTGGGTTAGACGATTGTCCTCAGGTTTTTGGGGCCATCGTGGCATTGGGGATCCTCACAAAGGCCACTAAGCGCTTCAGTTTTTCGATGCTCGCATGGGGCGGATCTTATTGTTGCGGTCAGATCAAAGAGAGTGCCGCGATCTATTTGAACTGCAATACTGATTTCGCGCATATCTCCTCCACACCAATCTCCAAGAACGGCGCCTCCACTATCAAAACATGATTTTTGTTAATTTTGCCTTGTTCCTTTGTGCCTTTTTTGGGAGAAAATTCCAGTTTACAAAATATCAAACTCACATAGAACATAGTGGACGCAACAACGAGTTTAGACGATTGAAGGTAACAAGCAACTTTCGGCATTATGCGAATATGTAAAATGTGACATAATGCCTAATTTGCCAAAAAGGGCGGACAGGACTAGAAAACACAATGCTGTGTCCACTGTTTCTAGATCGTTCTGCGACAGCCTCCTGAATAAGGTGACCTTTTCTCCCTACAAAACTAGACAAAACTATTTTCCTCGGTCGTATTCGGTATCCTTGGGGGTTGGAGCTTACTTCACATTGCTGCATATTACAGAGGGTCACCAAACAATGGCACCATAAGTAACAATAGCCCCCCTTCCTCTCCAGACTGCACAGCAAAACCAGAGGGGAACTGTCTGTTTCGGACCCCGATATACTTGAAGAACTTGTTTTTACGTCCAAAGGGCATGTCCTGAGATAATTCATCGATCCAATAACAACGAAAACCATATCGAAAAAATTATTTCTTAGCGAAGGATTTCTCTCCACCTATTGTAGTATAAAATAAAGCGAACTTATACTTATGCAACGCCTAAGAACAACGACCCTAAATTAAATTAATGTAAAGTTGGCCCTGTAACTTTATCTAAATGATCGTCCGGAAGAGATTAAATCGTATTCGCCCCAAGATGAACGACTCCATCAAACACATCTGTTCAAATATTCCCGCTTGGTTACAACTCCATCAACCAAACGAATGTAACGAGCTAACGCAATGAGTGGAGAATTTCAATCTCCACTGTTAGAGGCTCATTGAGGGTAACGATTGGACTTACAATGCCATTCTAACCTATTAAAAATTGGACGGTCAATTTTTTTGTCCCTGTATGAATGCCAGCGGGAGTAGCCGATTTTGACGTACAAATGAGGTTAGAAATCTCACAAATGTCAAATTTCAATAGACAAGTTCTGAAATTTTAACCTCACTATGTCAAAAATTTACGCAACAATCCATTTTTTTAGATCCCAGGTAAACAAGCTGGGCACGTCTTCAACAACGATAATGATAATGACAGAAACTAAGTAGGAAATGCTTCCTTACTAATTTGACGTTAGAATTTGAATACTTTTAGAGATATAATCGATAATTTCATTATGGTTTAAAGGATTTACATCCACGTGCAAATTAGTTCAGTTGTTAATCCAGAATAAATCAAAGTTGTAGTACCAGTCCGCAATGGAACCATTGACAATCGATATAATCATCAAGTCTAGACCCGGTAGATCATTTTTATATCATCACTTTTCATAATCTGAAAGAATTCCGGGCATTTTAAGAGAGCATTTTAAATGGGGAAACGGCGCGTTGTCGATGTTTCCGAAAGATATAAACCGTCGAGTGAAATATTCAGGCGCAATATCACAAAAATTAAATTAGTTCGTTACGGCATTCCGACGAGAAGCGGGGAATTCCCGACATTCTTGAGAGATGCGTCCGGGGAAAAGGCCGATTATGTGCCCGTGTTGAATTGTTTGGATGCCCGGATTTCGAGTTTGTTTTTATTAAAATATGGTTCATGTAAAATGCGAGTAAACTTATGAAATCAAGAATGCTACAGGCGCTTTACCCTCGAAAAAGGTGTTTCGCAACATTCAAAATTTCCAAAATTTACGTTTGTTGTCGGCCTAGCGCAGATCCAGCAACGCGTGGTACATTGCGTTGGATCTGCGCTATCGACTGCGCGGTCGACAACAAATGATCAGAGGTTCATTCCTTGATTAGATTGGATAGTTAAGAAAATGGATGATGCGATCAGCATGACGTAAAAGCACTGAGTCGTACGCATATAAATATATATATATTTGTTAGACAAGTTAAAAAAGTTGCAAAATATCGCCACACTGATATGTATGAAGCTAGAGCCGCGAATTTGTGTTTTCGCCGACAAATATTATTTACACTGAAGCACGCCGCTACATTTGACGTGGGATAAAATTTTTTAAAGCAATGCCGTAAAGCGGCATTCCCTCCCGCGATTGCAAGCTAAAAATAGCACTTTACGACGAAGCGCACGCAAGGCAAAATGGTCCCGCAGAACGCACGCGAAGTGTCGATGTCAAAAATCTTTGTAGCTATTGACATGCGTGTGGTAGGACCAAGCAACCCACATGCTCGTGTAGAGGTGTTGTCATAAACCCTAAAATAACAATAACCCTAAAATTAACACATACACGTTCCATCAGCCACTTTTTTTTAACAAACACTTGTAACATAATTTATTTTCGCGACTAATACTTACTTTGGTTATTGTTGCTTTCGTAGGGAGTCGTGCGAAAAATATTATACCTAACACGTGCGAACGTGTTTTTACCGCACTCAATCCCTGACTGAACATCACTTCGCTTCGTTCGTTATTTCGTCGTTGGGAGATAACGTGCGATAAGCTGGTAATTTCAGCTCGCGAATAAATGCCGTAAAAGCACTTTACCGATCGTCTATAGGAAACATATTTACAGGGTGGGTTAATGAAAACGAAACAAGGCCGATTTCTCATATTTATCGCTTGAAAAAAAAATCGCTGAAATCCGTCAATTTTTATTTGGGAAGGAGGTAAAATTTTGTGCATATTTTCAACTTTGCCAGTCTCTCGGGACGGTAAGATACAGCACTTAAATCTTAAATGGAATTAGAAGTCGAGTGATACCTCACTTTAAAAGTCATCGAATTCTTTTTTCAACGCTTCCAAGTCCTTTGAATTTCCTGCAGTAGTTTTCGAGCAAACGCATTTGTAAAAAATCGGTCAACAAAAGAAAGTGACGTTTTTGTCGTCTTTGCAATTAGCGTGATTTTTAGGTAAGAAGTGTGTAATGCGTTTTTTTATCCCACTTGAACCAATTCGCAGCAAGGAAGTATTTAATGTCGATTTTCCTTATCACTTAATGAAATGTACCTATAGCCTATTTTGATATGTTTAAAAGAAAAGTTTATTTTACGCGTTAAAGTTGTGAAATTATTATAAATTTTCAGTGGCTTGTTTACAGTTTCACTTTTTCAAAATCAACAAAAAATATAATTTAAAAAAAATGTACGTTACGTATTGAAAAGGCATTATTACTTCTTCAACGTTGGCCAGCGTACCATTTAAAACGTGTTTTGTTGAAAACTACTACATGAAATTCAGATAACTCGAAAGCCTCGAAAAGAGAATTCGATGACTTTTAAAATAAATTATCACTTGAACCGTAATCCTATTCAAGATTTAAGTGGCGCATCTTAACCTTTCAAGGAGTGGAAGTGGAAAAGTTGAAAATATGAGCAAAAGACTTCCCTCCCCTAAACAAACATCGATGGGTCCCAGCAATTTTTTTTACAACCGTTAAATACCAGCAATCGGCCTTGTTTTATTTTCATTGGCCGACCCTGTATATTGGATATGTTTTGGATTACTCAATTTTAAATCCGATGCTGTTTTAATTGCCCCTGCATTCAGTGCAATTTGCGAGGAAATAGGAGAATCTGTGCGGGCTATACCTGGCTAAAGGGCCGGTTTGATGATTATAGGCCTACGCGGCCGGCCCGCCCCATACTGACGCTTTTTAGTCTGCCACCCAGAATGTATACAGCTTCATGCGAATTAAATCATCTCACAAGAATGTGTTGAGGAACGCAACCAACGAAATTGCCGAGGAACGATTGCAATAATTTTCTCCGTATCCCATATCCCAAGTATCTCTGTGATCTTAGAGTTTGTGAGTGTGTTGTCGAGAGTCAATAATGAATTATTTCCTGTAGGCACTTTTTTCAAACAGTAAACATTAAAATTTTTGTTCAACCCTACCAGAGCCTCCTCAACCTACCGGAGTTAATCATCAGAAAATGCAAAATGACTACGGTTACTCTTCAAATTTTCCTGCTGTGTTTCAATATCTGCAGAAACATTAAAACTCCTTTTTCTTGTCGGGTGTTCAATCTTTGTAAGCAGTTATTCCTGCTGAAGAAACAGAATAAAAGTTTATGGCGATATGAGAAAGAAAGGCGCACTAGTTTTTTCCCTTTTATTACTCTTTTCGAAGTTGTCATGCGTTCCAATCTGTGCTTACTTTATGTTTCTTTCCAATGTGTCGAATAGGTTCCGTCCTGTCCTGCTCATCTCAGTTTTCTATTCTCGACTAAAATGAGGAAATATTTGTTTCTGAGTCACGCTCTTCTTCCACTAATTCCTTTGGAACTTCTCTAGATTTTTCAAGATTTCTAATTTGTTCATTAAGTTTTTTTTTAGATTAATCTGTCTATGATAATTTCGTATTCGGCCCAGTTAAACGAAAGGCCATACCCTTCCGCATGGAGTGCTTCTGGACAATTAATTATTATATGAGTCAACTTAGACCACTCTTGATGTCCTGTATGCACCGATTTAATTTACTCTCATATAACAAATTTATTGCTACTAAAGCAATACCCGCAAACCTTGTTCGAATGTTGGAGAACATGTTATCATGAGGATACATAACACATACTGCAAACAGCAGGAACAACTTTATCGACTGAAAATTACATGAAATCGCATAGCTATAACTTAAGAATTTCTAGTTAGTCCAGAGTGCTAAATATGTCTAGAAGAAACTACAAATTAAACCTTCTGGTATGCATATATACATATATATTTATATACATATATATATAAGTATATGTGCATACCATATAATAAAAATATTTCGTTTAAATGCAAATCTAGTTTTATCAATTTTATCGTTTGCAGTGAAATATCTTTCGAATATTTTATAAAAATCTCTTTTTACAAGCAGACGAGCATTAATTTCAACTTTACTCTCAAATAAAGAACTATATAAAAATTTTATAAGAGCAGAAAATTGTGAAAAATAAATCTTGATTGGAAGCCATTAGCGTAAAACCAATCAAGTTCAGTTACGAAATTTGCCTTAACCCCCTTAGTTTTGTTATCTTGCAATTAACATAAAACTTCTTTTTTTTTCGTACTATACAGGGTTCTTAAGCCAAACACGTTTACCAAAATATGGAATTCATTCTTCGAAAAATACGTGAGTTATCAAATTAAAACGTTTTAAAAGTTACAACTTTGGCACCCTGTATAGCAAGCACGAGACTTCAAAATGAAAAATAGGACAACAAAAGTCCCATTATATTTCCTCAGAGAATCTGTGATTAACGGATTGGCCTACGGGGTTTGTAACACCCTGTTTATATACCATATACAGGGTATCCCACAAGTGTTTCATTATATTTCAGAGGGTAATAGTACATTGCAAAATAATATGACTCCCTATATAAACCATATTCCAATAATGCTTCATTAAGAAGATACAGGGTGTTAAACTTAAAACACACCTGGAATATTTCAACGTATGAGAGTATCAATGAACGGGCGAACTCAATTATGTATTGAACAAAATGGCCACCAATTTGAACAATTTCTATAATGTTATAGCAAATTAATAATATTTAAAACAAACTTAATATTATTAAAACCATTTAGAGAATATCGTGCATATAGACGGTATTCAATTTTTTACTGGCAAACGATACGTCGGACGAAAAAGAATCAAGTGAGAATTTTTCTTCTAAATGAAATTAAACTTCTAAAAATAATTTTTATTTTGATAAAAAGCAGTGGCGCACTATGTTTTTCTTTAAAAATGTGCTGAGAGGTGTCCGCACGCACGTCACTAGCGAAACGAAAAATAGCCCTTTTGCATAAATAAATGCGTCTACATTAACTCTCAAAACATGCCAAATTTCACTTACATATCTCAAACGGTTTTGAATATATCAATAAAAGTTAGATTTTTTAAGTAAAGTTTAACACCCTGTATCTTCTTAATGAAGCATTATTGGAATATGGTTTATATAGGGAGTCATATTATTTTTCAATGTACTATTACCCACTGAAATATAATGAAACACTTGTGGGACACCCTGTATATACGTATGTAAGTCACAGGAAGAGTCAATTAGTATTTCTTATGAAATCTTATGACCCGAAAGCAATTAAGTTTGATTAGGAGATGAGATCGTGTAACTGCTACCAATATACAGGGTAATCGGTGTTGCCCTTTTTGTATTCATAGGTAGATAAGTTGAGTTTTGGTATATCATACAGATAGAACCTGAAAAAGCTAGACCATTAAGGTGAATGTATCTATTAAAAAGTCTTTAAGAAAGATCACAATTCTTCTCTTTGTCGATTCTACATTAGATATTTCCTTCATTTTCAATACCGCACTTGCGTTCCTCGTGTACCTGAAGGGGCTCTCACAAAAGTTGTTTCGACAATTAAAGAATTCTAAGTGATTTATCCAAGTTTTATGTAAATTTCGTCATTTTAAATGATTCACCGGCTGATGACGATCCAGCAATGTTTCGCAGAAACTAAATAGATCTACGGATTGGTGTTTCAGTGTTAACGTGACTCTTCTAGATTTGGTTGAATGCAGGCGATGAACATCATTTCTTACCGGAATCTGTTCGTATGGAGATTCGCCCTTGACACGTTCGCTATTCTGCAGTTAGCTTGTTACTTAATCCTCAACTTGAAAACGACATTTTCAAGTACCACGATTTGAATGGAGCTGGATCTTCATAGCAGTCTGGGTTTGATCGAACAATGTGTTAGCCGAATGAGTAGGATCGACTAAATTCAATGGAGTTCCAATTTTTCTTCCAAAGAATACTCTTGACCAAGAGTTCTTGGTCTCAGGTCGTGACTTAGGGCAAATCCTTTTTAGGCAAGGGGCCGAGACTTCTTGGTCCAGGGGCAAACAGGAACTTTTAACGGTTCGAAGGGAGTTTGAGCACACTTGCCGCATTTCTTAACTGGTTGCGCCATGTTGTTGTCCAGTCCAGGTTAAAAGAAATCATGATGTGCCAAACTCTGAGAGACCCTGAAAATTCCTCGCCTTAATCGCTGAGGAATGACTGAAGTTTCCGTCTTGGTCTTTCAGTCCTCAGCGATTTAGACGAGGAATTTTCGGAGCGTTTCACATAATTTACATCTTTGTATTTCGTACATTACAATTAGTTCGTAAATGTGGTTGTTATTGGATCATTTATTACATTAGATAATTTCTATCTCTCTAATATTTTCTTACCGCCCACACTCACGGTAGTCTTGGTGAACCGCGTCCGTTCAGGTGCAATAGAGTGTTCCCTGTTGATTGTGAACTTTTGAAATGAAATTTAACGACATAAATTTTGTTATGGTTACAATTGTTGCTTAACATTGAAGAACGGGGATTCCTTATATTCGATCCATACTAGATCCATACTATATTTGCGATTATGGAAATTCCCACGAAATCCTCATTGAATTTCTCCCCGAGAATAAAATTGCTTAGACTGCCGCTGAGACCATAAATAATTCAGTGGCGTGCGGAATTCATGACCAATAAATAACCGATTAGTAATCGGTGAAAAACTCGCGCAAATGTCTCTCCAACATCGGAATTCAATCGGGGTAATACTCGTGGTCTCGATTATGGTCAAATTAGTGATCGGGTCTCTTGAGTTCCGTTTTCTAGAGGCTCAGCTGCATAACCAAGCTATTTTCGTTTTTTTTTTAATTCAATAACTAATTTCAGCAGAAAATTGCTACATTTCTATTTCGAGAGCTCACCAGATAGTTACCTCATAAAATATAAAATGCTTCGAAGTTGAATGGTGCAAAGAGCTGTCTCCATACGTGAGACCTTATGGCTCGATCATATACCAACATCCAACACTGAAAATTAGCCGATCGGCCTGCAGGAATCCTACCTGAAGCTAATTAGCTCGGGATTAGCGATGTTATTAGCGGATATTGTTTGAAATGACTCAGATATCAAGCAGTCGATGATCAAAGCTTGAGCTTTCTTTTTACCTCCTGCAGATACCAGTTGAAGAAGTCAATGGTGTATGGGAAGTTTGCGCACAAGGTTGAATCAATGAAAGTTCGATGAACCTCAAGTATTTATTTTGTATTTATTACTAGTTAAGTAAACTAAATTTTCATTTTCCCATGGGTTAGTGTAACGAACGATGAAAACGAATAAATTCGTTAAACATTCACCGTTGGTTCATGGACAAGGGTAAATGTAAGGTTTTGTGCCAACCCATGTCGTAACTAAGCATAGCAACCGCTAGCTTACCCAGTGCAGGGTAATTCAGTGAAATATATGATACATGGTGAACACATGATTTTTAGAATCTACTGAAAGCGTACACAAATCAGTGTTTTTTTTAATCAAAAAAGTTGGGCGGTTTAAATGACTCATGATCGTGTTGGTTTTCATATGTAAACAGAGGTTTCATATGTCTTTCCAAACACAGGGGAAATCAAAATTTCTCATTTAGACTCATTAATTTTTTTAGTGAGTGAAAGGCATCAATATTTTTTCATAGCTTGATTCTTTCGTAATTTTCCTACAAAAAATGATAGCTCACTTTAATCGATATCTTGTATCGTTTTTGAGCAAAGCAGATTTTATTATCGACATACACCATACAGGCCAATAATTGAAAATCAAATTGAATAGTAATTTATTATAAAAAAAAATGGTATGTATTACAAGTAAAGTTATCAAAAAAGTTCATGCCAACATTCAATGTCATCAACATGAAGTATTTCGATAATATCTTGAAGCTTAGCATCGAGGAGTATGCAGATATGCATCTAATTTTCTGATATGCCGAAGGTGATGTCGAAGCTCTTCTGTTGCAGCTCAAGGTGTTCATATTAAACGTTCTTGGTACCTTCAACTGTAAAACATACCATTTTTTATAATAAACTCGTAATTCAATTGATTTCAAAATTGTTGACGTGTATGGTGCACGTTGATGATAAAATGCGACTTTCTCAATAACGGTACGAGATATCGATTAGGGCAAGGTATACCTTTCTTGTAGAAAAATGGTGAAAAAGTCAAGCTACGAAAAAAAACTGATTCTCTCAAACTCGCTAAAAAAAATGAATGCTTAAATGAGAAATTTTAACTTCCCCTGTAGAAGGACGACACATGAAACATCTGTTGACATATGAAAATACGCTCGGCTATGAGCTATTGAAACCGTCCAACTTTTGTTGTTACCATGACAATTATTTGAAAGTTACAGCAACAATATTTCTGTCAAATTCTTATTTTAAGAACGAATTACTTAGTAACAAAGGCCGCTAGGTTTTTTTTTTATATGCGATACTAGCGTTACGTTAGCGTTCTTTATAACCCCTAGAATTTATAACATGACCTTTCCGGGACCCCGTATATTTACAAATCACCACGATTTTTATTGCGGCCGGTCGTGGTGAGCATGCACGGATGAAATCAGGGCCAAGATTTACGATGAACGACAAGCTGTGCTAAATAGCCGGTACCACTCTTTAACATTTCCATTAAATAAATTAATTAAAAGTATTTAAAATATTTTATTAGCAATTCTCTAAAAATATTTCTTAAATTAAAATTAATGCGTTCTTACTACTTTATTACATTGTCGGATACAAACAATTACAGGTGCGATTTGATATCCCTGACAATCTAAATATACAGTTCAAAACCCTATAAAATTCCTTGTGACGTCAAACTGTTCTTTAACAAATTATAAAATTTTACTTGGTTGTCTTCCTCTAAATAAAGCACTCGAACGAAAATCCTCTCAACGCTGTAATTTCTAACAAAACTTATAATATAAACATTAACAAAAGTTGCCATTAAATACTGACAATCAAACCTATCCATCATTCCGCCATGGCCAGGAATCAAATCGCCGAAGTCTTTGGTGTTAAAAGCTCTTTTAAACCCTGACGCACAAAAGCCGCCAAAAGGGGCTATTAGAGAGGCAAAGAGAGTCAAGATGATAATATGAAAAAGAAAAGGATAATAGTTTACGGAGAACAGCCCTAAGCTGTAGCTGATTGGTTGAAAAATGAAGCTCCTGGTACACTCAGTGGTCATCTTAATGGAATCTTCCACAGGAATAAATTTAGTGGGGCACACCATATGGTCAATATGACAAACCGCCCAGGATATGAGAATTCCTAACGTCAAAGCACCCAATCCCCCTCCCAAGAAGCCTTCAAGGGTTTTTTTCGGAGATACCTTGATCAATGGAGTTTTCCCATAGAATCGGCCAAAAATATATGCAAAAATGTCGTTCACGAACACTAAAGTTACCGGAATTACTACCCATACGAGCCCTTCGAACAGGTTCTGAATGATCATGTAACTTTGCAGCACTATTATGATACACAAGAAATGGACCCAAGCTAGGAGGCTAAATTGCTGCCTAATAACCTTCCTCCTTAGCAAGCTTAAGAACCAAATCATACCTGTCATATACAAGCAAAAAGACAGGAACTTATGATATTTAAAGAGCAAGTTAACCACAAGGTACTTTGCAGCAAAAACCTTTAAGTATTGGGCAAAAGTGGCACCGCAGAAGAAATAGTTGGCCACGAACAGGAAGTACCAGTTAAGGGTTCTAAATAAGGGTATTTCTGGAAGTTTCTTGTAGTTATAGGCGATCGTGATGATTTCCTGGAAGCATTTGATTTGAATGACGAGGCTTGTGAGCCATATTGGCGTTAGGCCGATGTAGGTTATCCCTATGAAGTAGAGGATTAGGAAGGTTGCTGTCAAAGAGCGTTGAACCCAATTTTTCTTGATTGCAGGTTGGTCTGGTTCTGAGGCCATGTTAAAGTCTTTGGAGCCTGCCAGAAAAAATGGAAGATCATAACACATTTGCTAGAAAGTTGTGGAGTAATTTGAAATAAAATATAAATGTTGTACTGCCACACAAACGTCATAAGGTGATGTGCTGTTAAGATAGGTTACTTCAGCGAGAATAGCCAAAGACTTTTACTATTAGAGAATATTTGGTTATTCTTATTTGTTAGGTAGTCTGAAAAAGAATAACAAACACTTATACCGTGTAAAGACCTTGTATCTTTAATATCTTCGTAAATAATACAACCATATAGTATATCTTTAAATTTCCTAACCCGAGCGATTAAAATAGATACAGCAAAGGTTGAACCTGTAGTTATTTATTTTTAATAATATTACCGAAGTAAGGATTAACCTGTAGAGATATCTGTTTCTTATCGTTAGTCGTGAATTTTCAAATATAACTCAACCAGCTGAATATGTAACGCTCCAAGTGTATATTAATAATATTAAATTGGTTCTTACCTATTTGCTAAAATATCCACAGCTCACATCCTACAGTCTCAATAAAAAAAAAATTATTTCGAGATCAAAAGAACAATTCAGGGAAAAGTGGAAATATCCTAAGGTAGTACTGATACATGCACACAACTTTCGTAATAGTTTCGGATGTAAACACATTCAACTTTTATCTTTCCAGAGATAGCGGCGATAAATGCCATAAGCGGACGTAACAACGTTTGCGTCAGGCTTAGGAGTTAATATTGATTTAATTGACTACCGCACTGCTTTGTTATTGCGTTTGATAATAATTGTTCTTGTCCAGCACCTGTCAAATGGCAGGAGGTTCTTAACAACCGTAAAATACATATTTTTAATGCGTTGCAAATCTTTAAGTCAGATTAGGATTTAAGCTAAGTCCGGACTTCTTCATTTAAATGATATTTCGAAATAATGCGTAATTGGCCTTGTGATATTAATCGATACAAATCACACTTAAGCCCTATTGATCGAGACAGTTTCATATATCGAACGCAATAAATTGTCTTTTCGCACGCGCAAAAGGCTCTTATAACATGGTCGTCGTTTAAGAGCCTGTGGGCGTGCGAAAGGTAATTTCACACGGCCATCATTAGCATTAGCAGATATAGCTACTGTCAATTGCCAAGAATGAGACGTTTTCCACCTCGGTATGTAATGTACTCTTTCACCCTTATGCAACTTCGAGCCATCTTCGAGCTTCTCCCGTTTACGGAAAGCGTTTTTTTCCATTTAGAATATCTCAAATGATCATCCGCCCAGAAACAATCATCTTTTCTCTCTTCCTTTGATTGCAATCCGTTAATCGCCATCATTATTGACGTTCAGGTCCAAGTATGCCAACATTGTAATTTATACCTTTGCGGATGTAGCAAAAAGGCAAGGAAATTTTTCAAGAATTCTGCCCATGAATGCAGGCTTTACTGGGAGAATTACTAGGCAGGGATGGATTTACAAATTTAATTAGAAATATTATCCTTGCAGCAAATATTATGTAAAATTTTAAGCCGATTTAGTTCTTTCAGGAAACAGTAAACCAGAATTACTGACCCAATACTGACCACAATATTTGTGGCTTAATTAATAAATCTTAGTGCAAAATATGCACAAAGTAGGTCAACTGGAAGCAAATCTGCTTCACGACCATTCAATCAGTTGCAATTCAACATTACACACATATAGAGAATGAAATTGAGCATAAATAGCCATAAAATGAAGCAGATAATTGAAGAAACCGTGCGAAAAACGCGATTTGGATCTGAAATATGAGTCAAGCTCAACATATGGAATGAATGGATGGAAAACTTACTCATTTTTGTACAGAGTGACGATAGAATCGCTTTTCGTACATGCGTAAGTGCGCTTGATGCGTCGGTGCCCCTTTTCTATCTAGATTTGAATAATAAAGTTTTAATTTATATTTGACTTTGATTCATCTTTCAGAACTATGAAAGTTGTCACAGGGAAACAAGGTAATTCGGATTTACCCAGGTTTTCCAAGTAGTTAATGTTTTTTTACTCAGGAACTTTTCTAGCATTATTCCTATTATTCCCTACATTATCCAGAAGATCTGCGATTACTTCTTTAAAAAAAATTTTTTTTTAATTATTATTTTACGAATTGCGTTTTTCGCTTTTTGTAGCCGCAATCCTCTACTTATTTAAGGGATCGGTAAAACCATTTTCCAATTTCGGTTATTTTGCTTCTGCCAGCTAATGTATGTCGTAAAACCACGGAGACGAAAAAAATAACTTTTCGCAAACTTCAATAAAAAAATTCGCCTGCTCAACTTAGCAATACAATGACGTATTTTGGTGGTAAAATCTAATATCCAAAAATTAGCTAATTTACTGAGCGGCGTTTAAAATTAGGGATCTGGCTTCTGGCCAGCTTTCTTTGGACAACCCTATATATCCGCATTATAATTTTTTGCTCTTAAGAAGCCTTAACTTTTATTGAAAAGGTTTCTCTTCTATTTTCCTAATTATTAGTCATTTGCGTCCATGGCAGTGGTAATGGTGGTAAGATAACTTCGTTGGCTGAAAACTAATGGCAAATAATAATAGTAATTAATTGGTTGACATCGATTAATGATTGAAAAAGTCGAAGAGCAATTAGCTTATGTTTGTTTTTCTTCGGTCTGGAGAGTGCTAACGTGCTTGATTTTTAATGAGCCGACACCGCATCGCAAAAACGATACGAGATGCTCACATATGGCGTTGCACGATTACAATCATTAACCACCAAGGTCTTCAACTGCGACATTTCACTCTAAGGGCGATAAGCTTTTATTTAATTGGATTTAGCAATAACCATTTTTAGCATCATGTATGCCTAGAAAGGTCAAATTGCACCAGCGACAACGTGAAATCAAATTCTATTCTCCCTCGGAATTAACACCGACAAAGCAAGTGGTTGCTCCCTCTAATTACCCTCACATTGATTAAACAGAATTGTCGTCACCCCGGAGCTACCCTCGAGTATGCTTTTTAGAGCTTTTTTAAACCCACTTATCCTTATTAGAACCTTTGTATAGATTTGCCGATCCATCTAGGCAGAGTTACAAGGTGCCTGGTGCAAGCAAGTTAATCGTGCTTGTGAATATCTTAAATCTTCAATTAATTCAATGAGGTGCGAGACACTTTTCCTAAGAGTGTTGCTCCATTGATCCATTTCAGAATTCATGGTTTACATAAATTAACAGACACATTCAGAGAGCTCGTCAAATTGAGTTTAGAGTATCAAAGTGAAAACCGTGTAAATCCATTTCGGTTCACAAAAGGGCTCTTGGTTCGTTGGTACAAAAGGGAGATGCCGGAACAATGTGCACCCTGTAATATAATAAATACAAATACAATAAACGGTCAAATGGGATAATACGAAAATGCAACAAAAGTGAGGCGATTAAAAGCGTCCTGTCGATTCTGTGGGGTCCGTTAGGTTGACTCCCGTATGAAAAATCATCGGCGAAGCGAATCGAGATTTTCATGGCCCAAATTAAGCTCACAAAGCTGACGTTTAAATGGGATTTTGGTTGGAATTATTGTTTAAGAATGGAAAATCGTGTTTTATAGCTTAAGAATTTGTACCAGGTGTAACTTACACATAGGTGAACTTTAAAGAAGGTTTAACTACGAAAGAGAAAAGAAACTTTCAAAAATAGCGTCCCATGAAGACTGTCTTCAGATACAATTTTTTCATGCGACTATTTTTTCCTCGTTTTTGACGTGTGTAAAAAAACCAATTATAGTTAGCATTTCCGGATAATTTTTACATAGAACATGCTTTGCCAAACTGCATTAAAAAAAGGAAAAAATGTTTCAAATTTTTCTCAATACTCTTTCCTAATCAAATTAAGGCAAGATGGGCGCTCTTGAGCAAAAAAGAGAAATAAAGTTCCATTTTTATTTAATCATTTTTTACGAATTTTCTTAATGGCAACAAGTTCCTTCTCGCTCTGAAATCAACTTGTCGAACAATGTACGTATTACAGAAATTAAGGTCAAAATTCCGTATCTCTAGAAGTACCTATTCATATTTAGTTCTTCAAATGGTGTTTCATGACTTGTAGTAAATTGTAAAAACCATAAAAAAATTCTTAAACATTCTCAGGGAAAAAATAAATATAGTTATTATTTCTTTGAAAAGCGAAATGATTTATTGATTTTTCTTCATTCTTTATAATTTAAAAGCAACATCGGGAATTACCGATCACACTTCCACCTTCTATAAATATTCTCGACTTAGAATGAGCTTCTCCATCGAATGCCAGCGCCCTGCAAGTATAAAGTGATTCACCCTGTATAATTTATTTTAGCTTCACAGAAATAACTGATCGGAATGAACGTTAATAAGCAGTTATGTTGAAGAATGTACCCTGAGAGCAAGTGATTAGAGAAAAATTCATTTCAACTGAAATGGTTTTAGATAAAAAATTTTTCCAACAATCAATAGCTATTTTCCAACTATACAGGAACTTAAACCGTTTTCAATCATCAGGCTAATTTAACGTCTGTTCAATTCGTGAGCAGCTTTGTATAACAATGTGAATTACAGTTTACTTACATCAACAGATCGGCGATGTGTAATTTAGATATGACCAAAAAAAAAAGACAGAGACTCGTAAATAGTTGTTTTCAGGAAGAATTTAATAATGTGATAATACGATTTCCACGGCTCCATCTTGGGTTTGAAAAGCCTAAAAAATGAAATAGTTTTAGAAGTTTAATGAAACTTGAGAATTTTTGAATAAAATTTTAACGTTGAAGATTAATAATCTTTTTAATCAAAAAAACAGTGACCGAATTAATAATAACGGCTACGAGAGACATTAAAAAAATGCTTTTCATAGATCTTTGAAAACTGAGATGAGCGCCACAAATCACGTTTTTTCTCTGAAATCTTTTGATTAATTTCCGCTAAATTGAGAGCATAAAAATGTAAGAAATTTTAAATTTATAGGTCAATACGTGGAAATTTCAATAAACTATTCTTCACAGAAAATACTTAGAATTTCAAGAATAAAAAGGGTAATCCCGCTTCCTTCTCGCTTCGACCACTCTATTGCAGAACTTCCAAATGTAAATTGTTTATTTTCTTTGCATTTTAATGAATGAACATTTACAAATAAATGATAATAGTCGTGAAGGTACAAAGTCTTGCAGGAAATGGTATAAAGAAGTTTTTTCAACACTTGTTCCGTCGGTTTATTTATTGCTGCAATTTGTTGCACCTTTGAGGTATCGTTTTGCATTTACCAAGGTACGAAGCAACGACGATCGGGCTGGAAATTGACAGTGAGGTATCAGAACGTTTCCACTGAGAAAAATGAGAAATTCCATTACGTTCATGTCTGTAAGTACATAAATTAAATTCATTTCATATACATAACAATAATAACTATTTATTCCGTAACAGGCCTCTCCTTCCTTCAGTCCTAAACCGCACGTGCAATTTCACCCCTTAGGGAGGATCCCTTCTCTATCTATCAGTGGTTGCCCGCCCCCCCACCACGAAGCGTCTCTTCCTCCCCGATTCTGCACGTGCCCGAGGCAAACCCATCGGTCTTCTTCAAAGCGCACCGACAACACCGATTCCATAATTCTCGTGTGTCTTTCACGATGATCCTCCAGAGTCACGATTTCTTATTATCGTGAACGGATTCGTGTCTATTTCCGGGTATCCGATTCATAGAGCTGGGTGAAGTGCGTCTCGATTCGCTTTCCGGGCTCCGGACTCGCTCATGTCGCTTTCCGTTTAACATTAAAGCTCTTGAGATATTTAGGTTTTTCTTTAAAAAAAAATATATTATAAAATTTTAAACAATTTTCATAAATTTTTTAGTAATGAATTCCGATGTCTCAATTGATGAGCTCTGCGCTTTTGGAAAGTATGAGGACTGGCAAACATTTTGTTAAGTGAATAGTGCATAAGTATGGGACTGCGAAAAATTCGAACGCACGTGGTAGTTTTGATTATTGTATTAGCTGTGAGGTAAGAGGGAATATCCGTATTTTTTCTATTTTTTCACACACTTTCGACATGAAAAATAAAGTTAAAAGCACTGTACAAATAGATACACTTTATCTATAGGTGTTTATTAGAACGATAGTTTTCTAGAATTTCCATAACAATGACCGCAAATTACCCAGTAAATTATACTCTCAAAACCTTTTCTTGGTATGAGTTATGCAAATTTAATTAGTAATCACACCCCTTTGCATGTGCCGGAGGCCGCTAACTGCGTGACAAAACTGGCAACGGCTATTTAGGTCCTCCTTTTGTTGGTATTAATCAAGTGTTCTTAATGCAAAAAATACGAAACTTTCCTTCAAATCTGTAGGTAAATCGAGGTGTTGTAAGACTAAGATCAAACAGGAACTACATTGGTTTCTTTGTATACATCTCAGCTTCTATATTTTAAGCCACCATCAACATATGTAAGTAAAATCATAATACATCATCCACGTTTGGCCTCTGGGCAAACAATTAATTTGATTAGATAATATATAAAATTTATTGCTAAAACAGGATTATTTTCATACTGCACCATTGAAGTCTCTTATTTTAAGATTATGAAAATAAATTATGGAGCAGAGCGATTAGGATTTTTTTGCTATTGGAGATGCCCTTTAAAAAGCAAAAAATGCTCCCATAGAGATAATATAACGTGTGGCTTCAATTCGACGTTCCACGTAAAAGTATTTGGAAGGTTTTTGTTGGTGTAAGTAAGTTAGATACATCAGGCTGCATTTTTCAAATGAAAATAAAAAAAAAAAAATTTAATTTTTCAAATGAAAAATTAGAAAAATTTAAATTGTTTCCTTGGTTTTTGAAAAATTTTTCGGCTCTGAAAGCCTTTTTAGAGCTTTTAGAGCCGAAAAGTTTCACGAACAACAAATAAAATCTTCGAAACATCTATAGAAGTCTCAAAAAATCTCCAGTATATTTTAATAATAAGGTAAAAGCAAACTTCAAATCTTTGACTGAAGGGAAGATGATAGCCTCGACTAAAAATCGCTTATCCTTAGAAGCTTTGAGAGAGCGGAAGATTCTCAATTTTTGAGTAAAAAATATGCTAAATAATCAGACCGTAGATAAGTAATTTCACAAATAACCAAATTATCATTTGAAAGCATCAGTAGCATCATTATTCATACATTGCTTAAATGCCTCAGTATAGCTAACCAGAATACCAGGCATTAGCTGAATCAAAAACCAACGTGGGAACCCACAACGTCATCCTAACAAATCATTGGTTGTCTACATCCATTAAAGATATTTAGGACGAAATAAGATTGAGATATTGAATACCTGCTTATAAAAGTTTTCGATAAAAAAACATTTACCTGCGGTAAGTTCATTAGAAGCAGCTTAAGCTTGCCTTAAGTAAATGTTGCGTCAAATAAGGAACAAATATCTCTCTGTACTAATATTTCACTGCTCATGGAAAATAGTGTTGTCATAGGTGACTGTATTTGCCTTCACAAAATATGGATTTATTAATATATTTCCTGTAAAGCACAATATTCCACTCCCTTCGCTGTGTTTTCCTAACTGTATAAACAAATCGTTTGAGGAGATAGTTATTAATTACCTATAATGATGGTCTTGACATGAGGCAAAACTCTATCTGTTTACCAATGTATAAGTCAACAATACTGCTCACACAGCTTGGTAATAATGTACGGAAATCAACGTTAAAATTTCAATTTCTTATTTAATGTTTCTCGGTAAGGTTTTTTTTATATCCTTCGAGAAACAAACCCTGTTTGTTAACTAATGACTAAATGTTATTATCTGTTTAAGTCGAACCTGATTTTCGATAAGTTTTTTGTGACTCTCATTAAAAACATAAAGAGTAAGCATGATGACCTTGAGAGGTGCTCAACGTTGCAAAAAAGACAAGGATCAATATTCACTCTTCGATGCAACACTGTAATGCTTCGTAGGTGAAAAGTGCAAATAAAGTTGTTTCCGGAAAACAATTTTTGAACACAATTAGTAATAGAGCCGTAGATAAGGAAAAAACAACATTTGATTTTTCCCTTTTTAATGAATTTTTCAGCATTAAAATGCGCAGCTTTTCCTCAGGTTAACTTTTTTTTGATCTCGCACAATTTCCAAAATAGTAATGGGTCGAATTTGTAACATCCTCTATACGAATGCACGGTTGAATAATTCCATATTTTCCTTAAAATAATCCTATCGTGTCTTGTGTCCAGAAATTCTTAACTTTCTTTTCAGTCATTTCTGGATCGCGGACGCATATTACAAATATTACACGTTCAGCAGCTACATAGAAGAATATCTTGAAGCATGTTGTAATGATAAATGATACCTCTGCGTGGACAGACCATCATACTACTGCGCAAAGTATTCCTTGTCGTTATTTGGATTTCCCGAGAATGCTACTATCTGGTAAAAATTTGCTGTTTTTTCAAAAGACTTCGGCTTCCAAAAGAGACGAAAAAGTTGAAAATATGAAAGAAAATAGAGAAAAACGAATTCTGATTTGAATTACACCATCAACAAACAAGGTACGCAATCTAACAATAAGTGTATTCAGTTGAGCGGAATTGAATATGAAGCTCCGAAACAGAAGGAGCCCAGAAATCGCACCCATATATTGCCCCAAATCACGCAGAATCTTTTAAACATTTTTACCAAAGAGGTATGACCGAAACGAATCTCTGGTACACTCTTAAACATCCTCTTCAAGACAACTTCCATTAACACGATTTTACAAAACAGTCAAACTGCAAAGTAGAGCTCATTGAGACCAACATATGAACAACCCAACCGAATGCGTAGGGCTATGAAAAAACCATCATTCTGCTCTTAACCAGTCGACCAGTTTGAAGAAATAAATCAGGAACGAAATCAGACGACCTTTTCCAATGTAATCTCTATGCATATTTCTTCTAAAGGTCCTAACCTTCAGCTTTGCGTTTAGTTTTTCATTCCATTTGCGAACTTGTCATTAACTTGCAACTAAACCCTACCATGAGTTTATCAATAAATTTCCTCCTCCCTTCCTCTATTATAATTGTTCAATTAAAATTTTGTGCTGTTTCCAGATTGACATCTCAAAGGATATCTCCACAAGGAATTCAATCCAAGAAGGAAGTGGATATTTATACTTCACCACAGATGGATACAGACTTCTGTAGAACAATCCCTGGATTAACCAAGTTCCAAATCGAGTTGTGCAGGCACCAACCGGATACCATTGTGGTCGCCCTAGAAGGTATTTATAGATTTTGTTGTTTTTTCATGAGGGAACTAAAAACAACATTGAACTTTCTCAGGCTTGAATCTTGCAGTCAAAGAATGCCAGAATCAATTTGATGGTTACAGATGGAACTGTTCTGCACTACGAACCAGGGGAAAGAATCCCTACATAAGTGCCATATTACAACAAGGTAAGTTGATACTATAATAATTAATAGTAACTTCTTCATGAGTCGAGATTTGAGCTACGATTGAAACATGTTCCTGCTAGACTCGCCGGAACTAATCTATGCAGTAACAATTCGACCTTTATGCATCAACTAATTCTTATATATAACCTTTAGATTAGAATGTCTCAAATTCCTTTTGATCTCAATGCATGTCTCATCCCAAATTATATTTTTTAAGTAGTTTGTGCTTTAGATAATTTATTTGTCAAATGGTAGTGTTCCAACTTCACCAATTACTATTTCCCCGCTAGTCTCTCTTTCCTGAAAACGCATTAATCAATTGATTTTAAAATTAGCTAAATCATGTTTCGTATAATAATTTATTAATAACCGTTATGCCAACAAGGGTCTCGTGATAACCAAAAGCGTCAATTTATGGTAAATGACCCATTACAATAGCTTCCAATTATTCTAAAAAGCTTAAAGCGATCTTTCCCATAAAGTTAATATTACGCGCTTCAGCTTATACTTCGTTACCTAATAGCAGTTTTAAAGAAGTAAAAATACTTTGAAATTATTATGTGTAGATTGTCTCAAGGCTATCTCAAGAAATGGTATAAGAATTGTTTTACAATTGATTAACCATGTCCTGAACAGATCATTTTTAACGATTCTAACGCAGCAATGGTTTGTATGGCTCCAAGCCCCATAAACTAAAATTCTTCCACGATTCTTTTAATTTTCTTTGCATTAGCATATCAATTTTCTTAACTGTTCCTTGCACTACTTTCCTCTCTCCTTTGCAATCTACTTCTTATGCGACCCTGTTCTTTATCGCTTATTCAACCAGGTGTTTGGTGTTTCTCGGTCTCTCAACGCAAAAATGTCTTGAAATCGAGAAAATCTGTAAAAAAAAATTCAAATAATTTTTTTTTTCATTTCCGGGTGCTCAACTTTTTATGATTTCAATTTTTTCCCAAAGTCACCTTGTCCTGTCGTTTAGGGCCAACTTCGTTTTTTCGAATGGACCCATTTTTTTGGAGATTCAAATTCCTTGTTCACTCTAAAAATGGTTTTATTTGAAACATGCTTAGACGAAAGTAATCAAATTCAAGATAATACTAGATACAAAACGAACGCTTTATGGAACTCTATTAAGGTATTTGAGCAATTTTATTTGCTATGTGATACATTTTCTTTATTATATTAAAAAAAAAATGTGCGAAACGGTGCCGCAACTGTTCGAGGCACTTGAGAATTCTGTTAGGAAATGATTGTGTGGTATTTGCTAACGTTTCAGGTGTGACGTTTCGACAACCGTTTCTGGTTCGAATTTTCATGTCTTCGGCAGTGGTTGGCACTCGATCGTAAACGATATGTTTCAAATGATCCTGCAAAAAAAATCTGGTTATCGGGCCGGTCAGCCAACTGCACTGTCATGCCCAATCCACTTTTATGGAAAACGTCCATTTCAAGCTTCTCTGACACATGTGGCACAATGAGCAGGGCAGCGATCATCTTGAAACCGCATCGTGAACCTTCGCTCTCTATCAACTTCTTCAAGAAGGTCTGGCAAATCTAGGAAAAAAATGTTTTGGAGAATAATGGATACTATAATCTGGCCATGTCGGGCGCATGGCTAAAAAATAATGGAGTTCATGAGTTTGGCATAAGGATGCATTGCAGTTTAATAAGATCGAGAACTTGTTGATACAACTGTTATGAGAAATTTAGCGAGGCTAAATGCAAGAGTTTATTTTGTATGCATGTATTATTATTGTTATTTTATTATTATTATTATTGTTGCTTTCAGTCGAAAATGTATAACGTAAAAACATTTTTGCTGTCAGAAAGGAATTCGAATCTTCAAAAAAAAATTCACAGTATTAAAGGTTGATTCCCGGATAATAAAAAAGGTTTTCTTCAAGATTTTGCTTGTCCCATTTACCTAGAATCACCCGGTATACTGATGATACGACAAAGAGTTGCCAACAAGAATTCGGAGAAAGAATAAAAAACAAACATTTCTCCAACCCAAAAGTGCGGAGGCGCACACATTGGCGTAGATTGCCTTTCTCATCCCGTACAGTTTTGTGGAGTTGAAAGCGTGCCAGAATGAACTCAATTGAGCCATTACGTAATGGCCAAGAATTCACCTTTCCCTGAGGAATTTTCCGCAAACCTTCTGGAAAAGTGTTCCATTTTTTTTATATAGAGATATTTTCCAGAAATAATTATCGCGGCCAGCTAAGCATCCCCCGTTAAATGGTACGAACTTTCAGACAGACTATTACAAATACAAAAAAAGTGGAAAGACAAAGAGAAAAACTGGGTCATCGTTGTTGGACTGTGCATTGACCGACAGACTAAAAACTCACGTTACCTCACACCGGGCACAACTCTGATTGAACACTACCAAGACATAGACTAGATGTGGGATGTTTGATGTGCCTGATATGCTGGTGGTTTTGGGGTGATTGTTGTGGATGATACTGTTGTTGAGACTACGATTACTATCATTATAACACTTGTGAATACCAACATGGGCAGAAAGGCCACGTAGGCCGATAGCCTCTTCTTATTTAAGAAGGAATTATATTGTTTATTTTTATTTTTGGTACGAACTTTAATTTCGTACTGTCAGGTATAAGGTAGTACAAGACTTTTGGAGTTGGGTGTATCGTCAACAACAAAGAGGATTTTCTTAAGTTATCGAGATGTTCCTGGATGTGGATCATTCGCTCTTTCGTTCGCGAAACTACTCCTAATTAATCTTTCGCATAACGAATCTTGCTCGGCTCCCTTAAATGTTTTATTGATTTTAATTACCTGCAACCACGAATGTCGCCTAAACCTCTAAAGAAACATTTTGCCGTGCAGAAAATATCACCACAGCAATAAATAATAATTACCCCCGAAAAAGAACTTGAATAATCTGAAAATCACATTTGCAGCGCACAAACATTCAGATTGGCATTTTCATTTGCATTTTTTCTCAAAAGTGAGGCCGTTTTCGAACCTGATTGTTACCAAATCGGTACGTCAATTAATTAGCAAACCTTTGTTAACTTGGCAGTGGCTTTTTAATTGTTCAGGCCAGAGAATGAGAATGTTTTTAGCGGGTCTGTCAAGGGAAAAAGTGACTACTTTATTAGGCATGGCGAGATACCCGACGAGGTCCCCGTGAACAAACGACGCTGTTTTGCATCGAAAGTGTCTCCATGTGAATATACACGGCATTTGGTAATTAGAATTTGTAATGGTCTGCATAATGGGATTTCGTACCCCATTTGGGTATTGGTACACGCATAATGACCACTGGTGGAATCAATCAGGACAGCATAAAACAAATTCCAATATCGCCAACTCACTTTTGGTTCCGTACTTAATACGCATAATCAAATTTCATCAGGTTCGAGTACCTCTCGAATCTGACCAATTTTTGCTCCAAAGGGTTCAACAAGGTTCATCAATTAATCAATAGCGAATAAGGATACATAAATCAAACGTTTGTATATTTTATCTCAGTGGTACCCGTAAGCAACCATAATGGCATGTAATCATTTAACCATCATCAAGTAAAGATCGAAACATAATTAGTGGTTCAAGATTGATATCGTGTGAGGTTTGGAAAGTAATCGACGTAATTTGTGTGACTGCTGAAACATTAATCAAAGATAATTCGACGGTAGAATCTAGGACATATGGTAATATATTATTTAGATGGAAATTGTTGGAAAAAGTTAAATGCCAACAATACCATCTATTTTCGGTTTGAAGGAGGCAATAATGCAATTGCAATAGTTCTGCTTTATTCTCACTCACAGTGGATGAAAGCAATTTTGTTTCACTGGGTTATAGCGGCATTTCTCCATGTATTTTTCAGCCACAAAAAAGAGAAAATCCAACGACGCAATGTCCGAAGAACGAGATGGGGACTTTTGTTCGTTTAAAACCCAGTTGCTGATTTTCTAAGAACTTTTGATATTAATTTAGTCTCAGTCGAGCTTTTGACTGCATCTTCTAAGGATCCGAGACTCTTCTGAGCTCAAGTTTTTTTCATCCCTATTTGGATCCAGACTCTTCGAGAGTCGCCTTCAGAGCCCGTTTCAAGCCCTCTATACGTGCGTCTCCACGCTCTCGAAGACCTATCCTCAGCCTGAGGCATTCATCATAAGGAATCTTCTTGTTCTTCCCCTCTTTATCCACTACCGTGTCTTCCTGGTTTTCTCTTCCTCAATAGGAACCGATGTCCGACGGATCGCAACTGACCACTCAGGCGTCCAAATTATGCGAGCATGAACAATGGCAGACCGTGTTCAATAGCATCATTACGACTTTACGTCGCACTCCCTCAACCAACGCTTGAAACAGAAGAAAATGCACACTGCCGTCATTGAAAAAGGTTTTCCCTATGGAAATGAATGCACACATCGGAAACGTCTAAGGCTCTTTTTATAAATAGATTGAAGTTCTTCTGAAATTAATTAAAAAATAAAGTTATGCCTTTATAGTATTAAAAAGTGTTCAAAATTGAACGAAACTAAGCTTTTGTTTGATATATTTCTAAATTATATTCATTTATTCACAAGTTGTGAACAAAACTGAAAATGCCCTTCCTTTAACTTGACGAAACATTCTCAGCAATCAAAAAATATGAGTCTAATGCAAAGTTTGGCCTCCACGGTTATCAATTACAGCCCTAATTCTATTGTCCAAATCCAAAATTATATTGTTGATTTCCGTTTGTGGTATTTTTCCTGTTCCTCTGACAATAGCTCCCGGAATTTAAAGCCAGCGCGAATGTTGGCCATATGTGGCCAAACTTTTCTTTGAAATATGTCCCAGACACGCTCAACTGGATTCAGATCTGACGATTGTGCTGGCCAAGGCAATGTAACGAATCTTTCATCGGTCATCGGATTCCTTCGTCGACCTGTAGACGAGCATTGTCATACATGAGCCGAAAGTTTTGGCCAACAGTGCCAGCGCACAGTGGGACTGTAAGGTCAAGAATGGTATTGACGTACTATCGAACTGTTAGAAATTGATTCGAAAAAACGAGGTCGGTTCGACCGCCAATCACTATTCCATCCCATACTACTATTGTACCACCTCTATACGAATAGGCTTTCTGAACATGTCGTAAACTTTCAACATTTCCAGACTGTCTTTACATTCTTGTTTGATTAGAATCTGCGTGAAATCCGGCTCTGGATTCATCAGTGAATAAAACTGTAGTCCAATCAAATCGATCTTGAGCTGCGGTTGTAATGCATCCACGTCCGGAATGTTGTTCAGCCGGAGTCCCAGTTTTCCTAATGTGCCCCCATAATCGACTAATAATACTTTGGAGATACACGCATGCGCTCAGCTACTTCAACTTGTCTTAAACCAGCTTGAAGAAGGCCTATCACTCCATTCGTCTCATCCAGAGTTAAATGTTGTCGTTCCGTGATAAAACACAGTACTTTCAAAGCACCTGCTAAGCACCAACTAGTATCAAGAGAATGAAATCGAGCGATAATTTTGCAGAGTACAAAATTCTAACTTTTCCATATCTGCAAGGAAATTGTTTACTTACTTTTAAATTTTTTCAATGAATTCAAATTTATATTCACAGTAAGGACTAGTGCTAATATGGTATAGTATAAACTATTAGGTTGATACGAAATTAACGACGATTTTTTTAAAATGCTTTTTCTTGCAAAAAATGGCGTTTGGTTTGCTTTATTTTTGAAAAATTTCCCTTTGTCGACAATACAAATTCATATTGAAAATTATCTGCATATTTGCAATGCTATGCTGTGTCCTTTCGACGGGGGATGGAAGAAAGTACTGTCATTTCGCGATCTCAACGAATTTTTTGGCAAAGGAATACTCGGTCAAAAGCAAGTGGAAATATGGTTCAATAAGTCTAAATTGGGTGACGTAAACCTCGCTGATGAAGACGGAAGAGGACGATCATCGGATTTCGAGACGTTAGACGGACTTTGAACGAGACGAAAACCTAGCCAGCAAGATGCTGGCCGAAGACTTCAATGTCCACGTGCGCCGTCTCGAAAAGCTCGAAAAAGTGTGGAAATTGACTGGACGGGACATGAATGAACTCTCCGACAACAACAAAGCCGAACGGATCCGTATTTTTACCGATTTGCTGCAACGAAATGAACAAACTCCATTTCTAAAGAACATCGTCACTTGTGATGAATCATTGTTGCTGGTCAAAAACGTTAAGAAAAAGATGGTTTGCGTATCGCCAGGTGCTTCACCTAAAGGAATGCCGCAAGAACCTAGCCTGTACAAATGTTATGTGGCGTGTCTGGTAGGACAGAAGTGGAATCATCTCCTGGGAGATCATTTCGAACGGCACTCAGTATTGGTGGGCTGAGTAGTATGACCGCCTAAGAGTGGCGATCTCTGGACAAAAAGCGGAAATTCAACATCAACAGCTGCGTCTACATGGGTCAACTTGACCGCCTTCACATTGCCATCGAGAAAGAACAGCCGCCCAAAAAGACCATATCGTCTTCTATCGAGATGATGCACGTCCTCATGGCGAACAACACGTCGTCGGATCGATCGTCGATGAGGAGTAGGATTTGCTCCCTCGACAGCCCTAATCGCCGACCGAAGCTCATATAGACTACCACGTCAGTCAGTTAATGAAAAACTGTCAAACAATCAAAATTTAAGAAGATTTTGTTGACTTGGTGGTCATTGTCAAAGGGTGGGTCGCCTCCAACAAGCAGTTATTGAAGTCCACGGTGAATACGCTCAGGAATAACTATTTAAACATGTTTTTGTTAACTTTTTTTATTCGTTTTATTGAATAAAATTTGTTGAAAAAATCGTCGTTATCTATGCATCAACCCATTACAATTGAAATCATCTGTTTTCGGTCATATGATTTTAAAAAAATATCTTTGAACTTTTCCGATGAGAGTATTTTTTATGTGTCTCGATTGACTTACTACGGGGTGTTGCAACGAGAACGCAACATTTAAATTTTAAGGAAAACACCGTTTTTTGCAGCAGAATGCTGAATTCTTTATTGATTTGAGATATAGACGTTCAGGTATTAAATGCGAAATAACCCATTCGATAAATGGCCGCCGCGGCTTCGGTAGCACAAATGCACTCTTCTCTCGAAATTTCGAACAACTGTTTTGTATAAATCTGGCCGCATTTGTTTGATACAGCAGATACAATTTCGGCCTTTAATGCTTGGGTGGTCTTAGATTTGTTGGCGTATACATGAGATTTCGCAAAAACCCCAAAGGAAAAAGTCGATAGGTGCCAGGTCGGACGAACGTGGAGGCCAATTCCTGTCACCATGACGGGAGATGGCCCGACCAGTTCCGTTCAACGATCCAACAGGTGAACTGTCTTCTTCGCTCTGCACGGTCTGCGGGCAAAAGTTGTTGGTTCAGGTCGATTTTGTAAAGATGGCAACGTAAATCTACGACGAAGGGTATCTGTTGAAACGTTCAAGTCTTGAGCACGTCGACGAGTCGAGGTCCCTGGATTCTCACCCGCACTCTGGCGAACTGCCGTGACGTTTGCCACCAAAGGACCGCTGCGAGGTCGTTCTGTGCCTCTCGGATCGATAGCTGAACCGGTACGACCGAATTCTACCAACCGAGCTTCTACTATTGTGATAGTGAGACTTGACAGAAAGGACGCGCTGCTTCGCGGTATATCGCTCCATGTTTACCAACTTCCATCTGTCTTCCTTCGATCTGGCACGCCGGTTCGCTTATCAAAAGAGTACAGCCAAAATGACGAGCTATTCAAATCTCGCGTTCTTATTGCAACACCCTTAATGATCAACGCAGCTAATGGACGGTCTTTACAAGAGCGAAAGCGCAGGGGGGAGGGAGGACATTAAAACGGCGGATTCCCGGACATGTCAAGTGTTTCCAATCATGGTCTTGATTTCGCAATCTGTGCTGGTGGTCGCTGTCAACAACGACAAGCCAGAAACGATATCGTTCCGATTAACATCGATATGCGCAATTTAGATGCAGCAAATGCGACCACTCGCAGTTCGAGAAAAAACTGCGCAGCACGGCACCGCGTACGTGGTGATTGACTAAGAATTGCTCATTATACGCCGCGGTCGCATTTATGACAGGACAGATTTACGAAATCACCTGCGCAGGTCGGTAAAAGTAAATTAAATTAGCAGGCAATAATGCTGATTAAAGTACGAGATTGAATCTTTGCGGGTAAAACGAAGAGAGTAAGTTTCGATAATAATAAACAAGTAAACGAAAGAGGATGGTATTTGACCGTCCATCGGACGATTTACAGCGGCAGCGCATCGGTGTGTAGTCTTCGCTCTTTACAATTCCCCAGTAGCCATTCAATACCCTATATAGGTCTTGTCTTCAAAATTTTTATCTCTCCTTCATACCTTGTTTGTAGCCGAGGGTCGAGATTTATCTCTCTTGTTTCCTCGGCCTATTTGCGACATCTGTCTTTGTTCTGCTCGGCCCTGTCATTCATTGAGATATGTTACACTACATCCTGCGATATACGCACATAATCAAAATCTGAGGATATCAAAGATTTTTATTAATAACATTTTCTCTCTCTGCCTCACTACCACAGCAGCTCAAGAAAGTATTCGTGCGCCCAGGCTAGTAGCGTTTCTCCCGCAATTTTCGCAGCTCAAAAGCAATTTTAATCATTCGAGTTCGATGAATTTTGCACAAATAAGACATCATTGCGCAGATTTATGAAAAATGTAACCGGGAAACTCTCCTTGTATAAAGAAAATAAAGAATAATGTCTTTAAGTATGGCCAAAAAAGGATTCATGCAGCGCGAAAACCAAACTTTTACGACTCTAAATAACAATGAAGTTTAGTCACTGATATTTGGTGGGATGCTCCTTAGGCTCGATCGCAGCCTACAAACAACGAATCATTGATTCAACTAAATTACAGATAATATATTCACGTATTTTGAGCCATTCGTCTAAAATAACGTTGCTTAGTTGTACTTTCCTCGAAATTTTCTCCTTTCCTTGTCTGTCTTGCCGAATCTTCCCATGAGTGCTCAATCGGATTTAGGTCCGGGGAGTGCGGTGGTGTTTTTAACAAATGAGGTGCAGGATGTCCCGCGAATATGGGTCCGCACCTACGTCCTAAAAGTATAACTAGGAAAATGTTGTAACTTGGACATCATACTGAAGTGGAAGTGGTCTTTTGATTAAAAATATTTTTATGGACATACCGCTTGCGGTTGCACCGTAAATGAGTGTCAACTCACGGATTTTAAACGGAACACCCTGTATATTATATCAAATTTCGATTCGACATTTTCCAAATATAATGCATGCCTTAATTTTACGGTTTTCGAGATATCTAGCGTTTTCCAAAAAAAAATTACTGTCCATAACGTAACGTGTGTGCGAAATGTGTTGGAATTCTCACCTACCGCTTTTTCCAGACAATCACAGAATTTGAATGTTTGTCGCACAAACCTGGAACCGTGGAAAAAATAAATTCGTTGTTTTAAAAATTAATGGTTATGACCGGCTCTATGGCTATTACAACTTCATATAAATTCAGCTAAAGGAAATTCTCTTTTTACGATATGTCGTTCCTGCTCATCTAACCATAGACAAAACCGAAGATAACTAAATGCAGCAAGAGGAATTGAAAAGTAATTAATGTAAAATTATGCGGTGCTAAAAGCTTTCATGTTTATTAAGAGACTGAAAACTTAGCTAACAAGTAATGTAAAAGCGACATAATTTTTAATAGTCGAGGTGCTAATTTTTTTAAAACATGCAGTGAATGAATGCCATTCATCATCATGTGTAATGGCACCTTTGATCCCGTGATGAGCCTTTAATTACGATAAATTAAAAATTGTTTTTTTATGTTCGAATTTATTCATTGCCCTCTGATAATCTCCTATGAATTTTAGTCTAAGCACATTTTTATACATTACAATGTAACGTTTTTCTAAAAAAATAAAGTTACTAACAACGTAACCACAACAATCGAGGGCACAATAATAGGACAAATATGACAATATTCTATCCCTTGTGTGTATTTCACGCCGCAATACAAAATCCCAGACAGCAGAGGTGACATAAACACCATTTGACACACCTAATTGATTTGTATGCTGTCATCAGATCTGCCAGTGACGGGGGCCCAGCGAACCAGAATCACCTAATATGATTGTATTGAGACCTTTTATTTCTATCATTCCTGGCGATGCGGATTAATTTTGAATTATCCGCTACTACTTTTTATGTTTTTTGCCCTTAAAATTTTTAGTGTTCCCTAATTTTAGTTTCTCAAATAATCGCCGCCACTGGCAAATTAAATGGTCGCACCTGGCCATTGAATGGAACTGAAAAAAGGTATTGTTTGCAAATAGAGTGCTACTTAGTGCTTCAACAAGAACTAATAATAGTGATTCTATAAGTTGGGGCGTCGATAATTGCAAATAATAATGAGCTGTTTTATTTTTCGTAGAAGCTGCAGTTGAGATTTTTTCGCGCAATTCAAAAGCCAACGGTGCCATTGGCGAATTGAGTCTAATTATGGGGCACATGACGCAGTGAGAAATTATTGTGCTATTGTGAGTTGACGGGGCTTGATTTATTTTTCTGGTACTTCTGGTTGTTTCAAACGAAGCAAAAAAAACTGTCTCATGAAAAAGTTAAAAGTGGTGCAAGTAATGCCAATACAGTTATAAGTTAAGATTTAACACTTTTCTTTCTTGCACGCAGCTTCTACCACTCTTTTACATAGTGAACGATCATTAAGGTTACATATACAAAAAGTCCATCAGCGTCCCTTACCCGTATCTCAAAAATCAAGGACGTTTTGCGACTCCGTTTGTGTGCGCTCATAGAGCGCACCGTGACGCTTAATTTGAGGTACTATTTGAGGCAACTGCTCTACGGGTTCCCGAGATATTGACGATTAAAGTTTGAAAATTGACAAATATTAGGGCTCACACCTGTTTTGGAATTTCTCAGGAAAATTCTCGTTTTGCGTACTCTTTAATATGCCGCGTCGCGGCCGGGGTTTCCCGGTCGGACCTCGATAGCCGAAGACTTAATTATTACAAGAAACTCAATTACTCTGTATTTAGTACCTTTATTATTATCATTATTTCTAGGTTACAAAGAAACCGCCTTCTCTTATGCCCTCGCATCGGCCGGAGTAGTAATCGCTGTCGCCCGAGCCTGCAGCTCAGCATCTCTTCGCAATTGCGGATGTGATGAAAAAATGTACAAAATGAAGAAACCGCGGCAAATCCAAAAAGAAAACATTGTTTATAACATTAAAACGAAACTACGGCCCGTATCGAGCGAATTGGTGAAAGCCAATGGTACATACACAATCTCAAACCCATTTTTATACTACTCGGAGGAAAGGAAAATGTCGTCTAGTAGTGCAAACGATATTCCGAATAAGATGGTAGATTCCGCAAATAAAGAAGCGCCAACCTTTTGGAAATGGGGAGGGTGCTCCCATAATTTGAAGTATGGTCTTAGATTCTCCAAGATGTTCCTGGACTCGAGGGAAAAGGCCGACGACATTCATTCCAAGACCAATTTGCACAATAATCAAGTAGGAAGAATGGTAAGTTAACAGGCTTATAAAGGAGTTAATTAAACTCGAATTCAACCTTTCCCATCTGCATAATATGAAAGTGTCTTATTCCCACCAAACAGTCGGATGATTTATTTTCTACTACCGGCGGTGCGGTCCACCTTTACAAACCGAAATATTTTCACACAAAAGGTATCCGGGGGCTCCGCCCCTTTCTTCGGCCATCGCATTTCGGACATCGGTTATTATTACAAGATTATTATGAAGACCACACGCGAGATATTACCATTGTTTTTGAATCCTCGAGGTGAGAGCGGTGCAGAGTGGGACTCAATTGATTTTATTCCTATGGAAATTCAGTATGGTAAATTAATTTCAAATTTCACATGTCTATAAACTGGCAAAACCTAAGAAATATGTATTGGGTGAAAGTCGGTTTTGATCTGAAGAAGGCAGGAGTGCCATATTCAGACGGGTTCGTGTCAGTAGTATAACTTAATTTCCGAATTATAACAAACTTAAAAAAGAGGAAAAACAAATTTCCAAATTCTTCTCAGGAAAAACATCAGAATTCACATCAGAAAACGTAAAGTAAGTCCTCAGTTCTTCTCAAAGAAGACTCGCAAATTTCATGCCTCTAATTATGACACTATTAATTTGAAATATGTTATACATACAGCGTGTTTCAGAAACATACCTCTTACCTCGCCAACTCGCAAAAAGCTGCGAGAGAAGTAGCTTCATTAACTTTAGCGTTTTATCGGCTTATAAGAGTGAGTCAAGATAAGCGAGTAAATTGCAAATACTTGGCCCCTTGGGGTTCTACCGTCGTTATGCTTTCTTTTGACTAAATCATAGTGCTACCACTGAGTGAACTTTCTATGGTTAAATATTTTCGGTGGTCATATTAGAACTTTAACGATAAGAAAACGAAATTATTGAGTGTACGCCTGTGCCATTACCATTCTGTATGCAAGGTTAATTATATTTTTTTTTTTAGATGGTAAAACATAACATGGACGTGAGGTGTAAGTGCCATGGAGTTTCCGGAAGTTGTCAACTGAAAACGTGTTGGAGAGCTACACCCGATCTCAGATCAATAGGGCGTCTGTTAATGGAGAAGTATGGATCAGCCATTCTGATCGATCCAAACCAAAATCCAAGTCTTGATTTAAATCTCGGAAGGAAAAACTCGAGAAAATTTAATATGTAAGTTTAAAAGGTCTTCACTCCAAGCTACCATAATGGTAAATACCGTTATGTAGGGAAAATGTGCCTGTAATTGCCCTTTAACTTTAACCTTTAATCACGTTATTATTATTTTAATTATCGTTGTCATTCCCTTGCATTCGGTTGATGAAGTAATTTTATGCAATGCATTGTTTTTGAATATACAGGGTTTCGCTAAAAGGCCCGGACAAAATTCTACGCCAAATTTCTGAGGTAAAACACGACATCGTGTATTTTGAAAACCATCCACTTTTGGACTGAGATAAATTGGGTTAAAATCATGTTTTCGCCTCAGAAATCTGTGGTAGAATTTTGTATAGACATTTTCGAAACACCCTGTATATTTAGTTTTCATTTGCTTCATAGTTCCTTTTTATCGCTTACCGGTTTACTTCTTGTTTATGTTCTTGGCGGCTTTTCAATTTTCTTTTTCTCCCAATTTGGTTCGTGTTGCGACTTAAGGATCCATTTTTGGTTTGGAGTTCGAATTTCTATTTGGGAGTTCGGCTCGTGTTCCGAGTTGGGGGATCGTGTTCGGTTGCGGAGTTCGGGTCCGTATTCCATATTTAGTTCCATAAAAGTTCCATAGTTATAAACTTATGTGCCTAAAATGGCCCGTCGTGTTCTGTAGGGTCAATTAAAACCTAGAGACCATCATAGGGATAATCGAAAAAACTCAAAGGATATTTTTATTAATTTTGTTATAGTAGGACCAATTGAGTTCCATAAAATGATAAGTTGAATCACCGCCACACACATTTTCATTTTACGTTATACACTGACCAGAAAACTTGTATAAAAAAACATGTTGGTCATGGTATATGATGGTTTTGTTTAATCATATATCATCTGCTTCGATTTGATATCGATAGGGTGAATTCAAACAATCCATACAAGAAGGTAACAATTCAACCCCAAGCCAAACGGAAGAAATTCAAAGGAAACAAAAGAAAACAGGATTTGACCTTTGATCTTCTCTACTATGAAAGATCACCGAACTTTTGTGATAACATTACTTCGTTGGATATACCTGGTACTACTGGACGAGCTTGTAATAGGTAAGACTAGGGAATTAAGGGCGAGTGGATCAGGGTAATGAGAATTCTAACCGAACCAAGTATATATCAATTTCTATTGATTTTTTAAAGTATTTTTCTTTGATTTCATGTCGCTGAAAAACGCAATAATTCTTTGGAACTGTACCAAATCTTTTTTACTTCAGCACGATTAAGATGGGTCCCAATAGTTGTACGTCTCTTTGCTGTGGAAGAGGATACAATTCAGTCAAACGTACCAAATTGGAAAGGTGCCATTGTGAATTTGTCTGGTGTTGTGAAGTAAAGTGCGACATATGCAGTGAAACAAAATGGATAAATGTGTGCAAATGATCAATAATTTATTTATATATCTATTTGACGAGAGGGATATGAATGTGATTCATTCAAATAGCGAATTCTTTTTTTTTCTTATTTGGAAATATTTACGAACGCACAACTGTGTTTATTTACGCGTATACAGGATTAGAAAAATGAACTAGAACCAAATATATTTTTTTAATTATCCAATTGAAAAGAGACATGCAAATTTTTAATGGACCACTCGGTATGCCTACTGGGTAGTACCGTCCATGGGGAGTCGCTCTAGACCTAGGAAAAACCGAAGAAGTCGTTTATGTCGAAGTCACTCCAGATGTCGCTCCAGAAGGAGTAAGCATAGTTCAGTCTATTTTTCTCTAACTCAAACCGTTTAGTACGGCAACTGAAGCACCCAACAAAAGGTCTGCGTTCCAATCAGATGTATTTAGAAAGAAATTTTAATGTTACAACACTATACGGCCTTTGAATTCCAAGGTAAATTAAAAATGTTATACTACACCATGTGTTTAATGTAAAATTCACATGCTGCCATAAGTTTCACGTGAAACCGGCAAAGCCGGACTTATGACAATATTTTTCAGAAGGTAGATCATATCAAGGAACCTCTAAGAAAATTGTTCTGGTTCTTTTTACTGATCCCGTATAATAATAATAATTTATCTTTTTACCTTTAAATTATCGATCTATTATACAAGGTGTATACCCTGTATAGTTGTTAAATATAAATATTTAACTATTTATTTGAATTATTGTAAAATATTATTTATAATTATTATTGTTAGATAATTTGTAGATTGTGTTAATGATTTCAAATGGCCATTCGAATATCTAATGTACACAGTTTCAGGTATCGAATTGTTAGAGAACAGCATGAAGTATAATTTCGATAACTGCCAACATTAGCACACTTGTTTATGTATCTATATTTATTATTCCCTTATTATTTTTTAATTAAATTTGAAAATAAATATTTGATTGAATTTCTCACACTTCTTTAACACTTCTCTCTTAAGATGAATCAGCGCATTATTATTGCACTGATGGCTTCTTCAGATCCCCAGAGGACCGATGTCAGATAGATGTAGAGTATAAATTTCTGGAAACCACTGAGTAGCGTAAATTACCGCCTGCTAATAATGTTAATACGGGGCATGAAGACATTATTACCGTACATGGTGGCTCAAACATTAAGGATTCGTAGTTTTTTTTCATATATTAATTGCCCCCCTCCCCTCTACCTGTCTCTTTCTGAGCTACCCCCACCCTATCTTTCTCTCTTATTTATAACCTTTTCGACATTTGTCTTTAAATAGTAAACCGATCGACTGCCGACTTAACGAAATTCAGCTAAAAACCATCTTAAATTCCATATTTTCCCTATAATGATCCAGTTACATATAGAAGTATAAGTCGACAAACTTCGGTTTAGATACTTTATAGCTCAACTTCAACACCCTCTAAAATGAGCCCAGGCACCAGCTCCATATGGACCGGATTCGAACTTGACGTAGGTGATTTCACGTCACTATTCGCCGAACTATTCTCAGCATTTTCTTGAGGTGTAGGTATCGAAAACCTTCTCACAGCCCTTAAAACTTGCTTCAATGAATCACGTCTACTCGAGGAATAGCATTCGTTGTCCTTCTGAAAATTAGTCTTCCTCAGCATTCCCTGGAAGTTAAAAGGAGGATCATCTTCACTGGCGGAGTCTCTTCTGAAACATTTAGTTCAAAATAGACGAAACTGTGATAATAACTCGTTTTGCAGTGAATCATACCTTTGAGCTATAGTCCGTAGCTCTGCAATAGGATCGACATTTCTCGGCTTGGAGGTTATGTTGCTGGATTTGATAAAGTGAAAATCGCTGTTAGCTGGAGTTGAGTTGTAGGTGTTCTCCTTCGACTCCATTCTACATAAATATATATTTTGTATCATTATGATATTTTTATATACCATTTTTACTTACTTAAAGTCGACCTTCTTCAATTGAACCGAACCAAACCTCTCCTGTTTCTCTTTGAAATTATCGTTGCTCCTAAATTCTGTTCCAGTTTTATATCCTCGCCGATTATCATCAGTGCTACCATCGGTGATTTCAAACTTTTTAACTTTAAATTTCTCCTCATTCTTCGGGACACTGCTATTCGTTGACAACACAGTCAAGGAATGCTTTGGATCTCTCGTATATGGGATTGACATCAGATCAGTGTTTAACTCTTCGTTACCCGAAGAACACGAGGATTTTGGATCATGGTTGCGCCACTTGTATGGAGTATCCCAAGATTCATTCGCCAATCCTCCTCTAAAAATCGATAAAATCAACATTCGAAAATTATTTTCTCCTCTTTTTGACGTACCTAACATTCGTCAAAGGGTCTTGTAGTATTGCCGTATCAAGAAAAGGGATCTCATTCAATCTGAATTTCATTTTCATCACAATAGGTTTCACTTCACCTATCCAACCCGCAACCTGAGCTTTTCTATCAATTCTATTGAAATCGACAGAGTTCTGAATTTTTTGAACGTGATAGAAGGCATTTTGATTATAAAAATGAACCTAAAACAATTTGCATTGTGGTAGAAAATTTTCATGCCAAAATGGCGCACCTGCTGAGAAAAGTTGAACAAATCGTAAAGTTTCATTGCTCGATACCTCATCAAAACGTGGAAAATACTATGGGATTTCCACTTTTTGGCAAACGGTAAAATGAATTTTCGGTCGTTATCGCCTAAAGGTTCGTAAAAGTCTGGTACCTGATTATGTTTCTGAGCTGACTTTCTGTAAGCTAAACCAAAATTTTTTTTTATCAGACAAGAACACGTTCTGTACCCTTTTGAATAACTTCTGCTGCTTCTTCAGGTGTCATAACACTGCTTCGACGCCTTTTCCTGATCTCTTCAACTGAATTAATCAATAAGTACCAATAAAATTTCATTCTAACTGCACCCGTAGTTCTACTTACTACACTCTGATTCTTGCTCTTTATTTTGTTTATTTATCTTGCACTTAACAAGAAACCCCCTCATTATGCTTTGAATTTTCACTATTTTCCTCACTTGCGTCTCGTAAAGTCTCGATAGGTACTCTTCGTTGTAATACTTCAGGAACACTTTGGACTTTCCAATGGCCCATTCTTCCATTTTCAATCTGATCAACAACAGACGACAGTTGTCCTTGTTGATGTCCACGCATTCATCGAAATCAAATGCCAGGAATTTATATCTAGTATAAAAATAAGCATTTTTCTAACAAGTACGGAAAGCAATACTTTTCCGCACGCTATTGTAAATTGTCCGAGCAACGCGAAGAGATCCGCCGTGCACCTGTACCCAAATGCGTGCGGAAAAGTAAACTTTAGTGCACGCAAATAGGGAAGTATGATATAGTAATTTTGAAATAAATTTTTTGAAGGATTTGGTACCGTCTTAAAAACTCTGGAAAAGATATTCGATGAGGAAAGCCTTCCTGTCGGATTTTGGCTGTTTCTACAACAGTCAATGGGCGGATTTGGTGTTTGACTAATTCCCTGTCGAAAGTTTGGGGTTTGTCCTTTAGGTTGGATCGTATGCACCTGTAAATGAACCCAATGAGCATTAATTAATCTTCAACGAAATACATACTCCCAAACAAGCAATTACAAAGTTACTTAAGTTCTTGGTAATTTTTTTCCCTAATATCTAAAAACCGACATTTTCATTAGTTTTCAATCACCGCCATCGTTTTATTGAAAATTTTCATGATTAATTTTCTCAAATAATTTGAACCTGCGCACGGAAAGACTACTACCAGACCTGAACCCGATTTCGGGCTTGGTTGGGTATAGGGACCTGATGGGGGCCACCTGGCAAGTACAAGTGAAAGTTAAAAATCGCTTCCGTGCCATCATCCTAATGGACAGAAATGAATACCTACCTGTCGAAGAATATTCTTTCAAATTTTGAGATATGATCTGATTAATGTTCATTTACTTCCACGATTGTTCCGTATTTGCAAGCTAAAAATTTGAGGTCATGTGTACATACCTCACGAAGTGTGTACCTCCAGAACCACCTCCAACTGACAGCTCCTTAAGCAAATCCAAGCACACGGCTTTAAAAATAGCTCCTGAGGTCCTCATATTACGAATTTGAGAATATTGATCAGCTATCTACAAAAAATCATCATACTAAAAAAAAAAACGGATTATTCCATTAACTACCTTTTTGCATCCTGACCTAGTTCTACAGGTATTGTTATCTGCTGAATTTGTGACTAAACACCCTGTCCTATCTAATTTCTTTGTAAAAAGCGCTTTTATGATCGAATTATCCGAACCTCTCAGTACTTCAATTATCTCTGGGGGAAGAAAATCGCGGTTCTTTTCAGTCATATCTCTGACGTTATATGAGACGATTCCTGTATAATGGGCAACAGCAAACTCCATCGGCTTTGTTATCATTACCCTGCAGGATTCTTGGTTTTGTAAGTTATCTAAAGAATTAAAGACAAGGTTATTCTTGCAGGTGATAAGTAGGTGATTTTACCTATGATATATTGTCCTCCCAAATTTCGTTTTGCAGCATCATCGATAATAGACAAAACGCCCTCGGGCTTGTTAAGTAACTGGTTAAGGGTGGCTCTGTTGTTGAAAAAACTGAAAGGCTGCAAATCGATTCCTTCTTCCTGAGCATCCTGCATTTCCCAAGCAAAAATTCTTTGTAAAAAATGGAATTGCAGTTGTTCGTTGAAAATATTTATGAAGAGCTGAGGCAAATGATTTTGTTTGAAACATTCAAACCCCGGGAAGTCTAGTAAGTGGATGGAATATTTGCTACCGCTAAAAAAAAGAGAATTTTGTTGGTTTCTACCAGAAATCAGGGCGAGATAAACTCTTAGAGAAAAAATCGGGCAACGTAAATATTATTCAATTTGAATCTTAAATGGATTTTTTCGTTTTATATCGACTTAAAAGTTTTTTTGGAAAATTGTAGACGTGTTCGTTTTACTCATTTCGGAATATTTATTTCGCCTAAGATTGCAATTGATTTATCATTACACAGGATCAAACCAATAGATGCTTTTTGACCTAGATTTTTGAACACCCTGTGGAAGAATCTGAAGACAATATGAGATGTCTTTGTATCCAGTTGTAAAATTTTATGTTTCCTTAACTTTCCTTTTTTTGATTGATCACAATACATCCATTCTAAAAGGAATTACAACTTTTTTAAGAAAAAGATGCGATTTACCAAAAAAAAATCAAAACATGTCGAACAAATAAGCGATAATAAACAACATAAATCAATATTCAAGTTAAAGATAAATCAAAGCTAATACCGTGTATTTTCTTCTTGTCCTCTAATCTTCTTGTGCTCTAACAGCTGCTATACGGGGAGGTGAGTTTAAGACACAATTAACAATTAATCTTTGCGGAATACTTTTCTACTCGTCAAGAAGAGCTACTCGAAGGTTCACAATTTCAGGTTTCTAGCTCTGGGTTATGCATACGTTTCCCTAGCATGTCCGATAGATGTTCAACTGGGTTTAGGCCTGGACTACGAAGAGGCTAACTTAACCTTTGCATTTCCATCTGATTTAGGTAATTGCCAACAACTAACGTTTCTTGATGAAAATGTTTCTTTAGTATTGTTTGTTTGTTTGACATATTTAGATTTTTTTTAATAAATAGTATCTTTTTGTTAAAAACATTGCAACCCTTTTCAAAATGGATGTATTGCTATGAATCAAAAAAGGGAAGGTTAAGGCAACATAACGCTTTACAATTGCATGGAAAGATATATTATAGCATCTTGAAGTTCTTTCACCCTGTATAATGACAAATTAATTACATCTTTTGATGAAATTAATATGCAGCCATGAATAAAATGAAAACTCCTACAATTTATCAAAATGGATATAAAACTAAAAAAACTATGCAAGATTTAAATTGAGTTATGTTGTCCGGTTTTTTATGGTCAAGAGTGTAATTATAATATCGCCTCCGTATACAACAAAGTGATTTAGGTTAGGAGGTTTCTTATTTGCATTAACTTACAAAATTGCTTTTCCAATTTCTAACTTTTCATTAATCAATCCAACAACATAATCAATAAATCTGTTGTATAAATTATTGACCAACGCGTCCCTGATACTTGTGGCTTCATTCCAAGAGTTTCTCTTTCTAATAGCGCTTCTCTTTTTAATTAAGCAGTAGTTGGTTAATGACCAAATAAATTTCCTTTCGTCCAATCCCAATAATTCTGAGAAATTCGCTGCATAACACTTATTTTCCAAAATTGCTGAACCGTCTTCATCGTCTTCAGTAAATTTTATTTCTCCTGAAATTAAGTTGAGCGCGCTTGACGATTACTATTTCAAACGAATTCTCCCTTTCAATCTAAATAAACGAGGCTTTGAAATGTTTCCATTTCTTCCATACCTAAATTTAAAATTGCAGATATCACAGAGAAGAAAGTTGTTATCTGCTCTTCCGTAAACTCAAATTCTTCTAAATAGCTGAATATTTTCTTATATTTAATAATATTCCCCTCAATGTCATCTCTTGGCTTCTTCACAAGTTGTTTGCCATCAGCAAGTATACGCAAATACTTGTAGTCTCTGTTATTACATAACTTGTACTTCTCAGTTGCATCGCTGTGCACAATTCCATCGTAAATATAGTAGAGAATGTGAAAATTGCATTGAGACCTGAAACCAATCGTGCGCTTTTTAGTACGTATAAGTCATTTTTTATTAACTTTTTGCTTTTACAATTACATTTCTACTATGGAAAGACTCCGTTTTAATTAGTAATTTCCGTCCCAAAAATTTTTAAAAATTACCATGGACAAGAGGGGAGCGGTCTAATTCGTGGAACGAACCATTATGAGCTTAGGCCTTGAAATCAATAACACTCCTACATTTTCCTCGTAGAATTTTCTTTTTAATCAGAAATACTTTCCTTTTAATTTGAAACTCGGTATTACTGAAAAAGTACCACGCTGCAGGCCCCCGCGGTCTCTTGATCTTCCAAGCTTCGTCGCGATTATTATTTATTTAATAATTAATATTAATTAAATATTTGCGGCTTGTGGCATTCCAGAACCGAAACGAAATTTGATGGACAATGCACGCTTGGAAATTTTCCGTGACCAATGTGGCCCCCTTGTCGAATTGAGTACACACGAACCTCACGAGAAGTTCAAATTTCTTTCTCGTGATTTCTCTTTTTATTGAGCCTCAGTGACAGTCAAAATGGAGCAATGGTCAGGATTAGAGTAAAAAATACGATAAGTTTTACTCACTATTTCTGACCGAGTAACACTCACTTGGACCAATTCTACTGAGGGTTAATGACAGGCTATAGGTGTAGGCCATCTTTAACGTTAAAAAGGGAAATCCTAAGAAGCAAAAATTAATTAAACTTACAAATCAGTCGATGATATCCTCCACTTCTCCAAAGATAAAATTTTAAACTTTGCTGCAGTTAACTTTCCTGATTGACCGAAGGATATATCGGTCTTGAAGACACATCTAAAATATTTTAATCTTATTGTAAACTAGTCAAAATGAATTAAGGACCAGTTTTAATTACGCTTGCGATTTAGTGCCCTTTTATACAGGTTCCGTATAATTCTATTTATTGGTACCTTCTCAATAATAAAATTAAGGAATATCAAAAATGATAATTTTGTGTTGGCATGGTTTCCTAACAAGGCGACAAAATCTCATTTTAAAAAATATTCAAAATAATAATTTATTTGCTTTGCAATGTTCATAGCAGTGCAGTGCATTGCATTCTCTTCTTTGATGATTCTGATGCTAAAGCTAGGTCTATTGCCGGAAGAACACTTTTAAATCGAAATAAAGTGATCCGGGCAGTTACTCTGTTTGAAAAAGTTTACTCCGTTTCGAGTATTGATCGAAAACTTCAAAAAAGCCACTCGGTAATTTCTAGATTTCTTAGCCGGCATAGGAACTTTGGTGCAATCGCCAGAAGACCGTAACCTGCTCGAGAAATGATAACAACACCTCGTGAAAAACGCAATGTGATAAAATCCGCTCTCCAAAATATATCAAGAACAGCAAAAAGCATTGCTGACATTAATTTCGGCGCTACTGGAAGGTGAATATCCGCCCTGACTCTAAGAAGTAGGCTTTACGATGCCAACATGTGGTCCAGGATCAAAGCTGTGAGGTCCCAGTTAACCCGTGAATATCTGAGAGGACGATTAAATTTTCCAGAAACCGTTTTGATTGGAAATTTGATCAATGAGGACACATTCTAGATGGCATTGTAAATGGGCGTCGGAACCTAGAGGACATTGTAAAACCTTACATCATCCCATTTGCAGCAGAAGGTCAAAACCGTGTTCTTCACTACAATAATGCGGCTCCCCATACCGCCCGATTAGGAACGCAATACCTTCAGGACCATAATCTCAAAGTTTTGGAGTGGCCAGCCAATTCTCCAGACCTGAACTCCATGGAACATCTTTCAGATGCTCTTCAGAGAAAATTGAGAAATCGTCCAACTACAGAACATTTGGCAGAATACCTGGCAGAAATGCTCCAGGAAGAATGGAACAATATTCCAAGGGAAATGATAGGAAACCTAAACTCTATGCCCAAACGGTGCCAAGAAGTCTGATTAGCCCAAGACAGGCGCACTCATTATTAATTTTCTTTGTTTATTGCATTTGTTAAGTTTATTTCAACAATAGAACTTGGTAAATAATTCAATTCTTGCAGCAATTCTTTAATGTGTTTATCATTTTTTGCTCAATTTTTACGAACCAAACGTTTTTTTTAAGCCTGATGGTTTCCTAAGTAACCCATTTGCTAACTTAAAAAAATATATATAAAATTAATTTTAGGATCATTTATAAAAGTGGTCCTTAATTCGTTTAAACTAGTTTATGTTCAGAATTTCACTCCCAATCTAACAATTTTTCCATTTTTTCTCATTTTTCCCAGCAAACTTTTCATCATATATTTAACGCAGCTCCAGCCCTTCATCACCTTGTAGAATAATCATTAGTAGGAGTACTCGCGTGGGTTAAAGCATGAATCAGTTTCACCCCATGTCTGATTCTAAATACATTTACGGGCATCTGCCCCGCAATATAAAATAAATGATCTATAATATGAAGGTAGTTTGTCGTCTTTCCGGAGGCACTTTCACCTGAAACAGCAACAAACAATCAAATATACCATGAGAAAATAATTACTGAGTTGCCAAAGAACACCTGTAAGGACTATCTGTTGGGGAATTTTATGATGCAAAACATTCTGATAAGCTGTGTCAGCAATTGCGTAAATATGAGGGGGATTGTCTGATCGAGATTTCTGGACATATTTTTTATGGTACTGAAAATGGCAAAATTCATCAAATGCTTAAAGTTGTAAACAATACCTACCTCTGTTCCGTAATTGTGGAGCTTTTGATAAGGGTTGAAACTTAACAAAATGTCTCCAATGAAGGTATAAAACTCTTTATTTTTAAATCGTTCTTCCAGTAAGTTTAGAACGGTTTTCTCTGTGATAGTGTCTAAATCCGCTAAATCTTCCTCGAGGATTTTTTCCAGATTTCCATTTACTGAACGTTTTAAATATTTCCCGACTACTGCAACATCTGACTGTCTATCACAAATACTGACTCTATTGTTCTGGATCAAGGATTTTACTTCTAAGCTTAACTATAACGAATTTTTCATTAGTAGATGCGTCTTATCTATCACCATTCCCTCTAATACATGATAGTTATTCTCCGGAATCTGTCCGAAAAATGGATGTTCGATTATTTCGACGATGTAGGGTCTATGTTCAAAATTTTTCACTAGACATCTGCAAAGTTCTTCAATCAGATCATTCTGGATTCTTATTAGGAGCAACTCACTCGGTAATAAAATCGTGAAACTGCTCTGAGCAATTCCCGAGCTTCTCCAGAGTAGGAGGGGGATTTTTGGCGACTTGAATAAGAACCCTTGAAGGGTGCATATTCTGAAGGGGCGCCCTCCCTTCAGCTAATTCGATTGCAGTTATTCCTAAGCTCCAGACATCAACCCTGTTAACAGTATATTCACAAAAAAAACTATGATAAAATTGTCCCTAACCGGTTATCATAGAAGCCCTTTTGGTTATCTTTAGAATTGGTTGTCACTACCTCTGGTGCCATCCAACATGGAGATCCTACAGTCTCACATAGAACTCCGGTTGCTGTTATAAGTTTCTTAGAAAGGCCAAAATCGCATAGTTTCACTTCTCCTTCTTTAGTCAACAAAATATTAGAAGCTTTGACATCTCTGTGAATTATTTTATGCTCGTGTAAGTAAATGAGGGCCTAAAAGTTTCGGTTTTTTGGTGTGTTTTGAAGTTCTAAAGTGTTTATTACCTTCACAACTTCTTTTAAAATGTAAGCAATATGTTCCTCCGACAATCTTTTGTTCTTTCTTATCAACCCAATAGCCAAATCCAACGCATTGTTACCTTCACAATTCTGCCAGAAAACTGAATTTAAACAGCTTTACTAGCTATAAATCTTAGTCCTACCTCTAGCACAAGCCACACTTCATTGTTTTTTTTAAAAATGCCATAAAATCCCACAATGTACATACAACTTCCCAATTCTTTGAGAATTTCATACTCCTCATCAACAAAAGCTGCCGCATCTTTGTCATATTTTTGAATTTTTATTGCCACCTTCTTACATGAAGCTTTCGTGTCAGTGGCGTTGTACCTTAAGGTTGTTAAAATTTAAGTTAAAGCTCCAGTTTAAGTTACTAAGATAAAACTCAAAGTTGTTGAAATTAAAGCAGTTGTGAAAGGCATTTACGTTTAAAAATTATTGACTTACACATTGCCAAAAACCCCTTGGCCCAACAGGTCACCCAGTGAATATCGGTCGCCGACATCCGGTATTGTGGCCAATAAGGTATTTTGCATTTTATTGAATTTAAATTTAAGAATGTCTGTGTTGATATAGTATCCTGAAAGACTTAATTAACTCAGTTGATCAATCTAACATTCAAAAGTGGTTTAGTTAATTAATCCCAATTTCATCTGTTATGCTTAGGAATTTTTTTTACAATTTTCCTACTGACGAACTTTGAAATTTCTAAAGCCGAAAGTTTTTAAAAGATAATTGGCATACGCAAAGAAACGTATAGGGTACCTCAACCTATGTCAGTCTACACAAATGGAGTTCCAATACCTTTTTGCTGTCTGAAATTATATTTGAACCTGTTTTTTAATAGCAGTTCATAGGTATTTTTCAATTAAAAAACAACTATTTTCAGTTACCAAAAAAAAAAGTTTAAAAATTCTTACAGAAAAAAGTATTGGTCTGTAGATGTTGCCAAGAGAAAAAAATGTTCATTTATTAGTTATATTTCTTAGTAGAAGGAAATTCCCAACTTAAAAATCACAATAAATAATTGTATCAGCGCAAAGGAATGTGGTCCAGTACAATAAATATAGGTACAGGGTGTTCCAAAAGTAATGCGAAAAATACCAACGGCAGATTCCGGCCATCAAAATATTAAGATCGAACACAGTTGTATTTCATAAGTTAATATTAACAAAGATACAGGGTTTTAAAGTTCAAATTTTGTTTAAAAACTTCACAGCGTTTTGACTTGTGATGCTGATATTTGGTATCCGGGGGTTTTCGGACGTGGCAAACAGGCTAGTACTATCAATTCTATTGCAGCTAATAAAGAGTGTCACTTGAATCCGGCTTCGCAAGTTAAAAAGACCCAATTTTTTGTAGATTATTTAATATTTTAGACAAAGAAGGTGTATAACCTGTCAGTAATTTCTGTTTTGGTCCTTTAAGGTGCAGAATTCTTGACCACCTTGCTGGTAGCTAACTGGATTAATACGGGAGGACCACTCTGAGTTTTGTAATCTCAGAGAAACTGTTTGTGATGGTAACCTTTACTATTGCACTTAACTTTATTGATTACAATATAATGACAGGTATAATTTGTGAGTTAGCATCTGAGCTGCGATGCGTGATCTTCGTGTTCAAGTCTCAAACCTAACTAACTGTCCTTTCAAAGTCCATTCACGTCGTTCCTTGGCGAAAAACTAACAAAGGGTTCTAAATATTCCCAGAGTAATAAATTAGAGTCTCAGGGTATCGCCTAGACTAAACCTAAACAAAATTGATTATACTACGACTGGCTAACTAAATACATTCCAGAATTCTTAAATTATCCTTAACTAAATCATGTTTGAATAGATCGATTGTCCTCAGATATTAATTTCAGGGATATTTGTATAATTCTTAACAATTTCAAAACTTGAGTATTTTTGAGATATTTATATAATGTACAATGCATATAATACAGAAAAACTTCAATTTCAACCCGTTTTAAGGAAAAATTAATAGTGACTTTGACAACCTACCACTCCGTCAGAGTACAAACACCTACTAACTTCGTTTAACTTCGCCAGCTCTCGGCTCTATTCGAAAATACGTACATATGGTTCAAATCAAGTAAGTTTTTATGCATGTCACAAGTTTCGTATCAGCAGTGATGCCACATCTTTTCAAAATTAATATATACAATCTTCTTACACCAACTGTTTAAGAATTTGGACATTATACCAACAATAACAATATCGCTAATAAATGACCAGAAACGCTATTTTAGTTCCCAAAAGTACAATTATTACGGCAAAAATTGATGAATATAGAATGCTACGGCTTAAAACGTCAAATTAAACCAAATGTCAAAAAATTAATCGGCAACCGTGCAAAAAAATAGGGTGAAGTGTAGACATTGAAATATACAGGGTGTCCTCGAATTACGTGGCCAAAATAATACCGCAGATTGTTTGAGTGAAAATAAGTCGATTTAACTAAACTTCCCTCAGTCCAAAAGTTGATAATTATGGAGCTACAGGGTGTTAAAGTTGAAAAAAAAATCACATTTTCTTTAATATCTTTCGATTTCTTTGAGTTAATTTCACGAAATTTCATATTTGAGGGTGTTTTAGGATACGAAATTCAAATTTATTAACGATTTAGTTGTTTCTTCTAGGGGGCGCCACAAGCGACCATTAGAATACATTTAAATCTCTGTAACTTTTTCGTGCCACGGTGTATATTATTTTGGTATTTAAAAACCTTTTTCCCTACCTTTTATACTTAGAAAAGGTATACTTTATTGACGTCGAAAAACGCATAATTCTAATGCGCTGCATATTTGCGTTAGCGCTTTTAAGTAAATAACTCAGTTGGCTATGTTTTTAATTGACATTTTAACACTTGAATTTGTTTTTCAAATGTCAGTTTTTTTATTTAGCCCTCAGTTTTTCTTGTCAGTTTCGCTTCTTGTTCCTGTAAATATCCATAAGTATGGCCAATAATAATTTAATTAATTAGTAAGTGTTATTCTCGCTTGTTGTTGTTTCTTTGTTAATTATTATTTTTGTTTTCTATTTAATAATATCTGATTTTGAAAACTTATTGTTATACTTTTACTAATAATTATTTTTGAAAAACTTAATTTTTTTTAACGGAAAATAATTTTAAGGTAATTTGCATGCATCATCAGGCTTAGATGCGTTTTTCTCCAAAACCGTTGCTTCTAGCGACGTCAATAAAGTATACCTTTTCTAAGTATAAAAGGTAGGGAAAAAGGTTTTTAAATACCAAAATAATATACACCGTGGCACGAAAAAGTTACAGAGATTTAAATGTATCCTAATGGTCGCTTGTGGCGCCCCCTAGAAGAAACAACTAAATCGTTAATAAATTTGAATTTCGTATCCTAAAACACCGTCAAATATGAAATTTCGTGAAATTAAATCAAAGAAATCGAAAGATATTAAAGAAAATGTGATTTTTTTTTCAACTTTAACACCCTGTAGCTCCATAATTATCAACTTTTGGACTGAGGGAAGTTTAGTTAAATCGACTTATTTTCACTCAAACAATCTGCGGTATTATTTTGGCCACGTAATTCGAGGACACCCTGTATTTTTATACGTTATTAGCATATTAAATTTTAAACATTAATGAGACATTAAACTTACGACTGATATCGAAAACGGTCCAGTTTCACGGCGGCTAATAGGTATACCTTTTTTATCTAGAATTTTCCACAAAATAATATTTTTTATGAATAGGACTACTAGACCCGCGTTAAAAAAATTAGAGCCCTTTTACCTAGCCAAGACGGTTTCAAGTGGTGCCCCCTATTACCTACAATAAAGCAGCCAACACTAGCCTGTTTGCCACGTCCCGAAATACCCATACACCAAATTTCAGTACCATAAGTCAAAATAAAATTTTAACTTTAACGCCCTGTATCTTTGTTCATACATATGAAGTTTCGGAATAGAACAATTGCTCCGTATCTTAATATCTGGATGGCAGGAATATGCCGTTGCTTTTTGTTCTATTCCTTTTGAGACACCCTGTATAATCCAATCGCAGGGAATGTTTAGCCCCATATGTCTCCATGTCATCTGTGCCGTCTAGAAGGTATAAAATTCCCGCAAATTACATAACGAGATAACTACTCCATTTGCGCCGCAATCCGCGGTTCCCGATAAATCGACATAGTTGGTCCATTAATGGAAAAATCGTCTCAATTATCTTCTGAACAATTTGCTAATTAAAGGAAAACAGCGCAATTATTTAAAACATGGCCGGTCAATTAGCCATAGCCTTTTTCATATTGAAAAATGTTGAATGTTGCATTTCTGTCGTTAACACAGATAGATCGAATTAATCGGCATGCTTTTACAGCTAATTGACTAATTTGTACATGATTTTACATTGTTCCATTCAATGTAATAGTACCCAGCTGACCTTTAGTGGTCACCTCCGATCAAAATAATCTATCTAAACTACTTTCACTTTACATTTTGAGAACAAATGAAACTATCGTAAGTTGTTTTCTTCTCATACACCATAATAGGACATTATAATGATTTTCATAGAAAAAATTTAACTAAATAGTTATGATGTAGATAACAAGTCGGGAATCAGCATTTCCGCATTTAGCTGTATCAAAAATATAAGGATAAAAAATTAAATTCGATATGTCCATTATAACGCACAATATCATGTTTTTCAGGTTTCCAAGAAAGATGGCTAAACGTGGTTACGCACATATTTTTAACGGATATTATATATATTCTCATATTTATTTTATAAAATTTAATGTTGTCAGGTACCTCGCCACAAATATACAGGGTGTCTGTAAAAGGTCTGTAAAAAATTCTACCACAGATTTCTAAGTCGAAAACATGACTTTTTAATCCAATTAACCTAAGTCCAAAAGTTGACGGTTTTCAAAATAGATGACGTCAAAGTGACGATTTAAAATTTTTTTTTAATTAATTACTTCTTTGTTAATCCCATTATTTGAACAAAATGTCGCATCAGGTGGTTTTTAAGGACGAGAAATCTGAATCAGTTTATATTTTTGACGTACCTTGAAGAAGGCGCTGTCAGCGCTAAGTGATTTCTCATTAAAGGTGTACAACTTTTTATCAGCTGACATAAATTTTTTTTGTGCTAAATTTGTATTTACCAACATATTTCATGAGAAACAGTATCTTGATACGAGTCTCTATGGACATTCCTTCTTGAGATATTTGAAGTTTAAAATACGCTGCGTGTTTTGAAAAATAATTCTAAAGTACATATTTATACATACAGATAAAACGAAAAAAATGAAAACATTCAATTAATCTTCGATTCTTGTATTTAAAAAATATATATTCATGTTTTTACTTAACAATACCAACTTTTTATTAAATATTTATTTTGCTGTACTATGCGAGTAAATAATAAGTACTTTAAAGTTATTTTTGAAGCATGCGACGAACATTAAATTTCACATATCTCAAGAGAGACTTATACAAAAATATCATTTTTTCATGAAATATGTAGAAAAACAAAAATTTAACTGCAAATAAATTTTATACCGCATGATAAAAAGTTGTACCTCCTTAGAGTTCACCTAGCACCGACAGCGCCCTCTACAATCTACGTCGAAAACGTAAATAGATTTTCATTTTCCGCCCCTAAAAACACTTAAAAGCGACATTTTTTTCAATTGGTAGCATTGTAGCATCAATTAATTAATTTTTTTTCTTTTTAATCTTCACTTTGACATCCTTTGTTTTGAAAACGTCCACTTTTAAACAAAGATAAATTAGGTGAAATCGTAATGTTTTCGTCTCAGAAATCTGTAATAGAATTTTGTGGAGACCTTTTAGGGACACCATGTATATTTTTATATGTGGTAGAAAATGAATTAAGGACATACAAGACGCCAATAAAAACTGAAAAAAGACTCTCTTGAAGAACTCTTGAAAATTGTCTTACCAATAAAGCAACACAAACTATTTCCTCAATTCCACTCGATTCCTTCTTTCTCGTCTAAAAATCCACGATACGTCGTGACTTTTTACTTCCCATATCAATTACACACCTAATTCGCAGAAGGTAAAGAAATTTACTGCAAGAGCGTTTTTGTAACAGGTCTAAGCTAATTATATAGAAGCCGTTTAAGGCTTTTTAAATGGGATTTGAATTAACCTCCCGTGTTTCTGTATGAAGAAGATATATCAGCTTTTTATTGAAACATTACACTAACGTTAAATAGGGTAATTAAGTTTTTGCGGTGAGAACTTTCTTGTTTTATACACACTTCGGTCTTTTAACGATATACAAATGGAAAGAGACAGATAACCAGGATGATATTATAATCACCTCAACATAGGCAGTATAATGTCTATAGATTTCGCAAGAAAATGTGTCAAAATTTTATTTATCTCAGTTTTTACTTATGCTCCTTAATTATTAATCGTTAATTAAAGCAATGAGTGCAAATCTTTTGACACCTTAATATAGGGTCGGTTTTTCTATTGATCGGCGTAATATCCTCAAAGTTAGAACTTGTGTTCGAAGTATATGATACTTGTGAAATTTAATAGAAAAATATTCAATAAATCTATAAAACCCAGTGTTATCGCAAAAAGTTACTACATAATCAAAATCCTTCTGTTTACTATCGATTTCTAAAAACTCCAAAGTTAGTGCCATCCGACACAGTTAAAATATATTGCCGGCTCACTTTATCGTTTGAATTTGAATAAACAAGTTTCTAAATTGCACACAGAACTTTTAATAAATACTTAGTTCAGATTTAGCCGAAGAAAAATTGTTAGGCGTGGCGCTATCTATACACCGCTAGGTTAATTAAATGCCTTTCAATATAAATAAATCTGTAATTTCTGGTAGCGTCATCTAAACGTGAATGATAAAACTAAGTATTGCCTAATCTGAGAAATTTGCCTGTTTGAGAATAGCACTAGCAACTTACTTAATAAATGACTTACAAAACAAAGCATTGGCGTCCTCTTTGGTGCAATAACAGTATCACCCACTACGGTATTATGATGGACGTTCTCCAGTCCAATTTTGCGATAAATTTCGCAGATTATCTGAAATTTTTATTCGAAAATCATGGTATATAGTATAAGTGTTAGATAAATTAATAAAACACTATCATTAACTAAAGGGTATGATATATTTTCAAGTTAATTTTTTCTCAATACTGCTTAGGTAACGTTAACGTAACAATTCTTTCAGTAAAAAATAATTATATAAAATATATCGAGTCTTTATTATTTTATTGAAGCTGAATATAGAGCTTTACGAAGTATGTACCTCATTAGGATATTATCTGGATCTCAAGTTATGGCAGAGAAAGCAAATGATGAACGTAGGACCACGAACGAGTGACATATATTGGCATTTACCTTTCGAAGTTAAAGGGTAATAGTTTTCGGACGAAAGGATTCCATGGAAAGCATAATTCTGTATAAAATCAAACAAACTCTATCGATATTTTCAAATTATCAATATGTTCCAGGTATATTTATAAAGTATACAAAAAAGCCTTCAGTAAAAATATAACAGAAAAAAAGACTCTTTACTGATGGGTACTTCAACAATAAAGCGAAGAAAATGTATCGATATCCAATATATTGGTATTATTTTAACAGTGTGTAAAATGTTGTAAAGTTTGAGAGGAAGATCGAATATTGCGATGATGAGTTTGAATCAGAGATCCCCATAGAGTAGAAAAATGCTACTTTAAAAGTCATTCTTAAAATAAATAAGGCATATGTGATAGGAAATGGAGACAGCATGTAAGAGCGAATGATAAACATTTTGGAAAAACAATCGGAGTTTATTGCATCTATGTTGTATGTGTCTGCAGGAGTAAATTAAAGATCAAGCAGAGCTATTTCCCCAATAATAGTGATAGTACACTACACTACTGCTATTCCATATAGAGAAAAAAGTTGCTATGAAACCAGGTAAAGTAGGCATTTTCGAGGGTTACATTACCACAATCAAGTGATGTGTGAAATTTTGATCTTTCACTTTCATACTTCTTCGACTCCCAGCACTTTATTTGCCCCGCACCTTCAATCAAGCCTGTATAGAAAAGGTTATTTTCAGTATTTATTTCTAAACACATGCGTCGTTTATAGTCATCAACATCTCCAAAATTTCGTCCAAGAATCTCTAGCGGTTTTTGAAAAAAATTTATATTTTCTATTTTTTAAATTAAATTTGAACCCTCTATAATTGCAAACGGAAGCTTTATTGGACGTTGGTTTATATAGAAAATCAACATTATTTTTGGACGTTCAATACGCTATTGAACTTATGCGAATTAAAACTGAAACACCCTGTATATAGCACTTTGTGATATGCGTACTCTAGGGTAGATAACCAATTTTTATGCAAAGAAACTTAATTCTAAAATGTAAAATTCAAGATGCCGTTCATACGATAAAATAACGTTGATGATGGTTATGGAAAATCGATACATCGGTTTTCAATTATGACATTTTGTCGCTGTATAAGAGGGAAAGTTGCAACGATTAACTGCCAATCAAAATTTTTTTTATCTTAAAACGGCACGTTTTTTAACTCTAAACTACATAACTTTGCCCCAATTTACCCGACCACGTGTTTTATTCATGGTTGCCGAGATCCTTACGGTTGCGCGCCAAAAACTGACACCCTGTATAAGAAATCCAAGTATATTTCAATGAACGTGTCCAGGTTACTTCAGGTAAGTATTAAAATTAAAAACACCTTGACGCCTAAGAATATCACATATATGTCAATGTTGCCAAACTTGTCAAAAACATTATCTATCAAGTTTTTATTTATAGGTTAACTAATGAAAAATAAATACACATTATGAGCCACTGATATTTAATAAATGATAATAAATTGTTTAAAATAATATAAAATATCCCTTAAACAAATGAATATCAACATTAAAAAGAGTGAATAACAAATGACAAAAATTAACTTTAAAGCCAGAAAGTTTTGAATAACATGGAGCTCCTAAATTTTAAAAAGATATGCAGGATTTGTATGAATGAAGGGACTACAATGTCTCTATTCAAAGTTAGCATGTTTAAAAAGATGATGGCTATTGCCTCTGTCCAGGTAAGTATTATTACTAGTATAATGTCAAATATATCCTGCTGATTAAACACAGAATCCTCGAGTCTAACAAATATAATTGCCCAATACATTTCAATCAGCTTAACTTTTTCATGTTATGCATTGGTATAACAATGTGCAGGGTTTATACTGTTTGATGGTTGAAAATGAAGAAAAATATTAAATTTTCATTTGAAACATGGTTTTATTAATGATTCGTTTTTAATTACTGACTGAGACATCGATGTAGAGTTAAAGTTTCAAATTTTTTTATATTTTATATATCACTGAATTTTCTCATTTCAAAAATTTTAATTTCAATTATGGTTTAAATTTAACAAAGTCATGTGATTTAATTTTAATCAACTATTTAAACATTTTTCAACTTCCTCTTTAACTGTTAACAGGTTTGGCCTAATGATGGATTACCAGGACAAATATGCAGACGCTGTGCATCAAAATTACACATTGCATTCCAGTTGAAAAAACAGTGTGAGAAAACTGATTTAAAATTGAGACAATTTAAATCATCTGTACCTGATGACAAGAAAATATTTGAGCCCATTCAAGCTAATATTAACCTAGTTGAAGAAGGACTCTCACAGCAGGTGATCGATCAAATATAATCTGTCTATAGATTAAATCTCTTTTGTTATCTTTAATGTCTTAATGTTTCTTCTATCCCCTTTGCACATATTGAGAAGTCAAATTTCCAAAGGTGGCCAAATTATTATTAAATAAGTAAACAGAAATAGACAAGTTGACAAAGGAAGTGGTAGATTTAATTTCGTTAAAACAATCAGCAACATAATCTCTTGAGATTAAAGCTAAACTTAAAATCTAAGGGTAGACCAAATTAATAATTTCCTATACTGAATTGCCAATTTAGGAAACACTCACTCTTTAAGTTCAATTTGGGCCTATGGAAAATATGGGGGTAACACTACATATACAAGCAAAGGGTAAAATTCGGCAATGAGTCTTACATTATAAAGTAAAATTTGTTCAGCTTTTATGAACCTACGTAAATATTTAAAATTTAATTATTTGCATTCTCTATTATCATCCTACCAGCAAATATGAATTAAATCATTTGAAAATATGAAAAAATATACAATCACACTTTAAATAAATAGATTTAAAACATAGCAAAGTAAGATTAAAGTTTACTTACTACATTTGGACATTTAATTATATAGGAATTTGACTTAGTACTTAATAAACCTGAGTTTCACAGATGAACGTTCAGGCTGTAACTCAAAAGGTTTTCATTCAGAACAATGAAGCTGATTTAATTGAAAATTTGAAACCTCCAGATTTAAATTATGACCATTTTATGACAATGGCATCAAATGGAGAACCCATTTCTCAAGTTTCTTATACCAGTTTATCTACTATGGAAGGTGAAATACACGTTCCAGGATACAATGTTCAAGGCCATATGGTAAGGTTTTACAAATTCATTATGTGAAATCTGTATTATAAAAAAATGGCATGTTTTTGTTTTTTTTACATGTAAATTATTGCACTCAACTCTTTCCTCTTTTCAGTTACCTATTTCTGTTAATGTAAAGGGTCCCTCAGTTCTTTTGTTAATGGCAATTTCTCACAAATTTCACAAACTTGTAGATATATGCTCCTCAATATAACATTCAAACTCAACACCTAAATACCCAACCTCAAATACAACAATCCCAAATTATACCACTAGAGGTTGAAACTCAACTGCCAATACAAACCAAAGAAAAGACTGAAAATATCGATAGTATAGAAAAAAACATGGAAGATGTAGATGAACGAGACGGTAAAGCATGCCCTACATGTGGGAAAATATTCCGTACAAATGTTAAATTAAATAGACACATGAAGATTCATACTACTTGTAAGCCTCTTAAATTATTTGGAGTGTATCTATTTACTGACTTCAGTATTTCAGCACCCACAGAATTTCCATTTAAATGCAATATTTGTGGAAAAGCATTTGCTCATGGTGGAAACTATAAGATGCATCTTAGAATTCACAGTAATGAAAGACCGTTTAAGTGCCCAGTTTGTGAAAAAGGTTGTCGGCAAGCACAAGATTTAGAAAAACACATGAGAACACATACTGGTAAGACAATATATGTATACTAAGTGTTTCATTTTTACTTTTAGTAAGATTTTGAATGTATTTATTTATTTTTCAAATGTATGTGAACACACATAAACCAGCTCTTAACCCACTATTACTTTAATATTATAATTTCCAGGTGAGCGTCCTCACAAATGCAGTTTCTGTCCAAAAGCATTTGCTACAAGTTCAAATTTAACAGCGCATATTCGAATACATACTGGTGAAAGGCCTTATGTGTGCTGCGTATGTCAGAAAGCCTTCTGTCAATCTAGTGAACTCACGAAACATATGCGGACACACACTGGGGAGAAGAGTCATATATGTGATATTTGTCAAAAAGGCAAGAAAGTAAAACACACACGCACAAATGTTTACGTGACGATATTTACTAGTTTAGCACAATTGTTGAAGTGGGACGGAAAAAAAAATGTTTTTTCTGGACAAATACGATATATTGTGTTTATAGTTTGGTATTTGAATGAATAGGTCTATCTTCAGAAACAATGTTTGATTTGCTTGGTGAGCTATATTTGAGCCTTAATCGAGATGAGGCTACTGGTATTGTAATAAAATTAAATATTTATTTTGCTATTTTGAGATTAACGAATTATAATTAAAGAAATAATCACAAAGTATATTTGCTTGCAAATTTCTATTTTATAATTTCTACTTTCATTTTCGTCGTATTTCTGCATAAAACGGTAAAAACTTCAAATTAAAAATAATTTTTATATTACTGTATATCTAAAAAAAGGAAAAAACGTTTAACACAATCTCTATTACAAAATTTCTCAAATTCTAGGTTTCAACGGCTCTAGTGGTCTTCTCACTCATCGTAGACAACACACTGGTGAACGTCCCTACACATGCCCCCATTGCAGCCGAGGTTTCGCCTCTTCAAATTGCCTTTCCTCGCACATTAAAACCCACAACAAGGCGTATCCACTTAAGTGCGGTCAGTGCGATCAAACTTTTCAATCTCTTTCTAGCTTAAAAGAGCATATGACTGTCGATCACAATGTGGCAGAACTGATCCAATGTAAAATGTGCGATAATTCTTTCGAGCGAGTCAACGACTATTTTACTCACATGAGGACGCATGAAGAGATGATTAATTAGCTAATGTCTAATAATCTATCTGCTTCGTTTAAGTGGCAACTTTGTATGATCTCTGCTAGTATTTATTATGTGTTTAGAGTGCTGTTCTAGTGGCAGTTTTAAGGCTTTTTACGCATTATTGATTTTTCATAGTATTAAGGAAATTTGTTTTTGATGAATTTACGAATTACAGAAATTGCAACGCTGAATTAATAATATAATTTACTTATATATGGATGCTCCTGAAGTTCAGATCCCTTTCCCGTTCACAATTTTCAGTTCCGTCCTAGGCCTGGTGAGAATATGAAATATTATTTTGCAAATTGCCCTATGTGATTCGACTTTATACATAACTATTTTATATAACAAAATTCTAATTTTTTTGAGGCCTTTTTGATTGTTTGATTGGCGTAAAGGTGAGTGCCAATTTCGGTTACAAATTTTAGGTAAAAAGCAGAGTTGAGAAAAAAGAAGCTGTGGCAAATATACTGTTTGCAACATTTTGAAAACAAATAAAATGGAGCTGAAAAGGTAAGTATCACTGATTTCGTATACCGCTATTCTTAAAATTTGTCTCTTTTTTACTTTTAATTCCGAGGTGTTAATTTGCCATACATCTGAGAAATACGTTTCTTCTGAAGTTTCATATGTGAATTCGAATTTTCACGACCCGATCACTCAGACGAAAAGTTTCGCGGTAGCGTATATTGTTTGAATTACTGTAGACGTTTCACAGGATTTTCAACTAAACATAACAAAATCTTCACAGGCTGAAGTAATATGGTTTAGATAGTTTGTATATTATAGTTTATCTAACTCTCTTCTAGTGTATTATTACACTATTATGGTCTAATATATATTCAAAGAGTTTTATTTTGGATTTTTTTACTGTTATAAGTTGATATAACTTTAGTACGAGCTAATATAACTATACTTACCTATACGCGATCGAATTGCATTCACCATAAAGTACAGAATGTTGAATTTTTATTTTAACCACCTTTTTTTCAGTATTTGGGAAGGCTTCGAGTTTAAGGACATTTCTCAAGTCCGACTACGTCTCCTGTTTCTATTTGAGATCTCCTAGTTGCTGGAAACAGAATATCTAATTACAATAAGTTTTTCAAATATGATGGGCTCTCATCACGGTAACTAAAGAACTCTGTGTCGACGATAGCAATCTGTAAAATTTAGTGTTCCGAATGCTCCTAGATGGCCCAAAAAACAGTCGTTGTGTTACGTATTGCGCGGTGAGATGACTGCGCAACACCCAGCCAAAGTTGAGTGGAATGGCCTTGATTTTTCATTTTGTAATTTGCAAAACATTTTGTCAGCTGATGGAGGACGTGAAATTGCGCTTTGGCTAAAAATGCCTAATTTTAGCCCCATAGTTGATTACGTTTTTGCTTTGTGAACTATTAACGAACGATATTGTTTAGTGAAGAATCATTTCCGTGCATAAGTGAGAATGTTGTTGTTTGTATTTAAACAATAATCAGCTGTGAAAATGTCCACTAATCGTCAGGTAAGGAACATGGGGTTGGTTGGCCTTTGTATTCCTTCATTTGAAGGGAGTGAACCATGTGGTGAAATCTATAATCTTCAATCTCAAAGGTTTATGGAGGAGTTTCAGCTATTGCATGTGCTTGACATTAGTTAAACCTGAATATTACTTGCTGACTTCATATCCAGTCTTTGTTTATGTTTCTGAAAATTTCCTGCGCAGGTATATTTACCTGCCTGGTGTTGCTTTTAAAGTGTTCACGTGCACCAGTCAGCAAGGGTACCAAAACGAATCTTACCCTGTACACCCAGGTAGTATTTAGGAATGCGGTCTTTAAGCTTAGTGGTTTATTAGAGTCCCATTTATTTAAAAAGGTTCTACCTTCTTGACCATAACTGACAAGGGGTGGATGCTGGGTTAGCCCTTAGCTCCAAATTTTAGGGTAGATTAAAGATAAAGTGACCATTTCATTTATTGTTTTGGTTTTTAAAATATTCTGTAATTGGTAAGTGGATAGCTTCATTGGTAAATATCAGTTTTGTTCTTAAACTTTGAATTCTAGTTCGTAGCCCTAAATACTTTTTATCCTTAATATTTCTTGATCTAGGTATGAACAAAGAAAATACTAACACTCCATCAGAACTTTCATTGCAATACTGGGTGTTTGTGTAAAGTGGTCCCTTCCCAATCTTAACACAATTTTCAAAATAAAAATTTGACCATTTAGTTATGTAAATAGTTAATATGTTAACAATTTGCCCTTTTTATATTTGTGACAGTTATATACAATATCTGATTCAACCAAAATTGACCTCAACGTCACCATTTTCAATTCATGTCGCTAATGTTTATGATATGTTTACACATCCGGAAAGAACATATAAAAACGAACATGAAATTGTCAAAATGGCGCTATATTTTTTATTGTTCTGGTATACGCTCATGTCGCATCATTTTAAAATAAATTACATGAGATCTTTAACACTTTCGTGTACGAGGTGTCTTCAAACAAAAACGAAAATTTTAAATTTTTGCGAAAAATATATTCGACCACGTAAATTTTATCTCCTTCAAAATAGCCCCCGTTAGGTAAGATATACTTATGCCAGCGCTTCTTCGAATCTCCGAAACACTTCAGAAACTCAACTTTTCGAATACTGTTTAGCTCTTTCAACGGCGCGCATTTAATCTCGTCTATGCTTGCAAAGCGATGACCTTTTAAAGTTTTATCTTCATTTTCGGGAACAAAAAGAAGTGGTAGGGAGCCACATCTGGCGAACATGAAGGTTGCGGATCATTAGGGTATTCTTTTGGACAAAAATTCACGAACTAGGAATGAAGTGTGAGCGGGCGCATCATTATAGTATAAAAGTCAAGAATTGTTTCGCCGCAAATCTAGACGTCTTTTTCGAATTCCTTTACGCATACTACGTTGAAATAGCGCGTAATATTCTTTGTTGATCGTTTCGACAAAGTTTAATGCACATTTTTTTAATTGATTTTTCAAAAATCGCCGCTCGAGTCGAACGCAATGTAACCTTGATAATTGTCCACAAACTAAATTTCCAATATGTCTACCCATGTAAACATAGTTTAGGGACATGTTTATCAACACAACTGGCGAAAAATCGCATAAATAGAATTAATGCAGGTTACAAAACTACAAACTTCCCATTATTTCTTGAACGCACCTCGTACAGAAGTCATTGCTCATTTATACCATTCTTTCCGGGACACCCTGTATATGAGGAGGAATGCATTTATATTATTTTTAACCATGTCAACAGCGACATAAGAGAAGCTAAATGAGTCATAAGGACGCGTGTCTTCTTCATGCACATGTGTAATCGAAGATGATTGATAGACAGAGAAATAATTGGCAGATGCATTCGCCTTACAAATTTAGGGTTAATAACACCCATTACTAAATGACATCCATAACCAGGAGATCCTCCTTTCGGCTTGCATTTGTTGTTAAAGGAAATCTAAATGTTTCCAGAATCGAAACTGACGTTTAGCTCTAGATTTATTGATGTTACAGGTATGAATTATTGTTTGTTGTTGGCCTTTCATTGGTCAAAACAGTGTCACGTACTTTATGTCAGGACAAATGACAACTTACAAAATAAAATTTTAAATTTTTAAAGTGAAAATGAATAGAAAAGTACGGCGTAACCTCCAGTTACAAAATCTCTCGCAACGGAAAAATATCACCTGGCGCAGAAGCCAGCAATAATGGAAACATCCAGTAGCGTAGCAGCTAAGGTTTGTAAACGATGTACAATTTCGTATGTTTATTTTCCGAACTGCGGGATTTACGAACAACGAATTACGAGAAACACGAACGACAGAGCTTATAAATCCAGGTTTGGGGTCACTGCCGCACAGGTTTAATGTAAAACTGGTGGCTCTATTTCTCAATTCGAAAACTGGACCGGTGCGACAATATGCTGCAACTCTTGTAGCTTTTCTTAGATAAAAAAAACGATTTTTGAATAAATTATGCAATTTCTTTGATTAACAGGCAACTGATGAAAAAACAAAGAAGATATCTGATCTCCAAATGATCTTAATCCGGTGTTATCTTTTACAGTGAAATCATTCAAATTTCATATCTAGTCAGCTGTGGGAGTTTACACAAGAGAAATAGAAGATAAAAAGTAGGTCGTAGCTTGATCATATGCCGCAAAATTGTGTTGAAATTAATTTTTGATAAAGGAGTTGTGTGAGATCATGTTGCTTTATCTACTTTTAAGTTTAAAAATTTCAGTTAAATATTAAGGCTATTTTTTATAATACATTTTAACGGAAAAAATCTAATTGTTTGAAAAATTCACAATTGTTGTTGAAAATGTTGTCCATTCACTTCAATGTACAAATTTACTCGACGTTTCACACTCTTGAAGACATTGTCGAGAACTTCTGGGGTGACATTTGCACACTCTCCTCTAATCCTTTCCTTAAAGTCTTCGATTGTATGTACTGTTTGTCGAAAAAATGCAAAGATCGAATGGTAAATAATCAAAATAATAAATAATGATTGGCCGAATGTTTCCGAAAGAAGCGTGTGAAAGCATGTGAAATTAGCAAATGATATAGGTTACTTAGGTAGCCAAATATGTATAAACGATGCTCGACATACATTCTTTTTTTCAACAAACTTCACAGCTGACTATACCTATATATATATATCCCTTTTTTACATCTAAATTTGTATTTCAAAGTGAGTTTCAATGACTGTATTATTATTTTTATATTATTTATAACAAATTATTATTATTTATTTTCACAATATTATTTGTATCTACAATAAATTAAATAAAGGGTCAATTTTCAGCAGCTCAGAAACGGTTGGGTTTAGGGATAAGGTAATGTTAACAAAAGTTGTAGGTTTTTGGATTCTGAACACGATGCCGTCGAGAAAAGTAGGGCATTCTATTTGAAATAAGCAAGTTATTGAGGATTGAAGTCATACAACTTCGGAGGCCTATTTCGAGGGTTATGGAAAACTCTTTTTAAACTAAAACATGTTAAAACGTAGCTTATTGTGTCGCCTTGGAGCCTCATAAGATCGATTCCAAAATTTGCAACGGTTAGGAAACAGCATTGATTTCCGTGAGACCTTGCAGCTATCAAAATTTTCGAATTTTCACAAATAACTCGAAAATGGTAAATTTTTTATATAAGACCTATTTCATAAACTAGCCTTAAAATTTGACGATAAATCCGAAAATGGCAAAAAAAGGGGGGGGTTCCATTTAAAAAAACATAATTTGGTACTACCACACTTTTATAACAGACCCTGTACATTTGAAAATAATTTAAAAATACGTGCCTTTTATTCCCCCAAAACTTTACTATGACAAATTTCCTTCCAAAACTTATATTTACTGAGATATCGCACTAATGAGCAACCCTGTATATGAAATTTAATTGATCTCGCTGTACTAAATGAATTGATAATATGTAAACCTATATTTTTTTGAACTCCATGGTACTGAACTCAGAACTGTGATAAATATAATTTTCGATACTCTAAATTTAGTTTTTTTTTATAACTCCTTCCGCATTTCACAACACAAGTGATTCCCCTTCAGTTTCCTACAAGTGCGGACATCCAGCGTGAGTTCTTTTCACGTTGGAACTTAATGAGATGACACTCTGCTCAAATTTTAAACAAGTATGTTCTCACAGTGCACATTAAATAAGATTCAAATAAAACAATGCAAAAGCAAAAAACTTTATTTCCATTTCAATGAATTTATTGTTTACATTTTGCGTCCATGTGCTATTTTACTGATTGTATTTTTAATTTTATTGATAAAATAAGTGTTATTTGTTTTGTTACATGGCCCTCGAAGGTTTTGTCAACTGAATTGCAGAGAAAGGAAGAACAGAAAATACTGAAACATAAACATTATCCTCCTAGTTATCAAAGTGCCTTAAACACCAAACGAACTGAGGAAAAGTATTTGAAGAGTAAGGGGGTTGGAAAATTGCCGCGTTCCAGGCGACTAACATGCGATAAAACAAACTACATACTTTAAAATTATTATCAACTACTATCCTGGAAATCGCCTCTGTGGATGCTTTGATTAACGTTATTTTTCAAGTAAATATATTCATCTTGGGGCATTGTCCGAAGAAGGTTGATATATTTGTTGTGATATAATTCTGGTGAAGATTAATAAATTCAGGAAGTGTTTTTGAAAAATTAAGTTCCTTTGAAGTTCATGAGTTACGTTAACTTTAAAAACAAAAAATATTTAAATGCTGAAAATGTCTCGCTTGGAATTATTCTCGATATGTGAGAAAGTCATTTTGGGTCACTTTTTTCCCGGCGTGCTTTTCAGACCATCCTATATCCTAATTATTACGCTAATGGTACATTTTTCCAGGCACCAGAAATGTGGGTCCCAGTTTCGCCTCTAGTAGTATTTTTACTTTTCTAATTTACAATATTTTTCTTGCGTAATAGCAATATCCCATTATTTACAGGTAGATCAAATTGCAGTGATTGAAAAAACCCAATGACCATTCGTATCATCTTCGCATAAATAATTTTCTTCAAGATGGTGTACATATTCTTTGTTCAGTCTGGAACCATGATGACCTTTGACAATGAAATCTCTATAATGGAAAGGTAAGTCATAATCATACAGCTATATAGTATATTTTCCAATATGAATTATTACATTCAGGTCTTTTAATATCTCATTTTGAATCATCTCCAGCAAGTTGGACTTATAAACTGCTGTTCCCGTTCGTCGTTTACTGCTGATACGTTTTCTTTGTTTGATTCTAGAATTTTATATGTTGTTGTCTTGCTCGATTGTCCTAGCAGCAAACGAGCGACGGGAACAGCAAAGTTTATAAATCCAGTTTATTCATTTAGCAACAATGTTGTATGTGTTTTTCTATATCACTAAACCAAAAACTAAATGATAATGCATCTCATATCAAAGAATTAACGTTCTAGCTGACATCGTTACTTCTATTTATTAGTTCACTAAAGTTGAACGAGAAATGTGAACTGAGGTTTAAGTAATTTATCAGCATAAAAATTTGGAACAATGTGGCTTGCTGCGTAGATTGGAATTGGAACTATAACGTTACACAATCTCCGCCACGATTTTTAACTTAAGAGACCTCGCCTAACCCAAATATAAATTTTACCCTATAACCTTAGAAATGCGTACAGCAATTTAGGTGATAGAAATAAAGGCACATGCCGATTTTCAATAATGGAATGGTCATCGCTGCGGGCAGCCTTGGACTAATTAAATTTTCATTGCACAGATAATAATGTACTTATGTGGTTGGTGGTTATGTAAAGAAGAAAGATATAATTTTGTTCTAAAGATAAAACCATGCAAGCCAGTTTTTTGAGAACTATTTGTCTTTGGTATTTAAGCCCTAAACTGGAATGTTGACGTGAACTAAGAATAGGTGCTTGAAATGCAAGCAAAATGTGGAAATTTTTGAGCTTTTGTAGTAATGGCTGTTCTCTTGATTTCCAGCGTTTTATTTTTAAACGTATTTCGCCTTATTATAGTAATACGCTGGTTCATTGTATATTCCTTGGAAAAACTATTTATAGATTACGCATGTATACACGAACCATCCATGTATTAAATTAATCTTATCTTCCTTGCCCTCTTTATAACATCAAAAAGATGGTTATCCCTTTGGGTTTTTATTAACAATTCTTTGAATTTCGATTCTGAGAGAATGGTTATCAGAATGACAAAAAAATTAATTTAATACATAAAAACTCGTAACAGGGAAGATCAGCATGTCCGCCATTCTGTTATTTGAATTTTTATTTAATTTAAATGTTCCTTGCATTTTTAACTAAGAAAACGTGCGATGTAGGTAGGAAAATTATGTAGTAAAAACGCAAACCACTAAGATTTCCAATAGACATAATAAGAAGGTACTTATTGTGGTGGAATTTTAAATCATCGGACCGATATTTTAAGCTGGTCCGAAAGTTATTTCCGGATCAAAACAATACATCTGACTTGTTATGGTTAATAAAACATTGAGATAAAATCTTCTACGAAATAAAACTTACACGAAAAAATCCTGCGCGAGTAAGTGATTTTTTGCAAGAGGTCAAATAAACCGTAACGATCAGCAGATTTCGTAAAATTGTATTTATTTAAATAATTCACGAAGTATCGTATTTGGGAATGGCGAGGAATGTTAATTGTACAATTATTTGGCTTAAAAAGACATTGTCTTCGTAAGAGGTTTTGACTGGATCACGATGATATCTAATGACACATGTGAAAAACATGATGATAAATGTAAAAGTATATAAATGAATAGAATTAAAAGAAAAAAAATTACACCACACTTAAAAATTGCAATAGGAATGGAAGTTCCGTTTTTTTTTGTTGAAATCAGCTAAAAATGTGAATTGGAAATAGAATATTTGTTATAGTAATGAACTAAATCCAAAAATGCATTAATATATATACATATGCGGTGTTTCATTCAAAATTCTAATGTCATCATTATTTTTTCGTAGAACTGGCAACGTTTCTTTCATGAAATTTTTTTAAAAACTAGATCGTGTGTAACAATCCCGAAATAAAATATGTTCTTCGTCGTTTGGCAATTCAACAGCTATTTGGTTGTTCTCGTTCCCCCTTTTACTGGCCACGGACATTGTGACTTCCTAGCAAAGAAGCCTTTTAGCGAAACTTTTAATCTTTATTTTTAAATTTCAGCGTTGCCAACCTCAATGAAAAAATTCAGGAGCGATGCCAGATTCCTGTCCAGCAACAAGTTTTGCTGATCAATGGCGGCGAATCTTTAGAGTCACAAAAAAACCTTTGTTCTTACATGGCTGGAACTGACACTAATCCAATTTATCTTTTTTCGACAGATTACGACACAGCAAAATTGGATATTTTAAAAAACTTAAGTTACGATGATTCCGGTGAGCCGCAAATTCGGATTTGATATTTTCAAAAATCTAATATGATCTATTCTAGAATTGAAAAAAAGACTGATAGAATCCCTCTCCCTCCCAGTGTCATTGACCACCGTTAAATTACGTGCGCTGGTCGCACAAGATTTTTTTAGTGTAGCAAAGCTCCAATTAGAGTTTTGTGAGAATATGGTACTCGAGCAACATTTACAGCAACAAGGTATAGTAATAGCTGAGTCAAATGCTTAACACGTTCTCAAGCTTGTTAACTTGTTATCAATATGTTAAATGTAATTTCAATTGCTTGTAGGTTGGTCTGCAGTTATAGCTAATTTAGAAGATATAGTTACAGAATTTAGAAAGAGATGGGAGCTATTTCAAAAAATGTATAACGATTTCATAGCAGAGCGTCACACTTTTGAAGGGTTCTTACTTAGGTTTGTAATAACTTCACTTTTCTACAAACAAACAAAAATTAATGTATACTGCAGTTTTGAAGAGGATAAGAGGATTCTTCAAAGAATTCCATTAATTGACGTATTGTTTGATTCGCAAAAGAACCTAAATGTTGCATCCAAAACATCTGAAACTACCAGCAGCACCTCCCAGACGGTGCCGAATACAGAAATAAGTTTATTTGAGTGGATCTCTTCTTCAAGCAGCAGCAGCAGCAGTACCCGTAGACTTGAAGACTTGTATGCTTTGTGCAGATCTAGTTTACATAAGGTATCTATTATCGCACTCCATGTAAAATTATTAATGTATTGTTAACCTTAACTGTAAATTAGGTTCCATAGAAAAATTCAAATATAATATTAATTTGAATAGTCTGGTTATTGGTTAAATTTTTAGTTTCTATTTCAAATATTTTGATATTAAAGTTAACAAAATATTTGTAATTTGGCCCTTAAGCTCAGTTTTATACCTTGATTTTAAACACAATCTCTACAAAAAAAAGGACGTGGTCACAGCTTTAGCCACAATGGAACATCGAACTATTACGTCAAATTACTATTTAAAAATACATTTAAGGGACGCAGTTAAAAATGCATTTTCATCCAAAGTTTATATTTTTAGTTTGAAGTCGAAATGATACCGAAGCTGAGGAAGCGAATTGCAGAAACATTGAGTAGTGCCGAAAAACCCGAACGAAAAGAAATTGAAGGCTTGGGTAAACGGTTGTTTGACTTGGACGATTTACTTCGAAAAATGAAAAAAGCCGTAGAGCATCAATCGGATATGGCTCAGAGCTTTTTGCAGGTAGGTAATTCACTTATTATTAGATTTAGTATTTAAATGTTTTCTTCTAAAAATGTTCATAAGCATATGAGACAGCAAGGCACAGGTACGAGGCATGGTCTGTTTCTGCGGGATTTGTTATGTAAAAGCTTACCCACCACTAAGCTAAAAAATATGTTTATGTGGTAGCTTGAAATTTGTCATTACCCTCCAAAAAGATTTTAATCGTTTCTTAAAATGGGATACAAAAAATGTATTTTTTTCCACTACTTTATACGAATATAAATCCCAAGACTTTAACAAGCGATCAACATATTGCTCTTTGGGTCTCAATAAATAGGTTTTGAATTGGTAAATTGTTAATGATTATGATTGCAAATTAAATTATTTAAAATTACTGTCCTTTGGAAAATATATTAATTTCATCAAAACTGATTTCCCATCTAAATAAAATTCCCAATCGGATCTGGAATATATTTCTGATTTGTATACTTTGTTTCAGAACCAGAACAGTGTTGCACATATGAAAGACACATCAATCCTGCCAGATCTGTGCGCAACACATGCTCAACAGTTGGATTTAGTAAAGAATTGTCATCAACGAATTATAGAGGACCGTAGCAGAATTGTCAAATCAAAAAACGAACTTAGTAAAAGTTTGTGCGCTAGAATCGCGTACGTATAGAGATAGATCACCTCTTTCTTAATCTCCCAAATCTTTACAGGATTACTTACTTATTTCGGGTTTTTAGGTGGGTACAAACCGTCGAAGATAAGTTTTGGGAGTTGGATTTTTTATTGGTGTATTTCAATGGACAAGTTAATAGGCTACGCAAACATTTAGAATTATTTCAACAAATTCATTTAGCCCCCCTGATTTACATGAACGCGGTAGTTGAAGTTGTTAGAAGGCGATCTTTCTCCCAGTTGTTTCTTATGGTAAGCGTTGCGTAATTTGTGTCTCATTTATACATTAAATAAAATGTATCTAAAAAATGGTGAAACGTTGAATTATTTCAACAAATAGTGAAATAATTTGAAGAAATTTAACACTAATGGATAACTATCTATGTAGAAAAAAACGTAGTAACACAACACTTTACACTTTTGGAAATTAGGAAAAAAATCCAATTTCGATCTTAAAAACTACAATCCACTTAAATCTCTTCGTGTTTCATTAATTACACTGTAATAAATTGCGATTTTAGTGATTAGCAGATTTAAAATGAGCATTAAATGGCGCATATTTATTTTTTGCAAAATAATTTAAATATGTAATTTTTCTTTCAGTGGGCTTCAGACTTAGCGTGCCAAATGATGACAATTTACAACGAAGAATTGACTCGACGAAAGGATTTTAGTTCCCAGTTTGAAGGTCATTTTTTAAATGCCTTATTTCCTGGCATGGAAGATATGCCGCCTCCGTTCGCCATAGAAGCGCCGCCAATGTTCGATGCGAAATTACCTCAAATTAGTGAAGAAGATCTTGAGAGACTACGCCAGGCATTGCCTGATTTCTCAGAACACCTGACTGTACCTGACATGAGCCATGTTATTAATTTTTTTATGGGGACTGCCACAAAAGTTAAAGAAGGAGATAAGGTAAAATATATTTTATTAGAAAACTATTGAAAGTTCAGGTATGTACTTCAACACCTTATATTAGGTCGCACATTGGTTCTATACAAGTGATTTTGTCACGATATTTTTTTTTTATGAAAATACCACTTTAAAGCAGTAATCTAGATTTCGTCGTTCAATAGGCGACTTAATTCAAGTTTGAAGTAATTTTCAGGGAAAAAATAAGAGTGGTTATAAAATTAACATGTGCAGGGTGTCTAGAAAACGTTTATTAACATTTCAGGAGATTTAAGACAGAAATACACTATTATAAAACACAAACTCGGGATTTTTTGAAATATACTTTTGTATTCTCGAATTTTCGAGACTGATAGTTTCTTTGAAATCCAGAATCCTGAGATTTTAACTTCTATTAAAAATATCGGATTAAACTTGTTCGCGATGTTTAGGAAACACGCTGTTTATTTTTTAATTGTAGGTGGACGATGCTAACGCTGTAGAAGAAAAGTTAATCCAAGCAGTTTCCGATGTGGGATTGTCTAGTAACTTAGATAAAAATTTGTTACAAGCTACTGGGAGCGAGACTTCATTGGCCTCCGCCCCCGGCTTTCCCATTCTTAAAGATGACAAGTTAGTATGATATTAAAAATTTGAAAAAAAAAACATCGCAATAGTGAAAATGTTTATTCCGATAGGTCAGGACCATATAGTTCATTATTCAAATATTCATAACGATCTTAAACCTAGTTTTCTATAATCATCTAACATTGTGAGACAACGTGTATTAATTGTTTTCTGTGTATCCGAAATAGAGGCTGTGAGTCCGAAACGGACACTGAAGAATACGAGAAAATCAGTGAAAATCCTTTGGAGCTCGCTTACCCCCAAACAGTTTCCACTGGAGTCGGTTCTTCACATATCTTGGAAAAAACGGACGCGTCTACTAGCACAGAGGTATGTTCTTTCAAAAACGTTGTTTTCATTAAATTTAAGTCTACATGACATGGGTATATTATAATATATTTAATAGACTTTAAATTTGGTGATTTGAAATAGAAATCTAGTTGGTTGTATGTATGTATTTCAGTCCGTCATTGAATTCGTCATTAAACATGTTGCCACTATTTATAGTTTTTACCAAGATATTTTTTTCATCATATTCTGTAGTTGTAAAGAAGCTACACATTTCACGGTATTTTCATTGCTATATTTACCTTTCTTGATTATAATAGCAAGAATAACCTCTCAACACTAACATTAAAATACATTTTTTAGGAACGCAGTCAAATTCTTCCTCCAAAAAAACCTCCCCGCTCTTTCCGCGTTGCCCAGTCCTTCGAAGCAGATCCCCTACAACGAACGCCGAGCATCAGTACAAACGAAAGCTTCTCTAACATTAAAAACATTTCCCTCGATTCCATTGACGAACTCTCCAGTATCAAAAACTTCTCTAGCACTACTGATAGTTGCTTTAACTCCCATTACAATCAAAGCGCTTTCTGCAAAGACCAAGCGAGCTGCTTATCGAGTACCAACACCAGTTCCTTACATCTGACTGATGTTACCAGCTTGTCGATTAATTCCAAAGTAAATATATTGTCGCATTACCAAGGTTGTAGCCTGATGCTCAGCCGTTCAAAGTCCATATCCCCTCAAAGTCCCAGAGACATAAGTTTTCAAGATACTGTTTCTCCTCAATTGATACACCAGTCGGATTTCTCTACCGATGAGTTTTATATCGACGAAAGTTTGCCCTCTAGTGTTGGCACCGGCAACAGTCAGGGTTCTGAATTTGTCAGACAGCTGGACACCGCGAACATTGTGGTCGCTATGCTTCAGGTATCTATCTTTTCGTACGTTGTTGTTGTATATGCATATTTTCCAGCCTCGTCAATAAGCTACATTCTAGTTTCGAAAATTTTAGTTTAATAAACTCCTGGACACTATTATCGCACCACAATAAATATGCGACAACATTGATGCTTGATGTGCAGTTTCAAACCTATTGTCTTATTTAATATTTTTTAAATTTAATTGTAGACTCTTTTTTTATTTTAAGCTATTTAGCGTCAAAATTCATTGAATTTTTAGTGGTGCAATAATTTTTTTCAGGAATTCAGTTTCCGTTATTTAATTTTTTCTGTCAAGTTTTGATTTTTGCATTACAGCAGCTTGCTGTGTATTTACTTCTCTATAGATAGACGCTAGCCTTTTGTGTTGTATTCGCACTCTTATAATTTCCAACGTATGTGCACCACATTACTTAACAAAATTTTATGTTGCGCTTGTGCTTAGTTATTTGCGTTTAATAATTTGTAAGGTTGCTTGCCAAAGGTTTATAATGGAGATGTTCTATTTGTCCTCCTTTTTTTAGACCAATATAGGTAGATGGATACCTGATAGTTTAGCCCCACATTCAAAACCATCATGTTTCTTCCCTAAATTATAAAAAAAATCTTTAGTTTGTAAATAGTTTGCATGTAGTTTTAAGTTTATATTTGCTCTATACATGGTAGGGCGCTCCACACGTATATTTGGGTGATTGTAAATTGAAAATTTATCACATCAATTAAATTTTTAATGTATATAGTGTGACCTCTTTTTTAAAGTCAATCATAGGAATACTCTACCTCGAGTATTTCAACTGTTGTGATGCCCATTATTCAATGTATGTTTAGGTAACTTATTACATCTGGATTAGTTTTACGGTTCCAAATCTCGGGCACCACCCTTTGAATAGAGCGACAAAGAAGCTTCTATAGGCGTCAAGGCAATTTTTAGATGGGGGAGAATGCTCAAGAAATGGTAAACACGATGGGCAAATCCAATGGCATAAAATGATTCTCAATTTTATCTTACAGTTTCTAAGGTTTATAAGAGTTGACGATATAGTAGATGTTACGTAGAAACCCCGGGGGGGGGGGGGTTATTTTTCAGAGAAATTCGCTATAGTAAAATCTATGTAACGTTAAGTAATAAAATGTTTCCACCTCAATATAACATTTTTCGTGTGTTTATTTGCTCTTTTAATCAACAATTAATTTCTTCTTTTAGGATAACCTTCAAATATCACGATCAGAGTACGAGAAACTCAAAACTACAGTCCAAGCCCTAAATAACATCGCCAAACTATCTGCTACAAACTTACGTGACGACCTCAATAACTTAAAAACAAAATTCGCCGAACAGTCTGGCGAATTGAAGAAACAGTACGAGGAATTGGGTACTTCGTGGATAACCCTTTTAAGCGAGTTTGATCGTAATGAGAAAGAAATAGTTGAGTGCATGAGACGAGAAAATGAAGGAGACAAGGAACAGTATAGGTACAACATTCTGGAAAAGGAAGATATTGTACGCAGGCTTGAGGAAGATAAACGGGTATTTAATTTTCTTTCGCAACTTTAATAAAATTTTTATATTGCTTCGTATTAAGGCAATGGAAGATCGGATACAAGAGATGTACCTAAATTTAGCATCATTGGAAGAAAAATTAAGGAAACAAAATAGTGAAAGTGCAAATAGAATTAATGATCTCTTAAAAGAGCTGCGTGAGAAGGACGCGGAAAAGGAGCAATGTTTGAAAGAACTGAGCGAGAATTTAAAAATGGAACATCGAGCAGAAATAGACAATATGAAGTCCAGGTAAGTTGATTATACAGGATGTTACGAAAAAAGCCGTTAGACCTAAATGTTATTATATTTCCTCACAAGCTCTGTTAGTGTTTGTCTTGGTGGCTTGTTTACTTTGAACCTTTTTTTTCTTGTGTTCACATAGTAATATTTAAGAATTTCAATATTCTGACAATGCCTAAAAAATGAAAACAGTTATTGGTGTACGAAAAAATAAATTCAAAGGTGAAGAATTACTTAACCATCCTATTTTCAATCAAATGGCAATAATCTTTAGTTTTCTTTTTCTGTAATATTAGTTGGGACTTTCGCCATTTTTCTATGCACAATTTTGATCCTACAGATTTAAATTAATAACCATGGAGAGAAGTCCTTCTTTAACATCATTAGAGAAGGAAAAGTCCGGAGATTTTAGCAGTTTATCTGGTCATACAACGCTGTTGGTGCAAATGACGGAAAACTTCGAGTTGGATAAAGAAAAGGCGGTATCAGAAGAAAGGCAACGGTGGGAAAATGTACTGGACGAAAAAATAAAAGAACTTCAACATAAGTAAGTCATGAAACCGTCAAATATTGATGTGTTTCTATTTATATTTCGTTGATAGATTTGACCTAGAAAAACAGATATTAAGCCAAGATTTTGCCAAAAGATTCTCTCAAGATAAGGAAAAACAAATTGACATACTGAGGGAACGAGAAAAAAATCTCAGCCTGGAAATTATTAAGCACAAGACAACTATTCAACAGTTAACAGAATGGCAGGAGGAAAGGATGGTAGATCCTATGTTAATTGAGGAATTAGACTTACTGAGGCTGAAAAATAAAGAGCTGCAAAACACATTGTCGCAGCTGAAAGTCCAGGGGAGCGATGTCATATCTACAGCAACTACGGTGTCTAAAGGTGAAAATAACAATTTATTTTTCAATTTGTGGTTTGTTGTTTATAGCAAAAATATTGCTTTTGAGAAATAGAACTTACATCGTTAAAATCTATGTGAAAATTGTTTTGCATGCTTTAATGGAAAATTAAATTTTTGGACCGGAAGATGTTTACAGACATTTTTACAAAATGACAAACACCGTGTCGTTCCAAAACAGTGATATATATTAAAATACTCCGTATGCATATCTGACTATATAATAATTGTTGCAGGTGAGACTCTAAAAAGCTCGATTGCTACTGAATCTAAAACTCAAGTAGTGTCTGCGCGAGTAAATATAGACACTTGCAAAATTGGTGATGTTGTCTTGGTGCTGTGGGATCAGGATCGCGGTGTTTTTAAAATATTACAGGTTAGTGAAAGGTTCAGGTTGACATACTGAGTGTCCCACTCAAAATGGATCAGAATCAAAATTTTAGGCTTCGCCTATATTGTTTAAACATGTTAAACCAGCCATTTTCATTTTTCTATTCGCAGAATTTAAAAATGTTATTGCAAAAGAAAAAAACGACCTTAAAAATCGTTATTTTTTCTAATATTTAAATATTTTTAATATTCAATGTATATTTTTAAATATAATTGAATAAATACTAGAATCAGTAGCGACCAAACCTCCATGAATCTAGCATTTTATACTGTAAATTCTGAACCTTTGCAATAATAATTATTGATGTAGAAAATCACAGATTTTATACTTTTTGTTTTGTTTCTTTTTTAGGAATCAAAATGGTTGTATTTCTTACATCAAGACTGCTTAGCACCTCTTGGATTAAGTGTAACAAGTGGTAAACCCAACAAATGTCATTGTGTCGGTGAGGTTGTGGATATAGAATTTTGTGAATCATGCAAGGTAAGTTTTAGTTTACCCTGGCAAAAATTTTGTAATTTAAAGCACTCATCGCCTATCTTTGTTTCATTTTCCAGGACAACAATCGTTTTAAAGTTAAAAAAGGATCCAAATTCTTTGTACTGAAAATAAATCCAGTGGCTCCGCCTGATGATGTCCTAGCGTCCCAGTATCTTTCACCCAGTGCTGTAAATCTCTTTGAGACAAAGGAATCCGCTACTGTAGACGTTAATATTATCCAACCAACTTCGGAATTGACCCCAAAAGGAGTTGAAGAGAAATCGGTAGAAGACACTGGTATAATTGAAAACGTTGAGCAGGCCGCTGTTGCACTAGAGGATCCGGAGAGGTATATATACAGAGCGATTTTTAAGTTGGGAATTCCCTTCTACTAGAAAGTAAACCTTTTCTCTTATGTACCTATCAATGGTTCAAAGCGTGAATCAAAATCAATTAAAGAAATTACCCATCTTTAGACAGACTGCTTCATCATTTTCCTTTTTTCTAATTAAATTTCAATAATAAAACTTTAAATTTTGTTTAACAGACTAAATTGTATCGATAATGATAAATATTTTCTTTCGCCAATATGTGAAGAATCCCTTCATCAATCTCGATCGACTCAGCATGTTAATGTCATCTATTTGTTAGTATGTTTTGAATTAGTTCCAATGCAATGAAAATCACGACTTACATAACAAACCATCACGACGGTCAGATATTTTCAGCCCAAATCATTTCAAGTACATTATTCCGTGAATAGTGGGTCGCGTTCATAACTACCCATATAGGCTATCTTTATGTAATATGAAATACATAAGTTTAGTTTAAATGTTTTGGTTTACTCTAGAATTCCTTAAATTCATATCGGGAAACTTTTTCCAATAATGTCCTATAAAGTCAATTCCTAATGTTCTATTGAGTCAACTGTGTTAATAAATATTTTAATTCCACTAGGAATGCTGATGAAACATTCTGGTCGACGCAGTATATTCCTGATGACCGTGATAGATTACTCCATGAGTTTTTGGAGAGGGAAAAGCAGTACCAATTAGAGATTTCAAAATATAAAACAACTATTGAGCAGCTAGTAGAATCACAGAATAGTGCTAAAACGGAATCCGTGGACTTAGAATCTTTAAAAAGTGATAATGAAAAACTCCAAGAGGAACTTGTCAAAGTGAAAAGTGAAAAAGAAGCGCTTATGTCTTCTTCAATGGCTTTGTGCGAGGGTGAGTTGATAAATTTATATTTTTGTTACATATGCGTAACTAGGCTTTGGATACGTGTCTTGAATCCGCAAAATATTACAAAATAATTGGAAACTGAAACTACCTACACAGACGCTGTGAAATATAAGCAAACCAAGAAAAGTGAATGAAAAATTATCATCCCAATTGGTATTGCACGTTAAATCTAATATCAAAATATCTAGCTTTCTTTGCGTCGCATGTTACTCATTAGAGGTTGTATTCATGAGGCCCCATTGGTTTATATTATAAATAATCATGATTTGTATTAAGTGAAATCTTGATGTTGTATATCCATATTTCAGGTAAGGTAAATGCAATGACGAGTCCTCTAGCCATGTCTCCTCCCCTGTCGGATATGTCTAGAAGTGAAGTAATCTCCAATTCCAGTCGGCTACATCGTCTTAATATCGACACTTGCAAAGTAGGCGATGTGGTGTTGCTATTATGGGATCAAATTCATGAAAATTTCAAAGTTCTACAGGTAAGATCCATGCATAGTTTTTGTAATTTTCATTTAGGTTTATCAAATTTCAAACTCAAATATTAGAGCCATATTTTTTATATACAGGGTGGTCATTTAGTGCGGTCTCGGAAGATTACGGCTAAACAATTTAATATTTTGAATTTCTTTTTTTTGCGTTATATAGAACTCGATTATGGGTACATTCTAAAATTGTTTTCGTTTTATACAGGGTGTTCTAAATAAGTGAAAAATATCAAAGTTATGTTTTTTTAAATAGGACGCCCCATATATTAATATCGTTTTAGATTTCTTGAGAAAAATAAATGTAAGTTTCATTAAGGTTTACTTGTCCTAAATCTTAAGGATTTCGAAATAATTAAGTTTTTTTAAAAAAATCATGCAATTTTAAAAACTTTGTTTTGAAGGAAGTTTAAACTGGAGTAAATCGAAATTCATACCAAACCTTAGATATGAGACGTATTTTATGCCAGAATTATTAAAATTGAAATATCTCATACAGTGCGTCCAAAAAATAACATGAAAATTGCATTCTTTTTGAAAGGAAATAACTTGCTTAATTTAAATAGAACACCCCATATTTTATTACTCGAAATAAGAGATAAACATATGACTAATCAAAAATCGTTACACTTTCCTATACCTAAATGTACAGGTTTTCTTCGAAAAATAAGATTTAAGAAAAGGTAGCAAAATTTATAATTTGATTAGTCATATGTATATCTCTTATTTCGAGTAATAAAATATGGGGTGTTCTATTTAAATTAAGCAAGTTATTTCCTTTCAAAAAGAATGCAATTTTCATGTTATTTTTTGGACGCACTGTATGAGATATTTCAATTTTAATAATTCTGGCATAAAATACGTCTCATATATAAGGTTTGGTATGAATTTCGATTTACTCCAGCTTAAACTTCCTTCAAAACAAAGTTTTTAAAATTGCATGATTTTTTAAAAAAAACTTAATTATTTCGAAATCCTTAAGATTTAGGACAAGTAAACCTTAATGAAACTTACATTTATTTTTCTCAAGAAATCTAAAACGATATTAATATATGGGGCGTCCTATTTAAAAAAACATAACTTTGATATTTTTCACTTATTTAGAACACCCTGTATAAAACGAAAACAATTTTAGAATGTACCCATAATCGAGTTCTATATAACGCAAAAAAAAGAAATTCAAAATATTAAATTGTTTAGCCGTAATCTTCCGAGACCGCACTAAATGACCACCCTGTATAATATTAAATATACACGGTGTCCCTAAAATGACCGCAAAACGATTGATCAAATATTTTTAAACCAAAAATAAGGCGTTCTAGGCAAACTGCAATGTTGCCTCGTTTCGCGGCTACACAGCATCAAAGTTTTCAATTTAAAATTATTTTTCCGAAATAATTGCTAAACGTTCTTATCGATTTTCGTTAATTTTGGTACTAAGAGTTACTATATATTGACCTGTTCGATATGAGCGGGATCTTTTTTTAGTGCATGGAAATATTACAAATGGTCTATGGTTCATAAATAAAAGTTTGTATTTTTGTTATCCTTTGTACGAATTATTTTAACTTTTTCTTTACCACAAGTTGATTTTATCCAGAAACTTTTTTATCACTTGTAAAATTTTCGTCAGGCACATAGTTTCTGTATAAATTAATTATCCATGATACCTTGCAATTCATCATAGGTTTAGTGAGAACGAAAAAAAAATTAATTCTAAATAACCAGCAACTTAGCGATGTTCTTATAATAAATGGTCAACATCTAGACGATTTTCCTGAATACACAAATAAATTCGTTTTAAAAAACTAATCTGTATTTTGAGCATCACGTCGGACTTATTTTTTAAATAATCTACAGCGTCGAAATTTTTTTGCAGTAACTGAGCTTCCGTAGCGATTGGTAAAGCATATACTTCTAATTTAAAAGCTTCCAACAGGGAAAAGTCTAGAGTCGTTAAATCGGGTGATCTTCCTAGCGATTTTATGGATGAATCATTGCCCCTTCTGATTCAACTGTTAGAATATATTATAAAAAACAATCATGTTCTTAATAATATTTTTGGAAACTGTCATTTCAAACCCCAAACATCTACAACTTAATTTAAGGATCATCTTCAATTGTGTTTAAAACTGCCCTCTCCGACCTCGACGGTCCTAATATTACGTTAGCGTCTTCGATTAACATTATTTTGAGTTTCGACCAAAATTTTAATTACGCTGTTTTCATTAACATGACAAAACTTAACTGTGAACCATAAGAAATACGAATCAGAACTCGCCCTAGATCATCAAAAGCGTGGACCAGAATCACGTTACTAACATCCACTTTCACTCACTAAACCATTGGCATACTAACAGTGTACCTCACGAGTCTTTAAAACAAAAGAAAACCTGATTATTAGTGCACCACGTATTGTGAACATCTTCATCGCCGTGCTAACATTCGAATGAATCACTTATAGAGGGATATTGGTACGAAAACATACAAAAAATTTACAACCTGCCTTTTGTAAAAGTACAGCTGATCGGTCTTGGAAACGATACGCAATCGGAAGTAAAATGCGATGTTTCCAAATTTTGTAAAATGGGAGAAAATTTGCGAATTCAAGATAATAGTTTCATTATGCAAACATGTCCCGATGGAATAAAAAATACATTTCCTATTGGAACTTGATCGAAATAAAAGTCTGAAGTTTTTCGAAAACAATAATAATTTATAAATATATATAGAAAGATAGTCACTCTTGTTTTCTTTGGAATTTTGTCTTGGTCTATTAAAAACCTGAGAATTTGGGGGGCTGAATAATATATCCGAGATTATAAATTTAATTTTTTTAATGAACAGGAGTTATAAACATCATGTCGCTATCGTCCGATAGCATATCTTCTTTCATCAAATTGTCCAGAATTCGTAATTTTTATTAATAGCACATTTTCGATTTATATAGACTATAATTTCAATGTTTGCAATAAATCTATAAATATAATTCAGTTTCTCGATTGACGTCTTGAAAGTTTTCTTACCACTTATTTTTGTATTAGGAATTATTCGTTGGAATCTTCTATTTTTATAGATATTATTCTACCAATCAACTGGAATGGCACCATATTTTTTCTTCTCAATTTTTGGTATTTTTTGTTGTTGACGTCTTCGTTTAACATTTTTTGGATTAAAACTACCCGGTTCCCTAATTTGCCTTTCAATAGTCGCGAAAGTTTTATGATTCGGAATTTTGCGATATACAGTGTGACCCACTTAAGAGCGGGACACCCCTGTAAAATTTTTATTTGTGGTTCGATTTTGATCATTTTTTTATATGTTGTAGGGCATCAAAAACTCTATTTTGTGACAAGTTCTTGTTACGCTCGCTTAAAATCTAAGGTCTACTTTGCCCCTTTCTCATGACGAAATTTTAAGAAAAGACATTAGGGAATTTTTTATTTTAAATTTAGCTTCAGTAATAACTTTAGAATTATTCAAAATGGCTGTATTTCAAATTTCGTTAAAAAATGTTTATCCATAAAAAAGTTATAGAACAATCAAATTTTATTTAATTTAAATTAATTAATGATTCAATGTGAAAAAAAAATTGTAACGAAAAGAGATTTAATTCATTTTAAAAAACACTTGCTTCGATTAAGCTACCGTTCAACTGGATACATTTCTCGTATCTTCTTCTAGTATTACTCATTACTTTTCTGAGAGATAAGGGAGTAATTTCTTCACAGGCGCGTCTCAACCTTATGCATAGTTCTTCTCTATTTCTGGGGCGGTTTTTATATACTTTTTGCCCAAGAGTACCCCACAAAAAGAAATCTAAAGGGGTCAGGTCCGGTGATCTGGGTGGCCATTGTATTAATGGACTATTCCGTCCGATCCATTGATTGGGAAAGTTTGTATTTAGCCACTGCCGAACAATTTTCGCGTTATGTATAGGACTTCCATCAAGTTGAAAGTACATGTTACTTGTGTATAATAGTGGAAGATTGTCAATCGCATTGGATAATTCATTTCTCAATAGTTCTAAAAAACTTGCAGAATTCATATTGCACTCAAGAAAAAATGGACCGATAAGTTTGTCATAGATTATTCCACACCAAACATTTACTTTTTGGGAATATTGACTTTTGCAGTTGATAATCCAGCGTGGATTTTCATGAGACCAAAATCTACAATTCTGTGAAGAAACTATCCCGTTAGTAGTAAATGTAGCTTCGTCACTAAATAGAATACATTTTAGAAAATTGTTGTTATCTTGATACTCCCCTTGCACCCACAAACAAAATTCCAATCTTCTGTTCTTGTCTCCTTCCTCCAAAGTATGCAGAAATTTTGGTTTAAATGGCTTAATTTTATTCTTTTTCAGGCATCGACGAATGTTTTCTCTCGGTACATTTAAATCTAAACTTGCTATTCTTAATGTAGCATGTGGGTTATTAGTAAAATAATTTAAAATTGCGATTTCTGTATCACCTTCATTTCTATTTCCAGGACGGTTGTTTTTTAACAAATATCTATCAACGGCTCCAGTTTCATTAAATGTACGATTTATTCGATTCACTGTACTTTTAGTAATCGGACGTCGATTAGGATATCTTGTGTTAAATATTCTAGTCACTTCCCTTACACTTCTGTCATTGTCACCAGAAAGACGCACTATTTCAATTTTTTCCCTTAAAGTTAATTGATTATTCATATCTGAACTTTTTCTTCAATCAAAAACAGTTAAATTTTCTTCTAAACCACCAAGAACTGGTTTATTTATTTACAAAAAGACAATTGCATTGTATTTAATGACAAGGATAAAACAAGTGACTTAACTATGTTTATTGGATCCGTACTCAGCCAACTTGACCAAAAATTATTACATCCAGATGGTTCAATAAATTTAAAATTGGATTGCTCTACAACTTTTTTATGGATAAACATTTTTTAACGAAATTTGAAATACAGCCATTTTGAATAATTCTAAAGTTATTACTGAAGCTAAATTTAAAATAAAAAATTCCCTAATGTCTTTTCTTAAAATTTCGTCATGAGAAAGGGGCAAAGTAGACCTTAGATTTTAAGCGAGCGTAACAAGAACTTGTCACAAAATAGAGTTTTTGATGCCCTACAACATATAAAAAAATGATCAAAATCGAACCACAAATAAAAATTTTACAGGGGTGTCCCGCTCTTAAGTGGGTCACACTGTAGATATTTGCTACGATAGACTCTGGCATACATACATTGATTTCTTTCTTAGAATGGAAATATTAGAAACATGCGAACTTTCTTAACGACAGAATAATTTTCCATTTTATAAGACTAAAAATTATTAAATGTAAAATAAACTCGACTCCGATCAACAACCATAGAAAACACTACCGTTATGTACTCCATCAAGCTATGTATAACTACAAATATTGACACACATGTTTTGTTTCTATCTAGGAATCTAGATACACATATTTCCTACACTCTGACTGTATGGACAAATTAGGTCTGAATATCACAGAAGGTAAACCCAACAAAATGTACTGCACCGGCGAAGTAGTGGACAAAGAGTATTGTCAAACTCGAAAGGTGATCATCAACTCTTACATTACCATCGTGTGGCAAAAACATCAATTGATTAATTTACAGAGCGAGAATCGCTACAAAGTCCCCAAGGGAGCCAAATTTTTTAGAGTGAAAGTGAAACCTGTATCAGCTATTCATCGCGATTCGAAAGAGTTGTCGCAGTCCGTCTACATGGCCAAACATTCTTCTGGTATGTCGACCAGTCACTCGGTAATCACCACTTTTGATCCGGTAATGGAGGAAAATCAACCCCTGGATCGAATGCCACAACTGTCTTCAGAAGATGCCGATAAGGATCTTGAGGGGGAGGTGAAGAGCGAAAGTGAAACGGTCTCGGAGAACATGCCGGAACAGGAAGATATGGAGCGCAAAATTATCGAGAAAAAATTGGCCGAAGATAGTGGGATTGAAGAGGCCGTTGTTGCCATAGAACACAGTGATCGGTAAGTTGGAAATGATTTTTTTTTCATTTTCAACGAAGCAGCAAACATTGATATACATATAATCGATTATTGCGTTTGGCGTGACACTACCAACTCTATTTCAAATTTAAGAAAACTATTGATTAGTCAAATGACTTTCAACTCTAGGCCCTCCCATGAAAATACTGAATGATTTTTTATTGTTTTGTCAGGTTTGAGGGTGACTCTTGTAAAGAGGTGTTTGAGCAGTCGACCTATGTAGGCACAAATTGGTTAGGAGCGATGTTTCGAAGCATATTTAGCAAATAAACTTTTAGCTTGAATAAAGTATGTATTATATGGCTTCTTCATATAACTGCAAAAGAGAAGGTTTGTGGCGCTAATCTCATAAGGCATCCTATTTTCGAGTTATGAAGTGCTTTTTTAACGCTGCATTAAAATATTCATTGTTTTCATGTTAATTATATCATCATTTGTCATCAGAACTAGCGTATGTATCGGGTAAAAAACTTTGGCAGTTTCTATAGGAAATCTGGGTAAATATGGGATTTGGAGAAACAGAAATGGAGTACTCTTTCTAATTTTATTTGACAAAAGTAGTCCTGTTTGTACTAAAATTGTTAGGTGAATACCTGAATAAACATGCAATATTTGCTTCAAATCCTTAATCATATTTTTATTATTATTTATTGAGAATGCCAATTTAAGTAAAACTAGTCGAAGGCTAATTCTGATCTCAAGTGACGATTTATTAAATTGGAAATCATAGAGTATAGATCATTTCATTAACAAATAGGGGTAGTACTGTTGGACATTTTTAATGAAATTCATTTTTATATCACATTTGGATTCTCCTTTAGAAAACACTTGAGAGTTGTTATAGAGCATATAATAGGGAAAATTTTTAGGCGAATCCCAAAATCCGTTCATATATAGGCTGTTTCGTAAAAAAAGGTAAGTTTGGTATATAACTTTTTTCTAAACGACCCCGTATTTTTCCAGACAATTTTAAAATGTGTCTTTGGGAACCAGCCTCAATCCCTTTAAACCTCAAATCAAAATGTTATATGGCTTCTCTGTTACTGTCCTCGTCGAATACGTTGGATCACACTCTATATAAAGGCACCAAAGGAAATTTGTCCATGTCAAATTGTGATTGTTGTGGCCATCAACGCATTTCTTAAGGCCGACAAAATTTATGAGGGCCGCGTTTAGGTGAACCAAGCTTAAACCATTGATTCATTAAGTTGTTCTTATCAGTGGATGCAATCGTCCTACGAAGTCCGACCAAGTTGTTTGGTGCATTTCTATGATATTATTGAGTTGTAACCAACATTCGCAAGCTAACCATAACCAAGGAAAACGTGGTTTTGTAAGGGACTAAAAGAATAAAGTAAATGCTATCGATTTTATCGCTACAAGACACCCCATAAAACCTGTGCAACTTTTTTCCAGGCACCTTGTATATTTTTTGGTACATAGATATCGATATCTGGCGTGGTTTTTCACTCTTAAAAAGACGAAAAGTTTAAGATATAACAGATAATTAATAACTTAAGAATTAATTCATTGACTACAATGTCCTTAAAATTGTGTGCTCATCAGTTATGCATAGCAAGTGTACAAGGATAAAAAAAGCTATGGTAAGAGACGCTTAATAAAATAACAGCTGATTTATGTATAACTGGAAATAGTTAAGTACAACACATTATTATTACATCATGCTCACATCGTTATTACACTTCCAGCTAGATTTATAGGTTCACCTAAAGCAAATCTGAAAGTTAAACTGAAGGATCAGTCAATTAGAAGAGATCATTCTTGAGATTAACCCAGGATGTCAAATGTATTCAATTTAAGTTTGACCTCTAATTTCTTTATAAAATTAAACATACTTTTATGATATTTCAGGTAGTCCAGCGGTAGTGAATCGCCAATTTTCTCCAACAACCGACTAAGCGACTTTTAAATAACAATTCGCACTTAAAATATAAGTTACTATTAAGTGGTATTAAATAATAATAATTTTGGGTCGTAGTTGTTTTTGTGATATTAAATGCCTTGTTTCACATGTATCAAAACAAAGAGGTTGTATTTTACCTGCGTTGATTGGAGATTCGTTCGTTATATGCTTATTCAAGGACGAGTTGGTATTAATTAGTAGAGTGCTAAGCTTATTCCCGATATTATTATACCCTTAGTATATAGAGCAGTAGTTAATATTATGATTATGAAAGTGATATACTTAATAAAACGTTTTTTACTTTATTTTTTTTTCTTTAACCTATGTTTTAAATGACTATTTAGTTCATAGTTGTAATATTAAAGTTAGATCTATTAATCGGGTAAATTCGTATTCTATGGGGGTCCTATCGAAAAGTTTCAACATTTGGACTTTTAATAATTGTATTGTTGGATATATTTTTGATCACTAAAGTGATTCAGCTTTCTGATCGTGACAGAACTCAGCGATATTAAGAAATAAAAATTTATCATTGTTAAGTTTCAAAGTTTGGCAACATTCCACACCGTACCTCGACATCTTTTTTTAGTTTTAAAGTCATTAGGCTCCTAAAAGTGGCACTTTTCAATGGATACAGGGTGTCCTAAAAGCGGATGTAGATATTTCAGGAAATCATTATATGGTAAAAAACTTTATATACACAAAGGTCGGCAAACAAACTCTAAGGAAGTAAAACCCTTTAAAAGATTGAAGATGTATCAATATGATCAAAACGGTTTAAGGCACTTGTGAAATTCTCACTCAGAATTGTATGGCGAACGGGAAAATTTAATTGAAGTATAAAAATCTTATTTAGGGGCGTGTTAATCAGGGTCGGCTTAGGGTATTTTTTGCTCATTTTTGTTTGCAACTTTTCCTGCAATTCGACCCGAAAAGACCCCAGAATCTATTTGAGCTTAAAAATGTCCTCAATTTTTACTCAAATTTAATAATTAGCACTATATTTCTGATACCGCATCTCTGCACCATTCGAAACGCCGCCGACATAATTTAAACAATGAGTAGTGGGCCAATTATACTTAAAGTGTACATATTCGTAAAATAAATTACGAGCACATACTTTATACATTATGTAAAACGATAATAATCGATGGTCATTGTTGAAAATTATGCTTAATTGATATTCCTATATTAAGGCCTTACATGTAAGTGTTCGAGACTCGTCGTTCGTTCATAGTAGTTAAGCTCTAATATAGAATTTCATACCAATTTATATTGTGGGTTTTGAGTGGCCAGAATACGACGTACAGCATTGCGGATGATAGTCAATAGTCACTAGTCACAAACAAGCATAACCGAAACATATGATACTCATTATTGTGACTTTTGCACTTTCGTATCGACCACAGCGAGGTGGATTGCTGAAGATAAATCAAAAGCAAGTGACCATAGAAATCATCGGCTTGTTATGATTATAAATGTTAAGACTATTTTTATTACACAGATACCTGGTGTCTGTACATATAGACTGTCATTTTTATATGTTGCGAACATATGACTAATAAACCTTTATCGAACTTCGGTGTTTTTGTTTAAGGGAGGAAAGCAGAGCAGCTGCCAAAGGTGCCTGCTTCGGCTTTTCCGTCTCGAAAAAACTTCGTTGCATTATACAGGGTTATCCAGATTCGACACTGATCATTGAGTAACTGTGTGATCATCAGTAACGATATGAGGTCGGTTAAGTTGGGGCAAAGTTACGCAATTTGGAGCTAAATAAAATGCCTTTTTAAAATTTGAAAAATTCCTATTCCTGCAAGAGATATCCGTAAAAAGAGAAATTTTGTAAAAACGTTTCTTTTCTTTACTGAGGTTATTTGAAGAGATAATTTAAAACGAACCACACATCATAATTGCCCCTTTGTCTCTTCTACAAAATAGTGATAATATATTTGAAATCTTACATTTAGATTTACTGCGACCATCATCAACTTTGCTTTTTCTTGTGGGCGCCATCTTGAATTTTTGCATTTCTAAATTTAATTATGTTTTATGATTACGACGGCCTGTCACGTGTTAAATTTCAGTATTTCAGTTTAATCAAAGTGTCAGAAAAAATCGATTTTGCTAAGAGTGCTTTGGAAAACAAGAAAAACAAGCTTTGACGACAGTTAATGACATAAACATAATTGACATGTTAGTTATTCGATATTGTTGAACTGTCATTTCCCTAAATATTTATTTATTTATTATTTTTAAGTTCACTTTTAAGTAAGTAAATTTCAGAAAACATTTACGCGTGATACATCATTTCATCAAAGTCAAGTTTTCTAAAGTACTCGTAGCAAAATCATTTTTTTTTAATACTTCCATCAAACTGAAATACTGAACCTTAACACGTAATACATCGTCGTAATAAAGAAAATAACTCAATTTAAGAATGTTAAAATTCAAGATGGCGCCCATAAGGAAAAACCAAGTTGATGATGGTTGCTGGAAACCTAAACGTGAGATTTCAAATATGATAACGCTACTTTATAGAAGAGAATAAGTTGCAATTACGATGTATCATTCCTTTGTAATTATCTCTTCACATAATCTCAGTAAAGAAAAGAAACGTTTTTTTTTCTTCAAAATTTCGTTTTTTTACGGATACCTCTGGAAGTAATCGAAATTTTCCAAATTTTGAAAAGGCATTTTATTGAGCCAAATTACGCAACTTTGTCTCAATTTAACCAAACTCGTATCTCTTATGGTTACTGAGATCCCAGCGACGAGCGTCGAATCTAAATGACCCTGTAGATATTTATAAATAAGAGAAAAAATCGGGAAATCTGGCATCACATTCAAAAGTAACACGAAAGGTCGAAATATCAAGTTGTAGAAAGCCACTGCTGATCTTTCGTTACATCCACAATAAATAAATACATCGAAAAGCATTTATAAATATTGTAAATACGATAACTGGGTAGGTAAGATGAAAATCAATAACTTACCTTGAAAAACCACTGACACGAGAGTTGCCGGCATAAATAGCTGTAACTAGTTACATTTCTAGCGATTTTGCGGAATAAAGTTAAACACCTGATAGCTTTATTGAGTTCCAAATATTAAAAAACACGATAACTGTTACGATGAACACCCAGTAAAAAGAAATGTTCTGTATTATTTAAAAAAATGCATTCAACTAACAATAATGAGTAAGTGCTAAATTGTAAGGAACTCTGTACTCAGGCTGTATATAACCTTAACAGTCCTTCGAACCACATCATACATTAATAATTTGAGAGACCTAGGGCAGAATTATTATTTCTCAGTTATTTGGCTAGATTGACTTGGATTAGAGTCAGCCTCAATTTTCTTAGGCATTTGATTGACAGTAGACATTCTCTGACTCGCCCTTTTGTAAGCCGGATTTTGGAAGTGACTAGTCCCCGGTTTATACAGGGGGTTTTCTCCATTGCTCCATGTGGTTTTGTCTCGTTCTTTCAGAAATCGAGCGTATTCGCTTTTATCGTGAACTGTAGTCACTATTTTCCATATAATCAGAGTTATTATCCCCACCAGTAGGACTGAAGCAATCACTCCCAAGATGTACACTGAAAGGATTAAGCGATGAAAATAATGATTAGATTTATGATCATGAGATAATTGTGTATAGTGATAAGATTCACAAGTAATGTAACAAGGTACCTAGGTGCTGTGGTAAATACGGACAAATTTTGTTCTCCTCAGCCACTAGGACTAGATTGTCGTCTTCGTCGTAACTATATTCGAACTGTATAGTACAGTCCCCTTCTACTAAAACTCTGCACTTCTGTCCTCCTTTGTTGGTTGTTTCATCTAGTTTTTTAATTATTTGGGTACTAAACGTAGTGCAGTTGTTCGCGCACACCGTGGAGTTTGCCAATGGACCTGATTGATATGCTTGACATTCTACGCAATCCTTCAGCTCGTCACATCTAATTACATAAGAAAAAGTTTTCGAAATTCTTTAAATCACGCCTGAGACAGAATTTGGAGATTTTTCGGGTATGTGATTGCTGAAAAGGTAGAGGTGCGCACTAATCTCAGTTAAAACTGTCTAGGAACAACCATTCGAATAACAGTTTACCTTTGACTAACAGCTTTTCTATTAGTGAAACTAGTTTTGCACGAGATTTGCACTCGACACTGGAGAAGAGTGGGTTGGACGCAATCTAGACTTCAATATTCATCACACATGTGCGAAAATTCAATAATGTAAATTGCACAAATGGATCATGTTTTTAGGGAAAAATCATCAGTGGCGCAACGTAAGAGAGTTTTTTTGAAGTTCAATTCTAGTTCAGCTGAACCTACTTCTTTACAACTAGGTCTTTAAGTTAGTTTTAACTAAGAATAGCGTGCAACTTCACTGCATACCTCTTACCTTTGTTCGGGGCAATTTGTGCATCGTTCACAGTATTTTCCGGAATACCTCTCGTCCCCTTCGGTGTAGCATTGACAGTGTCCGCAAACGCAATTGCCGTGTCCAGAACACAATTCATTAGTTTTAGGAGCCATACATTGACTTTGGTCAGTATTGCAATCACATCCTGGTCCGGTCCACCCTAAGAAAAGCTCCATTATAGCATACACATTGATTTTTTGTTTTTTTCTTTTTAACCATTATTGCATCTGCAAGTTCCGCAGTCGCAAGTTCCTTTGCCGGAACATTTTTGGGGACAACTGAAATCATCACATTCGCAATATTTCCCATAGATCAGTCCGTTAAAATCAGGCACAACTTTGCATTGACAGTTGCCACATATGCATTTTCCTTGTCCTGTAAATGTAATAATAATATGTGGACATCGCTGACGTGTGCGGACAGTAAAAAAATAAAGAATTTAAATAAGGGAAAAGACATTTTATAAAATATATGTATACAGGGTTATTCACGCTATACGGCGCGGAATATGGTGGCTAAAATACGAGGCTTTCAAAAGGTTTCACTTTTGGGCTCTATGGGGATCTATTATGATTACTTTTGAAAATTATTTTCATATTATACAGGGTGTCCCAAAAGCCCTAAAAGTATCAAAGTTGTGTTTTTTTTAATGGAACCCTCTCTATATAATAGCATTTTTGGATTCTCCGATCAAAATAAGTGTTTTAATAAGGTTTACTATACCTAAAACTTAAGGTTTTTTAAATAATTTGAATTTTATCAAAATTTGATCTAATTTTCATGTTTTAAACACTTAGGAAGTAGTTAAGTTATGCAAGTGTAATTTAGAGTGTAGTGTAACAATAGATCATATTTTATATCCCAGTCATGATAAACTTGCCATTTTATACAGGATGAGCAAAAATTAATACTAATCAAATAAGATCTTTAAGTGACTATAATTTGATTAATTTAAATATGATGCTATATTTTTTAACTTACCAGGATATGTAATTTTTAACTACCTATTGAATGGTGGTAGGGTGTTCATAACTAAGTCTTCGCGTTTTTACAGAATACGCTAAATAATTTTTTTTTTTTTTGCTCCATTTGGTGTTATTTTCCCAATCGCTGGATCGGACGAAATAGTCCTCTTAATCGTTGGCCACCACGATCTCCGGATATCACACCCATGGATTTTTTCGTTTGGGGAGCAATAAAAAATAAAGTTTATGCCACAAGACCCCGGACCCGAGAAGAGCTTTGTGCGCGTATTAGAGAGACTTGTCAGAACATAACTCCACAATAACTAAGTAAAGTACTGAGAAATAATCGTCGACGTATTGAAAAATGTATACGAGAATTTGGGGGGTTGATTGAAAATATCAAAATTTAGTTAATTATTGTTAAAATAAATTTTTTTGCCAATTTTAAAATTTGTTTACGTAAAAAAACATGTTTTATTGATTTTCTCGAAAATCCTGTACAGTAGAAAAATGAAAATCGGAACAGGTAAGTTTTAGGTTATTCTAATTAAGAACATGTTTTCGTTTTTATCCCAAAAAAAGCCCTAACAGTATTTTCCGAAATTTGATCCCATAAAAATGCACCCAATTGGTTATGATTATGAGTAAAGAGGGATCGTATCCATTAGACGAATGCGCATTTTGAATATCTAATTAACAAAAAAAAAACGTCAAAATCGATTAAGAAATAAAGATATTACGAAAGTGTTAAATCCTTAAGCCGGACACACTATATATATATAGCTGATGTCTACCTGAACAAATTTCGCCCCTTCCTCCCGGTTTAATGCATAGACTGGGATCTTCTCCTTTGCTATCCTTCCAGTCACATTGACAGTTGGCCCCAAATCTCCCTTCTTGGCAACGACAAATTCCGCATTCCAAATCGCCTTGGTAGCTACAATTTGCGTCTTTTTGCTTTTTATTTGCGGCACACCCACAGTCACACAACACCTCCAGTTCAATAACCAACTTATCTTCGAGTCCCTCAGGTTTAATTGTAATAGTTCTTCTGTTTAAATTGGCTACAATGATTATGATAAAATGGTTTTTAATTGCGCCAAAGTTCGAAACGTTACCGTCCTCGCTGCACATTAGTGGTTTTATGTTGGCCTTGAAGTTTATGGTTTGCCCAGGTTTCACGTTAGTGCATCCACCAGGAATGGCACTTGCGCAACTCGCCGTTATGTTTACGTCTACTTCATTTTTATTAGCATCGGAAGTTATTCTCACTGAGTCTCTGATTTCCTGAAACGTGAATAAGTTGACATTTGAAATATTACACAGTACGGTGTATTCAAGAAAAGGATGACCAGCATGAAGTTTGTTTGAATTTCCACACGTAAAATCCAGTGAACTCACTTACATCATAAATATCCGAAATAAACTTGACGACATTATCAGACTTTTCGTCAAGAGTACCAGTTTTCGAGTTTTCAATCACGGTGGATAATGCCTGGTAGAAGCTTTTCGAAGACGCTGATTGTCTTGCCTTAGATTCTGTTGAGCTATTTAATACTATGGCGAATATTAAATTAATGTTATTCTCGCGAGCCACATAGTTAATTTGTGAAACTGATGGATAGTCGTATACCAGCCCTAAAACAATAATTCAACAATGAATTTGTGACAATTTTCCAAGAAAATACTTGGATCACTAATCAGTCTGATCAATACCTCACTAACTTTAAGACTGATCAAATACGAAAATTTAAGCTTTTAACCTAGACTACTAGAAACATATTCATCAAATTCACTTACCATGAGTATACTCATGATTCTTCATGTGACAAGTCGCATCATTCGGTTCCACCACCCCTCCCAATTTTCCATCTCCAGCCACATGCGACTCTGCATCTGTAGACATTACCAAGAGGTGTCTAGCATTAGGCCGCCAACTGAAAGAGCAAATTAAATATTATTTTAATTAAGACAACAGTAAAGTTTTTTTCGTAATATTTTATTGATGTTTCAGAAATCACATATGGATTGGTTGTAGAAATCGGCATAACTTCAGAGATCTAGACCCTGTCTTGAAATTATTGCAGCAGCTGCTTCAACACAGTTACAAGGTGCTTCGACATTACGTATTTCGTTGGTGTACATCATGTTCTTCATGACACCTTATAAATAAAAATCGAAAGGTTTCAGATTGGGCGACCGAGGTGTCTGTAGAGTAGCACCACTACGGCTGGTTTCTAAAAGACACCATTCAAAAAACTATTTAAGTGAACAGATCCTCCACTTTGTAAGAACCATATTTGTCAAGAAACATCTAAAGGAATATCTTGTAAGAGTTCTTTCGTGAAAATAAATTAAATCTGGTTCATCGATTTGGCAGCATAAAGGAACCAATGAGTTTTCGTCTGTTCACCAACGCGGCCCAGGCGTGAGGGTAAATTTTTGTGAAATAGGTGTATCTTCCCATACACAATGAGAACTAAATGCATAATTAAAATTCTATTTGGATTTTCCTCTGTGCGCTTTAAACATACATATGTTCAAAAAAACTTACCCTATTTCCTCTTTGCACACAATGGCTTGCATGACAGCATCCAGGCCTCCTTCAGGAGAATCTAAGTTTCCAGAAACCTGAGTGTTTTTGACCCCATTAGAAAATAATGTGGAATCATTGATTAAAGACAAATGATTCTTGAAACTGTATGGAGGGGCACATCTCTTGCAAGGCTCTTTAAGTCTACGGTGCAGAAAATGTTAAATGAAACATGGTAATTTATTCAATAGCAACTTACGTCTTGGGGTGCGTATTAACGAAGGGTAAAGTGAGCTTATCTACAAAACTTCCAAATCCAATAAGAAAGTCGGTTGTTTTGCGTCGCATTTGTTCTACGAGTTTCCCTCCTAGGGTAGCTAATTTGTCTTTAGATGCCAACATCGAGTTGGAAAGGTCCATTATATAATATAAGTCTATACGAAACATATTTCTATATGCGGGATATTTTTAACATGTATAAATCAATTGCCGCAAAGGTTATAAAGAAAAAATATAAAAGTTTTCTGGCTCTGAGGGAGCATAATCAGTTGAAGTTTCTACTTGCGTCTTTTAAAATTTTATACAAAATCTCTCTGAATCGACTGCGTTTTAAACCAAATTATCTTTAATTTAAGATAGAAGTACTTGATAGGGAGTACTGAAGATTTCTTAACTAAATTATTTTCAACACTCCCTATATTATTGCAAACCAGCATTTATTTACGAGGTATATTCAGAAAAAAAAGGAGATCTTTAAATTTTTAGAAAGAATTTTATTTATGCGACTACGTCAATTTTATCCCCCTCAAAATGGTCCCCTTTAGGTAAGATACGCTTATGCCAGCGCTTTCGCCAATTCCGAGAACCCTTCTGAAACTCGAACTTTGGAATACTATTTAGGTCTTTCAGCGACGCGCATTTAATCTCTTCTATGCTTGCAAAACGACGACCTTTTGTAGTTCTCTTCATTTTAAGGAATAAAAAAAAGTCGCAGGGAACCACATCTGGCGAATATGAAGGTTGCTGATCATTACAGTATTTTTTTGACCGAAAATTCACGAACAAAGAATGGATTATGAGCGGGTGCATCATCAAAGCCATGAATCATTTCGTCCCAATCTGGGAATCTTTTCGAATTGTTTCATGTAAACCTCGTTCAACTTGTGCGTTTACCCTTTATTGATTGTTTCGACAAAATTTAATGCAAATTTTTTAAGTCGTTTTTCAAAACTCGCCGCTTGCGTCGAACATAATGTAATCTTTTTGAAAATTGTCAAGAGGGTAAAATTTTCAATATGCCTACCAATCTACACACTGTTTAGGGCCATGTTTACCAACACAACTGGCGAAAAGTCGCATAAATAGAATTAATGCAGCAGACAAAATTGCAAAATTGCCGTTATTTTTTGAACATATCTCGTACATCATTTGCATGAAAAAACCTCGTCGTTGACGTTTTTGGCGAAACGCAAAGAAATCAATTCAATTTCCTAAAATCTGAAAACATCGTCGTTTCCATTATACACGAAGCAACAAAAACCAAAACCGCTGAAATTTGAATTGTGTCCATATCATAGACTTTGTCGTACTTTCTTACCTACTGGATAATTTGCACTCTGTCTGTATTGAAAATTGATCTCATAATATTCGTTTTTCCTCAATCGAAGTTGAACTCTTTGGGGGCTGATTTGTTCAGATTCCGTTAGTTGATTCGCATCTATTATTTTAAAACTATTTTTGGGATCTTCAGTGTCTTCATTGTTGCACGAACTCAGCTCTGATCGACTTAGACAGTGCGTCGTCCCTGATTTCTACAAAAGTTTATGTTAATACCGGACGTCTAAAGTAGAATGGCTAAGTTCTTCGAATTAACAAGTCGTGCAAATATGAACTGACTTACCACACTTTGCGTACTAACAGGCCCGTGTAAAGTATACTTTTCATACGTTAATTGACGGAGCACTTTATCATGTATTTTTGTACTTTTAGAAAATTCATTTGTTGCGATCGTGAGAAACTACAACTTACCGGTGAACTACACCAAAAGCAATCAAGCTCTTGTATGCACTTATCGCACGTATCCTTCGACTCGCAGTCCTGAGCTTCGCACATTTTTGATATCCAAAGGGAGATCACCAGATAGAAAGTGTAAAATTTCATTTTACGTCAATCATTCATGAAATACTAATTTTTAGGGAGTCATATCGCAGTGTTCCAACACTATTTCACTTTCACCATTATTCATACATTGACTTATACACACACACTGCTTGCTTGAGACAATAACGCCGGAAGAGTATGTGATACACGTCTGGGTTTTTAAAATATATTCACATCGCGTATTATTGTTTAAAGCGGAAATTATTGCGCTGATAAGAAACCACTACTCGCTAAGTCTTATGATTCACTTATTTATTAGTTATCCGTTTCTCTCCTTTTCTTATACATTTATTACAACTAAATGGAGTCCTGACCATCGACTCCACTAGGCACCACTAACTGCGATCATATTATGTCTTTGCCTTGAGTAAATTCCTTAAGTTCGTACTTTAGGTAGGTACCTGTAATGTTAGTAATAAGTTTTTAATTACCGCTAAACGAGGCGAGAACGGAAATTCAATCAGTACATATGAATCATTGGAAAGATCTATTAATGTTTCCTGTAATGTTATCGAATACTCATGGGTTATACGAGTGGTCTGCACTTAGGTCACTGATTTATCAGGTAAGGTATCAGGCGACAATGAAAATATGTTATATTTTTTCTTGCCAATATAATGATTTCTTAATCCGCGTGTGCAAAGTGCGCTTTCCACACACATGAGCGTGCGCCCAAAAGTTTACAATTTACCATTCGAAGTATGTCATTGAAGTGTTTCTGTTTATTTTCAAACGGTTGGAAAAAAATTGTGCATGACATGTGTGAAAGCTTATTTCCTGCACTCAAGCGAGTGTGGCAACTATTGTTATTTTCTCACAAAGAAAAACTTCTCAATATATCCGGTATGGTGTTTTTATGACCGGAAAGTGTAGAATTCGCTTTAGACGTTTTCTTCCACGTCTCATTCAGTCTTACGTTGGTCCAGTGCATCGTAGCCGAGAGCGGCCCTGTGCGCGCACCCATCAAAACGCCCGAGTTAATTACCCCAAAGCGTTGCTTTAATATGACCCACTACCACATAAGATCCTCTTTGCCCGTTTAGAATAATTCTAAAAAATTTCATGAAAAAAGTTTTTAAAAAGCCTCTGAGATGTAAATAAAAAATAGCGTTTTTGAACAAATTCTAAAAGTATCACTTTATTTACAAGAAATGCTTAATGTGAGAAACTGCTGTTACCACTGGCTTAGCAATAAAAAATTGGCACAATGTAGATCCTACTAAACGACTTAAGCTGAATCTGCAGTCTCAAACGCCAACGTCTCAAAAGCTCTGGCGCAAAATTGATCTATAGTATAACACAATCGTGCATAGGCTCCAGATAGAAGATGATTTTCGTCGGGATAACTCTAAAGACGAATGCATTCAATAACATTCTTTGACTTTTTCGCACAATACGTGCCTGCAGATAGAAAAAAATGTCGGCTTCTTCCAAAGCATTAATGAGAATCAAGGCATTTTGATAATGGATGTTGTCGTCAGCGTTTCCATGGATTATATACATATGTCCCTAAAAACTTCAACATTTTCCGTGATATAATTTTATTGATGGATCGTGAACGTAATGAAAAATAATTATTTATTTTATAAATAATTTATTATTTAATGAGTTACGATCTGAACACGCTGAGTCAATTCGGCTACGACATCAGCTTAAGAACTAAAAACTACCATGCTCGTTTGAGCCCCTCCTTATGCCCCAAAAATACCATTGTCAGTAATACCAAGAAATCTATTTGTCTATGTTATGACTGTAATTAATAAGCACATATAAAGTTTGAATCCCTTCCGGCATCTTTGATATTAACTTAAGATAATGTATGATTTTCTAAACGTAACATTCAGCTATAGATTTACAGTCACTCAAAAAAATATTCATACAGCCGGAAAAAAATTCTGTAAACCGTAACTTTTGGTTGATTTTGTTCAAATTTTGTATAATGAAAATTCAAACCGAAACTCAATTTGCGTAATTGAGCAACTTTTGAAAATTTAACTTTTAGAGTGCTTTCCAGCGTTAAAAAAAACTCCGTTTTGAAAACTTCTTGTGCGGTAGAAATTTTTCAATGTAGTTTTAACATTCTTGTAGAGGGGATTTTTCTTCATATACCCTGAAAATTTGATCAAAATCGAACAACAAATAAGGGAGTTGCAGCTTTTTAAAGTCATCAAAAATGTCAAAGTTTCGTAATTTTTCGCGAAAATCGTCACTCTTTGGCGTTTTTGAAAGGCTGCAACTCCCTTATTTGTTGTTCGATTTTAATCAAATTTTCAGGGTATATGAAGAAAAATCCCCTACACAAGAAGTTTTCAAAACGGAGTTTTTTTTAAACGCTGGAAAGCACTCTAAAAGTTAAATTTTCAAAAGTTGCTCAATTACGCAAATTGAGTTTCGGTTTGAATTTTCATTATACAACATTTGAACAAAATCAATCAAAAGTTACGGTTTGCAGAATTTTTTTCCGGCTGTATGAATACTTTTTTGGGTGACTGTATATGTTTACACCTTTAAAGCAATAAGTCTGTATGGGGTGGTTATATAACGATATCAGTATTATTGCAGCCAAGCGATTTTTCTTCCGGTGATGGCAATCTCACATATCTTTCCGTGTAAATAGTATGTAAAAATTTGAACTATTAATTTAAAATTTGTGACTATAGTGTAGTTTTCAACCGTAATAAATAGAACTGATAGCTGGCGCAATGGCCAGAACAAATTTGAATATTTTTTCTTGATCTTTACTTAAATTGAGAAAAAATCTCCATAACTTCATTCCCAAATTCTAGTTATGTCTCTGTCTGTGGAGGAATAATTGTCTTGCAGATAGCTGCAAAAAATTATTAATAAGAACGATAGAGGTCGACGATACGTAAACTTTAATATATTTTCGAACTAAGTCGTAATTTCGCGTCAATCCCGTGAAGCTTGGGAATACGACTCAATCGGGAAGTCATTTGAACAAAGCTTAAAAAAGCGAAGAAAGGTTTTTGTTTGAATATTATGATATTAAAACGTGTCAAAAATCTCAGGATGCTCTCTGTTGTTCGATATGCAAGGGTTCCTTCCTTGGAGGTTGGAGATACCACCCGCGAATTATTGTACGAGAGCGCTTACACGCGAGCACTACTTGTAATACTTGTCGGTTCAAAGTACCGACGTTGTACTTCTGGTTACGAGAATCCAGGATGGACTAGATACCTACTTAGCAAGGTAAACACGTGAGATCTCCCGAAAGTCGTGGAATTAAGACAACCCTTTAAACATTAACACGGTTTATTAACTGACTTGTAACACATAACTATGATTAAGACTTAGTTGCAGAAATATTGGGTTGAATGATCGCGATTCCGATGAAGAACATGAATTATGATTGTGGATTGGCGATGCATCGATCCGCCTTCAACTGATGAGTGACAATCGTGACAGGAATGAAGATAATAATAATTTCCAGCCCTTAAGTAGTGGAAGCTGATGGTCAGCAGACATAGGCGTACTCTTAGTCGGAGCGCATTTCACCCGAGGAATGCCCATTCCGCCAGGTCTGGCAGCCAATGGGCAGATTATCCCGTGACCCGAATATTGCCTTTATCCCGAACGGGACGTGATGGCACTCCCAATTACGACCACCGCCAAAGGTAATGGTGGGAAATTCCGATACCCAAGAATCACCTCCGATGCACATTTATGTCTTGAGTGCCCCGCAATTTAGCTTTTAGCCAAAGTACAAAAGACGAGGACTTGGTTACTTACAAACTAGTTCGATGTTCAATTTATTATGTAATAATTAATAATTTTTCTATCAGTTATGTTTCTCCTCGTTTATTGTTGTTTTTTTTAATTTGCAGGTCTTCTGTTAATTTAATTTTATTTGTTCTTTATTTATTATTAAAAATTAAAAAACTATTTACAGGTGCGTAATAGGAATTTTCTTGATTAAGGCCGAAAAAATACTAAAACGCAATTGAACCATAAAGTGTTCTACATCGTTGAATTCAGTGTAAAAAGGGCTTTCAGAATCTAATATCGAAAGTTGATGGTAATTCCGATGATAACAAAAACGAAACATCGGATTTAAAAACTAACAATGGCACGTTAAAGGGCATTAAAATTTGCTGTAGAGCAGCACGATCGATTTTGGTAGAGGTCCAATATTAACGCTAGCAAAGAAATTAGTAAAGTCGAAAAATACAAGTTTTTTCAAAACATCTCATAAACAAAAAAATATGTTTCGGCATTCCTAAATGCCATTTTTTTAGGCTTTTGATTACGCAACTTTTCTCCCATTTAACCAAATCTGTATCTCTAGCCGTTTCCAAGATCCCCATAGTGGCCTTCCCTATCTCGGACACCCTGCATAGGTAAAGTTAGATAGATATTGATAAACGTTTAAAAATAAAATATGTTATGTTGTATCAACATAAAGATTTGACATTGAAATTTATTTGCAACTGTTAATCGCAGTAAAGTCTCGAAGCTGTCAAAAATTGTGCGTATACGTGTCAAAATTGACACGAATTATACTTAATGTAAAAGTGCTTGCACCAGACTAAAATAATTTTGAAATTAAAAAAACCATAGGATTTCTTTCCTTCCCTATATGAATTAATTTAATATTAAATTACAATTTTAAGTAAATACAATGCAATAAAATTAATTGTAACTATTCAAACGTTATCGCTTTGGCGCGACACTTCCGTACCTCAACAGTTCGCAGATGCAAGCACGTTGTCATCTATGTCAGTCACTCGCACACATTTCCTTTTCATATAACTCTACGCGGTAAACAAAGACAGCGAAAGCCACGCTTCTGGAAGCTACCAGATTGACTGCTAACCATTGACATTACTGCGACGAAGCCATATCGAACGAAAATACCGTAATCTCTGAAGTGGATTGTAAAAGAAATACTAAAAAAGCACACATTTAGCAACATTTTAGATTGTCTCAATAAAAAAGAATTATTTCGAACCGCATTAAGCTAAACCTCCCCTCAAACACCCTCCTTCCTTCTAAAACTAAATCTTAATTTTTTTTTCTGTGACAATTTGACAATGTCGCAGTCTGTTTATTGATTTACCGAGCGTTGGCGTGGCCCCTTCTTCACTCCCGGTAGTCTCTGCATTTATCCAGGTTCTAATAAAGCAACATAAAAGGCCCCCATAAAGGCGCCTAAGGGCTTTCCGCGGATTTTCAAATCGAATGCCAACGCATAATGGCCATGAATTCGTCCCAGGTAAAAGCCCAACACTTACAACAACAGAATAACATGGCCGGACCCGGTGGCAGCGGTTGGCCCAGGAGAAACTCACAAAATTCCACTCCCACCAGCACCGTCGCAGAAAATAAATTCACTCCAATTACAGCAGTCAACCGAATAATCAAACTGTAAATATTAAGAATCACTTAAAGCCACAATAGTTTTTTACCTCATTAATTAACCTCAGCTACCCTCTCACCAATTACATTTTTGGCACCAAAGAGCCACTTTTCGAGCGGGACCCCTCAGTACCTGCGAGGTTTCAGAGAATGAGAGACGAGTTTGAAAAGATTGGAATGAGGCGCAGTGTGGAAGGAGTGCTATTGGTGCATGAGCATGGGTTGCCTCACGTGCTGCTGTTGCAGCTCGGAACCACCTTTTTTAAGCTCCCAGGGGGCGAGTTGAACCCTGGAGAGGACGAGGTGGAGGGGCTGAAGAGGTTGTTAACCGAGGTAAGTGAGAAGGATTCATATTCGGGGATCTATTATGTGGTGATGTTACCTTAGGTTACACATACACTTAAGAGTATTGTTATTGTTTGTGATTTTTAATTCATAGGGGAAATTTAATATGTAAACATGTGTCATTTGCTTACTTGTTAAATTCAAATTATTCCAGTTGAAAAAAGTTGTTGTAAAGGTGCGTAAATTGCGGGATATTTCGCCCATCATTAAGCCCCAAAAATTCACTTAGAGTGACATCTTGGGTTGTTAACGTGTATTAAAATGGGATGGTTTAGTTACTTTGATGTATGATTAAAACACCAGTCAAGAAAGCTCTTGTTACCTGTTCTCGCTGTGATTGATTTTAATTAATGGAAATGTTTAGATCTTTGTGTTAGGCAAAAACTGGCAACTCTATGAGAAAAATTAGGGGTAAAACTTTTCAATTTGTGACTTTACTCTAAGGTGATTGTGCCATGTTGTAGGGGAGATAGAAGGGGATTTACTTATTTATTAATTTATTGCCTTTATCTAATTAAGAGGTTTTTTTAAAACCATGTATGTAAGTTAATCGCAGAAGACAAATATGAGAGAATCTTCCCTCAAACAAAACAAGGATTTATTCACAAACATGGGGAATAGAGTACAAGCAAAATTATGATTTCAAAAGTGTTAGAATTGATACAATTCTTTTGAAAATGTGATGCCATTTTGATCTTATGGGCAAATGCCTCCCGCGCCGGTATTTTGAGTTCCATCCATTATTGAACTGTGATACCTGATTGAAAGCCTTATTGAATTGACTAAACCCAAAATGTTTGTCGTTACTTTCCCTTATACCAAAACTAGAATCTTAGACACTCCACCAAAACATGGGCTTCTTTAATTAGATTGAATTCAACACTATTACTTGTAACCTTATTCCCTGTGTCACTATACAGTATGCAGGAATGGATTTAATTGACAATTTACTTTCACGGGAAGTAATTTAGATTTGGATTTTTTTTGCATTTGCGCAGGAATAGGTACTATGAATTGGAAGTAATCAAATTACAAAATGCAAGAAAACTTTCTTTACAACCATTCCATTGATCGTAATTGATTATTAGCGGCGAATAGGGGATGAAATTAAGAATAAATAGTCACAAAATAAAACATAATTTTATTACTACAGATTTATTGCGTCTATTCTTGCGTAAACGCTAAAAATTCCAAACTTAAAAGATATAAGGTGTTTAGCATACTTATACCTACTGACAAGCCATCATGTTTAAGTAGGTTCTGTCTGCTGTCAAAATTTCCGTAGCATGAATAAAAATTCCCAGGCAGAGAGGACCAAAAAATCGCCACACGTTAAACTGACAGTCCCGCCCCAATTTTCTGTGCCATTTTACAGACCCTTGGCCGTCTCGACGGCGTCAAACAGGAGTGGCACATTGAAGACATCATAGGTAACTGGTGGCGCCCCAATTTCGAGCCGCCGCAGTACCCGTACATACCGCCGCACATCACCAAACCCAAGGAACATAAGCGCCTCTTTTTGGTCCAACTCCACGAAAAGGGTATCGTATTTTTGACCTAATCGTAGTTCTCTTTTATACGTCCCGATCGGAATAAGAAGACTGTATTTGATTTTGTTTTTTCAGTGTATTGGCAACCTTGTTTGTAGCACAAAATGTCATATAGGCGGGGTTGTCAATATAAAGAGCGAATCTGACTTTGCTACTATGTTCAAGTTTTATGTCAAAAATAGTCGTTTCACTATGCGTCAAACAGACGGCCATTTTGTCACACCTGCTGGCCCAGTAGATAAGTCAAAGTCGCCATCATTTTGTAACCAGTAGTTAACGAAATCCGGGTTATTATAATAATTATTATTATCCGTATAGGATGATACTTATCCCACTTAAGTTTGTTTGTAGTAAATACAAAATGTAAAAAAATTTACTTAAGGGTATCATTCTATGTTTTTCCATATTGGGAAGCTATTTTGGCCCTAATTAATTACCGTCATACAGAACTATTGATTTTTAAGAGGCATTATCTCCGCCCAAAAAAAAGCAAAATTCCGTGAACATTTATATTTATGCCTCTCAAAAATCGTTTTCTTTTTTTAAGGGATTTTGTAGTAGTTTTTACACTGCAAATTGTGTACTTTAATAGTCCATAGTTCTCCTTACAGTCGTTTGTACATATTTAGTAAAAATGTGTCTTAAAATAAGGTGTTTTTGGTTTGCAATAATTGAAACGTTGTTGGCGTCACAAAAGTCGTTAAAAATTTGACTTTTAAGACAATTTGTAAAAGTCCTTTTTCCAATGTTTTACAAGTAAGTTTATTGATATAAAATGTTATTCGGTTTCTGAGAACTCTTTTTGATATCTCATCACAAGCACAATTGCCAAATTACCAGGGAGGAAAAGACACTTCAGGTAATTAATATACAGAATATCTTGTTTAAGTGTCGTATCTATCCATTGTAACGTCAATAGCGACAGTTACAAAATCGGAAATTTTGTCATTTCCACCCTGGAAGTGAAGGCCTTTCTGAGCAGACAAATTCATTTGATTTCCGATTAAGGTTGTTCGTATACAAATATATATATCGATATACATTTTATATGTATGTTTTTTGATTCCATTTGTAAAACAAATAAACTGTTGCGCCCCCTTTGTACCACTTATGTAATTTTTTTTTCAAATTCTGTATCTACAACATATAATTTGATTTGTAACCATGACCAATTCGCCTTTTGGTTTTGTGCATAATTTTCTAACGGCAAGTCGTGGTTTTTAACTCTAAATTTTCCACATTTCTAGCGCTTTTTGCGGTGCCAAAAAACTACAAACTGGTGGCCGCTCCCTTATTCGAACTTTATGACAATTCGCAAGGTTACGGGCCGATAATCTCCTCCCTACCGCAGGCCTTGTGCCGGTAAGATTAAACCATTTTTAATTCAAAATGTAGTACTTGATCTTTTTTTATAGATTCGAGTTTATCTACATGTGATCTCCTGAGGAAAAGGCTGCGAGTAACTAAAGCTGATTAAAATTGGTATTTTTTCTTTTTTTGTTAATATAACATTTTACATAAATTGTTTTAACTTCTAGGGTCAACTTTAAGAAGTCTTTCATCACGTGACTGAAAAGGGGACACCGACCACCTTCTACACTAGTTTTATTAGTGTTTCATTTTAGTGTATATCGAAGAAGCTCATAGCAGATATTTTTCCCATAAGTAACAGTGTTAATTGTTGCAAAACCACACATTTCCTTTTAAGCTTAAGTGCGTTATTTTAAGTGAAAACTTGTCATCTTGATTTGAGGAACCTGCATCCCTAATTTATGAATAGTTTCTTTTTGTATTGTAAATAAACTGGGTTAATTGTAATGCGAGCAGTAGATTTTATTCCGTTAGAAAATATCTAGAAGAATTTCTAATTGAGTGAGTGAAAACAAGAGGGGACAAAAACACATCTGAACATGGAATCATTGTATGTAGGAAATGTTCTGTGACGTTTTTAACAATACTGTTTATTCGATTTAATGATTTATTAGGAACGCAAATCACTTCCAATTAGATTTTTATAAGGTCGTTTTTGAGAATAGAAACATTGCAATACATACCTTGGGTGAGAGACCCAACAATATTGGGGGATGAGATTTTAGGAAATGGAATTGTAATAAAGGGGGGGAGGTATTTACAATACTCTATTTCTTTTTTGTTTGTAAAGATGATATAATACGTGTAAAACTAAAATATACAGGGCGAAATTAAAATACTTGTTGGGTCACATAATGGAACATTCACAACACGTCATCGTGACGTACAGACACTTCACTATGCAATTGTCCTCCTGTTCTTCCTTTTGCTTTTCTTCCTTAGGCACCCACACCCCATCCAGCCGGTCAATGTTGCCGTTTTTCCTGAATTTGTCCTTTTTGTCCTTTCCTAAATTCAAATAATTAACATAGCGCTCCCAGCCCCGTGTTAATTTTATTTACATACCGTGGTAATCTCCGTCGTTGTCCTTATTGTTCCTCCTTTCCACATTGTTCTCCCCCTCGACGGTATTGTCGCAGCCATTTAACCATGTAGATGACCCAAAATCCCCATTCTCGTCCTTACCTCCAGGTTCCACGAGGACGGAGGCCTGAACTTCGCCTTTGGCCCCTTTTTCATCTGGAGGACCACTTTGGACTGCAGCATCTTTGCTGGTGGTTGCCACCGGCTCTGCATTGGACAACGATTTAGGATCCAGAAGTTGAGGTCGAACCGGCTGATTAGGAGAGGCAAAATCGAATGCATCTGCCGTCCGATTGTTGTGCATCGGACTGTCTCCGGACATTATAGACCTGGGAACAAGGAAGACAAGTAGCAATATTTAGTCAATCTATATATTGCCGCACGGGTGTTATAATTATCAGTATATTTTTTGTCCTTCCAAGATAATATTTCATCACATTCAAAATGTCGATTCCAACTAAGTTTTTTCTATAGAGGGCGTGGTCAGACTTTATGTATTGCCAATCAGTTGTAAAAGAATAGTTTACAAATATGACATTAGTAAAATATACGTCAAAATTTGACAGGTTTCGAATTATAATTTGTCTTGAAAAACTAATTGAAAAATATATGTAAAAACCGTTTCGTCGTAACTCAAAACATTCAAAAGTTACGAATGTCCCAAACGCAAAGAGTTGTATTTATAAAATGTAAACATTTCAAAAATGGCAACTTTCTTTCTATTTAATCGATTGGGACTTTCGTTCTCTCGAAGATCGATGGTGAATCCACTTCGTATATATTGTTCAAATTTTATTAGAATAGTTGCATTTTGATTTGGAACGTCCCGTGTAAGTGGTCTTACAAATAAGGCGTGTCACTAACTTAAACTGATTTTGTGAAAAACGTGGCAGCGTCGACTTGTACAATTATCAACGATGGTTGCCTTAGCTTCTAGTATTACGCTAAAGGCAGGGAACAAAGGTGATGTTGCCGGATGTTCGAAAAAATCTTCGAGACAGAAACTGCATAAAGCAATCGATTTGAAAAATATCAAATCAGAAACATCAGCAGTCTTTATAACTTCTTTATAGTTCAGAATTCGTACCTGTCTATGTAATCAAAGTCGTATCCGTCCATTTTTGCTCAGTTTATCCTCAAAGTACCACCGAAACTAACACTTATTTTAGAACACAAAAGCCCCAAAACTGTTTGAACAAGTAGAAAACAAAGACTCCGTAAAAATCAACGGACGTAGGTTTCGCAGAGAGAAACTAAAATGTCACGATGGGTCCGTCCCATGCAAGCACATGGCAGCGGCTATTTTTAGTCTTCAGTTGTAGTACCGATTTCCATTGGTTGAGCGACCGTACCACACTTCTTTGCCTCAGGTACCCAGATGAGGTTATTTCGATACCGTTGGGTCGTTGGATTGCGGACTATCTAGATACTTACAGGTAGCTTTGGAATTCCGAGATGACCAGAAGAGTCACGTATTCGAACCACGGCACTACCCAACACATGGTGCATTTGATGCACAAATATTAACATTATTATTCTACGCAGCAACAGGAGCGTAATTTGAGAATGTTGATACTCGATTGTTAGTCGTAATAATAATAATATAGACGTACTAAATACTGTCGGTGAGGCTGAGACAGGGAATTTCTTCAGACTTAAAAAAACTGTAAAATCGGCAGTGTTCTGATGATCCGATGAGAGGCCAATAGAAACAAATATAGAAAACTGGCAAAAAGTGACAGGAGGAAAGTACTGCGGGCGACCCAAAAAGTTTTTTTTTCAAAACTCTTATCTAGATCTTTCTTACGCACCTCTCGTAGTACTGCACACTTGAAAATATCATATTATTATCGTTTAAAGAACAACAAATGGCGACTAATCTTTTGCTGTTATGCATATTGTTGGCTGGCTCTGCACGGCCCGAAATTCGCCACGCTCTCTTGCCAAACGGCCATTACAATGGCGATATGTATATGTGTGTGTGTGTGTGTGTGTCCAAATCGCAAAAAAAAGCCGATGAGTGACCAATTTCGCGTATTTTTCTCGCATACTTCTCCGAGGGAAAAAACACCCGCGAATGGGTGTCAAGGGCCCCATTTTCAATATTATGGATCAGCGGTTCTGGCGTTAAATGAACAAGAAAATGTTGGTTAATAAAGCGTATTAAATGTAATTTATTGGTCATAATGAACTTACGTGGGCACTCTGAAGTGACACACTTTGGAATCCACCACTAAGTTAACGGCACCCATAATCGCGTCTTTATGTCTTTAAATAAAACGACGAACGAGATGATTAGTTTCGATGAAAATGACCTTAAAACGCTCATCTTTCAATTGTTAAACAACATGCCGACAATGCACTTTCCTACCGGGTCAACGGCAATGCAACACTTACCCTTCATCGTGCGAAGAATCCCCGTCAAGATGGCTCACGTAGTACTTATTCTTTTTGTGCTTGTGCTTCTGCCCTTGCGGTCTCCCGAAGAAGAATAGTTTCACCCCGCGTTGGTGTGCGCCGTGCTTAATCTTCTGCTTATTTGCATTCATATCTCATTATGCGAGGCTGAAAACGTATCAAAAATATCCTCAGTAAGAAAGCTTATGGGACGCACTGTGCAATGCCGAGCAAATTGTAGCAACACTGACTGAAATTTTGATTTTCAAGCAAGTTTGGCAAAAAGCGAGCGCTTCCTCGAAATTAGCATGTTTATTGTTTAACAATTGATTGGACAAAGGTTAAGCGGTTGAATTTACATTATTGCAAAATTGAGAGTATTGTATGACGATGATGGCTTGCAGCTAAACACAATGATTTGACATGAGAAGTTAGGATCTCATTGTGTCTTAAACGTCATACGAGACGTCGTTAATTGCCGTAATAATCCTTTATATATTGAAAAATTTTCTCCCGATAATTTTTGTTTCTTTCAGGATCCGACAACTCCGCCCACTTGTAAATCGACGCTTACTTCTATTAAACTACGATGAGCACCATTGAAAACCAGAAACAAAAGACAAGCGCCGTGTTGCAATTTTCCAATGTTATATTTGAAAGGATGCAGACGATCAAAAAATGCGTTGTCACCGTCTCAAAAATGATATCGATCTTTCAACCTTTTAAAACTGAACGAAATATAAATTAACCGAGAGACAAAGAAACGCTTCGAAAATCCACGCATTTTGATTTAATTCACCTTCTTAGGCGCAGAGATTCGGCGTTAACTGCAAGTGTAAGCAGTGGCTTGTTGTAAAGAAGTTATTGAAATCACTTGCAGAAAGTATCCTCTCATTAAAGTGATCGTCCTTATCGGAGATAGCAACCTTGCTTTTATTACACGATCCCCAAAAAATAACATACCATTTTATCCGTAACCTCTGAGAATCAATTAATGACGTCCTATGTAAGAGGCTCTTGCGGAGGACCGACGAAAACTAAAGAAACTAAAAAAACTTGACTTTTGGAACACACGGAAAACACACGACACAACTACATCTTACCTTTTCACTCCTTAAACGCGCGCACTGACGCTTATAGTCAAGAGCACGAAACTGATGGACCGCATCTGTACCAGAACAATAATTATTGAATACTATAAAAGGATCTTTAATTCAAATAGCTGCTGTAAGAGAGAGGTCCATTCTCGTTTGGCCAGTGTTGCGCAAGAAATGTTTAGCGACAAGGAGAACCGCGTTTATGATCTTGATGATTTATTTATTGTTGCATGCCAACGGTAAAATTCCCGATTCAATTTTCAAGGTGTTAAGGAGTCGTTTTAAAGGAATTTATGTTTATTATAAATAATCATTATTACATGAAATAAATTAGATTAAAACTCTCAATGTGAGAGCGAAATTTATATAAAACCTCTTGACTAGAAAACCTTTAAACACACCATACCAAAAGTCCCAGTAGCTACTCCAATAATCTAAAGAGTCAATTGATCAATGGTAACGAAAACTAGGCATTAGCCTTTCCGATGGGAAACGGGTGAGCCTCTGAATTGATAACGTATTTATCCAGGTCTAGCATTTTAGGATCATCAGCAAAAAGCAAATACAAGTACTTCAGAGTCTCGCTAAGAAACCAGGATTCCATCATGTCTTTGGGCCGCACATTAGCTGTATTTTTTACATTCCCAATGGACGTGTAGCCGTTGGCCACTTTAGTGTAGTTCTCGAAGCCCTGCAAAGCCATCCTTCCTCTAATGAACTGACCAAAACTTAATCAAAATCAACAAACCTGGAAGATTTGCCAGCCCCAATCCTGATAGGTGGCATTGCCAGTCAACTGATACATGTAAAACAAACTCTCCAGAAATTCAGGCCGCAGAAGATTGTGCGCATCGTTAGATTTGACATACATGTCATTTGAATTCTCCCCCTTGAAATGGCAAACTTAAACACTGCTTCACGAAAACAAAAACCACATACCTGAATGTTGAAATAGGTAATTTCAGGAGCCAAGAATGTAGGTTGTTGAGCATAAGTCTGATAACAGGTGGTCATGAGCTCCTCCGCTAATTTTAGGTGCGAATTGGGAAGTCCATTATGTACACCTGATTAACATTTCCATTAAAAAGGCTTTAAAACAATTTTATAAACTAACCTAAAGCTAATGTTCCTGGCATGAAACAGCTCAAATGATCCATCTTTGGTTTAAAGTCTTTGGAACCCCCCAAGAGCTCCCCCAGGAAAAGAAATCCATTGGGCACAGTCTTTCGAACTAAATGCTTCTCCATCCCAAAAACACTCTGGACGTAATCATCTTTAAGGCTAGAAGAACATGGTGAAAATTTCAAACAATCTGGAATACATAACTTACTAATCCACCATCTTTTCAGTTTGAAGCCACTGCTTCAGCAAATACTCATAATAACTATCCCCCCTAGCACCTAAAGTTATAGTAGAATACGCCCTGAACTGTCCAGTATTAGCATTTATAAAAATAGGAACTAAACCATCAGTTTTCTCCAGTTTATGCACTAGTTGGGAAACTTTGCTCACCACATTCTATGTATAAACGATTAGGATATAAGAAAATAGTTAAGGTCAAAGAAAATGGAATTTTCTTTTAAAGACAAACCTCATACTTAGGATTATCAGTAAGCCAACTTAAATAGCGAAACTCTAGCTGAATTGTGGTCACCTCAGAAGTGCTGCTATCTGGCGACCACCGCGGTGCGTGCGCCTTTCTAGTAAACAAATTCACATCAGAATAAGGAATCCCTGACTCGCTTTCAAAGCCTGGCAGAAGCCGATCTGCCAAATCAGTCTATAAATTCTTTATTAACATCCTCACAAATTTAAAACTACACTTCAACTTACAGACTTCCTTAAGTACATCTCATCCCTTGTAAAATGATAAATGCTCAACAAGCCTCCAAGAACCCTAATTGTGATTTCAAACAAATTTACATCTCGGTTAATATCAAAGTTTAAGTGTTTTTCCACCCAGTCCCTAGCTTCATTATACTCTAAAAATTGTACTTTGTCAGCTATTTTTTTATGTTACAAGCAACATTTTACCTTCCATTAAACCCATAATGTACATAGTGTCAAGTGAGTCTACAATTGAAAGTCCCAATCCAAACCAATCATGATAACCTTCAGAAATGGGCTTAAGGTTGTCGTGACCCCATGCAAACTGCCTATAGCCCTTCCAAGAATGCTTGAACGCTTTGACTATGGCTTTCTGGCGAGGTGTTGACGGTTCTAAGTTGAAACTTAATTATTATTAAGTTTGTTTCAAACTTTTTTAGTAACACACCTGGAAATATGATGGTGTTTTTGGGGGGCTTTGCTACTTGCTCACTGTCAGCCCGATTATTAACAACTTGTCCCTCATGTGGCACTTCAAATACCTCCTTTGGAGGCTCAGCAATCTGCTCCTTATTTCCACTCTCCTTTGACTCCCTAAGACTACTCTTGAGGCTCTCTAAAGTAACCTTTTCCCTAGTTTTCCATACACTATCAACTGATATAACAGAACCCTTGGAGTCTAGGGAAAAGGTATAAAAAAGAGTGAGTACACCAATGAGGCCAAGCATGTAAATAACGCTTCTCTGGCATTTCGACAGCTGGTTCCATCGCTGTAAGTGATACATGTAATAAAACCAGTTCCACGAAAACACTCATCGCACTTACCCGTTTGAACGTGACGGGTTTTTTCTTGGGGTTTAAAAGCTTATCCTCGGGTAAATTTAGCGACAGGACGTGGTCACCGCGACCCAACATTGTGAAATTTCACTCTGCCGATAACATTATCATTTAGAGCCCTAAATTTATGAAACTTACCGATAAAACATTCAAGACTTTTATCTCAATTTCGAAGAATAATTAATGAATTTGGCTAATAGATGTCAAAAACAGCTGTGATCTATAAGTGCGCTGGTGCCACCTACTGTCGAGATGTCGTTACTAGATGATGACTAGAAAGGGAGAGAGGGGCGACGTTGCGAAACTGATGCTTTTTTATTGTTCATAAGGAGTTATTTCTCTGGTTAATCATTAACACATGATTCAAATTAATAAGAAATTAAATGCGATGTAATAATAAACCACATGTGAATGACATTAAAATATTTATTATATCATAGACAAACACCGAATAAAAGATATAAATTACTAGATTAAAATACATAAAACACTGAAAATGTACAACTAAGTTTTCCATCCTGCAACAGTTGAACGGCAACTATGAGATAAATTGCTATTGAAGATAATGCCTGTAAGAAAAATACAATTCCTTACAATGATCATTTGACAAACTGTCACTGTTAAAAAAGTAAGGTTAAAACTTTCCAAAAACATGACTGATGATCTTCGTCACATTTTTTACCATTAAAAAAACTATAAAAAAAACATCTCTCCATTTAAACTATGCAAAAGCAGCTCTGAAGCATGATTAGACGTAGGAAAAAGTGGAAATTCTCCTCGTAAACAGGACTCCCAATATGCCAACACTCCGAACTTTGTTGCTCCAGATTTTTGTATGTTTATATGTCGTTTCTGCCCAGGGCCCACTAAACAACACTGAAGTGGACCCTTCGGACTCCACCGAGGGTTTCCTCGAGTCGCCCTTATGTTGTAACCTCACAGTTGAGCAAGTGGATGTGGACTATACTTCTAAAGTGGTTGAGAATGAGTACATTGTAATGTTTAATGGCTACTACAAGAGCAAAGCTCGAGCGAATTATATTCAGACGGCTCTCAATGGAACTGGCATCAAGAAGTGGACCATCTTAGAGAGGGAAAATCCTGCAAGTGATTTTCCCAGTGATTTTGATGTTATTGTCTTAGAAGACACAGACACGTTTGAAGGCCTTATTGCACTCAATGATCATCCGGCTGTGAAGAGAGTTACTGCACAGAGAATGGTCTCAAGAACCTTGAAATTTCTTAATCCAAATAATGTAAGATATGGAAGAACCAACTTGAACTCAAAAGGGCAATTTTGGCAAGCAGCTGCCAGACATCACAACTCTAGGAAACTTTTAAGAACTATTCCAAAACAGATCACTTCAGTTTTGCAAGCAAGCACTTTATGGAATATGGGGATTACTGGCAAAGGTAGATAATAGTCCTTGAAGTTTTAACTGCTTATGTTGAAAGTTTATAGGAATTAAGGTAGCAATTTTTGATACGGGGCTCTCAAAAAGTCATCCTCACTTTAAGAAAATTAAGGAAAGAACCAATTGGACTAATGAAAAGACTTATGATGATGGGTTGGGTCATGGCACTTTTGTTGCGGGGGTTATAGCTTCTTATAAAGAGTGTCTGGGGTTTGCCCCCGATTCTGAGCTACACATTTTCAGAGTTTTCACCAATAACCAGGTCTTAATATCTTAAACAATAAGTTTTCCTGTATATTAATAAAAGCATTGAAGGTATCCTATACAAGTTGGTTTTTGGATGCTTTTAACTATGCCATATTGAAGAAAATAAATGTGCTAAATCTTAGCATTGGAGGACCTGATTTTAAAGACCATCCATTTGTCGATAAAGTTTGGGAATTGACTGCCAATAAAGTACTAATTTACACATTTTACTCTCTTAAATTTACACTTATACTGTACAGGTCATAATGGTCTCTGCAATTGGTAATGATGGGCCTCTATATGGGACCTTAAATAACCCCGCCGATCAGATGGATGTAATTGGGGTAGGCGGAATTAATTTTGAAGACCAAATTGCCAAGTTCTCTTCAAGGGGCATGACAACATGGGAACTGCCTCAAGGTTATGGCAGAGTGAAGCCTGATATTGTCACTTATGGTTCAGCAGTCAAAGGTTCTCACATTAAAGGGGGCTGTCGCACTTTATCAGGCACAAGTGTGGCATCTCCTGTTGTAACAGGAGCCATAACACTATTAGCAAGTGGTGTGCTGCACAGAGGTGAGGATATAATTAATCCTGCCAGTATGAAACAGGCCTTAATGGCCTCAGCTCGAAGACTACCTGGGGTTAACATGTTTGAGCAGGGCCATGGAAAATTGAATTTACTCAAAGCACATCACATTTTAAATAGCTATAAACCTCAAGTAAGTTTTAGAAAACATTTACACAGGGTGTCTTATTTGCATGTACCCACCATTGTTATCTCCCAAATGGTAAGAGTTACGAAACCAGTTAAATGTTTTTAGCTTTCAAGCATATTTTTTAAACATATCAATTTGGACATGACAATAGTGGACACACCTAAATAAAACACTCTATATTGCCAAATTATAATAAATACTTTAGGCCAGCTTAAGCCCTGGCTATATAGATCTCAGCGAATGCCCTTACATGTGGCCCTACTGCACTCAACCTCTTTATTATGGTTCTGTGCCCTTGATAGTCAATGTAACAATATTGAATGGAATGGGAGTTACTGGTAAAATTGTCAACAAACCCACATGGCATCCTTATACTCCTCAACAAGGTATTTGATGATTCAATGTGGGGAGCAGAGGGTTTTAATGCCATAAGTATTTGTAGGGCACTTTCTTGAGGTTTCAATTTCATACTCGGAAATCTTGTGGCCCTGGTCTGGGTGGTTGGGAGTTTGTCTGTCAGTTACCCTAGAGGGGGCTGCTTACGAAGGATTTGCTCAAGGGCACATCACAATAACAGTAGAGTCTCCACCCAAGAACGGAGAGGTAGAGCCACGCACTAGCACTGTAGAGCTGCCTATACGGTGATGATCTTCCTTTTACTTCCATTTTTTAACATACATAACTAAAATTTTAGAGCAAAAATCATTCCCACTCCTCCAAGGCACAAACGAATACTGTGGGATCAATACCACAATCTCAGGTACCCGCCTGGGTACTTTCCCAGAGACAACTTAAAGGTGAAAAACGACCCTCTGGACTGGAATGGGGATCACATTCACACCAACTTCAAAGACATGTACCAGAACTTAAGAAATGCTGGGTAAAACAAGATAATAAAAAAGTTTGTCACTGCATAGCCCTTTATACTACATCAGGTACTACATTGAAGTCCTAGGAGCCTCTTTCAACTGCTTTGACGCCTCCCAGTACGGAACTTTACTGATTGTAGATCCAGAGGAGGAGTACTTTCCGGAAGAAATAGTAAAATTGAAAAAGGATGTTGAGGCAGGACTCTCGGTTATTGTGTTTGCCGACTGGTACAACGTGACTGTGATGAAAAAAGTAAAGTTTTACGACGAAAACACTAGACAATGGTGGATGCCAGATACAGGGGGCTCCAATTTGCCAGCCTTGGGCGAGCTTTTGGCTCCCTGGGAAATTCAATTTGGGGACCGCACGTTTGCAGGACACTTTAAGTGGAATGACCACCAAATGTATTATGCTTCAGGGACTAGTATACGAGAGTTTCCTAAAGATGGGATTATATTGGGAGCTCACCTGGAAGACCAAGGGGTTGAGGTAACGTATTACGAATGAAATATTATATTGAAATAATTCCCCGATTTTAAGTGTCTTATTGAAGAAAATTAAAGATTTTAAGCTTTTTCACTAATGGCAAAGTTATGCGCCTGTCATCTGTAATGCAAGAAGACGTAATATTGATCACATACACCTCATTTCATTGCAGATTTTAGGGGAATCTGATCCGAACAAATATAAAGTACCCATTCTTGGGCTGTTACAAACCTCGTCAGCAGGACGAGGCGGCAGAATAATAGTTTATGGAGACTCGAACTGCATTGACACTAGTCACTTAGACGTGAGCTGCTACTGGCTGTTAGAAGCTATGCTAGAGTACACTTCCACTTCACATTTGCCCTCAATTTTCAAGGTTTTTACTTTAGTCGAGGACAATTCACATGTTTAATACACATATTTAGGACAATCAAATGGAGAATTGGCAAGAAGGTCTGGATACAGAAGCCCCAACTCGAATGGAAAGCAACCGCCTCTACAGGTTCTCCAAAGTGATTGAAGGACACTTAGGGGAAACGCACACGAGGCCACTGCCCCAGTGTCCTCATTTGGTGTGGGCAAAACCTTTGCCTTTGAACCAGTCGGCTGCTGGTAATTTGTACCAAGCGCAGAAACTGCTGTCACTCATGGAAGAGTCCAACATCCCTTTGGATCTCAACAACAACGCTGAAAACACTATTAAAGGTGCGTAATTTTTGGGCAAAGGCGCTAGATAATAAGGGCTTTTGTATTGTAGATTAACTCCTTGCAGATGCCTCGGGACTGGAACATGCGGGGGGAGAGTTTATCGAGTGGAGCTGGCGGAATCGCCCCACCGATTCAGGGTCAGGCGATTCGGGCAACTATGACTTGTCCATGACCATTTTGGTTGTGGTTTCATTGATTTTGGGGTACTTTTGCATACGCTGGTATAGGAGGAAGCCGAAGAAGAGGAAGTTGTGCCGCAAGCTCTTATCCATCATTCAGTGCAAGAAGATGTCTGTTTAACCGGTATTTAAAGCTGCCTTTATGTAGATTGTTTTATAGGTCTAGGGCTGTGTAAATAGTTAGTAATATACATACATACATACATACATATATGTGTATGTATATAAGTGATTCAAAGTCCTACCTCGAAGATGTGACCTTTGTCCGGAGTAAAACAACCTCCCGCGTTTGCATGGATTGGATGAGTGGTTAGTTGGGGTCAGCAAAACTGTCAGCAATTGCACGTTATTGTAATGTAGAGTAACGTATCAAAACGACAACCTCTGTCTCCTCATTGTTCTTCTCGGACAAATCAGAAGTGGGAAGTTGTTTCTAGGTTCACAACAATAATAAAATATTCGCCTTTTTTAAACCTTAATTTTTATGCAAAGTAATCATTTAAATCTTGCGCCTTGTTTTATAACTGACCAATTAAAATCTTCAATTGACGAATTTTAGAAATGATATACTGGAATATTGTTATCTTTGTTTAACTTGAATCAGGCAATGTGATAATAACATAAGCGCATTCTCCTAATTGAAGAATTGCTTCAACATTACCAATGTGCGATGGATTAAAAGACCAAAGGGAAATAATCGAGAGAGTAGTCTAAAAAATTTAAGAATTTTTATATTTTAATATAAAATATAATATATAAATATCGTGAACAGAACTGAATGCTAGAGAACCGGTTTTAAAAATTAAAAATTTGTTTTTGATCGACTCGCAGTAGGAAGTAAGCGCGTTGAGTGAAATGAATACGAAAATTAATTAAGGCAACACCGGCAATACTGCATTTACCTACCAATAAGATTCGTTCCTATCTCTTAATAGGTCAGTGTTTACGTACGTTTTTAACCTCACGTTTTTATTTATCAAATAACCCAACTAATCGTTTCTTTAAACATGTTTTAATATATTATTGATTCTACATTACACAAAGCTTTTACAAATCCACAAGAGCATATAAAATATCACATCATTGAAAATACAATACACCGGATACCTATGCAAACACTAACTTACCCTGCATTTAATTCTTTCTCCTGACTGCACTGCGTTTAGGATCAAAAACATCTTAACCACTGTCAAAATCACCAAATGAACTTAGTGAGTGGAATTATAGATAAAGTAGCTCAAATTTCTCATTATTATCAACATATTAAATGTCTTCAATGGCCACAAAGCTTCCAAACCACTTGCTGAGCTCAGTTGTGATCTGTGACAACATACCATGGAGATACTTCAGTGTTACCACTTCCTTGAACTAGAGTTTATTACTTTCGTCAAACGGTTTATAGTACGTCCCCTTGATAACGCATTGAAATCAAATGCCTCTGGAGATGACAGAGAAAAAGTATATGAACTAAATTATTGGGGCTCTGTACCAACTGCACAAGAGTTCCCCAAGGAAGGGAACAAGCTTACTTTTTCTCTGCAAAGATATTTCAGGGGATGTTTTATATATGGATACTACAGTTCCATAAGTGTAAAGTGTGGCCAACAGTCAGTTGCATTAGATGTGACATACTCTTGGCATGAATAAAGAGTGTGAAAGTGAAAAATATAGTGGACCAAAGAGCCATAAACATGACCAATGTCACCAAGAATTGTTTAGGCAGTGAAGCAACCTTTAGCTGAGAGAAAGTGATAACTGAGAAAAAGGGTGAGCCAAAATAGACTAGAGGAAAGAAATACTGCAGTGGTTGTAGCACAGCTTGAAGAGATCTGAACTGAGAGTGTTCCTTATAGGGAAACTGCACATGACTTTACAAAGCACTGCCAAGGGCCAGATGTAGTGATAAAAGCTACCTATTCTTGGTAGTTTTCACATGCACACTTATTTAAAGTGGAGTGGATATTTGAGTCTCTATGATTTCTATTAAACTGAAAGATTAATGGGTTTTTTGATAATATTAATATATTTGTCTTTTTGGAACAAATTATCAAGGACAAAAACTAGAGACCAATTACTGTCAAACTTATATTATTTGAATTACATGATAGATAGAGGAAACAATTCACCCAAGATATAATAAAAAATGGCATCAATAAGGCATAAAAATATAAACTTTCTTTAAACCCCCTATTACTAAATATGAATTAGATCAAACTATAAAAAAAAAGTGTCAGTTCATATCTTCAATAGACTAAATAATTATGCCAACAAATATAAATTTTAAAACATTAATAATAATAATAATAATAATATTAATAATAATTGCCTAGGTACAAATAGTCTTTGGTGTTGGAAGAAAGGTCTACATTACCCTCCAAAAAGCAAAAAAAAAAATCATCTATACTTTGGCAGAATTAATAAGGCAAAATATGACAAGTATTGCACTAAAATAAATATGTAATTTCCATATTCTTAGAAAACTCTACTTTGACCTCATGAGGTCAGCTCTTCCAGTAGTTCCTCTGTGGATCTTTGCTCGTTCTTAAATCGCTCCAAATACTCATCAGGAACAGTCCATTCAAGCAGTATTTTTATATTGTTCTTGAGTTTAACTGCAGCAGTCAATCCTTGATCCACGCATGGCAACCTCCCTGAATAAATGATTGATGAGATCAAGACATCGTCTATCAGCCGCCTATTGAAGCCGAGCTCTTCTAAACGCTCCGACGTGGATATTTTTTTAAGGAGAATCGCCAGGAGTAGTCTCATTTTGCTTAAATTCATCGGGGTTTCGACGCTAATTTCTTCTTCTTCAACCTTGATGGGTCTGCTTGTGCATGCGTCCTTGTGTTGTAGCAGATCATTCTTGGTGCTGTAAAATTCCTTACACCACTCACAGGAAAAAGACTTCTCCATATTGTGAATCCGCAGCATGTGCTTCTTTAAATGAGGTATTTGAGTGAACCCCATATGGCACATTACGCAAGTGTAGGGTTTCTCCCCAGTGTGGCGTCTTTGATGCAGTTTTAGGGCTGTGGAGTGGGCAAAAGCCTTCCAGCAGACCCGACATCTGTAAGGTCTCTCTCCTGAGTGAATCCTTTGGTGCACCACTAACTGTGACCTTTGGGCGAACGTTTTACCGCATACTACACATGAGTGAGGCTTAACTTTCGTGTGTGTTCGCAAGTGTTGAGGCAGATGCCCCTTGAAATCTTTTTTGCAAATTGGACAATTAAACGCCTTGATGTTTTCATGAAAATTTCTCAAATGCTTTTGCAACGCGTCGCGCCTTGTAAAGCTTTTTCCGCATAGATCGCAAGTGTAGGGTTTTAACTGCAAATGTGCATTTTTGTGCAATTTCAAGTTTTGCGAACATGTAAACCGGGATTGACATATATCACAAGCATAAGGCTTCCGCCCATCATGTACCCTCATATGCTGTCTCAGTTGTCCCCCTCGGGCAAATTTTTTTTTACACAATTCGCAGCTGTAAGGCTTCTCTCCAGTATGCTTTCGTTGATGCAGTCTTAAGCGATCTTTGAGAACAAATGTTTTACTGCACACATCGCAGACAAAAAACTGATTCAATTTGCAGTGTTTAGATCTTATGTGGTTCTTCAAGGTACCTGCCTGTCTGAAGCCTTGCTGGCACTCCCCACACACATAAGGCCTCTCATCTGTATGAATTCTCATATGCTTGTGCAGGTCATTTGATCCTAGAAAGCACTTTTGGCAAACATTGCATTTAAATTTGCGCTCTTTAAGTGTAATTTCTTCCTTTTTTATTGACTCAGAAAGAGGTTTTTTGCTTCGCAAAGACCTCATTGCATGTAAATAATTATGCTTTGATATAAGTGAATTTATGAGGTACTGAGAGTGATTTTGCAAGGACTAATGCTACTACATTGTTCGAGAAGTTAATTATCCCAACCACCACTATTTAATCCAGCAGGTAAGAGGTGCTAAGTGGCTGAAAATTGATGGGTTATTGGGTTAAGGAGGTCCACTACTAAAGGTGAAAACCGTGTCACCCATGATTCCCATTTGACCGTCACCACATTACCTGTAAAATACATTGTGCCTCAACCACCTCTGCTAAATACTACTTATGAATGTTAATTTTTGTGAGTAGGTAAAAGTCTAAATTTTTCAGAATCTACTTTTATAGGTTCTTGACAATTAACATGTTAATTATTAACAGTGAACCTCTACCACAAATTAACAGGAAGAGACGTTAAAAAATTAAAGTATCAGCTTTCAAAAGACTGTTTTCAGACAGATTTGAGCGACCCTAAACCGATTCTTAAATACTTATTAATAGATTTAACATCTCTTAAATGGTTAATGATATTTACCTTTTAATTTGAAGACGGCACTGGTGAAGTTAGCCCTAAAACACTCCGGAAAATCAGCCCCTTTTTGGTTTTGTTTATCTTTGGATACCTCAATTTTGTGGACATGCGCAATCATTAACAAATATACTTGAGTGGTGATTATATGCCGCGTTGCCAACTGGGTTCAAATATCTGAGATTACACGATATTGATTGCATTATTGAAATAACAATGAAGCACTCTGTACTTCTGAATATGAGGGACTGGAAGCAATTGGAAATCTTTAACATAAGGTTTAAATTTTGAATTTATAATAGAAAATTGTTTGATGCGGGTGTTCTCAAATTGCACGTCACACCGCTATTTTTTCAATTTGTCAATAACTACATCGGTATCTTTTAAATATTTTAAAATGTTCGCTCTTATGTTTTAAAATATACCAACAATATTCTGAAACCGTAAATTTTAATAAAATGTTGTCAAATATATTATTTAATTTTCCTTAAGAATTCCATCAATTTCTAAAACAGAATTTTTCTATTATTTTTCTCATACTTTCTAAGGATCGCGCTGTAACATGCTGCAGAACTGATCTGCCATGAAAGACTCATCCTGTATATCATTATATATATTATTTCGTCAGAATTTCTTGTATATAAAAATCCTCCCAGTGGGGGACAATTTGGCAGCGTTGCCGCACGCTAAGGCGCACTTCAATCGATAAAATGGCGGCGACAGCCCTGAAACTAATATCCTCCTTGTCTGGCTCACGCAGCAAGCATCTTCTATCTGCGTCCCACCCAGCCGATTTTCATACGCCGGGACAAATGGCGAACTACCCAAGCCTAGGTAGAACAGTTTTAAAGTGAATTCTTCACGAAAAAGTAATAGCATATAGAAGAGAACAATCCTGAAAAAATAGTTAGAGATGTCTACGAAAGTGGAGTATATATATGAGGACGAGAATGGGCAGAGATATACGGCAGCTGGTCAACCTCTAGAAGAACACCAAGATGATGATACAGATGATATCGAGGAGGTAATGATAGTGGAGCAGAATCCTGAAATTTCGGTTATTGAAGAAGCTACAGGGCTAGCGCACGATGTGAACGCCGAGAGAGACCCTGACTGCAGACGTAAAGGTGAGTTTTCATCATAAAATAACCCGAACGATCTCATTTTCCTGATATAACGCATCACAAAACGCATGTTCAGTTGAGCCTCGTGGGTAGTTATAATTGCTCTATCTCTATTTCTCCCATTGGCCAATTTTTAAATTTTCCAAGGGTTTGTGTTTCAGACACGCACCATTGCTGGGGCATTAGTCAGTCTCAGAAACTCATAGAGTCAATGAGAAAGTATAAGGATGAACTAGGAACCACTGGAAATCGAAGAGACACCTGGCAAAAGATCCACCAAGATGTTACAAGCAAAGGCATCAGCGTCAGCATTCAAGAATGTCAGAACAAATGGAAAAATTTGATTCGCAGCTACAAAGAGTGTTGCAAAATGAAAAACAAAGACAATATGAGGTTCCGCTACTACAAAGAAATGAGTGATTATTTTGGAGGAGAGAAACTATTTCTCAGCGATCACAGTTATAATAAGTCAAAGCTCCATTTGATGCCCCTTTTGGGAGCTTCTTTGCCTGGCTCAAGCACTGCCCCGACGGTTACTTTTCCACCCATTTGTTTTACTGACAGACAGTTTGTTGAATACACAAACATGAAACGAGGAGAGTATTCAGCGAGACAGAAAAGGCATGAGGAAGAGATGTCACTACGTAAACAGGAATTAGAAGTTCAAAAGAAGAAGCTTGAAGTGATGAAGAAAGCAGCTATGGCAAATCTCCAGGGTGGCAAGACTGTAAATTTTGGTAAACAAGCTAAAATTACTAATAGTAGTCATAAGGTTATCAAGGAAGAAGAGGAGGAGCAGCAAGTGACTTATGAAATCTTGGAGATACCCTTTTGACGCGCGGATTTTGTTTCTTGTGAGTTGTTCATTTCTTGTATTGTTTATGTTTAAGGTAGATACTTGTAGTTATTTAGGTAAAGGGTAAACCTCGATAAGAAATTTCGGTTTCTTTTAGGAAAATTTCAAATGGGTATTGTTGTTTTCATGGCAAATGTACCAAACTCACTGAAACAAAAGCCGCGTGTTACAAACGGGCCCTAACTCCTATACCCATTTCAGATTTTCCATGTCGTTGGCCGGATGAGGCGACCAGTTTGTTAATTTCGATTGTACGTCGAAGGAAATTCGAAATCGCCAACAGAAATAAGCAGAAAAAGCCCGCGTTGTGGAAAGAAATCACCCAAGAAATGGTGGACAAGGGCTATCAGGTGTCGATGAAGGAAATCAAATCCAAGTGGAGGAACCTTATAAGAACTTACAACTTGCGGACCAAGAATCCGAGACAAAAGGGGTTTAAGTTCAAGTTTTATAAAGAAATCGGGGACTTTTTTGAGGAGACCCGATCGTTGGGCCTGGATCCTCATCAGTTCTTTCAGGTTTGGGTCGAATGAATAAGCGTATACTGTCTAAGTCATGAATATTACATAGTAGGACCATAACTTGTATATAATTTTGGATGATTTCAGGAGATTATTTTTTATATATATTTCAGTCCGTATTGTTTATTAATAGTACTTTGTGCCTATGACGAATAAATTGTTTCAGAGCCAATGATTTGCAGTTTTTTAAATTGAGAAAATTCGTAATAATTGTTACCCCAAAAGATGCGTTACAATGATTCTAACTAAAACGCTTTTATTTATCAGATAAATGTACAAGTCGGCTAAAATCAAAACGCAAGAACTAATTTACAACTTAAAGCGATTTAACGCATGAGTCCACCTCAGAGTCTCTGGCCAAATCAATAAATACTTCCAAAAATAAAACATTAATGATTATTACAAATAACGTTTCCTTACACCTACTCAGGAATTTAACGCTTAAAAATTACAAATAAACATCATCGGAGGTATTAAATGAGACCTCGTTTCTTTTTGTAATCCTGCAGGTTGAGGCTTCGTCGAGGTCCCACATCTTTCGGTGTCGCTTTAGTCACTACGTTTACCGAAGCCGCTGAAACAAAATTTTAGAAAATTAAATTCGGACGGGTGTCAACGCAACAAAATAGTCAAATATTTTGATCATCATTTTGTTGATAATTGGTTAACATACAGGGTAGCGGAACTTCCAAATCAATCTTGATATCGAAATCGTGCGCCGAGAACAAATCCTCTTGAGACACTTGAGGCAACTTAAAATCCTGCTTCTTCTGTTGTTGCGCGTCCTCGTTCTGTTTACTCTCTAGTGCTTGTCGCTCAGCTTGGGCTTGTCTCTCCGCCTCGGCAATTGCCTCTTTTTCACCAGCCTTAAAATTCATGCGCGGCTTCGTCGAGCGTCTTGTAAAAGGGTCGTCCACCTTCTTGCCCTTATTAGCTCTAATCTCTGCAATAATGGCCTTTTCCGCTTCTTCCACGTTGCGTTTCCTGTTGCGGTCGTTAATGTATGAAATACTGGAAATAGTGGCAGTGCGTCGCTTGTCCAGCTCCGAAGCTCTAAATAATCGAACGAACAGTGAATTTATTTCCTTTTTGCTTATACAATTGTACCTTTCTTCTAGTTGGGCCAATTTATCACTCATCTCTTGCGCATAGTTGTCGTCGCCGCGGCCCAAAGCAGCCTCCCTTTCCTTCATTAAAGTCGCCTTCTTCATTGCGTAGTTGTGAGGGTTTTGCTTGAATCGCTCTTTTTCTTTTAGCTAGAATAATAATAATACTTGAGGCGCATTCGCCATTTAGAAAAGAATTCTTTATCAAACACGACAACCTACCTTATTAACAAAGTGTAGAGTATAGAAATTAAAATGACAACGAACAAAATTAAATGAAAATTTAAAACCAATAGTGTGGCTCAAAACACTAAATTGAAATCACTTAATTTACCAAAACAATAAAAGAAATTACAATTCTATCCACGTCCTGTTCGTTAAATTCATAGCTGAGCGCTTCCTTAATGTCGGCCTGTTTCTGCTCTATCCGCCCCTTCGTCGGTAACTCGCAACCAGCGGCTGCGGTAGCTTCCACCCACTTCTGAAACTCCCCCTCTGTGAATTCGGAATTCGACACAAATTCCAGCCTGAAGATCCTCTCTTGCGTACCGTGCCTCACCCGCAATCCCTTGAAACAAGAAGTTATTATTTTTCTACATACAAAAGTTTGACATCACCTTATTCGTTCGAGTGTTTCCCAGTTGATAAATCTTAGTGGTTTCATAAACCCCCATCACTTCGGCCGCCCTATATACCGCTGCTCCATTGTGCTGCCCAATTCCGATTCTAATAAAACATCCTTTTGCTATTCTGTCGAAAAAAGGCATGTGAACGAATCGCTCTAATTTATGCCTTGACAGTCTAATGGTATTAAGATCCAGTTTGGTGGGAGTGTACGGCGCTTTCTTCAGCTCTTCTTCATCGTTGTCACTACTACTCGAGCTAGAGCTGGAAGAACGAGAACCAGAGCCTGATTGAGACCGCGAACGAGACCTGGATTTTGCTTTCTGCACTGGGGACTTTCGGACTTCTATTTAACGTTAGATAGAAAGTGGAAGATATTAATATTCACCTTCATTGTCACTATCACTATCATCTGAGTATATATCTGAAGTTTTCAGTTTTGTTTCACTCTTCTTGGAGCTCATAGCTTCCTCCTCCTCCTCTTGTAGTTTTCGCCTCTCCTGCTCCTTTCGCTTTCTTTCCTCCTCTGCCTCTTCTCGCTTCAGTTTCCCCTCTCGGCGAGCCTTCAGCTCAGCCATAGCGTTAACCCTTTCAAACAATTAAAAATTATTTATTTATCCCATTATTTAAAGAACATAGCAATTTATATAAATAGGGCACAAAACAAAGGCGATAAGAACTGGTGATGAGAATGTAGCTACAGTATTCTATTCCAGTGTATAGAATTTAATAAAAATTATTCAATTGTAAGAGGACTTTTGGGGTCATAAAGGCTATTCATATATCCTTCAAACAACTCACCTTTTATTGTCAGCCTTTCCTCTATTTTCCTCAATATTCTTTTTACGTTCTTTGCTCCTTTCCTTATGGTCGATAGAACTGAAATCAGTCTGAAACTTGCTTGAAGCTCTCTCCTCCTGCTCCCTAAAATCTTCTACCCACTCGGGCTCCTTAGCTTTCACCCTCTCTTCCTCCTTCCTTTTGGTTTTATCTTTGTCTTTAGGTTTTGTAAATGACTTATCCTTGGCTCTTTCTAAGCGTTTTTGTTGCCGCAATTTCTTCTCTATTTCAAATCTGCAAAAGTCACATTGACAAACAAAATATACAAACAATGTCTGTTTTGTTTTGCATATGATGATAGTTGTCGACTTAACCTCATGTGACACTAACCTAGTTTTCATGAGTTCTCGCTGTTCTATACGCTTGAAAATTTCAGTCTCCCGCTCTTTTTCTGTAAGGCTGGCCAGTCGAGCCCTATCTTCTGCATCTCCCATAAGTTGATCATCATAGCCATCATTGAACTCATCCTCAGAGCTATCTGAAGAATCACTAACTTCACCTAAAAAACAGAAACTTAAGTGATGACTTAATGCAATCCCCATTAGATTTTGAATTTATGCCTTCTTCAAGCTCAGAGAGATCAGACATCTTTGAGGGTTCTACAGGTTTGAGTTGAGCCTTTTTATTATCAGTTCCTGACCCAGAATCTCGATCTAGTTTGACCTTTTTAGTGCTACTTTTTTGACCACTTTCACTCTCTGAAGCACTAGAACCTTCAGAACTAAATCCACCTTGCATGGGAGAACCTTTCTTCTTATTCTTTTTCTTGGCAAGACCCAGAAACTCCTAAAAAATGTTTAAAGAATTATTTTTTATGATTAATTGCTAAAGAACTACAAAGGGATTCTTGGAAGGACAGAATACTGAACATTGTTATTAAACGAATAACATTACATGGGAAACTTGGGAGAGGTTGTTATGAAAAAAGAAGTCAGCCGTCAGGCACATTTCTAGGCCTACTGGAATCACTTTTTGGGGACTTTTAACATGGTCACTTAAAGTTTATAAGATGAGCAAAAAACTTCAACTTACTTTATCTAAATCGGAGTCCGAATTGTCACTGGAATCAGAATCTATAAAGGCCTTCCGTTTCACCATGATTTGCGTTATTTAAATGCACGTTTTCATCAAACCAAATAAACGAATAACAAGCACAATTCACCAACCACCATTTTTAATTTGGCAATTGTTATAGAACCGTTCTAACGGAACTTTGGAGATTCGCCGGCTCTTTACAAGGACCGCTATTGATCCGTTCGCCAAACCCACGTAGAAAATGTAGATTTTTTTTCTACAGTGTTGTCGCAAATACATCAGGATTTTGAGGGTTATGTGTTTAAAAACAAGGAAATTTTAAATTATTAATAAATGTGATTTAATGTGACAACGCAGCATGGAAAAAGTTTTTTTGATGAACGAATACTTTGTTATATTAAATTTCTAGTTTGGTTTTAGTAGTCCTTTTTCTTGCTATTGTTCAAAGAGAGACATGATAGGTTCTGCAAACGTTTACAATTACCTTTGTTATAACAAAAAAAAATTATCGCTAATGACGATATACCCACACTAACAACTAAATTAATAATGGCTGTTATCTGCTTTATTCTGTACATTAATAAAATTACAAAAAAATACAATCACCGGTGGAAAATTTAGTGTGATAATTCATTGCATTTGGTACGAAAACTGCCTAAATATCGGGGCGTGGCGCGAATATTCAATTCAAAGGAAGCCATTTTGAAATGACTCCATTTCCTTTTATGGGCATTTGAACCAGCGGGCGTTCACATTGGCCGACACGGTGAGTCACCTGAATATCCTTTATTGGCCAAACATCCCCGTTTTCGATAATAATTTAATTTCCATTGTGTTGAGGGAATGATTAAAAATGCTGACCACTTTGGAAACTATAGAAAAACAGCTAAGATTAATTGATTTTGAGGCTAAGCAATTTAGTGATTTGAAAAGCCCGCCATGCTCCGCAGACTAAAGTAGAGCGATAATTTTATGGCAAATTATGTACTTTATTTAACTTGATGTTTTTGCTATGGCTGAAAAGCTTTGAACTAATAAACTAGGCCGTTTGACGAATCTTAAGGCGGTAAGATTAAGTCTAATTCTTGAAATTAGCAAAATTTTCCGCTGAACTGTGGGAAAAGCGATCGCCTTATCAGCGCTTGCGCCGCACATGGTGGGGACCCCACTGCTCAGAACATATCGCCGTCTCTTTTTACCTCATCCAATTCTCGATACTGATAAAAGAAACCAATATAGACGAGGATTGACAGACCCGGTGAATCATTTGGCAACTAGCCGTCCGCGAAGACCAACTCGAACGAGACATTTCGTTTCAACTTCATCGGCAATATCAGAAGTGAATTGTGTAGTTTTTTGCATTTTGGATTAAATCAAAATGGTAAGTAAAGTGTCCTCTTTGCCCTCGTCATTAAACCGATACAGCGGTTCGCGTAAAAGTGGAGAAAAACGAACGGTTTCGCACCTACGCCGGGCGGCCATTGATGAGTCCAAATTGCAATTCCCAATTTGGTGCTGTAAATTGTGCCCGTGTCCCCTTTGCCACACACTTAAATTTTTTCACAGAGAGTCTTTTGTTGCTTTTCCATTTACTCGCACTAAGACAATCTTGCTTTCAAAAGGTTTCTGTTCTGCCTACGTGCTGCACCAGTGGGGCGGTTTTTTGCCCTCCACCGTTGCAAATATCGTTGCGGCATCCGTAATCGGACGGTGATTCACTCCTGCAGGCTATTCACACATCCTTTTGTCCCCCTCCCCTCCCATCCCCGTCTGGGCATTTTTACAACCATTGCATATGTTGCACCTGGCGAATTGGGTACTGTGCCCTCCTTTGAACCCTGTGCAGGGGTCGGTAACCAACGTGGTCTCCTGGAGAACCGTCACGATAGTACCCCAAAATAGCTTACATGTGGGGCTTCTATAAATAGACAGGAATCAGTCTAAAATTATCCTTATTTGGCCGACCTTGTGTTTGAGACTGCTGAGATTTTTGTAGGGCCTTTAAATTCTGATTTGCTTAGCAGCAGGTGGGATATTTTGAAAGTTAAAGGTGCATCGGAGTTCCAAAAAGGGGTTTAGTTTCTTATCTAATAAACCGTATGTTTTGTCCGCCTATAATAGATTTATGGAATTTATTTAACCCAATAATAATCGACAATTTTAGATCTTCCAGTAGTAATTTTCTAAATTTACATGGAGCCTTGTCGGATAGCCAAAATAATTATTATTAAAGTGGTTTCCTGGCACTGCTCTAGTTTCAGTCCTACACAAAAAGTTCCTAAATGTGAAAAAAACCTGTATTTTAATAAATCAATAATTGAGTAAATAAATAATAATGTTGAGAACAAAGAAAACCGTAATGAAATTATTGAATTTTGAGATAACATTGATAACATCTTGAGGTGCCATTTCCAAACAATACTTAATTATTGCTATTGTAGGCTCACACATTCATGTCCATCTTTTGCATGATTAAGTATATTACCCCGAACATATCTATAAATCATTATCTTATGTATTGGAATGTTTGCAAAAACACCTAATTACTGCTAACTGGTTTTCAGACGAGTGATTCATTCTTCTCTGAAACTGATTTTGTCCTTTAACGGAAGGTTATTTTAGTATTATTTCCTAAAATATGATGCCGTATTCTTGTCTGTGCAACATCAGCAAGGAAGTTGTTTTGTCGTAGGCATCCGGTGTGACTGTGTCGGACGTCTGCAAAACCACCTATGAAGAAATCAAAAAGGACAAAAAACATCGCTATGTGATTTTCTTCATCAAAGATGAGAGGCAAATTGATGTAGAGGTGAGCTTCGCGTCCCTTCAGTGAGGAGGACTTTATTTTTTTTTATTCCTAATAGGTAATCGGAGCGCGTGACGAGGAGTATGATCAGTTCCTCACCAACCTGCAGGCGGGGGGTGCGGGCGAGTGCCGCTATGGTCTTTACGACTTCGAATACACGCACCAGTGCCAGGGCACATCCGAGGCCAGCAAAAAACAGAAATTGTTCCTAATGTCCTGGTGCCCAGACACTGCCAAAGTCAAAAAGAAGATGTTGTATTCTAGGTGCTCAATGGCCTTTTGAAAAATTTTATTTCCCTACTAATGTTTCTTGTTTTGCAGCTCTTTTGACGCTCTGAAAAAATCCCTGGTAGGTGTACAAAAGTATATTCAAGCGACGGATTTGTCGGAAGCTAGCCAGGAGGCTGTAGAGGAGAAACTTAGGGCCACCGATCGTCAATAGGTGGCGACGGGCGCGCTTTTGCTTTAAAATGATTTCTCTTTTGTATTTCGACTGTCATCTACTCACGCACCCTACCTTTAAGAGGTGTATTATTTATATAATAAGTATTCGATTAATAAAATAAAGCTTCATTTTGTAAAACCGGATTTTAAGTTGTTTTTTTTGAGTGGGAATTTATCCTTAAAGGTTTCACGTATATTACTCACAAGGAAGTCTTTAGAGACTCCAATTCGACTGCCGAGAATCCACACACACTAAAATTCATTTCTACGAGCAGTCTGATTAATTTTCGAGAATTTTAAGAAATATCCTGCAGAAATAAGTGATAGGCGGTACCATCGATGAAACCTTTGTTTTTCCTGAATTAAATTAAGACATTGTGTATATATGGTTGCCTATGCAACATCTCCAGGCTAGTGACAATACGGGGGGTAATCAATAATACCTTCGACGGGTCTCGTAAGATCCACCGTTAAAGCATGAAAAATACCATTGCACTCATTTGTAGAAGCAAGATCACGAATTCGAACTGATTAAACTATTATTGTTCAAATATCGAATAATAATTGTACATTGTATATCTTGGAGAGCCAGGGATGCACGACGATAAATCAGAGTTCTGCCTTCGTTAAACTAGAATATCTTCAATGCCAAAAAATCGTTAATCAGCTGCGATATTTGAATAAAACAAATTTAAAAATCCAAAAACGTGTTTATTTGTTCATTAAAAAAATACAAATAAGAGCGGATAAAGAGGCCGAAACTGATTTTCTGCTCCGCATATTGACTGACGGCGACGAAATGGCGGATCAGCGGCCCTTCTGTGGCATCGAGCTGTCCAGTCGAAACAACCTCATGCAAAAGAAACACGAGTGGTTTAAGTACTGTCACCATTATTATTTGAACCAAGAAAAAGAAACTGCTTTTGTTCTACGTTAAAACTACTTGCGGTGGAACTGTTCGATGCAAAGCTTGCAGGACCAGGAACCTTCTGGGGGATTCTCCAGAGGGGGAGTTAGGCAATACATGTGGTACCCGCGGTCGCAATCGTCGCAAAATAGCAACTGATCCTTTAAAATCTCCTTAGTTTCTTGAAGTTCATTTAGAAATTATTTGATACTTACGTCATTATCGGAGGTGCCACACACGGAGCAGCACTTGCACTCGATGCACTGCCAACGGTACTTCTTTACAGAGACTTTCATGTTATCGGTAAATTGCAGACAAGTTGGATGACCTAAGGATCGAATCAGTTGGGATTGGGGTATCGAACTGTGGCTCGACGGGACTGGGTGCCGAAGAACAGGTACTTTCCAAGATATGTTAATTTTTCCAAAACGTAATTCCAAATCCTGAGACGTGTCAAAAGAAAAATTGACATAAATTGAAGCGCACCACGCCACTTCGGCACCGAAGAAAACACTTCGTCTACTTAAATGTTAGAAAATTTATTGCACATGGTTTTTGAGTCGCTCTACAAAACATCAATTCTTGGAAAATAACTGTTCTCACAACACCCCGACACGTATTAAACTTATTGGGTCGCTGCAGCCGCTTAAGAAACGCTAACATTCGAGTATTTTCGTCACTAAATATACAAATAAATTACGGTTAGATTAATCTATCTTTACACTTATAATATGCTGAGAAAACCATGAACTTATTTTGATTTGTTGCAAGTTTTATTTGGGAAGATCAAACATAGGGGGAACCCAAAATTCTATTCTGAATCAACACGGTGTTTCACTGAAAAATTATGGGCTTGAAATTGGTTTAGAGACACCCTTGATCGTGATATTATTTTCATTAAAATGAAAAAATTACAGAAAAGAAGATTACGATAAACAATATGCATTCCAAAAGTCGCGTTGTAAACGAAAATGACATAATTGAGGTGTGGCTTCTCGACAGTCGCGCCGCCATTGGTCTGTTAGGTATTCTTCATATTGCCATTTTATCGGCCATAGTGTGAAATGTCGTTTTTCATCGCCCATGCAACAAGGCACAAGAAATAAACATAAACGAACAGCTTCGCGGCCATCTTAGCAACTAATGTTGACTCGACTTTTCTTTTCACAATATGTATCGTTCAATTCTTAAAATAAAAAATAAGTTTTTGATTAAACTTAGAAAATCCTTCATAGAATTTCGTAAATTAAATATTTTCAGTCATAGATATCATATCCAACTGGCATGAAATGACTGACTAGTTTGTATTAGTGCTACAGGGTGTTTTTTTTAAAGTGCGTTCCGTGTTACATAATCGGTTAAACCGGAAAACATTACCGTTTTTGAAGGAACTTCGGTCAAAAAAGTTTATTAATTACTTTTCCAGTTTCTCGTTTTGTAAAATTTAGGACACCAAAGTGTCATTAACCTTAAGAGTCTCCAAAAAATTACATATTCTCCCATTAACAGATATTGTAACTCTCACCGTTTCGGGCACATCAACAGTAAATGCACTTAACAAAGACAACCGCATAATATTTATTGTTTTGGAAACAATTTCGCCTTCTTGCCCACCCCAGCGCTCGATTGACTTTAACTATTAGCTGATAAACCTATGTCTTAACATCTAGTACTGGCCCACTTTGTTCACGCTAGCGCCCCCCGATGACAAACATCATTCGATGCATCAGGGGGCGCCACATCCGAACGACCCACTACAACACCATTAAAATAATAATCTCAATTTGACTACACAATTTCGACTCCGCCAAAAAACAAAATTAATAAATAAATTTAACAAAACTGGCAGTATTAGTACGGAGGAGCCGTCGCAAGAGGACGCAACGCCCCACAAAAACAAAAGTGACTAGCCAATGACGCCGCTGTTATGAAACACCGCCGCCTACTTCTTTTTACGCCCGCGTTTTGGTTTCTCATCAGCGGCCGCGCGGGCCGCGCTCATCTCCTTACCTGAGCGACCACAATCATGACACGAAACCAATTCCTCAACGCCACCCGTCTTTTTGTTTTGCGTGGAATCGCCCAAGCAAAAGTCACAGTAGGGGCTTGCCGGCACTTTTCGGTCCGCCCCGATCATGGGAGGCGGCGGCAACAAGGACGGCCCCGCCATCATAGTCGGCTCATGAAGGGGCAATGCATTGACAAGCGGGATCTCTATCGTTTTCTCCGGCTTGAGGATAGGCATAGGCAGGTCCTCGCCCATAGGTGCTGGAGGGGGTTGCGTCACCGGAAGATTGGGCGGGAGTTGGGGAGGGGCCTGTCCTGGCATTGGCATCACTTGTGGAGGCATCTGCGGCATTGCTTGAGGCGGCATCTGCGGTATCATCATGCCCGGCTGAGGCGGCCCGGGAGGACGGGGACCGCGCCTCCCTGGTGGACCTGCGGAAAAAAAACCTTTACGTTTCCGGAATCGCCGTTTTCGGGACTTCGTCAGCTGTGTCTCTTTTAATTTTTCCTATCTTTTGCAACAAACAGCCCCCCCCCTCCCCGTTCCTCCACCAAAACAGAAAAAAAAGAAACGCGCCCCGCCTACTCTACAAACTCTGCTACACACATGCGTCAATTTGAAAAATAAATCGTAAAATAGAAAAAAAGGCATGTACCCGGAGCCTGATTCAAAAACGACACATAGCTGTCTTGATAGACTTGTCCCTGATTGGGCCCCATACCGGGGGGCGGGCCCTGCTGGGCGGGTCCTTCGACGATTGCACCCGGCAGCACTGGGCCAGGCGGCATGGGTGGACCTTGATTTGGCGGCGGCTGGCCAATAAACGGAGGAGGTTGGCCTGAATTTGGACCGGCGGGCGGGACCGTCATGGGTGAGGCAACTGTGCTTTCTCGCGAATTCTCCTCGCTCGCGCCCTCTTTGTGGGAGTGGCCATAATGGTAGGTGAGTCCTGGGCGCGTTTTGTAGCGGGCACCGCACACTGAAAGAGACACACGATACTGTGGTGGTGGTGGCACCAGAGGCCTGAGCTTTTGATTGGTGCGTTTGTGACAGAGTGTTACTGATTGGCCGAAAGGAGAAAAAATGATAATCTACAGCCCTTTTTGACATGACAGCAGTTAGTACATTATTACAACAATAAAGCTTTTGGTTAAAACATAATCCCAATCCCAATCACCTTAATATTATTAAATATATCTGTTAACAACAAAAAGTGGCCACACCATAAACTTTGTTGCTACTTCAGGTTACAACTTTGAAGTTTACACCATTTATACTGGGCAAAAAAGTTACAGGATGTAATCACTTTTTATTGTTACCCAGTACATAAACATAAATATGCAGGGTGTTATATCCTATTATACGCTGTTTCATTGCAGCTTTTGTATTTTTTGGAAATTGAATCACTTTAAAAAAATTAGGCTGGTTCAAATTAGTTTGAATAACTTTTGTTTCAAATTTAAGTTAATAAATCTGGAAATGCAATAAAATTTTGAAAGTTTTTCCAACTTTAAAACATGTCTTCAATATTCGACTTGCAACTACCTACTGATTGAAAAAAATAAGTTAAAACTTTTTCAATAAATTTATAAATCAGTTGTCATAGAGTCAGATTCATTGTTAAGTTTATAAAACACCCTGTATAAACTGTTATGGGCCCAGAGACATTATGCAGAAGCTTTAAAAGACAGAAGATTTTCATTTTCCCCCCAAAGCAGCCGCTCACTGACACAAGAAATGTTCAGCCTACACCACATTAAAATTTTAAAAACAAATAAAGCAATAAAAACCTAAAAAATGAATTTTTTCTTGGCATGCAAAATGCACTTACGTTCACATGCAAATGGTTTATCAGGATCGCCAGGAGTTGGGTCATAATTATGCCCTCCTGGCCCCGTTTTCTTTCCTCTTCCCCTCCCTGCCCCCCTCTTCCTTCCTGGAGTGCTAGGTGAGTCATTACCAGCCCTTCCCTAAATATATATGTCCTCAATTATCTCTCCTCAAACTACCTTTACAAAACTCACCCTTCCTCCACTTTTCCGGCCTCTTTTCCTTTTTGAATATGAAGACTCTTCATAATCCAAATCTGAATCAGGATCGGGCTCATCATAAGTCTCAATTTCAAGCATATCCTGCTCGTCATAGAACCACTCTTTAGAAACTTCTCCTGAGAGCAACTGACTATCTTTGCTGTCAGTATCTTGCAGGGCAGGATTCTCAATCTGACTTATGCTATGCATATCACTCTCCCCATCCAACAAATCGGCATGTCTGGCATAAGCCCTGGAGTTGATTGTAAGATACTGACGCCTCCTTTTGCGCCAACGTTGTCTTGGGTAAGAGTAAATTTGTCCAGGAGTCAAACCAGGCATTCTCTGTCTTTTATGCATAAACAAAGAAGAGTGATTTTGGGCAACCCCAGTTTGGGTGTCAATAAAGGGTAAACGTAGGCGGCGTTCGATACAGAGTCTTGTGTTGAAATTTGCAGAGCTCTCCAGGATTTCCTTGTAGGACTGCTCACTCATGAAACTAGATTTAATAATTAATAGTACCATGCAAGAGCTGGTTTAGTAAGGCTTTAATAATGTGGCTTACTTTTCTATTTTCTCGAGGTTTGATTGAGGGGTACTGGTTGATGGTACTGCAGCTGCAGGTGGAAGTGTTGCGGTGGCCATTTTGCTACTGCACACTGCTCCCAATGAAACGCTACAATAAGGATCGATTTACGCTAAACTGTGGAATGTGATGACTAAAATTACTGGGGAAGTTTTAGAGTAATTTTTATAGAGCTGATTTATGGTATTAAGGGGCTTCTTAAATTAGTTTTTTAACGTGTAATTATTAAAATCGCATAAAGATCGTAGAACGCCATTTTACGCGAATCAATGGCGGAATATTTATTTATTGTGATATCAACATAGTTTAGGAAATCACCACGAGATGTCACTCCTTGTGTTGCAACCGTTCCTCTAATATACAGATACTCTAAAATAATAAAAGAGATAGATAAAACCCGTATGTACAGTTTTTTTGAATACCCCTCTGTCATTTTGACAATGACATCAATGTCATACAAATAAAAATTTAGAATGATGTCATGATTAAATAAATTTGTAGATCAATTAATATATTCACTGAATAAAACTGGAAAATCAAGAAAAACCAGGAAATGGGAGCCAATCCGAGCAAAACCAGGACCTTAATTGTTGAAAACGATGACCCCACCAGTGTAATTAAAGTATCCGACGACGTAGTCGATAGAATTCGAGGAGTAGTCAAAAGTGAGTTTCCTAACCTCAAATTTCTCTTTATCTAATATTTTAAACTAAAAATTTAATAAAGAATTCCAAAAATATTAAACTTCTCTGACCGCAATATAGCCCCAAATAACAATTGCTACAACATATCAATATTATGCTCCAAAACGGATCCAAATTTATGAGCAAACGCCAAGTTACATAATGCCTGTTTACCCTCCCCCCCCAAAAAGGCTTTACTTCTTCAATTATAAAAAAAAAACAATTTATTTACAGCGGTAAGAGACCAAGAACCAACCTATCCCCACTTGCCAATAATATCACACACTCCCACAGGGGTCCCAGTTTACTTGTATGAACCATCACTAACCAGTCTTCAAATTCGGCAGGTAAGTCTCATAAACCCTTTAAAGATATTCTGTTGAAAGCAGGATGATTTTTAGGCCAATGTAGCAGAATTAAAGAAGAATGATGAGTATTGGCAGAATCGCCTTAGATCACTGGAAGATGACCACAAGAAAATGCAAATAATAATGGATGAAGAGTACCAGAGAGCTGTAAGTGTTCTCAAAGATATTTAAGAACAGTGTGACAATATTTCAATTGTAGCTAAATGAATTCAAGACTGGCAAGCCGTCGCAAACATTAAAAGAAATCCCATGTTTAGATGTCAAAAAAGCTGTTATGGAGTGTTACAGGAATAATGTAAATTGTTCTATGAATTGTGCGAAAATAGTACAGGCTTTTGAAGAGTGTGTTGATTCCAAGAGAACATGTCTACTAGCCAGTCGAATGGCGACCAGTAAGGGGTAGAAATACGGATTTTGAGTGATAGAAGGTGCTTTATTATATTGTAATATATTATGTTTAGAATTGCCTCAATAAAATTTCTGTTTAAATTTTTATTTTCGCTATTTCTTGACATTGGTGGCAGAGATGTCAAATCATCTTTCTAGTTTTAAAAGCCATTGATAATGACTTGATTCCGCCGCCGTGTCCTGGAACATTAACGGAAAATAAGTCGTGGGAGAGCGGTGCAATATCGAAAAAATGCCGTGACACATGTGCCCGCTTCGTTCTATACAAATCCCGCATCCCCAACAGGCATTTTTACCTGCAGTTTTAATACGTAATTTCTTTTAACCAAACCTGAAAGAACTTGGCAAACGCGAGAATAAAACGGGAAAATAATAATGAAAGCAGGTCATTAAAGTGTTGCAACCTATAGGTGTGCTTCACATATAGAGGTAAGTAAAACTCCTTTACAGCAAGAACTTGTACTAAATGTAGTACAATCAGGCAGCTGTCGTAAAAGGCCGTAATGGCATTTGTACTAAAATTAGTACGAGAGCCGATAATGTGGCACTCGCGGTCCACAATCCAGCTTCAGCTTCGCGAAACTGGCGAGCAGTAGTCCGGTATCGTGTGCCGCAGCCAGGTCGGGCAGCTGCAGCGTTGCAGCCGGATCGATGCTGCGGGGGCCCCCGAATGGGCCACCGGGCCTGCGAAGGGCTCGATCCAGAGCTCTTGCAGCACATACGAGAATGTCCCTGTCCTTGTGACCATATGGGATATGGGAATTTTCTAGATTACCAGGTGCGAGGGATTCATATATTTACGGAAAAATTGTTATTTATTCATTTGTTTATCGTATTTCATTATCAGCAAATCCCTCCATGTCCCCGCTACCCCGCGCTCTCCCGAGAAACATCCTTCAACGTGGTGAATCAAGCCCAATTCCTCGGAGAGCCCCACTATCATGACGTGATCCGCAACTACCAGCAGCAGCACCAAGGCCCTAATTTGTACTACCCTTACGAATACGACTCCTGCTCATGTAGTTCTGGAAGTGAGTCGAGCATCAGGAACAATTTCCGGGGCCCTTGGTGTGTCTGCCTGGTGGTGTGTGTGGTGCTAGCAACCCTCACTGCCGGCCTAGGACTGCCTTTAGCTTTAGGACCTCACGAATTAGGACAGCTCTCCGCCGAAGAACGGCTGGAACTGGTCAGTTAGAGGCAAAACAAATTTTCCCGCTCATTGACCAAAATTGCTGCAGGTCAGAAAGTTGCTGAAAGACTCTCCATTGGTAGACGGACATAACGATCTACCTTGGAATCTACGGAAGTTCGAACATAATCAGCTGAATCGGTTGAATTTGAGCAGAATTAGAAGCGACGAACCTTGGTCATCCAGCAAGTGGTCGCATACCGATTTGCCAAAGTAAAGTATTGTAGACATATAAATGAAGGGCGAATTAATGAAGGGCAATTTTGCAGGTTGATTGCAGGGAAAATTGGGGCTCAATTTTGGTCAGCCTACGTGCCCTGTAAGGCGCAGCACAAAGATGCAGTTCAAGTTACTCTTGAGCAGATAGACGCTATTGAACGCTTAGTACAGCGCGAGGCTCTTTACATGCAATTGGCTAAGACTGCTGAAGAAATTTGGGATGTTCATAAACAGGGCAAAATTGCCTCGTTGATTGGCGTGGAAGGTAAACTATATTATCTGATATATAGTTATTTGCAATACATAACACATGAACAATACATGACTCATTTTATATAAAGGAGGACACGCTTTGGGGAACAGCCTAGCCGTTCTGCGCACTTTTTACAACTTGGGAGCAAGATACTTAACAATAACACATTCCTGTGATACTGCCTGGGCAACCGGACAGGACACTATCACTAGAGATGGGCTTAGTGATTTCGGCAAGATCGTCGTTAGAGAAATGAACCGATTAGGGATGATCGGTGAGTTGGGATAGATGCACGTTCCGTCGAGTTAATAATTGTTGACTTTTGACTTGGGCGGTGAATTGGTTTTGCAGTGGATCTGTCGCATTCCTCAATATACACAGCCAAATCGGCCATCAACGTTTCGATAGCTCCGGTCATCTTCAGCCACTCAGCCGCTTACGCCCTCTGCAATTCGACGCGGAACGTGCCCGACGATCTGCTCAAGATGGTGGCCAATAATGGTGGCCTGGTGATGGTCAACTTTTACGCCTATCACGTGGCCTGCAGCGTTAATGCCTCCATGTCCGACGTGATTCGGCATATTAACCACATAAGAGCGATTGCGGGTATTGAACATGTCGGTAGGTTTTTTGAACTTTAGCCCCCTTAAATCCGCACGTATAATACATTTTGATTATAGGGATTGGGGCGGGTTATGACGGGATCAATGTGACTCCCTCAGGGCTGCAAGACGTGTCCCGCTACCCCTATTTGTTCGCAGAGCTATTAGCGGATCCCACGTGGTCCGAAAAGGACGTTCTAGCTCTCGCAGGTTTGAACTTCCTGAGAGTGTTTCAGAGGGTGGAAGAGATTAGGGAGGAGTTTAGACGCATGGATCTGAAGCCCTCGGAGGAGCTGGGGCCCAGAAGGGGGGTGGAGGAGTGTATTTCTAAGAATTCCTGACGACTGTTTTTATTGTCTTTAAGTAGGTCTAAAGATTTGGTTTTGATTTTTTATCGAGTTAATGAACTATCTCTTATCGGATGTGTTCAGCTTGTTAAGTGGGCAGAACAAGTGTACTAATCTCATAATTATTATTATAAAAAGTTTTAGGTACCGCTATACCTATATAAGTGTGCTCATCAATCTCGTCCCCTAACTGGTCTCTGCATTGCATTATAGGGTTCTTATTGAGCCCTGTTTAAATATCGTCAGTTGTATGAAGAGAAAAACTTCCTGTACTTAGCAGTGTGCGACTGAGTGTTTTGATAAAAACCCTTTTTGGATAATAATTATTATACTGAAAGAAGGAAGTAATAGAGTTTTAAATTTCGTGGTTTTTATAGCTGTAAGGAAATGTATCATTTTTTAGGCTTTCAGCTATGAGTTTTACATATTTACTATTAAAAATATAGTTCATAGGTGCTATTTATGAGAGTGCATGTGACCGCGACTTATATTTTTTTTAAATAATATATTTTGTTGTCATCGACGATGGGATTTAATGTTTATAGAGAGTAAAAAATATTATATTGTTTCACCAAACACGGAGCACAAAATATTTTACCTGTCGTTGCGTTTAGATGTTTATATTAGAAATCGAAAATATTTATGTAGAACAATATATGAAAATTGAATGAATGTAGAATCTTTTTCATCTTCCGTAGCAATTAATCGTTCAATTTATATAAATAGGAAAATTCTGCCACAAGACATACTTCAAAGCGGCAATGGATGATTGCGCGAGCACCATCTCACTAACAGCCACAACCCGTTAGTTTACGCTCCGGACTTACACTAATAAGAGGTTCCTCTATATCAGCTCGCAAATTAATTTTAGTTCTCGTGAAATGATCACCATCAGAAGTGAAAATTGCACTGTGAGATCGGGTATAAAAGAAGTAATTTTTGTTGTAAGTTACTTAGTAAAACATTAATATTTGAAAACTCAGTTTTTAGATCTGTGAATCACTGCTTTGAATGCCACACAATTCATTAAATACATTTATAATTAATTTTCTAAGCTTATCATACAGCAAAAGATAAAATCAATTTTTGTAAAAATGATCTCGAATATAATATTTTCTTGATTAAATGGCGGACATCAATATATTAAAAAGCTGTGGTATTTGTGATACCGGGCGAACTACATTTTAAATCAATTAATGAACTTCATGTAGCTCTCACATGGATGGATTCAAATAAATTTGGCGACTTTAGCGAGTTAATATAAGTCTTACTCTACAGTAACCTTGAGTATTGCACAACATATACATAATATTCCAGCACCGAAGGACATCCAGGCTATTTGTGACTCATGATAAAGTGCGCTATTTATATTTAAAGGGACGATTCGTCATGCAATTAAACACATTTCGAGAACTTAATGCAATAAATTGAAAACCTCCTCGTCGCGATAAGGGTATCAACTTTATAGCTTCAAAAAAATAAGCACGTAATACTTTTATTGCTCAAAATTAATTCGGTTAGGACTGAAAAAAGCCAGAATTAGTGGAATAATTTGTGGCGAAAGAGGTGGAATTGGGTCAATGGAAGTGAAAATGGAAAAATTATGTGAAGCTCAATTGTAAATCTATGTAAAAGAAATAGATAAAATTGACTGAAAAAAATATGCCCCTCGTAAACTGTCGTGGTAGCTCATAGTTAGAAACCTATTAAAACTTTTCCAAGTTGAAAGCCTCCGTTTGATTTAGCATTATTATTACAAACTTAAATTCAGTTCCTGCCATTCCCTGAAGGCAAAAGTTTTATTCAGTCTTTGCCCTGTTTATGTCGAAGCCCATTTATACTTCAGCCCCATTAGCATTAACTAACACCACTTCGCCCTTTCACCTGCGTCTGTGTACACAAACCCCGAACTTTGATTAAATCGGCGCCTGGTACAAGCGCTAATTTCGCACACTTGATTAGATTACTCCACGGCTTTTGTTTTCTGGAATGACACGAGGAGAAGTGGTGTCACTCGTTTTTTTGTTGTCATACAGACGTCAGGCGTCGGCCCCGTGTCTAAATCAACGAGAATCTCGGAACTACCTTCCTTGCGGTACGGTCCCGTGGGACCTAAAACTAACATCACAGGACCTTTGGTCCTTCGTAGGGACGGTATTAAGGGGCGGAAAAGCGAACAGCTAATTCGACTTGTAAGTAACGTGCCGATGTCTGTTTTGTGTCCAGAAAATTGCTGTAGCCCAGGAAAGTGCGCTTCGCGCTTCCCGCCCCAGAGGGTGTCAGGGGCGTCGAAGATTCAGAAAATGCGGCGTCGCTCGAAAACTCGGAGGGGATTTTGCTTTTCGACGTAAACACCCAAAAAGCGTTCAGTCAACGACCGGGTGCGAAGCAGAGCGAGACAGAGAAGGCGTCGCTGGGCGCCGCGAGCGTCGACAAGTTTAGTTTGCCGCGACGTTTCGACAAGTTTCGCAAGGAGCGTCTTCAGGATCGACGACGAGATTTCGAGGAAAGGGTCGAGGTTCCTGTAAGTGTTAGTCCGGGTAAGTTCTGTTACACGTTGTATAATAGATATAGAACTTTTCCATTCAATGTTAATGACGCGCATTGCACGGTGTATAACTATAACCATTTTTTGTTTCATCAGAGTGTGCCCAAAAAATCGTTTTCTGCACACGTTTCACGTTTCCAATACAAACAAAACTCGTTAAATTAATTAAGCCCCGCTGTAGCTTAATAAAGAGTAAACTGGGTTTCCGCTCTACATTAGAGAATAGAGCAGGAGCGCATTCTTAATTGGAAATTTCAAACGTTCACTTGTTACGCAGGAAAACTGCTTTGCATAAACGGTTTTCTGCAATTAGAATATGCAGAAGAAAATCCGCCTGAACGACATCAGACGTTTAGTTTAATAGATACAAAATCAAGCTGAAGATAAGTTTACGACCATAAGGAATATTTCCATAGAAACAAGGACTGTTAATAATTACATACTTCTTGTGGTTCCAATCAAAATTATCTTCCGATAGGTTAAATCGCCGGTACTTTAGTCTCTTAGACCCAATTAACCATCATTTATTTCAATTGTGTTTTCGGGGTTATTTTTAGGGATCAGACACAGAGTCCACCCCACTGGACGCTACATCAGAGGCACGCTGTCCCCTACATCCAATCAAGCCCCCCATGAGTCGCCGCTGTCTCCTGGGGGGCAGGTACTGTTGAGGGCTGCGCGCGACGGTGACGACAATGCGCTGCGCGAGCAACTGCGCAGGGCTCTTACCATGGGATTGACCGAGAACGATTTGAACGCTACGGATTCCAGTGGCAGGGTGAGATTTCATTCATTTCTCACCCTATGCATATATAATAAAAATGAGAGTGTTTGGCCCTTTGAATGTGGATACCTAAATCAAAATAACAAAATGCGAAAAAATGACTGATATAAAAAAAAATCCTTGAAAACGGTGGAAGCTGAAGGGTTCGTTCCGACGCCTCTGGATAGCCGGCTGGTAGAAACGACCAAATTTTCGATTTTAGTTAAACTATTATATAGTCCTAGTATTTCGTGCATTAAAATCTAAAAATTTCCTTAGTTTATCAAATACGGGGCCCATTGGCCCTACCAACGACGAACGAGTTCGGATGAAATTTCGATCTGTTAGAAATTCGAGTTTTTGGACCATTTGATATTCTCCACAAAATCTATCTCGTAGACCTTGCACGCAATTTGCCGATTTATTGACATTCAATTGCGTGTTGTTAGTTTTAGTGTAAAATTCAGTTGAAAAAACATCAAAACTGCTTGATAGGGTAAAAATATTGAAAAATAGCGTGCTACACGTGTTATTTACCAAAATTCTAGAGTTTTTGTATCGTATTTCTAACAATAAAAGGTATATGTATCGTGATGCTTCGATATGTAAACGAAAATGCGTTCCTGAAACGAGAAATGCTCTATGGTTGACGAAACTTTCGAGAGACTACACATGTCCATCGCGAAACAAATATCAGTGGTCACTCATAGGAATAATAGGGGCTTTCAATAATTCGCATTGACCGAAATGTCAAATAGAAGTAGTGAATGTAGATTATCGTTTTGTTTATATATAAGTTGTACGGTGATTTGAAGTTAATAAGCGAGAAGGAAGCTGACTTGTTGACTCGACTGCCCGATATTGATTTCCGGCAATCCTTTTATTGTGTCCTGCATGTTTACTGGTGGCGTTGGATCCAACAGGTGGCCATTTTATACGGACATTTCTAGGACAGTTCTCGCTATTTTTGCCACGAAGAAATCATTATTATTAATATTAGAAATTAGGTCAGTCTGGAATCGTTTTTCCATCAAACTTATATCCAAAATTTTCAGGTTGTTTTTCTGGAATATTCGGTTAAACGTTTGGAAGTCAGAAAGTTTGCCAAAACTACGCAGTATTCTCTAATTAAATTGATCAGTTTGTGGCCTTTATTTCAGGTTTTAACAGCCGTTTTACAACAATTCTCAATTTCCACCTAAGTAAATCGCAAATTAAAGAAACATCGTGGGCATTACCGCAAATAACGAGCTTTTTACGGTTGCCGATTACGATTGACATTTTATAGAGGTCGAACTGTGTGTTCTGCTCTGGTTCATTAGATCAGTTTATTGCCTCCGTTACCTTAAATAGGGTTGTCATGGTACTTAGTTATTCGTTTACGGCGCGTTGTATACTTAAAAGCAGCATAGTAAAAAAATGCGGCGTTTTTAATGGCCAAAGTGTGCGGTTGCATTTACTTAGATTAGTAGATTATCCTATTAAGAGGATCAACTAGGCCAAGCCACGCCACTGATAAAAAAATACTTATTTGGCGCAAAAAAACTTTCTATCTTCTTTAAATCTTCGACGCGATTCCCAAAAATAAATCAGGAACGTACTGACAAGAATCTCAAGAAAAGTTTTGGTGTTGGTCAGACATGATTTAATGTTGTATATGACTTGAAATTGTCACCCGTAGCATCAAATAATAATGAAATTAGGGTGAATTCCTCATGCATGCCCACTTCGCTCTTGCCGCCCTGATGAGGGTCATGCGTTGAAACACTATGTAAACTGTTCCTTGCTTTATTCCCTTTGTTGGTTTCGCGAACGAAATTCGTCTCAATTCGTGCCTCAGCCAGTTTCCATTTAATAATGTTGAAGCAGTGCGAGATAAATAAAGTAATCGTCCTGGCAAGGAGCCCGACCTGAGACATTTAGGCATCCAGACAGTGCGTTGCACTCTGGATAAATGTCATCATTTGGAAAAAAAGTTTCTCTCCGATAGGTTACACTACAGATCGTATACCGTGCAAAGTACTATTTGCTTTCCTGGACCTGAAAGGAGCAGAAGCCGAACATAGCTATACCAACGAAAATCGTGATAAACGTTAACGATCGCTTATTAAATGCGCTATTGACGATTGATCCCTTTGAGGGGCCCGAATATGTCGAACATTGAAAGGAACATGCGTCATTGCACACCTAAAATAACCAAAAAGCTCTCGTGATAAAGCACGGCACCTCAATCATTTAACGGTGCAAATTGTTTTCATCTGACGGTTATTTTTCATTTGATGTCGTAAGTTCTCATATGTTTTGGCCTTATTTTGTGCCTTTAAAAGGGGGATCAACACCGACTGTGGGGCTGGAAAAATGTGCGTGTTGAGTTGGGGACGCTGAAGGCTCGCAATGCTGTAAAAAATCTGTAAACAAATAATGTGCTTACTCCATTTAATCATCGTTTGGCAATGGAAACAATCCAGGCCTGCCAACGTAAACAATAGCTTTTCTGAATTTCAGTTTATTGTTTTAATTCCCAGCAATTTGGTAACTCTGACGAGGCCTCGGCAATGACTTTCGCGCCGAAACGTCGGATGATTCACGTAAATCACCTCGAAAATTACGCAATTCCGCTCGATATTTCTTACATTATCATTTCGTGAGTAACCGGTCGTTTACGTAACAACACGTATATGTCGCAAAGGTTATGGGTCGCGCATCAGATGGATCAAAGCCCATTAGAGCATTCGGCTCTACGGCAATTTCACGTGAAAGATGTTCTAGTTTTATAGGGCGACCTCTAAAGGTGACTGACCATTCGTGCCAGATCTGTCGAGATTTTCAATTAATCTTTCATCCCTCGAAATGGGTTATGCCAATTATTTGCAGCTGAATTTGTTAGGTCAGTCACTTACACACACAAACACACACACATACACAAACAATACAACAATATTATTTAGGTCAGCAACAGAATACTTAATTTATAATTGATCCATGGAAGATTAATCTTCCTGATGGGTTACTTGTATGGGATACAAGCCCTCTCGCATTATTACGTATTATTAAAGGAAAGTTAATTGAACAGCTGATTGGCTCAACGATTCGCTATAATCTGAACTACGCAGCTGGCGCTATATTGAGCACATTGGTAAATAATTAATAGAGAAATAGCGGCGGTGACACGATTAAGTTGACGCGTTCGCCCTTCAGCTTCGACATATAGACGTTTCTTGTATGCTTGTGTATGTCGTCATTCATACTTTAAAAATTAAGCTGACACTTGAGGCTTAGTCGAATGGCGCTGATCCCAATTTTTGGGTGAATGTACCAGAAATTCCACTCCTCTTACACTTTGAATCGATTTCCCTTTCTATTTCCTTATAAAACAACTAGTTTTTCCCAAATAAAAGTCAGCATTTTTTGAAACGAAGCGTAACTTAAGTTCAGAATCGGGATTTTTTTTTTGGAGGGAGGGGGGGGGGGTGAATTGCTAAGATTAGCTCTGCATTCATCAGAATAGTACATTTTACAGCCCGGATTTTTTTTATATTTGTAAAATTTCAAATATTTCACTTTTCCATTGATTTCCAGACGATCCTTAGCCACGTGGCCTCAAACGGAACCATCGATGTCTTGGAGCTTCTGCTGCAAGTCCCCGGTTTGGATCCCAACAAACCGGATAACGAGGGCAACACACCGTTGCATTTCGCCGCCCAGGCCGGTAGGTATACCCCAATAGCTCTCCACCCCGTATGGCAAAAATTACCTAAAGAACCAATGCAGGGCAAGTGGAATGTCTAAACTTCTTGGCGAGCAGGTGTCGGGGGGTGGAAATCGACGCCCGCAACAACCTGGGCTTTACCCCTTTGATGAAGGCAGCTCTTCAGGGGCGGAACAAGTGCGCAAAGTTGCTGCTCTTCGCCGGTAAGATCATTCGTTTGGTGTCAATCCATCTCTTGAATCCATCAGAACAATAAACATTCGCGAACCAAAAAGGTCGATAAAAATATTCCGCGAGTTAAACGCTTTTTTTCGAGGTATAAACAGTTTTAAACGTTTGCTCTCTCCCGAAATTCATGAAGTAAAAATAGCTCAACACTAGTTATTATATGAACGATACCGTTGAAATTTTGATGGAAAAAACACTTCAAAATTTAACTTTAAATGTGTAACTATCTTTAAGATAATGTTTGTTCGTTTTAATAATGGGGGAATTAGGTTTTTAGATTGAATTTGCACTAGAATGTTTTAAACCCAAATTCACCTGCCGGTTGCAGCGGCTTATTCATCGCCATCACAAAGCTTTTGTAGTGCTATTTCTAAGCCTGGAGACACGTCGGTGGATTCGACACCTTTAGAAGCAACGTAAACCAGGTCGGAAGGCGTAACAACAATATACAGTCGGAAAAGCTCGAAATAACTTCAATCGGAGAGGCACCAGGCAAACAATTTTCCCTCTCGTCCAGGGCAACACCAAAACTATCAAAGAAACTGCGATCTTACGTGGAAGTACCCCTGTATATTACAGCATCAGTTTATTCTCAGGTAGAACGGGGTATGAGGCGATAAAGTTGGCTTACCTGTAAGCTAGAGCGTAAAAGAGCTTTATGTGCCGTCAAAAAATGGTTCGTAACCGGGATCTTTAAAGGCTTCACGTACCGGGGAAATGGAGAAATAAGGGTGGCATGGATCTAAGAGGAATGGATAAGGCACAAAGCAGCCGTTAGTTGCCGATAGACGGCAAAATTTGATGCATAATATTTCAAATTCCCTCGTATTTGTCATAGAGACATCGTTAAAGATACGTAAATGTATTGCTAATTGCCTAATGTGAAATCATACGAGGTGAGATTCAATAAGAAATTAATTAAGGATTTTTTTGTAGAAAACAGCACGCTTCTGATTTTTTGATTATCACAGTTACTGTGAACTTCATAGAAATGACAAAGGTACTTTTAAAAATCCTTTTAGCCGCCGATGGCCATGTCAAGTTAATATTCGTAAATAAGAGCACTCTTCGATCATCGACATTGATAAATTCCCTCAGTGACAGCGGTGCGAAATTGAAAGGAACAAAAATTATTCGCGGGAGCAAACAAAAGATATATTTTTTACAAATCGCGATGAGACGGGTTTTTTCCCTTATTTTTAGATGTTCGTTTGAGAAAATTTAAACTACGGCGCGACGAAACTTCTTGAAAGAAAGCAGTTTTAAAAGGTTTTTGGAACTATCTAGCGTGCTTTAAAACCGCAAATGCTATCGGGACCTGAATGAATTTTCTTGAAATAACGAAGTTGTCTTAAGTTTCGTCACTTGATTTTCCGAAATTTAAAATATACGAAGAAAACATTTTAGCAGATTTTACGAGGGAGCTTCAAGTTTTTCAACACCTTTCTAGGAGCAAATCCAACTTTACGAGACAACGGGCGCGGCTTCAGGGCGGATCAATGGGCGCGTTTCTGCGGCCGTTACGTCTGCGCAGACGTGATCGAAAAGCACGCCCGTCAAAGGCTCCTGGAACGGTCCACGTCGTATGGGAATTGGGGCATGGAGAACGATACGAGCCGGGTGGTAATGGGCGGTAAGGTACTGCCCATACCGCCTATAAGTTCGCCGCCTTCCAATGGGCTAAAGTCTAAGTTGAAAAAGGTTTTTCGCACGTCTTCCGGACCATCGTCGGACACGTTTTCCAGTGCTCGATTGGTCACCCAACTCACGTCGGCTGCCTTATGCGCCAGCAGTCCGGTGCTTCCCGGTACAGGGTCGGTACCGCCCATGGTAAAATCACTCCTCCGGCCCCTCACCGTTCCTCGATTACAAATCACCTTGGTCAATAACAATGGCGATCATCCCAATAACAATTTGCAGCATTGCGAAGGCGATAACGACAAGGAGGGGGGAGCGGGCAGGCCTATTAGAGGCAAAAAGAAAAAATAGAAAGACAGAAAAAAAGAATGAATGATTTAAAAAAAAATCGAAGTGAGACTACTGAGGTTGTTTGTCGATGATTGTTTCAAGTTTTCTATTTTGTAATGAAACACCAATTTTATATATGTATTAGTAGATGAGGAATTTTTCCTAGAAGGTTGCATTTAAACCTGTGTTAAAGTAAACTTTGAGCACCCTTCGTAATCGAAGTTGGAGGCGTGACGTCGATCGGATTGGGCTGGACCGCTCAGTGGCAAATTTACGAGAGCGGCGTGATAGTTGCCTAATAAACCTGTTCTTGGCTTTATGCATATTAACGGACCAAACCAAAGAAACAATTTTTTAATCAATATTCTATAATAATTATTATATTGCTATATCGTACTAAGGATATTTTATCAATAATAATTTCCTTAAAATATGCAAAAAATATTTATAAAAAAGAAAAAACTTGTTGAGTTGGGGTTTTCTTACCATTATCCCTATACCCCACCCCACCCCTCCCATCATAAACAACACGTCAAAAATAAACACAGAAAGTAGTAAAACTATATTCATAAATACAAATGAGAGCAAATAATACAAATTGCACTATATCCGTAGTTATCAATCAAAACTCGTCTTGAATGCTCTTCTTATTTCTCCTACCCCTCTTGTTCTTGATATTAGACAAGATTTCATAGGCCTGCTGTATTTCCATAAACTTCTCCTGCGCCTCCCTTTGCTTTTCTGGAATCTTCACCTTATCTGGATGGTTCTCCCTGCTCAAAGCCCTCCACCTAGCCGTGATTTCCTGCTGACTGGCAGTGGGGCTAACGCCTAAGACTTTATAAGCGTTTTGCTCCCCTTGCGGATCCGACAGATCAATGACTTGCTTCCAAATCTCGTACCACCCGTGGTGTTGTGCGTATAGGTAAATGTCATACAACGACTGCTTGAAATCAATCCACCAGGAGCTGGTGAAGAAGTGGTGAATTGCTTCATGTACGGGTATTTCTTCCCCGTTGGAGTCAGTGATTTTGCCGTTAAAGTAAATGTACGAACTCCACAGACTAATGTAAAGGAAGACGCAGCAGGCCACCACTATTGCTCTCTTCCAGAGAGGCCTAGAATTGTTTTGAATTATAATAAAGCCCTCATGAATTTATATGAGGCTCACGATTTTTTCTTAGGAGATCGCCTCCATTCCTTGGAGAAAGTGTCGAAAGTTATTGCTGCAGAAAACATTACCAGACTCAACCAAATGCTATCATCATAGATGTACCACCTGGATATGTAAGTGATGTAAGAAACCGCGATGGTCAACCAAGGCTTGCCCTGCTCTTTACCTATATTACCTACCACCCACACTCCTAAACAAAAGCGATATATACACAACTAAATCATCTAATATTTCCAATCAGACCTAAAGCCACAGCAAGGGGTATTAACCAGTGGAAGTAAGTATTCCAATTAACTCCCCAAACTTCATCTTGGGGGATGGCTAATAGAACCAACTGACCCCACAAATAGCCTACCATAACGGCAGAAATGAAGCGGCTCGAGGAAAAAGGCGGCTAAAACAAATTCAAATGATCTAAATGATCAAATTATAATAAAAAGGAATAAACACCTTTTTGTTGCGCCTAATTTTCTCCACCATTTCGTGCAGATAACGGGGATCGTTGTTGTATTCCCTTACGTAACGAGGGATTTTGGTAACGTCTGCAAGCCATCCTAGGCCGTAGCCCCCCAGAGTACTCCAAGTTAAGAAGGCGTGAGCGTCTCTGTCCAGGTAGAATAAATGCAAACCTGAAGGAATTTGTAGCAATTTGGTCGAAAGTGATTTTTAAAATGGCGGAAGTTTTAGTTATGGAACTTCATTAGGTCGTATCGGACTTGTTTTAATAACACATAACAGTCACGTGTCACTTTTTGTTACTTTGAACATTTTATGTATTTGATCCGAGTTTTTTTATGATTTTTTTATGTTTTTTTTGTGACAAATAGTGGTGCTAATGTGAGTTTCGAACTTATGGGGATGTTATATTTTGCTTAAATTTTTGTTTAGAAAAGGTGGGGCCATTATGGGAGGAAAGCTGAAATTGCATTATATGAGGCCACTTGAGCTTGCCGTGTGATATTAATGGCGCTTTTTCAGTAAATTAGAGCTGCTTCAGTTAAGTCAGGGTCTAATTGCTCCCAGAGCTCTTAAAGTGTTAATATATAAACATATATATTTTTCATTTAACAGTAATTATTTTTTTAATAAATGTTAGCTCACCAAAGACTCCTCCGAAAAACCAGAGTATGTAGGCCAAAATGAGACTCTTCTTTGAGGCCGCATCTGTAACCGTCGATTGTTGGCCCAAGGGGATTTGAGAAACTATTTTTTTCTCTCCACTTTTGGGCGCTCGTTGCTTAATGTTTTGCTCTATATGAAGAATTTAAAAATTAACCCATAGCCATAATTTTAAATAACTCGTTTTATGGTGTTATCATGCTTGGTCCCATGCAGTTGCACTTACCTGGCCTGCATTTATTAGTACCATATTCGAGAGGATTAGGGGCGACGTCAGCATTTTGAGTACAAGATTGAATGCCGAACAAATTACCGATCGCGCAGAAGAAATTTTTTGTCATCGATGATGAGTTGCGTAAATGTTCAAATTTCGTACCTTTAGCGCCATTCTGGCGATTTCTCACCCGATTTGTATCCATCATCGAAACGTTTTTCTTCACTTTGGTTGCACTGCAAAATTTCACTCACATACATTGCATTTTTTCGACGAACACATGTAAAACAATAGACCCTCGCTACATATTATTTCAAGATAAAACGAGCGATAACAAAATTATTCCGCATAAACTTAAGCAGGTAATTTCGCGTTGTGTGTTACGCGGAAACCACCACGCTAATTACAAAGAGGACAAACTGGTCTTCTAACATTTTTGAGGTAATTCCGGGACGGTTTACGTGGAGTGGAAATTCGGACGGTACTGCCAAGGTTTCGAGGTCAAAACCCTGGCCGAAGAAATGGTAAAGTGGGCCACGATGGTTCGTTTACAGTTAGGTGGGTTTGGCTTGTTGGTGGACGGCGACGTCTTACGCCGGGATGGTACTAACTGCACTAGTTTTTTGCTGAGGTTTACGATTTTTTTATAAAGAAGGAAAACTTCAGTTTTACATCAAACTTTCATAGTTTCATATTAGTCTCTTTCGTTCTTTTATCTTAGTAAGTTTGAATATCGTATAATGTGGCCACATCCTGGCGTTGGTGCATGCGGACCTACGCAGAGAAAGTGCCCATGGCAGCCGTAAAATTCGTACTAATGCTAATTATATCGTTAAATCAGTATGTTACCTCTATAGGGCCAAACAATAATCTGTTATTTATTGGAGTTTAATGTTTTTAAATAGGACTTAATCGAAACCCCTCAATAACGGTATATCTGGTTGCCAACTTGTTCTAATCAAGGACAATGAAGTTTCAACATTCGGGCCTTCTCGTCCATGTTCGTTGAATGAGGCGATAATAGAAATTCAAAACGCTTGCCGCCTGCAATCGCGAAAATCGTTTGTTCGTAGAAATGAAATCCAAAGGCGTTAAAATTAAATCTTTATTTAACAAATTCTTACTTTTACACCCACATATTGAAATATTACAAATAAGCAGTTTGGGGTAATAGTCATCAGTGAAAAGCTTAATCCTTTCACGTTATTCACATTTAGACAAAAATCGAAACTAAAACGCAACAACATTTAGCGTGTGAAAATTGGCATACAAATATGTAAATAGTTCGAAACAAAGCGCTCGTTTCTCCCTTAAATATATTGCTTCAAGTAAGATAGAGTTTTTGTTAATGTAATAATAATAATAACTAGTCTAACCTATAACACAGTGGTTCAATGATATAGCTGAAGACACATGTTTATGCAGAGCGTTCCGCACTCGATGATGCATTAGACGTTTTTCGATAACCATTAAAGAAAAAGAGAATGTGAAACTGCTTGTAGAATTCTGAGGAACATCGTAAAGTGAAAAATATATAGGATGTCTCATTTGAATATTTGGTGCTTCTTCCCGGTGGTTCTCTTAAACAAATCATCATTAACAGTTCTGGAAAATGTGTAACATTCCATCGCATGTGGGACTCTGTATGCACGAAAAAGCTCTCTTAGTTGGGCAGTCAAAACGAATTAAAAACTTACGCCCTGCTGGAAGTGTAATGAAGCTGAGAGAAATTCTTCGAAAGCTTCACAACCTTGCTATGATCACTTTAAGGGGAGAGTAAATTCGTTTTCAGTTATAAAAATGAAATAAATAAGTCTAGATAATAATTATTATGAGTGAGCATATTCTTTTTGTGGTAAACTAGGGCTGGCACTCACAGGGTTTTCACCCCGAAGATAACGGAAGAAAAATAACAAAACTAAGCACACATTTAATTGTTACAGCAGGACTTTGTCGAGCTGGAAGTTTGTTTTCGATCCACCATCACTCGATCCATGTTATCGCCCGGTTCACGGCCCGCAGTTTTGTCTAGAATGGCCTCTGCTAAGTCTCTAAATGCCCTGTCTATGTTCATGTTTGACTTGGCCGACGTCTCCATGAACCTTATACTGTGTTCCTTGGCAATCTAAATGTGAAAATTTCAGTTAAAAATATTATCAGAGCAGAGGTCTTTAAGAAAGATTACCAATTCCCCCCGTTCTTTGCTCACAGTCCTCTTGTCCTCCACATCACATTTGTTGCCTAGGATCATTTTTTCTACATCCTCATTGGCATGCTAAAAGCGGTATTTTATCATGAAACAAACACTTTAAAATTAATTACTAATCAATACTTTTTTAACAGTATTTTTATTTTCAAGTTACCGCTCTTAGGCAATTCAAATCACTCTATGAGAGAATCACAATTGAAGATGCTTGCCTGACTTCACAGTACCCAACTATGATTCTCTCTTGAACCCCAATCAAAACTGATTGCTGCAGGTTCTAAGTGTAATTTCTTTAGTCAGATCATTTACAAAGTGTTCACAGATTGAGTTACGAGCTGTAAGCCAAAAATACTGTAAGACGAATTCCAACTTTACCTCATCTATGTTTCTTAGCCATTTTACTATGTTCTCAAAGCTCTTTTCATTTGTTATGTCATAAACCAACATTATGCCCATTGCACCTCTGTAATAAGAGGTTGTGATTGTGTGAAATCTCTCCTGCCCCGCTGTGTCCCATATTTGCAGCTTGATCTTCTTGCCTCTAAGTTCTATGGTTTTAATTTTGAAGTCTATACCTGAAATCCATTAGAAAAGGATCTTTTAGCCATCCTTTCGGGTGGATGATTCATGCCTCTTCAGACATTTGAAAGGAGGGTGTTAGGCAAGAATTGAGTCGAGTTTATGATTTTTACCACAGCAATAGGGATTGGACTTTGAGTGTGGTTACTCATTGATACGAAAACTCATTGTATAGACAGTAAATAATTAATGGTAGTGCCTATCTTAGGGACTTACCTATAGTGGATATAAAAGTGGTCGTGAAAGCGTCATCACTGAATCTAAATAAAATGCAAGTTTTTCCTACGCCGGAGTCGCCGATCAGTAGCAATTTAAACAATAAATCGTAGGTTTTCTTAGCCATTTTTTAACTTCAAAAAGTTAATAATAAATTAGTATTTTTGTCTGTTTGACTTTGACACCTAAAAATAACGTCAACCTTACGCCTTGGCAACATTGCCGGTGCCATTGTTTCAAAACAAAGTCAAATGTTCTATATAAAATTCAATAATTTAATAATACGTTTTTGAATTTCGTATTAACAATAAATCAGAAGAAATGCCAGAAAAATCTTTTTTTTTTAGTTTTTAAGATGATTGAGTGGTTTAAAAACCAATTTAAATGTCGGTAAAATTTAAACGAAACCTGAGCGATTGTGGGGAAATAGCTGATCTGGCAACTCAAGCAATTGCAGAGAAGCAAGATGTTGCAATGTTGCCAAGTCATGTTATGGCGAGAGGCAAGATCGTTATTTGTATTTGTTACATGACAATTTGTATATTATTTTTTTAGTCCTAAATTAAATTTCGCAATATTTTTTAATTGTAAAGATCTTGTTGTTAAAAAATCTTTAGTCTGTCCATTTTTATTTGACACACCAAGGCTGCAGACTTAACAATAATGTTTCATTCAGTATCTAACAAAATTATGTGTTTTTTCGTTCCTCCAACATTCGCTTTTTTAATGCCCAGCGTGAATTAAATATTTAAAAAAATATATATTTTTTAACTGAATAGAAAAGAACAAGTTAGCACCATTGCATCGGATAATTTTTGGAGATGATTTCCCGATTAATGTTTATTTGCCCCGCATGCTCTTTCACAGATGGCGCTACAAGAAACTTTCTTATTTTTAATTTGTTTAAAAAAGTGCCTCTCAATTAAAACTCTTATTGAAGTACTATTTAAGTTAAGAACATTTTTATGTAACTTTGGGAAGAGCGTCTAAAATTGATAACGTTGCGTAGAAAACAATTTTTGAGGTTAACTTTCTGATTAGTGGAAGCTGGTTATGTTTACTTTCCGGCAGAGGACGCTATACGAAACTTCCTTAATTTTATTACACGTTTAAAAATTATTAAATACTTGCAAATCATTAAACTACTAAAACTGGCATTACATTTTTACTCTTTTATTAAAAATCAGAACCTTCATTCGGCCGAAAGGACATCACGTAAAAGTACGAAAAATATTAAATCAATTAAAGTCTCTAATATCTTTCAATTGTTCGCTGTACTCTTTGTACAGACGTTGCCAGGGCAGTTTCGTTTTGATCACGCCTAAAATTTCAGTTAGCAGCTTCCTACGTGATAATCCCTGCAAAATTCCAAAACTTTATCATAATTCTTAGCAACAATCATCGCTATATAAATTACCATAATGTCGCTATCCAGTCGCATTTTCTTAACGTTCCTGTGCGTGGGACCTAACAAATCGTCCAAGATTTGCTTCAGGCGACACTCGGGACCTAAAATTTCGTTAAAAATTACACTGCAAATGAATTCCTTAAGTTTGTAAACCTTTATCAAGAAGATGGTGCACTTGGGCGAACAACCAATGACGGTACTCCGTTGGGCTTTTCAATACATTAGTGGCGGCTATTTGTGACTCGAGGAAGCTCAAAGCAACCCCTGATGGAAGGGTGGTGGCAGTGGGGCGGTAGGAGGGCATCACTTGTTGCAGGGAGGCTAGTGGCAAGTTGGCGGGTACTTTTCGCACCATGGAGGCAGCTGCGCGACAAACTGGATCCAGAGGATTGAAGAGCTGGACCCAAGTTTGAAGTTCTAAGCTATAGGAGTATGCCCTGCCGTCGTTTAGGGTGAGAATCGGTTGGTTTGAGGTGGTTAGAGAACAGCCACTGACAATTGCTGGAAAGGGGATGATTTAGTAAAATTGAGCCAAAACGTTAGAGAGAAAGAAGTACAATTGCCAGTGAGTAGACTGCGTACAGAAATTCGATTGAGAATGCTTTTTGTAGCTGTCAAATCCCAGAGGTACAAGAGACCTGTTTTTGTCAGTACAAGCAGGAAACCGGCCTGGGAGAGACTCATACAACTCACGACGTCGTCTATGAGGAGAGCAGGAGAGAGTCTTGCTCCTACAATAAAAAACGATCCTTTAGATAATTCAAGTTGTCAATAACTAATTTCCTTAAAAAATTATTCCAAAACTTCATAAATTGAGACTTACCAGTCTTAATGTCATAGATGTTAATAGAGAGATCCTCACAACAGGCCACCACACATTTTCTATTTGAAGCTACAGTTCTTATTGGCGACCCCAAAAAGGTCTCCCAAATTGGCTCTTTTTTTTCTGATGCCTTGCAGACCTCAATCCGAGAGAGAGATGCATTGTTTGATAACTTATGGCAATTGTTACTGACCTGCAAAGCACAGTTTTGCATTCTATTTGGAATAATTTTTGGAGAAATTTCACTTGGATTTTTAAGTTCCCAGCCTCTTTTGTGACCATAGGAGCCGAACTGAGCTTAATAGGGTCAAGAATGCTAATGCATTTTGTCAATGGTTCATCCCCTGGTACATCAATACACATCAATTGATTGATTTCAGTGCCTGGTGGTTTTGAGATCACAGATTGAGTCCCCAGGACTTTTTGTCTATAATATGCTAGAGTTAAAGTGGGGGTTTACAAGAAATTTTGCAGTGAATTACATCACAGGTTTTGGCTGGGGAGTGGCAGTGGTCACTAGTTGAGCCTGAGCTTCAGTTCGATTCTCCACTACTATTTGACTCTTGCTAGGAGATGATTTGCTGAAGGCATCAGGTTGGCTTAGGTATTGATTGGTTGAGTCTGAGCTGGCTCTGTTAAAACCTATATAAGTGAAGTTAGTTTTAATTCAATTGACTTACGCTAGACTATCATTTGAGGCAGTGGAGTTGGGAATTGTTGTAAGCAACATAGGAGTAATCCTGCGCTTTCCTGAAGAGAGCCTAGTTTCTACTTGTTTGTTCACAGTCATCATCACATTCTGGTTTAATCTGCTGGTATCATAACACACTTCTTGTGCCTTGGGGGGCTCCCTAATTTCTAGGGGTTCCACACTTATAGCTTCAGTTTTCTTATTCATCTCCTCAATGGCACACAATAGCTCAGGGTCTTCGACAATTTGAGAACTGCTAATGTTTAAACTCCAGCTGCTCTGCAAAGATTTGTGATACACCCGCTCATAAAGGGCATTCTTTTCCTCCATTGTGAGTGGCACTCCCATCTCAGCTTCTTTGAACATGACACAAGCCACGGTTCCGTCCCAAGAACATGCAAGAAGAAAATCTCCTTGCTGGCTCCATGAAATATCCAGGACACTGTCATCAAAAAGTTCCTTAATTACTACAAGGGGTCGCTTCAATGAGGTTAGCCACACGCTTATTGAGCGGTCTCTTGACCCTATGGCACAGCAGCAGAATTGGGGTGCTTTTTTGGGACTGTCTGCATCAGGTTTTTTCAATATGTTTGAGTTGAATCGCTGGGAAGTTTCATTCAAAGTGATTTCCAATTGGTTATTTTTTGACATACCACACAAGTAACAGCCTTTCGATGGCCAACAAAGTCCTTGTCCTGTTTCCAGCCTTCTCTCTCAATGATTTGGGCAGTAGGACCACCTCCATTCATTGCATGCGCAGACACGAGGTACTGGCCATCGGGAGACCAAGAGCACCGTAAAACATGAGTGGTTCCTGAACATTCTTCAAAAGGGTCAGTGACAATTTCCTGTTGGGCCCAATCTGAGGTGCGCCAAATTCTCAGAGTTTTATCATCTGATTGACTGGCAAGATATTTTCCTACAGGGTCCCATGTTACACCCTGGAATGAGGTGAATGCACATAACCAGGAAGTTGGTCTGGGGGAGCAAATTTACCTTAACCATACCAGTGTGGTTTTTTAAGAGAGCAATTCTTTCTGGGAATTTAAGGGCATTCCATATGATTACACTATTGTCAACACTACTGGATGCTAACCTATATAAGAAGTTTAATGTTTGATTTATTAAGAAAAAGTCAATCACAATGTACCTGTTGCATATTTACATATATATCTAATAAACAAATAAATAGGTACTTGCCATCCGTCATGGGGTGCCCAAGCCAAATCCAGCACATCCCCATTATGTGAATTCAAAGTATGAACACACTTCCAAGTCTCAATGTTCACTTTGCTACTTCCAAAAATAGAAGAACTGCCCTCACTTGTCAACCTCCATATCATCACCAGTTTGTCATCACTCCCAGATGCTAAATAGTGGCCATTATTGCTCCATCTCACCACATTTACACAAGCTAAAATTTCAGGTTGTTAAATAACATAAACATCACTTATTAACATTACCACCTAAGTGGTTGTCCATTTGACACAGCATCTTGGCCACCTTGGGGTCGTCCTCCGCCTCTTCATTGATGACCGGGCTGATGTTCCAAATAACAATACGCCCACCAGAACCTCCCTGACCGCCAGTGGCAAATCGGTTTCCCTTTGGATGGACATCCACCGAAAATATTGGTTTGTTATCTAAAGTTTTGGAGTTTAAACGTGTATAAGGTCCTTCTAAGCGATTAATTACCTTCATGATTGAGCCAAGCGGGTTTAAAAAAGATCATTCTGTAGGATGCCCCACTGGAGAAGTTTAGAAAGCATGAAAATATCGCAAAAAAACAACCGGGGATGAATAGAGATGACTTAATGAGACAATGAAAAATTTGGTTTTCTTTAAATTATAATCTTTTTAAGATAAATTTATATTTAAATTGATGAAAAATAATAAAAACACTAAACAATTTATTCGGCCCAAGCGTATCAAAACAATAGGGTTATTATTAGTGTCACTGTCAAAGTCAATTGGTTCAATAATAACGCTACTCTCAGTTAAAGAATGATATTCTCACTGTCAATGAAGCCGCATGAAGTTGAATTAATGCTATGTAATATGGCCTAAATTTCCCACTTTAACAATATTTTTAAAAATTCACAAAGCTCTCAAATATTCAAGAAATTTACGAAAATCTAATTAATTTAAATTAATTAAAATTTAAGGTAATTTTCAGATCGATTCATTTACAAGTGTTCAATATTATACATTCAAAGTTGCTGTAGTAACACTACTCGAAGCTTTCCTGTGGTTCCATATACATATAGAAAAATTTTTGACGTTCGTTATTGTCGTTCAAGTGTCATAAATTTTTCATCCAATAGCAGCGTGTGACGACACAGCTGTCAACCTATATTTACAAATTGGGTGTTTAATTAATTAATTTACTGGAGATAATGTTTTTAATTTATCATTTTCCCTGTTTTCCTGTTTATAAATGCAACTGTTAAGTTCTCTTTGGCAAAATTCGCCCTTTGTTGAGTGTCTGCGGGTTACTTAAACGTTTCCCTAAAGCCGGCAATGAATGCTGCGAATTGTGCAACAGCTGTACCATCCTACTTCTAGCTAATTCCATTAATAATCGTGTTAATTTTTTAGTTTTGGATTTTGAAGTGATTGCCTGAGAGGTCTTGTGGTCTTGGAAACGACAGGTATATGTTCCAACCACTAGTAATAGTTATGACATTCTGTCATGTCTTCGTAAATTCCGAAAGACAAGCATTGTTCCTAAATCCTTGTGTAAAATGACAAAAACAATTTCTACAAATTCCTTTTATTATTTAGCAGTATGTCCCATCGGAACACTTATATACCTGTCAATGTAACGAGGCAGCAGGGCCTTGGGAATTACTCTCAACAAAGAAAACACTTCCAAGACATATCAAATCATGACAATAACTGTTGCCGAGATGTTAAGATAGACTTAGGTTTGAGCCTGGAAGAGAATGGGTTTTTCCAGAGACTTAAGCAGATGTATCAAATGTGTATGTTTGTAGTGACCAGCAATAGTTGATTTTGAATTATTAATTTTTTTGCAGTAAAGCACAGTCCTCCAGTAGTTTCAAAACTGGAAAATTTCTTGAATACTAGTACAAATCCGTACATATTATTCCTGAAGCTCCTATTCAATTGCCCTGACTTCTACAGTATAAAAAGCAAATCTTTGCCCATGTTTTTGATTGAGGAGTTTAGGAGATTTGTCCACAAATATAGGTCCAACATAAGCTCTTTACTTACTCCTGAACTGAAAGTTGACGCCTTCAAAATTGTGGTCAAACAGAACACACTGTCTGTGATTAAGCTTACAGTAGAAGTATTTGAAATGGCTGTGGATAGAGAGGCATTTTTAAGCAGCATTCGTTGCCTGATCTCGAAGAAGCAGTACAAAGAGGCTTGCCAATATTCAGCTTTGTTAGGTTTGCAAAATGAGTTTTCAATAGATGATTTCCTGGTCCCTTTAGTGGTGCAAGACAAATTGCGTAATGTTGACGATTTTCTACACTCCAGCCCAAAACATCAGACAGAGTTGGTGCAATTTTTAGACTCTGTGCTAAGCAATGCCTCAGTTAGAGATACAATGGGAGAATATATTGAGTTTGTAGTTGTGAAATCACAACTACCGCAGTAGTTAGAGAGTGATGATTTTTAGGAACAGAGGCATACCTGAGGTTAAATATGACAAGATCCATGTGAAGCCTTGGAAACGGCTTGTTACGAGGATGGTTAAAATGTTTAAATTGTCTAGTGATTTGACTCCAAATTTGAACGAGAAAAGGAATGAAGGGGCGTTGAAGTTTTTACTACATAAGAGGTTTATTGACAACAGCTTTGGTAATTTTAATTTTATTTTTATTTTTATTTTGTTATTTATTTTTGTCATGGATTTAGGAGATGAAAGCTGGAAAGAAATGGCGCAAGAAGCGGTGACAGATAATGCAAATTTGCAGCGAGAATTAGTGATAGGAGTAGCTCAGTATGGGGAGGTGGGGGAGGCTCTCAGATGGGCGCATTTCTACAACGTTGATAAGAAAGAATGGCCCTATAGCGTGCAGATGTTTGAGGAGAATAAGTAAAGTTTTTGTTCTGCCCTTTCAATTTATTAATATTGGTCCTTAATGTGGAAAGGCTGTCTGATGCATTGACGCCACCCCTCTCCAATGAACACTGGGATGAACCTGCAGGCACTAAAACAACCGACTATCACTCCTATCCTTTGTCACTTGATACAATAAATCTTGTAGACACTCCCATTGCATTTGAAATTCTTTTGTCTTCAGGCCTTGAGGTGAGTTTCTAGGACATTTCAAGTTAGCCTTGGAACGTCCTGTCAAATTTCTAAGGCTAATGAGAACGTGTTTATTAGGACGTAGAGGTAGTGGGCATTGACTGTGAATGGAAACCAAGCTTTGGAGGGCAACCTAGTGAGCTGGCTTTAATGCAAATCGCCACCCATCGGGGAGTATTCATTATTGATATAGTGGTTCTGGGACCTGCGGCACCTCCTTTATGGCAGGAGCTGGGAAAACACCTCTTCAATAACTCAGATATATTAAAATTAGGTTTTCAAATTTTCCTTTCACAAAAACCAATGTGTGAGTTTTAAATTGTGTAGGTTTTGGGCTCTCCAGCGACATCCATATGATCAGGCAAGCTTTGCCTAATTTGAATTTTGACACTAAGCAATTGGGGTTCCTAGATCTGTGTTCCTTATGGAAACATATGGAAAAATATCCCAAGTTGCGGCTGCCGTTTGAGGTAAAAAAAGGTGGTCCCAGTCTTAGTGGTTTGGTACAGCAATGTTTGGGAAAGTCTCTGGACAAATCGGAGCAATTTTCTAATTGGGAGAAACGCCCCTTGAGGGAGTCCCAAGTGTATTATGCCGCATTGGATTCTTATTGCCTCTTAGAGATCTATGACGTCCTTAAAACTTGCTTTGAAGAAGCCGACTGCCCTTTTGAGGACATTTGCTACAGCTTAATCCAGCACGATGGTTCTCTTAAAAAGAAGCCTAAGAAGAATCCACATAGGAGGAAACCGGAAGAACCAATTCTGCAACCTCCAAGCCCCCACCTATTTCCTGTTCAAGTATACATTTATATTTCTTTGTAAAATCAGATTAATGTGAGTTGTTTTAAGGCTCACGAAGTGAAGTTTGTGTGTGATACGATGCTGCAGGGCTTGGGCAAAAATCTACGCAGCTGTGGTATCGATACGGCTATATTAGAGAGTCAGCAGGAGCATAAAGACTGCGTCAAGTACGCCATGGACGAGAGGCGCTACATTCTGACCAGAAAAGGCACTTTTAAGATGGTAACTATTGATTGTTTCCTTTTATTTCTGGGTCCAAGGAGTTTTTTCCAGCTAAACGGTTATGTCCCTGCGGGCCATTGTCTAAACGTAGTTTCCGAACATAAAGACGAGCAACTACAAGAAGTTCTCAACTACTACAAAATTACTGTGACAAAAGAACATGTGTTTAGTAGGTGTATGGTGAGTTTCATGTTAAACCAAATCTTTAACTTTATATATAAAACTAATTTTTTCAGATTTGCAACAGCAATAATTTCGCCAAAATCCAGAAAAACACAATGCTGACCCTGTACGATAAAACCGCAGCACCCAAGTACGGTCCTCCAAATTCTGAAGACGAAGATGAAGATTACACAGGCGTGTCTTGTGATGAAGGTTATGATAACGACGACTGTTTTGGCTATTCTCAAGCCTCTTCACACTTAACCCCCAAAGTCTCTTGTTCAAATAACAAAAAATGGGAATTAGGTGAGGCGTTGATAAACTTCTTGACAATTGACCAATGAACTTTTTAACTATTTAGATTGCAAGATCGACGTAAATCTGCGATTAACCCGTTTGGGGGCGCGAATCCAGTTTGATTCTTTGCCGTTATCGGTAATTAATAACTACGAGTTTTTCTACGTTTGCGAGGAATGCGGAAAAGTATATTATGACGGTTCTCATCTAGAGCGGGTGCTGCGTGGTAGGCTGCAGGGAATTGTGCAATAAAGGAAATTTCCTATTATTTGATTTAACGTAGGAATAATTGTTGACTTATTGAATATAATTTTTGATGGGTGTCGTTTGTTTGGTTTCTAGTAAAGTCATCATCTTTTATTTCCTTGCAAACTTTATTATACTGGACAATTGCGAAAGCCCTTTTTTTTGTGACTTGGTGATGAACAGTTTGATTAAATTATTACTTCTCGCGTTTCTACAACGAAACATGCTATCATTGCTCCTGATAACCAATTTAGGTTATCACGAATAAAGTTACATACCTGTTTTCAACCTTTCTGCCAAATTTTATAATTAAAAAGATATATGGACAAAGTATTGAATTTCAATTAGACGAGCATTTGTCATGTCAAAAACAATTAAAATCAAACCGCTTAGAATAACCAATAATTTATTTACAATTTCGCAAGTAAAACAAAAAAGACGTACAATCTATAATTACCACAATGTAATAATACACGTTCGAGCTCTATTTTTAGAGCCTCAAATTCAACTCTCGCGCAGAAAAAGTACACAACAGTAAAGATCAAAATCACCATTTTCCAACGCGGAGGTCAACTATAACTTCAAAATGACTAGAAAACCTTCACATTCAAACATTAATTAGGAACGAAAGATGCCAGAACTCTGAACTTTTTCGTAGATTATTGTCCATTATTTATACTTTTGCCTTATCAACGCTAATGATAAATTAGAAGAAACCTACTTATATCGTGCACAAAATTGATTGGGGGTATAATGAGATTATCCAGTATATCACATTATTGAGTTAACTTGTGTTTTAAGGGAGTACTTAATAGTAGCAAATGTCACTAATAAAAATACTCTACAGATTTACTACTTTTAGGCGGTAATATCTGCCTGCATTATTTACTTTTGAGACTTCTTGTACGTTCTATATTGGCAAATCTGTCATCAACGATCTACTAACAACGTCTAATACCTAAGTTATGCATCACTACCTAAAATGGACGTATCTCTGTCTGTAGTGTGCCAATCTAAGCAACGTGCTTAGTTTGACAAACCAAATTGTCAAAAAAGTTTCTAACACTAGGCCTCCTCAGGGTCCAATAAATGCTGGGCTTCAATATAGTTCTGGAAAGTTTGCGGAAACCTCTTATTAAGAGCCGCAGCAGTGGTGATATTTTGTTGCCTTTTGATGAGCATTAGAGTAAACATCACCGCCATTCCCACTAAAATTAGAACGAGAAGGACGCCTCCTACTGCAAACAATAACAAAACTATTTTAAAAACTATTCGATTCTTCAAAAAAAAAAATCCTTACCGGATAACAAAACTATAGTCCCAGTATCATAGTTAGCAACATTGGCCGCCAGCAAAATCTGATCGGCGGCGGTCAATGTACCATTGTTTCGAGATGGCGGTAACTCTAAGATGGCGCAAAAGACGTTAAAAAGGTCGATGATGTTAAACGGGGATACTTTCGTATATTTCTTGAATTTCGGACCAATCGCCATAAAGTACGGGTGCATGTCTGAAACTACATAATCATAGCCATGGACTCCAAATTCTGATGAATTAGTGACTGCAAAATAAAAAAACATATTGATCAAGGTAATGGGATTAATTATTGCTTCTGCCATGGCTTACGCGTAAAATTATACTGCAAAGCATATTCAGGGGCAGAAATAATGAGGTCATCAAGGGCATAGCCCTCATCAGCCATCACAAGAATTGGGGGAGATCTCTTGTTATTTTTATAGTGCCATCTCTCAGGGAATTCCGATTTATTGTAAACTCGAAAATGACCGCTTTCCAAAGAACCTTTTTTCAATGAGTCATATATTGTCTGGTGAAATCCTGCATGAGGAATTATTTGAATAGCAGGACTGGCTCTTATCCACTCATAAGTGCCACTGATTATAAATTGGGTGATATTAACAAATCTAGGAGGCGTCACTGCAGTCATTCCATGGTCACTAACATGGATAACATTAACTTTGTCAGTTAGCCCATGTTTATTCAATTGCAGCTAAAATTTACTTCATTAATTAACATTTGGCATCATTAAGGATTAAAGAGGTTACATGTAAATAGCCAGTAATGTTATCTAACTGCAGAATTAAATTTTTAACAGTGAGTGAATTGGGGCCAAAGGCATGGCCGTGAGTGTCTGGCTCTTCAAAGTATAATAGGACCAAATTTGCTGGTTTTAATGGGTCTGTTATCCAAGATATTACCTATATACAAAAGATACATAAATAAAATTAAAAAAGATTAAAGAAATCCTACCTGGTCTACTCTTTTATGCCAATCAAAGCCAGCTTGAAATGGCATTTTGTAAGTTATATTTTTGCTCTGATAGGGAAAATCAGCCCCTGGCCACATTACTGTCCCCGAATACCTCTCATTACCCAAATCTTCATTTAACCTCTAATTTTTATATCAATTAGGAAACTAAGCAGCAATAAGTAAAATGGTTGTCGTACCCAAATAGGCACCACATCATCATTATAATGATACATCTCATATCCAATCTTTACCACCTTCTTTTCATCAGTATCATAATAAGTATTGCCGATAACCCCATGTACTTCAGTGTACAACCCTGTTGCAATAGAATGATGATTTGGAAAGGTCTTTGTTGGAAACACATTAATCAAATAGTCAGCATAGACCCCTTGTTTTCTTATAGTCTCCATATGGGGTAGCTTCTCTGTATCAAAGAAATTGTACCTGAAAGCATCATAGGACACAATAATTAGCACCGGATGCTTAGATATGGCCCAGATTTGGGGAGCCAAAAGCAGGAGCCAGTAATTTCGCCACAGCATCTTGAGATGGCGTGTTACTTGAATTTAGAGAAATTTATCGTTGCGAAACTCATTTTTTATAAGTTTCCATTATGCGATTTGGTTTATGGGATGATATAGCAAATGTAAACAAATCAGCTGTGAGCAGTGACAGTTTGACACAACGTAGTTTCGCTGTATAGTATGATAAAACGGAGTTTGCACATAAAAATTTTACAATTTTTAGAAAACGTGGCACCATTGAATTTAATCCTAGAAATTGACATAATACACTGCTGCCACTGTGCTCTACCTGAAGAGATTATTTCAGAAATTTTTCCATAAATGATTTTGGTACTTTTCCATGCGGTAAATTCACTATGATATACCTTTTTATTCCTTTAAAGTAGAGAAATTCATTATATTTAATAGACATATTACAATTCGAAAAAAAATGTGATGTCACAATGTCCTCTAAATATGGACGTCATGCAATACTCTCTCTTAATGAGAAAATGCAACATCCTCCACTAAACTTTCCGACTAAAATCAACAATTCAATCATCTTTTAATCCTTCTAATTAAATTCTGTCAGATATTTATGGTATTATAGCGAAAAAACACAAATTTAAATAACTTCACAATAACTTTTCAATGCTGCGTCCTCTATGAGGAAACCTCTGAAGTCCCTGCTCCAACGTTACAGTGTTTTGCTATCGATACAGTTCCCACTAAAAGAAACATGACGTAGGTAACACCTGAAATTTCGTCCGAAATTTGAGGTTAGATTTTCTCTCAAATTTTAATAGACTTTACTAGTTTTTTCCATTTCAAAACGTTAAAACCATGACAAAACTCCGCAAACAACGCCGAAAGAAGGTCTTTAGGCACAATGTGAACAGGAAAAGGCTGCGCAACAAGATTACCAACAAGGGCAATATTGGGTGGTAAGCTAAACTTAATCACTTTTCCCTCAAAAAATCCTAAATTAACCACCCCTCATTCTAAAAAAACCTAGTAAAGAAGTGAAGGATGCCTGGGATTCTAAGAAGTCGGTGCAAGTAAACCTGGCTACTATGGGTCTTTCCTATGACCCAAACCAAACCATTGGTATTCCAAAAAAGAAGAGAGAACTACAAGAAACTTTAGGGTTTAACAGAAACAATGAAGACAAACAAGAAGAAAATTTACGGCTTAACATTAAACAGTATGTAGCTGATATGTTGGAAGCTGATGCTAAGGCCCCCCGAGTGAAGAATTTACGCTTACCAAAAAGCCAGGTCAGTGTCTTATTAAATAATGAAACAGGGATGAATATTGTTTTTAAAGGTGGAATGGATCACATATTTACTCAAGAAATATGGCACTGACTATAGGGCAATGGCTCAGGACAGCAAAAACTATTACCAAGAAACCTGGAAGCAGTTGCGGCAGAAAGTAAGACTTTTCCGGAAGATACCAGAACAGTTTGGAAAGTTTTTGAAAGAAAATCTAGGACAGAATTTTGATTCAGATAATGAAAACTTATATTCAGATGGAGAAATTTAATGTAAATAAAAGTAACTTTCAAAATGATTTTCCTTGAAATCTCAAAACCTGAAACCCACCAGCGTAACGGGCAAATAAATGTGATTTAAGACGATTAGTTCGGTGCGTGCGGGGCCACTTGCAGTGCGTAGATTACCGTCTTGTAAGTGTTAACGGGTGGTAATTAGCTTATGAGTTGCGACGGTTTTACATGCGGGCAGTGGCGTTCTTAAAGACTCATGAAAGATCTTTTAATCCGGAAATTTGGCGTTAGTAAATTTTCCTCTGTATGTTAGTTAGATTACCTTGAACGCCATTTTGCACTATAATAATTATGATAGATGCAATAACATTTTGAATTATAAGCGAATATTAACATTTTTAGCTCCGTTTCTTTAGATATTAACGCAACTATCGGATTAGAACAATATATGATGGTTAATAAGCAAACTCCGTATAATGTTTATTCATAAATTAAGCAAGTTTCTTGAATTTTCAGTTAGTTAGCTTGCGATAACTCAGTTGCATTTTCCGCTCACAAAACGTGCAGTTTAAATTTAATTTCAAATATTTTATCATCTCACCTTAGATAGAAAATTTCTACGCAGTTACTGCGGATTTTCTGCAATAATTTTCACTAAGAAAACCCGATTTTTCTTTAAAAATTTTTGACAGCACGAAGACAATAGAAACAATAAAACTCATTATGAAGCAAATGACGATATCTAAATGGAAAACATATTACTGTCTTTGTTTATGGAGTCGTAAGAAAACAGGACAACAACATCTTCCGAGTCGCTAATATCTTTCGTTACTTGCAAACTAATGGTCTAGAGGGCAGACGTTTGGGAATACAGTGGTGGATGTTTTTGAAAATTTAGGGAAATTAAAAAATATACCCCACGAGAGCAGAAAATTGAGTTTTAAATAGATTTATCAGGTGGCGCCTCTGCTTCAATTCCGAGACATAAAAAGTACCGTCCCACCTTCGTGGTTTTCTATGCAAATCGGGTGGTAAAATAAGTGGCAATGTGGTGTTGCTGGAAACGAGCGTGTCATAACGCTTATTCTCTGGTACCATAAGCAATTATTCTTTCACGCCTGAGAACTGTTTATCTGTGGTCTTCATCGGGCGTTGAGGCGGCTACCGAAGGCTTTAACTTGTTTTCGAATGTCTTTTACCGTAAACTTTAAGGTGTGAGGCGATGTAAAATTAGTAATAATGGCACCTGTTAAGACCATTCACTGCGTTTTTGTCAATTAAGGACCTGCGTAAAACTCCATAGTATAACTCCAATACGAACAAAATCAAGCACTTCTTCCCCATCAAAAAATTTAGACTGGAACAAGTGTCATGTTACGATTGGGTTTTATTCGATGTTATATCAAATTTAAGATGTTGTCACATATTGACGTTTAAGATATCCAAGCAGAGGCACGTTGCCAAATTGTGACCCAAAAGCAATATCTGTATACACACGCGAAGTTGCCGCTATTTTTCCGAATGAAACTCTTAAATGCGGTAGCATGAGAGAGCTCTTAGGAAACTGGTAATTAGGGGCGACCATCACGCACCCGTCCGACTACCGTAGTGGTACTAATTACAACCCATCAGTACCATCCAGTCTCCGAAGGGTATCATTAGGCCTTTTTGTCTTAAAACGACCTCTGCATCCGTTCTTATTTAATGAGAACGCTCATTCTGGTCCGAAATCCATTCATCGAGGGTTGTAGTTGTAGACTAGAGCAATAGTGGGTTTCCAATTACAAAGCCGACGTAAATCTCAATTGACAGGCCATACGTTTTCCTTCCAGTCTTAATCAATAATATTCATGAACGCGTTGAATATTCATCGAAAAATGACAAGGATGAATCATTACACTGAGGTACTTTTCCCTTCGAATCTAGTTGTAGAGCACACACACATGCCGAATCCCCGTTCGCGATGCAAAAGAGTCTCGCGATTTCTTGAAAGATCCCACGATTCACCGGCCCGATAGAGGACGACTTATGTTCCGATGTCTTTGATCGGATCAGAATTACGACGGGGCCGGGATTGACCGCGTGGGTACACGACAAACGGACCAAAGAAGAGTGAGTCACACCCTCCCACACCCGCATTTTGGTGCAGTTTTGATACGGTGAATCATGAAAGGGTTACCATGCCGCGGAGAAAAATTTGGAATCCAAAACAAAAAAATTCATTAGCATTGCATAATTAAAACATCGGACCAGAAGACAAATGATGGCAGCATTATCGCGGGGCACTTAACATAAATATTTCGATTATCGTTGGTCTAGGCAGTCGGTATCTGACGAGTGACAGGAATAAATCGTTCCTGCTGTTCAGAAAAGGTGCTTCACTCAATCTCGATAAAACTACTTAATTTGATTTGATACTATATGCACAATTTGGCAACGTTTGTCTGCTTAGATGGGTTCTCCTCCTACTTCTTCGAGTACAATAATGGCCTCCCGTCATTGTAGTCCAACCACGTTAATTGACGTCATTCGTGTCAAAGTAAGATGATTTCTGTTTGGTAGAACAATTGTTAATCACGGCGTTAAAGCTTCAGCAATTTCTGAAGCTTTTCATTTATTTATATTTTACTTAAAAAACCATTTTGAATAAGTTTTCGTATAATTTATTATTACACCCTGTACCGTTCCAAAGTTGATTCAAACAAACAATATTACGGCAATCGTTATCAGTTAAGGTCAAACCATAATTAAACACTTTTTCTTTGTGTTCAACGTTCAGTCAGTCGTCCTTTTACATCTATTCAATTCCATTTAATTCACATTGCTGTAGTTATGGACGAGAATTGCAACATTCAAGAGGACAATACATATGTTCTCCATGGACCTTCTCCATCTGGTTCAATTTCGCAGGAATTGCTGGGAAAGGACATTCTGACATCTCTGTTAAGCAGACCTAAGGGAAAGCTGGCTATGGTAAGTTGTCTCGCAATTGTTGCGTCTCAAAGTTCAATCAGTGATAAAAAGATTATATATTTACTTAGTATGATATGTAATCATATTAGACAATGTAAAAATCAAAACTTCGGTTCATATTTGGGGTAGAACTACAATACAGTATGGAATTAAAAAGATTTTATTAGGGATGGAAAATGGCAATGTAGCGCTGCGCATTTTTTTTTTTTGACATACGTCGAATTGTGTTGGAAAGCAAAGGTTATTGCTTGCGTAGAAAAAGCCTCAGGTTTTGACATAACTGTGAAATCCTCTAGAAAAAGTTACATGGCTCGACTCAAAGCCGAAAAACTCAAATTTTTTAAACTTAAACTTTGTCATCTTGCAAAATCCTAAAAGCTTCCAAAATTTTGAGAAGAGCTCGCTGGTCAAGGACTGCCACTATTATAGGCACCTAATATTCATTTTCCTAAATTTATGACGAATAATTTCCCAGGCAAAGAGCCACTTTTGCACATTTTCAGATAGACGCCTTCACCCGGGAAACACTCCTATATTCGCAATTTCTACAAAAGTGCGTAAACTTGGCAACGGCGTTGCACGCGTTGGGCTACCAGGGCCAAGGTACGGTGATCGCTATTTGCAGCGAAAACTGCCTGGACTATTTCATCCCCATATTCGCCGCCCTCTTGAACGGCTCAATTTCCGCCCCCGTCAGCCACTTTTACACCCCCTACGAGCTGCAGCACGTGCTCGGCATCAGCAACCCTAAATTGGTGTTTTGCTCTGCGGGGGTGTTGGACAAGTTTCGACAGCTGAAGAGGACGACCACGTCCTCAATTGAAAGAATAGTTCTATTTGTAAGTTTTGCTGATGCTATTGATCGCTAAATTGCTATTAATGGTGAATTAGGGGAATGAAACCCACGATTCAGTTGAGAACCTGGATAAGTTCATAGAAAACGTCCTTAAAGGGAAAATTGTGGATCCAAAAACCTTCCATCCAGCTGAAGGCCGGCCAGAAAACACCGTTTCATTAATCTTCTGCTCCTCCGGCACTACCGGTTTGCCCAAAGGCGTGGTTCTCTCCCATCGATGCTTGAGCATCTCATTTCTTCACTTTCTGGATGAAATCACGGTCACAGAGAACCAGTTGGGACTATTGCCATTTTTCCATGCCTTTGGCCATATTGTAAGCTTTAGACACCTCTTGTCGGGCTACACCATCATCTTCATGAAGCGATTTGATGAGGATGTATTTTTGAGGTCAATTCAAGACTATGGTTTGGACACCTTAATGATTTCGCCGCCAATGGCTTTGTTCCTGGCCAAATCCGATAAAGTGCTAAGGTATGATCTGAGTACAGTGAAGCACGTGTTATGCGGGGCCGCGCCCTTAAGCAAGGATTTGGAGGAAGAAGTGAAAAGACGGTATGCAACGCTAGCTACATCCAGTGGAGTAATTCGGGAAATAAAGAATCTGTTTAGCGCAGGCTGAACTGTGAGGATATGCGTCAAGGTTACGGTCTCACCGAAACCACCCTGGCAGTGACCATGATACGCCAAGGCGATCAAAGGCCAGGTTCTTGTGGGACGTTGGTCAATTACATGTCGGGAAAAGTTAGGGATCCAGCAACTGGTCGATCACTGGGACCGAGGCAAATTGGGGAGTTTTGCTGGAAGGTACCACTCAATTCTCTAGCACAATCATGGAATCATCATGGAATCACTTCACAGGGTCCCTTGGTGATGATGGGTTACTACGGCAATAAGCAAGCAACTAAAGAAACATTCACTTCGGACGGATGGTTAAAAAGCGGAGACATGGGGTATTATGACGAAGATGGGTATTTTTATGTTGTAGACAGAATGAAGGAGCTTATCAAATATAACGCGTTTCAAGTCGCCCCCGCCGAATTGGAGGCAATTCTCATCAACCACCCCAAGATAAGTGACGCAGGGGTGGTGGGACTGCCCGATAGAAATGCCGGCGAACTACCACTGGCCTTTGTCGTTAAAAAGAATGATGAATTAACTGAGAAAGAAGTGCAGGAGTATATCCAGGGTAAGTATAGAATATTCGGTATGCACATATTACTGAGCGACATCTGTTGGGTGTTATCCTAAGCTTAAATAAAGAAAACTGACAACAGTAGAAACAATAATTACCCAACAAATGAATTAGTGCATTCGAGGTTAGCAATGAAACTCCTTGTTACTTCAAAAAGCCGACGTTTCGAGCATATAGTTTGGTTTCTTCAATAATTAATAACCGAATAACATGACTACGAGGCGTACAGAACGATGAAAGAATTTTTGTGTTGTATTGTGTACGTAACAATTTCTTCTTCATATGGGTCATAGCCCTGAGGAGGGTTAAATGTATGATCGAAACGCAGCTTTTTGGAACTAGTAATACGCGCTGAAAACACGTGACCTACTTGTTTGGCACAACTGACTGGTATGGCGTTGCCAAACATTAGGATCAGGTCATATGTCTGTTTTTAATTATTGTGGTAGAAAAACTTAAGGTTGTAACACTAGGGTTGGTGTCGCCCCACAAGCGTCTCCGAGGTGGAGTAATTTTCGTTGAAAGTATTCCGAAGAATCTCAGCGGCAAAATCCTGCGAAGACAGTTGAGGGAAATACTCAAGAGGCACAAAACTTCAATCCGGTCCAAGCTTTAAACGTTTAGAAATGCGATGATTCGGGGGTGGTGTGGGCACACAGGAAATGTGACAGATGTCGCGCGGCGCGCCCCTCATTGTGTGCTGCGGCCAGTGCGGCCCTGCAGCGGGGGCGGCCCCGCACTCTAACAAAACCCCATTAGCATACCGTATATAAATCAACGTCGACGTTCACAATTATCGCACATGGAAATTTTCGAATACTGCATAACAATAAACAATGTTTTAAGTTTGTAATTTGGAATTTGTTCATTTATTCGACACCCCTAGAATTTGGCAATGCAGAAATGGTCTGGCAACATGGCCTTGCCGAATAACAGTCACCGATATGATGACATTGCAGTTGGGCCTGTTTAGAAATAGTACAACAAGAATAGTGACGTAAAATTTACGGAAAGTTAATTAATAGTTTAATTAATTAAATTCCGTAAGTCGTTTTCTTTTAAACAATATCAAAAAATAGGTGCTGCTCTAACGTTTGTGTATAACCTAATACCCAACTGCTAATTTAACCTTAAAGTCTAATTCACGTTTTCAATAACAAGAAAACTCCGAAAAGGTTCCAATTCTCGTGTCGAGCTCATAAAGCTAATTGCAAACACAACTGGGCTCAATTCACAATTTAGCACAGACAAATCGACACGTGGTTTTGCAAAAATATGTAACATAAAAACGACGCTTTTCATCAAGAAGGCTTTGGAAACAAAACAATGACCCTTCGGTTGTCAGTATTGATGGCGTCTCCGATTTCTTCCCGCGTTAGTGCCGAAAAACATCGAATTTCGAGTGAAAAAATGTAGAACACTTTGAAAAATTTGTGCGGACTTGAAGGGTAATTTCATAGAAACCTAGTGAGTGTTCCTACCAGGTTGCGTCTGAGTGAAAATAGATAAAAGATCGAACTTGCAATATGTAATTTTTTTTTGACAATATCGAAAATATCGCGTCGTTTACGTTTGTGTGTTCGAAGTCACATGACCACAAAACAACATCTAGATGAAGCCCAAAGTCAATGTAAGTAAATATTTTGATTATCAAAAAGAAAGTCAGGGCCGTACTTGAAACTGGTAGTATAGTCCAGTGTCGAGTGTTACCATATAGTCATTTCTTTTATTTTTTGGAAATGACGCCTCACACACTAATCCAGTTTGTTAGAGTGGTGGAACTGTACATTATTTTCAGTTAAAACTAATTTAAAACAGTAGTCACCGTCTTTCAGACCTCGAAAAAATTAGTTGAAAAACGAAAATAAACGGTAAACTAAAGCATATGAGAAGTGAATTATTAAAATATCGCTCATTTATGTTGCCAAAATTAATTGCTCGTTCCATAAGGTTGATTTGAAGCAATCACCCTGTATTTTTTAAATTCAGTTTTTTGTTTTAATCTTTAGTTTCTTTTTATGTGTTAGATATTGACCTCTTGTTTAAGTATAAGTAACCAAGTGTTATCAAGGTTTGCTGAACAAAAGGCCACACATTCCCTTTTGTTAATTAAAATATGTAGTTTCTTTTTATTTGACGCTTTTTTTTTTAAGAGGTCAACTTCATACCTTCAAAAAAGACAGTCATCGCTAATACATATCACTTTTAGTAACCATCAACACAAAAATTGAAATAATGACTTTAGAGGATTAGGGAGAATTATGTCGAATTAATCTTCTTCCTTTCCACCTTAAAAAAAAATTTTAAATCCGAATTTGAGGTGGGAACTTTTGACGTGCGAAGAGCACCAGATGCATCTAGCGCAGTCATAACTCATTGTTGCGCGGCAAAAATTCCAAAATCCAGAAAATGCTCTAGACTGTGAAACGGCCCAGTCATAATGCGGTTGGATAAGGTCAGGCAGGTGCTAAATCCAGAAACCAGACAGAATCTATTTATTAGTTTTGTCTAGGCGGACGCATTTAGAGCGGCGTAAAACTTCTTACGTCACCATTATCCAGAAATGTCGCGTTTATATGCGAACGCTACTTATTAAAGTAGTTTATTTAGCTGTACGGATCGTGACGTGTGGGCGTTTCTCGCGCAGGCAGGCAACGGCAGCCTTGAAGGACCTTTAATTTTTCGAATTCCGAGCGCAAACAATGGCCATAAGTCAGTTTTATGCAACTAGTAGCCAGTTTTTTCCACGCCGACCTTATCGGCTGCCTTGCCTGGGGCGCAACGGATTGTTTGTTTATGTATCTGGGGCCCTCGTAATAGCCGCAACAATGACTTGGTGGGCGATATTACAATAAGTCACGGCTTAAAGACTAGAGATTTGTCTTGTTTGATCGGTATTACCTCTTGCATTGCGGCACAATGCCGCCTAATTGACGAATTCGCCTTTTTTCACGCGTCGAGGTGACAAATTTTCGGCTACACCCCGTATAAATGGCGCACAGTTATATCAATAGGTAAAATAGGTGATGTCGTGGGTGCGATTGCATAATGCATGCCCATTGTCGCTGGGTCTAATGGATTGCGTGTTAATAACTTGGTGTAATTGCCTGGAAACAGGAATTTTTACGTTCCGCATATTTAACCTTTTCAATATTCAAATTTGGTGTAAACAAATCCCGAATGTCTAGTGAAAATTAACGGAAATAAGAAATAAATTGCATTTCCATGCGTGGAGCGGCCTACTTATGATGCCATCATGGACATAATTTTCGTTGAGGTAATTTTTGACAGAACTGCCAGAGTAAAGTCACGTCCCTTAGAGCCAGTTAATATAAAACGCTGGATAGCCGGATTTAATATGGCGACAAAATTCTCTTAAGAAATATATTATATTGCTTGTCCTCTATTCCCTGTGTCACTCGGTATAACGACCGCTTAGCAGACTCCTAATTGGGGCATTATTTACCTGTAAACTCAGTAGGGGAGGCAAGAGGAGCATTGGAACTCGTAAGTTCTCAGTCGGTACCGTTTTTCTCCGAGAAAATGGCGGCCGCCGTAACCGGGTGGCCTTAGGTGGTCAAACTTTTAATTATTAATCGGCAGCTCGAAAGTTATTTGAACGAGTGCGCGCGTTATTGTCCGGCTGGCCAGGCCCCGCAGCGTTCAGGTGCGTATTGAATAAATAATTATATGTCAACGTCTGTTAAGAGAAAAATCCAAATTCGCGTTCGGTTTGAGGAACTTGGAGGGACCACCGCAGTGTCGCCGGATATGAGTTTAGTTATTAGATAAAACGCAATTATTTAAAATTGTAAGATAATGTAAATAAATACCTGTAAGTGGCCGCTGCCAGCGACCTTGATGCTTCGCGTCTTCCTCCTCCGATTCGCCTCCTTGATTGCCCTTTGATTATTGTGATCAACGGCGTACACTGGCGATTATCTTTCAGTCGAATTGCGGTAGCGCCTTTAGGCCTCGCTGCGTTCGTAATTCCACGTCGCAACAAACCCCCATTTCAATGTAAAACTCCTTGTTTTATCTCATTGAGTCATGTCTTCCAGCCCTCTCGAAAATCACGCACGACGCTCCTAACTCAATTTTTTATTTGAGGGAATCAACAAGGGATTCAGAGATTGGTGAGCGAACGGGGCAACTGCGAACGCGGCGGATGCCTCACGTGAAAGTTGTATAAGTTGTGAATAAGAGAGAGGCCTTATTAAAAAGTTTTTTTTGAGCCGCTTTTTCACATAATGAAGGCCTACACCCGCGATATCATTATGCCGTGTCTGGCCAAGACGTTTCCAATCAAGCCACCCAACAAATAAAAATAAACAGCGGGGCCACCGCGTACGGTAATTACGGTTTATTAACCAGTCGATAAGGTTTTCCCTTCGGTTAACGAGAATTTGGAAAAAAATTAGAAAAATCTCCCTGTGCATCTTGACCGCCAATGATATTTGTCATGTAAATTGACATCTCGCACCATTTAGCTACATGTTCATCTCTCAGAACATTCATAGTTGAAGCTCTATCCTCGATTTCCAAAGAGTTCGGGGGGCGAAAGTGGTTAACTCTAAATGAACGTTTTTACACAATTTTCACAAGTCTTCAGCGTCAGTATCCTAAATTTTCTCTAGAAAAGCACAATTTTTCTTTCATAATTTTAGTTGAAAATATTAACATGATACAAACTACAAGGAACTAAATAAAACAAATTACGGTTTAATTTGGGAATATATTGCGGCCTCTTTTAGTTGCATGGCGATTAAGAGTTGTTCCTCTAAAGGGCGCTTATCATACAGGGAAATAGGACAGTGGTGCATATTTGTGATAGTCGAGCCCAAAAATTACTTTAAAAATTATATAATTTTCTAATTCTTGAAAAATTATGTTTTTTTTACGGAGCCCAGATACATTTTTGACAACTGTTCTAATGGACTTTAAACCTTTAAAATGTTGCTGCTTGCAGAGAGCTTGAGAATTGCTGGTAGAAATGATGCCAGGAGGTCTTCAGAATTGCTTTTAGGAGGAGGACTATTTCGACCATCCCTGTGATATGTCGTGGCAAAACAATTATTTCATAAACATGCAGGTCTGTCGGTGTTTTCTTTAATTTCCGCGGTTCCCACGCAACCGAGGCGAATATTTACGAGCGACCGGGACGGTCTTTTCACATTTCTCGGACTTAATTAGACGGTAGTGACCTCTCCCCGAGGACGTCTTGTCCTCGGACGAAACGTTCTCACCTAGTTAAGTAAGCAATAACAGCGACCGGTCTCGCTCAGCTTAAAAACGAACGAATAACTGGACATTATGCACAGTAATAGCTATTATTCTTCGTTTGGAGAGGCGTGTTTTGTCAAGTAGAACAATAAAAGTCGACCGGACCGTTCCGTTCGTATTAATAATAATTAGGTGCAGATATGAGGAGCAAAAATATCGCGGAGCTTTGAGTCGGTGCGACTCCTACTAATAAGCCCCGCGAAACAACGAGTCGATAATTAAAAAATGCCGACTGAAATAGAGAACGAGAGAAAATGAGAGAGATGAAACGAGATTCCTCCTGAGCAGTGCATTCCCCGGGCAGAAATATGAAAAACCTCCACGGTGAGTACCGTGAATTCTTGGCCACCGAGACATATATCAACCGGAATATTGCTCTATAAGTGCCTTCCTAGGCAGCGTACATTGGAAATTCCTACGTAATGAATGTCATATACCGAGCGATACATTTTTCAGCCGTCGTTAACTCATAATGACGCCGCATAGTTTTCGCCTATGCAGAGGAGGTTCGGACGGTCTTAATGAGTCGCAGGGGCGTCCTGTTGACCCCCCTTGGTGTATCTTATCTTGACGCGCATCCACGTCAAAATTGAAGCCGGCAGATCCACCTGTCTTGAAACCTGGTGATTTGATTCATTTCGTGTATGAGCGGGGGCACCTGCTCCGGGGCAGGCTTCTTAATTCGAAATTGACGGATTTTTTTCTGTTGGGTACAGGGGTGGCGCTATACATCACTGAGGAGGTGTAAGCAGAATGGGAAGCTCTTTTGGTACGTCTATGGCTTGGGGGAACCACCTGTAGTTAGTGGTGCAATTAAAAAAATATGGGTCGTGGTAAAAGCTATTAGTCTTAATAATAGACCTCTACATGAAAAGGGGTTATTTAGGGCTAAACGTGTTGGTATCTAGACTGGTTGTATTAAACGTACATAACAAGGACTACTATTTGATCAACAAAATTGCCTACATCACCCCGGTCCTTACTCTCTCCGTCTGCATCCTTCAGGATTCGAATGCAACTAAAAATCGAGATGTTTAAGTAATCGAACCACTAATTAAATTTGCAATTTAAAAAAATGGCTTGCGCTCATCCCTTAATTGTTATTTCCAGATCTTACTAATAATCGAATATAATAAAACTCCCCATGGCTAGCACTAACCATAATAAAAACATTTAATGAAACCAAAACTCGTAACAAACATAGCGAGCTGGCCCTCAATTCTCATTCCTGAATTGCACAAATTGTAACTATCACAATAACACTCCTCCACGTCTACAATTTTCTGTCCATAGTCTTCGACCTTCTTGCACCCCCTTTGATAAGCATTTTCCACTACTCTACTTTCCTGCTTCCACCCTAAAATCTCGTCGTACCTTTGACCGGTATAGAGTTGCAGGGCGCAGCCCCTCTCCTCCCTTACGTACTCTGTGCCATAAAACACATCTCGGACAGTCTTTTTGTAACAAAAAGTGGACTTTGGGCAGTCCACAAGATAGTCGTCTGAATAGTCGAATTGAGTGCAGATACGGACAACTTTCTCTGCCATTTGATAAATTTATTTTTTTACTAAGTGTAGGTGCATGGCAGCATACGCTTACCGTTAATGTAGTAGGGTTTTTCTGCTAGGTAACACTGATAGCACTGGATGCAGTTAACGGATTTTAAACTAAAAATCACTATGAGATAAATGATCATCATCTTGACTTATAAACACAGCTAAAGCGACTAAATTTGCCATATCAGCGAGCAGTACTCGAAGATTGTGATTATAACATACGTGGAAACAAATTGTTTATAGCAAATATTGAATCATTGGCATTAGTCATCGCTTCTGATTATAAATACAAATAATCGGTGACCGCAGACAGACGATTCCTCCGCCATAGTAATGCCAGGCGTTTTTGCTGGAATGGGAGGCGGGTATTTTTAAAATCGTCCATCGGCGTGAGTTTCTATTATTAAGCGAAAAGCAATGCGAAGTATCCCATTTAATGTATCGAAATAGAGCCCATAAATTCGCTCTTCTCTCTATCTCTTTTTACAATCAAAGAGCTATTTCTATTTCGGTTATCAGCTCTAATTTTTCGCCACGGGCTCGCAGATTTATTATTTAATAATGGACATTTATCAGGGGCATTCCTCCACTTCTTTCGGTCATTTGGTCGCATTTTTCTCGCAACCGCCACTCCGCGATTATTCACTTCGAATTTATGGCGTCACGGGCATTACATTTATTTATTGTTTGCGACTCCGGGCATTACATCTTCTTAAGGCCGTTATAACTCATTCGCCGTTCGCCGGTAATTAGGAGCCTATGTATCTTGATTTGGTCGCTGTCCCACTGTGCGCGCACCACTGTTTTTTTCCCGCTCTTTACTGCGCCACTGTTACTTTTGCGGCGTCTTTCGATAAATAATGTGGACTTTGGTAGTAAACACCGTAAATCAAATTGGATCTGATGTAGGACTAAATACGGGAACACGCTAATATGCGTCATGCAAAAACTCCCCAAAGTTTTTGGACATTGGATTCTTGATTTCGTGTCTGCATAAATAACTTTTAATAACGGTGGGTGAATTCAACGTACGAATGAGGTTTAAAATCTAACAAATTTCAAATTTTATTAGACATGTGCTGAGTTATTATGTCGATGTTGTGACACAATTAAATTCATGGGAATTAACAATAGCAGAATCTCATCGAATTTTGAGCATGGTTTGGCAACGTTGCCTACTCAGATAGCGCCAATGCTAAAATATGACAGTTGTTTTGAGAAACAAGTGTTAAGCGCAACATGGTCAGTTCGCCAATCTCAATAAACACTTAGAAGAGCTGTTAGGAAATTTCTGTTACATTCAACTGTAGTCCCTTTCAAAGTTGAATTTGCCTTAGCAATAAGGTGTATAAAAAATTGTTCCGCAACAAATCAAGTCCGAATCTGCTTTCCGGGACCTAAAATTTATGTCAAATTAATAGGGGGTGCGACATGGCACCTTACCTTATTTACCGAGTATCACGACGACATTTCGCCCTACAAAATTTTGCCATAAAGGTTGGCTACCGGCATTCTCTTTTCGCCATGAGAGTCTTCTACGGGGCCTGCATGCTCCGTCTCTCTTCGACGGAAAAGTCTCGAAATTGAAGCGAATATCTTACTGTGGCTTTCTCGGCGTTGCCGCCGCCATTCCTGATTTATAGCCGCGATTATCTTAATCAAAATCTATTTAATAAAATCTCTTATTCGAGCAGATGCTGGGCTGCGATAAGCAGTGCCCAGCACCGAAGATGCAACTGCCGATAATCGAGCGCAATGGAGCATGCCCCGTTCCTATTTTCCCGGTGCGCGAAAGTAAGTGATAATTACTCACTCGCTCGTTACTGGGACGGCAATTATGCCCATTATTGTGGGAACCAAGCGCTCTGCCCTCCTCCCCCCCCCACCTATCTCTCACTCGCGCAGGTACCACCTGCAATTTTTGAAGTAACAATTAAAAAAAAACTGCCCCATAAGCCGTCATTTATAACGATTACATAAATAGCGCGCTCAAAGACTTACACGCTGCGTACAGGTGCACACGGCCGCACCGAAAAAATTCAAAAGCGATTATTAATGGTCGTACCGCGGTGTTAATTTATAGTGGTTGAATGGTACTCTTGTTCGTGCCATTGTTGCCCGGCCGATAAACTTATTGCAACTTCCCGGCTTCCTTTCCGACCGCGTAATTAGTTGTCCCGCTATGTGTATAGATTATTATATTGCCCGTAAATTTGACACTACTTTTCTATATTTCTAACGCTTAAAAATTGTTCTCACCATGGACTTAACTGCTTCCACGAACGGTGCCATACATTCAGACCGCGGGGAAACGCGGTATGCGACCTTTGCTTATCAAATCGGGAGTTATGTCATCTACCCACGAGCAAGACAACAGTTGTTTATAATATGCAGTTTCTCGGTATGACATCGTAAATGCTGATTTACATGTTGGCACCCTTTATATACGGGGGTTGGCGGAAAATATACTACAAATTTCCACAAAAAAACTCAACGAAAATTACCTTTTTTTTTTTAGTTGGCCATCTAGTTTTTCCGATTTAGTTGCAAAGGATTTGCTATTTCTGAATCTTACAAATTGGTGCTTTCCTGACGTTTTCACTCAATGGCACCATTGTCATTTCTTCTTCGGCATTTCCATGTTTCTCACTGGAGAATTTCGGAAAATTATATCACTAGGAAAAAGCGACTGACAACGTTGGCATGTTTGAAAACAAATTTCGTTTGAATTTTCGTATGAATTAATTTTGGAAAATTGATTTGGCCCCCGTATATACCAGATCTTAATGGTTGTCACTCGCGCGAGTGACATATGGCATTAATTTTTTAGAATTCCTGGCGTGGTTTTCAAGGCGATTATTGTGGCACCGAATCTAGGCCGTTCCGTGGAAAAAATGGGCAGGTTTCGGTGGGAAAGAACAATCGTACGCGTACGGAACAATCGAGCTGGGTGGGGCCTCCCGGAATGTCCCCGCGTAGGACTCGGATTTTCGGCATTTGACGAGAAACTCTCTCAGAAAACAATTAAAAGCGCCTTTTCGCGGTGGTTTTAATTAGCGCTTAGGCATCGGCGGAGACGGCCCACACAACTGCGTTTAGGCAGATTTATTTCGCTGCAAAGCGATAAATTCTGTTAATATTCGCATAAATACGAGCTGTACGCGCAAAGAGTTGTAATAATTGTGAGGGATTACCTTTTAGCCGGTGCAACTGTTTACCCATTAATTTGAAATTTTTTAACGCTTTAGAATGAAAATAACAAAAGGGAGATTTTGCTTCAGCTGCACCACTGTAAATGGAAAAACTTTTCGGGCCACCCGGTATACCTAGACAACAATATTATTAATAACACAACACATAAACAATACAGCGCTTTGATATGTGTTGAACCTCGAGGTACCAGAACGCTGGCAAATGATCACACGAGCGGTAAAAGCCCTGGGATCAGGAGAGTGCGTCCCAAAATGAAGATGAACAAGACCACCTTGAAGAAGGGCACTGCTTTGCGGTAGTCAATCTTTTGCTGAAATTGAAGGAAGGGTATTATATATGAGTAAAACGAACTTTCCCCTTCAGTCTCTATTTGCCCAGAGGGCCAGAGATACCTTCGCGAGTCTTCCTCAATAAATCCTACAGTGAAATGAACCCAGTTTTGTTGTGTATGGAAATTACCAGGTACGACCCTGCTGCTCGAGATAGTACGAAATGGCAAAAAAGGCTCCTGCACCGATCGTTATCTCGAGTACCATTTCTCGAGATCTCTCAATAATTGAAGAAATTGCTTCCGAGATGGTGCTGAAAGATTGTCGGCCGGCTCGTTGATTAGCGAGTGGTACTGGTGCCGTGATATATGTGCGCATATATCCAGCGAGGGGCGGTACCACTGGAAATTGCCCTCATCATTCTTTAAATAGCGAAATTTTGACGGCACTGAGAATCGACAGTCCATTGGAACCCAGGGGCCTCCCTCGGCAGCAGGTTGCCTGAACCTGTTCTTCGGTAGCGGGTGTGCTGCAGGTACTCTCGGCAGTGGCGTGCCCAATTTTTCCGTCAATTTGTGTGTTTACGTAAACAGCACTTGAACGCATGGAAAATAAGTATAATGCTAATGCGATGCAAATGAGAGCTTTGGGTGGTGTCTCCGAGGTATTGTTTGAAGATACCAAACAGCCGTAACTCAAGGGCTACTTTACATGTTACACAGATTCCAAACGTGTATACATACATATATATCTATGTGAGTGGTTCGGAAAAAATGCCATTTCCATGTACATAATATTACTACGGCCGTTTTTACGACACTCCCCGATTCAATGGTCTGCCGGGAATCAATGGACAATGTGTAATAATTTTCAGGCCTTATTTATGGCCTTTCTATACTCACCGAAACGGTAAAAGCCGCTTTGTTTTATTATTTCGAGTAAAATATGGATGGTGACGGCACAAGCGGCGGATTCATGGTCAAAAGACATATTTTTTGGGCACATACACAGTAGAAAACATCGACAAAAAATGTCGAATGAGCAGAAAAATTAAAAATTTTTTGAGTTGCTAACTCAGAATTTTGTGAATCACATTTTTATTTACGAAATGATTGTGACCACTGTGCGCCCCTTTTCTGAGATATCTTTATATCTTGCAAATGTCTAAAATCGCAGCTACTTCCATAATTTTCTTAGAAATCGCGATTTGGACGTGAATTTTCTCTTCAATTATTCTTCACTTAAAACTTGCTAAAATTGCCTCTAAATAGACCCTTTTGTATTTTTTTAATACAAATGAATTGATATTTATATTAACGTGCGCCATGTTGTTGAGGGAGAGGTGAACAATTGACAATTTCTGTCAACTTGACTGATGTGACGCTTGGGGCTGGTGCCATGCGGCCATTTCAAGCAAAGCTGTGTTGCAAGTGATGTGACGTCATTAAGTTTAGACATTAGGCATTAACCTTAACGATTTTTTATCCTATGGAACTGGGCGGTTGCTTCATCAAATTACCCAAATGTTCTATAGGTACTAATAATGACTTTAATTAATATGCTTGTTGAATATTTATGTAAAACCACCGATAGGTGGGCCCTCCTAATTAAATTTTAAACGGGAATCGAGTCGGCCATCGCGACCACGATAAGCCCGAGAGTGGTCCGAAAGCGTTTGATATTCATTTATTCGGAATCGGAGATGATCTCCCAGCGATAAGAAAATCGGCCTGTTCTTGAGAAAAGTCCCCTGACGAGGTGACGTCATACTGATGGGGATTTTGGTGGAATGACCCATGGGAAAAACGGATCGCCCTGTGCATGGGATGCGTATTTATTTAACAAAAGCCGCGCTCTCGCGGCTACTAGATCCGATATCTCGACGGTATTCGAACGACGATAAGCTTTAGAAAGTCGACCGGTTGGATTAATTGGTCACATTAATCAGCCGAATGTCGTTAGTCTCCCGTTGAGATTCGTATAGTTTTAATCGTTTGGGCGAATGGCAGATTTCCCGTTCTTGTCCTTTTCAACAACAGGAAATAACGAATAAGTATTTGCATCTCTATCTTGAAGTAACAGCTTTCATTGAAAACTAAAATATACTGGACTGAACTGATGCGTGAGGATAAAGTGAATCAAATATCGAAACATAGGGTTAGTTGTCACGACTTCAAGACAATTGGTACTGCTCTAGAGACTTACTTTTTTTGCGAAATTTCTGCGAGAAACTGGGAAGACCAGCAAATATTCAAGAGCTTAGTAGTGATATAAAACTCGATGAATACCGCTCGAATAGTCACGTTGAGCTCGATACCCCTATTAAGACGCAACTCGCTTGATTTATCCATCTCCTAAAACAGGACATATCGAGGAGTTACACAGGAAAGACGTTAAAATAATGTATATTTGATGAACTAATACAGGTCTAAATGATGTTGGTTGTATTATTTTAACGTCATTTTCTGTGGCTCCTACCTATTGGATGCGGGAATCAGGTTCCAGTTCTCCGCACCTCTGGCTCCCAATAGTGAGAAAAAAATTTATTTTCCGAATCAAAAAAAAGGTGGGCTTTGGTGAGTTTTCCCTTTTCCCTCATGATCTAATTCAAAACCCTTTACCACTTTAAGTCAGGTAAAGCTGCAGTTTCAAGTCCTCCTATCTGACTTGGCATTTTTTCCTCTAACAACAATTCTACTGACAAGACACGATATAGAAATAATAATACAAAACGGGCGATCAGACGAACCGTAGCTCACGGTACCTATAGTTGAATAGTATCAGGCGGGTACCATCTCACGCATTCCTCACCGGGAGGTCGCTAATTGGTCGTTTTGCATTGCGCGGTGCTGCTTCCGTGCAGGTCCTTCAGGAACCGGCCCGGGGTGATTCGGCCAGTGGCGTGACGCTCCTTTTTTTGCTCGACGCACGAGCGCGCCGCTGCCACCGATTATCGTCCAGATATAGTACTGGTATATGCCGGGAATTTTAATAAGTTATTCGCTGCTCCTTTGATGGAACGGACGTAACGGGAACGCGCGGGGTACTCTCGTATTTATTAAGCGGAAAATACCGGAATGCACCTGCCCATTGGCTAATCGTTCCACGTGACTGCAGAGCGGTACCACTTTATATCACATATTATGGATCGGAGCCACTCTCGGCGTTCATTGTTCAACGAGCACGGGTTTTTCTGGTCGGCCTTTCTCGGCTCAAAACAACGTCTATTTTATTACTTTCGTGGTCTGGTGGTACCGAATTTGCGACCCGAAACAACAGCCTTTGGTTGGTTTTCTATTGTAGAAAGAATTAAGCGGGAGCTACGTCAAAAGTGACATTGTTATTGGATTATCTGGAAAAAAATAGCTGAAAGTCAGTGCCTGGTGGATGGGTCGATCTGAGGAAATGGCGGTAGTTTTTTGAGCTGAGTGACAGCTAATTAAAAATGACATTGATTTCAATTTGTGCTAAAAATATTTTTTAAAGAAAACAGCAAAAATAGGTCCATACGAAGGACCTAACTCGTGCTACAATTTTCTTTCATAGATATTTGTGACGGAATTGACATAGCTGTCAAAAAATTTTTGTTCAAAAAATTCATAAATTTCGTATTTTTGGAGACAGGTCCTTGAACCTGGTATTCATTTTTTTTTTTTTAATTTTTTTTTTAATGAAAAGCGAATGCCCCGACTACTTTTGAGGTACCTATGCAGTAAAAATGATTCAGCCAATATCTCAGACCGCCTCTGTGCCCACTTCCAACAAGAAATTAATTCCAAATATGCCGTGTGTTTTCTAGACGAGGCACGTAACGCGATACGCCTACCGGGGACACAATATTAAATCCAATTCCGCCTCAAATACCACGATTTTGATCCATATTAAACAAACTAGTTTTTCTAGTAGGCCCATAAACGGCGATAAAGCGTTTCGAATTATGTGTGTATGTATCTTATCCGACAATCAATTAATACATATTTATTAACGCCTGGGGCCGATATGACGTTTTTGCTTTTGAAACTGAATGAAACTTGAATATTCGGAGAGAAACCTCACAGTTTATTGTCGAAAATTAACAAGAAAAGTCAGATCGAGTCGCAATAAAAAAAAAAATCAAAAGTAACAAAATATTATAAATTAAAAAAAATCGCTCGAACAACTACAAAGGGCAGCTGTCCTACATTTTACTGCAAGGTTTGTGATCGACTTCAAACATTCGACCTCCGCGATGGCTAGATTTCACCTCAGGTGACTGTTGTCGAATAATGATTAACCCGGACTAACCGCAAACCTTGCCGTTTACAAATAAAAAAATATATAATAAATACACCTCATTAGGACAAAATTGTCAAATCGAACTAAAAATACGAACTTAAGGTACAAATATAAACAAAAAAGAGAGAGTCTGCGCATTTTATGTGAGCACTAAACTAAAACTAAAGCAATAAGTTAAGTTTGAAAACGTCTTTGAGTGGCACAACAGATCATAGAAACAGACTTCAGATATTACACCGGGTGGTTTTAGTAAACAGGGTGGCAATAATAAGATTTTCCACGCCGGCTATCCATCATCGATAAATAGGAACAGAGTATATTTACAGTGGCACTAGAAATTTACAACTTAATACGTAATAGTAGATATAAATTCTAAGTACAAAAAAAGTTAACAAATCTCAATAGAGAGCGCTTGAAACGGTTTCGGGCCCTCTATAAGCTACTTAGTAACTACTAACATTAAAAAGAAAGAGAGAGAACAACTAATTATATAATATCAAAAATATATAGTTAAACCCAAAAAAGACACTTTTTTTCACCTAGTTTCCCTTGTATTTTCTTTCATTATCACAGAGCATATTAATATATAAATTCAGATCTATAAGTCAAAAACTGGTCAAAAAACTACTCACTGTCTTAACTTTGTTGCCCCCAAAATTTTGGCACTCTGTATACATAAAACTCTGAAGATTGTCCTTTTTTAAGACCGACTCACTCTGGAATGATTTGAGATCTCCTTCGACGCATGTCATTGACTCTCAGTCTTGACCACTGGGTTAAGGTTCTCGGGCTCGTACCTAGTGTGCGTCCTCATGTGCCGTGTGATCATGTCTCTCCTGCAGGCCGCATAAGGACACTGAGGACACTTGTAGGGTTTTTCCCCGGTGTGCGTTCTCTGGTGCGTGCTCAGATGGTCTGATCTCGAAAACACCTGTCCACACACCCGACATGTGTACGGTTTAACCCCGGTGTGTAGTCTCATGTGTCGCGTGAGCATGTCGCTTCTGGCGAAAGACCGCTTGCACACCTCGCACAGATACGCTTTTGCTGTGGTTTCCGATGAGTTTTGCCTGCTTTTGTGTCTTGAAGCCATGTGCTTGGCAAGGCGATCATGTAGAGAGAACATTTGCCCGCACACTGGACATACGAAGGCCACATCGGAGCCTGGCGGCATTTCCTCAACCACTGGAGATACTTCAAGATTATACCTGGACGCCACTGATTCTTTTGTAGTGGGAGAAGCTACGTCTCCTTTGACTACAGGCACAGATACTGACCCTTTTGGAGGGAGGAACCCAGGGGGGAGCAGCTGCAGAGGAGGAGGAAGAGTTAAGCACTCCAGAGAACTGAGCTCTCTGGCCCTGATACCTTTCATGGACAAGTCCAAAGGGTATTCTTGGGGGGAATTTTGGGACTCTGCTGTGGCGGTGCGAGGCTTCTCGAACCATAAATCCGAATCCGAGTGACTGCGCCTCCGAAAGATATCTGGAAGGTACTTGGAGTGCAAGTAGCGCTCGAAACTGGGTGATGCGGGTGTTAAAGGGCTGATGGGGGATGCAGGAAAAAACCGGTCGTAAGGGTGCAAACTATGATGCCCCACTCCTGCAACGCATTGATAGCACGCACAAGGAGGCCTGTTCCATGTATGCGGAGGTGAATCATCCTCCTTAATCCTCAAAGGACTGAAACTGATTCTTGGAGATTCGGTACTACTATGCGGGGACTTATTACTCGAACTCGCAGGACTGAACACATCATCCTCCGGGTCTTTGACCGGTTCAAACTTGAACACTTCCCCGTAATGTTGTTTCTTCGTGGTCAGTCCTTCTTCGTTGTTGTTGTTGACGTACTCGTGCTTGACCATTTCCTCCTTGCTGCCGGTGAGCTTGTCCAGTACCTGGCTCAGCCGCTTGCGCTTCCGTTGCTTGACCAGTGGACGGTGGTTGTGGTTGGCCACCATCGAATGGTTGTTGTTGGTCTTATCCGGAGCCTCGAGAGAGCTTTCTGCCATCGTCATGGCGGGCAGCAGGTGTTCGTACGGCTTCCAAGCCTTCTTGGGACTGTCGATTGGCTGCGTGGTGGATTGCGTGGTTGGGTCCCACCTGAAATGGATAAAAGTAAAAATTAGAGGATGAAATTTTAATCACATCGCCGTAGTAGTCATTTTCAACTAATTATCTAAAAAAAAGATATCCCTGAAAGTTTTAACGTAGCTGTCGACAAGTTTGAAAAGGTAAAAATTCCGAAAAGTTCTAACTGTTTAATTTTTAAAGATTGAAAAATTAGTAAAAAATGTGTGAAAATACATTAATTGAATAGAAGATCTATTTTATGGGAGAAAGTTTAGGTTTCGAATTTTTTGCGTTTACGCAGAAGTAGGTACAATGAATATGAAGTAAAAGTAATAAAATTGCGCGAAGAAAACTTACAGCACATCTGCTTTACGGCCATTCCATTGGTTGCAACTGGTTACTACAGGTAGATAGCAATAAAAGTAAATACGGTAGATAATTGATGAAATTATGTGAATCGAACTAAACATATGGAATAAATGAATTAAAAAAATATTTTTGGGGTCAAATGACTGCAAAATCGCCTTCATATACAGGTGCGTAAGTGTGCCTACATCAATAAATAAATAACCGCACTTACCTACCTGCAAATCTAATTTTTTTGCCCAACTTCGATTAATATTTAAAGTCTCGAAACTTGAACTTTTTTTTACATAACATAATGGTAAGGTCCCTTGACTGACTCGATCTGCCTGCGTGTGATTTTTTTAAGTTTCCGATTCAGGAATTATTATATTAAGACGCCCACGCCGCTCGTCGTCACTGATCCGTGAATACGTGCCCCAGGTACCTGTCGATGGTTACCTGTGCGATCCACCTGACAATTGACCCCGTTCCGCGTCATGAATGGACAGAGACCGAAGACACGTGGTCGAAGACCTCTGTGAAGGAGCATGGTTGCCGTCTTAAGGCCCATTAAGAATTTTTATTCTTCTTTTCCAAAAGAACTAAGGGCTGTTTTGGCAACGTTGGCTTGATGGTGCATTGCGGGGGTGTCTAGACACAACTAGCTCAATCCAGTGGCTGCCCGCGAAGGGGGACGGGTGGAGATTGGAAAACTTTAACGAACTTAAATCCGCCTGTTTGTTCAATAGGTGGATTTAGATAATTTCTGGCGTCGCGGAAATCCCTTGCAGCTGTCTGTTAAGAATCGCCGTCTAAGCCCAAGTCTGCACTTTTACTGTTAAGCGTATTTGCACGTCTATGGTATGAATCTAAAATGGTGCAGAACGACTGCAAGCCAGGTTTTTCCATTCCGGCGAATGCTTCTGCGGATTATTTAATAGTAAATGTTGCGGGTGTCTGGCATCTTTTGGCACGAACCGGCTGCGGCAAAAGCGGCAATAAAATGCAACGGTCGATCGGGGGACTTGTCGATTGCAAGTTCCATTTCTATTCGGGTTTTGATTTATGGCCCCCGATTCGTGACAGTTTGTATCTCGCTGAAATCAACGAAAAAAACCAGACCCGCATTTACTTTTGCACTTGACAACGAGCGATCCAGTTCTGCGACAGGGGCCGCGCCCAACGTAATTCCTTCATCGTGCATGTTTCGGGTCTCCACTCTCTCTCTTTCTGAAGAAGTGTTGTAGGCATATTGTGATTTCATTTATATCGAGAAAAAAATGGCCGGTGCTTTGTCGAAGTCAGAAGCGGCGCATTCTTCGGGCCGTGGCAAAAACGAGCCGAGTACTGAAAGGAAATTTGTATTCCGTCGATTGTACCGACGATACGTATATGGTTCGAGGACGGCTCGAGATATGCCGATACGTTTCAGTGGGTGTTTTTTTTCGATGCCACAGAAATTTTTTGACAGCATTTTTGCTCCGCCAATGGTCGATAATCCTGCCCCTCCCTATAGTCCAATGTCCCACGCAGATAATAATAATTGAGAACCGATTACCGGGGACCAGTTTAGGCGGTAATTTAAAAGTATTTTGCAACAATTCTAGTAGCCGATAAGGTAGCAGTGAACCGTCGATAATAAAATTAATTTTCTGTGCTGCATGATTTCGATGCCCGCCGGGCATCGTCTATCGAGCGTTAATATCGAGCGCGTGGGTTAAGACTAGTTTTTAGCATATTTTCATAAATATCGGACAGGGGACAAAAACTCGATTAACACTAGGTAATTTACGGCCGCAGCGGTACCACCCACTACACGACTAATTAAACTTCTACATGCCCCTTCATAATTAATTCTATGCGGGATTTAATTAAGTTTGCTTTAAGGCCCGCTATCTGCGATCGGCACTTATTATTAATAATTATCAAGTACCTCCAGTTCTACATTTAACAACTGCCGTTGATTAATTAGCGCTCGAGACAATACTTTCCTTGACCGGCACACGGGATCTAAATTCGTGCAAACTTCACATTTACACACCTTTGTACTTTGCATCCCTGGAAGCAATAGTTTAGTATATTTCTGATTTTCGCTAATTTTTTAAAAAAGTTAAATAGGTTCAAATCGGGTAGTCCTCGAAGCATCCGAGACGCAAATTTCGAAAAAAAAAATCGTATTTTTAAACTCGAGAGAAATGAGTGATATTTGAACTCAGAATGTTGAGTTAGGATACGTCTAGGTTCGAACGACCGAGTTTTAGTTAAGTTTCCTTACTATGTTGAAGCTTGGACAATGATTTACGATAGTTGGAATGTTAATATCTTTTAAAATCAGATACAGAGAGGCGCTGGGCTGCACTTTTTCTGACCATTCTAAATGCGTTTGAGAGCGAAACAGTTGTCGCGACATGACGGACACAAGTTTGAGATATTGTCGCCGGTCCGACAAGAGGTTCATTAATTCGGACGATTTTAATTTGTACCGAAATCCAACAAAGCGATCGCGTCGACGCGTTTGCCAGATTTCCGTGATTAATTGTGCACCAGTCCGCCCGGGGAATGACAAAAAGAGGACGCTTTTTTGGCGTGGGACATTTCTCGCGCATCCCGAACAATGACTGCTTCAGTCTATAAATAATGTCTTCTGGCCGCGGATAGAGCGAGATGAACAACTTCGATTAGAAAATTCGAGAGCAACTTATTTTTCCCATTTCAAAAACGACTTTTCGAATGGGTTCGAATCGGGCCATCCTGCACGCTTCCAAAGTATTAAGTAGAAATGAAACTTGAAGAAGGCTTATTCATTCGATTGGACTAAACTTGAAGAAAGTCCAATAGTTTCGAACGGGACCATATCGGAGGCCTCCACACAATTTAACTACGAATTTATGCATAAAAAAGTTGTCTGTGCCGTATTTTTTCTATTTTGGCTAATGTTCCAAAAAGTTGAAAAAGGCCGAGTTTTGAAGGCCTCCCTAATATTTAAGTAAAGACATATCGGATAATATTATAATCGACCTAATCGCGGTCATCGAAACCGAACACCGATAAACCGTTTAGAAATGCAAATCAGCGTGGGCTAGATCAGGACTTGAATCAGGCCAAAGTGCAAATACTATGGGAAACGATATCGAAAAAAAAAACCAATCGAAACAGGCCTTATGCCAAATAGTTCAATATTGTTAATAGTCATTGTAATAATATAATTATTTGTTTATCCGATGTAGGTATAAATTAAAGGATTATCGTGTTTTTAATGACGGAATTACCGCAGCGACACCTATAAGGTGCGACCAGTGATTTACGTAAAGCCACCTTCTTAATTGATTTTCAATGTTTGCTCACGTTTCGACGAGGAAAAATGGCCAGTTCGATGCGATCTAATTGATATAAACGCTCTCGAAACGAATTAATCGCCCGTAATTAAGCCCTGCTGCAACTGAAGAGGTCTCGCTACAAAGTTTCTGAGCAAAATTTATGCCTTCGTCATTACCCCCATTATGCATACCCTGCTAATACACATTTTTCAATAACTTGTTTACACCTGCCCCCTGAGCACCTGTAGAAGCAATTTGAACAAAAAACAGGCGCACGCGATGCTTTTTTGTCACGTGAGGCTACTAGACTCATAATGGTTCCATTAGAACCGATTAATTTCGACTCACTCAATTAATAACCGAATCGATCTCTTTTGAAATGAAATAAAGATGGCTGCGGCAACAAATCATCGGTTCGATTCGAGACATCAATCAAGTCGGGCCGAATCGACTTCGACATCTCTATTAAGGCCCAAGTTTAGTTTTTTTTTTCAACCTTAATGGCCGGTGAAGAGTTGTGGGAGTGCATCAATTAGATCGAAAAGCAACGAAGAAATGCGATAAAAAATTGGCAACATCGCGTTAAGCGTTTGCTTTTAAATTATTGTGAATCAGCAACATCTGAATGTCATATATTGATATTATTGGGGAAGTTTGTCAATAATGTTGTCAATGTACTTTTTGGGTTTTTACTTTTGGATTATGACGCAGAAAAGTGTGGAAGACAGCCGGAGTGCCAGATTTTACCCAATTTAACTCACATTTCGCTCGAAGACAAGTGACATTTAAACGTAAGTACACAAGTCCTGACGATATGGCCACATAAAATTGATTAATACGGTTTTCTCCCTGGGGACAACTTAGTCACATGTAACTCAGAATGAAATCGGTGTGGGCGTCGCTGTATTTGACCATTGGGAGGAACCACCTGGCGCTCTCCAAATCCCGATGGGAGCTACATACGTGTTATCGATGCACACTGGCTTTGCATGCGAATTAGTTTCGGTTTATTTATTGATAATCAGCGTCGAAGTAGAGGTTCGCGTGCCGCCTCTCACTTTCCGGGATGAAAAGTTGGGAAAAAGCGCCAATCCCAAGATTCCGACAATAATTATAATTGCGCGCTACGTCGCTTGATTGCCAATTACCTGACGTACGGACCATTAAAGATTGACCTCGACTACCTGAGCAGGAACACGTAAAAACTGTATTTTTGGACTTAAAATAATAATGCCTTTCACCGAAAGACTGTTCTTGACATTGATACCGTTGCAGAGACGTATTCGAGACTTTGAAAATTCGGACCTATAACTCTTTGTGGAACGGTCAAATGTCAAATGTCCAATTCCAAAATCAACGAATTGTCGCAAGTATTCACTCAAAGACGGCAGATTTTCAGAATCTTAATCGGAGCTGACGGTTGAAGCAAACAACCATATTCTTTCCGTCCCAGGAAGTCGAGGAGTTTGGATCCTCAGGGTCGTTTTACGTGTATTTACCAACACCGTTACGAATTGTAACAATTAAATTAAACGCATTTTATTCTATATTTTCCTTTTTGACGTGCTCAAGGCGCAACATTCGAATTTTTTTCCAACCCTCCTACTCGTGGCTACCGAGTTGAGGTCTAATTCAATTCTCTCTCTAAAAGATCTAATAATGGGATCACTTGCAATGAGATTTAATTTATCATTTATACGTAGAGACCAGGCGGTATTAAGGACTTCGATTTTTTTAAAAATCCAGAGCGATGCATTTTCCCTGCTTTATACCAATTTTGAGTGGAATGAGTACGAATCGGGCCATCCTGGGGGCGTCCGTGGCATTTACGTAGGAGCAGCGACGTAGAAAACTCGAACGCGGCATATTTTTCACATTTCGACTGATTTTCAAAAAAAGAAAGGTCTTGAATCTGGCCGTGCTGGAGTACCTTTTAAATAGCGCACTTTCAAAATTCCATGGTTTAGCCTTTACCAACCGGCAAGTACCAAAACGCCTTAATATTCTTTCGGAGCCATATCCCATATTTAACGATTCCGCTTGCACAATGTAGTCCGGTCCTGCGTTTATCAGGTGTCCAAGAATTAATACGCAGGAAGTCCCCTATTAAACGCAAGAGATGAGAATTCGACGAGTGGGTCGACTGATTGATTTTATTAGACTAGTTCTAATGTCAGTTTTAGAGCTCGAGCCGATAATGATGGCAGTTTTGAGGGTGTGTTCCGGCACTTTTTCTGCAGCAGTCGCTTTAACTGTCTCGATAATTACCGCGTGGTGGGCGTTTTTTTCGCTGAAACGCGTCTTGATAAAGCGGATTTTTATGGGACGTTTATTTGGTCTAGTTTCACCGCCCACGATCTTAATTCCCTTTATGAGACCGATGATTTTCGCGACTACAGTTAGTCGTAGCGATGAGAATCATTTGCGACCGCGCAAGCGGAACTTTTTAATATGTACCAGGGCATTTTTCCTCGTCTAATAAAGAGGCCCTCGCCCGATTTATGCCTCGCAGACGAAAGGCATGACTGGCTTTTTCCCCGTTATTGAGAGAGAGAGAGAAAGAGAGAAAGAGGCAGAATGAGAGAGAGAAAGAGAGAGAGAGAGAGAGAGACAATAGAAAGGACTTGTATTGTAATAATAATAATAATAATAGATAAAGCGAATAAATAAAAAAGAACAAAAGTAATGCATTAACCGCAGATCTCTATCTTAAGTAAATAAATAGGCTCGTTGGGCAATACATAATATAGTAATAATTACTAAAATAGCCGAGTCGTTTTGGGAAATTGCCGCTTAAGTGGCAGCAGCAGTTTGATCGATCTGACCGAGAGATATTCAGGAAAAAACGCGCGTCAACAATGCCATAACGCAGATGGGAGGCGATTTCAACACCTTTAAGAGGTAGTAAATGGCACCGGCCAAGTTGGGCTGTATGACTGTCGAGAATCCCCGCACAAGAAACGCCGGATAATTGCATTTTTCTAAGCCGCGAACGACGCATAAACAGAGGTGTCCGGGAAAAAAGTATCCGTCGCTCGCGTGAACTCTGAGCGATCCCTATCCGGAACTGATTTATCGTTTATCATTGAAAAAGCTGCGTTCCAGGACTCAAAGAAACACCTGAGATCATCAGCTAAAAATAGCAGATATCGGCGAAAATCTCCCAATTCCCTCCCTTCTGAGTCCGCCACCATTTAGGGGACAAAAAATTGAACTCCAGCTCAATTTTCTCATTCTTATCGGGGTTTCACTTGAGAAGTTTGAGGTTTGAAGAATCGAAAATAAAAAATAAAGGCGAAGAACATTTTCATAAACATTTAATCGCTTATGGAAATTGGTATAATTTTTTTTGTTTTGCAAATTATAAAAATTGTTAGGCAAATTCGAGTCTTATCACACGTCATGGATACATTTTTTAATTTTGGAAAATGATAAAAATTGTGCTCACTTGAAAAATGCAGCATCTAAACTAGGCCACTAGAAAACACAAGTCAACGTCATTTTTTTTTCTACATTTTCAAAATGATAAAAGTTGTGTAATTTGGTAAAGTTTGTCGTCATTGTAATATCAATTATGATTCTTGAAATATGAGACATGCAAACGATGACTGGTATCAATTCCAAGAGTTTCTCAAATTTCCAGATAAACTAATTCTCGTAATTTGAACTTTTCTCCTAAAATGGTCGGCGAAACCTCCAGATCTAGTGCCCATAAGTCGATACGGTTATGCTACAACATACCGATAATTACCATCTCTAATGAATACTCAGTAGGAAGAATTGTGTAAAAAAAAACAACGGGGAACGTAGCGTTTCTGGGGACTCGCGCGCCATCACTCACCAAGATTTACGACGAAAACAGAATTCGCGACGTTGCCTTTTACGCCGTCGGCCATATGGGACGACGATTCGCGGAACAGTCGCCACCTGACGGACATTTTTTACGTACCAGAGTAATTACGGCGACCCGTAATTGCACCTAACGCCGATAAAGCCTTTTTCGGCCAATGCCCGATTGTTTTTCTTTCAAAGCTCTGTGCGCTTTTTGTACGGCGCTCGTTTGAATAGAAATGAGGAAAAAATCTAACATGCCTGAATCTGGCAAGCGAAGAGGCCGAAACTAAAACTGGTACGTTGAAAAATGGTTTCTGCGCTGGAATAAGGCTTCTTGTATGAGTGTGTGTATTATGTAAATGGGGCATATAAATGCGTGCGGATCCCGATACATATAGATTAGAGCAAGGAGGCTTCTTAAAGTCCGCTGAGGCGACACCTACATGCACCTTTAAATCCCCCGTCTGGTTTTATGTAAATATGAGTGCGGTGCTCGCGATACAGTCATTGTAATTGCAAATTTCCACGTTATAAATATCGAGAGTCCATTGGGACGTTCGCAAATATTTCATAAGCCCAGAACATCTTTTTGGTGCCATACATTAAAGCACGATCCGATGAATGGTGGCATATTTGCCACCTAACGCATAAATAAACCGGCCTCAAAAAGCCTACGCGAAATGTGTCTGCGGACAGAAGGGACGTCCGTATTTGGATGATTCGAAAGTGCGGGACTAATAATGGCGCATCTTGATACAAATATCTCCAGAATGCGGCGCGCTACAACTTTATCGGAATTTTTCTCGGGTACGTTTGCGGTATCATTAAACCACGGCCGTTTCCTCCTCCTAACGAGCCGAAAAGGAAACGGGCCGGTTTCGCTCATGCACGAGGAGCAAAAAAGCTCGTCCTTAATAAAATTTAAGTTTTATGCCATTATATCGGGGCTTGTAGCAGGCACGGTCGCTCAATTATCGCTGCCGTTTCGTTAAAAATCGGCACATCTGCCCATGGGTGTATGTCAAAAAAATTCGAACAAGAGAATGGGGGAAAGAATCTGCAGTTATTCAGGAATGTTCAAACAGGAATAGTCTGAATCGGTTCGTTGTAGTGTAGTAATTGCGATTAAAAATCATTGGTACACGTCATCTGTCGTAACTAGACTCTTCTTCTTCACTGTTATAATGCCCCCCTCATCTTTACCAACGTACAGACATCTAGGACACTTTCATTTGTTTTTCCTGCTTCTGACATATGTCAGGTAAGGCCTAGTCCGATTTCCAACTATTCTCGTGCGACATTGACATTTGAAATATGACATTTCTGTGCCTATCAGAGAAATACAAGGAAACAGTATTCACTTCCTTATTTTATCTACTTGAGGCGAGTTCAAATGTTTGTAAATTTGTCAAATGGCATCGAAATTGACGAAAAAAGATGCGAATCCGAGAACGTAGCCGCAGTGCACAATCAGAACTTTTCTCCCGATATAAAGTTATAAGCGATTGCGTTCATTTGGTATGCGGTGTTACTTTATTGTCCGCGGTCACGGTACGCGCGGTACTTAAAGGAAACGTTAGTGCCCATGTCGACAGCCAGAGGCCGCGAACATTTAGCTCGATATTTTACAGAGCTGAAAACGCCCCGTGCGGGAGAGAAAAGGCATTAAAAGATAAAAGGTGCATTACCGGGATTGTACAATAGCCGGGCCGAGCCGCGCTTATCTGCACACCAATCTGCTACTTTAGCAGTAGCCGGGACAGACCGCGCTTTGTAACTGTCATGTTTCTACTTTGGAACATTTAACATCATTATTGGCTGAAAACGAAGAGACATTCATTTGTTCGCACCTGTCGTCGATTGGTTTTCGTAGGCCTCCGCGCTCGCCCGATTTCAACCGAGTAATTAAAGGAACACCCTCAGTCTGGTCGAGGGGGAGGTCGTAAATAATGACGATAAAAACGCCGAGAGACCCAATCATCACCCACTGTAAACAAAAAAAGGGAGATCCTAATCGGGGGATGGATAATAAAAGTAAATCAGCGGCAGGTGGATTTTTTTTTGGTAGAGCCCCCGGGTATCGGAACCTTCAGAAGCCCTTTCTCGCGGCAACAAATTTATGTCTGTCAAGTTTTATTTGCTGTGTCTACAAATTGGAAAGCTGCAATTGAAATTGGACTGAAAATCGGGAAGTCCAAAGGGCTGATTGACAACAAACTCCTGAAATTCAGATAAACGGGATATTTAATTAAGACACCGCTACTTTGAAAACATTAAAAAACGGTCGTTAAGTAAATTTTAAACATCGTAAAAGTCATTCAATCGGGAAAGATCGTAAATAATGGAGCCCTAACTTCAGATTTGACCATGCAACTTATTGGTTCAACATCTTATTAGCAGGAAACAAAAGACGTCAAATGACACGTGTTGTCAAAATACGGACAAAATTCGAGTGGTGCCCCCTACAAATGAGAGTTCCTTTCAAATATCGGTCGTAAATGGCATCCACTCTACCATCCAACATGCCAATCACCAGAAGCAAAATATCTGTTAATTGGTTGAAAAGAATTTAATGGAGCTAAATTAGAATATCCCGGAGTTCACTCTGACCAATCTTCACTTATAGACAAAGGGCAGTTTTCCAGTGTTAAATCTGAATAAATTCGTTTAAAATTCTTGTTGGACGGCCCACTTGCGCAGGTATGGTGCTTGTCCGATGTAATCGTGTCCATCATTTTACGTCAAAACCGATTTCACCGGACATTTGTATTCGATTTCACGCCTTGTTGTCCATTGTATGTGTGCGCGGGACAGCGGCGTGGGAGAGAAAACCCGGGCATAAATTGGGATGTTTTTCTATAGGCTCGTATTTATTAATAAAATGCATTAAACATGGCCGAGCCCATTACAAGCGCGGCGGCTCATGAAACTTTCAATAAGAAACCCGAGCAGATTTGAATTGTTGCTCTGGCAGGTTCTCGTTGGGGGTGCCAACTGCAGTCATCGACACCTCATAAACAACTTTATCCCCCAACATAAACGTCGCCCAAGATCGTTATCGCCTATTTAAATCTACAGATATTATTTACGGCTTTTACGAGCCTCACCCGTGCAAAGGAGATACTTACGGTGTACGAAAGGTCTTCCCAAAGAATCGGTGGCCCGCGGAGGATCTGAAAAAACACAAGAAACTATCAGTAATGGAGCGTAACGGTACAACGTGGGAGGACAAAAAAACGTGGTACCCGCATACCCTGATCGAAAACAGATTCCAGACTTGCCGCGACATGCCGGCGGCGAGCCAAAATGGTCAGCGGGCAGATACCATCAGGCTACCGGTGCCTTTTCGGTTGATGGTATTCTTCGAGGGGAGGTTTTGCGCGGTATCTTCGCACTAACCCTTTACGGTGCAAAAACGGCCACGGTACCTGCTGGTCGTTGCAGCATCCCGAAGTGCCTAAAGTGGGTCGTGACCCCTTGAATTGACACGTGCCGGTGTTTCGAGACACGTGACCTTGACAAGGCTATGTGAACTCTACAGGACCGGAGCGAAACCACTCACTCAATCATTAAAACATTTCCCACACTTTTCACGAAAATGTACGGTTATTTAGACGGTTTTACGGCCATTCAGCTTGTTAAAACCGCATATTTATTTTCGGCGTGAATTATGGTCGTTTTGTGGGAATATTCGAATTTTCCGCTGATGTCAACGCGCCGACCGCGTTCATGCAGGCCGCCTGACTGCTCCGATCTATGTATTATTGACTTTTTACTATGCGTGCATTACATGGTGGACCACACACGCAGGTGTAGTCTATGACTTTGCGAGGGCGTATATTAGGTAATGACTTGCCATGGCCATCATCATCCAGGATGTTACGAAATTTTTCCAAATGGGTAACGTTATGTATTATTTTTGTTTCGATGCGCTGGCTGTCAAATGTGACTTCAAAGACAATGTTGCCGCATTTACGATGTAACACAGAATCAGTAACATTAATTAAAATGGACGGATATCAGTTCAAAATTTAATGCCAAGAAACTATTGCCCACATAACATGTTACTCATACAGACGAGAGATTCAAATCGTCTCAAAATGGAACTTTGAATCCGTATCTAAAATTAAAGCTAAGACTGCCCTTGACACAAACATAAAGGACGAATTTATAAATTAATCCTCAAGAAGAGGCTCGAAAACTAGAAATCGCACAAATCGCAAAAAAATTCGAGAAAGACAGCAGCTGTCATTGAGCTCGATGTTGCCACATTTAGAGATTATTCCACATGTTCTCGTCGCTTTTTGAAATATCGCTATGATTTGACGTCAGAGTCCTAGTTTCTCGTGGTAAAAAAGAACACCTTTTACGGCACACGTTACGTAAACGTAAACCAGTCCGACCCACACTTCGCATTTTATCCTCTCGACATCGACGGGGTATTATACTTAATTAAAAATATTAATAGATACCGTTTTGAGTTGCTGGAGCAAATAATTTTAATTGACAGCCTTTTTCTGACCACCGCCAGTTTACGGTTCGGCGTGCACCGGCGCACTTTTAATATTCGTAATTATTATATACTTGCCTCGAAATACCGATGAGAATTCAATGGCGAACGTCTCAATGAGTCCCGAAAAAGGAGACTACCGAAGAACAATATCGAACTACTGGGTATAAGACAGAAACGCAATCATTTGTTAACCACATGTTTCGACATTCCACGCGGCCACAAAAACATAATACGCTTGTTAGCCGGAGTGGTACCCGGGACAAAAAAACCCGGGTACTATTAGACTACCTTATTTAAAATGTTATTGGATTTGAATCGACTCCCGCGGAGTCCACTTCTTTGTTGCTCCGCTGGCTGCCTTTTCAGTCATTGACAAACACTGCTGATGGTACCGCTTTTTCAACACCATCGCCTGTCATTACCCAGTGATTAATGCGGTATTTTTTCTCTCCTCACCAGGCCTTAAACGGCCCTGCGCGTTTTTGATTAAACGAACTTTACACAGAATAGAAACTTATCAGGCAAATAAGCGTTAGACAAGGCACATACATAAACGTCCGAGTCGACGATATTCGATATGTTTATATCTGGGAATCGTGTTTTAGTGAATTTTTCTTATCTGCTTCTTTTATGGCTGCGTGTAAGTGTAATGTGATATTTTGATTACCTTTCGGTAGGTGTCGAATTAATATCGTCACACGTCCGGACGATGCGACATGAGTACGCCACTGGCGGGCAACACCGCCCCCAACCACTTTCCGGGGGGTGCATTCCCAGATGGGGAAGGTCAAGCGCGCGGCGTCGACATCAAGGTCGTCAGCTGACTCGGTCGCACGTGGCACGAAGACCCGAAAACAGCTGAGCCGCCCGGACGCAAATCAGGCGATCGCGGGGGCCATTCGATTTGAATACAATAGTAAACAATTGTCGTCAGAATTGGAGTGAAGTGCGTCAGCCCCGCGTTCATTAACGTGTTTTCGGCGACACTTTGAACTGGACGCCAGTCGCGGCAATTAAAACTGTCAATTACTGCTACTAATTTTTGTTCACCTACACTTCAAGGAATGTCAATTTTCTGAATGCTCGGCACCGGCTTTCGCCCGGCACTACTGCATTGTGTAACTATCCGATAGACGCAAATTCATACAGAAATATTGCCTTCCAACGTCCAAAGTCCCTTCGGTCTCAGTTAGGAAACAGTTTTACTGCTTTTTGGGACCATTTTTCGAAAATTTTCTTCTGTTTTTTTTTATTTAGTAGAGTTTAAGGCTCTTGGTTAACCGTCCAGAATTGTCAAGGTCACAACCGAAAGTAATGATCTCCTTGCACGACATTGATGTTACAGCAGGCAGAAACATAACATTAGGAGTAGAACTTCAAACGGGTACTTTTAGCACTGTACTTCACAGATTAGCGTTTCCAAATTTCCAGCCAAAATTGATTCTTGCCTTAAGTTTCCAACGGGAAGACTTTCGTAGGTTGTTGAAGTGACTTTTATGAAATAACAGCGCTTCGCCCTGTCTTTGTTTGAAAGGTGGGCGTAATAGATTATCGATTTTTTTCCCAAAGACCATAGAGACCGGAGGGCTGTCAAATTGAGTTGCGTTGTCACGTTGTAAAATGGAAGAAATTTCAAATAACTCTGGTTATTCTTAAAGATCTTTCCGTAAAATGATACGAAAACAAAGTCCGTTTTCCTCGTTTACTTGCCTCTTAAATGCTTACACCTCCACCAAGAAACGAGTTATGACAAATATGCGTGTGAAACACGTCTCGGTGATATACCTGTTGAAATATTGCAGAATCTAAACCAGGTGTAAAGCAACATTTCCCCTAAAACACGCTTCGCGTGAAACAGGAACGTCATCCATCTGTCAGAGGTGTCAAAACAAGCTCAAGTAGGCCGAGAGTTTACACCGTTTTATACATCCAAGAAACGCGCTCTGGTTCTCATTTCTAGCGATTTGTATGTCTGGACTTAAATTTAGAATTCTTATGGGAAAATAGATACGCGCGCCCATGGCTCGTGACGAAGGGTCTCGCTTGATGAACGGCCCACTGTTCAGATCTTAATACCAGCTATTAGTTAAAATTAAGATGGAGCTTTCGGTTAATTAAAAGAGTAGAAAATTAAGAAAAATTCCGGTCCCTTATTATATGCACTATCAGCGTTGGCCGGAGGAATAGAGGAAGAACGCATCTAACCATGTTGAACGCAGAGAGTCCTGATTTAAATTGTGCGTAAGTCGGAGCCGTAAATAGAGCCGCGGCGCTGAAAAATGACACATCAGCTGTTGTCTGTCTGCCTAGGTGGCTATATTTAAGAGTGAGAATCGGGTAAAAACAACGTAATTTCGGGGGAATTAATGAGATGTTTTGACGGCTCCTGAGAAACATGCACTAATAAAGCAATAGGCGATAAAACGAACCGTAATAATTAGCTTGTCAGTGCACACCTCCATTCGTCCTTTCCAATCGCAACTGAAAACATCGATCGTTAAAGTACCAATAAATAATAATAGATCGGGTACAGCGGCCCATTGTTTGCTTAATGACTCCCGTTAAAACCCCGCGAAAATTTATTTAAATAAACAGAGAAAGAGAGAGAGAACGATTACAATTGAAATTTAATCAACACCAAAGTTAGCACGCCACGCCCAACGCTTTATCTTTTAATTGTTTCACCGTATCTCCGATCGTGTGATAAACGATCGTCGCTTTGGTTCGGTTATTGCACCCGAAAACACAACAAAGGGACTGGGTCAGACCGCATGCCGGAGCGTCCCGACGCCCCCCACGGGGACGACCTTGAACTCGACGCCCGTTTGAATCCGGATCGATCCAGTCGTGGCCAACTGTTGCGGGGGTAACAACCTCGATACACCCCCGACTCGTGTCATGGGCGTTCTAGGTCACGAACAGGGAAGGAGGTTAAAAAATCATTCAATAGGAAGAGAAAGTTTCACCTAAATCGGGGGGAATAAATTGGTGGTAATTGAAGGAATCTAGTGAGTGAAGTCTGGAAACAATGTAGTAAATTGACATTTCGTATATTTTGGTCACTCTTCTAATGAATTTAATCACAATAATGTGATATCATAGAGACATGACAATAGAACATCATTATTTTGATTAGCTGTGCGTTTCGGATATTGCTGCCAAATTTTATTGAATTTTTCTTTGACTTTCCATGCTTGTAACGGTGTCAATTAATCTTTTTTTTATTTGAAAAACTTCTTAACCTTGAATCTGTATCACAAGAATGATGACCAAAATTGGACAATTTACCTACCAATCAGAACCCGACATGGAGAGAAAACCGAAGGAAACTAAGTGACAGTTATGGCCTTTTTAAAACTGACTTAGAAATTGAAACTGTTGTCTCCACCTGACAGTAACCAAATGACAAAATAATCTCCCACAAAAATTTTCGATAATAATGAAGTGCCAAAAGGATTCAGTTTTGAGAATTTAAGATTCCTTTTAATTCCTTAAAAAATTTTAACGATAATAAAATTACTTTTTGATCTCCTTTAAATTTCATTTGAATGCTGACTAATGGCTCTAAAAGAGCCGTGAAAATGCCTTTCACAGGAAAAAGGTAACGGTACGAAGTGTGACATCACGGAGGCCGTAACGAAAAAATGAAGTGTTGATAAATCTGGTCAATCGGAAGGTCACATTGTCAAATAACATTGGAACGTTAAGATAAGATACGAAAGGGCACTAGGGGAAAAGAACAAATTACTTTAATAACAAGTTGTGCGAGGTTACGTAAAAATCTGATGACCATAAATTTGGTTGACCCGGAGGCTAATCCATCAAAAATCCAAAATTGGAGAGAGATATTTAATTTATTTCGATAATCTCTACTACGATGGTGACATGACTTTTGGTCAATTTTGCTGGAACAATGTTGCCGTTTTTATTTCCATTGTTCATAGTGTGTTTATATGCGGAGTTTTAGGACACCACTTTTCCTTTGTAATTTAATCCTTGACTGAGATGTGGGCGGCTGCATCTGGCAGTGCAGTGACTAAAACATCCCTCCTACACGTGCAGAGGCGTCGTGCCATCTCCGACGCAAGCAAGAGCCCCATTATCGGCGGTCTTTACTCGTCGTTTCTCTCGGTCCACTAAAGGCAAAATCGCTTTTTTTTGTTTCGAAGCCACCACACAAAGGCCGCTCGACGATCCTGTCAACCTTCGAGACGAACGGTCGCCACTTGCGCTGTGCATTTGCATATTTTCGTTAAGTGTGGTTACTAATATTTGCCTAAAAGGCATACGGCACATGTGCGTCCGCTGCTTATTTAAGTAAAAGATCAATATTGATTTCACTTAGTTGGACAAACGTTCGGCTATGTCCGTCGACAGCATGTCGTCTAATACTTGGCAGATTTGAGTACGCTCGGTCGGTATCGAACAATAATAATAATTAGTTTTCAGTGGCACCTGTCCAATAATGCGAAAAGGAGCGATCCTTCATCCCATTACCGACCAGGCGAGCAAGTGTTGTCCTAATTGCGCGTCTGATACGCTTTGAAACCCTTGTTGCGCGACCCTAATTGTTTGACTAATTGCGCTGCTTGTCAATTATACCACAAATTTATAGTCGCCACTTCACAGGAGCCAATTCCGGCTCAATATAATATAAGCTGTTTCCGAAAATAGTAGCAAGAACATAATACTGCCTGTACCGAGAGTACTTGAGAACATCCGGCAGCATCGCTCTACAATTTTGACAGCTATAAAACTTTAATCAAACGATGATTGCGATGTTGCCACTTGTCAATTATTTACTCGGTAATTATCCATATAGACTCCAAGAGAATTCTCATTTATTCCAAAAATTACGCGTTTTATCGTTTTAACGGCAGTGACACTGCATTAAAGTAGAGAAAATTTTAAAACGATTTTAACTGTTCCCGGCTCAATACTTTTTGTTGAAAAACAGCGAATAGAGAATACTCGACAACATTCTGACAGTTTAAAAATGAAAAAATCGATTAGGTGTTGATCTGATCAACGTGAAGGCCAAAACGTTAAAGTTGAATATTTTGGTCATTCAGAGAGATAGATAAAGGGCTTTTTTTCACAGAAATTCGCCATAAAATTAAAAAAATGCAATTCTCGAAAATACTACTTACATTTCTTTTTCTCTACATGGAGCACTGCGGTAACAAATATATGTATAAGTAAAATTGGGCTGATGGCAACTGAATAAGCTGCAAAATAATCCAGATAACATGGTTTACTTAAGATATTGATTATCGCCGCTTATTCTACCCGCAAGTACAATATTTGCACGTTTTTCGGCAAAATGGCGTCGCCGCCGAATTCAAAATGGCACCCGCTGTCCGGTAGTTTTTCATGTGCGACTACGAGCAACACGAAAGAATTCCGAGAAGCAGAACGTCGGTAAATTTAAGACGTACCGGTACCAACTATCGGTAAAAAATGGGCTCTCGCCGCTGGAGGCTTTGCCTAAGAATAAATTAAACGTAATTATTGACAGTTCTATTATCGATTTGAGAATTAATCGGCGGTGGCTAGGCATCATTATGTTCGGAATCGTATGATTCATTGAGAGTTGCCGTTGAAAACTACCACGGCAACCGATAACCTAGGAGTCAGTAACAATTATAATTTCAGTCTTTTACTTCAACTTTACCCCAAATGAATGAAATTACACCAGATGCGGCAACAATGGTCGGTTCACTTGTTTTAGAACTCCGTTGTCTCAAGTGTCAGAAAATTCGTCTATTCATTGAAAAATTCTTCTTGACTTAGATTACCAAAGTTTACCACAATTCTTTCATTAAAAAATGCAACATTGTTACGTTCTTGTGTTGAGACTTCAAGGTGTTGGTCTTGGAAGTACTATTTGATGATTTTCTTCCCCATGCCTCATTACAAATTGCAGTGTATTTTGTACACTTATTTCAAATTCACAATTAAGTCATCTTTACGGAAAAAACACACCAAATGTTATGGAGTCTTTGAGGCGCGTCAGCAAGGCCTTATTATTATTTTTTTTAATGGCAACTATTGCTCGTTATAAAATTAATAATCACCCTTCTGTGCCTGGAAATACATATGTGGAGTCTTTATTAACCGTTAATTAATTCAAGTGTGGCAAGAAGGCTACATTCTTTTGTTTAGCTCTTAAGCTATTTAAAGCTTTGCTGCCAAATGTTTTCAGAATGTTCTTAATTTTTTTCAGACCTTTATTGCAGTTTGCATAGTATTTGAAGCGCGCTTTGCCTAGCAAATGGTGATTTATGCTTAATCACACATACAGTAACAAAGCGTCACCCCTCTACGTAATTCTCAAGCTATGCTTAGTTAACGAGTCATCTAATACCTGGATGTTTTATTTTTTTTAGATTTTTACTTCACTTTCATACAATTAAATGTCTGTTTCTCTGACAGAAAACTGGGCAGTGTAGCAGTTTTTTACTAGAATTGTCCATGAACTCAAAAATATTGAAGATATGCAACAGTTGCGTTAATATTGCTAAGGTGCCTTTATTGTTCAACCCAGACTTTATATCGAAATCTCTTTCACTTTTCTTATGATCATTCTAGGAAATTTTATTTTAACGTCAGAAAACAACTTTGTTAGCTTTAGAACTTGAAGCAAGTGAACGGCAATAATGCTTCGTTCGTTTGTTCTGTCATGTCAGAAGTTCTACATGTTGTTGCCAAATTTCATTGCCTAATTGATATCAGTTGCTGCCCTTTCTGGTGAGATTTTAAACTTCTTTACTGATTAACTTATATAACTAGCAGAGTCGTCAGTTCCATCACTTTATTCTTATAAAAATCTCTCTTCACCTAGTTTTTTCAAATCAAGATGCAGTGAAAAACGGCAACATGGCATGATTTATTTGTTTACTTGTCAAATAATTTTTGTGCAGTATTGTCGAATTGCTTTAAATTAATATTATTTATTACTTGCTAATAAAATTTTGCGGATTTCAAGATAAGGATCGTCTTGGATCACCGGAGATTTATTATTGCCGATACTAGGGAGGTTCTTTCCTGTAGGGATTCGAGAAGTTTTTTTACATATTTTAGCGGTATTTACAGTCTAAACAAGAAAAAATTTTTCGTTTTTTAAAGGGAATTTGGCACTATTTTTGATGATTATTTGGGATTAAAAAAGTCACAATTTAAAGGTGAATTATTTTTGTAGTTTGAAATTTAAAAATATCCAAATATAATTTAGAACAATTAAAACGCAAAGTAAAGTAAATGTTTAAAATGCATTTCTCATTTTTTTGTTGACTTTCCGCCTTCAAGCCCTGTCATGGTACCATCACCAATCAAAATACTCACCATGCAAGAGCCACTAGATAACCACCCCCCACGTCACATGTGAATCACCACCCAACACTGATAGTACTGTGGCGAGAAAAAAGATAAATAAATAAACGAAAAAAACACTGGAACGTCGCACGCGTACTGTCCTGCGCGTGCCGCTTCTAGTTGCCAAAGCGACAACGTTCGTCCGCCGACTGCGGCAAACTGACAACGGAGTCGGGAAAATTTCGCACCCACGGCCAGAACTACGAGCGACCAGGGCGGCCCCTGATTCGTCGCTTTTCACCTCCCACCCCCCCTCTTTTTGCCGCCCGTTTTTGCGTTTGGCGGCGGGTTCGCCAACGCTTTGCGTCGCGTACACGCCGCTCGCACCAACGCTCCGTTCCCAGATTGTCCTGATTTAAGTCTCGACTTTTTTTTTCTCGAAAATTGTTGATAGAACGTAAAAGAGTTCTTAAATTGACCGCTTTTTCTGATATTTCGTAGAAATCGACCGTGCATAGGTTTGGTTAAGTTATAGCCCAAGATATAAATATAGAAGATTTTAGTCAATAAGAGATTAATGAATGAACATCATCGAAAGTAATTGAATCGGAATACAAAAAATGCATTTTTCTGCAAAATAAGGTGAATCTAAATCTGGTCAATCTGGAGGAAACATATTCTACTTAATTCGCTCTCAAAACGTAGATGATATCGAATCTGAAATACAAGATATGAAACCGTAGAAATGCATTTTGAGATGTACTAGAAACATGCGGATGTAAATATAGCAAACCTAGAAGTTGAAAGGTCAAGATTTGTTATGAACGTTCATTAATTGTAACGTAAAAAAGGCATTTTTTATATAAATTAGGGAAACCGAAATGTGGATATTAACCCTTATAGTTATCTAAGGACGATGTAAAAGTACCAGCACAAATTGAATTGCAAAATATTCATCAAGCAACTGTAATTCTGACTATTCTGGAGTTCAATTCATCAAAGAGAAGGGTAAAGTCTTTAGAGCGATTTTGGAGCCAATTTTATTGATCAAAAGCGTGTACTCCCAGGAAACAAAATTTTATTCAAAATCCTGTTGGTGTCAAGTTTTTCCACCTTGAAATCCAATGCATTAGAACTGATTACGAATAAAAAGGTGTTTTTCTGTAAATCAAGTCTTAAATGTTTAGCATTTCAACTACGCAAAATTTTTACCATACAAAACAATTCTTCCTAAAAACACCAAAAGGATCTAAATCTGCATGGCCCGGAGATTCAATAACCAACCGATTAGATTTGCATGTAAATAGGGCTGGAAAATGTTTAGAATATTTCGAGAAATGGCCCTGCACCTGGTTGTCTTGCATCAGGCCGATCAATCTCGACCTAGGAAGTTATCTTGGATTGGGGCGGGAACGCGTAGATTTACGCGCCTTTAGAGACGCGCTCTTAATTAACAAGTTGTCAGGCCATGAAAGCCATTAAGCTAGAGCCACGAGAGCCATTCGGGCGCGCAAAAAACCCCCGATGCATACGTTAAGGTACGTTCACACATATGTCGGCTGGCAAGGCGATAAATCGTCCTAAAGGCGCGCGTGCCGCTTCGTCTTTAAGAAGATTTGGCAAGAAATTAGACGTCTGGGCCTATTGTTGTCCGCTTGACCGCCGGTCAATGCCCATTTAGCACCGTTGTTTGCAAGCTGCCTTCCCATGTTTACCGATTAGGGCTCATTGTATTGACATAACCGCCCTCGCAGGGGTTCCAAGATTTTTGGCGCTCAAATCAACCCTCGCGGCTGTCGCAATCGCTTACGCAAATTTACCGAAAATCGACGCTTTATCAGCGGAACGGACGCGTAAATTTATAAACAAATACAAACTCGAAACGCGTGGGTTGATTTACTTATAATTAACTCCATATCGTATCAAAACAAGTACTGTAATTGAACCGTCTTACACTATCACTGATAATTGTTATTGTACCAAAGTAGGCGTCTTTGGATGCGTTGCATTGTCGTACGCTATACGGGCTGTGTCGGATAGTCAAGGAATCCGACAATTCACCGTTACATTTTTCTAAATTTTAAAGCCTCAGAAATCAATTCAACCTTCATTCAATGGATCGGAAATAATCAAAATCATATGATCTCATTATAGATTTATTGTTTGTTAAACCCCGCCACTGTAGATGTTATCGGATGTTTTGGTTCGTATTGTCGCACGTCAAACGATCGATGACGGCAGCAAGTTTGACCTAGACAAAAGATTTTTAATTGCTATAAATAAATTAGTTCTCGTATCAATAATAATAAACGCGCATGATCCACTAGTCCAATGTGTTATTTATTGTTGCTTATCGCCAATAATTATGCAACTATGTTGCTAAATTGATTTCTGCGTCAATTTAAGAAAAAACTTAAGTGAGTTTATGTCTGGTCATCTCGAAGGCCAATGAAAGAATTTTACCACCTGGGATGTTTTATATAAATATAACCGACCTCAGCTGAGGGGGTGGCATTTGAATAACCGCTCTAACAATATAATCGGATTTGTGCTAGATCGGCGGTATCGGATGTAACGTTTTTCGGCTCAAGTTAAAAGGTGAGCATTGTGACGTTACGAGATTGCGTCGAGGGCTCTATTTTATTCATTACACAAAGCCGTACAGGGGCGCCCTTTAATTTTCTTTGAAAGTTCCTTAATATCCCCTTAAGAAAGCGAGTGCGGCTCTGGCTAAAGAACCATCCCTATTCATCCCTGTAAAGTTATCCACGTGCCCTTCTTCTGATGCGGGCTCTTTTGTGCATCTTTTTTTAACGGTCGGATTCTTAAGGAACGTGCCCCGAAATTTTCGGCAAATATGATTGTCTCGCGCACATTCCTGACCTAGACCCGGTTCATCTATCGACAAATGTCAAATAATTCAGAACGAGGCTGTTGATAAAATCCGTTAGGAACGTTTAATAAAACCGTTCGTCTCGCAGGTTTTACTAATGGAATTTTATGGTATCGCATTTGTCAATGTTGGAGGATATTCAAATTATTGTCCGTTTAATTCATTCGGACGAATTAACACGGTAGAGTTATGCGGTCGGTGCGGCATAACGCGAGAGACAAGTGCAATACGGGGGAAAAAAATTAATGGAATTGTCAAACGCGTTGAAGAGCTGTTTAGATCGGTTTATTGATCTGTTCTCGAGATACCATCGGGATTTGGTAATTTATGGCCGCGCTTTCTCTCTCCCGCGGCCTTCGGCCGAATATACACGGTGAGGCCGGGACAAAGGCGCACACGTAAGAAACGATGAAAAAAGGAATCGGAGTCACGCGACGTCCCGGGCACGCGAAACTTTAAGTAATTCGCCATTTAAAGCCGAAGCGAGATAGCCGCCGTTTGATAAACCGTTTATTTATATTAATTGGTTCGATACCAATAAGTCAGCGCTGACTAATGACCCTAAAAGGGCCGTAAAGATGCCTTTCAAAAGAAAAAGTTAATGGCTCGAAGTGTGGTCATCTCGGAGGCCGTGGAGGAAAAAAAACAAGTGTTTATAAATCTGGTCAGCCGGGAGGGCATATCGTCGAATTGCATAGTAACATTAAGATAGAACATGAAAGGGCATTAGAAAACGAGAAAAATTGCTTCAGTAACAAGTTACACGAATACAAAATTAAAGGGGTAATTAACTCAACTTCGGGAGATCGTTACGTAGAAAATGACAATGAGAATGACCTTGAGGCCAATCCTTCAAAAATCCAAATTGAAAAAAAACGAGTTTAATTCTCGTAATCCACTACGATAAGGGCAGTCGAAATACTGTTGTTGTTGTTTTTTTAATTTGAAAATATTGGAAAAGCAGAAAATTCCTTGACAACCCAACCGATATGAATCTGGTGAAGGTCGATCAGAGGACAGTCCGTAAGAAAATCGAAGATTATAGAAATCTAGTTATATCCTGGCAATTCGTCACGAAGGAAACCATCTAGACGTTCGTTAAAAAAAAATCCTCAAGTCGGGTCATCCTAGTGAAGGTAGTTAAAATCCACACAAATCGTATTTAGGCGATTTTCCCGCAGCTGCAAATCAGGGATAAGACACCCCAACCGTTCCTATATCGGAAACAAAACACGGAAGACTTCCCTTGAGGGGGACGTGCTGTATTCGCACCTTCAGGGGGTTATTCCCCTCGTGGTGCGGTGTCACCTGCGAAGATGCTGACCGTGAGAAAGTTGCGCAATTAAAGGGGGTTTCGTTGTTTTCGTAGGGGGTTCGCCAAACCGGTCATGAATGTCGCCAATAATTGAAGCTCTCTGTACCACGTTGGGAATGTTGTATACGTTGTAAGTTTAAATTCGAACCAAATTGGTGTGTTTGGGTAGAGGCTGTTCCGTAGAGACTCGATACAGAACAAGAAAAAGTATTTGAAGTCTCCTTGGGAATAGAATATATTGAGCGTTAAAGGACGCGTGTCCTGGGTGACAGTTTGACTTACAATGCAGTCGCAAATGCGGACAGAATCCCAATTAAGTCCCTACTAACGTACACGACGTGTTAATCCCGATCGGAACACTGTTGCTACACTCTTGGAAACGTTATAGTATTGTTGTTAACTGATAACAGCACAATACCAAATAATCATAAAGAGCGTGATTTTTTGCGAAAATCATGTAGATTTAAGTGCGATCACCTTGAAGGCTTCTGGCTCAACGATTGATATATCCTTAGTTCAGCAATTAAGAAAATAATACTTGTCAAAATGTGCATTGTTCTTTTCGAATATGCCTCCTAAAATTCATTAGTTTTTCCAATCCTTTATCACCTTTTTGATGCCAAGCTGCTAAGATGCAAAACTAGCCCCCGAAACTGGTCTTCTTGAGGGTCAAAGTTGACTACACGTTCCCACGGCTCACCCTTCGAGTTTCCTTTGTTTCGGTTCTCCTTATCCCCTCGACTCCTCATGAATTCCGCCACCGTCCCGAAGGTATGCAACAAGGGGAACAAGTAGGAGCATTATTTGGGGCCCCCTTCATGCCGGCATTTGTTTGCCATGATAGGTCGGAGAGGGAGCACAGCGTGAGACTTTTGGAAAGGTGGTGATGCAACGCCCGCTTTAATTCCGAGTCTCCCCCAAAAAAAATCTCTTCCAATTAGCGGCTGTTAAGTGTTGTTTATTGGGATAATTGACCCGGTGGTCAAAGACGCGATATGGAACAATTCCACCCACTTGAATCGATTTGTTTTTGATGTTAAGGTTGTTATCGCATTGGCGTGGAATAGAGTTTTTGAGTCGACGTTAAGTAGGTTGATATTGAGGGCGCGCCGCTGGTCCGCACGCAACATCGACGAAGAATCTGATTGTTATTTAAGCGATTTGGCATTAATTAAGACTATTGACGTCACTGGGAGTGACATTTGAACTCGATGTAGACACAGAAGCTGCGTTGACGCCAAGAGTAACTTATCTGCAGTGGCATCGCTCTCCGCGGGAGTATTTACTCTTCTGGGCCCCCCCGGGGGGTCCACCATTGGTAGTGGCGTGGACATTACTCTTCCTCGTCCGGTGATTTACTACGGTCCACGCTAATTGCTCTCTGTTTATTGAAATATGTAGATGTGCGTAAAAAACCGCCTCGTGCGAGCTAATCCCAGCGATCAGACGCAATTTCCGACCGCATTTTTTAGTGTCAATCCGGTCGATTAAGATTGCGATCTCCCATAATAACCGGTGGGCAGGTATTAGCGCAAACGCAAATAAAACATTTGCTCTCGGCCGTAAAAACTTAAAAACATAATTAGTTCCTTCCCATTTTAATTAAGAACGGGATAATTTACTGCTGCGGGTGAGTCGCGCTCTTGCTCTCTTATTGGGCGTGTCGTTCCGCCAGACCTTCACTGTGAACGCGGCCTTAGCACAATATCGTCCATCAATCTCTATTTGAATTTATAATAACGAATTTGTTTTCTATAAATCAACACTACAGGGTGTTCAAACTATCAAAATTTTAAATTCGCTGTGCTTCAAAAAACCTCAAGACTTTCCCTACGAAACCGTCACTCGACCATTTAGAAAAGCGCATGCGGATGGCGTTCACGCCCTGTATATTGACACGATAATCATGGCCCGGTAATATTATTCAATAAAATGTAAAAAGCGACATGTTAAACCTACGCGCGGTGATCGTTTAATGACACCTCATACATAACAGATTAATATCCACGTCGATCTAATAAGACTGGCCGTTTAATTGAGGATTATCGGAAATAATAATGGCAGAGCAAACAGATAATTCAGACGTCCTGTGTATGCGCATTAATACGCCAGGAGAGACTCATTATGAAGCGTCCGCCAACATCGCTTCTTAGGCTCGATAAGAAACTATTTAGTTTCGTGTATAATTTGTTGCGAAAAAATTGGAAATCATTTAAATGTGGCAACGCGGAATTTATTTATTTATTTGTCAGCTCGCGTCAAAATATGAAAGCATGAGAAGGTATTATTGCTTCAGAACATACTTCAAATTCTTTCAAAACTTAAAAGTTTCATGCAGGAGCAGTCAGTAAAGTTTAAAATATTTTTCCTAAAGCCATTTTTGTCGTATTTTTCCAGCCAAAATTAGTTTTCTGATTGGTTCTGATTGGTGTTGTTATAGATTTAATTTCGACGCAAATTTCAGGAATCACTTCGGGAGAGTTAAAATATAAATCTTGTTGTTTTGTCGAAACAATCATACTATCGGTTAATCCCGCAACCTTGCGACTTGTCATCTGCGACCTTGTCATTTAAGTTTATCAAGATGGAGGAAGACAGCAGGGTTGCCAGATGTTCGTGTCTTGTATCTCGCGAAATAATTACGATGAAACTATCGGTAAAAAAACGGCCAGTGACACATATGAAATACGTTCTTGCATATGAAACTAAGCGGAAAGGGGACGTCCCGCTGCGTCTCTCGGAGTCTTCTTTGCGAGAATTGCGCGATACATCGCGGTCGGAAATTCGCCGCGATCAGCAAAAATCCGCGGTACCATTACGGTTATTCATTATCGTTATTTATGGCGTTCGTATTTGCGACGTTTATACCTGTTAACGCGGGCAATTAAATCTAATTTAGTCGCGGTCATACCCAACTTTCGACATGAAAAAAAAATTAATCACACAAAAATCAAAGCTGCGCGATTGATTGAACTCGCGTGGTTGCCGGCGACAACTGGGGCGCACACCTGACGGCGTGAGAAACGCAAATTTGCCTAAATTTCAAAAAGGGGTTTGTTATCATCTAGCGCACAAACATTGCGTTATCGCTCGAACAAATACGTCGTTTTTATTGGGATGGGAACGATTGCGTAATACATAATAATTATTGTGTTTGGTTCTTGTGGCAACGCCGCCACTTTCGTTTGTTTTTCGCGTGTCTGCCTCTTGATGGAGGAGCGCTCAATTGTTTACCCTCTCGACAAAAGATCTTGCAGACAGCTGAATGCGACGAGGAATTCCCTCGGAATTCCCGCCGAAACCGTCATGACATAATAGCGATCATGCCCCGGTCGTGGGAAGGCGATTTCTCGAACAAACCCATAAAAACCACTTTCTTCTGTTATTTTCCCCGCGAGTACATAAAACACGGATTTTTTGCCGGAATAATTATCGGCTATTAACCGGCCCGACCGTCCGCTAATTAGCGGGCAATATAGGCCGATTCCGCTCGGCATTCCTAGGAATGTATAGTAATCTTGGAGATAAAATATAAACAGGACATTCGCCGGACGCTGATTGGTCGTTGCGGCGTTTTTTCGCGGGCAATTTGTTCGATTTATTTCGCTTTTTTGCCCCCGCGGATCGGCATCGCTCGGAAATTATGAGTTTATAGATCGGCGATCAAAGCAGATCGCGGCTAATTAGGAGAAACAATCGAGCGAATCGTGGTTTATTGATTCCTCTGATCGACGACGCAATTAAGATCGTCCACCGGAAGAAGCGAAATGCTACTAGAGGGCAATAGAAATGAGCAATGAGGGTTGCGTCGTCAGCAAAGACTACGAAATATAACTTTAAGTGAGGGAACGTTGTTCTTAGATGTCTTAGAAGTCATTACCCCTGTAAATACATATAGTGAACGAATTTGATGAATGAGTGAGGTTAGAAATTCAGCAAATGTTAAATTCCTTATGTTAGATTAGGTCATTATATGTCAAGGGAGGAAATAAAAGGTGCTCAGAAAAACACTTTTTTTCAATATTCTCTTTATTTCCGCTACATTTTCTTTTGTCCTTGAAAACACGTATTTTGGAATGAAATAACATTGATAGAATTTTCATTAAAAAGAAAAATTTTCGCCCCGTGCAGAGTTGCCAAATTGATCACCTGGTCATACTCCTTTCCCCCGTATATTTAATAGCCACATCCTCAACACTATCTGCGTATTGAAGTACGAATTTTACGTCCTGAGTCGTTGTAGCGGATGCATTTGCAAGCGGATTAAGAGCGAATTTAAAGCATTAAGCGGTCAATTTATAGACTTAACACCTTCACATTTACACCGAACGGCCCATAAAGGAATAATCACATTTAATTGGCGGTAAATTCGTGTTGTTTACGCGGTGGGAAATAGAAAATTAATATTTTTATATTTTTTTATTGGGCGATGTTGCCACATATATACGCCCAAATTAATCTAACAGTGGTTTATTACTAATTAGTAAATACTAATGGGGCTCTATCACGAATAGAGCCATCAACGAACAAATTTTACGATGTCTATTTGCCTTAAATTTAGAGATTTGAATAAGAATGCGATTAGGAGACGTTGCACCTGCAAGTCGCATTGACTTGTTAATTTGGAGATCTGTTTTCTTCTTATTTCTTTCACGATTCAAAGGCCGAAATCGTCATTATTGTAACAATCGATTTTATTTATTATCAAAAATGCTTCGACGACGGCGCATGAAATAAACATTAAGCGCATCCAAACCGTTTATGGAAATAGAAACTTCTGAATTTCAATTATTTTGTCGGGAATTCATTCAACGAATCTGGATTTTCACCTTTATGCACAAACGGAATTATTCAATAATCTCTATAGAGCGTGAATCTGGAAATATATATATATATTTGTGTATGTCTAACTACAATGTGTTTAGCAATTATTCCTTTTTTGCAAATAATACCCGATGATATGCCCTTCCTTCAATGTACCATTTTTAATAACAGGGTTGAGAGCCTTGCGTGACGCCACTGCCTTTGTCGGCAATAAACGACGTTGAGCAGGTCATTTTCACGCCTCATTTTCACAACAAAAAACTTTCGTTACATTCTTGATGAAAACAGCACCGAAACCGCAGAAGAATGATTAGATGAAAAGTAGCAAAAGTTAAAACAAAAGAGAGCTGCCGCGTTGCCACACTCGACGATTCGCTGACGAGCTATTAAAATGACAGTGTAAGTCAAATATTGACAATACACGATATTTCGATTTCATTCCGGTGTTACGATCGAAATAGCGCGAACAATAACACCATTGATAAACAGCAAAGGTGCCGCCCGATGCGTGGGAACGATTAAAATTCCATAATCACATGAGTTTGGTATAAAAACGCTCTTATCTTGTTATCATTGGTGACGTTGACGCATTTTCCTCGATCGTCTTCTTTTTTTTCTCTTCGGCCGACGTTGCCGTTTGTTTCTCGAGGTGACGAAGGAGGTCAGCGCGAGACATTACCGCAGAGTTAATATTTCAAGTGGAGGTAGCTTAATGGGCGAACGTACGTACGCGTACCTACCGCGGCAGCGAAATTAAAAATAATTAAACATAACTTACCGGTCATTACCGAAGTATAAAAACGGTACTCCGGGGCACCCAGCTGACTTATTTTCGTACCACACGTACTAAGCAAATCGATCAGCGTACATCATCCTCATTAAATCGCCTCTCTTGTATACGGGGTGTGCCCAAAGTACCTGTTCTCTCTCTTTCTAGAGCTCGAGAAACTTAATTATCTTCTCTTGATGCGTGTATATGTAAACAAAATTTGACAACGCCGCTGTTGAACATTTCGCAAAAATATGCGAAGGGAACAATTTTGTCTTTCAACAAAACTTATTAAAATAGAAAAAGTTGACAACATTGCAAGATATGGTGATTGTCAATCATATTGACAACCTGGTAAGATTTGTTTTGTGTACGCGCATATTTTTGAAGTCTATTGAGACATATTTCATGTTTTTCATTGACAAGTGGCAACACGCAACAGCCTTCGCTTGTTTTTAGGAATTTTCAAATCGATGAAAAGCGATGTTGTCAAACGTTCTTTGTTTGCAATATTTCAGGCTTAATTAAAATGATTTTAATACGTATATGGCAACGATATAGACTTCATGTTTTACTACATTTTTGCTATATATTTTTCGTAAATCATTGTTGCCGCTTTTCGCTAAATTCCCGACGACGGCATTTTTCTTGTTAGCGCAAATTCAGTACCCACCCACGTACCTCGTTAAGATACCCATCTGGCCCTTGACGGGGCACCATGAATATACATACATAACTGGGCGTGGTCCCGTTGCGGTACCCCCGGGGGTTTCCATTAATATTTGCTCCCGACGCCTAACTCGGCTACCAGACAGATATGCATATAAATTAACGAATTAATAAATTTTCTACATTGTTGCGATGCGAGGTGGGAATTTCTCCAGGTCCGCGAATCCGGGCCGATAAAATTGGGGCGCGCGGACACCTGTCGGCGACAATCGTAACTTCGGCACGATTTGTCGTCGCGCGACACGCGAGCAAATTCGCCCGTTTGTCAACTCATCGATTGTTTACGACCCGCCGGGGCAATAAACAGTGCCACTTTCGTGCGTATGCAAATACGAGCAAATTTACACATTGCGAACTTCGGTACTCTTAAGCTAAAGGCTCGCCCCGAAATTTCTTCCCACGCTAATTAACATACTGAATTTCAACGGTGGTAAAGGAGATCCGACCCATTAGCTGCTCAAAGTACCCATCGATGTACAGTTCGGAATATTTCAATTTCAAACGACATGTGGCAAGCGGTAGGTTCTTCTCCAGAACCATAGACGTACCACCCGATAAAACCGAAGTTGTGGCCCTCTATTTTCTAGAGCCGACGCCCCTGAAATTAGTGGTACTGCACGCGGGATAAGGTTGTTCACACTTTTAAATTTATGTCTGATAACGTCCGCGATGAACGCAGCAGCAGCGCCACTAATGGCCTAATCGTTTCGCGCGCCATTAGATAAGAACACGCGGTAGCCTATGTGATATATGCGCGCAGAAACCCCGACAAGAAAAAACGCACGCATCCACTGTTTATTAGCTGTAAACTGACTTATGGGTTCGCATTTCAAAACAACACCGGCAGCAAGTAAATCACGTGGCAAAATGGCCATCTGTCGGAGGACAAATAGTTTGACAGGTGACAGCAACAAGAAACGAAAGCGGGGTTGCCCAATTGTTCTAAATAGAACCGTATGGAACAAATTCAGCAATTTGTCGGCAATAGCGCGGCAACAACCTCTGGCGAAAACAAACGACAATAGATCGGCTATCTCGGAACCTAATTAGCTGGTACCTATAAGGCCGCGGAGGTCGATTTGCATTGAATCACAATGGCACAATGGCGCGCACCGATCGGTACTTAAGTACCCTCGTAAATTGGTGCGTGGTAGTAGTGGTTTATTTAAATAATAAGTTTTTACACTACTCAACTCAATTTTTTATCAACGCCCGGACTTAGGGAGAACGTGCCCTGGTCCGGGCGCGTATCCATTTCAGTGTTATGACAGCTTATTAATTACAGACATTTATCTGAATCGGGCCTTAAAGCCGCCGCCGAATGCGGAACCCGCGATAAACGCGGAAAAACTTGGAGGATGGATGCGAATTTGCGGCATTTAGTCGCGCATATGTACGTTTGCGTGTACGCCGATTAATAATTGCTCCCCTTTTTTTGTACTTTAGAAGCTCGGTTCCTGGAAATGCCATCGGTACCAGCTGACATGGCCCGTTAATGGTACGAAATGACTTTGAAATTGCGTCGCCGATTGACTTGTAAATATTTCTCGGTACATAATTGGTATTGAGCGTCTGTCATTAAATTCGACAATAAACGCCTAATGACGAGGCAAATGACTCTTTTTTGCGCACACCCTTTTCAAGCTTGAACATGAAACATTCATGAGCTTTCTGAAATGAACTTGACAACGTTGCTTGCTTAGTAAGTAGAAACAAGAAACCGTGATTTTTTTTATGCATTCAAATTTGGCAATGAAGCAAAGTTTCTGTCTTAATCCTCCATCAGTCTGGATCACTATTACTAAAAAAAAAAAAAAACAAAAGATGCAATGGACAAAGGGCTATTTTGCCTTTAAAGCCTCTTTGTTCGCGAAGCCCACAAAGGCCCGATCGACTACGCAACTAAAACAACCCCGCTCCCTATCAGATCCTGTCGAGGCCCTTGTAATTTACCCCCTGCCCGCCTATTTAACCCCGCTTTTCACGGATCGGAACAACAACAGAGGTTTTTTTGTTCACATTCTGAGAGAGACCTGCGCTCTAAAATAGTCGCAAACGTCAATTTGACTGGGCTTCGTCTTTGTCTTGCACCCCATACGCACAAGTGTCCACAGCTTTTGCACATGCAAATCAACTACCTGAAGGAATGTGATTATTATTAATGTACAAGGGTAGCGCTCCCTGCTTTCTTGGGGGTCACCGGAGAGATTTAATTTTGGTTCTCCTTTAGGGTGGCAACAAGTCTATTTTCGGTGTTCAATTTTAATGCATCAATAAAACATTTTGAATTTTGCATTCGACGCCGTGTCACGGTCTACCGAATCTGCATTTTTGACAGTGACATATTCCGGCCGAAATCTCAATGGGGTCAATGCGGCGGAAGTTGCAAATTTTTGCGCCTCGACCTTTCGATTCGGATGCAAATTGTGACATTGCGATGCGCCAGAACACAACGTCTGGTATTTTTAAATAAGGTCACTGTAGCTCCTCGGTAGAAAAATTCAGAACGTAAGATCTTAGGTATCTCCCTAAATATGGTCGCAATGCCGACATTTAATTTTTTAAAAAGATAGCTTTCACACTCCCAGGAACCATTTGGCAACCACGCTCTTCAAGTTTGGGAGCAAGAAAAGGTTGGAAGACATGTCATACGATAAATTGACAGTTTTAGTAAACAAATGAAGGTTTACGCATTCAGCCCACGTTGCCATGTCTTCATTTGTATCTTCGTATTAAAAACAGCCCCGGGAGAAAGAGATGGAGATAGTTTATTTGTTTATTCATCAAACAACAAGGCGGGCTATTAAATAACGAGACTGCGGCCGATAAGGCCGTTCCGTGGGTACCCACTGAAGAAGAACCTGTTGTCCGATAGTGGTACCATCAGATTAATCAATGATCGAGCGAGCGCTGGGAACGTGACCTCCGAAATCGTCAGGCGGCGCGGTCGGAGGCCTTTCACAAGTCACACAACCGTCCGACTAATAGACTCGTCGGGAACCACCGTAAATTTTTTTGATTTTTTCCCCTATAATCAGACGTGTCAAGGGGGGCGAAAATAATGTTTTGTTAGTTGTCTAACGATTAACGGTATACTGAATATCATACACCCATTATTCATTTCGGAGAGATTAAAAACGCCTTAGAAACGTCTGGTGGCTCTGCGCGTCTCTCTGGCATTGTCTTGTCAAACGCGGTCCGAACGAACAATTATATCGGGAAGAGCAATTTGCCCCGATCTGATAACCGTTCATTGTGTACGAGCCCATTAATGCCATAAACAACGATCAGACACGTCAAACTTTCACCGATTCATACGCTGATGTGGGTGTCTCCGCGTTATCGACAGGCGATTGAGGCGGCAACCCTGCACCTAGCTTTTGTTTTCGAATGCAGGTGCGTTGAAAAAACAGGCGTTACCTCGGTCGGTAAAAACGGGAGCCGGACTCAATTAAAACCGCGGCAATTCCTCATCGGGGCCGCTCCTCTAAAGCCGACCGCTTTATTTCTGTTATTCCCTTTATCATTACGCTTCGTTATTTTCGCGCTACAAAATACAGCGCCCATTTCGGTGCGCCTGTCACATATAAGGTCGGGTTTTATTAGCACAATGACAGCTGTCATTCTGGCAAACCTGTCTCGATTTCTATTGCCAGAATGACAATTGTCACCTTTAGCAAGAAAAAGCAGAAAAAAATCTAGATTAAATTACTTCCGGGCGTGGTTTCCAATCCATTATCAAATTTGGCTATCGGGAAAAAGGCACCAGCACAGCTACTTCCTGCATAAGAGATAGGAAATCGCCGTCCACTGGACACGTGTTCCTCCGATTGCGCATGAATTATTGAGACGGCAAAATTCGCTTCCAATGCCCGGGTTGTGTAAGTCGTAATTGGTCGTGGCCTAATCGAGATCGAGGTGAAAAGCATTCGAATATCGTTTAAGACGCAGGAGAAGAAGAAGGCATCCGTTTAACTTCTGCAGGTGATCCCTGGCTGGCCCGGGGCTACCGTCTAATAACACAGTTCCCGCGATACCACGTAAATGCGTAATGATACGGTACCGAGTACCCAGATTTAAACGGCGATGCCGCTGAAAATCGCTTTTGGAGAGGGCCAATTTCCATTCATGGCCAGAAAAACGCGGTTTTCAGTCTGGAAGTAGCGATATCGCACCATGAATTATTTATATTTGAAGCCCTTACGAACCGCTTATTTTCGATAATATATTCGGTGCCCTCTAGGGCGATAGTGCGATACTGCGCATTGCGCATATATAATTTTATTAAACATTGTTTCTGGTAATAATGGCCGTCAACAGCCTGAGGAAGTTCGAAAGATGCCATGGTAAACGCAATCAGTTCAGCGACTGTTTCACGGAAGCTGTCACAATCCTTGTGTGTGTATATTATATTCGATTCGGTTTTCACTTCCCTCTTTTAACTACAATAATTCAGATACGGCAACAATGCGATATTTTCCATTTGCCATGTGTCATCGAAAAAGATATAGTTTGTCAAAAAAATTCATTTGTTGCACAAAAGATAGCTGTTAAAATTTTAAAGCGTTGTTGTCACATCTTAACCGATTTCCCCGTAACTAATCCATTCTCATAAAATGCGTTTATTCTCGGTGCCCGGTCGACATGTTTACGATATGGAGTCCGCATAAATAAGGAATTATTCAAGATGGGCCTCCGTCGGAGGCAGCGGCTCGCAACCACCGTTATTTGGCAAACGGGCAAATAAAGATGTGAGGTGTCAATGAGGAGAATAAACCCGAGTAAAATATGCGTTCCGCGAAGGGGCCGATCCTGGAAAAATTGCTTGTTTATAGGCCGCGGCGGTCATAAAGTTGGACGATTTGATTGGGGGCCGCGTTCCCGGATCCCGAGCCTCTTTTGGTACCAGTCTACAGTACCTCTGGTGGCAGATCAAGGGACGCAGTCTAACAATTGCCAGCAGTAAAGTGTTCGAAAATGACAGGGATTGCCATAAACAAGGCGGCCGTGTTTGCGAAAGACTACTTTATACGAGCAGTAACAGCATAATCTCGGATGGGAAAGCGTTTTGCCGCTTAATAAGCCGTAAAATACGACTTCTATCCATTTTACTCGGGTTGCACCGTGGAAATGACGTCATTACAACGACTATATTGTGTGCGTAAATGCGGAGAGATAATTCGGCGGCCGAGTTCATTTGTTTCTGTCAAAAACTTTGAAAAACCCCGTTGCCAAATCTCTACCAAAACCGAGAGGTATTTTCTAGGTGGGTTGCTCGTGAACGGCCAAATTCCTTTCTTCGGCATATTTATCTTCCCAAAAGGAATTCGTGTGGTTTAATGTAATTTATGCAGTTTCGAAACGAATTGGCTTATAATGTGTGTGTGTGTGTGTGCGTTAGACTATGGGCGCATTATGTACGAATTAAGGTCGCGCGCATATTTGCACGATATCTAAAGTGCGCCCGAGTTCACTATAGTTCGGCAACATCGCTGGGCTCATTTGATTGTCAAACTGTTGTCAATTATGCGAGACTCAGTCGCAGTTTGCGTAATGGTTGAATTTAAATAAATTGTAAGTTCGACCGGTGATCGATATTAATAGTCGTTCGCTCCACACGGAATCCAAGCCCAAAAAAACAAATTAAAATTTGTTAATTAACAGGCCGTCCGGGACGGCTAACCATACGTTATTTTCACGGGTTAAGAGTACCAAGACCGTTTTCGAAAACCGCTTTAACGACGTTTAAATGTCGAAGATCGATCATCCACGTCGAGCGCGGACCTCCCAGGGAAATTGAATTTATCAATTTCCCTATTGCGAACCGATTTAGAGCCAATTACTCAGCCATTAAAGACGACGAATCATAGGAAGAAACGTTATAGATTTTATAAACTTTAATGCAACTTTTAACCCGAAAAGCGGGTGATATGACGACGATGTGGAAATTATCGAGAAGTTTCTTCACCCATCTTTAAGAAAACTGATGAAATTCATCAAACGCATTGAATTGTTCTTCTCCAATGGTCAAGAATAGTGTAGGAATCATTTCACTTCCCATTTGCCACGGACGATGTTTAACAGATTCATTCGCCAATTATCAAGAAAACTATCGAGATAGTTCCTCCGCCAATTCATAAGAAAATAGTTAAAATTCTTCAATCTCCATTTGTCAAGAAAACTCGGAATTCTTCATTCGCCAATCAAGTCGAGAAAACACGTTCGTTATGTGCAACGTTGCCAGGTGCATTTATTTTTGTCATTGCGGGCAAACAAGAGCCACTGTGTGCAGATCGTCTTGTGCACATATTGAGCTCAGATGTCGCTCGCGCTGTCAAAGGGGACCGCACCTGCGTGCCGTACGACCACGCGCCTCTTTGCCCCGGGTACGGCCCTGCGAGAACTCAATAAAAACCCCCGTGGTCGTCGTCAATTGTCCACCTGAGCGTGCCATATTAGTCTTCCTCGCCGCGATACGACTTCCTGGTACTCGTCTCTGATATTGTTGAAATAGAATTTACATTAGATGTCCATGTTGGTACCGCGTACGGGAGGTTTTTGCGGAATTTTTACAACCGCAAGAAAAAACGGCCGTCGACGATAAATAAGCGAAACGGCCACCGAAGTACCACGGCACGTCGATCGAAGGAGACTTATTATATGGCAGTACCGGTCGGTTTGAAATGCTAAAATCGGCCGTGATGATTTTTTTCCTGCCGCGTACCTCGTATCGGTATCGATACGAACTTTTATCGATTGGTGGTTAATTGGCGCGTAGGCGTGGGAACCGTTCAGGTTTCATCTTGTGGAATTTGTGTTTTAAATAAACGAGACTGAAAAACTGTTTTTGTTTTTAGTTTTAAGGAGACAGATCGCCGCACAATCGCTTCGAGAAATAAGCGCAATAATTAGAAGGAGCGCCGATATCATTAATATAATTACACCAATTACTGTTTATGCTCGTAAATTTATTATTAGATTGCCGGCACGTGTTAAGCCGATAGCGCACTATAGTGAACGTAGGAAAGGCACTTTCCTACTACGTTCACGTCGAGAGATTAGACGTAATAAGGGAATATGGAATGTTTTCACAATAATAATTAAATCAAATAATAGAAAAGATTGGAATTCTTCTTTTGTGGACAAGGAAAATACCTAATAAAGTAAGAATAATTGAAAAATATCTAGCCCAATTGCAGCACAAAGTTTGTAGGGATGAAAATAAGTCACACTATATAAAAAAATATTTGCTGAGACAATATAATACTTAACAAAATTTACAAATTACATGGAAAATTAAAACAACAAAAGGTGAAAAATAAATCTAAAAAAAAGTTTGCTTGCACACACCATCCCTGGTGGGGATCGAACCCACGACCTTTGGATTAGAAGTCCAACGCGCTATCCTCTGCGCTACAGGGACGTATGATTAGTGTATGCTGAGTGTCGAATATAGAGATAAGATAAATTTCGCACAATTTTTAATAATAAAACCAAGAATAAAAATCTATTCTGATTATGGAAAATTCAGAGGCATTTATAACACAATATTAAGGTAATCGTGTAATTCCATTCTTCTTTAAAGTGTTGATATATTGTGTAAAAATTTAGTCTTCTTTCTCACATTCTTCTACTTTTTACAAAGTAGTAATATCTTTACACAGACCCCTATTGAAGACATTTAGTGTTTATAAAGAAATTTCTCTAAAATATAACTTTTGCGAATTTATAAGAAAACTACCAATATTTTCCAATCATTAAGGATGGTGATTAGCTAAAACATTGCAATTAAAAATAAATTTTCAAATGTTTACTACTCATATTGGGCACAAATTTACAGACTCTTTTTGATATGTTTTTGTTTTTTTTTCAAAGCAATGATATAACTAAACCCACGCGCAGGTACTCATTTTATACTACTTATAGTGTAGTCGGGGGCCGCAGACAAAGAAAATTATCGCATTTATGCAGGGCCCGGAATTCGGCTGCGAGGCGCCAATTAAAAGCGACTTAAGTAGCCCCCTGCTATCGGCGCGCCCCCCAATTAAACAATAATCTGAAATTCCCCGGACGGGGCCCTAATTTCGTGTAATGGCTCCGGCTCCGTTTAAGAGCGTGGTTTAATTGCGACGTGTGGGAGAAAAATGGGTCGCCCTGGGGCGGATATTCCGATTTCCAATTCGGGCTATTATGGCGAAATTTGGGTCCGTGTAATTATTTTACCATTTTCGCTCTCTTTATACAACATCCGACAACGCTGTGTAATCCAATAACGATGAATATCTGTCATACCCTGACGTGTATTACTGAAAACAAAAGTTAAACGCGACGTTGCCATCGAGTTTTTTTTTCATTTCAGGTCTTCGGTGCATTGCGCCCACAGCAGTGCTTCTTAGCTGGGAGCCGGCGACATATAAATTACGGTCCGAAGAGTCGTTTAATATTCAAAGTGACATTAATATCGCCTATGATTTATTTCGGCCATAACTTATATCGCAGCCACCGGCCGCAGGTTGTTACCTTTTCCCCGGCCGACTTTGGTTGTAAGTCGCACGTTTATGTTCATGTCATTTACTCTCAAAAGTTGTAAACAAGAAAATTGTCATTTACAGAGGCAGAAGTTCCAAGGGGCTGTGTAGAAAATAGAGGAGAAGGATAAACGAGTGACCTAATGAACTCTTCGAGTACCCTAATCACCTAGGATACCACTATATGATCAGCTTTCAACACGAATAAAACAGAATAAGAAAATAGGCTCAATTTGACCAAAATTTAACTGGTAAAACTGGTAGTACTGGTAAAGACATCCATAAAGCAAACATATCGAAAAAGATATCTGCGAACTAAACAATTATTACAACGTGCTCTTTTTCGTGTATTGCCTAGTTTAACTACGGTCCTGTAGATGGCAGTATGCTATTTTAAAATAGTTTTGGTATCATTTTTTTTTTCAGCAAACCTAATGGCCATTTCTCGCAGTTCGATAGAAGATTGATACCTGTATAGTTTTTATAAGCATCACAAAAAGCAGCTCAACCTTCATTTCGCTCTAAGAAATCTTATTTGCGATACAGCATTTTATAATGGTAAAAATTAATCCAGCATCAGTATCTTTTTAATGATTTATAAAAAAAATAATTTACCATTTTATCACTACTACTTATATTTATTTTTTATATCGGCAGTGTACAAATGCGAGAAACAATATATTGTCCCTTATACTTGCTTCGCCGAACTGCGATTATTTCATTCAGCCAAATGTCAAGAAAATCTTTTTTTATGGTAAGACAATCGTGACAATGAAATGAAAACATCAAACAACAAATAGAACTGAGTATATTTGAAAAAATCAAAATATCAGTTTAATATTTTAAACTAAGCCTACTTCTGACGTTTAACAGAGCAGCTTTCCAATACAAAAAAAAGGCGCAAATCGTTAAAAAAGCTTCCTCCGAAGTTGCCTAATTGTAGAAATATAATAAAAGTCAACGGTTCAGTACAAAACAATATAGAAATAACTAAAATATAAAGCGTAAATTTGTAGACGGAATGTTATATAACATCACAAAAAATAATACAATTAATAAAACGTTTCCTGGCAATTAGTTAGAACTTAACCGACCGCCAGAGAACGCCTGTTTACTAGACTACAACTTAAAAATTTAATAAGTACATTTTCGTCAAGATTCGCTAACGAATTGCTCAAAAAACAATGAAAAGTCAAAAACACCTGATCATATTCACAATAAATGCATAACATAGTCATCAAATATTGTTTATATAAGAATAAATCCTTTTCTCCTCAAGAACAGGAGACAAGGAATATTTGCATAAGATAATTTTTCAGCTCGAATGAGCTAAACAAGAAATTTAAAAAAACACACAATAATCAAATCTCAGTTGGCAGGATCGAGAGCTCCGGTATGTCATATATAAAAAAACGTATTGCCAATATAATAATACTAAAAACAAAATCACATTCGGGCTTGACGATGTTAACCGCCAAAGGAGGGCACCTGCGTCACTACTGTCGTCATCGTGTTCTCTTCCGAATCGGAGTCTGACGTGTACGAAGAGGCACGTTTGGCATGCACTCGGGGCACTATTGGCGAGCTTCTGAGTCCCCCGTGGTTCGAATCCAGAGTACTCGATTTACTGGAAGGAGAAACCGAGTATTCCGAAGTATTTCCCTCATCTGAAGCTAGTTCGCGCTGATCAAACCGCTGATGGTAGACGTTGTAACGTTTGAGGCGCCTCCCGGGACAAATTGGACGCCGCGCCAAACTATTAAATAATTGAAATAAAAATATAAGTTCTCAATCATGATTTTCTAAGAAAATACACAAAGATGGAATGGTTCATAAGCCCATTAGTAGGTACCTTTGTTTAACTGAGACCATATCCTTTGCCGAAAGTTTGCTAATGGGGGTAATAACGTTAAAAATACCGCAAAATATTACGAAACAACTCACCTGCGCCTCCTCAGAGAGGGGTCGTAGATTTCTCCCTCTTCGTCGGTAAAACTGTCCTCATTGGCGGCGTCCTCCGTGCTGTCCCGGTCCCGTGCTCTTTGACGACTCAACACTAAATTATCCCCAACGTTGCCATTGTCAAACACAGTAATTGCAGAAACTTTTCGTGTAATGGCCTCCAAATTTTCTTCCCCAGATACCTCCGGTGTGTCTATATTGCGATTCACTGTGTCTTCTTTGGGGTCAAGGCCAAAGGCGAAGAACGGCACACCTTAATATACAAAATATTACATACATCTTAACACTTTTGAATTAGACTTACGTGTAGAGCTGTGCTGCATCATGTAGTGCAACTGTACGGTGTTGCCGTTGTGAGCAGCACCGTCCTCTGTACCACTTCCAAATTGCTGTAAAATGACCCTCTGTGCAGCCAATGGAAAAGAGTAGCCGAAACCTTCAGTTCCCGGGCTATTTAGATCAGCTTCTTCACTAAAATCCACAGAATCGGTTTGAGTTTCCGCATTCACCACAAGTGACGCTCTGCAACTGGATGCTCTCGACCCAAAACCGGAGCTCCGTGGAGATGCCGAGCCAGTTCTGTGATGCCTCTTCCTGTAAGATCCTGTAGAAGTTTGAGTAGTAATAGTTTCGGTGGTGGGGTTTAAAGTGATGAACAGTGATGCCTTGGGGTCGCTTTCAGCGTTTTCCGCAACTTCTGGACTGGTCAAACTGCATTCTGGACTTGTGGGTGTAGTGCTCTGATTACCTGCATTATTGCAACGATTCCTCCTATCTACTTTTTTCCAATTCAAAAACCTTCTCCTCCTGTCGCTTTTCCTTTCTAATTGCAGTACTCCCGCACTCTTAGCCCTTTCCCTCTGCATCATCCCCGTCAATTCGGCGCACAACTGATGTACCTGCTCCAACTTACGATCATACAACTCCTTTATATCGAGTATATGTTTTATCTCCATTTCTCTCTTTTTAATCAATTGCTCCTCTTTTAGATGGTACTCGATCTTATGCTTCTGCAGCTGCTCTACAAACTGCGTAATTTGACTTTTAATCTCAGCCTTCCACGCGTTTTGAGTCTTGAAGAATTGTTCATCTTTGAATTTTGCTAAAATCTCTACTGAAGCGATCTCCAAATGATTGCTAATCAGCTTGAAACTTGGGCGCTCTTTCGGGTTTTGCTTCCAACACATTTGTAAAATCAATTTAAAGCCGTCAGGACAAGAGGAGGGAATAGGGGGCTTCAATTTACCAGATCCCACAGAATACATAATAGCATTTTGCTCCATGCCATCGTAAGGCACTTCGCATGTTAATAGTTCCCATAGCACTACACCAAATGACCAAATGTCCACTTTTTCGCTGCAAGCCAATTCTTGGAGAGCTTCGGGGGCCATCCACGCCACTGTGCCCGCAAATGTCATTTTTTCACTGACACCGTTCCAGGTGCGAGATGTTCCAAAGTCGCTGATTTTTATGATTTCCTCGTCGCCGATGAGGACACTGCGAAAGAACAAGAAAAAAATACGTTAAAAATGGCAATATCGCTCTGTTTTTTGTTTTTAAATTTGCAAGTATCGATTATCAGTAAGGTGTCTGCCGAAAGAAATTTGCTTTTAGTTGAATTAAGAGAGTGCATTTAGATCCATTATCTTTGAAGCAGTTGAACTTAATAAGAAAAAAAGAAGTACAAAAAAAGTTAATGAGTGTGCTTACATGGAAACATGCTGAGATATTTACTTCAACAGACTTCAACTTCAACTTACTTCAAACAGAGAAATTTGTTAGAAAACCAAGAAAACAATATATCATCATTTACAGAGTTACATCTGTTATTATCAAGAAAATTAATTAAAAAAAGGGATATTTTAGGAAGAATTTGATGAGTGTTGCCACTAAAATACATTTAGAAACTTAAGGTTAGGTAGAGTAGAGTATGAAGAAAGTTTCCAATGTAAAACCACAAGATGGGCAATTCCTAAAAAAAAGTTTAATAGACACATTCAAATTTTAATGAAAATATCATCACGAAACTCAAAAGAAGTAGAAACACCTCAATTGAACCAATTATAAAAACCCCAAATTAACTTATTTCATAATTACAAATCAGACAAACTTACTTGGAATTACCTATACTTCAATAAACAAAAAAAAACTTTCATTATGCCAACAATACCACCTCTGTTTAGATATTAACCTCTTTGTTCAGACTTGAAATTGCTCTTAATTAAACATACTCACTTGGGGCTTTTTAAATCCCTGTGGATGATCTTGTGCATATGCAAATAATGCATGCCACTAGCAATCTGTTTGGACCAGCTGACCACACGATTGATTGTCACCACATTCTTCTGGTTCTTGAGCAAATTGAACATGGATCCATATGGACAAAACTCCATCACAATACAGTAACAGGGCTCCTGTGTGCATACTCCCTTGAACTTCACGATGTTGGGATGATTCAGCTTCCGCAGATTTACTATATCGGTGTCCTTGAGCTCAGCCACCTTCTTAATGGCTACAAGAGTGTTATATAGGTATCCAGAAAAGACAGTTCCTTGGGCACCTGAACTGATAAACTGCAGATCGCTGATTTTCTCAAAAGGAATTTCCCAGTCATCTGGAAGGAAGGTTTCGGATTGATTCAATATGGGTTTTTTAAGCCGCAAAAGGAATGTTTTTAATGGAAAACATTGAGGCATGGTGATGGCATAGAGCTCAAATTGGGCCTGTTTATGAGGGGTTTAGTATTGAAAATTTTGCCATAATTCTTCCGTATGTCCTAGAATTTACCAAATCTTCGAAGATACCGATATTTTTAGAGTTTTTAGTAGTTTTTTTAGAAGAGAGGTAATTCTTGACAAAATAACAACAAACAAGTTTAAATGTCATTTGTCATTTTCTCCAATATGGCCTGATGAAATGTAGGACATTACGTCACATGTGGTCAAGGTAATGACAATCGTATTTAGCAGCCATTTTTAAGCTCAAATCTGAATATAATACCTACATCAAATTAATGAAAAATGGGAAATATAAGGATAAAAAATATGATGCAGGGGTTTTTAATGTTAAAATTTTACCAAAAAACAATACAGCACCTCAAATTTGTATTTTCCCATATTTTCTTTATAAAAAATTTAAAAAATTACGGTACAATTCGAGAACTGTCCACAATAGCCAATGAATTAAATTATCTCACTCTGCCACGTTTGGAGGCGTCAACGTCAATCAGATGCTCGACTTATGTTTTATTATGAGAAATAAAAAATTGACTAGGAATCAAAATTGGAAAAAGAATTAATATTACATGACAATTAAGCCTGATGTGTAATTAAAGAGAAGAAATTTAAACTACAGAATAAGTTAGTAATTAATTGATGCAAAATTCATCAAATTAATATATTTAGAAATTACGTCAACATTTGTTTCACTCAAAGGTAGAATTTAACACAAAATCAACTAAACAAAGTGAAAAATGAGTGAAGTTAACATTACTGCACGACCACCAATTGTCAAGAAAAATCGCTTAAACGAGTGTATTTGCATAGAAATTTATTCACCATCACCTCATTTGATTCAAAAAACATATAATTTTGATTGAAAAACAAATCCGCTGTTGCCATGCGCACCAGAAAAGAAGCACGAAATTTCGAAACTTCCTTACTACCTACCTTGAGTATTCTTACTGTCCTGTGCCCCTTTTCCAATGATATTTAACATAGGCCTTAGACATCCAAATATTCCGGTCATCCAGCCCTGCTTCAGATCATACATGTGCGGTTGTGGAGTGTCGGGGGAGCTATCCTGCACCGCGGGGGGCATGTTGACAACGTTGGCATCAGCCAGGATGTGCAAACTGCTCAATTCGTCTTCCAGTCTAAAAAGCAATTAGTTTTGGAAAAAGAACAAAAGAATGAATCAATTAATACTCCAGCTGCCATTATTCGATATTATAGGTAAACACAAACGATAAGAAAATTGAGTTGAAACGCCAAGGTCGTTGATTTCGCACCTATATTACACTACGTCTTTGACGTCACAATAACGGGCGATTTCTCTAGACTTCACCTTTGCCTTTCTCCACCCCTGAGGGTGCATATAATTTACCCAAAAAAGGACCTTTTTGCATACACCAACCTGGCGTTTTCGATGGTAAAAACTCTGCAAACCACTTGCTTATTATTAGGGGACTTGACATCACTCTGGTGCGCTCCCATATTCACCCCAACCTTGACCATCATTCACGACAGTATTCTAAATTTAGGGCTAAATTAAAATCACCATCGATAATCTAACAAAGAGCACGTAATTTGGCATACAGTGACGCAACGGTACCCGCAATAGTACCACCGAACCGAGAGCATAAACTGCCTGCCGCGGTTCGATTTTCGCGACCACAGATCTATATAACGTGCTCCCATTGGTCGCCCACTATACCGTTATCTCAATCACAAGGTAGAAACATTTATATGATGGAATATACGCATAAATGTGTAGGTGCTACTATTTTCCCACGAAATTCCTTAATTGGTTGCGGGCAGGAAGTACCAAGTTCTTCATGTACCGGGTATCCTCGAGCGAAAAGTAAATAATGCATAATGACCCTTACCTTTGAGCCGTAACGTCGTCGCACTCGTCTTTGCCCACGGTCACTTCGTCCAGATCCATGTCCAAAGTGACCGGTACTGCATTGGGTGGTACCACTCCCCGCTCCAAGGTACTCTCGGGTGTGTGCATGCTGGACCTACAGAAGAAAATCCTCTATATGCGTAATACTCTATAATACGCGATAATTGCTATTTTTTGACTCTATAAAAAGTGCCACAAATAAGTTTATACGAGTATTTCCTTGCAACCTTGTATAAAATAATTATTCTTCCAGATACATTCAATGGTAACGCAAGCAGAGTTTCAATTTGTGAGCATCCCCCGTAGCGTGTTAATCCACTTGAAGCCTTAAGCTTTCATCTCAGTTCTATGAGTTTAATTTTGTATAAATTTGTCCTTGTCACGCACCTCGCAGGTCGACTTGCTCCTATAGACGACAATATAAAATTCACTCATAGCTACGAGGGATATTAAGCAAGTTAACAGTAATGCGGGGCGGTATTAAATGAAATATGTGTAATAAGAGATTATAGAATTTTGTAGAGTATTAAAATATAAGAAGCTCTCACATAAATTTATTACTGGTGCTTCTTAAGACCAAAATTGACCCTTTGAGAGTGTATAGAAGAGTAATTGTAATTTCTGTTGTCTTAAGAGATTTGTCATCAAATTAGGGCAAAGAGTTTTTCGTGACAATTTGTAATAAAATGACTGCTTTTTGATAAAAATCTGGAATTTTAAATTACCAATAAATGTCAAAATGACACTGCAATCTGAAAGTTTATCAAAATTACAGTTTACACCTAGTATATTGTGTGAAGATAAGAGTTTGGTAAATACGCTAGAAAATATCAAATTTCCAGTTGCATTTGCAGAGTTCGTATATTTGATGAAAAAATTAATAAAAATCTTCAAATTTAAAAATAAATCAAAATAAAAACATGTCAAATTTGCTATGTTGTAGATGTGAAACACGTCGTGACACAGTAGCCCTGTTGGTTTGTTCCTTTTCAGCTTGCATGGGCATAGAGGGGGTGACGTTACTGTTAGACTAACATCGTTAGCAATGTAGTCGCATTAGCGTGTTTTGTATGAGATTACAAAAATTTAAGGGTGCCAATGTCCTGGTCCAATTGATACCAAAATCGCACGTGAGAATTAAATAAAAGTCGCAATTATTACATAAGCGGTCTTAAACCATTCGAGATCAAAAACCGCTCGCTTGAGGACTAATTATGATTGATCTGGGTCGGTTATGCGTATACAGATATCATAGATTTATGATATTGCGCGCATTTGAGCGAAAATTGCTCATTGTAAATGACTCGATTTGGTATATTCATACTATAAAATACCTTTGGATGCTTTTCCTTGTATTGGAACTAGCCAGTAATGATTGTTACTCCACCAGCAGGAATGATACACAACATCATATACTTTCACGTCACCGATTAAAGAGCTTATTTCGGCACGGGCCGCAACCGTTTCAATACGGTTTTTCCAGGTTTCTGTAGAGGAGAACGAGGACTTTGAACACGGTGAACGGGGGCGCAAATGGGGGTGAAAATTGACGTTCGCGCAGCCCAAAATGGCGCATTAATTTCGTCGAATCCGCTGTCCGTTCGATAACTGGCGAGAGTGGCGTCCCTTCTCTTGTCTGCTGGCCATCGAGTCGCAGCAGAAGAAGTGCGATCGTTTCACTCCATGGATTCCCCTCTATCCTTCTCCGACACCCACGAAACTATACTTTCCGTCTTTTATGTTGGGTCAATTTGGTCACGGTACACTGCGAAACATGGGGCCACTGCACCATGGAAAGAGACCGCACTATACACGCGCCGTACCAAAGCCTGAAGATGGGGTCTTTTGTTTGGGCTTGGCGCTGGATTGTCTGCCCTAATTATCGCCCCATTATGGGTCCCTTTAATTCACTTAAACCACTGAAAGCGTCGTCAAATTGCAAGTCATTAAGACCGAGATTGTTCGAAAACTATATTGAGGAATTTAAGTGTCTAGTGGCTACAGTTAAGCGGTGGTATTTGTTGGTGTATGACATCTACGGTCTTAAGGTACCTTCAGCTTCTCCACGTGCACGTTTGGGATCGTCTCATATCCTTCGAAACAGGTACTCGTTTCTACCTGGCTAGAGAAGCTTAAAAATAGATTTAGGCAGGTATATTGTGGTAAATGTCCGAATATTTGGGACTGACGGTACATTCTACAGGATGGCTAATAGGGCTATTTAGGTAATCAGGTACTTGCTCATGGTCTTGGCTCAAGTATTTTTTTTTAAAGCGTAGCCATTTCGGATTGAAATGGCTTGAGGGCGTAAAGCTTGGAGGCGATTTAGGGTGGTGCGTGTTCATTGTGACACCCTATATAATAAATAACCTGTCGCGGCGGCCTAAAGAAAACCGGCATAAACCGCCGTAAGGTGAGGTGGGTGGCAGGTCGAATTGAAAGGAAAAGGGCCGATGAGTCACTTCTTCTAGCAGGTGTGCGCACTTTTGTATATTCAATAATGTTTCATTTTCTACCTGACTTCCGCAAAACAATATTTTTCTTATACAGTTAAAAACAAGACAGCTATAACGCTGCAATTTTCGAGAAAGATTTCGTCGCGTGTAACAAATAAACAGCTTCCATGGAATTTGTCCCTTGACCTTTGCGGATTCTACATTCCCCGGATTTCTCGGAATTGGCTCAAATCGATGACGTAAATTGCGCGCCCCCGATCCAAGGGATTAATTTTCTTTGTGGGGTGAAAGATACAAGGGAATATCTTTCTCTGAGAGTCTAAAGAACTGTGTGTTTCGAAACTTATTGGAGTATTTAGGACGAGGGCTTGGCTTATGATGTTGAAGCCCTTGAAAATTGTCGACAAATTAATCACGATATTCCATTTCCAGGAAAATTCAACCAGGAATTTTACCATAAATGTCACCATACAATAAGAAAAATTACAAATTAATTATCCTCATTATTCCTATTCTCAGTTGCCCATAAATAAGCCCTTGAACCAAGCTTTAAAGGGCGAAAATATTGAACTGCATATGCACTCAACTCAGGAACACTTCCGTAAGTCTCGCCAAACGATACCGAAGAATATAAATTAGTTTTCCTTGAAGATCTTTCGCCTAAGTCATTCGTAAATACCCTTTTGAGCACCAAGATAAATGACTTACATTTAGAGCTGAAGTACGTGAAAAAACTACATATACATCCAACTTTACATCACGCAAAAATGTCTCCATAAATGTACCCGAAGAATAAGGACCATAATTACAACACATTTTTTCATGCGGCAATTGCCCTCGTTACCGCTCCCACGGCCCGCCCTTTTGAGCCCTAAGCTTTGCAGGAGCTCAAACAAGGGGAAATCAAGATAGGCAATCAACATTACGCGAGTGTATCGGTCTTGACGCGCTTCAAGACTGTTGGCAAATTATCTCTTCGAACACTGGAGACTTAGCAATACATTTGATTAAATCATTAAGATTAAGCAATGGAAAGGGACGTTAAAGGCCTTCCAATGGGAAATTTTGCATACAAGTTAAATTTTCTCTTTAAAGGCTTATATATTCATTTAAATAAATGGAGGTCGCTTTTCTTAGAAATAGAAGTCACTGCGACCACACCGTTGTACTTTTTTTGTATGACAATTAACAATATAGCGATAAAATACAAACTTTTGTTGAGATTGTAATGGATTTAATAAAAATTATGACAAAATTATAAAAAGGACTTTCCTACGTTTAATGTGTATTAACTATATCTCTCCTCATTTTGCGTACGATATTAACACTTTTTGCATAGTTTTCAAGGTTTTTGAACTGCATCGTTGACGTCAAATAAGCACAGTTTCTTGACGAGTTTTCTTATAACTTCACAGTCATTATAACTAATTTCAACGCAATTAACCGGCATATTACAAATTGCAAGTGGTAAACATTGTAAATCAAGAGAGAACTTAATTTAAAAATTGAAATCCGCAGACCAGTGATTTGTTCTTGTTTAACCATTACGCGTCATCTATCGGACAGTAGGACTGGCAATTAAAATAGCAACTTTGCAGATTACTGAAGCGAATCCTGACAATTGCCCATCTAACTTCATATATTCTTCATATGCTACACAAACAAAAAAATTATATAAAATTAAAAAATAGATATTTATCCTATTCTATTTAATTAAGTGTTACTACAAATTGTGCGCCATCTCTCGGTAACTATTACAAGTTTTGATTGAACTCTAGATAACAGCAATTAATATCGATCGACTTTCCCTCTTACTCCTTAAACGACATGACAAACCACCATATGATGAACAGAGAAGGCTGAATGCTGGATTCACAGGAATAGAAAAGCAGATGTTCTAAACGACCAATCAGCTGTTTCCACAGAATTTTTGACAGCTCTAGCGTTTTCTCCGGGGTATCAGAGACAGGCAAGGCTGCTGCCTCCGTTTCAAAGGTAACTTTTCCCATTTTCTTAATGAAAATACCCCCAATTCTCTGGTAAACCGGTCTCCCCAGCTCGGTTTCCCTATCAGGTAATGCAGTTTCCAACAATACCTCCTAAATTGCTGTGAAATCCCCGCACATAACTTCCCTTTTGTCTGTCTAAAAACGACATTTTTCCTTTACTGCGAGAATTCCCGCTAGAAATCACTCGCAATGAGCCCAGTTTATAAATAAACGGAAAAACAAGGAGGAAAGACATCCTGAGTAGTGGTTCATCTCCAATGTAAATCCGTTATTTACAGGGCTATTGCATCATGAAAACATGAGCCTTCCAAACTATTAATGTCAGAGTTTCGTCCCAACATCGCTTTACAGCTCAATAATGGCCCATCATCATGACAACCTATTCGAGAAGCTCGAATCAAGCAACAAAGATACAGTTGAGAATTTCAAACACAGCATCAGAGAACAGTTTTCAAAGGGTAAGAGTTGCACTTTAAAAATATTCATGAAGATTTCATATATCCAACAGTTCAAGAGCCATGGCTCATAAATGGCCTCTACGATTACTATTTGAACAGCAACTCTCTGAGATGCATGGAAATGCTCATCACTCTACGGGAGCCCCATCACTTATTTTTATTTGACAGGTTTGTCCCTTTATTTCCACATTTCTCTGTGTAAATTTTTTTTTCTAGGTTATGCGAATCTATAAAGAACCCAAAAACTGAAGTGAAGGTGCGGGTGCAAGCTTTGACATTGCTGGGGTATATTGCAAGAAGTCAGCCCACTTGGTTGTACTCACTGCCTGAACATGCGCTCTTTAAACAAATTTTAAAGTTTTTAATTGTAAGAGAAATTGTAGTTTCACACAAAATTTTTAGGTTCTTTGTTATAGAATGAAGCTGAACTAATACCCTTAATAAGTGCCCTACTACTCCTAATAATTTTGCTGCCCATGTACCCCTCCTACATAGGAGAGCACTATTTGGATGATGTTTTTGAGATATTTCGGTATAAGTTTGCTTATTATCAAATATCATAATGATATAAATTTGGACATGTATAGGCGTTTGGCCGCTTGGAATTCTCAAGTACCTGGTAAACTTGGTGAGGACCAAATGATCCATCTCCAAGTGGCATTATATGCCTTATTTTTGAGGCTTTATGGCATGTATCCCTGTAATTTTCTCTCATATTTGCGCAGCCAGTTCAGGGATAGAAATGACCCAGTTTTTTGTCATACAATCAAGGTAATTCTAGGAACGACAGCAGAGAGATTTTAAGGCAGTTTTCTTGATTTTAGCCTATGATGGACACTGTCAAAATGCATCCATCACTAGTGACCACATCAAAAGAAAGTGAGACTACAACCGAAAGGTCTGTTTTATTGTAGAATGTTTTATATAGAGCGATAGTTGATGATTTACTGTATATATGTGTGTAGGTGGAAAAAGATGGGGGTTCATGATGTCATTGTAGAGTGCGAGCGCTTCAGTTTGGACATGACTGACAGGTGTCCGCATGACACCTGTCAAAATACGACAGAGTTCCGATCAAGGTCTGGAACTATGAACTCGACTGTGGGCACTGGAGCTGCCAATGGTGAGCAAAAAATATTGTCTATGTTTTACAGAAATTGTACACTTTGTGGTAAAACAGATAAGGACTAATTCTATTTAGGTGGACCACCCTGACATATGTTATTCTAACTTGAAAGTTTATAGTTAAACTTATTTCTTGGTACCAGCAATTGAATAATTTTTTATATTGTTACATATCTTATTACAGAATTGTCATATCACCAGCAAAATTTGCGAAGTTTGGCATCGTTACAAATGGGCAGTGAGGAAGGTTTCTCGCCCAGCCAAGTGTACCAACTGAAGGCTCCCATAAATGAGGCCACTGGAGTCACCCATCGCCACATACAAGGCTACATCAACCGCACCAGCTACCCCCTACCTCAAGAGGGTTCTCCACCCGAGGCAGCCATTGAAGCCACCCCAGAAACCACTCCAGTTCGTGTAAGTTCCTACACTATTACTGGATTTGTTTTCTTTTGTGTGTGTGTCTCCCTCCCTCATCATCATCACCACCATACGCGTGCGCTTTCAGGATTTCACCCCCGCTCCGATGCCAACAAAGTCGAATGTGGCGCGTGCACTGACATCATTCCGATCAAACTCGGGTGGGTACATTGTGAGCGGCACGCCGACTAATAGTGTGCCCTCCTCACCCATGCGCAAAGAACCCTCACCCTTCGTATTTCCCGCGCAGGGGAGCGTCACACTGAGCCAGCATCTGGCCCACAGGTTGACGCAAGAAAGACAGGTAATTGCGCTTCATCACACTCATCAGTTTGTCCTTGTTTTGCTTGCAATTTCCCTAATTAGTTTTCCAAAAAAAAATGACAACTTCAAATTTTTACATCATTTAACAACATTTCCGAGGCAAATATTAACGAGCAAATGTCAAAATTTGAGTCAGATTTAAGAGTAAATGTGAAATGCCACGTTGTCGTTTTTCTGATTTAAATAAATAAGGGCTTTCTTAATTATTATACAATGTCCTTTCGGCTTAGAAATTTAACTGATGAGAACTAAATTTGTTTATAAAAATATAGCAAAGGAAAAAAGGAAAAACTGGACAAAGCTTGTCGTAATAAATGGTGAAAAAACCTCCTCAAGTTTATTGAAATTGGGCTAAAATCTAACATGACGCTCATCAGTTTATTCTCGTTTTTTTTTTGCAAATTCTACGTCATTGTCACTCAAATAATCGATCACTAGATCTCAGAGTTGCCAACGAAACCACCCCCGAGCAGTCCTTTGAAAATATTGCAAGGAGAATCTAGCAGAGCATTACGGCCGGAATCACCAATTAGTCAAGAAGACGAGGAAGTGTCCTCGATTTCTGCCAGTCGATCTGAAACCAACAAAAAAGTAATTTCCAGATATTGCGACAGCATTCTGCCGGATATCGACGATTGTAATGCTTTTGTTTGAGTGTAGAGAGGGTTTTACAAAGTTAAAACTTGCAGCCTCAGATTACAACAAAGAGGAGGACACTGAACATGGATCTCCGTGTACTGCCGGAGGTCTGCACATGCCCAATTCCAGATCAATTAACAGTTTCAAAAAGAGAATTCGCAGACTTCGCTATCACAGCCAGTGCAACCCTGAGCTAGATGGAGTAGAATTATCTACTGGAAGCAGCCCTGGAAACGGTGATACTTCCTGCTAAAATCAACGTAAAAATAACAATAATTTAACATTTAGGAATGCCTTCCTCGAGTAATTCCATAGTGCGTAGAGCCAACTCCTGTCCGGACATCAAAAAAAGCCCGCATCCCACCCACAAAGGGAACAAAACAAGACCATTTTACGAGACAGACGAGGAAACTATGTCCGAAGACCAGTCCAATGGTTTATGTGAGGAGAGAAAGAAGCACAAATCAATGAATTCGGCTACACAGACTGAAGTGTTTTGGCCTATGCCTTATGAGCACCTTTTCCTCAACATTTTCCCTTCTTTGAAAGAAGAATCAGCCGAGATTAAGCCGAGCCCAGTACCCAGTCCTGCGCCGGTGCTCCATCAAGTAATGGATCCATACAGGTAAGAGCAGGTTGTAATATAAACATAAACTTGGAAAATCTTCCAATATGTGCAATAAACACATTGCTAAGTTTTTTTTACATATTGTCAGGCCCTCGTTGTATGATATTCTGGACAAATACATCGACAACACTGTTGCGACCATTGACAACAACCACTCCCTGCGCGATCAAGTGCAGCTAATCCACCAGCATTTCTTGTTCGAACGACACCGGCGCGAGACTCATGCATACAGAAATCGTCGGTTGTTATCAGACGCCAAAAATACCCGCCTTTTGGAGGAGTACAATTCTGCTCTGGTACTTTAACCAACCCATAAAAATCCATGATTTACTTATGGAGAAATTTCAGAGAGACCAGGTGCAACTGGAACAAAAAGAAATTGACGACTTGCGCGAGCAGCTGGAAGACTATCGCAAAGTAGTCGCAGAGCAGCAACGAGTCTTGCAAAATTCCTGGAATTTTCTTAAGGAAAAGTGCGATCATGTGGAAGAGGAGAACGGGGACCTGCAGGAAATCAAGAAGAAAATGGAATGTGATGTTGCGGCTTTCAGGAGCCAATGCGGGCTTATTGACAAGCAACGGCAGCATGCGGAAGCGGCTGTTTTAGATGCCTTAGCCGACGGCAAAGTAAGAGAGAAACTTAAACCTTTTTGTTTTTCACTTTCTTCTAAATTAATAAAACATTAATATGTCCCCAGAGCTATTAACAAGTGATACCATAATAAAATGTTAAAATTTTGCTTCTAGATTGCACGAGAACAAGCGTTAGCCGGAGACAAATTCCGGCAACAGCTCCAACGTGTCAATGGTGACCTTCTGGTAATGGGCGAGCTCCAAGTGAAATACCAAGAAAAACTGGACAAACTGCTTAATAAGAGCCAGTCGGATGAAGGAATGCGTCAGCTTTCCGAAACTTACAGAGAGGAGCTAAAAGGTCTACAGCAACAAATAGATGCAAAAACTCTTGCCTTGGACGCCTATAAAGCGCGCTTAACCGAACTGGAGCACTCCATCAGCGCCAAAGACGAGATAATCGCGGGTCAAAAACGTACCCTTACGGCCGCCAGCCTGGAACGCGAAGCCGTCTTGGAGGCTGTGGAGAGCAAGTACCAATCGCAGCTGGCTATTAATCGCGTTTTGGAGGAGCACGTGTTGGAGCTGAGACAAAAGTTGGAGGTGGAGATTGCGCGTCGACGCACTCAATCACCAGACACATCCAGCTGTCAAGAGGTACAGACCACGCAGCATTCATCGCCACTTTCAGCGTCGCTCGCCTCCTCCGAAGGCAGCGCTGTCATGCAACAGGAACTGAAGAATTTGCAGGTGAGAGCCTGCCATCGCCTTTCTTAAGACAATAAGGTTGACTAATTGGTTTGATTCCAGATGTACGTGGACCAAGAGGGAAGTTCGAATGAGCAGACCAATCAAGGCAAAAACGACTGATTTTTCACTAGGGCTACTAGATTTTACCATTATTATTACTCTTAAAGAATTTATTGTTTAGTATTGTAAGCATTAAAGATACTGATGTTGAGCAATGGGAATTTCATTGATATGCACCAGTGGAGATACTGACAGACACACTCTTGTATTAGAAACACTCCATAAATAGAATTAAAAAAAAAACAAAATAAAAACATGCACAAATAAAAATACGATGAAAGTGGGGGATTACCTCCCAATTACTCGCCCTGGCCTCATTTCTGGAATATTGGAAAACTTCCTTTTATTTTTATTTGCCCATGTGGTGAACCGTTCTCCTAAGGTGGCTGCACACATCATCAACATATTGACATCATTTTCGGCTTGATGTGCGCGAATTGCTTTTTGTTTGGTCAGTCTTTCATATACATCTATTAACTTAAAACTAGTACTGAAAATCATAGCCAATGTTACCACAATATTCAATTAAATTAGAACTTAAACTCACTCAAAATGTAAATTTCTTTTAGATATTGGCATGCAAGACTTTTTGGCAATATTAACAATCTCCTTAGAGGGTGCACTCACATCCCCTTCTTTAGCTTTCCTCTTTGGTGTTGTCTCATTTATTTTCTGAACCTCCAAAGGCCGTTTATTCCCTTGTAGCTTCTTCTGAACTTCATCAAAGTCATCCATAACCTTACAGAGCAGCTCATCAAAACCATCTTGAAATTCTAGTGGAACTTCTTCAGTATTTTCAACAAAGCTCCTTTCATGTAACTCTTTAAAAGCTTCTATTGAGTCAATGCACTCAATATCTTTCACCAAATCAACTCCAGTTTTCAAAATTGCACTTCGTAATATTGGGAAATCAAACTTATTCCCATAGTGAGCAACTAAACATACTGGCTTAGGACTATGCTCTAGGAAGTTATTCATCATTTCAACTGTCATGCTTGTGAATGGGGCCAAATGTTGAAGAGTGTCGTTGGACAAATTTGTAATCTTTTCACTGTCAGCAGAGACAAGTTTTTGAGGGTTAAAGCATAGTGTCAGTTTGTTTTGAACTCTAGGGATTACTCCCAGGTTTAAATGATCAGCCAACACTGTAGATATAGTGAGCTCAGTGATCTTAGTTTTGTTACCCTCGTAAAAAGGTAGGCCTGTAGTTTCTAAGTCTAGGAAAGCGAAGGTCTTGATTGGAAACATAGTTTGGAGCCCCCACGGCAAAGCGTTACGACGCAAGAACGTTAATAGCATGGGGGTGGCAAGGAAAAAGATCAGGCGGGCATTTTTGATTGATATTAACCGTTTTAAAAAAGTGGTAATAAAAATTTAAGAGTGAAGATTAAGCTAAACTTTAAAAACAATAGAAGTTTTCTTTTTGGGGGGATTATGGGTTATTTCAATTATCGTCAGGTCGATTTTGAACCAATAAAAGCTGTTTTTACTGACAACATTGACAATGTCAACTCGAATTTTGAAATAGTAAAGAAAAAGAATATCTAATTGAATGGAAAGTCAATGTTTCGCAAAAAATAGTTTAGTTTGGAATCTTTAGTATTTATGCAGAAGCAGATATCAGAGATAATACAACTACAAGGGCAATTACAAAATGAAAGTTCGAATACGGTAAAAATTCCAAATCTGTACGGAGCTTAGTCATAGTCTCTCTTTGTCGGAACGCCTTTATAAAACAAAGAGAGTGCTGAAATACATCCAATCCGGGTAACACTTATGTTGTTTTGTCTCATACCTCTTTCACCTCATTTTTGGTCGTTTTGTCAGTGAGTTTGGACGTTTCGACTTGCGTTTGCGAACGAAATAAAGGCGAAAAGAAGCCCTAAATTTTCCAGGTCGATTGGAAAAACTGCCGCGCGTACTAAAGGAATTTTCGTTTCAGTGTGTCCCTTGAAAATCGTATGTCCATCCAGAATTTAAACACATTCGGTGAGTCCACGTTAAATACGCCAAAAATAACAACATGGCGTCTTGGGCTTTTTCATGGGCGATTCCAGGCCTTTTTGCACTGCAATTGTCAAGCATATTAACGTTAAAACTATTGCCCCCTCACTACAAAGCAGATTTTTCCGTTCTTGCTACTAAAAGGCGCTAAAAACTTAACTTTTTGAAGAAGCTCATAAATCATCAGCAATAATTGATTGAATGGGGACCTCATTTGAGGCCAAACTTATTGATTAAACAATCCCTTGACCTCATTTGATCTCATCATTTATTTCGTTTTTGCAGACCCCTTTGCTGATGCCAGTAAGGGTGCTGATGATGACGTACAGGACGGACTAGTCCATATTAGGATCCAGCAGCGGAACGGCCGTAAAACCCTAACTACAGTGCAAGGGCTCTCTTCTGAGTATGACCTAAAGAAGATAGTGCGAGCCTGCAAAAAGGAGTTTGCTTGCAATGGGACTGTGATCGAGCATCCTGAGTACGGTGAGGTGTTACAGTTGCAGGGCGATCAGCGAGAAAACATCTGCCAGTGGCTCACTAAAGCCGGATTGGCTAAGCCTGATCAGCTCAAAGTGCATGGTTTCTAAGCCTTTAACATGTCAGCCCCGCTCTGCAGATTTCTTTCGTCACATCAACCGCAAAATTGTTAGTAGGAGGCTCGTCAACTGTACAATAATAATACATTTTATATATGATTGTGCCTTTGTGTCGTAAATATATTAGTTGTCGTCATTAGATCTGTGTTCGCAACGATTTTAATGTTGACCGTCGTTCAGTTTTTCTCGCAATAAACATGTTTCCAGCTATTTTTCAGAGTTTTAATTTTCAATTAAGTGTTCAAATTTTCAGATATACTGCGTAAAAAATCAGAAAATTGAAGATATGGCAGCGCTGCTAGTAGTGCCAATTTTATGCGTCTTTAATGATACTTAAAATTTATGCTCAAATTGAATTATTAACCTAAACTGAACATTGCTTATTCTAAATATCTAAAGATCGTTTTTAAAACTATAAACCTGCTAAAATCTATATCTATACATGAGTTCGGATAACATAACATCTCGAATCCAAAGCATAACCTCACTTAAAAATCTGAAACTTAACATTGCTTTTGGAGAGCTTTTTTTGACTTCCAAAAATGAAGAATTTAATTCATCTTCTAACAAATGCCCAATCATTTCTGGTAAATCCCAACTTATTGTCAAACCATACAATTATTCGGCAAATTTTAGCGAAATTTACCACCCCAACCTAAGACCCTACATTTCATTTTGGGAAATGAGTCTTGCGACCTGGACTCAACAATTTCAGCCCTAGTTTTGGGATATTTTATCCAAAAAACACACCCCAACGAGGCGGTAATTCCCTTATTAAATGTAACCAAAGAAGACCTTATGTTACGCACTGAAAACTGTTATGTGCTTGAGAACGCTGGAATTTCTCTATCACATTTAACATTTCGGTAAGCTCCATAAACACAGAAGGCTTTAAGGGTAACTTAATAATTGCAGGAACGAGGTGTCTTTCGAAAATATAGTTGGAAAGTATTTAGTGAAAGTCTCTCTGGTTGATCATCATATTTTGTCCAAATGTGACTGCATTTTTGAGCAGTTTGTAACACAGATCTATGATCACAGACCTGTTGATAAAAGTCACGTTTGGAATGAAGATAAAGTGAAACTTCGCATAGAATTTGTAGGGTCTTGTTGTACTTTGATTGCTGATGAAATTTTGAAAACCAATGAAAATCTCCTGAGTTCAGCATTAGCATATTTGTTATACCGTATGAGCTATTTTCTTGGTAGTACAAAGAAAATTATTGTTCAATATTTGGGATTTCAGAAGTGATCATCTATGACACCATAGCACTGAAAGTCGAAAATCACAAAGCTACAGTTTTGGACATCCAGGTGGCTGAAAAGCTCGAAGAGCTCTTTAATTTCTCAGAAGATAGAGAGGGGATTTTTGATAAGCTATGGCGAGAACATAATAACATTTCTCATCTCACTCCTCATCAATTACTCAAAAAAGATTTAAAACTTGTTGAAGGAGTTTACATACCAGGTCTTCCCATACTTGCTGAAGATTACTTAAAGCTAGAAACCGCATTGCACGCCATTGAAAGTTTTGCCTGTGAACACGAGGTGCTGAGTAAACTTTAATAGGTGCTTGAAACCTTAAATAATGTCTATAGGTCTCGTGTTTGCTGCTTATAGGTTTGGATGCTTCAAATGGGACCATAAAACGAGATTTGGCAATTTACTTTAACAGTCCAGAAGACGGATTGAAGAAAACCTTACTGGAGGTTTTAGAAGGAGCAAACTGCAAGCTGGAGAGACGCCATACCAAGTTCCCAGATAAAATTTTGTTATTTCATGTGCACAACATCGAATTGTCTAGAAAACAGTTGGTTCCTTTGGTGAAAAGAGCGTGGACTATTTCAAGAAAATAAAGAAAAACCACAACTAGTATTTTTCATATTACTTATTAAATTACATGATGATAAGGAGCAGGAGTAGGAACGCTCATCAAGGGGGAATTAATATCAATATCCATTTCAGTGGGTAAAGTCGTTTCTTCCTGCGTATTAATCTTCTCCTGTAGCAATTTATACAAGTTGTGCACCTTTTCACTATGTTGATGAGTAGGGGCCACAGTTTTAAGTAGTGTGTGTAGCCGACTTGCTGGCAATTTATGGTGCACATACCTGCAAGCTCCAAATTTAATAAATTAAGACTTCCAAACTTGTGTGCAAGCTCACCACAAAAGCTTCAAGAGATGTCGCGTCACATTGTCCCTTTGCAGGCCTGCAGAGAAGAACTCATCAAACAAAGCAGTACAGAAATCTTCTGCTTGAAATTCATCAGGATTTCCAATCAGGGAGTGCACAAGGGAATGTAAAAATGGGTCCTCAAAGGCTCTATTATCCTTACAATTAGCCAAAACAGTTAAAATCCTCAACAAACCCACGCGATCCTTTGATTTTGCCACATGGAGTGTATAATACATGGCAAGAATGCTAGCCACACTGCTGTCTTGGATGTAAGCTTCTACTGCATCAGGCAAAGGACCTGCATGCTCTATGACAGTAATTGCTGCCTCTCTCTCATCAGGTGGTAGTTTGCCTGACAATTGCCGTACCTATATAATGAATCTTCACAAACTTATTTATAAAAATTGAAATAACTAGACCTGATCATCCACCATGAGACTCATTAAAGCTGGAAGGAACTTTGTAACAACCTGACTATCAAGCTTTGGTTCTTTAAAATCTTGAGAGTCAATCATAACCCAGGCACTCAATCCTAATGCGAGCATCCTCAAGAGCAATATTAAAATTGTATTATCCTGAGAAACATTGAATTGTATCGTACCCCTGAGGTTGGCCAATCTCTGAAATCACTCCTTACCCTTGGCATGCTCTCATTGTGAATCAAATGCTGCAATATCTTAATGGCAGACAAGGCTAGGAAGTTAATGGCATAAGGATCGCAAAGTGTCATAGACAAGTCTCCCAAAACCTGTTCCTGCCCTCTCTTGACGTTGTCCAAGAAACCCTGTAGCTCCCTTGACCGTTTAATATCCACGTTTTTTTCGCGAATGCACGCGTCAAGACACCAAGTGAATTTATGGCATGGATCAATAGAAATGATATCCTGCACTTCAAGGTCATGAAGGGCCATCAGAAGCTCAGCCCTTAAAGTGCAGTAATGTACGATTCTAGTCCGCAGGAAAAGAGTGCGCAAGAATTGCAGCACCATATCATAAAGCTTCACACTGTTACCGATCATGTGAGCCAGTTTCTGCACCACCTCACCTTGCCTACGAACCTAAGTAGAAATATTATGCATTTTGTTTTTTTTTTAATAAGTTTGTAGTTATTACCTTTGGTGAAGGTCCAAAGAACTGGGTGCTTAAATTCTGATGGTCAAAGAGGACATTTTCTTTTTCGGTTATGTACTGACTTAACAATGGGGAGACTTCATCTCCAAATAGAGACTGATTGTCTTTCCATATTTGACGTTTAACCTCAGTGTCTACACATTCATTTAAAATATATTGTTTTTAATAGTGAAATTAAAATTAAGTACTCACCAGTATCATTATACAATTCCCTATCCCTCACCAACACCTTCAAATAATGATCATCGATTTGAGGAATATTCTTCAAAATTGCCATCACAATGGGCCTCATTGCCTTAACTTTAATAACTGGAAAACTTTTCTGCAACAATTCCCTTAATTTATTATCCCGCTCTTTCCCCTCCAGCTTCCCAATCTCATTGATATGAGTTGTAAGCTTCTCACGCAGAGCCTCCACTACAGACATGTGAAAATCCAGTCTCCTCACACCATGCAAATCTAGCAATGGAAGCATGGGCCGTAGAGAAGGCAGTAGAATTCCATTTGTCACCTGAGTTTAGTAGAAATAAGGGTACCAGATAAAATGAGGCGCTATTAATTACCTGGAACTCTTCAATGGCTTTCAGAGGATCTGTGCAGCTTGTGAGAGCAGCTTTTAGGTAGGAGGGCCCTTGGACTTTTAAGGCTTCCAAGGGAAAATCGTTGGTTTTCGTAGCAGACATTGTATTTACTTAGTTAAACATTTTATTAAATAAAGGTAAATTGCAATTAAAAATATATTCAACTTTTTTGAGGTTATGTTGTTTCTTATTTGGTTTTTGTATGAGTCTAAGTTTTTGTTTTTCCACAATGTTGCCTAAAAATCTTTGGCAACTCTGCATTGAAAATATATGTTGTCTTAACGTCTATATTTTTAAAAAATAATTAAATAATACCAAAGTTAATTTGAAAATAGAACATTTTGCAGCTCAAATATATGGCAACTTTTTTTATAATGATCATACTAGTCATTCGCTCAACATTAACAAACGAACAAGTAAAAATGTTAGCTTTAATATATAAACTGCTGTCTACGTCAAGTCAAATGATCTTGCTATTACCTGATGTGTTCAGATTATATTCCATCTCTCTCTATGACATATTTTGAAAAAAGACAAAATCATATTCTTAGCTTAAAATATTATTTGCTGTCAAAATACGAAAATTAAATTTTAACGGCTTTCTTGTAACTGTTTTGACGTATCTGTTTCTATTGTGTATAAAATCGTCTTACGTTCAAAATATCTAGGAAAAAAGTACAATTTCCAAGTTTTAAACTGACTTAACACCCCAAAAACGACTGTTTATCCCAAATTCGTCGTTCCAAAGACCTTCACATAGCGCCTTGCATGTTAAACAACAAACTAAACAAAACCCCGAACATGGTAAGGAGCAAGAACGAGCCCCTCACGTCGAGGCGAAAGGTGTCGATGGTAAAAAATGGGGTCGGCAATAGAATCAGCAAGGCCCTAACTCGGCCCTTGCCAAGCACATCAGCTCCAGCCTACAATATTAAAGTCATTGTTCGGGTGAGACCTCCCAATGACAAGGAATTACAAGAAAACTATCAGTAAGTTGCACAAAGCCAATCTTCTTGTAACTAATTAATTTCTATAGCAATGTAGTGAAAGTTGTTGACAACCAAACACTAATTTTTGACCCCAAACAATCGGATGATCCATTTTTCTACCATGGAGTGGAACAGAAGCGCCGAGATTTGCTCAAAAAGGCAAATAAAGATATAACTTTTAACTTTGATAGAATTTTTAGCAACACATCCACAAATATGGAGGTTTTTGTTAATAGCACCAAAAGTCTTATTGAGACTCTAATGGAGGGATGCAATTGCTCTGTGTTTGCTTATGGGGCCACTGGGGCTGGAAAGACTTTTACCATGATTGGTATGTCTTGACTATGTATTTAATGTTATATGGTAGTTATTTAATTCAACCTCTATTAGTCACATACTCAAAGGTAGTTTATCACTCTATTTTTCTTTATTGTTTTTTTTAATCTATTTTGAACTTTCTTGAAAATATTATCTGTTTTTTCCACCAAAATACAGGTAATTCTGAACACCCTGGTATCACCTACTTGACTATGAAAGAACTCTTCGATCGCAAAGAAGAACTAAGTGCTGAACGTGACTTCAAGCTGATGGCTACCTATATTGAGGTGTATAATGAGCTGGTTAAGGACCTACTCAATGCCGGCGTCTCTTTGAATCTGCGCGAAGACGCCAAATATGGTATAATCTTCTGTTATTCCCCTCGCTGCTTTTTTTAATGGTTTTTTACCCTAAAGGGGTTATGATCCAGGGAGTTAAAGGACACAACATTCACAATCCAGAGCAGTTGTTTGAACTGTTAGAACAGGGCAATAGAAGGAGGACGCAACATCCTACAGATTCCAACGCAGAGAGTAGTAGGTCACACGCCGTGTTTCAGGTGTATATCCAGATGACTTCGAAGACTACCAAGGAGGTAATTGATTAGGTGTTTTGGTTGTTGGCCCTTTTTGTAGTCTTTATTGAGTAATGTCACGATTTGAACTCGATTTTTTCACGTATAGTCTTTCTGATGTAGGTGAGCAGAGCCAAATTAAGCATGATTGATTTGGCAGGCAGTGAGAGGGGTAGTGCCACGGGTTTCGCAGGAGCTCGTTTCAAGGAAGGAGCAAATATCAACAAGTCCCTTTTAGCCCTTGGAAATTGCATTAACAGTTTGGCAGACGGGCACCGTCACGTGCCCTACAGGTACGCAAAGTCAGCTTCATTATTACATAATTATTACATTAATATTTTTACTTTTTAAAGAGATTCTAAATTAACCAGACTGTTGAAGGACAGCTTGGGTGGCAACTGCTTTACCATTATGATCGCCAACGTGTCGCCCTCTTCCGTGTCCTTCGACGACACTTACAACACGTTAAAGTATTAGGGACGCTTTTTGCCATATTTGTTCATGTGATAATGTGATATGTTTTGCAGGTATGCGACTCGAGCTAAAAAAATCAAATCAAGTCTAAAGAGAAACGTGATTAACGTCGACATGAACGTTGACCACTGTATTCAACTGATGGAGAATCTGCAAACCGAAAATTCTGTCCTCAAGGTGGAAAACGCAGGACTGAAACAAGAAATCGAACAATTGCGAACCGAATTGCTTCGAGTCCGGAATGCTCCGGAAGCTGTTGTTGAGCATCAGTCTCCTACTCATTCGTCACTGTCTACTCCCTTAAGGGTAGATTCTATGAACATTGTGGAAAGCAAAAACTCAAAATTGTTAAAGGAACTGGTGGCGGAAAAAAAAGAGCTTATGGAGCGCGAATTTCACCTCCAGAGCTGTCAACTTGGTATTACCTTGAGGCGGTAGGTTCAATTGTCGCAATTTTGGCAATTCTCAGTCTTTGCTAATTGATTTCCTTTGACTAGGGAACAGAAAATGGGATATGAGGCGCGTCTAAGCGTGCTCTACGTAGATACGCCCACCAAGGACGAAGCGCGCAGAAAGCTTAAGGAACAGGTGCAACGTTACGAAAAGAGGGAGTTGTGTACCAAAATGGAAATTGACGAGAATAGGAAGAAGCAGCAAATCGTCGATGACCGCATTAAAGATTTGGTGGAGGCGCATGAGAATTTGAGCGGCGAATGGAAAGAATGCGAGACTGAAATGAAATGCCTGACATTGACATATGAGGTCAGCTTTTGTAGCAGATTTTTCTGCATAATTGCCGAATATCTTAATTTATAAAACCTTCTTTTTTTAACCATCACAATGGTCTTGAATTTCAATTTTTCATGTTTCGTTCAGTGGTCTAAAATTATAAGGACGATAATCTAAATTTCCTAAATTTCTGAATTATAGCGTGACTTGGCTTTACGCGAAAAGACTATTGTCGTGGACGCATACCGCAACCACGCCTCCCTAGTCGAAAATATGGCAGAATTCATGACTCCCCTTTTTATGGCGGTTGGAGGGGCTGACGAGGCTCCCGAACGTATCAAACGCCAACACAAAGAGCTGGTAGCGGCCTACGAGGGGAAAAAAGGCCTCCGTTGGCCAGATGAAGACAATTTGCCGGAGTTCGATTCCGGTGAGTGTTCAAGTTGCATCAATTTGGTTGGCCAAAACAGAAATTTCCAGGTCTGAGCACGGTGATTAGCGCACACAGTAGCGAAAACACGAAACCGGCCAAACGTAAAATCGAGACCGATGGTCAAGTCTCGTTTGACTCTACTTTCACTCTCCAAAATTCTGCGCCAACGAAGGCGCACAGTGGATCGAGTACCTCGACGGGAGTGGCCAAAGGTGGGGAATACTTTGAGCATGGCGTTCTCGAGATTTTATACGGATTATTTTTGACGTCGGACATTTGAACAATAAGTAATGTTGCTACTACAAAATTTGATCTAATTGCGTTTTTATTTCGAAAAAAAGTATCCGAAAAATCTTTGTAGAACGAATGCGACCTTTGTTTAAATCCCATATGAATTCCATTTCGATTTTAGGATTCAAAAGCCCAGCGAATCGAATGCCTAAAATGTCGCCCAGAAAACGAATCCAGGTCCGGACCTCGCCCCGTCAACAATTTAGGCCTGTCAGTGTTCGAACCATAGCCAATTCTAAGAAGGGTAAGTAAACGACAATACCGCTTTTGTATACCAAATGCGTGGTTGCCACGGAAATCGTTATTGTTTCACACACCAACATGACAGTTAGTGTAAACAAAGGAAGGCTGCTACGTTGCCAACAGTTCTGTTATGTTTTTTAACGGATTATGATGAGGATTAATCTTCAATTAAATATTGTATTTTCTATTTGAGGCTGAAAGAATCAGTGCGAGCAAATGAAAAAGGCGAAGTAGTCGAAAATTTTATATTGACGTTGAATAGCACAAAAAGAGGTTTTATTTGGCGGTGTGGTTGGTTTTTTCTTGTATTTAAAAAGAGTTGCAATGTTGCCGCTACTTCCAATTTAAACCATTTCTAGGGGCGCCTAAAGCAATGCCGGAACGACCGAGATTTAGGATGTAAAACCGTTTATGGGATGAGGTCATATACTAGCGATGGATTAACGCTGTTTCTCAAATCTTGTATATGTTTATTGTAGATATTTATGCCGAACTGTCCCCGATAACTTTAACGTGTATAATACGTCAGGGGATTTGTTCTAGAGTTCTACACTCGCAGTTTCCGATAAGTTTTTATTTTTTTTTAATATATATTTATAACGCCATTTTGTTTAAATATGAAAGATATTTTATCAGTAGGTTGAGATTGTCTGATTTTTGTAGTTCACTAGCTCCTCCCACCTCTTCTCTAACTGCTATTTAATTGGTTATACACTTCAATAGCCTTAATAAGTATCTGTTGGATGGTATCAAGACGAGAATACGAGCGCATTTTTCGTGCTCTCACCACCGGCGTTGTTTGAACCCTTTCCAGTAACATCAGCAGTCCTAAAGTTATAACTGCGGACAGCAACACCGATCCTAAAAAGTTTCCTTTTGGTCGTTTTCAGCCCATTTTCAAAATCTTACCTAACATCACCAAAGGGAGGAAGTAAGGAGGCATCCATATGTGTCCATGGCTATCCGTTGCGATAATTTCGCAATGGGGGGGTACCTGCGGCGGAGGGAAGTAGTATGGATAGGGCAATTTTTGTTCATGGATGTACACGGTATTTGGGGCGAAAGAACGTTCTTTCTGTAAGGAAAAACTTTGTCAGTTTCGAAAGGTCGTCTGTCAGGTTCAAATGTTACCTTTTCTATCATGTTTTTCTGTCTGATGATCAACGATCTTCACCCAAATATAATGAAATTTACTATGAATTTTGCCATTAAATGTGATGCTTTTGATGATTTTCATACCTTGTGAGTCCATTATATTTGGTTACAACTCATATATGACACGCAAATTTCCTGTATTATAAAATAAATTGGGCCACTGATTAAGTATTGTTCTTGTGACAGGTTTCAATCAAGAGATTTTTTGATAACATTGCGACGTCGTAATTTACCTAAGGTTACTAAAGATCTGAAACTAAACGGAGTTTTAGCCTCTTGCAGTATAGGGCTTTACACCTCTTTTCTAAATGTTCAATATAACGTGTTAAGCTGAAGACTTATCATTACTTCACTACATGTAGCAGTTCAGCAATAAAACACAATCTCATCCAAAACATTTATTACAAAGTAAAAATTATATACATCCAAATTCCCGCATCCATCGCCTGTCGACCTTCCCACACACAATTTATCTCATATTGGACATTCTTTTCTGCTTCCGCTCCATTTTCTTCTGTTTTTTGTCATTCACTTCCAAGTTCTGGGGGGCTGCCTGGAAGAAATATGGAGATAAAATGTTTTTCCATGCTATCCAACCAAACCGCAGTGGAGCTAACAGCCATAAGAGCCAAAAATAGTTGGAAAGGAAGGCAGAAAGCAATTGACAGCCTGCAGTAAGGATTATTATATCCTTAACATTCCTATAATTAACCCAATGAAGTGGTTTATTTCACGAGAATCTGATAAACATACTCAGCAATGCCTCCTTCCATGTTCAGGTCATTACCACTGTCCAATAATTGCCCATTTTCCGAGTACTTTGCCTGAGCCATATAGGCCATGAATTGGTGTGCGGCAATGTATACTGCAGTTGAAAATATGTAGAGAAGCTGCAATTTTTTAATTAAAATTGAACGATTTTGCTGAATAGGGAAACTGTAAGCTTACAATATTTATGGTTGAGCTATAAAACACTAAAATGGCAAGTGATAGAGCATTGGTAACCATAGCCATGTTTCGATAAAAGGTTAAAGTGGCCTGATTCTCTTCAACTATAGTTTTGGCTCCCTTGGTGGCCTGCTTTCCCTTCTGTGGAGGCTGAAGTATACCGTGTGAAGAACATTTTGAGCGGATAAAGTTACTTACCGCCATTATTTTCAGGCACTTTCTGGGTTGAATTCAACTAGTGGCTGGGTAAATGTGGCCGTTTAAGTCAAGAATTCATTTTAGCACCAGAAATTTGGTTGTAATTCGAAATTGAAAAAGAGAAACTTCCAACTCACCCAAAAACCACACGTTGTTTACATTTTTGACGGTTAGTAGTCAAAATCATCTGTGAACGTTTATAGGAATGTTTAACCTAGAAAGGGAGATTTTTTAGATTTATCTACATAGTGGAGTAGATAATGTCGAGAATTTAGATTATTTTTAAATAAAACACGTGCTTGTCTGAGAATGGGTATCACATTTATTTGGTGGTAATTAGGTTTTCAGTTTTTTTAATATAATTTTTGTTCAGTAAAAAACCGCGTCTACGAGTAATTATGTATCGTTGTCTTTACACAAAGTAGTCCAAAAACTCTTAAAATTCGTCTAAACATTGTTGGTTCCTTTGAAGATTACATTAGTTGTGTCCGTAATTTTGTTACTGCTACTGAGAAATACATTCTAACAATAAGTAACACTTGAGAACAGAAACATATTTAACTAAACTATAAAAACTAACCGATTTTCAAGAGAACTGGAAATATTTCAAATGAGAAAATACACCCAGAATTTATTTATATTCCAGTTCTTTTGAAGTATCCAAAATATTAAGCAGTAAATAAACGGTAAATATACAAACATAAAATTGGTTTCGTATATAACTTGTTCCGGAAATATTTTCACTTGAGCGCAACCTTAAAATACTTTACAGGGTGTCTCAAATATTTCGAATTGACTTTTCCTTCAGAGACCTTCCATATAGCTCCAATCAGATTTTTAGCTGTTGAAACAATTATTTGCTCCTTTACCATGGAAAAATTACTATACACATATAATTTTACATTATTTACAAAAAAATGTTAGATTGTATCCTGCCTTTGCTCTATTCAATAGAAGGATCTCACTTAACGACACTCTCCTCCATATCACAACGCCGTCTCCAACACCGGTCCTCATGCGCTCAAAGTCCCTCCCCCCTCAATTCCGGCGTCGATTAGGGGCGCGGTATCCGCCCCTTTGCTCGGACTTGATTTGTGCTCCATCCAAGGGGCCTGGGGCAGCATGGCAAGTTCCGAGCTGTCTCCAAACTTAACTGACTTTCGTGGTCCTCTATTCACCAATGCAGGTGTCACCTCTACTCCATTGGCACCGAAGCCGGTGGGCGAGTGAGTGGGCGTGGCCTTCTCAAAGTAGAGGGTTGGCTTGCGATTGTGCGAGCTCAAATAACTGGTGGCCGTCGGTTGAGTGGTGCTATACTGGATGTTCGGCACCCGCATTATTTCGTCGTCGATTGCCCTTCCCCTGCCCGCTTGGTATTCTTGATACTGGGACACTACGCACAGCAGAGTATAAATCTGGTAACGTTTGAGGTTAGGTTAGATAGTCAGTTTTGGGAAACACTCACATTAAGGGTATTAAGGAAGAAATCCATGGTGACGAAAATAGCAACGATGGGATTCCATTTGAGCTGTAGTGCAACAAAGCAGTAAATAGGATTCGTCAATTTCTCAGGCAGTTACTTACTGCGTTCACGATCAGCTCATGAGTGACGTAGATGATGTCGCTGATTGTGAAGAAAGTCATGTTGAAAATCCAGGGGATGAGCAGATACTTGATGTCCTGCAATGAAGAGGAGTTGTGGCCGTTTTTGATATGAGAACGGACTTACCTTCGATATTCCGATAAATAGTATTAGTGAAGTGATTATGCCACAAGATGAAAAGGCGAAGATTAGGGCAGCGAGGATTGCGGTAGCTGAAATAACAGAATAAGTTTCTTCAAAAGGCTCCGCAAAGTTCTATTGATTTTTGAAAGATTTCCGCGATTACGTTGTAAGTGAATCTAGAAAAGTAATCTTATTTAACAAGAAAAAACTCAATTAATAACACGTCCCTTTCCCGGGTCTGGCGATACGAAAACAGGGATAAAACTTGAAATAAAACTTTTATTGGTTTTTAAAAGAACGTTTAAACTCTTTCCAAGTGGCTCCTGTAAGGGCGCCGTAAATTTCCACGGCCCTTTTTACGGGTTCAAACAAAACTCTTTATAAATATTTATTGGCAACCTCTCACGTTTATGCAGGTACTGAAATTTCATCAAAATATTTTAATTATTTTATTGTTTTCCTTCGAACGCACTAGACTGCATTGAATTATGGAGGTTTTACAAAAGATAATTCCAAGCAGAGGATAATTGCCTAATTCTGATTCCTGTTTTATCCCTTTCAACTACATTCGTAGTCACTTCAGAGAATTTGCCCCCCGGGGAAAAAAGTAGTAACGAGGAGCGAAGAGAAATATAAGGATACGGCTGTGTATTCATTTGAATTGGCCAGTTTTTATAAAACAGAGATGACTTCAAAAAGGGCGCCAATTTAGAGCCCTCGTCTCACCGGACGGAAAAAAGCGGCAAGATGCTTAGAATGCTGACACAATTTGGGCAAAACCCATTGCCGAATTAATAGCAAACGAAGATGAAGACAATGATCAGCTTTCGTCTTGGACTGTACCACACGAATTCCAGTGAAAGAATGGCGAGTCAACAGATAAAAACATTAAAAGTGATTATTAAATATTGCTGTTCATAACCTACCTTTGATGACGTCATCGCCTCCAAACGAGGACTTTTCCAGACCACATGGCCGTCGTGCCTCGTGTGGTAGTCATTTTTTACTTTGACAGCTGTCATGGGATAATAATTTAAATTTTAAGCTTTATTTAAAAAAAAATACAGAAAATTCTGCTTTGTGACCGTTTTACGGGTTTTTGAAGATGTTAAATTTGCGTTCAAAATCTATCGAAAAAAGGAAAATGTAAGGATGTTTAGGCAAGGAAAGCTGTTTTAAAATTATCCCGCGCCGACCTGTCTTTGCTTGTAAGTTGGCCAATTTGGTCACCTATTTCCCCATTAAAATTGAGTCTGGGTTACTGGTACCTCTCAATACAAATCCTGCAGAGCAGAAAAGTGAATCTCAGTAAAGTATCGATTAAATTATTAATCAAACCTCCCCGGAACCAAGTCTAAGGCCGAATCTCGATACTTCTTTGATTAATTAATAAACTCCGGCGTCCATCTCAACGGGTGCAGGTCTAAAATCAGGGATTTTCAGTGCTTCAATCTATACGATATTATAGGAACTCGGTTCGGTTTTATTAGACCAAAGCGAGATTAGACGAAATGCTTACTTAAACCTCCATTCAGAGACTAAGGAAATGCTATGAGTTCCAAGTTCGTTCTTCCTACTCAATATTCGGTCAACTAAGGTACATTGATAAATCAATAACACCTGTTACAAATTAACGAACTGTCGCCCTGAAGGGCCCAAATGCTGACCCAATTTCCCGGACATGGCCTTGTATAGGTATAATTTAAGGCGGATTGTCATCTTCAATATGTACCCAATTAAATAACTTACAGGGGATGATTCTTCCTTTAAGCTAATATGATTGGGTGAACCCTTGTAAATCAGATCGATACCCGAATGGTGTTGTCGATTACTACTCTACTTTAAGCCCGTATATATTATATAGGGGTTGATTTTGCTTTGACAAGTTGCTGGAAACTTCCGAATTAATATCTAAAGCCTAGGATTAGGGAGTTGCTGATTGGATTCCATTAATAAAAGGGCCGAAAACTTTAACGTTATACATATACGTACTTTCACTGGTGATATCGTGGTCAATCAGAGAGTTGTTTGAAGCGTTCTTCAAGTAGTTGATTTCCTCGTGCAAGAGGAAGGAGGACTGGGCAGCGGTGAGCGTGTAATAGATCTGAAACAAACCAATATTAACCTGAATGAACTGTAGGTAAGTGCGCGTTGGCAGACCCTAATTCAACTAAACTTGATATAAATTGTGTCACTGATGCGATGCATAAATCGTGAACTTCCTATTCCCATTTGTGTGAAATTCGGACGATTTCCGGTCATTTTAGATACCCAGTTAATTGTTTTTTTTTCTGGTCAATAAATTAGGCAGCGGGTGATCAGGTATACGAACAGGTAAATCTCTGGAAAAACGTCAACAAAATTGGCCTTTCGATGCGAATGTGATAATTATTTTTAAATTCAACGAGCTTGGCTTCTTCGTCAAAGCAGTTGATTGCATGTAATTTGCTTTTGCGTCGAAGGGGATGGGAAATAACAGGACGAAAAAGGAGAGTTTCCTGAGGGTAAATAGAATGAAGGTTCGTCGTGATTTCTCTCTTCTTTTAATACAAAGAAAATCACTAAAAGTTAATCCTATTGAACCACAGGTTACTTTACGTTTCATAACATAATCACTGCTACCGCTGCCTAAGATAGATTTTCCTCCAAAGTCACTTAAGTTTTTTGTTTTAAACTGTATTTTTTCTTGACAGTTCAAACTATATTTTAGTGAGGGAAATTTACGATTTATTTAATAGTTTTGTCGCAGTTTTCTCGTGTTTCAAGCATAAAATTACTAAATTTAGAACTATAACGATTCTGAGAATCAATGGAACGGTAGAGATTTAAGAGCTGTATCAGGTTAAGAGTGTATGCACCGTCGCCACACTGTCAAAAGAAGTTAATGATTATTGAATTTTTTGTTTGTGCCATTATTTTCTGCCATATTGTCAGAACCAATTATTAATTCTTGTATTTATTACAATTTTCTTTACAATCTGTTACATTATATTATGCCGATACGATCATATGGTTGTTCTTTTCCGGTGTGCCGCTCCCCATAGAAATCAGATAGATTTAAATTGCAAATTTCCTAGAGTGGCATCGTCTCTTTAAATGGGCAGTGCGCATATATTTTTGCGGCAAAAATACGTTAAATCGGGCGAGAGAGATAAAATGTATATACGTGATTGTCGAGATGTGCTAAGAAAGCCAAGTTATTTTCTTATTGTTGTTTTGGAAGTGTAATAAGGTTCATTCGCCATTCTGTCAATTTTTATGCGTATTCAATTCTCTCGAGAGAAGAGAAATACTGGAAACCTCGTTGCATCCATTCGAACTCATATACAATGAGGTCTTGCTTTAAGGTGATGTTCATGTGTTAGGGGTATATAGAAAGTTTGGCTTTCAAAGTGTTGCGGCGAACGAAGAACGAGGGATTTTTATCGAAATAATAGACGGAAAATGAATTTCATTCAATTTCGCAACGTCATTTATTTCCTTTGAAAGAAGCATATAAAGGTGTTTCTATGTACTGTTCTGTGTAGGTCGAAATTCTAATTTAAAATCACGTTAAGCCACATGTCTGTTTACGTTAAAAGCCCTGAAATAACCTAAACTAATTAATAATTTCATTCTAAGCGTCCCTGTTTACGAACCAAACGAGGGCGAAAATAGGTTTTCCATTTCCGAAAAACCCTTAACTGTTTAAATGAATTAGCATTGAGGCGAAAATAATGTCACGGGTGGATTAGATTCTGAGGGTATTCGTAATGGGGGTTAGTCTTATTCACCACATTTAGTTGGCCATGTGTCAAGAGCGGCAGTTTAAAAACCTTCCAACGCGAACAGAAAGCTGCAAATAAAGGCAAAATAGACAATTTAAGCTGCCGCTCGGACTGGCGTTTCCTACAGCTCTTCCACGGTTTACTGAGCCGGGAAGACAGTTTAGCAAACTTTCAAGCAAAGTGTTTTTATAGCGATTAAGCATGTGTGTGCTGGAACACTAAACGTTCTTTACGTCCTAATCTCCAGACCTTCCACTCTTCCGTTACTTATTAACAGAAATGGGATCGTTTAAGTTTAAAGTTCCTTGTTTGGCCCTTCTGAGGCCCATTTAACTTGGAAAACTGCTCTCATTAAGCCGCCACTTGAAGGAAATATCGTCTCGTTATTGGCATTTGAGGAACTCTCTTCCCGAGATTTTTCTGAATGGATTTTCGCAAGAGGCTCCCGGTAACCGGTCTCTGTATTTTTTGTGATAACTTGTCAATTAAATTGCGCATCAAACTCCGTTATCTTTTAGAGGAAATCGTGAACTGAGTTTTCTTCATAATTTTAGTGCGCGATTCAGTGTCCCGGTTTCAAGATGGTTGTCTGAAATTATTCCAGTAGCTACACAGCGTAATGAGGCAATTATTTTAAATGAGTTGGGCCCTAATATAAGTGTTTCATTTAGATGACAAAACTGCTAGAAAATAATTTCAATTTGTACATATGAGAAATTAAGGGGCTGCGGCGATATAAGGCCCCCCTAGGGGCAGGACGAAATACGATTTATGGGGTACATCTAAGCTTCCACGTTACTTTCCTGGAACGTCCGCGAGAACGCATCCTTCCTATGTAGTGTCTAATAAAAATTCTTTTACCCGTTGCATTCGAGCACTTAACTCTAGTTTTTAATTATTGTGCTCCTGCGTGCAGGTCTGTTGAGTCTTCGTCTTCTGTCAGGTCTCAGAAATTCCTTCACATTCTGAAGTAGTTCTTTGCCTTTCCAATTCCATTCGCAAATACTCGAGGAATATACGTTTATTTACAGAAATTTTCTATTAAAATTCCCAGACAAAGTCGAAGCTTTGCTATCGGACCTTTCATAATCGGAATGCATTAGATACCTTTATGTACGTCGCAAATACAGGATTACGCACAAAGCACACATTTTTGCCTTTACTACATATCTCGAGACCGGTTAGATTGCCGCTCCTTTCAACTGAAAAGTAAAGCATTCGAGACAACCAGGACTTGAGTGTTGCGAGCCCCTCTCGAGACTCGGCCGTCATACCCTTCACGTCAACTGACCAATTCGGCAAAAATTGTGTTACCTTTGGACGCGGGATACATTATTATTTCGCCTGGAAAGCTGACGAAAGGGGACCCTTCTCACGTATATGATACTTCGATATGGATCAGGTGACAGAGGGTCGATAAAATTGGGTTTAAAGGCAGAAAACCGTAAAAATTTGATGTGTAAACCTTCAAATGCAATTTTTCTATTGTCATGCCTCTCCCTCGGCAATGAACATCAAATCCTTCCGAAAGAGGTTGATCCGTCATTGTTTTCTCCATTGGAGAGTAGTTCCCACACTCACATACATGAGACGAACGATTCACATCAATCAAACCAGACAAAAATCCGGGTTTGTGCGACAATATCCGTTTCGGATGAGGGAGACATTTATTAGGTTTAATGGAATAAGAACTTCTTTTCTCCCTCTTTCACGCAGATTGTGCCTTTGAGAGCCTCGAATTCCTCGTCGTATAACCAAACGGCGCTGATTATTCATTCCTTAGAAACAACGTGAAAGGAGTTACCGTGCATCGCTGAGGTGAAGGTTTTATGAATGGAGCAAAGGGCGAACTATTCATTATCAGGCCCGATTTCCCCTGTCCTTTGTCCCTTAACGATGGTCCAACAAATAACCCGCCAACTTGAAATCCCATTAAAATTACTATATGTACTTTAATCGTGTTAGAGCTCGCAATAATTCCCGGGGATGCACTTTTCGCATTACTACAGCAGGGATTGCACATATTCACAGAAAAATGGCAAACTTTTGTTCACATATGGGCTTTGTTTATTGTAAAGTTCTGCTCGGTTTGGGGGTGGGAGCGCAGCGCCCGTGCCCCCCGAACAATCGCTTTTAGCGGCACCAATTCCGCAGTAAAATACACATAACGCATCTCTATGTGGATTTCAAATTCTTTTTTCTTTGGAAGGGCCTGGGGGAACAAAAGCTGATGGACAACATATTAAGATACAAAAGAGCCCCGTGCTGGCGCCATTTTTTAAAAACATGTAAGAGATAAGTCCGTATTTTGCCGCTTCGGCACTCTTTTTCATCCGCTCTAAGGAAAATAAAAATTACCCCTCCATTTTTTCCCAATTTTCTAAAGCGATAAATGGTTTAAGCATCGTTTTATGTGTAGCATAAAATCCTCAGTTCACACTCAGCTCCAACACACCGAATGACATTTATTGCCTCTTTAACTCGTTATAGCTTGATAAGAAAGTAGAATGTCCAATGAGAAATTGTCCTTTTTTTAAATAAACGTTTCGCGTAAAAAAAAACAGATATTTATTCGCCGCAAAAACTCTTTGTTTGCAAACCGGCAAAGCGGGCAACAGTCCCGTAAGGCGTATGGCAGCCGCTGAAGCTTTGGAAGTGTTTGCATTGCTTTCGCTTACTTTTCGATTATTTAAAGCAGAATTTGAACTTTTCTAAGAACAGCTCAATTCTGAATTAAATTTAATAGTGTCGTCAAATTTCGAAATTGAGTTTTCTGGAAAGTTAGGAATCTGCATTAAAGAACTGCGCGTCAAGAAATTGGATTTTCTCTTAAAGCACTAATAAGCAATGCAAATGTCTTTTTCTGTCCATTTTATGTAGTTTGCTTTGAGTGATTTATAGAATTAGGAGAGTTGAGACCAACACCTGAGAAATTCATTAATTTCCTTGAAATTGATCTCGCACGGACATTTCTAAAATGTTTCTTAAGTCGCGTTTAACTAGTCAACCACGTCTGAATTCAGCCTCGAAATCTGCTAACATGAAACACAGCAGGAGATACCGACTTTTAATCCGGCTGACGTCATTATGACGTGCACCTAAATAAATTCAGATCAACGCACCTGTCAAATTGTGTCAGCGACACGTCAGGGGAGTTGCAATTTTACGGCTGTGTCAGTATATTTCTCGCAAATTTGAAATTAAACATTTAATTTAATTTCTGCCGTTGTGCTAATATTACTCGTGCATTGACGGATTAGATTTTTGTTCCTTCGTTCTTTGTCATTTTACCTCATATGCACAGAAGAGCGCACTTAATTGCGCTTCGCTCCCGCATATGATGAACTATTAAGGGCTTAACGACACCCTGAAGAAGCGTTTCTTTATTAGCTAGAAACTAATGGGACGTTGCTGTCTGGAAAATTGTAAATTAACTTTTAATTCGAAAACATTTCCGGGGCCCCGAGGAATTAGCGGTTTGCATGTCTCGAACTCCTCATTAAACAAAAATGATGAGATAGTTTCCCTTAATTTTCTGATTGGCGAAGTGTTTGGTATCAGTTCTCGACTAAGTTGAATGTGAATTAATGCCGGAACCTGAGCCCTTTACAGAGTAATTCCCTGTGCAAAGAGGACGACGTCAAGCTGGGTCTACAGTTGCCATCGAGACTTCAGCCTCCGCCCGCTTATTTGCTATACACAAACATCATCGTCTTAATTATGTTTGCCATTACACTGGGTTAAGTTCCTATTATCGCCTTATACAAAATTCACTGGCATAGATTTGGCGGCGCCTGGAGAGATCATGGGAGCAACGCGAATGGAAACAAAGTTCGTTTGCATTACCGATAAATCTCCATTTGGTGCAGTGCATGACGAGGAGCGCCAAGGCCTAACATTGGTTATCAGTGCGTAAGAGAAACCCTTATATAAGTTAATAATTCATTCCGTTTCTCATCGATATATCTACGTTTTGTTGCATGGTTTCAAAGAACTAATAGTCGAGGGAAGGAAATTCATCCTCCTTGTGGAGAGAAAATAACAGTTTTACTCTCCTTGACTCAGGACCATATATCACTCTCGAAAAAAATTATTATTGCGGAAGTGTGCCGTCCCTTTTTGATTTAGTGTCGCCGCAAGAAGAAAGAGCAAATAATCATCTTCCTGCGGGCCTCCGCTAATGAATCCCGACTCAAAGGAAAACAAAAAAAGTCGAAAACTTGATATTTCTTTGACTTATCCGTTAGGCCGATGGAGAAAGGCCTTATTTACTTCTTAATTTAAAACCAGATATTATTGGTTTTTTCAAATGACGTAAGCGCAGAAATAGAGCGGGTTTATTGAGAAAGCTCTGGAGATTATAACTCCTATTAAATTTTTCCTTTTGCGAAAGAACTCAACAAGGAAATCAGGTGGTTTCGACTCGCTCATTGCGCTGCCAAGGGCGTTTTTTCAGTACAATAAAAATAATTCGTGAGCGAAACAATACGAATAACGTTGGCGAGTAAAATTAATGACGAGGAAATTCGTGTCTAATTAAGGTATCGGTCTGCCGGGATGCGCAGATTACCGTCCCGGAACGTCATTGTTTGGTAATTAACGGCTAAACTATCTGAAATCCCAATTAGGACTTTCCGTCAGGTGCGATACGATTGTAAACGCGATTAATATTAACTACACATATTTAAGCCTGGAATATTCTGATAAATGGACAATCCTTTGTTCGGTACAAGTCCCGTAAGGGGCTTAAAGCTCTGCATTTGACTACAGAAGGGACTAATAAATGGAATTTATAACCAGTTGAAGTCACCATTTTGTCAAAAATTATCGCATAATAGTTTGTAACGAATCAATAAAGATTTAATCCTCTATGTGGTTTAAGGAAAATGGAAGAAAGGAGTAAATTTCCAATTTATGTCAATGAAACTATCCTTAATACATCCTATCAGAAGTTCTACTCGCCTCGCGTCGCTGTTGTTTCTAATGCATATTACGGCTTGCGTTACCTCCTCTGAATATTTTTTGGGCGACACACGGTTTAATTTAATATTAATTCGTATTTGTTATGGTATAAACTGAATTTTTGTGTATAGTCCAAATGCCCGCTTCGGTGCTGTGATTCACAGAACAACGCTACGCTTCGAACGAGCGGCTTCATCAAACCAATTCACTTTACTTGATTAAGCAGTTATAAGAGGTAAATTGGGAAATAAGCAAGGTAATTAGAAGTGACTTGAGCTGAAAATATTTCGTGTCTGGTTAAAATTCGGTAAATTATAAAATTGATCACCTGACGAACTATAGATGCAAAGATTTACGACCGTCATCTGGTCAAAATCAAAATAAAACTTTGTCCCATTCATTTTTCATTTTTACATCTATTTCTGACCTTTCTGAAAGCCCGTTTTGTACCTAACAACGTAAGTGATGCAGCGGCAACATAATAGCGTTTACGTTAAAGCGCGTATTGTGCGGTGTTTTTAGGGCCGCGCCCCTACGTTTCACAGTGGCACTTAGGACTAATGGTCTGGGGCATCTAAACGTTCTGCCCGTGTACTCTAAGGGCCGTCGACATTGTTTGGCAATTGAATTTTCGGCTGACAGTGCGGCTTTCTAGTTAATGGCAGATCGATAGTTCATGTGTCGATACCACCGAAAGGTTAGTTGAAGCAAGTGGTGATATTCCACAGATTTGTTTTTTTTTTCGCTTAAAAAGCGACAACGACGGAGTTAAGCTTCCCCTCGCTCAGTGTTATAACATTTAGAAGCCCTCGCTATTTAATTTGTCGGTCCTTTATCGACAACAAACTCTGGGATTAATTGGCTTTGTAACTGCGTTTAACTTGAGGCACTAAACTAGAGAGGCACCTAATTCGGCCCCTTCTCCATTATGTCGCATACCCCGAAATAATTAATCACTGCAATTAATAAAGGCGACAAACTTCGTGGCGTCACGTAGTGACGAAGGCCGCGCAATGAATAACCGCTGAAAGAAAGCGTCACTGTGTAAAGATAAACAAAAAAAGATAGGAAAAATCCGGAAAGCTTCCTTTGGATGAAATATTGCCCCCCATTTATGAGGTTCCGCCAACAGTTTCTTATCGCTGAGGATTAAACGAAGACACGTTTTAGCTCACCTTACGATCGTCCCCGGGGGTATTTAATTATTAACTGATTATCATCGAATTATTTCCCAGAACACCAATTCGATTTCGATTACAGCATTCAAACTTTCATCAATGATTTCTACATTTACTTATTCGAAATTGAAACGGTAAAAATCAATCCACCTCGCACTCCGCGAGACCTTTTGAGACATTTCGAGAGTGTTGTTAAAGCCGCAAGAGCATTAGTGTTATTAAATCCTCTCTCTCTCGGGCTTTTATGCTAATTAAATTTAATATGTTTTCCATGTTCGTTATTGTTTACCTAATGCGGCCCGAACGGACCTCACAACTTTGCTTTTCTCTTAAATTGACAAATCAAGTGACTGGAATTATTCCAAATGTCCGAACCACCTGTGCCACCCCGAATCCCGACTTTTTCTGTCAATCTACCTTGTCTGTAACCGCATTTGCATTTCGCCGGTCTTTCTGGTTATCGGAATCGTGCAGGAATGTTTCTGGTTACGTGTAAAAAGTCCAAAAAAAAAAACGATTCTGATTGCCACTCCCCCTTCCGTCTGCCCCAGGATTTTGGATCCATTTCACGCAAAATTGCCCCCCGATTTAGGTGAGAAATCCCACTTACAACAAGATCGCAGCTGGGGAGATGTGAAATATTACGTGAAACTGAAATTTATGACTTGTCGGCGAAAACTTTCTTATCGGAATTCGAGCGTTCGTCTCGAACCTTCCAAGAAGATTAAATCGTTCATTTAGGAACAAAGAAGGTTGTAAAAAAGACGATAATTAAATGATGTCCGATGACGGTTGAAAAATTTGACTTTCTTCGAAATTATTTAAACAATGCATCGAAAATCCATTATCTTTCTATTGTACGAGGTGTCCCATATCCGATTCTCAAAATGGGGATCTTGAAAACCGTATGAGATACAGAGTCGGTTAAATAGAGGCAAAGTTGTGTCTACGAGAAGAGTACTTTGCTTTTTTAATGTTTTAAAAATTCCGATTACTTTCGGAGATATCCGGAAAAAAACAATAATTTTTATTTTCTTTTTACTTTTTTCTGCCCCTAAATTACATAAACAATGTGGAAAAATAACGACAAAATTAATTAAACATATAACAAGAGCGATCTGAAAACAAAGACACTTCGCGGCACTCGCTATGGTGATTTGGATAAGTGCTTGTTGGAGTGTTTTAAAAATCAGCGCAGCAAAAACGTGCCTATAACAAGTCCTATTCCAAAGCAAAAAGCAAATGAGTTTGGAGCTTTATTGAACAAAAAAGACTACCAATGTTCCGAAGAATGAATAAACCGATTCCAACACCGAAATAACATCGTGTTTGGAAAAATATCCGGAGAAGCAGGAAGCGTCAACGAATCTGTTCCGGAATCATAGCTAAAAAATATTTTTCAAATAATTGAAAAAAAGGGTATGATGATAATGAAATCTTTAATGCTGACGAAATGGGCCTTTTTTTTATAAAATGACGTACGACAAAACGTTGAGATTTAAAAGAGAAACCTGTTCTGGAGTGAAAATATCCAAAAAAAGGCTAAATATAATGGTTGCGGCAAACTTGAGTGAAAGTGAGAAAGGAAAATTGGTTGTCATAGGAAAAATCAAGAATATGAGGTGTTTCAAGAACATGAAAAATTTACCGGTTGTATACGAACATAACAAAAAATCATGGATGACAAGTAAATTGCTTACAACATTTCTCTGAGTCTGCGACAGTGAACTTAGGAAATCATAAAAGAAATGTTGTTAATTGTCGATAACTGCCCTGTTCGTCTAAAAGTTGAAAATTTAAAGTTAATTAAATTATGTTTTCTGCCCCCAACTTGCACTCTCTTTCTACAACCTCTGTATCAAGATGGTATTAATTCGCTCACTATCGTAAAATGGAAATTTTGGAGATGATGAAAAAAGTGGAACTAGGAGAAGAAGTCACTATAACACTTTTAGGCGCCATTCTGAGGATATTTAAAGCCTGGGAGAAGGTCACTTCTGAAACAATTCAAGATTGTTTTCTACATGCAGGTTTTAGAAAAAAATAGTACAAACGTCGAAAATTATTCCGATGTAGAAAACGACGTTTTTTTAGCGCAACTTAGGCAACTTATCAATACTGCTTTAATGTTAACAAATAACGAGCTGCTTGAATGCATAAACGTTGATAAGAAATTAGAAACCTGGGAAGGCTTAAATGAGGCTGGCATCATCAAAAGCATTGAAGCAGTAGCAGAGTGTGAAGCTAGTGATAATGAAGAAAAGGTAAACGCAATTCCATCAGGTATCGAGGTCTTAGAAGTAGTTTCAAAAATAAAAAAATAAAACTATATTTTTGATCTAGACGTCGCAAATCAGCAATTGTGGCACAGAATTGTTTTTCAATTATCAATGACTAGCCGAATTCGTAAAAAAAACAGTCAGGTCTCTATTTAAAAAAATAAGTTGATGTTGATATTGAAAAACCGAACCGTCGTATCTCCGTAGAACTATGTTCATGTTATAGTGCGGAAAAGCGTGCCGTAATAAATCATTCTCCATTTTCATGTTTTTATGTCAAATAAAAGAGAAAAAATAAAAAGAGAATAGCAACCATCGGTTTTTTCCGAAAATCTCCGGAAATAATCGGAATTTTTTAAAAATTAAAAAGGTAAAGTACTCCTTTCATAAAGATATAGCTTTGCTTTCATTTACTCAAATCTCTACCTCCTATGGTTTCCGAGAACCCCATGTTGAGAGTTGAATATGGAACACCTTGTACACGCCGGTTCTGATAAGCAAAACCAGATTGATAATTTTAATACCAATTGCTGAACTACGATTTGGGGCTCCAAAAATCGTTTCAAAAAGGCTTTACCGCGTTTTCGAGACATTTTATCGGAATGTTACCTGTTGGTTTAAAATAGTCCCTAACTCTTTCTTGGCATTTCGCATTTCGAAAATGAAGCACTCCCGGACATACATTTATAACTTCTTTCTCTTTTCAGCTCCGAAGTTGAACTTAAATCTGCGTCACACGCAAAAAACGACCCATATACAAAACAACATTACTTCATGTTTTCCCACCAATCCAGTTTCAGCACTCAATTACTAGTTATTTAATAACCAAATTAGCTCTAAACCTAATACTGGCTTTTCAATTATTAGACTGAAACCAGGTGCAGGCGCACGTAATAATTTCTCCTCCAGCTCCCAACGTTAATATCATAATATCGCACTAGTGGTGATATGCAACTTGTTGTATATGCATAATTACGAACATTCCAATAAGGGCTTTGTTATTGTTGCCTTGAATCAGGAAATTATAGTTGCTTCAGTCTACCAGAGATTAAAGTCTCATAAAACAGACGGGAAATGCTTTTAATGTCACGTGTTTTAGAGGCGCAAATAAGGGATTTTGCGCACGGAGTGCATTATACGCGGTATTAAACACATTATTCAAGTTCATAGAAGGGTTCCTCGAACACCCTTTTTGCTGAATCGGTCCATTGATTATTGTAACCACTCTCGTGATAACGTTATCACTGAGGCTGCTTCATGTAATTGCAATCAATCAGCACAAGTTTAATTAAGGCTCAAAGTAAACAGTTTTGTTTATTAATCAATTTAGTAACTATTGAGGGCTATAGAAAAATTAGGTTGAACGGTACAAGATTATTTTATTTTAGTTGGGGTAACGCCTCCCACCCCAGCAGAGGTGCAATTGCACACTATTCTTAAATCAAACTAACAGAGAATGACATGATGGCGTCTCTGCGTTTCTCCCGTTTCTCTCGATAAAAATATCAAATTTCAAGTAAAAACATGTAAAATATTTGGAAAAATTTTGTATGAAGTTGAAGGTTAATTTCATAGAAACGTAGTGAGTGTTCGTACGAGATTGCGTCCGTGTGGAAATTGCTAGAAATCACACTTTTAAAATGCAATTTTGTTTGATGATATCGGGAATATCGCGTCGTATACGTTCGGGCCTCCGAAGTCTCACGAGCAACGTCAGTATACCTAGATGGAGCCCAAAGTCAAATACGTAAATACCGTGCGTTGTAAAAAAAACTCCGGTCAAATAGGCTTTGGAATTATTTGACACCGAACCCGTATGTCTTTGATACGTTCTACGCAATTTCGAACAAATGAATAAACCTAAATTCATTGAAATACGTCTCCGTTTACCTTTATTATCTGTTGGATTTTATTTAAACAAATCTTCTTCAAGGCTTCGCGGACTTGGATTTTGGGTAATTAAAGCTTTTTAAGTGCTTACTAGAAACGCTATTTACAATCAAACAAAACGCCTTTATGATTGAGTCTCATTTTCGGAATGTACAGTTCATAAACGCAGAACGGGCCTTTGAAATTCAAACATGTCTTTTGAACATTTGTTGTATATGGGGTAACTAAATAAATACTAATTCGTTTTTTTTCCCTCACCGCTAGAAAAAATTAACATTGAAATTGAAGTTAGATCTATTTTTTTATGTTCGAAATTACGTAGAAGATAAAGGCTTTTCATCGGATGTTTTTTTTTTTTAAACGCACAGTATTTTGGTTATTGAGAAGAGAGGAAGGGTCGCATACATAAAATTGGCAATACAGACCCGTCTCGAACGTTACCAAATGACAATTTTCTTTATCTTTTGGAAATAACGTTTCAACACAAGCAGGGGTGGAATTGCACACTATTCTCAGTTAAAATTATCTGAGAATAGCATTCACTCATTACTAAGGGTTTTTTTTGCCAACCCTAAGCCATCGCGCATTGTACAATAAGGCGCTTGCTCAAGGTCTGAACCCTGACCAAGTGCTTCCACCGATACCAGTCTACATCCACAAATTACGGCTGACCTCAAACCAAACAATTTTATTATAAAATATCGAGTTTCACCTCATCAATGAGAGACTCCCGAGCCGCCTATAAATTCCCATTAAGATTTCAGTAACTTAATGCATTGCTCCTCTTTGGAAACGCTTATTGAACTGAAGAAAATAAGATCTTCGCTGAATTATATTCTCTGATGTATTTCCCTTGACCACTGCAAATTTATTAATTTTGACACCTTATATACACAGGCTATCAAGACGGTTTAACGTCTGTCTAACGAGGACGTGAATAATTTGCATATAAATTGAGTTTTGGGGGTTTTTCACTAAAAATCTCATTATTTCTCTGCGAAGAGGGGAAACAGTACAAGTCCGGGAAAAGGAAATTGAAAACGCGTTCTTAACAACTCATATTAATTTGTAATATTCGGAGGGGCACTTTAAGGTCAAGTCTAATGGCAATCTAAAGCTTTTTCACGCCGAACTGTTTTTCCAAGAAATGGAAAATCAAACGATTTCATCGAATAACAAACGAGCAGCTATTGACATCATTAATAATGCGACTAAGTATACACAGGGGCTTGTCATCCGCCTTGAATTTTTCTTAGCTCTATATGTAAACCTACCACGACTATTTTTCTCCTAGAAGTGCTTAAACGTAAATATTTGAAATAATTTACGCATATTATGCCGAAATTGTTTGTTTTCGCACTGCTTGGACTGCTCCGCAGATTTATTATTATATAAATTGCGCCGATTCGGAAATGGCAATTGCGGCCTTTTCGATTTGATTTGTAACCTTTCAACAGGATAAAAGGCCGCATCGAGGTTTCTGCATTGCTATGTCGTACACAAAGCTATTCCTAAATTCTCTCTATAGACGTCGGCGCTGAAAAGATTCAATAATATTGGTTAAATCAGAGAAATTCTCTCTTCAGTGAAAGTAATCAAGATGAATATAGCAATAGACGTAGGAAAAGTCTGAAAAAATTTAAGTGTATTATGACTTTATGCCTCATTTCATTTCTGCGTTTAATTAATTTAAACATCACAAATACTGGTTAAACCAGACCTTAATCTTCTCACGTTTTTCTACGGCCATCAATGGATCCATCTTCGTTGCTACCGACTCTCAATCTACTGGGACTAAAAGCGACATTTAACGTACTCAAGCGAATGAAACATCAGAATTAGGGTCGTTACAAAGTTTATATTTATCCGAGAGATGGAGCCACCTTACGTTAATTGCACTATCTGCCATCAGATGACGCCACATGCTGCACCGATCAGTCAGCGTAAAAACAGCTTTGGTATCACAAATCATGATAGAGTTGGAATAAGTCGATAACTACGTATCAACACGAGACTCGAGTGGAAAGGATAATTACCTTTGTCTGCGAATTTTTTGCTCTAATGGATTTTCTGCTCCGTAGAAGTCTATTTTCGGATAGCTGGGGAATAAAAGCCGCTTTTCTGTTGTTGACAACCGATGAACAATTAGTCGCGGACAAATAATCAGAAAGGGTTGTATATGATTCAAATTCGCGAAAAAATCACCTCTAAATGTCTCCATCAAAACTTTTAGAGTTCTTTTGGCCCTGAGAAAACCATTTATTATAATATTCCCTAATGAATTTAATTACGAGGGCTGTTAATCTGCGGGGAACACGAAAATGATTTTCGGTGGAGAAGACATAAAATCCGAAACTGTTCGCTTTTTAAGAAGCCGGAAAGTGTTTACTTTGCTGCTGACAGGCTGGCGGAATAACAGTTATTTTCGCTTTTAATCACTTGTATCGCTAATTAATTAATTAATTAATTAGTGCGCGGGTAAACAAAAGTAGTTCAAAGGAAAAGGAAAGTTGCTTTTTGGAAATGCCATGGCGAAGAAAAGGGAGAATTTATTCAGATTTCCTGACGAATTTAATAATGTACTAACGGTGTAACATTCAGCGAAATACTTGAAATTCAAGAAATTTAAGATTAAAAAAAAATCTCGTCCTACGCAAAAGTTCCGTCTAAAGCTAAAATAACTTTGTTTAAATTTCAAAGTAACGAAATATTTTTTAAGGCTTTGAAGAATTGAATCACTCGCTAGATGGCAACATCGTTAAACTCGTTAATTATCCTCTCTGGAGAGGGCGCCAGTAATTAACACCTTTGGCGTTAAAATTTACGTTTCGAATCTCCGTGTATGTTTTGAAATGATCATGATTTCTTTTCTTTTTATTCCTACAACATTGTCTCCTCAAGGTGAAGAATTCAATAAGCCTGGAACGTTTGCGGAGCAATTCAGATTGACGTATATAAAAATCGAATTTGTGTTAGAGCGGCATTTCAGGCACGTACAAAAATTCTACTTTTGAACGTGGGCTTATCTACAGTTATAGTTAAATATAACCGTTAGTATGAAAAAAGACGTACCCCGGTGTAGACTCCGCATGCAATGCTGCCCTTGCGCACGGAGTTCCAGCAGCAGCACGAGTGTAGTATGGTCATCTTCATTTATGCTGAAATTTAAAGGAAATAAGGAATAGCGTTAGGCGGATAGTTAAATGATGTGTCCCCATAAAGGGGTAACGAAACTAAAACATCAAGTAATCATCATAAACTGCGATTTAGCCGCTGATGGTAGGTGATTCTACCAACAAATATGATATTTTTGATTAACTAATGAAGGGGGCTAAATTTGCCCCTTCGGACTTAGATGTGAAGAAAATGAAGTCGATTTTCATTTGGCGATTTCTCGATTAAAAAAAATTCAATAAAATCCCTATAAACACACGCAAAGAACAGCTTTAATGGTTCTAACATCGGTTATTTTAACCTTTAACCCGAACCGATCGTTCATGCTCTTCTCGTTTCCTCCATTGTCGATCCGATTAAAAACACTCTTTTTCAAACACTCGAGCTTCTAAAGCAAATTCCTCCGGATCGTAATTCGATATACGTTCAATTCCCTTCTCGTTCTCGGGAATGGTTTTCATTTAATCGATACTGTTGTTTGAATGGTATCTATGGAAAATAAACTTCCATATAAATGTCAAGTTCGCTTTTCTTTTGGGTAAGGGTCAAATGAAATCCGCGGAAAAAATAATCATAATAATAGTAACACCATGTATTGTACGAGTACGAAAATAGGTACACAAAGGGCCGGCGTTCGCAGAAGCGCTCTTCTATGTATTTCACGCATTTTAGATATTCATCTTCTTTACATTCACACCGTAACTGTTCCAAAACATGTCCGTTTTTCCGCTCGTTTTCTTGCTGTCCTGAGGACGGCGACTAATGTACCGACGATGCCGCCATAATTAATTTAAAAAAACTGAACAGATCTCGATAGATTTTTCTGTCACCCTCGTATACCACGAAATTGAAGCGTTGTACTAACCATCAGCCTATGTCACCGATTTTACAATCAATGAACTTTCAGAGGTAATTTATCTTATCAAAATCGGCCGCGATGTTCCCACGACACAAGGGAACTTTCTTTGTAGTACTAACAAAACTAAAAACTCCAGAAAATTTTCCAAACTATCGCAGCTCCCCATCGCAGCGGATTAACGTGAGCATATTGCGGTCAATTTTTGTCCACCCTGTATATCCTTAAAAAAAAAAAAACTATTTCTCAAATCGACCTCCAGCCCTGGTTGCCCTAGATGAATCGGCCTTTCAAAATCCCTTAACTTATAATTTTCGGCAAAAGCATTTCCGATGCAGGTCCCCACAAAAATGACGAAAAATCTGCTGTATTGATCGTTTCCGTGAGCAATTCATAATTAACTTACGGGTTTTGCCACGCTGAAACTGCTTTAAAGTGATCTTCGCAGTCCAATTAAATCACTAATTAGCAACGATTTTCAGGGAAAAATGCAAATGGGATGCCAGAGTGGATAATCCACATAATCTGGGCATCGTGTGCGTGTTCCTGTTATCGCTTTTTCCATTGCCGTGCGTCAAATTGAATCCGTTTAGGCTGAAAAAGCGACAATTCCGCCATGCAGAGAAAGGATTTTAATGTATGTGAACAGGCTGAATGTCAAAGGCACCGAAAATCCTGTTTCCAGGCGAAAGCTGATATTGGTCCCAAGGGGTCTGTGATACATGGGGAAAGTCCGTTTTGTCCTTCGCAAACTCAGAGGTGTCACATATGATACCAGTATGAGTTTTACGCATGCTCGCTCAGAGTTTTAAGGTTGTTGAAATTCATTAAAATTGGCTTCAAAATCAAGCCAATGGACAATGCACCGTTGGTTTTTTTGGGAAATAGCTGATGCGTGGAAGAACCAACCAATGGATCATTGTTACTTTTTTCATTTTTCTTTGGTTTTGTAGTAGCTGCGAGGTGGCTTTTATTTAAAAATATTTTCCAGAAAATAACTCTCCATCTCAAAGTCTCAATAATGATGCATCTTCTTTTTGCAAAAAAAAACTATTAATTTTGCTTTGTTTTCAATTCTATATAGTTTTTGGTGCCCTAATTAATACAATTAAACATATATCATCCAGAAAAGTGCCCTAATCCGAGTTTCAGTCCGAAAGGGTTAAATTCAGAGTTAAAATAATAGAAAATAAACATGATTCATTTAAAAGAGCTGTGACGTATTATTACAATTAATTAATCCCCCCCAATGTAGTCTCGTTGGATAATGTTATCATTATTCCATGTCTGTTTGTGACGTCTATTCGTATTATGGCTCAATTTATTGTGAGCTTTATTGTTTTTTAATTGAATTCCTGTAAAACTCAAATTGCAGGTGAGTTTTGTGTGGGTTACTCGGACTAACGGTTGATAAATTGCGAGAGACTGTATTGGATATTTCCACTTCGGGGAAAAACTTTCTTAGCATCAAGTGCGTATCAAGTATCGAGTGCGCACATGACTTGAGTCCCGAGAGAACTTGGTTTGCGAAGCATGAGCAATATCCATGAACCGCTCTGTACGTTAAAACGCGTTCCGTGTGCATGAAATTTATATCGATGAAATTTGACTTCCTCGTATAGGATGATTCATGTGGATGGTAGTTTGGACGTTCACGGAAAATGAGGCACACGATATGAGTTCTGAAAAGGCGTTCTGTAAACGTCTAATCCACCATCTTACGTGAATCACCCTGTATAGCTGAGGTCAAAAACAGTGTTAGCAGCTGTTCGTGGAGCGTAAGCCACAGGAGACTGAGACAATAAGCGGCTTAAAGCAGAGACAGAGTGTTCTGCCACAAAGCCGTCTCTCGTAATAGCCAAAGTTTCCGGTGATATTTGCTTTGAGGACAGAAATTTAACATTTTTTGGAGGGTTTTATATAAATCATTATCTTCAGAGCAGGGAGAATTCATGGATAAGAGGGGCCTTTAGTGGATGAACAACTCATTACTTATAGACTTAGACAAAGAGCACAAGGAGGCCAAAGCCGTCCGTCATGGGGGAAAATAGAAGTGGTGTTAAGAGCAAGGGTGGTTCTGTTTAAATGGGGTTTGATGTATGATTCGATTCGATGGAAAAAGATTGGTTTTGAACCCTTAAACTTCCTCATCGATCCTATTGTGGAAACTATATATCCTCGAGGATCGCGCTTCATTATCATGAATTTCTCAGTTTCGCTACAAATTGCCTCGAAATCAATTTAATCAAAACAGGTGCATTTTAAGAGTGGAAAAATTATAGTGTGAATCCATTAAAAAACTGACAACTTCGTCTGACTGTCCACTAGGAATGAAATAAATTTTACTGCGAGAGACTCCAAAACTCTGAAAACTTAAAAACCCCAATTTAATTCGAGATAAACTTTGCGCCTGTACTTAATAAGCGGGAATTGAATTTTTCCTCAGATATGAATCCTTTCAACTATGTATTCGTGTCAAGCATAAAATATCAAGGAGGTTGACCATAGATGATGTAAACCTTGTCAATGTTATAGAACAACGCATGTGATTGGAAACAATTTGATTCGTTCGCCATGCTGACACTGACTACATTTATCTCAGGGAAGTTTTTTGGAATTTGGAATGGATAAACTTGTTGAATGTTCTTCGAGAAAACTCTAAAAACTGGACATTTTGCTTTCCAAAAATTGATATCCCCGCGAATATTTCTAATGTTAAATATGACCAGAGAGTTCATTAAGAAAATGTTCTCTCCATTTGCTACGTTCGATCTTCACGGATTGCACGCAGAACGACCCTTTGGGGTGTGCGAATTAAAAGTACACGTAGGGATAAGTGCAAAAAGGGGAAAAGAACAACTTTACGAAACGAGCGTTTATTCTCATTTTTCTCGTTTCCAATTATTTTTAACAAAACGTTTTCATTTTCCACATTCACCTCATAATTCAAAACAATTAATTATTTAAGACAACACATTCATTCCAAAAACCCTTGTAATGTTAATCAACGGCAACACTATAAACAAGTTTATTGAGACAAAATGGTTGTCAGGCAGTGTCAACAGAGACGCGTCATTTTGACAAGACAACAACAGTCGACAATTTTCCTATATCTTTATCGTTTATTATTCCTTTCCGACCTACTACACTTTGAACCCTTTGGGGGCTCTAACGAAGTATTTTGTCTCTTGGTAAATTTGACTGCTCTCGTTTAATCTTGTGTGTATCCTGCAAAAAACGGCACAAGGGACTTTAAATTGTGCCTATAAGTACATGTAAGAAAAAGTTGGGGAGGATCGCCGGGGGAATATAGATTAAAGGTCCCTCAGCGAGTTTTTCGGCACCGTAAAACTTGTTGCTGTAGCGCCATTATTTCGCTCCCTCGCAGGGGGTCAAAATAGATTTTAGTTTTCGGGTACAAAACCCATTTTACATACTTGTAGGGCTCGAGGCCGGACCTTTTAAATGTGAAATTGTTTTTCACGACACTTTTTCATTTTGAATTGAACATTATCATTATTGTTAAGCCATTCTCCCTATCATCCGATTAGGCTCTTATGAACACTGCCACTTAACCAGTAACTGAAAGCTCACTGTAAAAAGTATGATGTCCACTTGACTTGTCCACAGACGCTTAGCCGTAATTATTACCCAATAGGAGTTTGAAAAACTCGTCTTAAGAGTATGATGCTAGTTAGATGACAGTTAATCGCAATTGTCTCCCAATAGAAGATAGAGAAATACTCCTTATAAAGAATGACTTTCAATATTTTTGAGAAGCTTTTCTCCTCCTTTTTAAGGGAAAAATTATACTAGTTTCAAATCCCAGACAGCGTCATCTCAGTTAACGGTAATCGTTACTTAATATAAATCTTAAACTCTCGCCTTTAAAATATTTTTTTTATCGGCTTTTCCAGCCAGTTCGAACTCGTTATTATTAACTCCCTGATTATTTTTAACTCTTACCTGACAAAACCTGGAGAAACTGACCCTATAACACTCTACTTACAATATGCGAAGGAACAGATTAACCCCTCAAATCACGCCGACTTTCGCTCGTTTCATGGCAGGAAGGAAAAACAAACGCCGGCTGATGTTTCCTCGGAAAAGAGCGAACGCCGATTGTATTCCCGATCCAGTTCCAGAAGCAGCGTTACGATCTGAATGATCACGATCGAGAACTGAACGTGTTGCTGCTGGATATTTCGCCAGCAAAACTGTATGCGATAAGGGATGGCGATGTTGCCATTTCAACGCCCAAAAAATCTGGATCAGACTCAGATCGCTAAAACAGACGTGTTTCCCCCGGGTTGAAGTTGAAATATCAGTAATCTATGAATCGAGCTCTTCAAATTCCTGAGTATACAGAGCAAACAATCGATAAGACTGAGACGCTGCTAATGGGCAGTACCACTGTTTTTATGTGTACTCACCGATAATTCGACACAAAATACCAATATCGTTTGGGCAAATAAACAGCTATTTAGTATCTACTGAACACTTAACATAAACATAATGATGAGTACCAACGAAAGTGACCTGGATTTGCCTCAAGCAGTATCATCGCCCTCCCAAAGAACTTTGGGGCGGTTCAGCGACTACAAAGAGGGATATGTCATAGAACCTGGTAAGGATTTGCTGAAGTACTAAACACTTAGATAATATATTTTTTTTCCATTTTCAGTGAGGACTAATTGCAACAGATGCCTAAGTTGTGTTGAAATGATGAATATAAGTGAATATTACTCCCATGAAGTGACCCCTTTGTTGGCCAGCAGCAGACATGTTCTCAGAACTAGCCAATGTTACGATAAAACCCTGGTTGTGTTTTTTGTTCTAATGTTGCTCTTTGGTGCTGGAATTGGGACGTATTTGCTAATGATTGAAAGTAAGTTAATAGAAAATTCTGCGTCTTCATTAGCTGAGCTTTCAAAATTTAGCTGAAGGGACCATAATCGAGGAATTCGACTTCGTCTCCCGAGAAAAATGGGGGGTTAACGAGACCCTGCTCAAAGACCTACCAGCCTTGCGTACCCCCGTCTCTAAACTTTTCCTCCAAGAATTAACCCCCAACTGTGCTAACAAGCACTGTTTACAGTACTCAGAGTACCGTGAGAACCATAAAGAGAAATTGAAAATTTTGGACGGGGGGGTAAAGTACAATTTCTATCAGGACCGGAGTGGCCGCATTTTCGAGGGGAGAGGGGCGAACTTTCAATCCGAGTGCGGTCAACAAGAAGGCTGCGATGACGTATTAACAATGGGGATGATTGGAGAGCGGGGTGCCGCGCCCTCTCACAGACAAACGGTGAGACTGAAGGCGTTCCTGGATTATGCAGTGGGGAGTGAAGTCTTACAACCTTGCTATGTGGTGCTAGTCAGTCACTCTGCCGAACGGTACTTTGACGATTTGGCGACAGCGCTAGCAGCCAGAAACAGGAGAGATTCGGCGTGTGTGTATTTTTACTGAGGATGTTTAATTTTATGGAATAAAGGACTTTTGCATGCGAATGAGTTTATTCTGGGGCTTGGTCCGTAGCGGTTGAAAAGTCTGCAAAAGTCGAGTTATTCGTCGTTCGAAAAGGTGGACGTCCAGTTTTTCGGCGAGATAAATATATTGCAACTCTTTAGACGAAAACCAGCACCCAAAAGCTAAATCGCCGTAGTATGTAAATCGCGACAAATCCCCAACTAAATATCAATTAAAATCCCAAATTTTATTTAAAAAAATATATATATTTATTAGTTGATAAAAAATTCCTTGCTACAATAAAATCAAGTAGTATTACAAGTAAAGAAAACTCATTTTGTGATGATGCGAGTGGCATTTCTCTATACAAACCTAAATTAAATAAATCTTAAATCCTAATAAAATTATACACAAAACCTTAATAAGATTAATCTACCTCCAACCTCCTGAAACTGCCAATCAAACTCGCTTGATTCTGTGCATTTCTCGAGCATATAATGCCCCTGTCGCTGAGTAGCTCCACGTCATCATAAGTTAGCAACCTTTTTCTTTTGGCTTCCAGCTCCTGCTGCCAACCCAGAACCATTTCTTTGATGGATACGTCCCCTCCCATTTCCTTGGGAACGCACTCTTTGGCCACTTTTTGGAGCAGGGCGCCGGGTGTGTCATGAATCTACAGAAGAACAAAGCAACTTTTTGTATGAGCCATCAATATATTATTGGTTGCGAAAAAATACTTACCATGAGGCGCTCTCTCAGTTTCTTGCTCATGTGTGACTTGGCGAAGTCGTAAACGTATTTAAGGGTGGCAGGCATGTTGAGCAAGTGTATCTCTTTGTGCCGCATGGGGAAGCTTTGCTGTGGTTAACTTCATATTACTTGTCTGGTGGTTTCCAACGTAATGGTGCTTTCAAAGCATTTTGTACGCATATTTATATTAAAGCGATCTCATAACAAAAGCAACGTGAGTAATGAACGATATTGAACTCTGAATGATATTGAAATTTACAATAGTAAAGGTCAATGTGTACCTCGCCCCATCTGAGCAAAATAAGAAAATCGGTGACGGAAAAGAGGGTGACGATGGACGGATTGGCCTCACGGAAGTCGGCCACATGAGTCACGCCCAATATTTGATTGGCCTCATCTGCCAAGAGAGTTTCATAGGTGATTGCGTGGGCCTTGGCCAGGTCCGTGCCCGTGAACTTCTTCGTGTCCAATTTGCCTACAGAAAACATAAGCAATTTATAGAAACATACATCAATTTATGCGCTTACCGAGGTTATAAATTATAACTCTCCTCCCATGAATGTCTCTCAGTGGGCTCGCAAATATGTACCTAAAAGATGTTTTTTTCTAACATACAGGGTGTCTCAAAAGTAATGGGATAAAGAACAACTGTAGATTTCTGCCATTAAAATTTGAAGATCCAGTGCAATTGTTTTGTTCTAAAAAGTAATATTAACAAAGATACGGGGTGTTAAAGTTAAAATTTTATTTTTGATTTCATTTCATATCTTCACACTCTTTTGACCTATGGAACTAAAATTTGGTATCCGTAGGTTGTCGGATGTGGCAAATAAGCTAATGCTGTCGGTTTTATTACATCTAATAGGGAGTGCCACTTCAAACCGTCTTAGCTAGTCAAAGAGCTCTAATTTTTTTCTACGCAGCTCTGGTAGTCTTATGTCAAAAAATATTATTTTATCTAATATTTTAGATTTAAAAAAAGTATATATATCCGTTCGTAGCCTCCAAACTTGATAGTTTTTGAGATATTCGCGAGTTTAATGCCTCATGAATGTTCGTATATATTTTCAAATAGAGCCGACAGCTGGCGAAGTCAAACGAAGTAAGTTGGTGTTTGTTTTGTTTACACGAACGCCATTTTTAAACTGATTTCCGATTTGTTAGTGACAGAGCAGTAGATTGTCAAAATTGTTATTAATTTTTTTTTATTGGTTGATTTGAAATTTTTTTGTGTTATACGTATTGTATATTATATAAATATTTAGGAAACGGTCTGGTTTTAAGGCTACTAAGAGGTAAATCTTTTTTATTTAAAATATTAAACAATATATAAAAATTTGGAATCCTTTTAACTAGCCAACACGGTTTCAAGTGGTGCCCCCTATTAGCTACAATAAAACCGATAGCACCAACTTATTTTCCACATCCGAAAACGCCCGTATATCAAATTTCAATAGTAATCAGTCAAAAGATTGTGAATACATGAAATAAGATCAAAAATAAAGTTTCAATTTTAACACCCTGTATTTTTGTTAATATTAACTTTCGCAATGCAATAATTGCGCTGGATGTTAATATTTTGATGGCAGGAATCTGCCGTTGTTCTTTGTTCCATTACTTTTGGAACACCCTATATGCTATAGTAAGCGTGAAATAATTAAAATTGATTTGTTTAGATGCATCGGTTTGCACATACCCTGAAGAAATGAGTTGGCTCACATTTCCCTCATTGTAGTCCATGTTGTTAAAGATGAGTGGAAATCTCTTCCTGTAGTTGAGGTATTTGAGCAAAGTCTGTTGGGCCATGGGAATGCTGAATTTTTTTACTCTCAGGAAGCGTAGAAGGAAGACGTCATCTACGATAATGCGGAAATCAAATTTAGAGATCTTCTACGAACGACTAGTACTTTTTATATATACTTTTTTTTCAAAGTGGCATACTAATATTTGCGTTATCTGTTATTTAATTTGAAAAAAATCTCAACTTTGTTGTTATAAAAGAGAAACTTCTTAAGATAGTATTCATATTCAGCTAACTTTTCCCATGCAAACAAATATCATTTCAGTTTCCACGTACCGAATACCCAACTCGAAAAAACATTTAACTTCATTATTTCGACAAATACGCCTCTCGAAATCGTTGAGAATGAGTACCATTCATTTTCGACGAATTTTTTGTAGGAAAACGACCGCAATAATCAAATTCAAGGTACTTATCATCCAGCTCGAAAAGTATGCTTACAATATCCCCACTCATCTCAGTTGTTAACAACGCACCTAACAAAACCCCTTTACGTAACGCCATAAGACAATTATTACACACATCAACTTGTCTGTTTAATTTTACGTCTTCGTCCAACACAATTCGCAATACATTGTAGGTAGGTATACATATCTGCAATTATTAGTTATATAACTAATATGCTGTAATGACCTGAATCACGACAAAAAAACTGTTGTTACTGCACGAAGACAATATTACAACACTCTTACCCATAAGGCAATCCTTGATGTCCTCGTTTTGCTCCATCCAGGTCCGGAGTTGCGCGAGACATGCCGCTTTGGTATGCTCTGTTTCACGCAACTCCACCTCAGCTACTTTGCTGAGCTCTTTTCTGGTCATCACCGTCTGTTTTCTGGACACGTCTACTTCCAGGCCTCTGTCCGAGTTGGACCATTGAGGTTGAGCGATTAACAATTGGGTCGACATTAGATTTATGTAACTATAATAGTAGCAGTTAAATCAATTCGATTTGACATGAAATGTTATTTTTGTTGGTTTAAGTTGGACATAAATGACTGATTGTTATGGATTTTATGTGCTTATTAAGTGGCATTGTGCACCAGTAAATGTGCCGTGATTGTGGATATTCGCTTACGTAAATGTATTACAGAAAAGTCGCGGTATCACGACCAAGTGTCACGAGTGAGAAATGTACTACCCGGCTGGTTGCACTGTTACGTATTCGAAAATTCTAATTTAATTTATAACGACACTACTAGATCTAAAAAAGTCGCAATTTTTTACCATTAACCCCGATTCTTATATACAACCTTGGCACTGTAATGGCCCGCTTTCTCAGTTATTATACGAGCAGATCCAATAATAATTTGGTACCCGTTTCCTTATTACTTCCAAGCGAAGCTCGCAGTTGCCACAATCTAAGAAATCTTCACTTGGTATTATATAACTCTTTTTGGGCAATGATAAATACAGTTTGGCGTTCCACTTTCGTCCCAAGGCCGACCATTGGGTTTCCTGCCTTTGAATAGGAGAAAATGCGTACGCTGGGATGCCAGCGAAAGTCCGTGAAACTGGCCGTCAAAGTGGTCGAATTGTTGTGGTAATAACACAATCATTAGTAAACAATCTATTGATGGTGTCGATTGACGTAATGATGAACACGTATAGAGAGCTCATTGACCACCGGTCAAACCCTTTTGATATTTGAGAACTCGATCAGTTATCTTTGTGATTATAAGGGCAGCAAATGTTTAATAGTTAATAAAAATAATGTTATTTAAGATCAATGAATGGAATCGAGACATGTGAAATATATGTGCTTTTTCAAGCAGCCATACACAACTGTATCCGAAACAAGTATTTAAAATACTGTCAATTAGAGGTATTTAAAGCTTTAACAATGCTCTATAGAGTTAAATAAAGTGTATTGTAGATCGCCCAATGTGAATCGTATCACCTAAACAACTTGATTAATCACTTTTGACCGTATTTTAAATAATCAAGAAAAATATTAATTTAAGTGATAAGATAAATGTTTTTCTAGATTTAAACTCGTCAAATTGCTTTTTCTTACCTTTAGACTTGCTGAATGTGGATATGGGAGAACTTGAGATTTAAACAACTAGCGCGCTTCTTACTTTTCCCGCGGTTCGCGCTTTTTTGAACGGCATGTAGGTATCACCTCGTGTTGTGAGTTTATTTATTACTTAAGGGGGATTATCGGTTAAGAAACCAACAGTTCAGTGGGGATATTGTTGCTCAAATATTGCCGCACTAGTGCGCTTTTTCAAATCTATAGGAACCATAAAGAATACAATCGACAATATGAGTAAAAACCTTTTTGTTGTCACATCTGGTAAAACTTTATTCAAGATAAGTCAAACTTAAAATTATTTACAATGTAAAGATACAAACCTAACCACAGTACTTAAAATTTACCGTTTTATGACAAAAAATGAGATATATTACAGTTAACATTATACAAAACAAATAATATGGAAGTCTTTTGTGTTATACCTAGATTATACCCCTAGCAGCTTTGCCAAAAAGATAATATCCATGGAGATTTTGAAGCAAATAAAATGTATTAGTTACTTTGTGAATTTCCATGGAAATTACTATCTAATTGGTGGTCCTTAATCTAATAAAAACCACAACAATTTAATAAATTTAATCATTTGCCGGGGTCGTCAGGGCCTCTCAGTTCCAGAACCAATTCTACATCAACAGGTCTCACTGTCTGCCGTTTTGCATGGTGGGCACAGCGCTGCGCATCCGAAAACAGGTCAACTATATAATGTTCAGCCGCCTCTTGTAGGGACTAAAAAATTCCCCTTTTAACATATCATAAATTGAATTAACCTTCACTGACCTCCAAGGAGGAGGCAGTCATTCTTAAGTCCATATGGAACTGCTGTGCAATTTCATGCACCAGTCTTGAAAAAGGTAATTTAGGTACTAATAGTGCCGTCGTGCTTTGAAAGTGCTTTAGAGCTTGATACATGCGTTTTGAGCCTTTCATATAGCGTTTATTGTCAAGTACCATAATCAGGGTCTCCTTTGTAGTCTTCTTCTTGGGTTCTTTATTCTTCTTCATATTTGGTTGAGAAAACAACTATACACAAATAAAAATCAATTAGCAATTGGTCCTAGTAAACCCTATAGCCTTACAGTCTCTACAGGCCGAATAACAAATCTAAACCTATTAGCTAGGTTTTTTGGTCACTACAAATCATATTTTGAACATAATTGATCTGAATTGAATTATGTATAATATATATGAGGTTCATGAATGAAAAATATGAGAATCAGTATCAAATCGATCTAATGCTTATAGCCTCTTAGTACATCATATTAATAAAAACAAGAAAAATTTTAATTGCTTTGGAGCTTCTAAAGAGACGCTGAAGTTTGATACTTTTCCCGGCATTTTTTACGTATTTGTTGATTGGAAACTTATTTATTGTTATACCTTAAGATGCACTCTGAGGCTGAAAATGAGCACCTGGAAATAAATAAATGCACCTTCACCCTATATAAAGCTACAAAATCCTTGAATTAAAATCAAAATTTGTAGTCGTTAGTTCTTCTTCTTAACCTAACCTAATCACAACATAATTTCGAATTTAAAAATGACATTGACGTTTTTCAACAAAACCGGTAGAAACAGAACGTTCTAAATGGCCACTGGGGGTCAAATAGAATCCAATGTTAATTTTCTTTCAGTATCGGTTTAAATTTAATTAGTCTCATGCAGTATTACGTTAATCAAACTGTTTGGAATTAAAAGTTTCTTGTCCTGCTTTATTTATAGAAATTATTTTCAAATTTGACTATAATAAACATATAGGCTCTCTATATTAGGGATTGCCCCATTATGTTTTAGTTTTCTGGATCCATACAATGTTTATGCAATTTTTACGTACTAACTACAGTAATAGAAAGAATAAATACTCAAGAACCACTTCAAATCATAACATATTGTTAAGCACTTTGATTATAACATCATATCTCGGTGAAGTATTTCAAATAATAATGACACCTGTCAGCCATATCAAAAAAACAAAATGGCGCCTTTCCTTCTTTTGTATTTCTTGATGTTTTTTGTGCCGTGTCTTGCAATGTTTACATATAGCTTAATGATTTAGTTTAGTTTCCCGTGACTCACTTTAGAGAAAATAAACCCAAATATGTAGAGGTGCAATCGTCAACTCAATTTCTCTCTTCTCAAAAACTAGTACGAGAACTACCTATTTTCAGATGGATAATCAGAAGTTTGTAGCCCAAGTCAGACACTTACATGAAGATGTGAGGTACATGTTCATTAGGGCCATGAAGCTGACCGACAAGAGCATTTTGAACCTAGAGAAATCTGAGGACTACTTGAAATGCTGCTGTCAAAAGCTTGCTGAGGCTTTGCTTATGGTTACTCAAAATACAACCCAATATGCAAGAGAATTAGAGAAGTACATAAGGGGCATCGCTCCGGAGATAGAGTATCGCGATACTCTGGAACTTTTGATGTTAATCACGTTGAACAGAGAGCCTGTGAAAGCATTGGGAAATGAGATATTGGCACAGTCTAATATTAGTTCTGAGGAGCTTAATAATTTCCAGAATTTATTTGACCAAGCAACAGTGACTAACACTCCTCCAAACCCCAATGAACTGAATATAAGTGAAATTAACAATTTACCAGAAAAAGAAAGAGAACCAGACAAACAAAGCATTGATTCTGATTTAGAAATTGTTTCATGGCTAGTCCCTAGTGGTAGTTCGAGTCACACAGCCAGTGATCTTGAAAAGGATGAACTAAACAACTCAACCGACTTATCAACTTTTAGTCAAGAGACTGTGATATATGAAATGAAAAATAGTAACCAGAAATTTCCAAACATGTTTATTGCAAAAGAGGTAGAGAATGTGCCGCAAAATGGAGGTTTAGAGTTAGCAATATGATGGCAAAGAACAGTTGCTTATATAGCCATTTTAGATTCTGATGCAACTGATTGGGATGGGGATGATTTAGGAAGGCCTCCTGAGGAGCAGCTAAGTAGTAGTCAAGTGTTTAGCCTCAATCAATCAGAAGAAGGATTAAGTTGTGATGAATTAGAAGAGGGAGGTAAGTTTTGACAAAGCGAACATTTTTTGGTTTAGCTAAGACAATTCTCAAAAGGGTTGTGGGATCAAAAACGGGCATTCTTGTTTGACCTTGGATTGACACCAAAGCTGAAACCTAAATTGATAGCAATCAACAGGGACACAGAACAATCTAGTACAACCCCCCCATTAGCAACCACTGATAATATGGAACTGCCTACTACAGCCTTCTCAGGTACCTAACACTTTCAATATTTAATCAATTAATAAGTTACACAATTCCCTATAGAAAATGTTTCCCAGTTGTCCAGCTCCACTGAAGGTAAGTTTCAATTGTCCAAACTTTTCTTACAAAATAAATTCAGTATCTCACCATTCAGGCAGTGAAAGTATGCAGCTTCATAAGACACTTGACAAGGAACTGCGAAATTCTCTTTTCGCAGTTATTAAGAAGTACTTTCAGAAACGCCAGGGGCAGCCCCTAATTGACAGCAGCAGTTCGGACAATGAACCTGAAACAAGGGAGATAGAACTCCCTAAGAGGAAATGCAGACATAAGAGAAAGCATACAGAAAATGCTCAACAAAGCATGAGTGCCCTTAATGAAGAGGTCTCTGAAAAGGAGATTAATGGTGAGGACAAAGTTGATTTGGAAGCCACCCAGGCAGCCAATTTGACGTTATTGAAAGACAGTTGTGAGAATATTCTGAAAGAAGAAGAAATAGAAAGTGAGGTAAGTTTTTAATTGAAAAGTGTTTTTTAAGGGAAGATTCTTAACTGAAAATTATAATTAGTCTCTATAGTATGTCCAGAATCATATTCCAAATCTACTCATATTTATTTCGTGCCCGCGATACCAATAGCGATGCGGCAATTTCAAATTTAAACTAATCAGGCATTTGTTTGGTTTAACTTGAATGCATTTAGAATATAAACCAGAATATGAAGTAGAAACCTCGCCGGTTCCAATATAAGAGGGCGCTAGCACATTTAAATTTCAAGCAATAACCATTTTTTTTTTTAGTTAATTTTTTAATTTAGTCGTTTTCGTGTTATTATCAACAATATATTTATCATTTTCATAATGTTAATACCTCCTATAATTAACTTCCTCTAAACATATCTCAACAGGTAAGTGGTCCCCTTGAAGGAACAAAGCTGTGCCCATTGCCAATCAATCGAAACCCAGTTTCTTCCTCTCCTGACTTGGACTCTGAAGGTGAAGCCTCTCATTTGACCAAGGCTGAGCTCAGCTTCAAATCTAAAGAAGACATAAAAGGAGGTCCTAAGAGGCTGCGCAGCAGCAGCGAAAGCAGTCTCGACTCTACAAAACTTACTCCAAGGTTGGTTTTTGTCTTTGCTGTAATTATTAAGTTTTCTCTATAACTGATCTCTTTGCAGTGCAAAGAAGTCGCGGCTGTCTAGTGAGAGTTTGCTATTAGATAGCGAGGGCCGCGACGGTTTGGTGCAGCTTTTAGATGAGCATCAACTCATGGTTGAACTCGGTGCACTAAGAATGAGCAGAGACAACAGTAGTGATGCCCAAATAGTCTCAATAAAACCTGCATGTATCCCCATTAAAGAGACAAAACATTCTGATAACATTGAAGGTGTTGGGGCTAATTATTGGGGCGAGTTGAGTGCCAACCTCAATCTGCAATCCACTACTTGTAATGAAAATTTGTGTGATGGAGGCTTGAGTGAGTTTTACAAATATTACATTTATGTACATAGGATAGGGACCCTCACAGAATCATTATAACTTTCATTGCACAGTTTTATTGATTCTTGTACTGCTCCTTACCCTTTAACATTGTGCGGCAAAGATCTCCCCATTGGATTAACTCAACTTTTTAATAAATTGAGAACTCCCCCAGGATCATAGATTAAATAGATTTGGGATCATTTTTATAGTCTCGCCTGTTAAATTTGAACTGAATGATGGTGACCGGGATGAGCTTCTCGACCTACTAACCAAACATCTGGAAATTCATAAGCCTGATAAGAACAATCTTGACACATCGAACATCAACCCTGAAATTGCGCGGCCCAACGCTAACAAAAAAACTCTTTTGGGACTCATTGAAGAGTTTGAAGAAGCCATCAATAAGGAAACAGGTAGGAGTGTGACACCAAATTACATGACATTGATTTTCTACAATATTTCACCTTTGTGCCATAAATTTTCCTGCAACAACTGTCTCTACTTTGAAGAACTTTTAAAGCTAATAATTATTGAAATCCGTATAGGTTCAGATACCGAATCATGTCTTATGGACATACTCAGAGAGGAAACCGTCATCGAGAGTTCACAACCCATGGACAAAAGTGACAAAAGATCCCGTAACCACGATAAGGAGGCTTGGGAAGCTTTTCAGGCTTTAATGGCGGAGGATGAAGATTTGTCGAGCAGTAGCAGTTGCTCTGATTTGTCAGAAAAAAGATTCTGGAGCTGTCGAGGGAGGAACAAAGCGCTCACAGAGGAATTGAGAAAAGAGTTTGGCATAGATCGCGACCTTTTTGTAAATGTAGAATGCCTCAGTAATAGTGTGTTGGATATGAGCGAGTATAAGGAGAGAAGGGAGAGTTCGGTCATCGAGAGATTATGCAATTTGGGAAATATCCTTCATATGAATAAAGGGCATAAGTCTAGTAGACGTCTTAACACTCGAAAGCACACAGTTTCCTTAACAAGCAGCTCCTGCTCGGAATTAAATTCGCTGACTGACGATCGAGAAAGCACGCCTATTTTGGTCTCCGAGGAGGAACGAGATATGCCCGCGAGTTTGTGGGACAACATCAAGAACAGTTCTGACGAAGAGTGTTTGTCGGTGGGGAGTGATAAGGAAGATAAGAAACAGAAATCTGAAGAAGACGAAGTTACTAGTGCGACAGGGAAGAGCAGCGAGATAGGTTATCGTAATGATAAAACAGTGGTGCTCGATTCAAGCGATGAGGAAGATTTTGTTGGCGTGCGTAAAAGCAGGCCTGCATGGCGACAAGACCCTTTACTTAATGCAAGCATCAGTTTCTCTTCCGATTCGGAGGCAGAGTCTTTAAAGAAACGCGAGATCAGACGGTAATACATCTGACGCAAATGTACAAATTTCAGTGTAATTATTATTTTGCAGAAAGGAAATAAATTTGGACGAGAGTCATAGGCATCGGAAGGTAAAGAAAAAGAAGAAACAGCACCCAATAAAAACTTTTCTTGTAGAGAGCGACACCACGACCGATGACAGCGACTTTGAAATGTACTATAAATTTCTTCCTGATACTAATAATAGTACATTTTTATTTGGCAATAGCATTTCAGTGCAAAAAAAAATGTTAATGCCTCAGACAGTGATCACGCTAAGTGATGAGGATGTCCCCAGCACAAAGAGCAAAGGGAGACGGAATATACGGGCGCTGGTCGAAGACGAAGACTTGGCTGAGGCTACCCAAAGGGCCAATACCGAAGAGAGGGAGCGTATCCGGCGACTACAAGAGAGAGATAAGGCAAAGGAAAGTTTCACGCAATCGTTTCTTACTCAGGGGAACGACATCGACATTGATCCGTTGAGTAAGCACATCTAGTACAATTTGTTGGAAAGTTTGTACAATGATAGATACATCTTTTAAATGTTCTTCTCACAGTCTTTGAACTATTCTAAATTTAGTGTAGTTTTCGGTTTCAATGTTTCTGAATAGAGCTAAATTTCCGTATATTTCAGTTTTGGACGTATACGAAGACACTCAAATCAGGGTTCATCCGAAAATCACGCGCAAATTAAAGCCACACCAAAGAGAGGGAGTTCAATTTATGTGGGATTCGTGTTACGAGAGCGTAAAACAATTAAAAGAAAACAAATACAGTGGTTCCGGTGGTATTTTGGCCCACTGCATGGGCCTGGGTAAAACCCTGCAGGTACATAAGTAATTTTATGGTTAATTTTTCTCAGTTGTACTAAAACACGCTTCTAGGCGTTAGCATTGATCCAGGCGGTATTCAACAATCCCATCACAAAAACCAAACACGTATTAGTGGTATGTCCGTTATCTACAGTCTCCAATTGGAAAAACGAATACAAGTTGGCGTATAAAGGAATCAAAGATCCTGGAGTTAAATTTCATTCAATTGAGTAAGAATCTTTGTACGTTTTAGGGTTGTAGATCAAGTGATAATTGTACTGATTTAGAGTGACTAGTCAGGCGCAGCTGCGTTTCGATACGGTGAACAAATGGCGTGATCAGAGTGGGATGTTGGTCATGGGGTATGAGTGTTTCGGTTTATTGGTTAATGAACAAAAACTAATAAAGTGGGAGAAAAATTGTAACTTCCGTAAAGAAGATATCCTCAAAGCGCTTGTAGATCCAGGTGATAAAAATTTTACAAAAGTAGTTTAGTTAGTACAATTTGCATGTTTCTCAGGTCCAGATCTCGTTATCTGCGATGAGGGGCACTTGCTGCGCAACCAACAGTCACAGAGAACTCTAGCTTTGAGCAAGATCAAGACTAAGCGACGTATCATCCTCACTGGCACTCCCTTGCAGAACAACCTTCTTGAATGTACGTAGTTTAACGCTTTATTACTCACTTAGTACTTTGTATTTTTTCAGATTACTATATGGTCAACTTCGTGAAACCGTGCTTGCTTGGGACCGAAAAGGAGTACAAAACGAATTTTGTAAATCCCATTCACAATGGTCAATACGAAGACTCCACTGCAGATGATATAATGTTCATGAAGAAACGCACACACGTGCTTCACAAGATCTTAATCAGCACAGTACAAGTCTGTATTATAGTACAATCGTTATAGTACAGGGGCAAGTAGTGTTATTTCAGAGAGTGGAGGACACGGAGCTAAAACGGTACCTGCCGAAACTGGTGGACCAAGCTGTCTTTATCAAGCTCAGCGATCTGCAGGTGCAATTGTACAATACCTACTTGGATTCCACTAATTCGCAGTTGCCTGTTTACACGAAGAAGGGACAAATTTGTCGCTCGAGTTTCTTAGCGGACGTACAGATGTTACAGGTAAGGTTTTATGGCCTGTACTAAATTTAGTACAATTTTTCTTTAACATCAGTATATTTGTCTGCATCCAAACGTACTATGCACGGCCGAGCAAAAGGCAAGAGCGAAGGCTACTGTGAAAGAGCAGGACGTAATCGACGATAATCTCGTAGATGAATTAGAGGAGAGTCAATTTGCCCGATTTGGAAGAGTCAAAGATCTCCTTTCTTCAAAAAAAACGAATGAATTATCTATGGGGACCAAGCTGGAAGTAGCTGTAAGCATTGTACGAGAGTCGGAGACTTGCGGCGACAAAGTGTTGGTTGTATTGTTTTGAGTATAATTATTAGTTAGCACAATTTTTGTGGTTTACTTAGGCTGATTTTCTCGCAATCGCATGCAGAAATGGACAATCTGGAATATTTCCTTCAGAAAAATCTTAATTACAAAAATAAGCGCGATTATTACCGGATGGATGGTACCGTAAGTCCGGCCTTGCGCTCACATATGTGCAGCAAGTTCAACGACCCGAAAAACAAGAGCATAAAGTTCGAGTTTGGATATTGTTCCTAATAATCGTACTAAAATAAACTTCTTGTAGGGTGTTTATAATGTCAAAAAAAGTGGGCGGGTTGGGTTTGAATTTGACAGCCGCCAATAGAGTGATTATAATGAACGTAAGCTGGAATCCATCCTACGACACGCAGAGCGTGTTCAGGGCCTTCAGATTCGGTCAAGACAAAGCCGTCTTTGTTTATAGACTGATTGCCATAGTAAGTGCTTCACTAAGGTGTTTAGCACTATTATTCGTTTTATTTTTTTAGGACACCATGGAGGAGAAAATGTACCAAAGAGTAGTGACTAAGTTGGCCATAGCTCACAGGGTGGTGGACAAGCATCAAATTACCAGACACTACAGTTCGGCTGATATTCAAGAGTTCTATTCAGTGAGACCGACTGCGGATGAAGAGAGGCCGGTGCCCAATGTGCCTGAAGATCGTATTTTGGCTAAAATTATCCAGACGCACAAGCATTTGTTCCGGTGGCATGAGCATCAAGCATTGTTGGCCAACAGACCTGAGGAGGACTTGGATGAGCAACAGAAGAATGCCGCCTGGGAGGAATTCAATAAAATGCCGGCTCCTGGTGAGTTTTTTTCAAAATGTACTAAATTTAGGACATTTTATTTTTGGTGGTTAAATTGCTGGGAGAGTAAATTTGCAAATGTATATTGCTTTAGCCACTAACTATTCTAAAACATGGTTTCTTTATTCAGAAAGCGGCCCTGCGGTATTGAATCAATGCAGTTCCACGAGTATGCAGAGTAATGCCTCGAATTACTTCGGGCCCATGCAGTCTGGGTAAGTATCAATTCAATACAATTTCCCCTTTATCGTGTATTCATTGCACGCCAATCAAATATAAAATGCCCGCATACGCGTCAAAAGAGTTTTTAAGTGAATAAAAAAGGAAAATAGCAACTAAGTGTAGTCAACTTTAAGAGGTACGTTGAACCTATCAGGAGCTATAGAGTGATAACTGAACCTTTTCTCGATTCCAGATCGTCAGGGAGACGGCGGAAAAATTACCGTAAATTATTCCCGACCATCGTAAAATTGTACGATACTTCTGTGGCACAAGATGCTCAAAAACAATCGAAAAACGCACAAGAGGTAGTCAGCGATTTACATGGAATCGCCAACCTTCAGAAAGAGGCTCTTTGGGAAGTAAGAACGCCAACAAATGGGGGTAAGTTATTTCATAATTATATTAAATTTAGTAGATTTTAGCTTTATCTAATAATTCTATTTGTGTGCCGTTGTAGTACTCACAGTTTCTAAGGATAAGGGCGGATTCATAAATGCAACACGTGGTGATAACTATTCCAGGCAGGAATGGGCCAAAGACGGCACGAATGATGCTTTAAGAGCCATAATCATACCGGATTCGTCAGGCGAAGACTGAACTGAGCGCGACTTTATCCAATAGCATTCTACTTTTATTGTTCTTTTCAGTTCTGTTAATATAAAACATATTAAACTAACGTCTCATGAGTGCGTTATGTCTATTATATAGTTTTTTCTTTACCCTCTATAATGCTCTTGGGTGTTTGATTGGCGTAGCATCCTTGTCATCACCACCAATTTGAGCATAATTTATATAATTTCTTTTCTAGTTTACAGTTAATTTCGTTTACAGATCTCCAGCTCTTCCAGATCATACGTACTCCCGACCGAATTCCGAGTAAGTACGTTTCTTCCCCGCCCAACAAATGTAAATGTCCTTTTCAGATCCCACCCTCTTACTTGTTACCCGTCCTTTGATGATTTCATGCCGCCGCCCTTACGCCGTTCCCGGTGTCAGTCCCACCGATATCTCAAGCTTCCCATCCGCGGGTAAAACATATTTCTTCCCATTGTTATCATTAATGTTTCCCTGAAATAGGCCCGTCTGCACGAACCAGCGCATGACGTTAGCGGAAGAATTTAACCCCGGTCCTCGTCTTAGGAATTCTGCAACACGTCACCTGTTCGAAGAGCGGTCTAATAAAACGCCAACGGTCGTAACCAGTATGGGACATGCCCCTGCCGTATGTTAATTAACTAGTGACTAGGGCTGGTCATTCTGATTTATTGTTACAGCAGCTTCTGGAAAGCTGCTTAACCAATACTAGAGAAGAGCCATCTGTCGTTCACTCACAAAAACCTCACATTAGGTTACAAAGACAAGGGGGAGTCGAGGCACAGATCGACAAGGCAAAGAATATTGTTGCCGTTCGTATAAAAAATATAAAGCTCCGCAATAAAGTGCTCGGTCCAAATGTGCAGAAAATCCTAAATAACCAAATCCGCAATTCCATCTATTCAATTAAGAAAGAAGGGAAGAAAGAAAAGCACGAGGCTGCTTCGGGGATGCAGGTCCAGGCCGATGTCAATCGCTTTTTGCCAACCCCTCGGCCTGCGATTGAGAAACGTAAAGGGTACACTCCCAAATCTCCTTTTATATCCAATAACTCAACGTTGATTTCACCCGTTGCGAACGAACGGCCTAAGGAAGACATTTTTAAAGCTCTGCCCACCGCCAATCTACTCAAGCAGATTCCTTCCTATGGCAAGGAGGAACATGAACTGTACCTACCCAAAACTACACCTACTACCGATAACTTTGAGCTGGCTTCCCTTACAGGCGAGCGAAATAAACCGGATATTTCCATAACTCCTCTTACGACCAATCAACAGCGGCACGTTGAGCCTGATCCTTCACGCCTAGATACACAGTCCCCGATGCAGAAACGCGTACGTAACTTCATGGAGCATTTGCATCTGCTACAAACCCCTTGGAATGCGAACAGTGATGAAAATCTTCAAAACAAATGTGACCCACCTTTAAAGGTTGCCAGAGACTTATCGGAGTTTAAATTGGCTCCTGCGACCAAGATTACAAGCGATCTCGCCTCTAAAAAATTTGTCAGAGTAAAACCATTTTACAAACTAGCGCCTTTCCCAAATTCGCGATTTGACAAACGGTCGATAAATACCCCGCCTGCCGTTCCTGTTCATGTAGAGGCAAAGGTAAGATATTTTTTCATTCACTGTTTTTAGGTTTTAATGTTCATATTTATAGATCTCTTCCAGCAGCGCTCAAAAGCCGCCAAATGGCATAACTCGACCCTCAACGGGCCCGTTGGAGAAACATTTAGTAAGTACTGATATGTAAAGGCCTTTTTAAGCTTGACAAGCCCCTCCGCAGACTCGCAATCAGAACAAATTCTCACTAGGCCCGTTCACAACAAGATCACTCCCAAAGTCTGTGTTCCAGCAGTTCGTCCCGGTGTCTCCCTCCAAGTCTAATAAAGAAAATAAAAGTTTGCAAAGTCCAGCAAACTTGACCAGTGACGAAGTTCTCAATGGCCCGTATAGAAGTCATCGTGAATTGCTAGATGCGCTGAAGAAGAAGGGCGTGAGTGTTGATGTAGGAAAGCCTGCCTCTGGAGCGACCTGATTTGTATTGGCTTTTTGTGAGTTTATTTATGACATTGACGATTTTTGTTTTGCAATAGTGTGTAGTCGAAAATAAGGAGTAAAATTGGTTTATTTATTTAAGTTTCTAATAAATATAGCGTTATGGACAATACCTTCAGGGTTTTGGAGGTGATTTAGTTATATTGGGAGTTCTTGCATGTTGTGTGAGAAACGTCATTATAATAATCTTGGACCAAAAACGCAGATTCCTAGAAAAACCTTTATTACAACGTATCACATGGCTGTTATACAAGAAAAAAAAATAGACCAAAATAATTTTATCGCAAAATAGCTCATTCTCGCTTCGTTTCTTACACCACTCAATCGCGAGCGTCTTCCTTGGCTACACCGAAGGGCTCTGCCACCTCTTCGACTCCACAATCGACAATTGTAACGTCCTTCACCGGCTTATCTCTATGGAGAAAAAACAGTTGCCTCTTCAGCTTGGTAGTAAAACGAATACAAACCTGCCGTCTGTCTTAGTTCCTTCAATTTTCCTGACTATATCCATGCCTTTCAATATCTTGCCGAACACCACATGTCTGCCGTCAAGCCAACTCGTTTGTTTTGTGGTGATAAAGAACTGTGACCCATTAGTGTCTTTGCCGGCATTGGCCATAGATAGCCACCCAGCTCCGTAGTGCTTCAGCTTGAAGTTTTCGTCAGCGAATCTTTCGCCGTAAATTGATCTACCTATAAATGTAAGAAGGGACTGTAAAAGGTGAATGTTGTGGTTTTTGATGCTCGTGTACCTCCAGTTCCGTCTCCTCGAGTGAAGTCGCCACCTTGGATCATAAAGTCGCGGATCACGCGATGGAATTTACTGCCTTTATAGCCTTCGCCCTGCGGCTTCAACGCCAACTGCTTGAAGTTTTCTGCAGTTTTTGGCACTGTTTTGCCGAAAAGGCCAATTTCGATACGACCAATTGCTTCGTCCCCTATAGTGATGTCGAACCAAACCTGGAAAGAATTAAGAGGCGAGAAAGCTTCAATGAAGGCGCATTTGGGGGAGTTTTCAACAAAGCTAGCAACACTTAAATTTTTGTCGTAATGTTAAATCTTTATCAATTTGAGGTACTGATATTTTATAAAAATTATTTTCGAAAAATATTTTAAATTGAGCATAAGTTTGATGACGTCAGACCGGCACAACAAGGCTTTTAAATCCCAATAGTGCATCCCATGCATGGCGCCATCTATTATCTCAGAAAGTACACGTTTTTCGCAATGGAATTTTATAAAAATCAAAAAATTCTAATAATTCGAAAAATGGTGATTAAGGTTATTTTCCTAAAGTGTAACTCAGATAATTAAGCACGAAATGCCTTTTTTTAACAGGATGTTCTGGTTTTCATGACAATTTATCCCTAAAGATTTGTAAGCTAAAGAGCAAACAAAGAATTTATTTTTAAAGAGTATTTGTGGCTATAAATAGAAGAATTAGAACTTAACAAAGCCATGTTCGAGCCTAATAACTGTAATAACCTGCTGTAAGGCTACCGGTCCGGACCGGTTTCTTAAAAGCTAAAAGTCTCATGAACCTCTACGAACAGGCCGATCGCCGATAGCTCAAAATGGCGGGTTAAATATTTGAATATACGTCACAGTTGACACTTACAAAAAAAAAACATAATCTAGGGGGTATGTTCGAGTAGTAGAACCGCAAGGTCCTTTCGTAGAACTGCAAGGTTTAATAAGTATCTAAAATCAAGGAAACGTCCATTACAAATTTGGCCAAGTTTGGCCTGGGCTGACGTCAACAGTCGGAGCTCACACAAATATGAAAATACTGAACAATCTGATATTTTTTCAAACAAAAGAACCGATCCTTGACACGTTGCAAAGCCAAAGGCTTTACCTCAGGTTAAGCGCCTACCTTATCGGTCACTTTAGGTCCCTTTTTCGCAGAATCGTCCCCCGTCGCACTGACTAGAGCAAAGAGGGCGGTCAGCCCTACGGCGAGAACACACAGCCACTTCGCCATTGTTTTTTGTCGCGACCACAACTTCTGCAGTTTCTTCCACACTGAGACCGTGACGCTGCTCTCTTTCATTTTCTCTCAAAGCACACGTTGCCATAGCTTCTTTTAATTTCCACCGTGTAGAAGGATATGCGCCTCTCTAGGCGTGCAATTGGCAACATAGCGTTACACTTTTGTTTCTACACATGGCTACGAGAGAGAGGGAATGATGTTCACGTAAATGTGTTCGACAAAGAGGACGACCAATAGTAGAGGGCCACGAATCGTCATTTTCGACACAAAAAATTTGCGATGCTGTCGCTGCGTCAGTTTTCTCTTCACGTTTTGTGATATTTTAAGGGATTTATTTTCACTTATTATATACAATAAATTATTAAAAAAGCTGCAAAATACCTCGTCTCAGCTGTTGCTTTCCACTGAGACGTCTCTCGCATTATCCTCCTCTATGAGAGAATTGTAAAACACCCCAGAGCTCCTTTTCTGAAGCACTATTAGAACCCTACAATGCTGCCAATTGTAATGCAAGTCCCAAAGTCTCATGACTTACTTACACCAACAAATTGGAATTCAGGGTAAAAATAGTGAAGGACAGGAATAAAAATATGCTTGGGTTACTTCCTAAAGTAGCATTATACAGCGTAGTATATGTAGGGGCGCCAACCAGGCTCAGCAGGTTTTGCACTAAATTGAAAAAGGCGAAGATTTTGCCAGCCTCTTCGGGTTCCACCAACTTGGATAAGAGAGACCTGGTCATAGGGCTAATGCCCCCGCTGGGATAGCTTATAATTGCCGCTGTAAACAAAAATATGACTCTCTTTCGAATTATTTGTGACTATTGACCTGCATAAATCAGCCAATCAACTCGCGCCAGCCCTTCAACGACAGCCCCTATCGCCAGTGAAACGAAACCGGATAAAATCAACTTTGACTCAGCTACATGGAGCTTATGGTGAAACACATACACCACCACCATGGTACCTATATTTTGATAATTCATCATTTTGTTTCATGCCACGACATGCCTGAACTTTACTTGTGATCCACAAAACGCTGGTGCCGCTGTTGAACCACGTGTACTTCTGTAAAGTCCACTGAAATTTGGCGCGCAAAAACAGGAAGTTGACGCTGCTGCAGCCGATTATAGCAATGAAGTAAAGCGCTAGCGTCAGCACTAATAACAGGATTATGGCTCTGTTGAAATGCGCCCGACTCTGAAAGCTGGTGCGGAACATTCCAGCAGGATTGCGCACATTGAAAAAGGCCTTAAAGCGGCCCTTGACACACCAAACACTTTGATATAGTGTGCTTTTTGTGGAAATCAAATCTATTTACCGTATGTTCTCGATTGGGCAGAGACTCCGGTATGAAACACAAAGCATGCACAAGGGCTAAAAGACTGCTGAAGCCGGCGATAGCATAGACTGTAATGTAATTGATAGCGCTATAAACATAGGAGCTAGAGGCGGAGCCTAGGAGTACTGCCACAGCCATTACAGTCTCAAAGACACCCATGCGGAAGCCTCGGTTCTGCCCCGATGTTACATCCGTCAAATAGGCAAACATCACTGTCAAGAGAGAGGCTCCACCTCCAGTTAGGATGATTGGCACAGAGCACACTATCATGTACCATGGTGATACAGTTTCGAAGATGGAAAACAACACCATAACAACATTCATCAGCACAATACCAATGAGGTTTATGACAATAACTGGTTTGCGCCCAAAGCGGTCACTCCAGGGCCCCACAAACAGGCACAAAATAGCGCTGCTAAGACCATCAACAAGGCTCTTGACCATTGAAATTATATCTGCTTTCGGCTGTACCAACTTTTCAAGTGCCTTGATTTTGGGATCAGCACTATTACCTAATAGAGAGCAGTTGTGTTTATCTTTACCAAGCGTCACTGTGCAAGTACGATAGATCATTAAGTTGGTGTTGATGCTGCCTGAAAAAGCCAGTTTTTGGCACAGAGAGATGTGGTTACTGAGCACTTACCACATAAAAAAAAGCCAAAGAAAGTCAAGAAGACTGTCACTTCTACTGTGGGGCGAAAAGCCATTTTTGCCAAAGTTTATTCTAAAAAGATGCATGAGGTGAATTTGATGCTGGTATTCACAAAATCAGAAATACTGTTATGTGCCTCCTCAATGATCTTTTAAAATCAATCATGGAAACTCACCCAAATTTCAAGTGCACCATTTACACCCCCAAAGAATTTTTCAATCGTAGAACTCCGCTACTTCATAAACTTTTTAAGACATATCGCACAACCAACTTTCGAGTCGTCAGGGGGGTCGCTAAACAGTTTTCAAGGTAAACCAGGTCGGTAAAAGATACATGGGAAATAGTTGAGTCGCTTTAACGACCCTGAATACGTAATCATTGTATATTAACAAAGAAAATTCGATTTTTATTATTGGAATAAAAGTTAATTCCCTTTTTCAGCGTATGTAAATTATATGATATAAATATTTCGAAACGTCAAATACTGCACATTGGATCAGGTAGAGGAAACTTTTCAGGTTTACTTAAATCTTTTATCGTTAGATAGCGCCAGAGAATTATTTTTCGTCCGGCGTATACACTGCTTCATCGCTAGCGAGCCAAGCATTAAACTTAAAGTCTTCTATTTAACTAATATTTTATTAAATAAAAACTAAACAAAACATATTTTACATTACTCATTCATTCAACTTTGATGCAACAAATATATACACGCACAATTAATCTTAGTACGGGCCGAAATACGCGATGGCGCTCCGGGAAACTATTGACGAAAATCGCTCACAAACCCAAACTGAGGCTCTATTATAATTACAACCTTCATTAATTCGATTAATTGACGAGCCGCGTTAGTTTGCCGATTTCCGCCAATGTTATTAATTATAGTGAACCATCGAAATAGGGACTTCAGTCGATTTTCACCGTAGAATAAATTTTCTTGACGAATATACTGGTGCCCATATAGCCCACGGTGCCGCATATAATGCCGAGCACTCCACTAAAGAGAGCCATGTAGCCAAAATAGAAGGTAGTCTGGAACAGGCCGTACATCCTGTTGAAGATATTACTCAGTTTTAATTAATGTAACATAAAGGCATTAAAAGCGGATTTACTTGGTCTTGAAGAAGTAATAATAGATGGCGTAGACGTAGACGTAGGCGCAAGTTGAGGCTGCAGCCAGGAATGAGGTCCACTGCCAGCGATAGTCCTCGGCGTTTAGCAGGAAATAGGTGCAGACGATGGTGACGCAAACGGTCACTACAATCAAAATCAGGAATACCAACAGCATGAATCCGTAAACGTAGTAGATCTTGTAGGCCCAAAAAGAGGTAAAAATGAAGTACATTTCAATAAAAATGCTGGCAAAGGGCAAAACTCCACCCAGTAGGATTATCACTCCAGGCTCCATAAACCACTTCTTCTCTGGAATGGGTCTAGGGACCGCATTGATCCTGAAAAATCTCTATTTGTCACTATTTATTCTTAATACAAATGTTAAAAATAAACCTGCAAGGGTAGTCGGGCTGACCAGCCAAATTTCTCCCCAAAACCGTGCCCACCAAAGTCAAAGGCAGGATTACAAAGAGGCAAATGGCAATTACTGCAACCTGTACAAGACGAAAATAAAAATTTCGGGACAAACTGGAAAACGTTATTTACCATAGTCTCAAAGGGAATAGCCCGTGAAGCGTGGTAATACATTGCAATAAAGTTGATAAATAAAGCGGTTCCGCAAACAAACATGGGCAGCATAAACGCGGAAGCAACCATTTGCCTGATCCACAATTTTCCACCCATCCTTGCATAGAGAGAACCGCCAAAATAGCCGTTTACAGGGCCTGTGACTGCATATACAAATATGGCAGTTGATAGCAGCATACCTCGTCTGAAATTCTTAATATATCTTTTCTCCCCAACCCCCTCAAATAAAACTCACTCAGTATAAAGCTCCCCTAAAATAGCAAAAACTATGACACTTAAAACCACAGTGGTCAATTGATGCCCTGCTCCAATGAGTGCAGAGAATAACATGGCATTTGATGCGGGCCTGAAGACATCTCCATGAACCTGTTTCCAACCATACTCATCTCCCAAGTCCCGTTCCTGAATAAAAAAATTATTAAATAACAGCACTACAAATGAAAATTGTCAGTCACCATATCATCTATATCATCATCTTTACTATATCGGGCATAATCCTTGCGAAGAGTTCTCATGAGGATCATGGAAACAAGTCCAACCAGGAAAATTACCATCATGAAGCTATTGAAAATGCTGAACCAGTGGATCTAGTGAAATCGCACTTTTTATGATCTGAATTTGTCAGTTTTCAGACTAACCCTGTGCTGGAAGAAATTATGGTCCAAATATTTGTCAAACCGATCCTCAAATTTGGTCTCAGTCTTTTTCCATGTGATTTCATAGGTGAAGCTTAATCGCTTGGTGGAAAGTAGTTCCAACTTATCCTCAGATGTGAGATTTACATCAATGATTTGTTTACCATTGTAACCTGAAACTCTAAATTAAGCACCTTCCTAATAGACTTGTCAAGAAACCTACCAATTTCAAACTTCTTATGAGTCCAAATGTAGTAGCTATTATCCTTGACCTCTCCCACTACCCCCCAAATAGGCAAATCATCGATATACATCTGATACCAATAATGGTTTTTGACAGCATATACAAAAGCCTTGTATTTCTCCTCATTGAGTTGCACAGCACAATACTCAGTTTTTGGAATGTTGCCTAAATGAACTTCGTCTGGTAGCTCAGTATTTACTTTCAGGTTCAAAAAACTTACTTTTAAATTCTATTTCAATGCCACTAAACTCAAGTTCAACCCCTTGCAGAGCTTCACTCAAAGTTTCATGGTAGTGACTGATGGTCTCTTTGGACCCAACACAAAATGGTAAGGAATAATAAGCATAGGTTTCCTGTCGATTGTGGTAGGGCCCCACAGTATTCATCCACAAGACTACCTCCTCATTGTCCTCATACTACGAAATACAAGGGCGTTGGAGCACTCAAAAATAGACCAGAATGTGGGACTTACTATGTGGTTGTGCTCATCCCCGAGGGCTCCCATCAGGAGACAGAGCCAAAAAAGCTGTGCTACTCGATGCATGGTGAGTAAGGGATTTGTTGATAAAAATGCCGCTGAAAATTGCTTTAAATCGGCCCAAATTTTCGAACTTTTAGCATATCTACACGTAGCTGACGTAGCAACCATAAGATTTGACAAGGGTTGTGTCAAAAGTGAAAGATAAACAAGAAGAAAAGTGGTTCGACGAGCGCAAGGACCTCTACAGGTCGATAGCCAAAGTAAGCTGCTCAAACGGTTGCCTAACATAAGGGAACGGAGAACCCAGGTATGCAGCTGTTCACTACTTTTATACAGGGTGCTACTAAAATGTTTGGATGAGAGGTGAGTTAAAAGGTTGTGTAAAATAACATTCAAAAAATGCATTGTCAGTGATTCAAAGAAGCTCTAAATATTTTCTGGAGTTGGTAATATATCTACAAACTGTAAAGAAAACCTTGGGTCTTTTTGAAATTATAACAACTCGCATATCATCATCAAAGCACGTAGATCCTTGCCAGTCTCTTTTGGAGAAAGTGTATAAAATAACGAAGCCACTGCGATGAAACTTTAGTCATTCGATGAAACGAGGGCCAATGGAAAGTTTAGTAAATTTCTCAAAACTGCGTCAATTTAAAAATTCTTATTCTACAAATAATTCAATAAATTACTGAATTTTCTAGCCATTTGTTAATACAATTCAGTTCATATAAAACCGAGTTTTTAGAGGTCTTTTAGTAATTGAAAAACTACCTAAACTAAAAATAATAAATATTATTCATCCATCAGTAAAAAGGAGCAAAACTGTAATAAAAAAAACGCTTTGTACATCGTACGACAATCATAATAATGTTATCCATATGCCGACTAACTCACATATCAAACCCAAACCTTTGCTTAATTTTTTTCTAATTTCTTCCATTATCTGTTTTACTTGGCGCCTATTTATGCTTGATTTCATTGTCTATCTGTAATAAACCATCACAACCAGTGGAATGGCCGCAAAGCATATTACTTACATCATATACATGGTACCTATTTCTGCATATACGCCGAAATTCCAAAACTTAAAATAATAATAATAATAATTGAATCGCAACACAAAAACCTTCGGAACAGTCAGGTAGCCCTAGAAACGTAAATTCTAACACTAAAATTCACTTAATGAGGACTATGAATTAAAAACGGCCCCGCAAACTCAAATATACATAAAACATATATACTAGGGCTGCCGCGCATGTGAAAAAATCAACTTCTTTCTCAAGGGAAAATTCATTTAACGAAATCGATAGTTCTTGTAGAAACTGCCACCTTTGTGGAAGTTTCGTTTGTGTCTGTTACCATGGTAGTAGGGCTTGTGGTGATACCGGCTTCCATTCCCATTAGACCAATTCTTCATGTTGTGGTATTCCTAATAATCAAAGATAACAGTTGAAAGATCAAATCACACAATAGTACTTACCTGGACTGGGTTGTAGCCAGGATTGGACTTTGCACCACCGTTTCCAAAGATTGCACTGACTTTGGGATGTTTGGCCGGGCCCTGGTCCTCCGAACTGTCAGCCAAGCTGCGTTTCCTGTCCTCCCGCCTCTCCTGTTGCACCTCCTTGTCCAGTTTCGACCTGTTGCCGTTCCAGGTGGATACCGGGGCAGAGTAGCCCCCCGTGGACAATTTAAATAATTCGCCGACGACATTGCCACTTTTCTTTCCTTTCCATTGTGCCTGTTCGGGAGATGCATCTGTGGTGGAAGTTACTTGCCATTCACTCATTGATGCTTTTGTGGTAACCCTGCAATAAATAATTTTATCAGAAAAATAATTATTTCTTTCATTATGACGTTACTCAGGCGAATTAATTTAACTACTCACCTGCTCGTATCAGAATGACTTGAATCTTCGCTACCACTAGTGTCACCAGTTTCATAGGGTACAAGACTTTTAGAGGGTGACGGCGAAGTTGTGGCTTTCTTAACCTCCGCCTCTGGGCTGGACAAAATGGACATGCTTGTTGATACAATAGAACTAGTGCTAGGCGATGCGTTTGGAGACACCGGATGTAACGCTTCTCCTTGGTCATTGGGGGTAGAACTGTCCGGCTCCTTCGTGGCAGGAGAACGTGGCGTCACCGCCTTTTTCGACACCTTTAAGCACAAATTGCACAAGAGTACCGTAGAATAATATTTCTTACCTCATCTTCGCTGGATTCAGTGCTCGACTCATCAGTTAATTCAGGCACCGCAGTTAAGGAACTCTTAAAAGGGACAGTTTTGCCTAAAGTTTGAGGCACTCGACCTGGGGGCAGCTCCGGCCCATAAACCTTATCACTAGTGAAACCAATTCCTAAAGTTTTGGTACTTAGTTCCTCAGATAAAGCTCTTAACGGACTTTTAGTGGGGGGTCTTTTGGATGTAGAGGGAGCCAGTTCAGAAACAATGCTGTTTGGCTTGCTCTTGGGAGTCATCTTTGGATGGTGTGGGGCCGACTCAAGTTCATAAAGCATGATGTAGGCGTTAGTATTGAAGAGGGTTTGGTGGGAAATTGGATGCACCATACTATCATCAAACTGGTAATAGTTTCCAGAAGGGGATTGAGCCACTGCAGTGTAATGGCCACAGCTTACTGTGGGCCCCATATGGGCTACTATGGATGCTAAGCGGTAAATCATAGGAGAAGTTGGTCTGGAATTGAATATTTTTACATTAAAATTTTTATATATTATGTGAATTAAAGAATCTACTTTTGTCTAATGTATCGCGTAAGATCCAACCGCCGCCTGAACGCCACATGCTTAGAGATTTTATTATTGCTAATAGAGAACCTCTTTAGCTGAATGCACAGCACCATGGGAGCCCTCTCAAGTTGGAACTGCTTTGTCGCCTGTACCTTTTTCTGACAGGACTCACAGTGATAACTTTCATCATCCAATTTCTCCCTGCTAAAATACAATTCCAAGGCCTCGTCCAAAGTTTGCACCTTCCGAATATCAAGCAGTAAGTCCTGGAAATGTTGAAAAGTGGTGCTTATATGACCGCACCGTAAACACCGCACTGCAGATCGCAAATAACCGCCCAAAATCTGGTTCAAAGGAGTCGTTTCTTTGACCTTTTGATCCAATTGATTGTGATTCCTGAAGCGCTGTAAATAGGACTTTTCCATTGCATCGATGAGGTAGTGCAGGAGCTCATGGGCATCTTCTTGCCGCCCAGGAATTAAATTCCCATAAACTAGCCTTAGTTTGTTGTAAATTAAGATAGGTCTTACAGGGTTTATGTTGCATTGTTGACTTTCTAGTAAGGTCTTGCGCATGGCACAAATAATGCATATTCCTTTGGAGAAATCATTTAATACTGTAGATGAAGTTATCAATTATAATCAACTTACCATTATCTACACATTCAGCAGCATGTTGCTTCTCAGAAACCAGCCAATTGACTAATGAAGGTATGTGATAGAGGGCTTGTAGGGTGGAATTAAGATAGCAAGTATTGCCCATATTAACCATCCCTGCCCCCACAGACCAGTTATTGGTACTTGACCAGCCGAGTTGGATTTTATAGAATGGATACAGTTCATGTTTGGCAAGTTTCAGACAATCATCCGATTGATTTTCTTCTGATGTCCTTGTATTGCAAACATTTGAGGTCTTTGTACTGTAAACATTCATTTAAGTAAATTTGGCAAAGTTTGCCAGGAACCAATAGGTACCTGTTTATCTGTAGATTTTCCGGGCTCTTGAGGACCATGTATTTGGACCTTAATGTGTCCAGAACAGAGATTTGATAATTTTCCGCGGGCTCAAATTCAATGTTGCTCAAATAGGCCTTCTTGGCACTGCTCATCAACTGCGCATCTATGCCTGAACCCTCGTCGTTTTTCGACAAATTTGCTTTTAAGGTGCTCCCCAGCAAATCCATGGTGGAAGCCGGCATCTTCATGGGGATTTAGGGCTACACACCCCTCGGGGTGTCCGAAAAGAATCTCCCCTGCCGACCCGGCAACGTCGCTCGTAAGGGCCTCAATTATTCTCAAAAGTGGCTTACGCAAGATTAAACGGCACACTGTTGCCAGATCTTAGTGACTAATTCGGGGTCGGCGCCTGTCACGGAAATGTTGCCCTCGCTGTATTGTTTTGCGGCCGACGCGGCTTTTTGATAATTCTACTGCCGGGAACGCCACATATTCAGTCTAGGAAAGAAGCAGATACCTCGAAAGCGACATTACACACCAAATCGTAGGGTTTTATTGGTAATTTTGCTCGATTTTTAAATAAAAAACGGCACGACATGAACACAAGAACAACAAGCCACAGACATTACACGGAAACTACCGAGGATTGCCAGAGGCCATTGACGAACCTCCGAAGAGGTGTAAAGAAGGGTAGGCAGCCAACCGTACTACTCCAAGGCGGGCTATTTAAATTTTGGCAAATCTTTCAGAATGGCATTTTCGTTTTTAATGAGAGATGATAGTAAAACTAGAGATAAATAGTTTGATCAGCGATGCATTCGCTTGTTCAGGAAACCGTATTAATGCGCAAATATAATGAAATCTTTATGGATGGTTCAGTTACTGAAAGTAGCATATAATAATTTTCATTCGCTATTTTATCAGGATGGATTTCTTAATAATCTCTTCATTTTCATATGAACAATTTATAGTCATGGAAACTCCCAGATTGTTTGGAAAAATTCTCTACGCCGTTATATTACATTGTGGTAGCGACCCAAACGTACAAACTAAAATATTTACGAGGGTCTAACTAACATCAGATACTATTATGTCATCACCGACCCAAAATCGGGTCACAATACGGAACCGACACAGGTACATGCTGCTTTCAGGAGATAATGGTACCTGCACAAAAAGCATATTCCCGAATAACGATTTTTTAGAGCCTTTTATCGCCATTATGCATAATGGGATATAGCGGTCGGTACTTGTTTTGCCAATTAGCGACGTCTCTAAATAGATGTTATTTGTTCACGTTTCTTGACCCATGGTGAAAGAATATATCTTCCCGACACGTGGCGCATAAAAAAGTTTACTTTGATTCGCGAAAAATGAGCGCTTACTTTTGAATTGGTCACACTTCTGCTTTCCTAATACTATATCTCAAATTATATGGACTTCACTGCGAGAATCGAATGGATCTTCATGAAATAATTTTCTAAATCACGTTGTGGGTAATCGAATAAATATGCGTGATCTTCGTGGGCATTTTTTGCACCACCCGGTCAAATACATTGTTTTGCCTGCATATAGCATTTCATTTTTCCTCCCCACATTTACCCATATGATAATTTAAAATTGTCATAAATAGATTAGTCAAATTTTTAGGCTAAAAGCCACATACGTATTTGTATTCAATAACCTTATTTGGGGTTATTTGAATTAAGACGACACTGGGGATAATATTGTTTTATTTTCTGTAACACATAAAATTATCACAATAATGTTAAATGATGTTATAAGCGATAAGTCGCATATAAACCTATTACCTACAAGAAAAGACCTGTAATTATTAGGTCGCCAATAACTATACCGATACTACAGAGTCACCGAACACTTCTCAGGCAAAAAAAAATAAATGCGGGGATATGATTATAGCCACCTCTACTATCCTAAACCTAAGAGATTATAACATGATTTAAACTCTAAAAGAAACAACTAGTTCCTATTGGACCAACTCGGCAACAACGCGATTAATATCGTCCTCGAAGCGAGCCAGCAGAGTGGCGTTCTGATCCCGGTTCCAGAAACCCATTTCTGCCAAAGCCTGGAGATTGGCTTCACGTGGTGTGTCAGGACTGGTACTCACCCAACGCCCATTGACCCAGCTACCCGGAGACTAAAAGAAGAAACGGTGCAAAAGATTGTTATATTAAAGATGAAATGGTTCACCTGTGGTTTGATCATGTTGATAACCGACCTAGCAGTATTCAAGGCCGACGAAGCCACATTGACAGCCCCAGTAACCAAAGCTTCAGGCAAAAGATGCACCACTTCTTCTTGTTGCTGCCTTGGAGGCGTGGCGGGGGGTGTATCAGGAGAAGTGGCAAGAGCACGACCAAGATTTTCAGAGTGCACCCGCTGCTGGGGGGGTGTCTGTTGATAGTTGGGTACGGACTCTATGATCGGCTGCTCTGGTTGCGGGGCTGTTGCCTCAAAGTTAGTCACATTTACACAATCTGAATTGTTAATGTCCAAGACTGGATAGACAACTTCATATCCAGGAATGCTTTGTGGAAACACGAAGACCCGGTTCTGGCGTTCAATTTGGCTGTTGACCTCCGAGAAACAGGAACCGGCGGCCGAGCAATGAGACATGTAGTTGCCGGCCTCGAGGTAGCAACCGCGATCCTCAGATTCCTCCAAGGTGTCTCGAGTGACAATGGAAAGATCAATTGCTTGCTGTGGGATTAAAGGCTCCTGTAAGGTTTTCATCGGAACTGAATCTAGAGTGTTGCCATCGAAGTTTTCCATTCTTTGGACTGGCTCCCCTTGTAGGAGGGACGGGGCACCAACGAAAGTAGACGCTGATGAGGGAGTGGGAGATTTGTTGGATAGCGACGATTCCGCTGAACTAGAAAAGAATCAGAACAAAATTATTTGCGCCCTGGCGTCTTCATCACAACCACACAAAAAGAAACTAGTCCATCATCTCTGTCTTACTTACTCAATGATCACTCCAACAGATTTGGCAGCACTGGGACTACTCTCCAGCTCCTGGGCTGCAGTAACCACTTCGGTCTTTAGAATATTCTTCGGAACAAGCACTTTCTGACCGTCGACATGGACATAAATGAACCCCTCCTTGACCTGTTCGTCTTTCGGAACCGTGATGACAACAATATTATCCAAATCCTCATCTCTGAGCTTAATAGAGCTACCCGAAGCCGCTGACACGCTGTTATTTTCGGCGGCATTATTGTTGTTGTCAAAAGTGTCGGTGGCAGCTTCAGCCTGCTCAATTTTGCCTTTTGGACTGCATTCAGGAGTGTCCAAAACATAACACTGGGGTATAGCCACGTGGGGTACCACTACAAAGTCTCCTTTGTCGTGGAATTTGGACCAGAATTGTTGAGAGTCTATTAAAGTATTTGAGTCAATAATAATTGAGATTGTTGTTAGAGCTTACTCCAACTACAGTCAGAGTCGTCATCTTCATTGCGGGCAGACACAAAAGGGCGTTTACGCCCCGAATTCGAACCATCAAAGCTCTCTGATACATCTTTCATCAAATCCTGTGTGATGTTCTGAGCAGTGTTGACATGAAGCGGCTTGAAGGCTGAGGCCAGAGGTTCAGCTGATTGTGCAAGAATTTCCGCCACATTTTCCTTTTCTAGAAAACAACGTAATCCTGCAACTAAACCGACAGAAAAACAGATCAACAAACCTTCAACTTGACTACTTTTTTGCAGAACTGAATGATTTCCCTTCAAGTCGAAAGCATCTACGACGACCTGAGCCCCTAACCAATGCCCGAACCTGCGTCCCTTGTGAGTGAACTGCCAATAGCACTCATACTGGCCGCTTTGAATGGGGATGTGTAGACGAACACTCACCACCCCTTTCTCACCTGGCTTCAAAAAGGGCACTCCAATAATTTTCTCGACTGGTACGAGTTTCCTAGAGCCCCAGGTGTACTGCAGTTGGGTCTAAATTCTGCATTAGTACAAAATTTTGGAACTTCACGCCATAAACACTCACCAAAGAAGTCCATTGGTCCTCGCCAGTATTCTGCACCTCCCACTGGTGCATATAAATCTCTCCTCCAAGCATGTGAGGAATAACGCTCTGAACAGTAATAGGGCGTGCATCCATTTTGGGTCCCTCAACATTTTCCTGCTTTGACTGTGAAACTCCCAATTCTATTTGAATGTGTTTTTCTTTTTTCTCGCTGCGACTGCTTGAAGGCCCAGCTTCACTGTCACTGGATTTTGGGCCCTGGTCACTCGTTTTTAAGATGTGCTGCAAGGCCATGCGTTTCTCGCGATATTTTGAAGCTTTAAGCTCCAGTTTTTCAAGCTTATTTTCCAACTTTACGGATTTTAGTAAGTGCTTCGCTCTGAATCAAAAACAATAAATGAGGCATTTCATGCATAAGAGCACTGGCGCATCCGCCATAACCGCAAAAAACATAACCTACTTTTTATCACTTTTACTTGGAAATTTCAGAATTAAACTGAACAACACATACATGTTTCAATTAACTGATGGATAGTACAAAACTTGATATTTTATTTGTTTGACTTAATATTCATACACACCTACATTTACACCTGGCACCTTCGCCATAACCACAAAAATAAATTCAAGCTAATTGCCATTTTCACCTGTTTAATGAATCAAAATGAACATACTCAGAAGCACTTTCCCCAAAGTATGGCCCAATTTTCTTCAAACACTTCTCGCGCTTGTTCCTAGGTCTTTGTGGGCATACTGTTACAGGAATAGATGGGACCTGAGGTGTAGTTAAAGGCTTTTTCAACTCCAAAACAGCATTAGCCACAATGCCAGAAATGTTCGCAGTAACTTCATCTTTAATCTCTTGTTTGAGCTAAATATAATTTGAATGGTAAAAATTCCAAGATAGTTATTGCAGCTATTACCTGTGCTATTGCAGCAATAAACCAGTCAGGTGGGGCTTCAAAATTACAACAGGCAGACACAAGAGACTGAGGCTCTGCATTATCAAATTGGGTCTCCACATCATTGGAGTGTCTTAGGTTCTTATGATTGGGCTGATGGGAGATTTGTTCCAGCAACAAGTTAATCACTTCTCCAACCCTGGCTTTACGTCTGAAGGCATAAAGGGCCACTTGGAAGTCAACTTGTGAGTTTATAGAGTACACTTTGCCATTGTCCATTATGAAGGAAACAGTGACATCATCTTCAGCTATGCCAGAATTTTTAAGCTACAAGGAGGAACTTAATTCAAGATGAGAATGTGACTCAAATGGTACATGCATTTTTTTGCAAATGTAATAATAAAAAAAATGGGGATACATTGATGACTAATTCGTTATTGTATTTATCACTGCGTATTGTTGCAGAGTTCAATAATTAATAAGAATTTTAAACATAAAATCTAATCAATTAATTATTCAGTGGGCTCCAACATGATTATTAACCTGCAACAATCTATGACAATTAGGCATTATCGTAACCCTTTTCTCTCGTTTTATTACTCAGAGATATAAGTCTGAGATCAACAGTATATGTAACAAAAGATAGAAACAAACATGGCTGAATAATTATTATGAAATATGTTGCTATTTTATTATGCAGTATGCGGTATCGGAACGTTTTAATAACGTTGCTTGGCATGAAGTAAAACAGTTCAAAGATTCTTTTGATGATTTAAATCCAGATAACTTACCAGATAATTTTTAAAAACCTCGAAATTCATCGTGGTAGCGGGGATGTCGAAAATGACAACAATGGACGTTTCCTTCTTGTCCTCCTTTTTGGGGCCATTTTTCCACCTCAAACTATACACGATTTCCAGGTCCTTTTTCTTGGAACTCATCTCGGACTCTGGGTTCAACGTTTACACGTTTTTATGCCTGGGGCCTCAACGTTAAAAACGGAAAAAAACGGTGAATTCACTTGCAATGTTTTTATTTTGATAACAACGATTGGAATGGCGACTGAAAAACACTTGAGCTCTATGCAGTTCAGAAACGTGGAGAAACGTCAGACATTCGGCGAGCGACCAATAGAGTCTGTGATTGGCGCGCCTGCGCATGTGGAAACTGCGCACCTAATTTTAATGCTTGCAGTTGCGTTGGATAGATGGCACTCGCCAATTTTTAATATTAATGTTAATATGCAGAACCGGACTTAACAAGTCTGGCGTTCGGGACCTCGCTTCCCTATCAAACCGGTACTGTGCATATTAATATTAATTAATTTGTAATAAATAAATGTTAGAAATCTGGGAAATTGTTATAGGTACACCGCTGTGTACCCTTGTTAAAAAATATGTCAATTTCCACGAGTTAAGCCGCGCATAAGTCACTATCTACATCTCAGTTGAAATTAAATTTTTGAATTGAATTTAAATTAAATTGTTTTCCGTGCGCAGTATTACCTAAAAACCCCTTATCTTCACTTTTAGACGCCCATATTCCTCGTAAGTCACAATTATTATCAAAAACGCACAAAGGTTTAATATCAGTTGCCTAAATTAAGAATGAAATAATTGCTAAAACTTGCGCTGTCCATAGGACCAACATGTCCTGGGTCGATAGGGCCGTAAATCAAAAATTGCGCATGCACGAACCTGTTGAAAGGGATGCTGTATGTAAAACACCTATATTCATCCAGATTGTGTAAGGTCCAGAATCGTTAATTGAGGTTTTTATAAAATTGGACCTATTACGTTACGTTATTGAAATTATACACACAAAACGAGAGGCATAGGTAAGTCCTTATAAATTTCTTAATTTCCTGGCAAAAAACTGAAATTTGAATTGTAATTTTTGTTTCAGGGTTAAGAGGACATGAATGCTGCCCATCGCGGTGCCCTCCTCTCTGGAGGGTGGACTAGAGGTGGCACTTCAGAAGTTGTAAGAAGGGCCCACCCAGCTTCAGGAGCTCAGTGGAACGTGCAAGTCGTTAAAGGAAAAGTGAATGGGAAATGTCTGTGGAACGCTTGTAAAGCCCTGAGTTTGGGCCTGTTGCTAATGGTTTTAGGGGCTGCCATGGCCACTATAGGTTAGTTGAAGCTGACCTGAGGATGAAATTGAAGATGGATTTTAGTTAGAGAAAACAGAAAATAAGAAAAATCGTTTTTTTCCTCAAGGATATTACGCGGACCAACTATCTGTAGCACAGGAAATTAGGGGCAATCACACAGTTGCGGTTAAAAATGAATCCAGGGGGTTTCACCTGAACAATTTATCATATGCTGGGCCAATTGTAATGGGGGTAGGAGGTACGTAGCCATAGATTGACTTTTTTCCATAATTTTAGTGATTTTGTTCGTGTTTATGAAGTGTTTATGAAGAATATTGCATAAACAATAAAAGAAGTCATTTATTAAAAAATAAAAAAGATTGCCCCCAGTGAGAATTGAACTCACGACCCCTGGTTTACAAGACCAGTGCTCTAACCCCTGAGCTATGGAGGCTGACAAATAACCTCGATCAAATGACCGTATATAAACCACTCACTTTCACTAAATAAAATATAAAGATTTTTAAGTTAAAAATCAGTCGTTTTACATTTAAAACTATAATAAAAACACTAAACTGACTTAAAATACTTATTATTCATTTCAACCAGCTACGTCATATAGTTCATTGACCTTGCTAACCACGAATTTTTTCGACAACATGGCGAATGCGATTTTCATAGAAGAGAGCCTAGATTATTTAATTAACTTGAATGTAATCACTCCATATATCTGACGATTACTTTAGGCTTTATAGTGGTTGCTGCCTGTGTGATGACTTTCGAAGCCCGGGATTCTGCTGCCAAAGTAGTCCCTGCCCGTTTCAAAATGAGCAGCACCGGACAGCCTCCCGGTGCATGCTCACACAGCGTGGCAATAAGATCTGGACATGGCTCCTTACGCACTGCAGGCTCACAAACTGCTAGTATGCGACTTCCGATCAATCAAACTTCTGTCTCTTCTTCTCTCTATCTGTGTAGCTAACGCGGCCACTTCCACGCATCTACACGGAAATTTATATGGTCACCATCACCATCCCTCGGATCGACACAGCCTTACCCAGTCGTTCGTCCAGTTCTCCCGAGGTCTGACTTTGGATTCGAAGAACTTTAGCCACCACAAAGGTGGCCATCAGGGCGCATCGCCTAGCGGCACTCGAAGCAGCAGCCTTAAGGTTCCACAGGGTTCTATCAACCGAAGTCCATCCGCCCCGGATTTAGTTTTAGACATTCGATGTAGCAAAGAAACGAATGCTCACGATTTTATTCAAAAGTCTCCTGTGGGAACTGCAACAGGACACAGCAGGAAAACTTTTGTTGCATGCGCGCTGCTCAATCCAGGAATGCTCCAAAGGCAAGCATTGAGCGTGGACGAAGCCAATTACAGGAGCAACGACTCATTGCCTCATGGAGGAGACTCTCAGGGGTCCATGGCCATGGACCTGCATTTAGAGGCGGTTACTTTAAAGATTCGAGATAAGCGCAGGAATCCGCTGAAGCGGCAGAGAAAAGTGGAAGAGGAGGAGCATAAGCAAGATTGCGCTAGGAGGAATAACTCGCACTTTCAATCATGGTCTCCAAGATTGTCTGCAGGGCACCTCATTAGGGAACCTGTTCAGTACGTAACCTCGCAACACAAAAACAGGCGTAGTTCAAATGCCTCTGATTGCACTTACCGGTCCAGAAGTCGCCGGAGAAAGTCTAATGGCTGCCATCATGCGAGGGGAAAGCTGGAGAGAGCCATAAGTTCCGGTTAGTAGCAAACTTAAGTTTGTCATCTATAACAAATTCCTAATGCAGATTCGAGGCTGACAGGGGCGATTCCAAAGTGCTACCACTCCCACGAGCCTTCACGCAATAATTCCACGGAACACGACCATCACCAAGGCTCTACGTCGGAGAGCGACGTGAGGAAGTCGCACCAAGTGATGGTGCATTTTTCACCCACTACTGATGTGCTGTAAGCTGGTTGATCTGAATGTGTGGACCAAATAATGATTATCGTGCAGGTATAATAGAGTTTAATAAAATTTGGAGGAATTCTCTGAAATTGGTTAACGCATACTTAAGTTTCAATCTCTAATGGGTCTTTGGAGCAAGTGTTGCATTGCAGGGTCACTAATGTAATACTGATTTGCTCAACGCGTGTAGCTCGACAAATAAAATGAAGGAATTTGCAACTTAAGAAGACTTCTCGAAGCAATCTCTTTGTGTAATTGATGTCGTGTTGATTATTTTATTACTGAATCTGATGGTATACTCACGTAATGTTTAACATATAAATAACATAGACTGATGAAATTTGGTGATGTACGTACACCTTCCCTTTGAGAAACAACCTCAATATGCTTTATTATAATGTAATTATGGGTAATAATTGTTGTACTTTTACGCATTCTATGGTACGTCCCTCCTCAAGTCTCTCGAAAGCACCTGAGTGTTTAACTGTTGAAAATCTCATAAATGTATGTTTGTACGATACGTTTATATTTATATAGATGAAATTTTACATGTTTTAGAGAATGTTGCCTGGTTATAGATTTCAAAGATACTCAACAAAAACAAATGTATTTCCTCGAAATATTATGTCTTTTTTGTACCTAAACACCAACTCCAAAAAGATATCCACGTAAACATACAAAGTCGTTGCGGCATAGCCCTTCTTGCATAAGACGAGTTGCGCCTAAATAGTTGTCATTTGATACAATATTTATCTCATTAACCTGATTTAAATTATTCATCATTACGATTAAGCAACGTTTAAGGATAGACTTTACTAACAAGTTTTGATTGACAATATGGTGAATACAATTTTCAAGGAAAATTGAACTTCGGACTATTTAATTAACTTTAATGTAATTTTCTCAAACATCTGTTGACAATCTGATGGTATACAATCCCCGATTAATCATATATCGCCCAATTCACCTAATACCTACTGCAAAAAAGATTATAAACGTTTCTTGCCTAAATTGAACGTTGTTGGATACAATGTTTACTTCATTTCTACCACATGAAGTTATTTTATTTTTCGCATTAAAGGGATTAGACAAAAACGCATCTTTTCTTACTATAAAAAAGTGTCATTAATCAATTAAAAATAATTTAAATACTGCAAAAATCAAGTCTTTATTGCTTAGGATCTAAGTGAACCCCCATTGGCCCTAACATGTTACTTGAAGGCCCCGCATCGCCCATTTGCGCTTTATAACTCTCTAAAATGTTTTTCAACGCGTTCATATCAATATCCACCGGCTGAAAACTTTCGATATCTTCAAACCCCCGTGCGTCGTCTTTCTTCTTCTCGAAACTCTGGCCCATGGTGGTCGATGACAGCTCCGCATCCATCTCCTCCATATAGCGCTGCATTTTTCCCGTCTTTCCTGTATCGTTCAGGTTGTCCTCAGCCACATTATCGTCTTCGTATTCGCTCATGTCCGAGTCGGATTCTAGATCCCATGAGTCGTCCTCAGGAATGACGAAATTGAGCATGTTATGAATGGCACTAGCAAATGAATCCGGGTCAAACTTCACTTTTGACTCGTTCTTGTTAGCGTCTTGGGCAAAAGAGACGCCCTTTTTGGGTCTAGGCGGTTTGTAGGGTGGCGTTGCGATATCGTTATGGCATGGGAATTCGGCTCCTTCGATGTCGGAGACATGAGTGAGGAATTTATTAACTTTCTCTGCAAAATTTGAGGCTCCAGTAGACTGGTTCAACTTAATAACTTTCTTTTGCCCATAACGTTCTTGAAGCATATTGTCTAGCTCCTCAGGGGACATGTCCAACCACGAGTCGTCGTCGTCTGGAGCTAGGTTTTCACTTTCCAGTTGCAATTTCTCAAAATTTATTTCACAAGTCCTTAAAAGGTGCAAAATATCCCGCCCAAGGGCTGGACTATAATGCATAGTATCCTTGTGCTCAGTATAATACTCCTTGGCTTTGTTAAACCGACTATTATACTTCTGTGATCCTTCCAGCAGCCCTGAAAAGTAGCCTTTATCCTTGAGACTAGTTAAATATTGCATCCATCCTCGATCCCCCTCTATATCCTGAGGAGGTTTGGCTTGAGCCGCCAAAATTTCAAAGCCACAAGCCACTTTAACTCCTAGCAAATGCTGCCTATATTCGTCAGTTCCTACAGCTGGCAAATTCCACCCAATTTTCTTTTCAGGAACATATTTGCTGTGCAACAACATAGCATAAAGACATTTAGTGAATTTCACTCGAGTTTTTACTCGCTGCTCAGGGGGGAAATACTTCATGGCCCTGCAGGCTTTCATATCAACTGTGTCTCGGTTAATGAACGCTTGTACAGCCGCACTGATAAAACTTGGTTGGGACTGGAGTATGGCAGCTACAGCTGTAGGCACATAAACTGTGGCAAAATGTTGAGTGTCTTTAATCTTATGTGGAAAGTTGCTTATTCTATTGAGAATACAATTTTGAATATCAATGGGAGCTGTAACAGGGCTAGACCATATTTGCTGCAGAGCCTCCTCTACTGATACTATAGGATTTTCTAAATCTTTTGGTGGTAGTAAGTGGATGTTGCCCTCATAAATATAAACCTATGGGGTCAAAAATATGTGTTGAATTTGTTTTTTTTTTAAATTCAAAGTAGGCAATTACCCGATTTTCGCATGTGTCAGGACTTGCCCATTGGGGCAAATAGTCGGCAGCTTCAATAAGCAAGAATTCTCCATCTGAATCATATACACGGGCAATAAGACCTGGGATTTGTTTGGTGATCTCCCGCAACAAGAAAACTATAAACCATTCATCTTCAATGTTATCCCCATAATGGGAAACTCCATACAAATGTGGGGGGAGTTCTTCTAAATTTTTAAATATAGAAAACACTGCTAAAGTAGAATAAAGTGACTTACCTTCTTTACCATCTATGTGGGTGAGGAAATTGCTTAGGTGGGTGCGCGTTGTCAGTTTAAAGGGGTCTTTGTGCCACAAATAATCCTGGCACTGCTGTTTCACCACTTGGTTTGCCACGGCAAGGGCGCTGTCCAGTACTTCCTGCTGCCTCGATTCATCGGGAGCACTGATTCTGGGGAAAAGGTAGTACTCCACGAAGTCATCTTCACGTATTGTTTGCAAGATATTATTCAATTTATCCATTTTTTATCATAACTTAACGTTAAAAATATGAATAATAAAAAATTTCGTTATTCAAAGATTGACAGTGAGGTTTACTGACTGGACTAATAGATGGTGCTAAAAGGTTTCCACCAATGTCAATCGATTTGATTGGTCGTTTGTAAGAGGTATGTCGTGTGTATGTCACCTTGTCAAGTTCCTGCGCCATTTTATTTCTCTTCGTGTCCCTCATCCCGATAAGATGGTGGATGGTGACTATTATTGAATGTTTTATTTAGATAAATTTTTTTAGTGAAAGTGCTACTAATTTAAAGGTAATTATTGAGAAATTCCCATTTATTTTATTAGACTTGTTTGCTTCTGTCTATTATATCTAAACGTACACCCTTTAATAAACTTTTTTATTGTTTATAAATGAAAAAGTATAGATACAATTAAATAGTTATAATAATCTCACTATAATTTTATTAATAGTATATGGACATTACAGGATTCTAACGGAACCTAACAATGATCAGAAGGCGTTCATCTGACACCCCTGAGGTGGCTTCAATAATACAAGAGATTGTGATTTATGACAAGCCCAACAAGCCCACAGTGCCTGCAGCAATTCTACCTCAGTCCAGGAAAGTCAAAATTGGCCAGGGAGACATTATCATCAAGGGTACTCCGATCAAAGATGAACCTCAGGAGATATCTGAATCCGAGGAGGAGATAAAAAAGGAAAGTTGCATTAACGATACAATTGATATCCATCAGATTTCTTCTGATAAGAGCAACGACAGTAATTCAAGGGAGGTCTTAAAGTTGTCCAGCAAAAAGAAACAAGGGGATGGAAATAGTAAAGGATCTCCATTTAAGAAGCCAGGGGCCAAAACCATGGCCCGAAGAAATTCAATTTTAGATTATTTGCCACAAAATGATGCCATTGAAATTACTGAAAAGCATACCTTGAATGAGGAGGCTCGGCAGAAGAGAGTGAGACGAATGCCTAAGAAGTTTCAGGATGATGACATCATATTGAATCGGAGATCATTGGGAAGATACTCTAGTGAGGAGCCAGATATTCCCATGGCTTTACCTTTAAAGAAAAAAAAGGTAAATTTTTTGTAGATTTATGAAAAAGACACTTTTTGACTTTCATCTGTTCCAGTATGCAGAACTGACAATAGTTCCAATATATAATAGTGAAACTGCCTCAAATCAAGACTCTGGCAATGAAGAACAAAGTGAAGAAATTAATGATCTTGTTTCTAGTGAAGAGTCTAGAGTAGACATCTTCACTAAACATTCTTTAGGCAAGAACTCCAAGTTGGCTTCTTCCAAAAAAACTAAAACCAAAAAAAGCATCATTAATAGTGATGCCGAGGGAGACATGCAACTAGTACAAGATGAGATGTATAACCTCTCTTCAGATGAAGACAGTAGGAAGGAGTGGGTTCCTGAAGAGTATGCTGAGTATAAAAGACTGCATAATCTGAAGCAGAAAAGCATAGAACCTCAAAGAGCCAACAGTAAGGTGCACAAGTGCAAGTTTTGCTCCCTGGAATTTGACAGCTATTACAGCTTGAGAAAACACCGTGCTTTGCAGCATGATGATTTGGGAAAAAACCAAAAAGAGTCCAATCCTGATGAACAAATCTCTGAAGCATCAGATGAGGAGAACAGCCAAGGAGAGTGGATGCCTGAGGATTATGCAGAGTATAAAATAAAGCATACCATAAATAAGCATAAAAGAATGCAGTGGTACAAGTGTAAGATTTGCTGCTCTGTGTTTTCGAATTACTACAAACTGAGTAAACATCGGGTAAGTTTATCGTATGAGACTCATCTCTAAAGCTGCTTGCTTTGTATTTGGTGTACCTACTTCTACACAAACTGCAAGAATGTTAATTTGAACTAAAATATGCAGGTGGAGCACGAGAGGCAGGAACCTTATGACTGCAAGCACTGTAACAGCAAGTTTAAGGATGTGGAAAGTTTCAGTGCTCATCTAAGAATGCATCAAGGTATGTAAGAATCGAAAATAGAGGACAAAATACACTCGAATTTGTTTCTCAGGAAAATCTCCATACATTTGCAGAAAATGCTGCAAAGGCTTCGATACCAAGGAAGAGTTGCAGGCGCACGAGCCAATCCACGTCCTAAAAAAGGCTCCGATAGCCGAAAAGAGGTAAACCGAAGGAGTATTAATCAGGATTTCGTTCTCAACCTCCGGTATAGGTACCGCTGCGAAATCTGCGGCAAAGACTTCCGTAAAATCTGCGATATTGAGCGACACACGCGGGTGCACACCGGGGAGAAACCGGCCGAGTGCAACATTTGCCACAAACGCTTTCAGCAGGTGCACAACCTGAGCAAGCACTTGCTCACACACCTGCACGTGCGGCCCTTTCAGTGCCAGATTTGCAACAAGAAGTTCGGCCGTATCGACGTGCTGAACCGGCACCTTTTGACGCACTCCGTGGAGAAGCCCTACAAGTGCAACACGTGCGGTAAAGGATTCATCCGCCAGGTGCAGTTTAACAATCATATGGACAAAAATCACACTGATGAATTAGAGGCGGCCAGCGTGGTCAGCGTTACCGATGAGGTCATGATCACCGCACTGGGGTGAACATGCATTTTGCTTGGTGGTACATATTTTTTCGTATTATAGACGAACGGTCGCTGCGAAGTTTTGTATTAGGTTTTAAGAGATTCATTAAAGACATAATTAAATTATTTAGTAATAGGTTCGGATATCTTTATGCTAGGGTCGCAGCAGGAGATCATGAATGTGGGTCTTAAAAGTGCATTGTAGTGTTCTTAGATGTGCAACTCTCAAATTTCAGTAGATAACGTGGAAAAATAATAATTTTGCAAGCAAAACAACAACGTGAAAACCAGAGCCGCGGGTTCAGAACTGTTCTTCTCTGGTGAATGCCTTCATTGCTACCCGTAGGTAGATATGAAAATCCAACAATTTGAAACACCCTGGACGTATAAAAACTTCGGACTACAATATTCAATGCAGATTTATTATCATTACATACAAATCGACTTACCTGAACCCGATGGGTCGTACATTGAGGCTGCGCAACTATAGCGGGCAACCCAACACTGAGCAATAACGCTCAAAATAAATACAACAACTAATAAAAAGGCACTTAATTACAAACTAAAGATATAGTTTTTAATGTCAGTTGTCTTCCGTTTAAAAAATTTACATATAGCACGGCCAGGATGTAATCTGCTCCACAACGTCTGTCACAACAAATTACACGTATAACATAGTCAATTTTATTACTAGATAATCACGTCTTAGTCGAAGCGATCTCACGAATTACTGCCACTGAATTTGAAACTGGTAGGCACCGCTTGTTGCGTAAACATATAACCTGCATATATAAGAAGAAAAAAAGTGTCAAAGGTACATCTCTCAAACTTTCCTCCAATGTTGTTTTTATTCCATTTCCAGCACTTACATACCTCCTTGCTGCTCTATGCGTTTGCTTTCGCGCGCAGCGGCCCTTTGTTCGGCCAGCATAGCGATCTCGTTCAATGACTTTAACTGCTGCTCCTTAAGGTTTGCGGTTAGAGCTGCGTACCAGTCGGGATCTTGACGTTGGATATCTGTGAAAATATTGTGTACATAGAGAACTTTCAGTTTTTCTCGCAACAAATTCTTACTTGTAAATACGTGCTTGAAAGCGAGGTACTCGTCCACCTCGCAGTCGTCCTCGTCGAGCGGCGTTGTGTACGATTCGAGGACGGTTTCTTCGTTGGGCTCGTAATCCGAGTCGTCTTCGTCATCGGACGCGTCATCCACGGAGTTTATTGTGGCGCTAATTTGCATGCCTTTGTTATCCCCCGCCGACATTGTCTTCTTCGCTAGGTTCTCTAAATAACCCTGTTCCTGATCATCAAGTTCGTCTTCATCTGAACTGAGGATGTCTGCAAATCCAACACGAAATTTAACGAATAAATTTTCTTCCTCTCTCACCTTCGCCAATTTCCCCATCGTCACTTTCGCTTTCCTCCTCCTCGGCCTCAGCCTGCGCTTTAGCAGCGTACGCCCGCTTCAGGCCGTCGAATAGGAGGATGAGCGAAGGCACAACGTTGGAAGCCATTTCAACCAGGGCTGGCGGCTTTTGACTCATCCCAATGAGCGTGCACAATCCCAAAACGCACAGTTTTCGGTCATGAATTCCCAGGAAGCAGTCTGTGTCATGCAGCCACTGCTTTATAAAATGGTTGGTGAAGTCCGGCATCTTCTGCAACACCCCGAAAAGCAGCTGCGGGTCGTAGTAGAGTGCCGCAATCAACACCTAGGACGGTAAAAGATCACAACAAATCGAAGAAAATTAACGGGAAAGAACTTACTTGCAAACACATTGTTCTGAGTTCGCTCGTCTTGACCTCACGCAACAACCGCGTGGCTGCCAATTCCACGAGCATAGGGGCCGCGTTGTCGATCTTTCCGCGGCACTGCAGAAGCACCACTTCCAGAAGTTTGGCGGCGTTCGATTCGGGATCTTCACCACTGTCTGAATTCGACACAACATTCATAATACACCTAACTTTATCTCGCGCTCGGCCTCACCTTTAGTTAAAACCTCTTTACACATGTTGTAAACAGCTAGCAGACGTTGTTCATTGGACAGGAAGGCATCCGTGTCGATAGTAACGTAATTGTGCAGAGCAGGCATCATGTCCGTGAAGTGATCCATTCCATTTTTCATGAAAATCTTGTGATGAAATTACGGTATTAAATAGACAAAGTGGTTGGAAAGGCAGGTACATACTTGGTACATTAATTCAAACACTTTCCACATGTCAGGAGATACATGCTTACTGGTCAGGTCATAGATTAAGGCCAGAATCTCTTCATAGTACTCTTGAACTTCTTGTTGAAGTACCTGAGATAAAAAAAAATGTGAAATCATGCATGAACGTTGGCTGCTCCGGGCTCCCTTGCCAGGACAACATCGGAGATCTAAAATATTTTTCTATAAATGCCCTTACTATCCAAACTGTTTATGAAGAATTTTTTGCCCCAAACGCCTTTCAAAACCCAAAACTGCACAAAATTCTACGATAACTGTGCCGTACATATCAAAAAGAACAAAGGTGCATACCCCCAATTATGGCGTTTGGGAAACTAGGAACAGCCTTATCAAGATTCGCATTCACTTTGCCAACACATCTGACCTGAAACCTCACCTGGGCGACGACTTGTAGCACCGTTGGTTCCAACAGACGCGTCACTTCCGGCTGCTCGTCCATCACAGTAAGCAGAGTCTCGATCGTATTGATCAGCCCCATAGCCGTTACAGCTTTCTCATCTGAGCCTTCCTCCATATCAAGTACTTGCGCAAAGGTGCTAGCCAAATGCTGGCAGATTTCCACCGCAATAGGGACTAGCTGTTGGGTAAAAACACAAACCAGTTTTTGCATTACCCCAGTGACGTCCTCGTTCTCAGTTTCGCGGATGACGGTCAGCAGTTCCAAAGCAATTTGTTTCACCTGCAAACCTCAGTAATGCTGACAAAAAAGGCCACTGATTTAATTAATTATACCTGAGGCTCGACGTATTTGTGACAGCGGTCTTGGTAGCTCAAGAGCGATTGCAAGGCAACTGCTGCTTCTACTTTAACGGGCAAATCTTTGTCAAATAACAAGGCTCGTATGGTCAGATTGGTGGCTTCCATCAAGACGTTTTCCTGTAACAAACACTGTAGAAAAAGAAAGTGAACGGTAATGGGAAACCTAAACTTGCCTGTTTGAACTCGTATTCGGCAAAATAATGAAGCACCCAGCAACCGCGAGCTCTCATGTGACCTCTGTCACTTCCGAATTCAGGAAACACATACTTTATAAAGAGCTGGTCCAACTGGTCTCTGTAAGGCTTCTTCTTCAGGAGGACGTCGGCCAAGGAGCCGACCATGTGCAGGGCGCCGTCCCTTTGCGCCGGCTCTGTGGCCGCATTATTTAGCACCTGATTAAGAAGAGCCATCGTTTTGCCCAACATTTCTTTACGCTTCTTGCAGGAGGAGTGCAGCAATGTTTGAGCCGCAATAACTGGCGAGACAAAGTCCTCAAAAACGTCTAGGCATGAGTAAATGGTTCGAGTAATATATACTTCCAAAACGTGCACTAATTTCACAATTACCGAATTTTACTCTGATATACTCGTGAGGGTCGACAGTCCACAACTCGTGATCTTCAGCCGAGTAACTCATTAGTGGAAACAGAACGTCCTGAATGATGGTTGGCATGTGGGGCTTCAGGATTTTCCACGTATGAGCATGAGATACCGCCTAAATCACGGTTTAAATACCATGATCCACATAAATCTTCAACAATCTTATCAAGTTACCTGATTTAGGTAATTCAGGGTTTGTTGGAGAACTCTTGGAGGTACCCAATGGCCACCCCTGAAACCGTCGAGCACCCTCAACAGCACCTCCAAAATACCAGTGCTAAAAGTTTGCAAGTACCACTCGGCGAATTCATTGTATTCTTTGCCGATGTGCCCCGGGGAACCGTATCTGGAGGATATTACTTAAATCACGTCACTGTTACTGTTCTCTTTGCAAATATTCACCTCTCAAACATGCGACATAAGATGTGCAGAGCCCACTTTTTGCTCTTCCACCAGGGCAAATCGGGTCGCTCGTCCTCATCCGGTTGCAGGGCTGCAGGAGGAACCTGTCTTTCCACCACCTAAACCCAAAAAATTATTTTAATTTGGTAATTAGAACTTTTAAAAAGATTAGAGCAGTTCTATTGTGCTATATTTTACTGAACATATATACAATTGCGGTTTTGATAACATTTTGAAACCTGACTAAATACTTCCCGTGATACTGGTCTATATGCACAAATCACTGTTGACCCTACCCTGAACAACTTACCTGTCGACAAATCTCCATCCACTGAGCAAATGCTTCTTTGCTAATCAAATCCAATGGCAAAATATACTGTGTGAGAGCATAATAAATCTTCAACCCCTCTTTTTGTAACAACACTGATTGTTCAGAAGGATCTGGTAAGAGATTCACCTAAAATTTGTCAAAAAAAAAATCACCATTACTCTTGTCTAAGTTGAAATTCTTTACCTCAAGCTGGTACAGTTGGGGCAGCAACAGGTTCATAGCTTCATGCAAGGGACCCCGATCCTCTGCTTTCTTGTATTCAAAATTTTTAACCAGCTGATAGAGACACAGGAGAGCACCATGCCACCCACTGGGGTCAGGATTTGAAAGATATACACTAACCTGAAAATGTGCATTTGATATCCTTTGCAACTACTACATTACAAAGTGAAAATACTTTATCTACAATTTGTGTCCACCTGCCAGGGAAGTCGTGCTTCACCACTACATTGACACAAGAGCAAAGCTGTGTGCGAATAAGTTCTGGGGCATGAACTACTGCATCCACTATGCTGTCTCTGATCAATGCTCTGTAAAGAAGTTACAAGGAAATGTTTTTGAGATTATAATGAATATTCTAACCTGTCTTGCTCATGTAATGCAAAAGGTGCTGGTTGTCCATTCTCAGCTTCCTTTTCTTGCCAGCTGTTTGATATAAGATTTTTCTGTACAAATAAAACTTTATTGAGTATTTCAAACATTTCTAAGCCATAAACTTACTAAATATATAGCACCAGCTTGACGCACGGGCATGTCGCAATCGCTCATCATTACAACTTGCAGTAAGGCTGGGGCGAAGCCAATGATCTTGTGAATCTGACAGAGAGACAAGAATATTACAAGACTGACTGAGGCTCTTCGCAGCTCAGTGTAAGCAAAACATTCAAATGTGTTATTCCTGAAGGAATATAAATAAAATAGCTATAGCTGCTCCAGGAAAATAGACACATTTTTTACCATAAAATAAATGCTTTAATTCCTTGAAATGTTTAACTATAATTTCTGGTCTTAAAATTGCTTTAGAATAGCCTGAGAGCAGTTAATTTTTGAAGAAAATTAGTACCAAAGAATGTTTAAACACGAAAACTTATAGATTACAAAATGCTAAAACATTGGTGGGGCTTACTAAATAAGCCTCACAGAGACATGAAAATAGTTTTAGGGCGAACTCTCAGACAAATCATATCAAGGCCTCAATACGGAGGTCTTCAGGTGAGGTCACCCGAAATTTACTATAATTTTTCGCTGACAATGAAAATACAAGCATGCCGCCTATTGAGCACATGTTGGCCCTACCTGATCCAGCTGCGTTTCCGCCTGCAGCCGATCCATAGGGCAAATCGTTGCCCTCAGCAAGTCTATAACTTTCCGGATTTCCATTGTCACGGCCTGGGGGTGTACTTTCCGATGGGTTTTACGTCGTTTTGGGGGCTAAAATCAGGCTTTTGTCCAAGAAAAGACTCGTTTCCCGGAAAATTTATCAATTTTTTTGACAACCAACTAACCTGGCGGCTGACATGATGTTTGTGACGTAAAAAGTAGCCACGTGATCATTGCAGACTTGATTTTAACCTAATGCGATTCAATACTTAATTCATCAGTTGCTAAATTTGTGTTTTTAGAGAAGTGTCTTTATAGATATTGATTCGGGAGTTAAAAAATTTAATTTAATTTTTTTTTATACAACCTTAAAATTTCTCAATGAAATATATAATTATAGGATTTTTGTTACATTCTTGACATGTTACTACTAATACATATCTCTATATTATATTAGAAAACAGCTGTTGAAACGGTAGTGTTGCCGGCAGCAGCACGTTCTCTTGGTTCTAAAGAGTACCAATTCAATTTTCGAAATTTTACAATAGTTCCAAGGATTATATATCACTAAATTAATAGGAAGGCCCTAATTTCCTTTTAACCATCGGTTTAAGCAACACATAACTAAAATTGCCAGTCAACTGTTATCAGAAACTTTAATATAATCATTTTATTTAAACAACAAGACGTGGCAATGGTGCCTATCAACTCGAAGAATGTAAATAAGGGGGCAGCACAATCGGTCCTCTTCCTTCTTAATATTGATACTTCCCGAACATGGTGAGTTTCGTTAAAAAAACCAAAAATATTTCGACCATCCCGCATTAAAACCAAATATAACGGCTCTTAAACGAAACTGTCGATTTGCTCCTTCAAATTAACGTCTTTATTTTTTCAGGGTATCGACATAAACCACAAATACGACCGTAAGGTTAGGCGTACGGCCCCTAAGAGCCAAGATGTATACTTACGTCTCCTTGTCAAGGTAATCACAGTAACACTTTAAAAAGCTTGTTTGGGGTTTAAAGCGGACGTGATCTTTCAGTTGTACCGCTATTTGGCCCGTCGTACTGGCGCCAAGTTCAACAGGATCATTCTGAAAAGATTGTTCATGAGCAGAATAAACAGACCCCCGATCTCTCTGGCAAGATTGTTGAGGCACATGAAAAAGCCTGGACGGGAGGGACTTACAGCCGTTGTTGTGGGAACCGTCACCGATGATTCCAGAATTTTTGAAGTGCCGAAAATAACTTTATGTGCTTTGAGGGTCACTGAAAAAGCTCGGGCCAGGATTTTGAAAGCAGGTAAGTGGCATGTTTAAAGCAAAAATAAAAATTAAGGTGTCATAAATCACCACCTTAAAATTTTTACATTATGAAGCTTTGTTTTATAACACATTTCAAGTTGTAAAATAATTTGTCAAAACAATCTATGATGAATTTTTAATCAGATTTTCTGTAAAGAAAAAATGCTGTTTTTATAAGAGGACGTAATACTGAAGCCTACCATTCCCCCCTTTTCCAATGTCTCCAAAAACAGGCATCCATCCTTACATGATTTTTACGGAATTTCAGGTGGTGAAGTGATCACCTTTGATCAGCTGGCCTTAAGGGCCCCCACAGGCTCCAAGACGGTGTTATTACAGGGCCGTCGTAACGCACGCGAGGCTCACAAGCACTTTGGGCTTGCCCCAGGAGTACCGCACAGCCACACTAAGCCTTTGGTGCGATCCAAGGGCCGCAAATTTGAGCGAGCTAGGGGTCGCAGGCGCTCTTGCGGATACAAGAAGTAGGCGTTTGCTATTTTTTTTTTATATATATTAATTAATAGAGTATATTCGGTTCTGAATATTCTCTATTCATTAGGAAACATTCAATAAAGTTTTGACCGACGTTCTAGACGTTTTAATGTCGAACTGTTTTGCAGTTCGATTGTCTCAGTGTATTTTTTGAATTTGAATAGCCTCTATAAAAGTAGAGACATCTATGTTTTTGTTCACTAATCAAAGTTCGTAAGAGGTATACGTCAAATTAATTTAAATTGTTAATACTTGATGGACAATTGTTTCATTCTTGAACGACAACTATAGTTACTAATCTAAGCTGCTTTTGGAAACTATTAGCATAACACATGGCGCCCAATTTACACTATAATAATTAACAAGTTTAGTTGACGTGGTGATACACAAAATTCCAGCCTTTTATCCAGAAAATTCAATTAAAACTACAAGAAACCCTATTGAAGATGGTTCAGAAAACAAAAATAAACGTGAAAGAGCGTTTTTATGATGGGCAAATCGACCTCAGCATGTCTGATTTGGATGAAGTGCCTGTGAGGGAAATTGTGAGTTCCCAGCTTTAAACCTTATGGTACCATACCAGACTTTAAGCAAATTTCAGGCCTCCGTGAAGAACACCCACAGTCTAGATTTATCCAACAATAGACTGACATCGTTACCGGTAAATAATGATAAACTTGAAATTCTAAAATGTAATATACTTAATTTCCAGTCCACGTTCATCACTTTAACGTTCCTCACCAAGCTAGATTTGAGCAAAAATGCATTGACTGAATTGCCTGAAGATTTTGGAAACTTATCCAAACTCAAGTACTTGGACTTGTACAATAACAGGCTTGAGCATTTACCACTTAGTTTTGGCCAGCTTACTGCCTTGAGATTCTTGGATTTAAAAGACAATCCTTTGGTGCCTGCTATTGCAAAGGTTGCAGGTCTCTGCATTGATACTAAAGGGTAAGTTTAACAATAGGTTAGGGTATATGCATACCTTATCAAACTACTGCTTCCCGAACATTTTTCACATGTCTGTAAGTGATAAAGAGATCTTAGTAATTATTGGTAATACCATTCTGAAGGTGTCAGCAGTGTGCTCGAGATGTAACTCAGTTTTATATGAGGTTACGGCAGGAAGTCAATGCTGAAGTGGAAATGCGTAATAAAGAGAGACAGAAGCAGCTAGAAATTAATCAAAAGAAGAAGCAGGAGAAGAAGAAGCTTAAAAAGGAAAAACTGGTAAGAGTGTTCAAAGAACCAGTCTTAATAGGGGCTGATGTGGGAGTGCATAAAGGGATTCCTAAGCAGAAAAAGGCCACTAGTAAAAAGGACAAAAAGTCTCAAAGTAACCAACACCCTAGCTTTTTTTGGAGTTTCTTGTGCTTGTTCTTAGTGTGCAGTGTCACCCTCTGGTTTCTATTTGCATTAAAATTCCCCCCTCTGTCCAAGTTGGGGCCCCATATCAACAACTTTTATCACAGGAACATAATAGACCTATTGCCTAGTGATTATGGGAAATATGGATTGTATTTTGAGGATTTGGTGTGGCAGTTCCAAGTTAGGACTCGGGATGTCACATTAAATTTATTTGAAACTGTTTCTAAAAGTGACATTTACCGAGCTGTAGAGCAGAAAGTTAGGGAAGTGATCTCTGAGAGCAAAAATTGATTTTGGTTTTTAAAATAAAACTGTGTTTTTTTTTATTACAAAATGGGAACATTGATTCATGAACAAATATGTGGTTTAAATAAAATAATCCTCTTGAAAAATATTTACCATATTTCCAGACACCCCATATAAGAAAACCATTAAGTGTCTTTATCAACCAGCTTTTCGGCCTTCCTGTCCCTTTTACTAATGCTGCCGTTGCCGTAGATATAGAATCTCAAAGGCATTTTAGCCCACTCTGGATCAACTTTATCTATCCCAATCCTAGATGTTTCCACCACTGAAAACTTCTCCAACTTGAAATCCGGATCGTCCTCGATCCAGAGCATCTCATTCTCTTGATCTGACAAATTTAATTTGTTGCAATTTTCCTTCCTTATATCCATTGCAATGCACAGTTTTGAGGGCCCATTGCATAAGCAATGGGGGTTCTCCTTCTGTTTCTCATTTCTGACTAAATTGTTGTATGATAATAAGTAAATCCAGAATGTTGTTATGAAGAACAATCTCACTGTTTCTGAAGCTCTTCATTGTGTCAATTCCTTCAAGGGGCTCGAGAGCCCTGAGCAGTACTGCAGCCCCAGATTCTTTACTTGAAATATTAAAGCAATAATACATTCCATAGGTTTGGTACACGTAGCAAGTACCTGCCGACATGTACATTGGTTCATTTCTGGGGGTACGCCTTCAAGGGAAAATGATGTAGAGGTTTTTATCATAAATAGAAGGCAGAGTTTGGAAGGTAGGTCATGTTTACATTTACAAGGCATCGTTCGGAAAATATATATTAAAAGAATAAAATATGTATTAGATTATTTCGGCTTTTCTCGCAAATTAGGTATAAAATACATGGAGTCCAAAAACAGTCTAGTGATGTCACCGACGATAGACCGATCTGGTACTTTTTGTGCAGTACCATAAAGGGCCATTTTCCCCTCCACGGGGAGAGTGGGATCTTTCATAATCTCTGTTAAAGACTGGCTTACATCATTCAAGAACTTCTCGGCTATTCCCGGTTTAGTGTGCATAAGAGTGACGCAAATGTGAAGTCCTGGAGGGTACTGCAAGGCATTTAAGTTCCATCCTAGCTTGTGCAAAGCATCGGACAAACGATAAATGTCGAAATCGTTACTGCCAAAGGCCACTACACTAGTGGCTGGCTTCCCAAACACATAAATGCCCTTCATACGTCTGAGACCCTGCTCTATTGTTTGCTTCGTATCCACAATCTCTTTGGTGGCTTTCACATAGCCTTCCAAACCATGATGTAGCAAAGTGGCCCAGCATGTGGCAATATTGCCTCCAGATCTGCTACCATTGATTGTAGGAGAGCCATAAATACCTCCCACCCAATCTGTGGTTACTGTGTATTGGTGATGAAGATATTTGCAATCGCGATACATCACTACTGAAGTGCCTTTGGGGGCAAACCCATATTTATGAGTGTCTGCTGAGATACTTGTAACCCCCTTTAGCCGGAAATCTATTGGAGGTAGGTAGTGGCCTGCTAACGGCATGAAAGGAGTCAAGAAACCTCCTAGGCACGAGTCTACATGGACTGGGATATGGTATTTTAGTCCTAAATCGGCTATTTTTGATATGTCGTCGATTGTCCCTATAGTAAGTTCTATTAAAAAATGCAACAAGAGAAATTCATGAAGACCCACCATAAGGAAAATTGGGAGCAGACCCCACCAGCATCACAGTATTTCCATTAATGGCCTTGCGCATTGCTTTTAAATCCACCTGACAAGTTGTGGGATCTATTGTTACATGTCTGAGTTTTATATTCAGGTACTGTCCAGCCTTATCAAACCCCGAATGGGCAGTTACTGGAAGCACCTGCAAATCATCAGTTATAGTGTCTTGTTCATCTTCAACTAAATCTCAAATTTCTAACCATTTCTGGCTTCTGAATTCCTCTAGTCTCACGTGCAAAATCTCTATAAGCCTTGCAGGCCATCATAATTGACTCAGTCCCCCCAGTTGTCATGGTGCCACAACATTGGGAGTCTCCATTGAATAAAGTACACAAAATCCTGACGACTTCAGCTTCCATTTTACACACTCCTTGAATTTAATTTCTAATGAGATGGAAAATCAGGAATTGTGTAAGGACTTACCAGGGAATAGATCTGGATGTAAAGGGTTGGTATATGATGAAACTCTGAAGGTTTCTGCGGCCAATGCCTGTAAGGCTTCATTGTGAACATACACAGCTCCAGATGCTAGCCCACTCTTCCATGAATCCTCTCCCAAACTTAAATTCTCATTTAAAATATGTAAAATCTTGTTTTTGTCTAAACCTTTCAAAGGTAGCTTCACAAGGTACTCTAGTTTTGCAGTTCTTTCAATGACATCCCCCTCAAAACTTCTATTAATCTCTTCAAGTTCGTCTTCAATTCTCTTCCTGATGTGAGGTACCCACTTTGCTATTCGGAACACAGTTTTTGTGCCTCTTGTCAAGAGGCTCTCGTTACCATTCAGGAAGTTGTACAGCCACACAGTGAACAATACTGAACTAGTAGTGATGGTCACTATTTGCCAAGGCTCTTTGCCTTGAAATACTCCGTTACAATAGGCTTTAAAGGCTGTAATAGGGTATTTGGCTACTTCCATAGTGTAAGATCAAAAGTAGAGTGATGAACACTTATTAATTGTGACTGATAAGATTAGCAAATGGAACAAAGATTAAGTAGATATTTATTTATTTGTAACTACATATTTTTGGTTTTTCTTTTTAATAATAAATCAAAAATTTATTCAGTTTATTTTCATTTTTCAATGACCTTTGGTCACCAAACCCTGCCTCCTCCCACTCGGTATGCAACCATTTATACATTAACCCGGGATTTTTAAATTGATTTCTCACCTTCCTCCGCAAGAATGCGAGGCCTTATCCTCGTTTCCCAAGTAGCACTCGGTCTCTACAATTCGACCCCTTAAAATGCGTCCATCTTCCAATTTTCTGGTCAGAACTTTGCCCAAAAAGTAAAGGGCCATATCCTTGCATTCGCGGTTAAAGTCCTCAGTCAAGAGCCGCGTAAAAGATACGTTATTCATGATTATATTTTAGTTTAAATAATCAGATCTCAATGTGATGGTTTTATATTATTGTTAGTTCGGGTGTAACAATTAAATTAAAAAGGAATGGTAAGTAGATTTTTAGGAATATTTTATTACTAGAATATCGTAAAGGAACCAGATGCAATTGTCAAGATCAGCAGTTAAATGCCACTTGGTCATACGGCACATTCAACTGGAAATGTGGCATCGATGGGGATTGGTGAGCCGTCCATTTTTTGCTTTTCATGGTAATAATTAATTAATTGAATAAGAGGCGTGAAAATAATATATATAAATAATAAAATTATTTCAAATAAATAAATCAAATATAAAAATCATTAATTAAAAAAAAAAATTATATTTGGAAACTGGATGTCTTCAATTTTACACATCTTTCGAAAAAACGGTGAAGTTTTCCCTTGTTGTTTATCGGCTTAATGAATTCGTTTGGTTTCTATATTAATCGTAGATACCCAAATTGAGATTACTATGTTTTGGAAAGGGATTTTTTTTCAACCGTCATTTTCGGCACATAAAAATTGCAAAAATTAAGGATCTAAATGGTGTTATATCTAAGAACCTTTATAAGATATTTAAACACGGTTCACGGTGTATTATAAAGCTTGTCTAAACACTTAATTTTTGCTTTTTTTATTGCGACATATCTATCCGAGTTATTGCGGTTCGAAGTTTGAAAAGTAGCAAAAAAAGGTAACTGCACTCTTAGAAACTAAAGATAAATCATATTATTCATAGACTTGATTATAATTTTTTTTTGCGTTTTTTGTCCAATTCAATTGTTTGCAAACAAAGTAAATAACACACCGGATTTATTGTTTTGTTTATTTTAACACGAACCTTCTTTTTCTAATATCTTTTGTTTAATATTTATTAGGCTCCGATTTTGCAATGGGATCAGAAAACATCTTTACCCCTCCTTGATACCAACGGCGACCTACACTAACCTGGTATATTCGTTTTTACGCATTTATTGTAATGACTACACATATGGGAAGAAAGGTCAGATAGTATCATCTCATTCTGTTAAAACTTCACTACTTTGAGAGTTCCATAATGATTGCGCTTTAATAAACCGTAGCCATAAGCATCATGTAGCGATCTTGCAGGGAAAAAGTTTCCCTTCAATAAATTGTCCAGAATTTGTAATTTTTATCAATACAATGTTTTTGATTGATGTAAATTGGGCAACGCATTAAAAAAAATTACTTAGGATTGAATCACAAAATTTTATTGCGTCGTGGCTTGAAGTTAGGGCACATATACGTAAGAATAGAGGGGTCTGCACCTTTTTTTTTATGTTTTTTAATTATTTAGTTGGATCTAATAAATAAAAGTGCCAGTATAGTTCCCACAACTCCCAGATCTTCTCGCGATGTTGCCGCTTTGACTTACTACATACTTCAAAATTTTCTATAAGTATTTGATAGTTTTCATCTCTTTCTCTCCTTCAGTCAGAAGTAAGTAGCATCATATATGCAGTGTCCCATTTACTGGGAAAAGAGGTCTTCTGCGTGTTTCACGTGTTAGTGTGGTGTTTTAGCTATTTTCATAGAATTTTAACAAAAAAATCTAATGAATTAACGCTTTCTGAAATAATTAAGCAACAAAATGCTGGTGCTCTTCGAGACCGCTGCGGGATACGCAATTTTTAAGGTAAGTTGAATTTCCAAGCCCAACAGTCGGCGTCTATAACCTCAAATCCACCATGCGCCCCTTTTTTTCGTAGCTTGTAGATGAACGTAAGCTCGAGCAAATCGATAATTTGTATGAAAGTTTCCAGTCCCCCGAAGCGGCAAGTCAAGTGTAAGTTCTCCCTGCCAAATTGTTAACTGTTACTTCAATGCATTTTTCTTTAGGTTAAAGCTGAAACACTTCGAGAGGTTTACGGATGTAGCGCAGGCCTTGAAGGCCACCACCGCCGCAGTTGATGGTAAATTATCTAAGTGTCTAAAGAAGGTAATCAAAAATCATGTGGTCAGTGACATGCACGAGCAGTTACTAGTTGCTGATACCAAGCTGGGATTGGCCATTAAGAACAAGTTTAGTCTGCGGTGTCTATGTAATACAGCAGTGCAAGAGTTGATGCGTTGCATTCGAAGCCAACTCGAAGCTTTAACTGGGACAACAAAAAAGGATCAGACCTCTATGGCTTTGGGTTTAGCTCATTCTTTATCTCGATATAAATTGAAATTTTCCCCTGACAAGGTTGATACTATGATTGTGCAAGCAGTATCTTTATTGGATGATTTGGATAAGGAGTTAAATAACTATTCTATGAGGTAATGAGTTCTTTTGTTATTGTTAGTATTGTTTTTAAAACTTTTTGTTATTAGATGTCGAGAGTGGTATGGCTGGCATTTTCCAGAAATGAGTAAAATTGTTGCTGACAACATGGCCTATGCCAAGACAGTGAGAATAATAGGCACTAGAGAGAAGGCTGTTGACACAGACTTGTCTGAAGTTTTGCCTGAGAATACTGAAAATGAGGTGTGTGTCTATTTTAATGTTTTTCTCTATTTCTTCACTATTTTATTCAGCTTAAAGTGGCTGCAGAAGTATCCATGGGCACAGAAATATCTGATGATGACCTCAAACACATCACAAGCCTCTGCGAACAGATAATTGAGATGACTGATTACAGACAGAACTTGTATGAATACCTCAAAAACAGAATGATGGCAATTGCCCCTAACCTCACAGTTTTGGTGGGTGAATTGGTGGGGGCCAGGCTGATTTCTCATGCTGGTTCTTTGATCAATCTGGCAAAGCATCCTGCTTCCACAGTCCAGCTTTTGGGGGCGGAAAAGGCACTTTTCCGGGCGTTGAAATCTAGAAAGGAGACTCCTAAATATGGGCTGATTTATCATGCTCAATTAATTGGAAAGTGCAGTACTAAAAATAAAGGAAAAATGTCAAGGTAAGTTAAGGAATTCTGCTTGAAGGCTTTATTTAAGGAATTATTTTAGAATGTTGGCAGCTAAAGCTGCATTGGCAACGAGAGTGGACGCCTTGGGAGAGGAAGTAGCTATTAATTTAGGCCCAGAGCATAAGGCCAAATTGGAGGCTCGTCTGATCATATTGGAGGAGGGAAATATGAGGCGGATAAGTGGCACTGGTAAGTTTCATAAGTAACAATACTCAGAAGTTAAAATTTACTTTTTTTTCTTTAGGCAAAGTCAAGGTGAAATTCGAGAAATATCATACTGTCAGTGAGATTAAACAATATCCAGCCGCGGCAGACAGCACTCTGCCTTCTACAAGTAAGAGAAAGAGGTCTGTGTCAGAGGTGAAGCAGGAAGATTTAGATGACAGCACTTCTGCTTCCACTGAAGTCTTTGATACAAAGAAAAACAAAAAAGATAAGGAAAAACCGCAGCAGGTTATTGAAGGTAAAACGTTTTTTGAGTCTACATATTTTTTTTTTTATTGTTTTTCGTTGTAATAAAAGTGGAGTCTCCAAAAAAGAAGAAAAAGAAAGTGAAGCAAGAACCACTGGAGGAGGAAGAGGTGCAACAGATAGGTAAGTAAAATGTGGAAGTGTAAAATTTGTCTGTTCCAAAAGTGTCGAATTTATAGAAGAAGTTTTGAATGCAAAGAATAAAAAGAAGAAGGACAAGGTGAAATTGGAGGAGCTTGAGCCGTCGGTAGAAATGGTTGAAAACGTAGAGACACCAGTGAAAAAGAAGAAAGACAAGGCAAAATTGGAGGCAGTTGCGTCGTCAATAGAGGTGACTGAAGGGACAGAGGACTCATCAGTGCAAAAGAAAAAAAAGAAAAAGAATAAGGGAAAACCGGAGACAGCCGTCTCGGCAATAGAGGTGGCTGAAGAGGTGCAGGAAATGCCAGTGGAAAAGAAGAAAAAAAAGAAACACAAGTTAGAGTTTGAGGTAGTTGCAGAGGTCCCAAAATCGGCAGAAAAAAATAAAGAAAAGAAGAAAACCAAAGTGGAACTGGAAGTGACCGATGAGGTGTCTGAGGTGGGGCCCAGCGAGAAGAAAAAAAAGAAAAAAAGGCACGCCTCAGAGTAGATAAGAATTTTGGCATTGTTTTTAGGGATCGGCAAACGATGTTTAAATTGTTTCATCAACGCGGGTATTTTTCCAGTCCCACAGGTTGCGTTTATTTTTGTACTACAAATTTTGATTTCATCCTTTTACTTGGCGATTAAAAATTAAGAGAAAAATGTTAAAATATAAGCTTTAGTTTTTTTTTTTTTAATCTGTGAATATTCTTTCAACACCTACGGTTTTTGTATACACAGGTACTGAATAGGATAAATTATGGATATTATAGATACGCATTTTCTTTATAAAGAAAATGTATGTGAAATAGCTGACAATTCTATCGCTCTATGCATATTGTTGTCACACTTCTTTCATCAGTAATAACTTGTTCTACTGTTCATAACCTAATTTGAAGTGACAAATGAAGTATAGCGAGAGTACAAGAAAGTAATAGATATTCTTCTTGTCGGCTTGGTATTGAAGAAGGATAGGAACATATTGTTTAAGCGTTATTCAGACATATCTCTTATGATAATTTGAAAAATGATTGTCACTCAAACTCCTAAAGCCGTGTGCAAAGCAGCTGGAAATAGTAAATGTTTTTCATATGAAATTTACCTTTTTAATTAAGTAAGAAGTAATTAAATTTATGCGCGTTCATAAATCGTAGTGCCGTTTTACTAAACCAAAGGTTCCGCCGTATTTTAACATTCGTAAGGCCCACCATAAGAGCCCCATTTTGAGAAGAAATCAAACTGGTAAGCTCTTGTTTAATAAATTTCCAGAAACAGTCCCTTATCCCATCTTATTTCCAATTGTTATGGTTAACAAGCAGTTGAAACCATTAAAATATCCGTTTCCCAATCTCCCAGGAAACTCCTTCGACAATAACCAGCAGTACCACCATTTTCAGTCTTAACTTAATAATAATTTTATGGGTGCCCTGAACTCTAGAAGGATGTTTATGGCCATAGACGACGACGAAGATTCTAGATCGAGAATTGAGGACACTTCAGAAGACTCGGACACTCTTGATTCAGACTCCGATTATGGAGAGCATTTTGCTGCTATGCTTCGCAACCTTATAAACAGGTCTGTTGATTCTTTTGTGTGTTTTGCAATAGTGCAAGTAATTTTTGTGCAGCGGACAGTTGTTGTTGCAAAGTGGTGAAGAGGATTATGAGTTCCCAGCTCCTAGGAGAGCTCCAAAAATTAAGGTGAAACCTGACACATCAATGTTAGATGTGAGTAAAAATGAGAAGGATAATTGATGAAAATTTATTTGTTCTTGAATTTTTGTAGCGAAGTGAGTTTGTGATTTTGACCAAGCAAGCCTGTGGACTGTTGGAACCCAAAAGGAACAATATTTCAGTGAATAATGTGGCCTGTTTTTTGGAGAATAGAGAGGTATTATTTCTTAGACTCTTTCTCTGCACAGCTCTTAATGGAGTTGTTTCAGTCTGGGGTTTACCGTGGCAGTAACTTTACTCGTAGGGTTAAATGTAAGATCTCCAACCAATATATCCCCAATGAAATGGTGGTGGCTTTGGAAAATAGCACTGGAAAAGTGTTTTGTGGAATTTTTTCACCTGATGGTAATACATTTCTCACTGCCTCTCAAGGTTTGTTTACATCCAGTGCTAAGGATGATTTAGTGAGTTTTTGGGCGTTTCAGACAGGCACATTAGGCTATATAACTCAAAAGACTGCTCTTATGGACTGCTTAAAAGTGTCAGAGCCAGGGATGTGGGTTGGAGCATAATTGATGTTGCATTCAGCCCTGATGGAGAGCATTTTGTGTATTCAACATGGTCTCCAAGCTGTAAGCAATCTTAAAGCATCTCTGTGAGCAGTATTTTGATTTGATTTTGCATTAAGTACACATGTGTCCAGTGAACGGGACATCTGACCACCAAGAACCATTAAGTTTACTCAACACTAACCGTAGGTTTTGTGTGTTTTCTGTGGTGTTTTCTTCAGATGGTAAAGAATTAGTGTGTGGGGCCAATGATGGATGTCTCTACATCTACAATATTGAGGGGAAAAAGCGTACTTTAAAGGTAAAACCCTGATTGTAAAACTTCTGATTTAATGATGAGTTATATAAGTTCAGATTATGGCCCATGAATATGACATTAACAGCGTCCTCTTTGCTGACAATACCTCGCATATAATCTATAGCGGCGGCGATGACGGTTTGGTAAAGGTATGGGATCGTCGAACTTTGCAGGACAGGAACGCGAAGCCCGTGGGTCTTTTGGCTGGTAAGTGCCTTTTTCCTTTAAGTCAAGGCTGATTTGAGTCTTCTTAGGCCATATGGACGGAATCACATATATAGACTCAAGAGGGGATGGCAGGCATCTCATCAGCAACAGCAAGGATCAGTCGATTAAATTGTGGGATGTGCGGGTATTTTCGAACGATGCTGCCGCTAATGAGTCGCTGAAAGCGGTGCGAAATCAGCCTTGGGATTATCGGTGGCAGGGTGTACCAAAAGAACGTATGTATATAACTAACTCTTTGCTCATACATTTTTATAATCCTGCCGTATATTTGTTTTTTCATTAGTTTTATTGCTGAACAATTTATTGCAGTATATCAAAATCAAAAGCTTGAGGGTGATACGTCTGTGATGACATACAGAGGTCATGTAGTGTCGAAAACGCTAATTCGAGCGCGATTTTCGCCCGCAGAAACCACTGGACAGCGGTTCATCTACACGGGCTGTGGTTTCGGAAGGGTTGTGAGTAAGTTTTCGCACTTTCCGATGCGTGACAAAAAACATCTTCCTCTTTAATTTTTCTTCAGTATACGACGCTTTGACCGGCAAAATCGTCAAGCAGAGAAAAGGTCACATGGCCTGCGTGCGCGATGTGTCGTGGCATCCGACCAGGAATGAAATATTGAGTTCCTCGGTATTGTTTTTATACCCGATATAGGTTTTCTTTGATTCTGATTTGCGTTTTCTTGTAGTGGGATAGTTTGGTCGGTAAATGGGTCTACTGCAAATCAGCCGCATTGTTGGAGAAACAGGAGGAAAAAGCGGAGCGAAAGCCTTTGCGTAGGAGCGCCCGATTGGCGGCCTTGAGACAAAGGGAACAGGCTGACACGTCCACTTCAGGGAATTAGCGTTTGAGTCACTGCGAGAATCCCATCACTCTGTATGTTCCTCTTTAAATTTGGCGTAACTGTTCAAGATGTTCCGTCACGATTGCCAAAAGTACCTACTTGAACAATATTGGCAGAACTTTAATTAGGGAAGCATTGGGTAAACTGACACTCTAATTGGCAGCAACTGGTGCTAGTAAGCACAGCCAATGAGTCGTATAGCATGCTTATTTATCATGGTATTATTTGGAGTTGAAATGAATCACAATTTAAAGTTATCCATTGTTGATTTGTCTTGATTTTCCATTTGTTGTTGTACAATAATTATTACTTAACATTTGTCAAATTCGTTTAATTAAAGGTAACGTTTTCTTGTTATTTTGTTGTTTGATTTGACCTTTACTCTTTCTGCATTTTTGACATCTGGCATTTTTATGCTTCTTGCAATTCCCTTCTATAATTAGTGATCACAAAAAGTGGCATTGTCAAGACCTAAACATATCTATTCAATCTTGCATTCCAGTTATTTGTGAAGTTTTTTAGACCGTTCCAATCCTCTTTTCAAATTGGTTTTTCTTTTATCACAGAATAGTATTAGAACAAATCACAGTAACTATTTCCTTCACTTAGGCGTGGGGCACACGAATAGTTATTCGTTGGTGTCTCCATCAGTCTTTCAAATAAATGATAAAATTGTCCTTGTGAAAGTTTTTGGCTTAAAATCAGATGACATACAATATTATTTACGTTTTGTTTTTTTTTTCGTGTGGAAAAAAGGTAAAGTAAACACATGTTATTTCAATGAAATCCATGACAAACAGATCTACGGTTTAACTATTCGGTAGACATTTTAAGATTTAAAGCCGTAAAAAATTAAAATTTGGGGATTTCTCCATCATTCAATGAAAAATATTTTACCATGGCGTCACATAGCAGGGACTAACCAAACTAAGAAATGTGCGAAGGAGGAATCTTTTTTTGTTTAACAAATTGGTGCTGCACGTGGTGCTTAGGTGACGTCACCAGTCAGGGGAAAACGAAGAGACATCATGAAGTTAATATACTCATGCACATTTTCGAAATTCATTTACATCTCTAAAAGCAAGGAATCAAGAAAAAAAGATGGTTCATATTTTTTTCAAATAAATAAGCAGAACCCTTTCGAGTGCGCTTTTGGAACCTTGGATGCCAAAGAATAGGGTGAGCATGCCCTTTTTAAAGTAAACATATATATTATTAAGAAATTGTCTGAATAAGAAAGTCATGCACATCCCTGTCTTTGCGAACAAAAAATTTGGTTATAAAATTTTATTAGGTAACATTTTTTCCTAAAAAAAAAATGATGTTTACCATAACGGCGGTGTTGATTCCGGATGCACTTAAAATTTTGGATAATGAATCAATAGGCGATGCATATCTTATATTGCTAATTGCATACTTAGACCCGATACTTCAAACGTTTTTATTATTTAGTTATATGCAAACAGTTACTACCAATAAAATTAAAAAAAAATTACTTGAAAGGTGCCATTTTGGTTTATTTTCGATCGTTTAGTAAAACATATCGCTATCCTTATATATTGCCAATTGTTAAAGAGACAAAAACATAATGACATAACCTATTTATACATATCAGAATAAAATCTTTGATCTCAGTTCGAATGACAGTGACATAGTTTATTTTTTATTTTTAAGCTTACCAAAAGCATTAAATTTACAAGGCTATTTAATTAAATAAAGGAATTAATTGAAGAAAGCCATGCCCAAAGAATTAAAAAACCGTGCGGGACACTCAGACTACTCATCTAAATCTAGACATCGTCACAGGAGCAGGTCTTGTTCCCCTAAAGAGGACCAGCGTTATTCTCGGAAAGAAATCCTGAAACGAAGCTCCAGGACATCTAGGCGTTGTTCCATATCATCCTCAAAATTGACTTACAACAGCAGCAAGAAGCGCCAAAATTCATCCAAGCGACGCAAGCCCAGAAAGCGGGAATCAAGCAGTGACTCTTCATCAAGTAGTTCTAGCAGCTCAAGCTCTTCCAGTAAATCTGTAAAGTTACTTGAGAAACTAGAGAAAGAACGGTTACGGGCTATAGAAGAGCGTAAATGTCAAAAGGAACTGTTAAAAGCCACAGAAACTGCAGAGGAAAAGCGACTAAGACGTCTCAAGAAGAAGGAAGAGAAGGAGCGCAAGAGGAAGGAACGTATGGGATGGGATAATGAATATCTCCATTATACTAATAGTGACAACCCTTTTGGGGATGGAAATTTGTTGTCCACATTTGTATGGACTAAAAAACTGGCCAAAGAAGGCTTAATTGATGCTACTCATGAAGAACTTGAGGCAAGAAATAGATTCAAACAAGAGGAAAACAAACGAGAATTGGAGAAGGTTAAAAAGAGGCGGTTAGAGAGGGAACTGGAGAGACAGCGACGAGAGGATGAGACTCAGCTGCTGCAGCGCAGCAAGGAGGCTGCTCAATTTGAAGAGTGGGAGAGGCAGGAGGATCACTTTCACTTAGAACAGGCTCGATTACGAAGCCACATCAGAATCCAAGATGGCCGAGCCAAACCTATTGACCTTTTAGCCAAATATATTAGTGCAGAAGAGGAAGTAGATGCAGTGGAAATGCATGAGCCTTACACATATCTCAATGGCCTGCATATAAAGGATTTGGAAGACCTTGCAGAGGACATTAAAGTGTACAAAGAACTTGAAAGAGGCAAGAATTTGGACTATTGGAATGACATAACCATAATTGTTGAAGATGAACTGCAAAAATTAAGGAAATTGCAGAGGGAGCAAGATTTTGATGCAGGAGTAGGCAGAAGAGAAGGTATAAATCAGGCTGTAGCTCAAGATGTGACTGCAGTCTTTAAAGGGAAAACTGCAGTCCAACTTGCAGGCCTGCAGAAGCAGATTGAAAGCAAAATAAATGGTAAATCTGATGGTATTGATATTGGTTATTGGGAGTCTCTTTTGTCCCAACTTAAAGCACATATGGCCAGGGCAAGACTGCGAGATAGGCATCAGGAGAGTCTAAGAAGAAAGCTAGAAGTTTTAAAAGCAGAACAAGCAGTAACTGCCCCTGATATAACTGATGAAGCCAGCAGACACTCTACTGAGGAAAGTGAATGTGCAGGACCATCACAAATCATTACTGAAGACAGTCAAAGTGAGGAGGAAACTAGTGAGGAGGCTGCCAATGATATATTGAATGAGTGCTTTAATGCCTATCAAAACGGAGGCTATAGTCCTAAATTACTAAACCCTAAGCAAATTGAGCCAGGTACAATAGTGGTGACTGAAGAAGATGATTTGTATAGACTAGAATTTGCTCGAATGCAAGTGACAGATAAGGGCAAGAAAATAGAAAATGTGATCATGAAAGAAGAACTCTTGTTACAAAAAGAGGCTCGTAAGGGAATGGGGGAGGATGAGGCCCAGTTTAGTGTGGAACAAGCTCTGGACAGTCATGTCTATCTATGGTCGGATAAATACAGACCTCGTAAACCGAGATATTTCAATCGAGTCCACACAGGGTTTGAGTGGAACAAGTACAATCAGACCCATTACGACATGGACAATCCACCGCCGAAGATCGTACAGGGGTATAAGTTTAATATATTTTACCCAGATTTGATTGACAAAAGCTGCACTCCTGAGTACTTTTTGACCCCTTGCCCTGAGAATAGAGAATTCGCAATTTTAAAGTTCCATGCAGGACCCCCTTACGAAGACATTGCTTTTAAAATAGTGAATCGCGAGTGGGAATATTCGTATAAACGTGGTTTTAGGTGCCAGTTCCACAACAACATATTCCAGCTGTGGTTCCACTTTAAGCGATATAGGTATAGAAGATGAGTGTGTTGTGATGCTAATAAATTGAGGAAAATCAAATTTATGTTTTTATTAAAATGCGGTATCTTGGAATATCTTGAGGAGAGTATAGGAATGTGAACTCTTTAATCAATTGCTTTAAGATTGTATTCTAAGGATGGTCACCAAATAAATCAATCCTTTTGGAAATACACAGAACCAAATATTTATTTACCTTTGTTTGCGTTCGGAACCATAATCTGTTCTTTATTGGTTCTTTCAATTCAACGAGTGCACCATAGTGCGTTCTTCGCTTGTTTTACGAAAAGGCTGTGTTTCTTATTACAATACAGAATCCATTGTGGGATCTTCTACGTACCATGTGCCCGAACAATCTTTGGTGTGAACCTCCGCGTATCTCTTTGTCTTTTTTTTCGATTTTACGAATGGTAATGTGTTCTTTTTTACTAAGGAATTGGTTGAGACACAGTTGGTGAAAGCGCGTTGAGAGGGTGTTTCAGTACCCTGCCTTGTCTTTCTTTTCCTTTTCTGCAATGGCCGTGACCTCTTGAGCACAAAACCTGTCGACGCATGGTACCACGGCTTGGAAACTTTAACATTGAGCTCGTTCTCGCTCTCTAGAGTGCTCGAAAAAGCTTCAAACATTTTGTTGTCCTCATTTTTTTCGTCCTTTGCAGTACTAGGCCGAGTTGCTGGGTTGTCACCGAAGTGTTCCTTCCACAATTTTGTTGCTGTCAGCAACAACGCGGATCCGTCATTAGAGTCGCAATGCAAATGTTTCGTACGAAAGACCTCCTGGTGCAATTCATGACAATATGGCGGTTGGAGGGCCAGGCGATAGTATAACTGGCGAGCATCTTCAATTTTTGCACCAGACAATGCCCACGAGAAATAACGCAATTTTACTAATCTGTAATTAAAAATTAATGGAATCTTTGCTCAGGCCTTATCTACTCTATTTCAACAACTTAAAACGAGACATAACCTCGTTTAAACCGCGATATCATATAACAAAATCGGTCTAGCTGGCAGCGTCTCATGTTAAATTTAAATTCTATGTGATCAAAAGGCAAAGCTGAATTTAAATAAATCACTCACCTGACAATTGTTGGGAACTTTACACGAAGACCTGCCTCAAAAAAATCCCTGATAGATTTTTCGTCCGTTGTAGAAGCGAGTACTCCATTGAAAAAAATTGTCCACACCTTTACTGCTTTGTCCTCCAGTTTGCTAGTGGCTATATGCAACTTCTCATAAGCATCATTTACCCGGTCAAGCATCAGTAGAATTTTAATGTACAAACCCCACACCAATTCAAAGTCTATATAGTTATGCAAGTTTTCCTCTACCATTTTCAGGGCTACAGAGAGATCATTAGTGGAATAATCAATCCACTCCACAAAGTGTTGAACACATAATTTCACTTTTGCTTCAAGAGTTTCTTCAATGATGCGTAGTAATAAGAATTTCTGAAAAATTTCTGTTAAATTAGTCTTAAAGTTGCTATTTGAGACGTACCAAATGAGTGTTTTCTCCCTTATCTGCAATCAACTTAGAAATTAAATTGATGTAACTTTTGGAAAATTCAGGTTTTTTATTGTCAGGAAGACAGTCTATACCTTTTCTGAATAGATCAATCACCTTTACTGCTTTCATCTCATTTGCAACACAATTCGCTTCCAAAGTTTTGGTAGCAGCAAAAAGGTAACTCTCCACCTCATTTTTATAAACCTCTAACAACTTATTCAATCCATATTCAATTACTCCCCTAACATCATCAGTCTCAGTTAACTGTTCCTGAATCAGTGATATTGTATGTTCCAGAAATGGTCGAGGGACCTTAGTTTCCACAATAAAATTCATATACAAAGTAAGCTTGTCTAATATCTTATCATCTTTATGCTTCAGTTCAATTTTCAAGAGATCAAGATATATGTCCAGATTTTCAGGATGTTTTTGTTGGCCCAGAAAAAGAATCTTCTTTGCTTCAACTTCATTGTTAATGTGCAAATACCAAGAGGCTGCCAAACTAAATACCTTAGGGTTACCCATAAATCTTCCCACCATGTCCTTAATATGGACTGTTGTTACTTTATTCAGTTCAGGAAAGATCTTCAGAAAGTTGTGGTATTTGAGGTGAAAGTGATAATTCATCGGTAACACTTTGAGGCCTCTTTTGTAGGTGTACACTGCACGGTTTATGAAGAACCACTCAGTTGACTTTCTACCTTTGCGTTGCCTAATTGTTACAATAATAGAACCAAAGAAAGCAATGCTCGATTTGTATATATCCAGGGTTTGATGGCCACTGGCCAAGGCATTTTCTAGTTTACGATTTTCTTTTATTATGCGTCTAAAAAACAATAAAACAGTTAATGTTTCTGGATTTTAATCGTAAATTAAAGTTATGAAAAGATTAATTATCTGGCAAAGTATCTCAAGATGATAGACAATATTACTAGGACTTCGATACCTCAGCAGTAAAATTTAGTCTAAATTTAATGGGGACAAGATAGCTATGAAATAAAGAATCCATGATTTCAGATTTATGTTTACAGAATATAAAGTTAACAGTTTAAATTCACCATTTTGCAGTTGGTCATGGAACCTCATACAAAAAAGAAGAGAAATGTGTAATTTTAATTATGTTATGCTTACTTCACTTCCTCATCGGAGAATATTCCATCAGCCTTTAATTTTGCAATTTCTTTGGCACAGGATTCAAGATTAAGTTGAACGACATGAGCCATGTTTATACAAAGCTTGTGAAATGTGAAAACTGATAAATAACTTAGTATTGGTTCTTGCTACATAAAGTCCCTTGGGAGATTGTCGATGCAAAGGGTTTATGGATTTAAACACAACAATGTGTTTGCGGGAACTGGCCCTAACCCGAAAGTGCATGAACGACGTTGCATAGTTAATGACGGAATCAAGACAGTCCAAATCATATTTTCATAGTTAACCCCGTTCTCTAATTGGTGAAATGGCAACACCGCTGATGCAAACCAAAATCTTATATGTCAAATATTAAAAAAAAGTCAAATTATCGGGTTATATTTATTATAGTTTTTATTTCTTAAATAAAGCTTGAGCAGAGTACGAATTAACATTTAAAAATTCACAATAGTAGAAAAAATATGGCGATGAGTAAATTAAAAAACCGCAGTTGTTTTATCTATATATTGACAAAATCCAAATTGGGCTGAAAAATTATTTATGAATATTACTCTCAGTGAAGTGTCGAGCACAGTTCAGATAATATGTGGTCGGACCATAATAAATGTCGTATAAATAAATGTAGTTTTTTTTATTGAAATCACTGATACCGCTCAATTTTAGAATATTTAGAGGAACTTATGGGAGTGTAAACCTCGTAATCGGCTACTGCAAAGTTGTAGTCTCCCATCAGAATAGAACAAGAAGCCCCATCCCCATCATAAGTGTGGGGCAAGTTGGAATAACTGTCCATATTACTGTTGCAATTGCTGGATATGAGCAAATCCGCCCCTGCCCCAAAAATCGGCCCCGATCTGTAACAAAAACAATTCGCAACTTTCCCAACAAGTCACCCCCTTTTCCTTACTCTGGATGATAACAAATGGCAAAGGGCTTCTTGATCAAATGGAACTGAGTGGGAGGTAAGTCCTGGTGATTACATAGGGTGTAGAGAAAAGCCCTATCCGCCGCAATATAGCGACTTTTACCTGGAGGCCGGGCCCAAGCTGAATCAGTAAATCCCCCACAAATTTCTCCCCTTGCGCCCTATAATTATCAAGTTTTTTATCACTCATTAATAATTAAAGAAACACATACTAAAACAATGACATAAAGAGGAGCAATTCCATCACAATGTCTGTGAAATGCACATGCCAAATACCCATGACTACTAGCTCGGTAAGTCAACCTCCAAGTCTGCTTGGGATGGCCATACCAAGCATTCAAAATCCTCTGATAATGGCTTTTGTCTTGACCTAAATGTAATTATTCATTTTAGTTATTTGTTATTTTAAAATAAACCAACAAAACCTATAATCAAAGATCCAGAGAACAAATGAGGTGAAACTCGAGGCTTTAGTCTCTGATCCTCTGAGGCTTCTAGGTATTTGCTAGGCAAAGCTGCATGTCGGTACCTCTCCAAACTGAGCTCCATGGGTACTGCTCCTGTGGGCTCCACCTCCTCAGCAAATACTTGAGAATCTATAATCCCTTACTGTTATTTGAAATTTACTGTGAGAAATTAATACCAATTAAAAGCAGGCGCACATGATTGATTACAAAGGAGAGCTGTTGGCACACCCTTACTCTTTCCTCTTCAGTCCAATGAGCTGTTGGTTGTGTCACTCCTGCCTGATATTTGGCCCAGTTGAGCACTGCCCTCCATACATCTTCCTCATCCAAGCAAAGCTAATAATATAGGAATCCAACCCAAGACTCACAACAACATGGCAAAAATACATACATAATCTGAGGAGATGAGTTTAATGATAGCCTCCTTAGGGAGGGAAAGAAATGAGTTTGTCCTCACACATTCCACTGCATTCTCTCCTATATAGCTGACGCACCGTTCAATGAAGCCTGCAGTGGCTTTGCCACCTAAACCATCATAATCACAATAACACAAAAACCACCATTTACGAAAAATTGTGAAATTTATTTTGCTTATTACAAACTGAGAAGAATAGTCCTTAATAACTTAAAATTATAGAGTTAATTGTCACCAGCCCCAATGTCTGGTTTCACCATCTGAATCAACGTAATATTATCTCCCTTCAACATGATCCGGCCCAGCTGCCTTCTGTTCTTTGTCTTCATGTAATACTCTTCGGCGTCGTCCAGCACCAAATTCATGTATTCGTCGAAGCCGACAATGTGTCCCTCGATCCTTAGTCTGATGTTTTCGTAAAGCCACACCTGAACTCGCGAGCGGTTCTGTAGGTATCTGAAGATGAGGTTGATGGGCTGCACCATCACCTTTTGAACCTTTTGCGGTTTGTAGGCCATTTTTGGGACGAGTTTAATGAAACAATACAGTAACGCAAAAGGGAAGCTTTTTTGTGAAGAGAATAAGGTTAGGTGGAAAAGAAATAGCGGTAATTAGACAGTGACGTTGACTTAGACACATGAATGCACACAAAATTGAACTAATAGATGGCGACATTATAAACAATAAATTGGTAAATCAGATAATTTCCAGGTTCGATTCCCAGTCCTTACGTTACCTTTTTTTTTTATTATTTTTTAAATTTATCATCTGTTTTTTTGTTAATATAAAAAACCTTTTTATAATTTAAAATTTTTTATTACCTAAAGTTGAAATTTTCATTGTTATATTTATACTCATAACATTATTTCTTTACAATTGTTATAAAAATAACATTTTTAAATTATAAATCTTACGGTTTAAATTTTTATTGAAAAATTAATAATTAAAAAAAACTATGCGATGGCCGGGAATCGAACCCGGATCAACTGCTTGGAAGGCAACTATGCTGACCATTACACCACCATCGCACTTGCGTGGAAATGACAAAAAGTCGATGAGAACCTAATCGTGCTCTCATTAATTATTATCAATGTAATAAATATTATTGAATTACTTTTTTGGAAATTGAAAAACAAACATTTAAAATTTTCGTATTTTTGAACTAACTACAAAACGTTATAATGGCACAATATCCTTGAAATTTTTGAAACAAAGGTCGAGATATATATTTGGTTGCCTATATTACATGTCATCCAGACATTTTAGAGAATTTTATATATTCAATAGTATTCTGATAATTTACAAAAGTATTGTTATCATATTGAAGCTCAAGTATCTTTTTAATGCAGTAGGACTCACACCTTAAAACCTGTCGAATAAACCTCAGAACAAAAATTCATATGTTACTATTTGTTACGTTTCATTCTTTGATTGCCTACATTGAATCCAAAATACTTTACCATACTTTCAACGCACTAATTGGCGACGTTCATTTCATTTATCATTCATTGACTTTGTCGATAATTCGTTGTAAATTGTTGCGGTAATTTTCATTTCCACTTTACTTTTTGTGATTCTAATTTAAAAATTTGACAAATGTATTGAAGGACACATGTCAACGTTAATTCTACTATAAAATTGCCACATACGTGTCAGATTTTATATCACTTCAGGCAAAACGAGGTTGCAAAAAGATAAACAATTAGAAAGAAATCGCTTACCCGCCGATCTGTCTTGTATGTCCATAGCAGTGGCCAGAAACGTGCAAGCTGATGGAACTGAAAGGGTCGATGTTACGTGGTCCTCGCAGGCGTTTCTTAGCTCATCAACTCCCAATTCTTGCGCCAGTGCCATCATCTCAAAAACCCCATTATCTTGCAGCAATATCTGTAACCGTGTAAAAGTTTTTTTGAAACTTCATTTCTGTTCCCTTCCCTTCCATAGGCACCTTCCCCGTGTAGACGTAAAGCAAAAATTGTTTGAAAGTCTCTGGTGGTACTTTGGGAAGTCGCACCGGCGTGGGGGTCCCTGGTGCAGCCAGCGACACAGTGCACCCCGGGATTCTGCAGACTTCGCCTCTTTTGGCTGTCTGGAAGCTCTTGCACCTAAAAATCAACCTTCTGGTTTGTTATTCATGGCTCTATTTTGCATTTTCATCGACGAGCGCTTTAATACAAAGGAGCGCACACGTGCACTCGAAAGTAGCTGCTCTAAAAAGGAAAAGATCAAAGTGAAAAATAGCCAATTTCACGTTAAAGCCAAGTAGTCTTCAGGTTGTCTGTAATTAGCATCATTGCACAAGACAAGAGGCCCTTCGCCATAGAAAGCAATATTGTTAAGTATAAGGGACACAAAGCAAAATATGGGCCTTTGAAGTTTACACTAATGAATGAAGCTTTTGATAGGGCGGTTTTTAGAGCAACAGTTTTCGCTTTTGCTGTAAATTTGGTAGTACTTGCCTCGCCATTAAAATGACTCGGTGGGCATAGACCCGCTCCTCATCTCTTCCCAATAGAAAGACTATGTCTGCAGAATCTGTGTCTTCGGAAAGTCTCTGGAGATCGTCCAGAAGCCGGGGAACCCCTGCCAAAGCCTTGTCTGCAGACAAACCTGCAGTACTCGGGCCACCTACTCTCGAACCCATGAAGCACCACTCTCAAATATGAAATAACTTCAATACACTACATAAACACAATCAAAACAATCCGCTTTCTGTGCCTTAGTTGTTCAGTCCGCACTGTGGCAACAAAAGATTATAGTAGTCTTAAGGTGATCTCAGGTACCAACAAGATTAAAAACGAACCAAAGAAGTTGGTTTCGTTTTCAGTAAATTCAGTGCGCACTTGATTAAAGTTGCGACATTAAGTTAGATTGTGGGCCAATGGAATTGTATGCAGGAGATTGGAGAGCATGTCTTAGCTCAATTGCGCACGGAACCAGTTGAACACAGGCTCCCCAGTAGCAGTCGGCAAATTTTAAAGTTTAGTGGCCGCTGCAGTGTTGTCAAATGTCACTCAGAGGTCAAGATGTTACTGAGGGGTGGCCTACAATTACCACTATCGATTTCAACTCATAAAATAATATTATGATGCATTTCAATTTAACCTGTTGTGTTATTTAAAAATGTTGATGTAAGGTTTTTTTATTGAAGGAATTGAGTTAACATATTGATCGAATTGACCAATGATACTTGACGTCAGTTGCATTATGTATGATAATAAGCAACGTTGCCTGTGTGTCTCGATAGCCGTGATCGTCTAGTGGTTAGGACCCTACGTTGTGGCCGTAGTAACCCAGGTTCGAATCCTGGTCACGGCAATGTGAAAAACATTGTCACGGTGAGATTACTTTTTTATTTTTGAGGAAAATGTTTTAATGCACTAAAAACAGTTTTGCTACAAATAATTTTTTTTTTAAATAAATTAGTTTTGAAAAAAGTTTTATTTTTTCAAAAGAAATATTTAGAACCGGAACAATTGAAATTAATAGGCGTAGCGTGACAATATGAAATTTTTTGAAGGGACCGAATAGCCATATTTCAATATTTGCAAATTTTTGAAATACTAAAGTTAACATTAAATTTACAATGTTCTAATACGTCCATAGAGCAAACTACTACAACGCCTCCGTGGCGCAATTGGTTAGCGCGTTCGGCTGTTAACCGAAAGGTTGGTGGTTCGAGCCCACCCGGGGGCGATATTTTTTGTTTTCCATATCTTTTTCTTTTATTTAATAAATCAAATAAAATAATTTTCAACAGTAAAAAACATATCTCATACTTTTTAAGATATAAATTTTTGTTTTTGTGTGATTGTAATGAATTAGGAACAACACCACTACATTGAAATATATTTATTTGTATATATTTCAATGCAGTCTGTTATGAAATTATATCTCTGTTCTCTCTATTCGATACTCCAGACTCCACGTCCGTACTGAAGTTGTATAATACACAGAAATGCTACATCATTGTTCTCAACAAAACTCCAGCTCTAAAACAAAAGATAACAATGTTCGTTCTCTCAACAATACCCTCCGTTTCTGGGCCTTTTTCTGCAATAATAATCAGTGTCGCTCGGAAAAAGAAGACAGCCTTCAAAGGGCTACATGTAACGGAACGATCGGAATCAAACGCCCGCAGGGTAAATAAATTGGCAATCAACATCTCTTAAACAGCCCTTTAGACCTCCCTTCGATACGGCCGCCCCGGCTCTCCGCGCCCCCATCTCTCGGCGCCCTTTGACGCTGCTCCCCCGACGACCCCCGGTAAAAGGTCTGTCGCAATTTCGATTTGAGCGGTGCCGCTTTCCAAGGAAAAGTGTTTCCAATTTCTCTTCAGTTCTTTTTCCCGAAATTGGTTTTTAACTTTTATAATCATCGACGGGGAGGAAATAAATCGGATATTTGCAGGGTAAAGTGCAGAGAGAGGCAAAGGGAAACGTCATTTGCACTTGCACGCGCACAATGGTGCGTAACCGCGGCCAAATTGAACATGTAACTATCCAGACTATGCCAGACTAATGTCGTTACTGGCGGCACTTTGAGAGAGCCGCATTTCCATCAGAGCCAATGAGACCAATTTAAGGGAGGTCTCTAATTCGATTGGCTCATGTAATACATCGAAATTATACGCCTAAACCTCGAAAAGAGTTATTGAACTAAATTAAACACGTCCTACTGCTGATAACGTTTCATTTCCGAGTCTTTTGTTTCATTATACCCGCGACTGCAAATAGATAGTCAGTTTATGACGTAATGCACTATGTATATTTGGTTGCATATTGACGCTACACTGAACAAGAGAATCAATATGGAATCAAACACTATCAAATGAATGCCAAATTTTAACTCAGCTCCATTTTAGCAGGAACGCGTAAGCTGGATAATTTCTAGGACATGTAGTTTCCCATTCTTTGTCCTCTTTGTTCCAAATTGAGGCTCACAATCAACTTGTTGGAAAACCAAGTACTATTGTGGATAAAATGGTGACGGAGTAATATCAAGAAATGTGAATTGGCAAAACGGCTGATTTTCCTCTATATATCAGTATTTCATCATGACGCTTTCGAACCGAATTGAGTACACAGAACTAGTGTCTGCTTATTATAATTTTTATAATCGAATATGGGTCTCATCAAAAGCAATAGGCAGCAGCAATTTCCCTTCAAACCTCTCACCAAACAATTCGCCTTAAGGCAAATGTCCCCTTCGCTCCCCTTTCGCCAAAATTGTTCTTCTGACTCTCTGTTATGATACGGATTGTCACGTACAAAGCCCATAATTTCCTCATAACGGTGCCATAATTTTCAATTTGTTAATGGAGTACTTCCGAACCAATCTTAATAGAGCATAATATTGGTCTCAGAAATATTGATAACGGCACGATGCTGTTTCAATCAGAAATCGGATTAATCTCCGATGAGTGCCAGCTAATCTTCTTGGTGGAAAATCAACTGATAAGGATCAGGCTGATCCAAATAGATAGAGACCTGAAGGGGTAAGATTGTCGATTAAAAAAACTGAAATAAAAATTGAACAAAACAAATGAGCGTTGCGACGTTGTCACTAAGCTTCAAATAGTCTGGATGAATCAAATGAAGTTTGAGAAGTGTTGTTCTATTATTTTTTTGATATGGGAAAAATCCTGGCAAAGTACACACTAATCGGCCGGCAAAATATCTCGCACCCTATAGAACAACAAACCGGTGTTATTTCTCTCCCATCACCCCCAAAATCGGCAATATTGGCGTATTAGTCATAGTTAAGCAAGTTTGCTCGGTCCAAGTGTATTGGGGACTTGACGGCTCATCAGCCCCGGGGACTTTTCGCCCTCGTTTAATTGTCTTATATGACTTTGAATAAGAAATGTACCAAAGGGGATCCCGACTGCTTTTAGATTAAACATTTGTGTAGTTTTCGAGAAGAATTGGTGTGAAAGTTTCTTTTTTAAAGCTCCGCGTTTGAATTGCGAATTTAATAAGCCTCTTAGAGTTTCCGCAACAAAACACCCGCGTCTCGGTTTTAAATTTCTCATTAAAAATTCACCAAAGAGCGAATTTACTGCCTTAACTTGATTGAAATAGGCGAAATGATTCCCACAATGATTCCGCCCATAAACCACTTTTAAGGCATAAATATGTCGCCAGGCCGCCGTGTAAAAACAAATAACAATGAGAATTATAACTGACTCGGGTCTAATTTCGTGCCGATTAATCTCTCGTTAAGTCGCAAACATGTCTTCAATATTTGGATTACCACGTACGCACACAGAACCTCCTCATTAAGTTATTACACGGGGAAACCGAGCCTGTTTGTTTATACCCCCTTTCCTTCTTTAAAATATTCCGACCGTCGTAAATCTCCAATTTTCGTTCGAAAGGTGGTCCGCATTAAAATGCCTCGCTAAATCATCCCCAACCGCCTTAATAAGGGACTAATTTTCATGTATTTGCATCGACGTTGGGGGAAAATTAAGCCTTGTTTAGGGCCAAAAAGTTTAGTTATTACTTTGAAATCTATTCACGGGAAACCTCCGTTTTCAAAATGGCGCATTAGACCTCATTTCCTGCTGTTCGGAAATGGCAGGTCTAGCCGCGATTTGTCCATAGCGAAAGGGAAAATTTCAACTTTTGCTTAGTCAGCTCCCCCTGAAGTTGAAACCGTTTGTGCAGCCCTATTAACAACCTCAAAGGCAAGCTTTCTCTACCCTTGACCCGTTGGCCAGGCAGTTGATGCGTACCTCTGGATTCTGGAGCCTTGATCGAGACCCAAAAACGGCTCATTAATAAAGCTCTAGATCACCCCAGAAAATATGACATTGTGATAGTCCGCATGTGAGATTTTACCATTAACCAATTGAATAGCGCTTAAGACTATTATTTGCTCTAAGCAGGAGCTTCTAGTTTTTTGCAATGACGCCGTGACTTAAAGTAACGAAACAAGAGGCGAACTATATTATGAAAACAATTGAAATTTGAAACCCTCGAGAGGCCGTAACCGACCCCCTAAGCGGTCAGCTGCGGCTTTCCACGATCGCCGTTTGTTTTTCAAAAGTGAAGCAAACACACACGTGAGACTGTGGCCATAAGGCCCATTTCCAAGCGCTTTCTTGTAGTACATTACATATAGTCTATAATATCGGGTTTCACGTCATGTGCTCATATACAGGGTGTCGCATTCCTCACGGCTGCCCCGGAGGCCGTAAAGCTGTCACGCGAGTCACATAAACCACTTGAATGGTAAACTGTGGCCGCCCGATTTACAAGACCTGGTACCATGTGCTTTATTTCCAAGCCGACGCGCCGCTTCCACCTATTTACTTTGAAAGAGATTTAAGGTTTCTTAATTGTAGCAAAATAGCTGCCAATGCATTTATGTAAATCCAGGTGCGTAGCATGCAGAGGGAATTGCGTTTAATTCGTGTGATTTGTGCTCGAATTTAAGGCATGATTGTGACTCGTCTGGTCCGCCGTAAAATACGCGACGTATCGATCTTTCGGCGTCGCGGCGCAACGTAATTTCCTTGCCACGTTGTCGTGTGTTGGGAAACGCAAGCGTCCCGACGCCATTTGCTTGGAATTTAGTTTTCCTTTCAAAAGAAGTACCACGAGGCACAATTTGAAAGGAACGAGCAGAAATTACTTAGTATTTGAGTCAAAATGGCGGTCTCATAACATGGGACCACAGCCGCCATTTTAATTGCAACTGTTGGTTTTTCTTTTAACAGCGCGGCAACGCTGTTAGGGACGTCGCCATTTGCTTTGTTTACGGCACCGTTTAGTGTCCCCAGTTTTCCGGACGCGCGGAGTTTTCTTGATGGGAAACTTCTCAGTTTTTCAACGTTGATTTTGTTTTCCAGAGAAACTCTTTTTTTTCAGTGCGGGTTTGACTAAAAATTTGGTGCGTGGCAAAAAACCGCTTTTTGAGGTTATGTATGAGTGATACCGGCTTTATACTATACGGTGAGTGGGCTTTTTTACTGATAATAACATTTTGGGCCCTAAGACTGGCTGTATAGTTGATGTTTACTGTCGCAACATTGAGGTAATGAATCTTGCCTAGAGACGCACCACCGGTGCTGATGAACATCGCTTAAAATTCAAGTCGAGGTTATTGGCGATGGTCTTTTTGAGTCGTAATGAGTCTTTCGCGTGTAGGTACAACCTTAATGGACTTGTCATTAGTAACTTACAACCGAGGGGGAAAATCGATACCAAAGCGGTATGAAAGTTTTAGAGGAAATATCTGCGCCCCCATCAAGTGGGCGTTTGATATGAAAATTTCTTCATTTGAATACCACTTTAATCACCTCCCGTGGGGCTTTTGTGGGGAAATTTTTTTTTTCACTCTTCTAACGCACAAGAGAGAGAAATTTGTATTAACAACTTTTGCTCTGGAACTGCCCCAGCCGTCTTCCTACATCTATAATTTTCTCAGCTCAAGTTAAAAATTGCAGCGGACCCTTTGCTATATGGCCCTATCATCCAGGGACGTATTTAGGATTATTTTAAATAAGTAAATGCGTCTCAATTGGAGACTTAACTGAAATACTGCAAAATCATCATATGCACGCCCGGTATTTTAATATTATAGTTTTGAATTTGTCAGCAACATCTCGCAGTGACTCGTCACTCGTAGAGCAATGGCGTGTGTCGACACACTTTAATTCAACAAAAAAAGCAAATTGCTCCATTAAAAGTCGACGTTAGCAACGAACACCGAATTGTGTGAAGACCTACAGGTTCGGCGCCTCTGACTGTGTAAAGCAAAATTGAAAATTTCGATGCTTTAGCGAGCTATGTCGAATAATTTGAACTTTTCCGAAAACGCATGTTTAAGCAGTAAAGTGGAATTTTTGCTCTCTACGAGAAAATCTTTTATTTATCAAAGAAAAACAGCGTAAACACGACGAATTCCGTCCGGAGAACTTTCTCGGAATTCGCTCACGTTCACGCGTTACTGAATTGTTAAAAACTTGAGGATTTTCGGAGGCTCAAAAAAAGGAATCTTACTCAACTTCGAAGTTTTATTTATCATTATTTAATACAAATTTAGCATTGAAACGATCAGCAGAGCTCCGCAGCTGCGAGCTGCAGCTGTTCCCGCAATAACAATTTCATTCCCCGGAACCAGCATCTCCTCGGGAACATCCTCAGTAATATTCTCATACCTCATAGTAACATTAGCCACGCTCTCACTGCGACAAAGGCGTTCCAAAGTAAAGTTGTGAGAGCACTTTCCGCACTGCACAACCCCCTTAAGCCTTTTCAGAAGCAGGTGGCACCCCCTCTCAGCAGTGTTGTCGCATACATTGGCGTACTCCCCATCCAGCACCATCTCGTAGAAGGGCTCTAATTTGGGGTTGTTGTAAGAGAATAACCATCCGATGTTCTCGCAAGTGCAGTTGAAAATATTTCTACTGAACATCATCTCAGTAGGGACGTTGTCGTAGGATAATACGTCAGGGTGCAAACTGTCTACTTCCAAGTAGTTGAGGGTGTTTTTGCTGAAGTCGTAGCGAAATTTCAGTTTGCCGAAGTTCCTGCCGGAGTCTTGAATAAGTCCTGGACTGAGCCGTTCCATGGCTCCGCTTTTCAGCAGCAAGAAATTGTTGTCTAAGATGAACATGTTTGTAGCCAGAACTGAAAATCCTTGCGACTCGAACACCGCAATGAAGTTCTTCGTGAAATAAAAGTCCTCCAATGTGGCGTTAATGCCGCTAAATGAAATTTCCTCGAAATGGTTTTCCGAGAAAACCGCCCGTTTCCCAAAGAGTTGCATCCCCAAAGGCTCCACGTGGCCAAGGAAGCATCTCCGCATTTCGAACCCCCCCTTTAAGTCCATCCGCACTTGAATCCCGGAAGTTTGGATCCTTTGGATGTGAACGTCGATCAGGCTGAAATTGCTAAAGTTGTTCGTTGCGACAAATGCGTTGGGCTGCACAACACCAATTGAGACATTTTTTAAGTAAATGCTATGGAAGTCCACCTGCGGAATGTAGCAACCAGTGCTGTGGTAGGCCTTCTCTATTTGCATAAAGGTGAAACTGGGGATTTTATCTATTGAACTGATGTTCTCAAACATGACTATAGGAGGCAACATTGGGGTGAACTGCAATCTCTGCAATGTCAACTTGGTAACATTGGTCACCTCTAGCTTTTGAATGAAACGGTTCTCCCCTGAGCATCTGGTGGAGATGATCATGGACTGGCAATTTTTGATTTTGAGACTCTCGATGTTTGTGGGGGCTTGAAATTGATTGACGAACAATGCCGGTTCCTGTTTCGTGCAATTTCTCTCGTGTTAATTTCAGGCTATTTAACAAACAGCTTTGTAACTTACATTAATTCCTGGGGGACACTCATAAGTAATTTCTATCTTCTGGTTGTTGTTATTGGAGCAAGAAAATCCCTTTAAACCACATTTCGAAAAGTACACCCTAGTGACTGCCCTGTTGCCTATTAACCGCAACAGGAGCACTATCAGGAGTGCCAGATTTCGCGCTAAACTCATCGCTAATAATTGTCGATAACTGGTCCAATTAAGTAAAATCCTGCTGCGTTGTATTATCATGAGCACTAGGGAGGGGCTGCTTAAACGATTGAATGCTTTCATGGCAACGAGGAAAAATTACATTCCTATTAAGGAGGATGCTGTTATCCTCCATCTACAGGCGAAAAAAGCATCAAGACAGGAAACCGACCAGGTTTGGCATTGAATGATAAGCGGAACTAAAACTGCATATTTCGCACTGACAAATTTATGCCCAGGGACGGGATGTGCGCGATCGTTTGTCTGTCACCACGTCAATTTTACATGGTGAATATTTTTGGTAGTTTTTCTTCCCAAGAAATGCGCATCCTTTTTGGGTGATTAATCGCTTCGCCCTCGCACCTTTTCCTAATAAAACACTAAGTGCGATTGAGAATTCCTTCAGGTCATCCCCGCAACCCTTGAGAGACCATCGATCACGTGACCGTACGTTTCACCCCCTCAAAATCGGGCAGTTAGGGACGATACCCGATAAGTAATCGATCTTTGTTTCTCTCTGATAATTTGCAAATTTATAAAAGGGCATTTTATAAATATATTGTGGTCGCTTTGTAAAGTGAGGTAAATGCACCCTTGTAGAAATGTGAGGGTCGTACTAAAACTCCCTGAACCGCGCCAGTCATTTTTGGATAAAAGAATAGCATGACAAGTGAATGAGAAGTTGTTAGATAATTCATGGGAGTCAAAGAATGAGGTGGACGTTCGTGATCTTTTACGGAGTGCAACTTCTAATGGTCTCCCTTAATTAGAAAAATTACTAACTAGATAAAAGTAAAATCAGGAAAGCAGTGGACACAGTACAATGCATCTGATAATACTTGTGAGTTTTCGTTTACAAAAATATAAATAAAATGGCCACTTGTGTCTCTTGCTGACGTAACGTGATGCATGCTGGCGCCTCTCATTTTACGATAATTGACAACCATATTTTATGATCGATATATTTGTTGTTTCTATGAGCTAGAGAAGGATCATCATATAACTTAAATCAACCATGACTGTTCAGGATTTAACAAGTATCGTACTTTACCTAAATTTCTAACCAGTTGTAATTAAATTAGCGACTTTCTTATTCATCACTTTATCTCCGTTTATGATCCTCCTCCTTCACCACGATAGAGATATTCTAAATGGGACTTTATCTTTGAACCAAAACCATCACTAAAAGGGATTTTCTGGTATTATCTGCTGCTTCCAGGCATTGCACCATGTTGAAGATGACATAGATGAATACTCATTAAAGACACATCTACTTTAACAATTCCGATTAATTTCAGACATTATCCAAACTTTAAATTCACGCAGGCTGCACGCAGTTGCAACTTAAAGTCAAACCCATCGGAAGCCCCAACAGGTCTTATGCTTTAAGTTATACAACCAATAATACCCACATTTTAAAAAGAGTTTGTTGTTTTGAAAAAAGCAACATCCGCCACTGGGAAAAAAGCGAAATAACGTATTCCGGAGCATTCTCGGACGAGGCCCTAAGAGACCGTGCGGTCCCCCCGAAAGGGCCCATATCGCAATTACTGTATTGTAGGGCCGGAGGGCAAATGCGAAGGGGGGCTTTATCCGCCTCCATCGGAACAAGTCGATATAGAGGCAATTCCTTGTAGTCTTTGCTCAAAGTGAGTTAAGATTTGCACATTGAAGAGACGCGTTTTGGGGCGCTTTACCCCCCTCTGGGGGACTTCAGAAGGTGCGCCCGATGAATTTTAAGTAAATGCGTTTGATCGACAGAACTAAATGAACTTGCAGAAGTAATTCATATCTCCCCCATCGAAGACGTGATTTCGGTGGTAATTTTTGTATCGCCCCTCGAATATTTCTATATAATGGACCGTCCAAATTGAATTTGCCGGGGGGATTTGCAGGGCTGCAAATCAACCCCGAAACCACTCAAAATCTTATTAATGTTTGCGATCGATTTGGCAAGAAGACGTGGAAATCTGTTGCGCCCTTTCATGAATGTGTCCATTAAATGATATTGTGTCCGAACTCGCATTTTCGATGAAAGAAAAACCCACTTCGAGCTTGAATACTTAACGAACTTCTTGGCGAATTCCGCGTCCTGCAAATTAAATTTCCTGCAGTCGGTGCAAAAACTGAAAAGAGTTTCCTGGACAGGGCTCCGCTGCCAAATTAAAAGTCCATTAATGTAAATAACCTTTCCAGGCTGCTTTTTAAGGAAGTTTTCCGCTGGTTTCTTCGGAAAGCCGGGAGAATTTTAATGCGTCCGCGGAAAGAAACAATAATTCGTTAAGCTACAGAGGATTTTTGTGTCAGAACAGTTATGTTCAAACAAAATGGACGTCGCGGCGGCCATTTTGTTTGAATATGGCTGTCACAGAAGATCAAACTGTCAACAATGATTTTCCAAAATGGCCGCAACTCATCACAGTTCCAATGTCAATGCTACGTAACAGTGCATTATTGCGTCCCGACGCTGCCGATAGCTGCCCCGTTGCCCCGTTGGACGCCGCTTTTCCTTATGCGCGACGCAGTTTATCTCCCGGTATAAATTTTATCAGACAGAAAGGGAAATCCGGCATTCAGTGCTCCGCGATCGGGCTTCCTAGCACCTTATCATGTCGCATTCTAACGTCACAAACCGTTGCTCTAATGTTTACCTGTCAACTCTGACAAGTGACACCACGTGAAACAGTAGTAGTGAGGTGACCCCACAAGGTGTTCTGTCTCTGTAGAGGACCAAGTTCCCCGTTGGCTTCGCGGTATTTCGCATACCAGCCTCGAGGTTTGCTCTTAAGGTGAGTGTTTTCTTAGATTTTCCTAAGGCTTTCAACCTAGTTCCTCAGCTAGTTTTGGACGGAATACCTGAGTATTTAAGTCCTTCAAATTGGTTGCGTTGGGTATGTAATACCATGAGGAATAAACGAAAGTCGTAAAGGAACACGGGCTCGTAACCAGCTCATTGGGGATTATTGTTGTCGATACGGTGTTATCTTATCTGAGGTGCTACCGAAGCGAGGTATTCCTTTACACAAACAGGTATAATGATAGAAGCGGATGATTGATTTGATTTTGTTATTGATAGCAAGACAGTTTCGAGCAACTTTCAAATATGAAGAGCGGCGTTTTCCAATTTTTGTCTTAGATCTCATAGACCGCTAATCCGTTTGAGAGGTCTCAACCAGCGAAATGTAGAATGTTCTACGCCTACTGTAAAACGGCTTGGTTCATTGGATTCGTGGGGCTCAGCTAGCATGAAATGAGGTACCACAATCGGGTTCTATGCCAATTATTGTGGTGCACGCTATCAGACAGTGCCAACAATTTGTCAGACCAAAAAGTGATACTTCCTGATTTTGTTTCGAAGTTCGAAACGTTTTTATTAGAGGAAAGCAAACCAAAATTTCCTTTAAATATTGAAGAAAAGCGTCTCTAAAGGGTTAACTTGTAAATATCTACCTATTCGAATTTCGAGAATTTTTAAGGCTTAAATCTTTCCCCTGAACACTAATTTTTATTGCGAGCATTGTTTTCCTCGATTTTATGTTTATTTATAGCGTGCAATGGGCCTCGAAAACATTCATCTACACTTTCTACAAAAGGCGCAGATCTTCATTAACATCTTATCTATGCCAGTATAAACAAGAACTTCATTTTATTGGTGAGATGACTGCGCACCTTTGTCACAATTTAATCTACGGTGTATCCCCCACCATCCCAACGGTCACCATAGAATTCGCTACATCCTGTACAATATGGTCCAATACAAACGTCTTGGAAGACTCTTTTAAAAAGGTCTTTTTATGAAATTCAATCGCACTGATGTTTTCTTTTAAAAGTATTTGGGATTGGGCACTCAATCACATATTTTTAAGACGGTTTTCACTTTCACACACAGAAATCCAACCTCATGTCTCTCTTTATCATTGAACTCTCTTTTTTTTTTGGGGGGGAGGGGGGGGGGGGGGGTTAAAAATCTTGTCAAAAGGACGATATTGGAGCCCATGCTACCAGCCTGTGTGGGGTTTTCACCCACTAAAACACCCCGTATGTTCGAAGAATATCGAGCCCGTGCTCAAATTTCTCAATCGCGCGTTTGGGTCGCTTTTGCTTTTGAGTCTTCTAATGCCAGAGTCAAACGGTACCGCCGCTTTTTGCTCTGTGAACTCTCTTCGACGCTTGATCTTAGATGATGCCGCCAGCTGTAATCAGTACGGTCAAACTAGAGTTGCAGGGGCTTGCACTAGATAGCGCTGCGCACCAGCGGATTATTCTTACCAAAACCATCCGTTGAATGTGGTACCTCCTCTGTATTCATATTCTATGTAAAATATGCTGGTATTACTTTCAATACACAAAGAGGAAAAGATGGCCATTTTCCCGCTTCTATTGATTCTGTAATTTGCCCTCTTCTGTCCAAGAAATTTCCATTGTTGCTATTGGAAATTTTTTCAGAGAGTGATGTTTCCGAATAGAAAAATCAAATAGTGACAACAATTATTTAAACTCCTGCGTTATTACGACCGTTGACACACATATAAATATAAAGCCGATGTAAACCCAAAACAGACGAGGCCGTTATCTAATCTGCGAAGCTTACGTATGCTATAGCTGCTTGTGCAAATACCCGGCCAGTTTTATTGTGTATTCAGTGAGCTGACATGTCGATAATGTGTCCTCCAATATAATTTACAACATTTTATTACAAAACAACACTGCTACCGTGATTTGCTTTTATGATTTATATTTACGGTTTTATTGTTGAAACTGTATGCATATTTGGCATTGCGATGTTTTTCTCAGTAGTCGCAGATTATTAAAATCGAAAGCAAAGAAGTTAAATTCGAGCAAGGGGGCTCCATTGTTGAGGCTGTCACCCCCAGGGGACGCGTGCTTTGCATCTCAATGGCCCCCGCTCGGTTTATGTTTCCAGAGAAATTAAGGACGATTTTCGTGCGGAAAGTGCCGAGAGAATGGGGTAAATTCCTTTGCGAAGATAACACCTTTTTGGGGGGTTAAAAATGCCTTAGTTAGGGTTCCTGTGCAAATTTCTCCATCTATAGGGTGTCTGAGAAACGTCGGTGGAAACGATCGTGCTAGCGGATAGAAAATAAAGGAATAGAGCGATTCAAGTAAACACGCCATTCTACGAGGTGTTGTAAATTGGGAATCTCGGGTAGAGTATACTTCATGTACCTGAATATACATTATACCACGTATGGAGTGTGGAGTGGGTTTGAGCCTGGCGCCATCTACCCGTAAATCCTTGAATAGCTGGTTCAAACTTTTTGTTACCAGACAGATGGCGTCATCCTAACATAAATTGCCAGGGCGTTGCTTCGAGGTTACTTAATTGAATATACTGCCAATCGTTCGTGTGAGCCGCCCCTGACGGGCGAAAAAGATGACTTTCTTGTTTTTTTTTTTTTTTTTTAAAGGAGTCATTAGCGAAAAGGGCCGCATTGTCCCCGCGCCGCACATCTGGTGCGAAACGTCATAAGGCCCGCCATAAATAAAGGGCGTACCACACAAGATAGCCATCCATCAGGCTGATGAGAAAACCCTTCTTTTTTCGCTCTTGCTCCACATTTCGCGCCTGAGATGAAATATGGCTCTGGGCCTCCATTCGAGCCTGCTCGGGCGTCTCTAAATTCGGGGTTATTAATTTTTTAGTATCAGTTTGATGCGACGGAGGCCATAATGCTGCCGTAATCCCCATCCATCTATACGAGGCACATGTGCGGCCTCTGGATCTTCCTAAATTCGAGGCATAATGGGGCATAGCCTCCTAATTATGCAGCGAGAAGAAGTTGATAATTTAGAGCGTAATTAGCGCAAAAAAAAACAAGTCGTTGGTGTGACGCCTCTGCACCTCGTTTGGCGCAGCTGCCACCATTTATAAAGGCGTTAAGATGTGAAATGTACATTTGTCATTTTTGGGGAAACCCAGTGGCGCGGCCCTAAAATGGGAAAATGTTTATTAAATTCCCCAAAACCAATCGGAAGTTGCTTTCACACTTCTATTTCCAGAGGCATTGAAAAGGCAGGAATATGATTTTTATTCGCTCAAAAAAAACTGCTCAACCGAGAATCGGCGATAAAGCATAATGGCCGTCACACCACGGGCAGGAAATGAAAATCCCGGAAAAATGACGCTTTTTGGTGCGGGAATACAACTGCGGAGATAAACTCCTTTTTTCTCGCCCTTTTCATTTGCTTCAAACTGCAAATATTGAAAATCGCACAAGGATTTGGTGCGAAGCACGAAACTGGCCCTTCTGGCGGTTTGTCGCATGCACAAAAGGGCACGGGAGAAGGGACTTCATTCAAAGAATTCTGCGTGACGCGAATACGTGAGGATTTCTAGGGATGTTTCGGGAATATTAAACTCGAAGGTATTTTAAATCTCTTCAAACCTTTGTCCCACCATAACTAGCCCTTTGGTAAGGGCGGCGAGAGCGACGGGATTAACTTAGAAGGCTGATGAAAAGGACTTGTTTTTCGCATAATTTTTGTGGAATATTTAAGGGAAAGTTGGAAATGTTTCGTTAATCGACGAATTTTTGTTTTTCCGCATTAAAATCTATCAAAGAAATTCCCTGTAGAGACGTAGTTCTTGAGTTCAGGCTTCCTAAGACCTCACCACAACTTCTTGAGGTGCTTTACTTCATATTTACAATTCCGATTTTTTTTTTTTTTTTTATTGAAAATGCTACCTTGCAACTCAGAAATTTGAAAGAAATGAAGAACTCTCTGGGGCTTCTTATTAGGGAGGACTCTATATACAGGTGCCATCTATAAGGAGTCCAAACTTCGGTATTCCTCTTAGCTATGGCATAGTATAGCTACCCAAAATGTTCTCTTTTGGAGGTTCCGAATGTAACTTATTTTTTGAGTAATTTCTGGGAAGAGCTGTTGTTCCAGAGAAGGGAACCCGAACTTTCAGATCGTCGGAGAGGTTAAAAATACCCATTTTGCCGTGGACGGTATTTTCAAATATTTATCCTCTTTATATTTATTGTAATAATTTGAAATAATAAATTGGTTTATTTGGGTAACATTAACTTAGCGGCGGCAAAGGAGATGTCCCATAAAGTTCTCGTCAGTTTATTAAAAGATAGCGGCGAATCGACGCCGCAGTAAACACGCAGCTAATATATTAATCTCAATATTTAGGTTGATCTTAATATATGAATTCGGAAAATGTTCCTCTTTTCCAATCAAGAGCAGTTTGAGGCCTGGAGCTAAACGGAAGCTGTAGGACAGTTCCGCTGTTTGCGCCATTTGCCTGAGGGCGACACAAGCCAAAAAAGGTTAATTATTTCGTTGCGACACTCATGAGAAAATATTCCGAGAACAAATACCGATACCATGTGAGATGTTTGCCAAAGTCCGGATTCCGACACCCGAGGACCTTTGCGCGGCTCCGATCAAAGCCTCTTTAAATTATAGGGCTTTGCTTTAGTCAATATTTCTTCACCGCTCGTTTAAAAAGTAGCTGCCCCCGATGATAATTGCTGGAATTGGGCCGTGTTGGTACAAGTTAATAACCGGTGATTACGCACGCGCCCGCTGCGATGGAGGCGTGCGTACTCCGATTTTTAATTGCGGATTTACGAGTGTGTCACATGTCCAGGCGGGTCACGCAATGCCATTTTCTAATTACTCCGAGTGTTTTATTGACACGTGCGTGAAATTTTCCGCGAAACAGAAAGTCTCACGTTGTCGGGAAAGGAGGAAAGGCGTGTGATGATCATCCCAGAGATGCGGCCTTTGATCTGGTTAATAGTGTTTGGTGCTAACTGCTGAATTATTTGATGTCGGTCTCTACCAAAATAAACTTGTCAGAAAACACAAATATAAGCCGAGATAAAAGGCGGCCAGGCACAGTCAAGGGGGGCAAATTTGTGTGTAGTAAAGTACGCTTAATGGTTGCTGCGTGGAGTGACTAATCCTCTCGACTGAGTGAAGGTACATTCTTTGGCATTATACATGCTTTAACCCGTCAAGCGCAGGTCAACACCCAATAACACACATGGTAGTTTGAAGAACCACCACCAAGACAATAACTTAGGATAACATCCGACAGGTGTCTCTCTCGGGAACCGTCCGTTAACTTAGCCACCCTTAAATGGTCGAATGAGATACAAGAACAACCCAGCAGAGGCCGCAACATAAACATCAGGCTAGTTCGAGTGGCCTACCGTGAGGTGCCCGTTACACGAAGTGTTCTCTTCCTTTTCCGTCTAAACAGATGTTCCGACCGAAGAGCGGCATTCGAAATTCCGACGGATAAGTGAATTTTATCGGCCGCTAACAGAATTACGACAATTCTAACGTGAAAAGCGCTGAGGATTGAACAAGACAAAGAAGCATTGACCTTTTAATTTTCTTTTAAAAATCTCTGCCTGAAATCGGTGAGAACGACAAATGAGATGCGAGCGGTACTATGTAATAAGGCTCCTTCTTTCATGCAAAGATTTGTCCGAGTCTGGTAAGTTCTGTGGGAGCTCCTCACCAAGGATCGTTTCGTTCTTATAAGGGACGAAGACATTTTCGACAGCTAGTGTTTATTGCGAGGATTGTGTTCGCCGATGCGACAAGACTCGGCTACTACGTGGCACTCTCCCCTCTCCAGAAAAACGCATATTAATTACCGCATATAATTTACCTTGCGACACCAAACGATTTGTTAAGCCCCTTCTCCAGAAGCTTAAGCAGTGTCTAATTATAAACTCTCTTTAACTTACCTTTATTTCAGACGTTTCCGTCCTTTTTCAGTCGACTTTTTGAGATTCGTTCGTCTAATACGATTTCATTTTTCGCGGATTTCCTCATTTTTCCTGGAGCGCAAAATGGGGAGGAAATTATAAATGTTTCCTCTGCAAGAAAGCGCACTCAATCCATCATCCTCCGGGAAGACGTAAACAACTCGAAGACGGGGGTTTCACCCAGGTTGGAAGCAAAGAATACAAACACGAGAAGCACTTGAACGAGGCGCAAGGACGAGATGCAGACCTACCGCATTCGTCGACAGATTTATCGAAGACAAGGAAAACAGATTTATTCGGGGAAACAGTCGATATAACCGCCCAGAAATACACCAACGACATTTTCGTAATGGTCTTAATGACACGTGACAACCCTTAGTTATATGGCTTTCAACGCTAACAGCTGCATACGGCGCCATCTCTGTTCCCAAGACCACTAGTTCCTTCGTACTTCTTGGTGTCTCAAATGAGTGTTCACTGACGCTATAACACCAAAAATTGGTCATTAATCCCACCTCTCAATGACCTTAAGTGAAACGAACGGAAGAGAGTGCGGACCTCAACTGTTTACATGACCCTCGATAGTTGAGGTTATGTCATTTTATAAGTGACATTCTTAGCGTTAACCAGTCTTAGTACTGTAGTAACCGTTACAACCTCAACTGTTATGTATAAAAGCTGAGGCTACGCCGTCTGTGTTGTACATGGCGTTACCTCCACCTTTTTTCTTCAGATCTCAAGCCTCAACGCGGATGTTCCAAACCGGAGCACCAACGATCGACCATTACTGTTCCCTCCTTAAATAGAGAAAGAATCCTTCCCCGAATGCGACCTTATTGCCAACGAAAACAGAAAAGCAATTAAGGCAGTCTTACGATCACAAATTGCCACAGATAGACAAATATTTGTTCAGCGGGGCCTCGTCGCGTTAACAAGCGTCTTATGGCGAAAACATTTTACAAGAAACACGGCGGACGAGAGCAAGTCAAATACTCGACGAACACAGTCTGGCTTTCGAGGGCCACCACTCTCTGTTTGGTTGCAAAAGATGGGAACACGACGATTTGCGGGTTGTGAGTGCGCATTAATTAAAAAACCATTCACCTGCAACGTCATTGGATGTAAAATTGTCACCTCGAAACGTTTCAAGGTTGTAAACGAGGTGATGGTGACACCCTCTGTCAGCGACATCTGCAGGAACTCAACATCAACAATTGCAAATGTAATACACCGACCAGAAAATACATGTTTGGAGTTTCTGAGGAACTTGCAGGAACATGGAGTTAAATTTTGTTTTCTGAGCGAACCGAAGTGAGCCATAAGATCGCAATTCCATGATATCAAGAATACAAACGCGTACCGTTACGCCCTCTTTTAATGTCAAGTAACATTCAAATTCCGTCAAGCTTCTTGAGGGGAACAACCAATTCACACACAAATTCTCCCTGTCAAATTGTCAATTCGTGACAGTGACGAGCCTGCATTTGCAGCATTTCTATTCCATTATCTTATGCAACCAAGAATACATGCATCTATACTGGCGCAATAAACGTGCTCACTCAACACAAACAAATTATCTTTTACGCAAAACAAATTAACTGGAAGTTAACTGCCCCATTTGGTCGGTAATTAAAATTAAATTGGGCCCGTTCCTAATGGGGTGTTTATTGACGTTTGTTTGATTGACATAAACGGTGTCACCGATTTGTTTTTCTTGCTACGCGGTAAATGATGTCACGCAGAAAATGACCGCGTTTACTGCGCTTGCTTGGGGTTTTAATAGAAGATGTTCTTATTTAATTAAAGGCGGCTTATCTAGATTAGGAAAGTCCAGCCTTTAATAAGGGGCTTCTCCGCACGGAAAATGAAGTAATATTTTGGGCGAAAATCCAATTAAGAGTTCAGGGAATATTAAAAAAAATTCGAGTCATTGTGGCCAGACACTACAGGCGACACAGATAGTATCAAAGCGAAGATAAGCTGCTGGTTGACAGTGACAGAGCGGGCATGACGTCGGAACTGAGATAAATTAGGAAGCGATTGCCCGGAATGCCCCTGCGCGGCGATAGACCCGAAAACGAGCCCCATTGCTAGAGCTTACCACGCGCTCCCAGAGGAGCAGTAACTGTCAAATCCGGGAAAGTAAAAAACCGTGAAATTCAACTATTTTTTATTGTTTTGTTCGTTTTATTTACTGCTACAAGCAAGGCTTTTGGCAGATGGTTTTAACGGTATTCGTGAGGAATCTCGGTTACTCTAACATTCAGAAACTCGTTGTCAACCACTAATAGTCCGTGAAAATGCCCATGATAATTGCAAAAGAGCCAGGATTTTTCTGTCAGCTGGGCTTGTGCCACACGTGCATATTTGAGATTTTAGTTTGGCCGCTTATCTATGAGTGATACGAAAATTAGATGTCGAACCAACTTTCAAGTGAATGAATTTACCTCAGGTTCCTGCTAATAAATCAAGTTTTTCTTTTGTAAATTTTCGCTTTCTGTTTCTGAGAACCGCCACAAGGTGTCTTTCCCTCCCCAACTTATTGTCTACATCCCCATAAAAGTCAAACGGCCGCCCATAAAGCAAACTGCCGACTTGACGTCTCCCCTCGCTGCGCGATCGCATCAAGATAAATTTGACGTCATAAATATAAGGGATCCGCTTTCAAAATTTTACACCTTTGACGAAATATATTATCGGCCAGGTGAAACTCTATACGGGAACAAAGCCCCCTCGCGTAGGAACCTGAAACTTAACTGGTTTCTTGTAGCTCTTTTGACGCGCTCTCGAGGAGTGACAAAGCACCACGTCAAAACACCGTGGGAGTATCGAATAATGGGGCCTTGTTAAAATACAAGTGAATTGTACAAGAGGTAGGTCATGCGGGCATTCAGTACTAGCTTAAGGAGGAATTTTCTATTATGCAAAACTTTACTGCACACCCTGTACAAACTTTTTTCTTACAGGTACGACCTGAGTTGACCGCACAAGACGGAGCAATGAGACGTTTCCGTAATTCAATTGCCGCAAACGCCGCCAGGGGGTTCAGAGGTTACGTTTGAGAGGTAAGCGAGAACGCCATCTATTAAACGGGACAGCCAATCAATAAAACACATTCCTAATGCCGAGCCGGCACTAACGATTTAATATTAAAAGACGTGCGTCCATCAATCCACGTCTCGTTTTCGGACTCCCATCGCTTCGACTAGGTTCCAATATCCTCCCCAGCTCAACGGGAGCCCACTGCCCGCCCCTCATAAGTTGTGACTTGAGATCCTCTACAAGGCATAAATGTACTATAACGACGTTCCATGCAGTTTCAGCTATAGGTCACCGCCAATGCCTCAATTGAGCCCTCATTTTATCCCATTCGAAGCTGGACCCATTTTTAAAGAACTTCTAATTGGGCAGATTTGCAAGTTTTAATTAGACCCTCTCTGTTATTCTCCAATTGATATTTAGTTCTAGAAGTCAGCCAGAGGCACAAATGCTTTAAAAATGCTCCCAGTTATGCTCCTATCCAGAAGTCTCAGTTAGTCTTTCATTGCAGCGGAGTGCTTGTCTGTCATTCTCTAAGGTGATTACTTTCTCTACTACAGATGACAGTGACAGATGGAAATCGGGTCAAATTTATTCTCGTCGCGAGTCTTATCCTGAGCTATTTTGTATATAAACTTGAGATTCTCACTCATACTAGCATTCACGAACGTAGCGTACAAGAGCCCATTATGCCCATCGTGTTTGCCTTAGTGAATAGACCCATAAATCTTCGGGGTGTCAGGTACGCCACCATGTAGAACCGGTAGGTGCACCGGGCTGGTCCACCCAGTTATTAAATCAATTTGTTTGGTATTTAATGCGGGGTTAGAGCCAAATGGGCGGCGCTGCCGCCCACGAGTTCGGTTTGATCGAATTAGGCAACATCAATAATTAACAATGCACACTAGATGTGTCATCTGTCACGGACAATTGAAACTCGAGACGTTCAGTTCGTCGCGACGAGGACATGTCATCATCGATCATTGTTTCGAATGTTCAATTCTAGATAATGGAATTTCGTGCTGCTGAGATGGACCATCCATCTTGGGAATGACGTCTTTGTAACGACACTTTTTGTGGGCTGGCGGACGTGGCAACAGGGCGACGCGCTTTTGTTTTCGTCGTCATTTATGTCAACTGTTTCAAGAATTATTAATTCTGATGCGTAATGACACCAGTTTTTCAATGGTTTTATCCGAAATGGCAATGATATTTAACTAAGGCTTTAATGGCATATGCAAATGTCGAGATCGGCACAGCGTTGTGGCCCTGTTTGTGCGTTCAGGTCCTGAGGCAGTTATTAATAAGTCGCAAAATTGCGTCTTTCGATTGAGGGTGCTTTATTTGGAGAAATTAAGCGCAGTTCAAACAACCAGAGGAGACTATAGCGGACCAAGGCGCCATCGCGCTCCGCTTTTATTTCAATTACACGTAGGCTTCGTAAAAGGCATTCCATTGTTGCCGAATTTGTCGTTTTTTCCTCGAAGCCACTATATTCCCGATATTCGTAATGCGCCGTGCGGCACTTTAACTAGCGTCCCAGTTACAAATTTATTGTCGCAAACAGCCTCTTACGTTCTAATGAAGTCAATCGAATCGATCATAAATCAACTTTCCAATATTGTATTAGCATTTCAGTGGTATCCTTGACGAGCTGCTTGGCGCCATGTAAACTGTCCACGACTGGAAACTGCGAGCTTACGCAACTTTTCATTCTCACTGATCCCAGCGCGTGCAAGTGTTCTCTGAATCTTAAATGAATTGAGCTGAAATCATAACTGATCGGCAGATTATTGCCGAATGTAAATTTCCCGTATTGCCATCAATGCGTTTCTCACACAAATATAATTAGGCCCATACACGAAAAAACATTAATAACGACACTTTGCGGGACACTTGGGTTGGCCATTAAACCGTCTAATTTAAGTTATAGCCTCCATATGGTAAAATAAGTCCGTGGATTTGGATTGTATGTTGTGCGGGTCGAAAGAGGACATCGGGAAAGGAAAAACTGAGTTATCGTAATGGGAAAATGTGTCTGGAGCTGCGCAAATCATTCCGGGAATTGTTAAAGTATATTTCCCGTTTGTTCCGGTTTTAGTGGGCAGTTGCGAGAACAGCGCAAAGCTCACCGGCATGGCAAAAATACAACTTTCGATACGCGGCGATTTCTCCGAAATTTCATGTTGCGAATCCCGCAGTTTTAGTCCACCCCGGGGTTAAATTTATGGCTTCTCAAAAGTCTCGGATGACAAAGCCGATCCTGCGCAAATCATCCGAATAAGACGGCGGTATGCAAATGCGCCATGTAAATTGGGCGACAAATAATGTTGTGGCACCTTTTTATTTGTCTGAATGCCACGAATTTACGGCTCCACTTTTGAACGATTTTGAATTATGCATATTACGCGGCCGTGTGGGTTTCAGGCTGTCTCCACCAATGAGCGAACAGTCTAATTATAAAAATACGATTTCTCGCACATTTTGGGGGGAATACATAAACTATAAAGTACGGCATAGACATTCCGCGCACGCCCCGTTAGGTGTCCGCTTACAAGAGTTATTTGAAGAGGTACCAGCAAGGTTTTTGCCAACTGAATACAAAGTAACCGATAATTTTATTCGGTTATTAACTGGTAGCGCCCACAGGAAACCAAAGGTTTTGAATTTTTTCACCGTAAAATCATTGCGCTGCATTTTACTGTACTCGTCAGCCACCATAAAACCTCAACCAATTATAAATGTCACGTACTGCAGGGATTTGCTGTTAATAACCATTAACGTCTCGGCTAAATAGATGGCTTCTAGGTTAACTACGGCAACACTGGAAATGCTTAAATGCTTCCTCCATTATAGTATCGTCTTCGTTGCACCCACAGGGAAACACGTCAGTTTGTCAGACATGTCTTCCATTTTTGTTTGACAAACGAGAAGCGCGACGTTGTCATTTTGATGTTAAAATGCCTCATGGATCTGCATTGGAGCAGTCTTACGTTGGAGCATTATTGGAGATGAAACGGTATGTAAATTTCCACCCGAGAGGTCGCGGGCTGTTTACTTTTAACAAACTTCTGCCCAGCGGGTGTTTCGACAGCGTCTTGTATAAGCATGATGAATCGCTTTTTTCGGCCTCATCGTAACCCTTTCTTCGTTTTTCTGCCCCGACATCGGCTAAATTGAATTCTTACGAACAAAGCGGACGTTTTGTTTGATTAAACCGCCAAAGACCACAAACTTGCATCAAGAAGTCTGCTTTAAGTAAAAAAGCGCCCCCTGGATTTTTCTCTTGGATTTTTTTTAATCGGCTAAAACGTGGTGCCACCACTGACGGTGATATACGATTCGCCGTGGTCGTGTGCGGGGACATTAGTCATATCGCGATAATGCTAAGTAATCACGGACCCGTGACGGGCCTTAATTTAGTACTTTTTGCAACGCCATTTAAGAGAACCACTGTCACTATTTCACGTGCGCAATTACCGTATCTTTTATTCGCCGCCCACGCCACTGGCCGGGACAGTTGAATAGCGACAGCGACGTACGCCCCCTCCTGGCCCTCTCATTAGGCTCTATCGTTGTTAGCGAGAAGTTTCCACTCTATCGATTGCACCCCTGATGAAGTTGATTTTCAAACTTATTAACTCGAGTTTATTCGAAAATTTGCATTACGTAGAAACTAAATTGCGAGAGGAGATTTGAGGTTAGAAAAAATCTTTAATTTTGTGACAGCTAAATGTCCATGGCAACGTTGTTTAAGGTTCTGAAGTCGTACGACTCTGTCACACCATCTCTGCGCCTGTCAAACAGATATGCCATATTGGTGTGAAAAATGAGCGACGCCGCGTTACCATTTAGCAGCAATATTGGGGTTTTCTCGTGGACAGTATAGACAAAAGCCTTGACCTGTTAACTGAAGCCCATAAGAATAATTAATATGGTCGCCCCGGTTGTGGCATTTGTGTTGCTGGTCAGGTGATAAACAAGTTTCTTTAATTGTGGGAAAAAATACGAAGGCGATTCTTCTTAGAAATGGTACCTGTTGCGCGATACATATTTAGCAGTTTTTTGACGTACGCAGATGTTTTTTTTTTCGCCTCTAGATGGTGCCACCTGAGCAATGGACAATAATATGTAGAAATGGTGTTTTGTTACGGAACGTGATTTTCTCTCAAATTTGCACGGCCTGCAAAAATAAAACGGCAATTTCAATAGCCAGTCAAAACATTCCTGCATGTGTCAAGCAACATTAAACTTTTGCCGGTACATTGTACGAGATCCGAGATTTTCGCCGAGTTTACACGGATGATTTGCAGCAGGAAAAAGAGCCGCAAAAGTCACGCACGTACATTGTGTTATTCCGAATAAAAGGAAATCGTGCGAAAAAATAGAAATTATCGTTAATCCACGATTATTATTGTAGCTGCAGGGTACCATTCGCAAGGATTTGGGTTCCTCATAAACCAGATCTATTAAACAGTTCGGTCTCGGACAAGAAATGTGCGGGGGTTTAACATCAACAGGCCACCAGTTTATGGCTTAATTTGAATTTTTGCAGTGAGTTTTACACATAAACAAGAGCTCGAATGCGAATTGTAATAAATTCGTGACAAATATAGCTCGTTCCGAGAAACGCGCGACGGTACTACTTCGGCAACAACGAGACTGAAAACCCATTAAAAATAAATTCGGCTCTTTATTGTGTTCTGCATATGCGGTTTATGCGCCTTTTTTATTTTAATAAATTATGAGATTTGAATGTTGTTTTTACCGAAAAGAAAAGCAAATTGTAAACGGGTGAACGCAGCCCCAGATTCTAATCCATCTGTTGCCCTTTTAGACAGAGTCAGGTAAAGGGGCCAAATCGTATTTCCTGAGGCTTTAAGCCGATTATCAGAGCTTTCGGGCACGTCGATTGATTCGTTATCTTTTAAACATGGCGCAAGATTATTTAATGACTAATAAGTTCATTACCATATAATTCGAATTTGAAACTACATTTCCATAACAACACCCACCCACTTCAGCTAAGAAAGTACATACAATGGCCACAGAAGCAACTTTCCGTGTTACCTTGGCCCGCCATCTTTCCAGACTTAAACTTCCTCGAAATCTCCGCTTAATCTCGACTGACAAGTGACAACGGTTTTAATCCTCTCAACTCGTTTTATTCATTAAGCGACCGGTAATTACGCCGATGGATGCTTTTCTGCCCACTGTCCTAAACTATTCTCATCTCTCACTTAAGCACCCGTCAAAGTGATCTATTGTTCTAAGATGTTTGTAATTTTGTCTTGACAATTGCTTTTTCTCACAGACAATGGTCTGTAGAAAACACAGCTAGAGGTATGTATCCCTTGGCCCCCGAGACCTCTAGACTTACGTCCATCTAACTTGCGACCATAAAACATAAATGGTGCCACTGAAGGGAGTTTCTCTGTGTGTGTGGCATGGCAACCATTTCAGATCACAAGAACCATCCGTCTTGTGACAATGACTTTAGATAATCTGACAAATTGTCGGAGACATCTACTTGAGAGGATACCATTAATTAACGGTATTATGTTATTGTGCATTGTGAAAATTGAAAATGCATATGCCCTTATTTAAGGGCGTTTAAGGATTATTTTACACTACATGTAGAAGTAAAAAAACGTTTCACTTAGAGAGGCACAAATTTCAGTAAATCACCCAAACGTGGCCACCCTCATGCGCACCTCTCAGTCTCCAAGTTTGCAAACAATTGATTTTGATGCTGAAATTCCCGGAATTATGCCGTTTTTTTTTTAAATATTAACATTTTCAGTTGAGATAAAAGGGCTTCAAATGGGACAAACGCGGCCACACATGGGGGTTTGATTTATTAGAAAAGTTGGGCTATTTGTATTGAGAGTCACCCCTGCCCCTGCGGGGCATTACTCACAGGGGAGTTCGTCTTGAAATTTCCAGCATTCGGGACGTTCTTTATGGGCGTAATGTTTGGAGTCTTTCTGTTGTGCATCCCGTCAAATTTGCTAAGGAAGATTTACAGCCCTTCGACCCCGTTAATAATGGCCTAGTACCTATGCAATTACGCCCCTAAATACTTAGAAGGACAATATTAGTAGAAAGTGACTTGATTTACTGAGTACCATGACAGATTTACGATCCTTTCCATTTTTATACAGAGAGGACGTTTGAAGTTTCTATTACACTCTAGTTTATTGGGTCAATAAATACGTTTATGATTCTGGGTCCTTCAACGAATATTTTGTTCTCAACCACTGGCAGCTCTAATTAATAGAAAATATTTGAAGTAACACTTCGAACCCAATATGTCAAAATAAGTGCTAAGAACGAAAACCCACACCGCCTGAGTCCATGTTTGCTCTTCACCCGCGACATGCTCATCATAGAGATCAACCTTTTCGGGAATGCTCTACTTCAACCACGCAACCCCTTGCAACCAATATCCATAAAATTCCTCGCTCTCACCCTCTTTGAGTGACATATTGATTTGTCTACACATATGTATGCAGGGTGTGCCATTAAACACTCAAGTAGCTTTGCTGTCAACCTCTATACAGAAGAATCATCTGGAATTCTGAGAAACTTATGGACAAACCGGTAACAAATAATTAGCACTGAAATATCATAATGAGTTTAGTGGCGCTGATTATCATGACAATGAGGGACCCACACCGTGATTGTTGGCCGTCAATGTGGAATACTAACGAGGCCCCCGTACGGAATTTTCACCGATATTTATAGTTCTCCGCTCATGTGAAACGAAAGGCAAACGGAAATTGCTTATTTTAACGTCTGGCACTTATCAACTGTCAATCAAACGGGGGAAGGTGCCTGTAACCGCGGAAATGATGAAGAATGGCAACAGCCCGCTGCTTTTTTGTCAAACCAATATGGCGGACACGTTTGACAGTCCTATGGACTCCACAAGGGCAGAAGAATAGTGAAATCTGTGGATGAGTGTCAGCACTGTTGCCGCTGTTAATTCGAAAAGTATTTTTTTCGGTTTAAGGAGGCACGTATAAAATTAAGGAAAAAGGTCAGAAATGGGATTTCCTAGCTTTAGTAGTAATGGCCGCCGCAGGACTCCCAGCAGGGCTGTAAAGAAAATTAACTTGTTATTGCGCTGATCGCAGCAGTTGAAACTAAATGTTACAAAATGGCTCTAATAATGGAGAATGTCTTGGTTAGGTCCCTGCTTCGAATTGCAAAAGTGATATTGTAGGAAGCTATACATGGGGTTGCCAAACAATAATCCAAAATCCTGCTAAGGTAAACAGGGCTTAAAATGCATGATTTAATTTATGGCCTCATAAACGTCCAAATATCCTTTGCCTAGTCGAACTTGAAGAAAAGTGGAGAATGCCTGGCATTACGACAAACCGTAAAACGCCACTTTTACGACGATTTTATAGATTTTTAGGTTTTAAGTGCGTGCAGATTCACTCCGGTTGCTTCGCGATACAAAACACATGTACATAGGGCTATTTCGAATATATTGCCCGGAACTTATCAAAAGAGAGAACGGTAATTATCACCACAAAATTAACCAAAATTCGAAAAATTTTATTATCAAAAAATCAATTGTTAATGGCTGACACAAAAAGTCTCAGCTTAGTATATTCTAGGGGATTTCTCTATATATTTGCAACAGATGGCGCCACAATCTCTCCAGTTTACCTCACTACTTTAAAAGGTGGCACTAGTTGCACAAGTGTCTAACGTCTACACGCGCATAGAGCTTTCGAATTATCATATTATCTGAACGGCGTCTAAATTCTGACTTAAACATAAACAACGGGTGCCAATCCCATATTTTTATGCAAATCGCGTTTAGTCTGAGTGAACTATTGACACGGCTATCGCCTCGTTTCACGTATTTACGACACAAATCTATATAGTTCTTGGTATCAGCCTTGTTTGTTGTAAAGACCTTTGGAATGTGCATTTTCATAATCGAAGTGTCCGTTTAAGCCGCGCCCACACTCGACTTGAAATCGTCCCTCGATTAACGAGCAACAGTCGTACATATTTTGACTGGGTAATTGCCGAAGATTGAATAACGAATGGAAAAACAATCCTCGAGATCAGATAAGAGGGAAGCGTCGCGTTATGAAAAATGACTGGACCGTGTGTTGGGACAGGCGTGTACGTGGGATTATTTCAACTGTCACGGAAAAAATTGACTGGTCGTTCCTTTATCTCGAGATCTCTTTATTGCTTTTGGTTACCTGAGTATAAGCGGGGGCAGTACTGAACAAGTGCAACTCGCCTTCGCGCTCACCAGACTTAAGCAGTATTTCTCCCGGCAAGCGCGAATGCATATGTGACACCTCCCCCCATAATGCCTTGTTTCTTTATTCACGAGAACATATTAAATAAATAATATTTCTTTTTACGAGAATTATTGTGCCTTTTCAGGTTTCTTATCACGTCTAAGATTTTCCACGAAAGCACCACCCGGTATACGATATTAACCATTAGTTGGACTTGTACAAACAAATGTTTTGACTGAAGTTATCTAAATAACAGTTCAACTTTAGTAACAGATAGAGAGAGAAAGAGAGAAATGGTGATGTTAAAGAGGAACGGAAACAACGTGTATTTACTTGGTGTCAATCAAGTGTCAGAGAGGTAGGCAGAAAAAGGTCTCAAGTCACAACATTTGGCTGAAAGTCTATTCACAATCAGGCTTTGTTTGAAATCTTCTTTTGTCTGAATTTCCGGTACTTGGGTCGCTAAATTTTCGGTTGAAATGTATCGATACTAAAAGATATCGGAAGACAATCAGTTCGAAAAATTTCAAAAATTTGCCCTAAAGAGCAATTCGTCAGAATGCAACTACAAGAGAATGCTCAAAAATACTAAGCAGCATTCTTGAGCATCACAAAATACCCTTGCCGAAGTTGTTTATCTATCGGTATATTGCTGTTATCATATGAGATTCATCCGCTATATATGAGAGAACCGTGGCAACGTTGGATGTTGTGCCCATCGGTCAGATTCTGTCAAAGTAGTATGTAGAACCCTAGCCCTGCTGCAGACACTCACAACGGAATTCAATAACGTTACACGGCAAGGAGCAATGACAATCCACATTTGGAGCCCTAAATGCCAAGAAGGCGCACGCAAAGGTGACATAGTGAATTTTGCCAAGACGAAAACTTCGGTACCCACCACTGGCAATTCTGGCGAAGCTCGATCGAAAGCTCCCTCGTATCGTAATCGTCCAAGCTCGAGCCGACCCGAGTCGAAAAAGCCCGATGGTCGCGTTTTGTGATCGTCTCGCTGTTCGCTCTTTAGTTCAGTTCAGTTCATCGGATGTTCAGTCTGTTATAGGTCTGCAGCGAAGTAGTTTGCGCAGCCGAATTTCTCGAACGGCAACCAACGGACGCGAATCGGGCGCAAACCAGAGAGATTCGCTTCGATTATAAACAATATTCGGGAATAATTCAATCAGTACGGTGGCGGGGCTGCGTGTGTGCGCGTAAATATTTACAATAGTGAATTTATCGACTGTGGAATGAATGAATTATAAAGCGGGAGCAGTGTTTCGTGGGCCGATTTTAGCCATAAGGATTTAGTCGTTTATTTTTAACAAGGTAAGGAATAGGAATTACTGCAATCGAAAACAAACTCATCGGTTGTATTATCACGAAAAGAGATCATTGCGGTGCGGTAGCCGCCGGGGGATTAAGCCACTGAAAGATTGAATCTAAAACGTTGATCGATGACGGGTGACAATTCGATCTAAATCCCAAAAACAATATTGATAACTCGATTGATAATATTGCGAAAATCTTGAATAAATACCTGCCAGAGGCGGTGGTACCGTACGCATGCAAGGATTCGATCGATTCGGTCATAACAAGCTTTTTATTATTGGATTCTTGTACCGGTTAACGCTGCCGAATGGATTGATTCGGTCAATCAATTAATCTGGTGACGAAATTGGGTTTCGCCCGTTTTTCAAGATGTAACTTGATTAGGGAGGGTGTTTCGTTCAAGTGGTAGCAAAGGACAAAGGTTTTTTTTCATTTGAGCTGGAAGGCTAATTTCGGAAAATGGACCACTAGTAAAGAGGAAAATCAGGCGTGCGCGGCATTGTTCCAGATTTAAGTCAAAATTCGAAAAGAACTCTACTTCCAGTAGCAAGTGCTTTCGTTGAAAAAAGAAATTGTGCAAAAAACGCGACCTTGCAAAAAGTTCCTCTACGACAATGAATTTCAGAAAAAATAGTTAATTATTCACGACATGTAAATTTATAAATTTCCAACTTGATTGGGCCAGAAACAGAGACGTAGTGAGCTCTTGTTTACTGGCATTACAAAAATCACTTAAACGACGAAGAGGGAAATTTCGGAAAACTGTGGATTTTCAAATACCGGTTCTACGCCAATGCATTTACCCGGAAATACTTCAGAAATAAATACAAGACGATCCAAATTGTCCCGGGTGCTTTTATAATAGTCGAAAACTATTATTTCTTTAATACAATCATTGAGAAGATTTCCCAATAGAAAGCATCTGGACTCCCATATCGAGAAAATCTGCTCTGAAATTTCATGAAGGGGAAAACGGTAATTTTTCTTTCGCCAGAGGCGTGTCTCAGAAGTCGATTTTTCAATACTCGGTAAACGTTAAAAACGCGCTCTGCGTCTGACAAAAAGCGTAATTAATACACAACTGTTATAGACTCCAATTTGTTTTATGATATTTGCCGGTTCATAACCGCGTTCAAATATTAGCTGAATGCCTCTTTATGGTAATTAAATGCGTTTTATGGCGGGAGTACTTTTAATTATTTACCTGTTTAAACCGGCGACAGTGGAAACGCTAATCCGACGATAAACAATTAGCTGGTACTAGAATCCTTTTCAGCAAATACCAAAAATTTACTCCCTTTGAGAGGACCCACGGCACCGCCGAAATCATACACAAGAATTACTAGATATTTTTTTAGGATTGCACAAGACTCTTCCGCCGGTTTAAATTCGAAGAATAGAACCGATTTAGCCATAATCTGGCCATTGTGAATTTCTCACCTTTCATATAAAGGAAAAATTAAACCAACCCCGAAAACGACCCCAAGGGCGTTCGTCTAACGAGACGAGGAAATCGGACCCACTGGGACACCTGTTCGAAACCCAAAATTCGACCATGACCAAAAGTTAACAAGGGTCGATGGTACCTGCCAACAAGGCCTCGTTTGATCTGACGCCCCGTGCAATGAGGCCACGTTTACACCTTCAGTAATGTGCTGGCAAGAAAGCGAACTTAATTTAGATTTGGCCTGAAATATTTCATGAATTTAAGTCCCTGCATTTTATGCGACCGCTCGAAATTAGAAGTAAACGAAATGGCCTGCATGGTTCTATTTCTGATACTGCTAAATTTGATAGTCTCGACGATTTTGGCGACATCTCTTGGAGGTTCAAATATCTCGCACTAGTCAATAACAGATGGCGCGCTTTACAATGCAATACAGTACGTTTTTGCTTTTGACCAGTCAAAATTAAATGACCGGGGTCATTTGCACTACCCCGTTTAATGAGCCTTTTAAGTAGTTTAGTAATTTAGCTACGAAGCGAAGGTGGTAAGTGCTTTAGGAGTGTGTAACCACTTCCGGTGACAGTGAATAATTGTGTCCCGTGACTAATACGTGACCAGAATTTGTGAAAATTCTCCGAGAAAATTGACTAAAGACGACACCAATAATTACCTATTATGCTACATCAGAATTAGTTTCTCGCACTTCGTAAGATACACGAATTGTGCGGCCATCTCACGTATAGTACCTAATCCCTGCACCTCGGTTTTTTGCAAGTTAGCGCATTATTATTGCACTGTGGAAATTCCCTGAAAAGTGCAATTTCACGGAAAGAAGCTCGAGGTGCATAAATCACATCGGATGCGTTAAGCCAAGAGACACTTCAATTTCGCTGATTTATCGCCACGCCCACCGACAGCAATAATAATTATTAAAATTCCTTTTGAAAATACGCGAACTGGTCGAAATGTACCCGCCTTTATTCATCATTGGTACTTATCGTTTAAATGTATTAGCAGACGCCTGCGGGTTCAAGTCGTAAATTTACAACTTATACGCGAAAAAATCGCCTCCCATGGCGCAAAGTCTGGTGACCGTAGAGGCCAATTTACATTCTTCGCACGCACTTCTACGTATATAGAGGATACAAATCTGAACTGAACTTCTTTCAATGCGCGGTAAGTAGACCAATAGGTCTTAGAAGAAACGTAGACGAATGTCCTTATACGTGGTTTTCCCCGGCTATGCGTTCCTTTTCGAAAGCTCCCCCCTTGCAATTCATCATCTTGACAACCCTTTTATGTGGATAAAGTCCAACGGCGATCGCTTAAAACGTGAATTTTAAATTCCCAGCCAAATACGATTTTTCATTTTAATATAGTTTCATATCTGAGGTGTATACGCGATCGAAAATGAGTCAACAACACTATGCGTGTAATTGATGATAAAAACCAGGGGCGTACGAAGAATGCTAGCAGACATAACCTTGGTACCATCGCTGAAGATGGTCGGGGTCAGGTCTTTGGAGGCTCATTTCTTTGGACTAGCAAAGTGACCTTAGATGTGGCAAGGTATGGATTGAGTTTTTTTCAATTACTGCATGTGAGAAGGGTGAAACTCCTCTAATGGTCTAACCCATGGCGTGCGTTGTCGGCCTGGTAAACAAAGCCAAGATCTCCGGCTGACATTTTGATTGATCACTGTGCATTGTGCTTTATTTTCCTTCCTATTGCTATAGGAGGCCCTTATACCGAATCAATATTGCCACTCGGAATTGTGCGAGAAGCAATATCTTATTTTGCGAATCAGAAATATAGCGCCGTTTATAAAAACCTCTGAATTTTTAGCAGCAAGACAAATCATAGTACTCGTAAATTAACTTCCGGTTTTTTGAGTGTCATCTATGATTGAGACTTTTTAACCAACATAAAACAAATGAAAGCACATCAATTTGATTTCTGCGAACTTCACTGGGTGGCGCTTTTGTTATGTTACTGCTCTCTGCGTAGTGACTTTAACTAAAACCTCTCGTTATCACTTTAGGAAGTACAGTGGGGTGGTATGGGCTACAGCTAGGATCTCAGATGGGTAATGAAAATGATAAGTTCCGATATAAATTTTGACTGTATGTGACGAAACTAGACAACGTCGCCGACGAAACTAAGTTGTTTTTTTTGATTTATTGATGTAGCTTTGATTGATCACCCCGATAAGCTAGACAGGCCTTATCAGCTGTGCTGTATTATATTATGGAAAATATTGGGTTTTATACAAATAAGACCGTTTTTCAATTATTATTTCCTGCCCTTGACGATTGATTGGCTCCACAGATTTCTCATTATTGTACCTATACCTACGCTTATTAAATCGCGAATCATCAATTCGCCTCTTGCGATGCAATGTGGCATCCGATCGGTCATTGCCAAAGCACGTGAAAAAGGCAAATATGATTATTGCAAGGGAGACGAAATACGAACTGCAACTTGACCCATATGGGTCAGAGCAGGCCAAAAGGCTTTTGTTCAGTATGCGCTGATGCTGAGGCCAGATAATGCCTTTGTCGGCACTCACTTTTTGTTTTTGAGCGGTCGGATTTGCATTAAATAGACGCAACAGCGGACACTTGTCATTATCGTTCCTCACTTTGTGTTTAATAATGCTTTAAGACGCAACAAAAATCTTTAGAAATCATAGTTAATGAATTGGGCGAAAACCTTAAGAGCTTGAAAAATGCTGTTAGTTCTCACAAACGCGAATACTTTCACGGGTAACTAAGGGCTTTAGGGCCAAAATCATTGAAATTTAGAGTGACCTGCGTACTCACAGTTAACTGCAACATCAAAGTTCATGAAGACTCGAAAATGAGCATGACGATCCCTACAGGGAAACCCTGAGTACAAGCAATAAACTAGAATGGTGATTTTCACGATTTCGTCAAGACACCAAAAACTCGAATAATTAACATTAAGGCCTTGTTAAGCTGAACCAACTCCCACTTAATAAATACTCGAAAATGTTTGACAATGGGAAATATCTCGTGCAAAAAACTCCATTTGCATGAAAACTGTGCAAAATAGATCCAGTGCGTTTGGTACCTTCCCATAAAGGCGACGAAAAAAACAGTCATGTACCACCCGAATACCGTCACGGGAGCAGCGCGCACGAACACATGTGCGGTCCGCAGTACCCGAGATAAAAAGTGGTACTTATCTGGTTAAAGGCACGGTGGAGAATTGCAAGAATGACGGAACAGCCCATTGAAGTACCCCGGTTAGCTGCTTAACATGATAAATTATTGATGGCTCTACCTCAGCGGTTCGGAGACATCGCGGTAGTACCCACAGACATTTTTAGTGGTGCCACCGGGAATCGCGTTGTTGATTCTATTCGCGACATTGAGCTGTTTTGGTGCATCACCGGGATGGTACCTAAAAATTCACGTCTAATTGGAGGCGTGTGGAATGCGCCAAACAATCTAACGCTCGGTTTTACACAGTGACGAGCCCTGACATTAAACGATTAATATTATGACTAAACTAAAAATACCGGAGTTGCTCTATTTTTAGCAAGTTTTATTAGGTCGACAAACAGAAAATTGTAAAATCACTTTGCGAGGGAAAATGAAACAAAAACAATTAAGAGGGAGGCATTTGAGGTTCGATTCGGTTTGCGGATTTTAACCGGTTCGACGTTATTGGGTGTATTTCGCATAAGGAAACGGTTTTAATTACGAGCATTCGTCAAAGTCGAGCGAATCCGGATCGGGTGGACTCAGAGGCCATGAGAGAAAATCGGAGAAAAAACAGCTTAATCGCCGCGTTAACGTGTGTATATTGAATAAATAATCATCGCCACAAAACCAAATGTTGCCATTAGCCGTTGTTTGAAAATATACAATGCTTCCCCTGTCGTATCTCGGGTTACGACGGCATAAAACACGTGTAAACGAAAACACACATACATACACACAGACTCGTTAAAATTTTTACCGTTTCCTCTTGTAGTAAATAGTTCTAAATCGGGCAGAAAATGTCCGACTATAATCGCTGGATCGACTCGACAATTACGACATTCAAACAAACAATTATGAAGGTTAAACAAAAGTCCTAACCGAGTCGTTCACACCTCTAAATCACGTCCATAAAGAGCTGTTGTGTAAACATCGCTTCGATCAAATAATAAGAGAAAAAAAGACACTGAAAATCTTTAAACGGGTCTCTCGAGGAGCACACTCACGATGGTACCCACAGACCAGTGGTGTAGTACTTCGAACCTAATGAGAGGCGATTGAATAAATATTTATTCAAATGAGGCTGCATTGGACAAAGGCCTAAAGGATTGTTAAAAGAAAAATAAGACTCCGAGGTTGTGTTTTGCACCAGTGGAGTATATATAGAATGAATTGAATCTAGGATGACTTTCCGGGGACAAAAAGACCAAAATCCCTTTGATATTTCCCTGACAGAAGGAACTCATTTCATCGCACAAATGAGAGATTTAAATATGAAAGTTTCGAGTTTGGTTTGCGTCAGTGCAGGCGGCAGTTTAAGCCCCATACGCGCGGTTTGTTGAGTAATTGGCTCGTGAATGGCCACAAATCATTTTATGGCATTTAATTATACGTTTCGGTGCGTCTCTGATTAAGATAGGCAGAGTTTCTCTGCGGAGGTAAAAGGTTGGTTCGAGTTGATTTATGGGGTGCGGGTACCACTACAAGGGAACCCAGATGATGGGAAAATTGCTTGTTTGCATTTGAAACAGCGGTATTGATCGAGAACACTTTCTTCGCGATAAGGTGAGAAGTGAAGTGAAGGCGTAGGGGCAATATATTGGATGAGACGCCACTGTTTTTTTGCTCTCTAGGGTTAAAGTGAAGCACTATTTGAAACTTTATCCACTACAGTTTGATAAATATTCGAATTATTGCAAACTAAACATTCCTTTATAAACAATGCCTAATCAAACCCGTCACGTTTCCCATGTAGTACCGGTCACCCACACGCTGCTTGATATCTGTCATCTCTGGTAACTGGAAAAGAAGTACCTACAAACTCTGCAGGAAAAAAGGACGATTCACGCCCACGATCTGGTACTGCACGACATCGTTTTACGACTTTTGCCGTCGGTTCGATCGCAGTGTGTACTCGCACCCAATGGGGCTCGAACCGGGCGGTCGTGGAGGCTGAACCGCGAAAACTCTCCGAAAATCGTGCCCGTCATTTACCGAGGGGCCCATAAAATTTACCTTTGTTTATTTTGTCCCCGGTTGCTCCCCGTATCTCGGACTACCATCTTTCGCTAGCCGGTTAAACACACATGGGTCGCTGATGGTATTGGGTTGTGGTCTTGTTGGACTTCGCTCCGTCCAAAGATAAATTAGCGCTGATTTCGTGCCGGTTGTATTTTTTTTAACGAGACTTTTTAGTTAATTAATTTTAATGAGAGTCGCCTTTAGTTTAGCTATATAAATTCAAGTCGTTTAAGATGTTCAATTTGAGAGGCGCGAAGTCCCCCTTCGAGTGGTAAGTACTCGAGAACCAAGAGTGTGTCACAAATGCCCCGAGGGCATACTTGAGTTATTTCTAATTCGTCAAAAGAGAAAGGTTTTCGCACGCACGAAGAAGACAATTATAAACAACCATAAATGGGCGTTTGTTAATGTCCTAACGTTACACACCCATTTGGTGCACGGCAAAAGGCCACGGGCTATACGAACTGGGAGGCATTTCCCATCAAAACTCTTAATTCAATTTGATTTATACGATGTTTAATGAGGCGTACATGTGCTCCTCGCGGGCATCAGTTTCTATGAAAATATTTTAAATGGTTGCAGGGACGAGACAAAAACCATGGACACAGGAATTCTAAACCTCCCTAGTTTAGTTCGAAATAAAATGACACGTTATCCTTGTTTATCGCTACGTGTAATGCATATTTGAGTCTGTGGGCGCGACAAGGCATATCTAGCCATGCTATTTGAGTATTGTTGTTACCTAAGGCCGGGCCCAGATTTTATTGTCCACCTCTGCGTCCGTCGCACTCGATAATCGCATCGGTAAATTTTTAGCTTAAATGCAGATACACAATCCCGGTTTGGATTTGAAAACCAGTTTGCATCCGAAACGTACAAACTGACCAGAAATGGGGAGCTCCTGCCCTTTTATCTCCGTCACAACACGGAAGAACGAACCCGTGCACCATGGCTCCATCTAACGAGTTAATGTTTGGAACAGATTTTTTTTTTATTACAACTTACGAAGGTGTCTAACAGGTGGCGCCACGTCATGGTCTGCCACTAATGTTACGTTCTTCATACAGATGCTAATTAATAGACAGTTTTTTTGGTTGTGAAATTTATCGTTACGTTAAACCATAGAACCCCATTTATGTGCCCATCTGATTTGCGTGTCGTGGGCACGTTTGCCGTGCTCATTCATTCTGAAGCTCGTTAACGCGAGGCCATTTCGTGCCATGTACCACTCGAAATTTATTGATTCTTCTCACTAAAAAACTGTAGGTAGTCTCGGGAATATCTCGCAGAATCCGCGCTCGCATTTATCATCCTATACAGTGTAGTTCTCCATTTATTTCAGATGACGCAACAGTCTGACCATACTTTCCTTGGAAGCATGTCGTCACGACACCATCACCACTAAACCGACGCTCATCCAGACGTATCCGCAGTCACAAAATGGCGACGTCGCTTTTAATCTGCTACTTGGCAGCTTTTCTGGTATCCCCCCTTGTGGCCTCCGTGATTTCCTCCTTGGACGGCGAGGGCAAGTGCGAGGAAATCACTATCCCCATGTGCCTGGGCATCGGATACAACATGACCCGTATGCCCAATGAACTGAACCACGAATCTCAAGACGAAGCGGGGTTGGAAGTGCATCAATTCTGGCCCCTGGTGGAAATCAAGTGCTCGCCGGACCTCAAGTTTTTCCTCTGCTCCATGTACGCCCCCATATGTCTCCCGGAATATTCGAAGCCGTTGCCCCCATGTAGGGATCTGTGTCGTAGAGCTAGGGAGGGGTGTGAGCCCATAATGACTCAATATGGGTTCCAATGGCCCGAACGCATGGAGTGCGACCAATTTCCTAGGCAGGGGGGCGAGATTTTGTGCATGGATCAACCGACACACAATACCTCCTCTACTCCTAGACCGGGAGGTAGGAAGCCGTTGAAACCGTGCAAACCCGGGTCAAAAAACTGCGAAAATCCCCAAGGAGGCACCGCAAAAACAAAAGGAAGCACGCCAAACGAGTGCAGGTAATACAACTCATAATTTTCTCTTCTCAAAAAAAGTAGTTAATCGTTAAAAAGTTGTGCGCAGCTGCCGCACGGCTTAACAAACTGGCAATTTTTGCAGTCCAAATAAAGTTGACATAATTGGAACAAAAGCCGAGAGCGGCGTTGCCAAGTTTCGTGCTGTGTGGATCTTTGTGACTCTGACTATAATTTATTTTTTTCAAGTGATTTCCTCAGTTTTAATTGTTATTTCTTTGTTTGTAGCTGCCAATGTCAAACACCACTAGTCTCCCTGGGGACCGAAACGAATCCGAGCCTACGCGGCGACCGAAACGTGGCCGGCGTCCCAAATTGTGCCTTCCCTTGCAAGGAACCGTTCTTCACCCCGGAGGAGAAGGAGTTCGCCTCGATTTGGATCAGTCTATGGTCGGGACTCTGCGCCGTTTCTACGCTGATGACACTTATCACCTTTTTCATCGAAACCGAACGGTTCAAATACCCTGAGAGACCCATCGTCTTCCTCTCTGCGTGTTATTTCCTCGTATCGGTGGGGTACCTTACGCGAGTGGGTTTCGGACACGAGGTGGTGGCCTGCGAGGGTGCAAGCATCAGATATTCTTCGACCGGACCCAGTTGGTGCACCATGGTGTTTCTGTTGGTCTACTTTTTCGGCATGGCTTCCTCAATTTGGTGGGTGATCTTGTCGCTCACGTGGTTCCTCGCTGCTGGCTTGAAGTGGGGCAATGAGGCGATCGCCAGTTATGCGCAGTGTTTCCATATAGTGGCCTGGCTGATCCCCACTTTACAGACTTTAGGGGTGCTACTGAGCGGAGCTGTGGACGGAGATCCAGTGTCTGGAGTGTGTTATGTGGGCAACATGAACACTGAGAATTTACAAACATTTGTCCTGGGCCCTTTGGTGATTTATTTGATCTTGGGTACAAGCTTTTTGCTAGCAGGCTTCGTGTCGCTGTTCCGGATCCGAAATGTTATAAAGAAGCAAGGGGGCGCGGGGGCTGGATCCAAAGCGGACAAACTGGAGAAACTGATGATTCGCATAGGAATTTTTAGTGTTCTATACACGGTGCCTGCTACTATAGTGATCGGATGTCATCTCTACGAAAACGCCTTTCACGCAGAGTGGTTGAAATCTCTCGCCTGCTCCTGCTCCAACGTCCCTAAACCTAAACCCTTATACTCGGTTTTAATGCTCAAATATTTCATGGCCCTGGCAGTGGGCATCACCAGTGGCGTCTGGATTTGGTCGGGAAAGACACTAGACTCATGGAGAAGACTCTGGAAACGTCTATTTGGTCGGCCGGACTTGTCAGGGGCGAATGCAGTGCTTATCAAAAACCGCACAGGCAAACCCCCGCCCCCTCAATATCTGATAGCCGGCCCTGGTAGTGCCTCTCTACTAGGCCCCACGGGTAGCGTTGCTTCAGCTAGCCAACACCATCTGCACCACCACGTCCTCAAACAGCCGCCCTTGAGCCACGTATGACAAGTAAACGATGGGTCCGCCCCTGTCGTGGTCAACCATGCGACTGCGCCCTCTACGGGGCAGTCTCTGAGCAACTACGGGCCCATTTGAGTGCGCGGGCGCGGACGGCAACCGGCCGTCACAGCTCTCTAGTCGATTACAGTGCCATCTACCGGACACTACTTGCCGTTTGTTAGGTTAGGAATACGGAAATGAAGTGGCGCATTTGGAGCCGAATCCGGGAAGTTGTGTATATAGAAGAGTGAGGGGGGGGGGCACAGTTTCGTATTTATTTGTCGATGATAGCGGTAATGTAGCTTTTATTTCATCGGAGTTAAGCTGTGAATATACAGGGTGATTGTAAGGATTTATCGATTCACGGAGTGGCCGAAAAACTATTTTAAAAAAATCAAGCAGAGTTTACTGATATTCCGGATGGTCTATAACTCGTTTATCAGTTTTTTCAAAAGAATATAATATTTTCCAACCATGGTCTCGAATTAACTCAGTATATTCAAAGCTAAAACAGGCTCATTTCTTGCTTTCCTCAGTTGGCAATAAACCAGACTCCTATAGGTGAAATTTTGTCGCCTGTGTTAGTTGAAATGTAATTCCTTCTGTAAATAAAACAAGAATTTACGTGCTCCGCCGCACCTTCGACTGCCAAAGCGGCTGGTTTAGAACACGTTTTTTGAGCCACTCCGTACCTGCCGAGATGGTACCTATTGCGCCTTCAGGACGTTCAATATATGAAGGTGGGCTCTAAAAAAGCCCTCGCTCTCGTAAACTCTGCGTTATTTAAACTAAACTATTTCCAACGCCGAGAAATAAACAGGAGTTTGAGTAAACTGGCGCTGATTTATTAGGAAAATCTCAGTTTACCGGGAGGCCTGAGAGTGGGAGGTTTGTGGAGTTTACGCCCCCTGATGGGGTTTCGTGTACAAAAAGTACTATAAAACTGAAACGTGATGAACATATACGTAATTACTTCGTAAGTTGTATAGTCTGGTGTAAGAAAGAGAGAATGAGAGGTGAAACTGGGGACCATCCATGTGGAAACCCACAGGGTGCGTACAGGCTCTGTGGGCAGTATGTGCGATTGGGATGACTGCATAATACCGTGATATTCATAACAATTATATAAATTATTAATCAGTTTTTGTACTTATTAGACCGCTGTCTATTTAATCTCGCGTGCGAGGAGGCCTGAAAACGAAGTGTTGCGCAAAGACGGCACTTTCGGTCCTGCTCCCACGTCCTCTTCGATGTATATAGCCTCTGTGTATAAGTGCACGTTAAAGCAAACGAAGATATTGTTGGGTGTGGTAGGGAGGACATATCAAAGGTTTTCCTTTCGTTCTGCGTTGCTGATGTAGGGCTTTGAACCATTCTTATACATACTGAGTTGTAATGTCAATTTCATTTTATGGAATAATGAGCAGCAGCACAAAATGATAATGTTTAGTTTTGTATTATATTTTTCTATAAATATGTTGTACAGTTTCCGTTCTTTTTTATATTCAAGCATATTACTACATGTGTGTACAGTAGGTTTCTAGAGGTTAAATGTAAACTGTATGTATGCTTCAAGACGTATACGATTTCATTAAATACTTTACTGTTTTAAAACAAGCTTTATGTGGTTTTATTTGTAATGTTGAGGCGCTTCAGAAAGCACAAAAAAGATATAAATACTATCTGTTACAGGGGCCTTAATTTATGACAAAACAACTACTGTCACGCTGCTTTTGGCGTTTTTTTATAGATAAATAGATTTAAATCCTTTATCGAAAATGTATTAAAAGTGGTCAGAGTCCAAGGCTGTCCTTTACCATAGCGCCAGCATTTTTGGTGGTTCTTCAAGGAGACATATGCTAAATTTTTCCGACGTATAGGACCCAACTGGGACAGTTTTTAAGAACATAAGCCGAAAACTGTGATTTTCATATCTTCTTAATGGCAAAGGCGACAATTCTTGATTCTCACAAAACTAAAAGTGCTCATTTTAAAGGTTCTTTGGATGAAAATGGGCCAATAGCAAAGTCTAATTTCCTTTTTGTCATATGCGCTTCTATGTTCTTCTACAGAAAACATAAAGGAAATTTTCCAGCCAAGGAAGTCGTCGACAAATGTCAAAATGACCAGAGTGTGGAACTGAAAATTCATCGAGGCGATCGAGGAAATAAAAGCTGCGGACTAAACAGAACGTTTGTAACGTTTTCCTATCAAACTCAGAGCGACGTGGTCGGAAAATAAATCTGATAAAAAGCCTAAACAATGTCCCATCACTCAAATGGAGATTAACGTGTCAAGCTCGATTAGAATATGTACATTTTTTACATTCGTCGATCGCCGATATATTAAACACAGCTATGTCAAGACAGGCAGGGCCGCACTCAGACGCAGACACATCTACAACGGGCGATTAAGAAAGAAAACAGTCCGGTTCTGCCAAGATTCATCATTTCGTGTCACCTCGGTTTCTTGAAGATAAGTTGCATTTGTCATGAGTTCTCCACTCAAAATGGTTAATTCGACCGAACAGACATCCACATACGGGGTATATCACAAATCACATTTCCGCACCGATGCACCGACTCAATCAGCACACTTCATTAGCCCCTCGACACCCGTTCATCCCCAAGCAATTCCGAAGGGTGGCTGGGGGCGGAAATGCGTCAACTGACAAATCGCCTTATTTTTGTCCTGAATAACGTCCTCAAGTAGCGGTCAAACATGAGAGAAATTGAAGCGAAAGTGAGCGTGTATGTGTGTGTGAGTGCAGCCGCCATACATGGCTACTCGACTAGACACTCTTTCACTTTGGCGTTAATATTAACAATAAGGCAATTAATTGTGATTTTTTTGTGCAAAAGCGGCGTTACGCCCATGCGATCGCGGCAGCCATTAAAATCCCATGAATGTTTATTATAAATTTCAAGTGGAGAACAGCATAAACCATTCTGTGTTTATTTAGCTTATGCCTGTTTTGAATGGTTTATGTTTTTGTTTTCATGTTTTACGTCTTGGGTATTACTTCTGCTCATCGGCACGGGTTTGTTTGTTTAGGTGATTTAATGGGATCGGATTTCAACAAGTGGTTGACGCGAACCATAACCCGGAATAATTGTCATCCTCTACCAGATTTAATTATTGGTCGGAAAAATATCTAGATACAGCTTATATTAACAATATCCAATAATCACGGGACGGAGAGATTAGACGGGCTTGAACCATGCAAATAAATACCCAAATTAACCGTCAGAATTTAATTGACTCTGCGATAAAAGTAATACCTTATCGCATATGCGCGACGCGAGCGGGCCTTAAAAGCGAAACAATAAGGACCCCATCAGTGGCAAAACCGAATAGATAACGCTAATGGATGATGGAAACTAAGGGATGATGAATGATACCGGCTGAATATTCATTAATAACAGCGTGTCACTTCGCTGAAACTGAAACTGGGACAAAGAGACGCTGCTGTCGGAAACTGATGCCAGATATTTCGTCGAATTAATCTGCGTCACTCAGCTACGAAGTTAAATTAGAAAAACTGGCAAAGAAGCTTTTATAGCCAAAAAAATGGGACACGTGCTAATTGTCTGATGCATGCAGCTGCGGGCAGGGGACACCCCCCAGTGACATTCTATACAAGAAATACGCCCCTTTGATACGAGCAGTAGTTGTGAGTGATTGGGACACGCAGGGATGGACTTGAAAATTATTCTCACAATCACTTAAAATCTTTGAGCTCAGAACATTTGCAAGCATGGAGTTCAAGCAACTGTACCCAGTTAAGTTTGAGAAGCCATACTCACAAAGTCTACGCTTTCTATTAAAAAATTTCTATGAATACATAAGACTTACATGCGGGGGCAGACAGTGTGAGGGCCCCATCCAATATAAAGTGTTCGCTGTATTTTACAGCATGAAAAACTACCAAAAAAAGTTTTTATCACATTTCTACATACTGCACACCACTTTCTTTTCAAGAATTTCTAAAATAAACTACCAAAATCGTGGCACTTACTAGAAATTTAGGAAGTACTGACGTTTCACCGACAAAACAATTACAGATCGTATGTAAAATGGCTGACTTCCGCTTATGTGCGCAACAAAGGTATTAAAAGAATTCAATCAAAAAACCGTTTGCATAGCTGCAAGTCACCCCTTCTTAAATTTTGACACGTCACCTGCAAAACTTTTGAAGATCGCACACTAACGTGTCAACTTTGCGTCTAAATTATTCCATTAAACGGAACTGAAGTCGCCCGAATCTTTCACCCGAATGACGTCAGAGAGATGCTAATGTATATTGTATGATTTGTTTTATTACTTTTTCAAGTACTGCAATTTCATACGACGTCTTAGTGGATCCGTCCCTGTTTCCCCTCGTATCATCAGTCTAATCCCCGATATAAAGGGGTGCGCGACTGTCACACAGGTTAAAGGGATAATTCGGTCTCGTAGAAATTACAATGAAAACAGAGAATAAAACGGGTGAATAAAGGAATGGCTGGGCGGCGTGAAGGGCAGCACACGCGTCCGGTTTTGAGTCCCCAATAATAGACTTTCCGCGCAAAACGGTCAATAAAATTAAGTAAAAATGGCTTATTTCGGAGATTTATTAGGCCCCAAGCATGGGTCTAAATCTTGGATTTCAAGTTGAGAGAATGGGAGGTGATTTGCGTGCCGACACATACGCTTAACGCGAGGGGGTTCGATTTGGGGACCGTTTTCCAAAGGCTTAAGCACTGTTTAAACACCATGACAGAGGATATATGACTTCAACCGGGTTTACTGTGCATAAAAGCGCCAAAAATTAGTTTAAATTCCTATTGAAACCTTTCGACTTTTTATCAAATTTTAATTGTCGACAGCTGCGAACGGATTTAATTCTAAAGCTATATTAGCGGAAATCCTTTGTAGATACACGGGAGGAGTAATTAATATAGCGAATTAAATATCCATAAAACAATGAGAAAAATTCGCATTACACGCGTCTCCTTCACGGTTATGGATGTATGCAGCAACACTGAGAACGGGCGCCAGCGTTCATGGATTAAAAATCCTAAAAAGCGATTTTTAACCTTTTATTTGTGACCTACTGACTTCCCCATCAGATTAATAGCAATAAATTAAACGCAAATCCCATATACTGCTGGGGCCATTTCCTGGCGGGTCGATAATGATATAGGACAGATTTATCGTTGCTCTGAGCCGCTAAAACACATAACTTACAACGCATATCGAGTTACTTACTACGGGATATCCCGAACACAGATTAAAAAGTATAAATAATAATTTCAAATTTTTGGACCTGTTTACACGTGAAGTCCGCTTCAAAGCACATTAAGCCTTATCGGCCCTTATTGCCCCGCGTAAGAGTTTGCCCATGCCCTGTTAACCCCAAATAGCCATCGATACTAATTAAATGCTGAAAAAAGGCCGAATTTGGTCACTTCTCCTGTCTAAGGAAAGGCAATAATTCTCAATGTAAATTTGCTCTTTTCGGCTCAAAATTAACACCTAGAGAGAGAACTCGCGATCCAACACCCGCCGCGTCCTGCGGTGTATAAAACCCGCAACTTTTCCAAACTACGAAACTCGATTGCAAAGTCTAATGTGCCGGAATGTTGTTTCGATTAAGTCGCTTAATCCGGCACTTCGAGATTGAAATTAATGAATTAATTTAAGTCGTTGCCGTGCTTGATTAAGGAAAAAATTCCCCAATTCAACAGCTACAGAGGTATTTGATTTAGCAGCCTGTTTAAACAGCAGTGCAATAGGTATTAAAAGATAAACTAATCCATCTTATTAAATGTTTGTTAACTGACATGTGTAAGTCAATATCAGTGATTACCCGTTCGTTGTTGACTTAAAGATACGATGGAATTTTGCCCGAACAAAGTGCTCAGTGTGTGTGTTTATCACGTCCCCAATCATGCTCATTCATAATAAGCAATGGGAGAATTAACCGTAACTGCTCCATTGCAGTCGAGGCTGAAAACAATTCCTCCCAAGACCGCGCTGCAATAAACAATAAAATATTTAAATTAACCTAATTGAGGTCTTAATTATTGTAATCAGTTCTGGCGTCTGGGAGCCCATGGCGATCGCGTTGTTTATCAATAAAACGCGTATTTAAACGCGCTAATCAATTTTCCACACACTGTGATGCCCATTGGTATTCATCAGCAACACTTCTATAATAAGTGGTGATAATGCACAGCGGCGCTGAATGCCAATGAGGTGATTATTACGGCAATTTGCCCGGTTGATATCATCAAAAATAGTCTTCAGGAGTTAAATAAAATGTGTTTAAATTTAGCGTTCAGTTTTTTACCGCAACTGGGGCACCATCTGTGAATGCGTAGCACATCTAAAATACGAGCAGTGAGCTCGCTGTTGCAACCTGGACAACTTGAATCATTGTTTTGAAGATGGCGCTAGCTTTCTCTTCACCCGTAACAACTAAGAGCAAGTTTTTACTAATTATTGCTAGCACGGATCATCGCAAAAAGTAAAAACCTTCATTTTGACTCATCACAACCCTCTTTACAATATATTACTTGGATACGAAGTGAAAGCGGCTTTCTAAGTGTCCTTTACCTGATACAGAGGAGTTTGCAGTGTATTACAAAAGATGACACCAGTCTCTGCAATCAGTTTTTTTCCTGGGAGTCACTCATAACTACCCATGATACAACCAGGAATATGGAGTGAAAAGAACTTTTCCTTTAAATATGGCCCTTCAGAATAAATAAAAATATTTCTTGTTCATCCATCAGCATTATGGCGATGATGAGCCAATAAAAAAACTCATCATCGTTTTTGGTCTCCACTTAAAGCTGGACACGATGTGAGATTGATCAATTGGCACGTGAGGATCAGATTTGGAGAAACGGTGTCAGCGTGTCACTAATGGAAATAATATATCAACGCGCATTTAGGCCCGATGTGAAATTGTGACCTTCTTCAATCAAATCCTATAATAATTTTCCTTATTAGACACTAATGATATCGATTTCGTCTATAGACGCCAAGAAAGTTCATTATCGTTAGCGCTCATTCATTAAGTTACTTCGATAAGTGAATTCAAATTTGCTTTAATAACAAGCCTTGGCAAGGCCAATGTGCTGTTGGTCTGTATACACTTTGTAAATAGATATTGAAGTAATTGGTCACTTCGTAAAATCTCTCGGGGGCGTCTCAGACTCTGGAACCGTGATTCTACCTGCAGGATTTTCACTGTTACAGTTTCGTTCATGGGAATCAATAGTACCAATTCAATTAAAATAGAAACTCTAAAATGAGGCACTTGCCTCGTATATTCAAAGCTGCAGGAGCTCAGCTGAGATTCAACTTACTGGAAAAAAACGTGTCTTTTTACTCGTTTATGTATCGGCATTGTCCAGGTCCCGTTGATGTTTTGTGCCTTCGCTATTGGCATGCAACGGACTATATACGCAAAGTGCTATTCAAGATTCTTCCTCATTATCCTCGCTAATTAGATTAATAATTCCTATCAGGAGTTTACGCTATTTCTCGAAATTCCACGCGATATGGAAATTACGGTAAAGTGAGTTGTTTAACAGTAGTTTCGAGCTGCTATAGCGCGTCTTTCGGACCTCTCTTTCGCCATGGTGCTCACTTTACTGATGGTTTTTATATCCGTAATTAGGTTGATGATGGTTGTAATAATTGAGTAACGAACTGTTTTTTCTGCATTTTTAATGCCTACAACCAAAGATTGATACATAATAAAAGCTGCCTATTCGGCGCTATATTTCAAGAGAAACCCGTCGGATGCTTGGTAGGAAACAGTGACGTTCTTGGAGGAGCCCGCAGTATTCCACAAGGAGACGAAGCTTTGATACACGTTATCGGGGGAGAGACCTTTTACTGTCACCTTGAGCAGCGGCCTAGCAGGACTGTCCGATATTGTTACAATTTTTTTAGTAACGCCTTCTCCTAAATTGAAAAAACCTTATTGGCGCTCTGCTAGAGCATAAAACTGACCAATGGTCACCACATCCAATTCAGTCAGGTTACAGCGGTTCTCGGTATACGCAGGTACCTTCCAGACCAAATTTACCGCAGTGGAGGTTGTTATCATTTCTAACAGCTTGGGAGCGCTTGGGACTGTTAAAAAAACATACCTCACGTCAACCTTGTTATTGCCTTAATCAGTGCTCACCAACGGGGGCCACCGTCACAGTTGTCTCCTTCATGGGCCCCTCAAAGTCAGAACTAGCGATAGCGTTCACTTGCACCTTATAGGCCATGCAGGGGACTGGATTGGGCAGCTGAAAGTTGCCTCCAGATACGTAGACATCTACTGGGGTATCGTCTCCGTCCCAGTAGATCACCCTATAGGAGGAGACACATCTGGAATAAGTAGAGTTAGAAATTTGCCAGGCGATATTCAGCTCTGTGGCGTTGCTGGTGATGCGCGTGTAGTCGATCCTCAGGTCCATGTCTGCGTGAATTTTTTAAAAATTTATTGCGCTACAAAAGGATTTGATGGGGAACCTGCAGAGGGTTTCGTGGTGGCTTTGACCCGGGCAGAGGGTCCCAGGACGCGTTCACTGGTGATTGCACGAATTTGGAATGTATAGCTTTTGCACATATCCAGAAACCCTACATCGAATTTTGAAACTGTTGTTGCCGCCTGCAACTGCAGTTGTGTGTTGAATTCCGAGTCGAAGATGTCGATGATATAGGCAGAAAGTGAGCAATTGCGGGGGTTGATCACTGTGGACCAATGCAGGGAATTTCTTTTGTCCAAGGTGATGTCTTGTACGGCACCAGGATCTGCACAAGAAAATGAGTTCCTCTGACATAATTTTCTTAATTACTTACTGCAGAACCGTTGAGATCTGCCACAACTGCCTAAACTGAAAAGCAACAAGAGCAGAGTCAAGGCCTGCGAACGCTTCATATTGGGTGCTAGAGCTACTGCAGCAGTTGCGTTCCAATCTCCGATTTATAATGATCGCTTCATGTCAATAAGGGGACGATAAGATAATTGATTACAAGAAAGTATTGACCGATAGAGAAGATGTTTTTAACCCGTATTGTGTGAAGAGTTGAAAAAAATGCCCTCCTTATGTGTCTTTGTGCCAGCAAAAATTCCCAGCGGCAAATACAAGGGGGCATCATCACCGAAGTCCATATAATGCTTCCGTTCTGCTTCCTCGATATCCACTAATCTGAATATTGCATGATGCCCCGTAATAGGCGCTCACCTACTTTACTTATTGAAATATTTCACGGTGAATTTGCACTACTGAGTTGATGTGCAATTATGCCTCATACGGTGGAATCTTTAGTTCCATCACATAAATTATCAGGTTCTCGGGTCCTGCTGTATCTTTGCTAGAAACTGGCCTTACTATCAAAGGAACCTAGCTGCCATCACTCAGTTTTCCTGCAAGAGACTTGTTTGCTCATAGACATTGTTTGCACTCTCACGTACATAGACACTTGTTTATTAATCCAATCAATAAATAAATATCAAAAAATTCATTGGTTCAATTAATGATTAATCAATTTCCGGTTTGGAACACTACAGTTACGTTTTCAGACGTGCCGGCGTGGTTCTGCACATTGACCAAACTGGTATAAACGTGGGCCCTGTCTAGCCCTGTCAAGGTGAAGTTGACATTGGGCCTTGGATCACTGTCCACTATGGGTACTACGACGTGGGAGATGTTGGCGGGCACACCTGGTTGATTGAAAATCGAAGATTTATCATGCAGGCGAGCTAATCCAGTAGCTTACCTAGGGTGTAGATATTCAAAGCAGTCAAGTTACAGCAGTTCTCAGCAAGCGGTTGCACCTTCCAAACCATCTGCACTGTGGTGTTAGACGTAGCAATGGAGCTCAAGCTTGGATTCGCTGGGGCTAAGCGATGGAACGACGTATTTTGAGAGCGGTTAATTTCATTAAATTTGTGGACAATTTTTCAAGCTAACTTCAAGGAATTTTAATATTCTCAACTCAAGGCATATTTATTGTCGATGATGATTTTTGTCAATTAAAATTTTCGTATAATTCTGAACTTCCGTTTACAGCGCATTAACGAGTATATAATACGATACCTCTAAGAGCTGTCTTAAGTGTATCACGTGACAAGCTCGAGTGTCAAAAGAAATTAATTGCTCGAACTCTGCGACTCTTGCGCGACATCTCGCCAACTTCCTTCGAAATTAAATTTTAAAATGGCGGCGCCGTTTGTCAGTGAATTAATTTCTTATCGTTCTGTTATGGTATATCGGCGTTTTTCTTTTAGGTAAAATGCGTTTCTGAGTATTGAACATACCTCAAGATGCTGCAAATCTTGCACACGACAATTTAATATGTGATTGGGACAGTCTTGTGTGAAACCCCATTAAAATAGACCTTGTTTGATAGCCCTGTCATTTACTTCCTTGTAGGAACGTATGAAATATCGTCCTCAACTTCACGTGTTATGTCACTTAAGCAGACGTATAACGTGCTTCTGCACGTGTTGATTATGAATTTACATCGGTTTCCATACCTTTCTGAGGGATCTGCACCGTACACTCAGAGATAGGCCCGTCCATAATAGGATTAGTGACAATAGCGTTCACTTGCACAGTGTAGTTCTTACAAGGAATATCGTTCTTCAACGAAAAGGAGGTGTTATGCACGTAGTTGTCCTTGGGGGTGTTTTTTTTATCCCAATAAACTACCCTGTAGTACGAGATACATTTTGAGGTCTGAGTGTCGAGTAGGTACCATGTTAAGTTGACTTCATTGTTTGAGGCATTGGTAGTCACATTAAGGGCAGACAAAGTCAGATTTAAATCTAGAATTACGTAAAATCAATGATGGTCGATTATCGTCCCCAATACCTACTTTGCATAGGAACAATTGTTGCATTATAAAGTTCCGACGGCCCTAGAACATACTCCTTGGTAAGAGCGTGCACCTCAAATGTGTAGCTCTTGCAAATTTCCAGAAAGTTGGAGAAGGTGTAGTTTAAGATGGTTCCATTCGTTTCAAATTGATATTTAGTGTTATCTTCGTTGTCAGTGACAAAGACGACGTAGGATGTTATTGTGCAGTTATTAGGATTGGCAGGAGTTTTCCATACCAGTGTATTGTTGAAGTTGTAAGTTATGTTGCCGACAATCCCAGGTTCTGAGTATAAAAAATTATGTTTGTTTTTTCATTTTTGAATATAGAATGTCTACTTACGGCAAACCGCATTGGCGGAGCCTAGGGAGAAGGCCAAAAGCAGACCTGCAGTTGTTAATAGGAGGCACATTTTCTGATTGTGGTAAAATTGTTTTGCCTACAGGATTTTTATACTGATTTTCGCGAGAGATAAATTGAACTGATTAGACTTAAGAAGAAGTGTAAATAATGAGACAATAAGTGGTTTCGGTTTAAAACTCAGATGTTGTAGAACTTTTAATCTAATCTAACCAGAGGTCTGATGTGACTTTCTGAGATTTATTTCCTAGAACGCATTTACTAAGCCTAATTCTGAGTAATCTATGAGACCGATTTTGTTGAGATGGTTTGAATTTTTTGGAAGTTCTGGGTAATTTATTAAAAATAAAAAATGATCGCACTGCCTAAAAATCTTGACAATAAATTAGTAATTGAAACAAATTGCACTTGGGCGCTTGCCATAGCCGACATAAATTAAATAGCTAAAGCAAATAATACCCTTTATAATTAGTGGATCGTAAGTAGTTAGTTTCGACTCAAAGATTTAATTTATGGACGCGATCCAGGGACGTAGCCAGTATTGTTGTTGACAGGGGAATAATTGTTTTGGTCTATGCATGCATTTTAATATTTAATTTAATTGTATCCAATGTCAATACACGCACGTACAGCTTTATTATTGACTCGTACCGAAATACTTTTCTGTACCTGTGCCAATATCCTTGCGAATGTTGGCATTAAAAAAATCAAAGGAACATCGATAGACACGTACTAATTACACGCGTCTGTACGTCAGTACAAAAAGAAGAATAAACTGAAAATATTTTTGTTATCTCTGGAGAATTGCGTCAGTGATCTCTGTATGTATCGTCTAGTAATTGACAGAATTTTGACCGTCGCAAATGTCTCAAAAACTATAAGTGTAGAGTATGTCAAAAATTAAGAAAATGTCCTAAATCCAGCTCTGTCACGCAACAAAGATCCTTCCAATGATGCCATAGGTAATATTCAGTTTAAAGTGGAAATGTCTCGCAGCAAGGGTGTGAAGAATTTCGAAAAAAATGTACAAAAACGTTCCAAATTCGGTCCTATCAAGCATCAAAACACTCTCAATTAACGTTACAAATGAAGGTAAAATTACCAATGGAATTTTCAAGATGCACATAATAATTTTCAGTATTATGTACCATGCAAATTTATTGCAAAATATTTGTTTAAAATATATCAATGACTGACTAAACATCGTCAAAAATGTACCTGAAACTGCCGTAAATCAAACTTTGTTCTACTCTTCCATCGATCGTTCCCTGAAATGACGGCATATTGGGTTGAAAAATAAAAAACTTCACATTTAGGGCCCTCCGCTACTGCTTCAGTTAACCTATTTTTTTTCATTATTTTGAATCAGTTCTTGGAAATGTGACCGAATTTCCTAAGTTCATTAATTAATGGAAATCGCACGCGACATAAAAAATTACGGAGAGTTTTCATTCTATATTTCGCTGAAATTAGATTGAAAATCCGATGAAGAGAGGCCCACGTCACATGGTTCAATCGACCAGCGATAGAGGTAATCAAACGATGAGTATATGACGGGAAATTCGAACTTGGTTTCAATAGAAATTGCCAAATATTTTCAGTTATTAATTAAAAACTATCATCCAGAGAAGATAACCACCTGACCCATTCAAGTGGTGACACGCAATAAATACATGCTCTAAAGAAGAAAAGATAACGTTATTGTATAAACATGTATGTACATATAGGTGAGCTCATTAAATTATCGAAAATCTCAAGTTGATGGCTATTAAAGTTTTTCAAATAAATCTTCCCCTTTTCTGCATCATGCCCTTTAATTCTAACTCCCCCAGGAGAAACATAGAGAGCGAGAGAGAGAGAGAGAAAGAGAGAGGAACAGAGAGAGAGAGAGAGGCTAAAACCGGGATAGACATGCACTTCAGGGTGGAGGGGCCAAGTTGGATTGTTCCCCAAATAAATTCCGCTGCCGGACATTCAATTGTTCGTCGGTGGACTAAGTGGTGTGTAATTATTACCAAGGTGAGTCGAGTGGTAATTTTAGAGCAATAGAATTCGTGACATTTGCTATTTTCCGGCCGTGTATTACGTAATGTACGGACGACAGCCCAATAGTTCAAACTGATTGTTAAAACGAAAGAGATTTTTCATGCAAAAGCTAGGTGGTTGTGTTGGTCAGGATCTTGTCTATGGGCCAAATAAAGGCTTTGCCAATTACTACGTCATTGTGGTGGGTTTATAAAGTTTAAAAATTTCAGCGGAGGCTCAGTCGTGGGCAGGTCCGAATTTGAAAAATTAGGCATCTCCTTGAGGGTGAGTATTCGTGAGGTTCCAATAAGGAAAAATTTCTGTAACTTATGAATCTCCTAACGTTAAAATTTGGCAAGATTTTATGCCGATCGAAAAAAAATTTCAAATTGAGTTTTTTTCAGAAAAATGGATGACGACGGTGCAGACTGGCTCTCCGCAGCTGACGAACCCGAGCCCGAACCCGTTGCGGCTTCACCTGCTGCCTCCGTTGCCGCCCCCGCGGCCGATGCCGCTCCTAGCGGCGATGCTCCTGCAGAAGATCCGGTAGCGAAAGGGGTGGAACCCGTAGAAGCTGCTGACGAATATTTGGATCCGGACAAGTTGTTGCTCTTCAAACACTGGATTAGGTAAGACGGTTTATGTTTCGTCAATGTGAGTCTTTTTCCCGGTTTAGCAGATCGTCTTGCCTCGCCTATTTCAACGAGTTATTGGCTTGAGACAGCGACATCAATCTTGTTCAGTTAGACCCGGGTTGCACGCCTTAATCGGATCTAAAAATACGCGCACGAGACATGTTTTTTGGTGGTGGTACTGAGGCTATCCTGATCCAGGCTTCGTACTTTTTTGATTTACAGTATATGTGGCAACGTCGCAAGGGTAAATATATAGAGTGGTTTAATTTGGAAATCGTTTTTTCGACCGTCGCAAGGTACTTATTGTGGAACTTTCAATTCTTGATAAATTTGTTCGTTTGAGGCTCTGAAAGTTAAAAAACGGTTAAAGATAGGCAAATGTATGAGTGCATCTGAAGTGAAACTTGTGATATGTAGCTTTTAAATATGTAAAAATACAGAAGGCGATCCATTAAAAAAATTTGCTTTTTGGTCATTGAAAAATGATTATATCAAAAATAACCTAAGTCAAAATCGATTATTTTGAGGTGTTGCCAAGCTTCGTATTTGCCACGTTTTTGAATATTTTTAAATATTTTTAAATATTTTTGGTTTCCGACCATTTAACTTGCTTCTTTTTATTTATATTTTTTGCAGAATTCCCCAACATATATTTCTCGACGTTGCCATATATTTTTTTCATTTTCCAGAATAATTTTTTTTCGCACAAAGCAGAATTGAAAAATGTGCAGATAGCCTTTTTGTAGGCATTTTTGCAATTTTTATATTAGCGACGTTGCCAAACCGCAAAAGAGCATCCGAGGCACTAATTTGATTCCCTTTTTTAGACGCTTTTTTTACCAGTTTGAGACACCTCAAGCCACGTAGTCGGATATTTGATGTCTTGGTTTAACAATCACGCAAAGGGCGCTCCATTTGTGTATTGTCCTACATTCAACTGTGTACTATTTAAATGCCAAATACAAGGTTGCCATTTAGATTTTTTGCGTCGCCTTGTATACTGCATTTGAAAAGTTCGTCTGTTCCACTTGTATGTAGTTGCAACCCAGAATGAAGAATAATTTGGACAAGGTACGTATATGTTTCGTGTTTTTCTCTCTCGATGTGTTTATGCCGAAATCCTACTCATTTTCATCGTTTAGCGCCAGTTGTGCAATTATTAGCGAATCACTCGAACGATGCGGTAAAACGTAGTGCCTTCCTGGCCTCATCTGGCGGCAATAAAACAAAGGCAATCTAATTATCTATTAATAAAACCACACGCGCACAATTAGCGCTTCAAATCCACAAAAAAAATGCAAATATTGGGGCGCGTTAATTAAAACGAGAAATTTCATTTTGTATTAAAAAGCACAAAGTCAATACTGAAATTCAGTTTCTGTTCCTGCCAGTTTTCAGCTATCGTGTTTTTTAGGCCAAAATTCCTGCCCTACAAGTACCTCACTGACTATCGGCGCAACTACTATGACGACGTCATAGACTTCCTTGACAAGAGAAACAGGGGAATAACGCGAGATATTCCAGTGGCGCAGACGTGGGCGGAACGGGTGCTGCGATCTTGCACCAAGGACACGTTGCAGGCCTTCAGGCTTAAGCTGCAAGACAAGCGACTGGTCGAAGAAACTAAATTTAGCGGCAAGTTCCAGCTGCATCACGGCAAAAATTACATCTGCAAGAGATACTACAGCATACTGTATTGAGATTTATGCTTGAGTAGGGTTAAAATAAATAAATTATTTATATTTTGTTGTGTTTCCTTCGTTCATCAGACCCTAGATGATGCTACATCTAATCCTAACTGAAAATCGCCTAATCTTAAATAATTCCCCTGGATGACGTTACGTCCCAATTATGATTTATCCATAACTAAAGACAATTTTTCTAGGCCGAAATATCTCCAATACAATTGCATATACGACTACCGAAAGAGTTACTATGAGGACGTTTTGGCGGCTGTAGAGAGCCGCAGGAAAGGTCTGTATCGTGCTAAATATATATACAGGGTGTGCGCAACTGGACATGCATTGTAGGGTATCGAAGAAACATTCCAAGAGCTCAAACCTGGGCGGAAAGAGTGCTGCGCAGCCACAGTAGCCCTAGGTACAAGGTGCAGGCCTTCGATCAGTTTTTGGAAGATCTTAAGCTAGTCACTAGGACTGAGGTCAGCAGGAAACTGTATGCTTCCCAATCTTTGGCTAATTTTAATAGGAGATACACTTCAAGGCTTTAGTTTTTGATGTAATACAAAATGTTGTAGTTATATTGAAGTTTATTTGATCGCCTCTACTCCAGAAATCACTTTACAAGCCACCATCGACATTTTACTTTCGTGCTCTATAGAAAACTACGTGTTCGTTTCATACATCATTCAGAACATCGATGGTCCGCTATCTAACATGCACTATCGATGTTCTGATTTGATTGAGCGCTACGTCTTCTACACACATCTAATTGAAAAGCACAACGTCGATGGTGGTGGTATCTAACAGTACCTGCGAAGGCTCTTCGCCTGTGATAACCGGGCCGTGACGTACCACCTAATGATTACTGGTACCACCGAATCCGGAAAAACGCGGAAAGAGTCTGAAGTCAGTCAGTCAGTAACGCCTGGTGCCATCGGGCTCTCTTTGAGGCAATGTTTTGACGCCGGTTTCGAGTTGAAAAATGCCGTGAGGCTGAATCGGTTTATAGACAATTTCGAAGGATAATAATGGACACGCAGTGGCGTAAAATGTTCGGAAACAAGTTGCGCGTGCTCCTGCTGATTTTATTTACGGTAAGTTCCTTTGGATTGTGCATTATTTGTAGTTCCTGTGAATTGTTGTTGGCTGCGAATTTTGTCCACGGTTAATCGTCGATGGGAGTTTCATCACTGTGCATTTTGTTTTGATTTTTTTTGAGGGAGAATATTTGCGATTTTCAATTTTTTGTCACAAAATCTTCCTAGATATTTAATAATCTAAGAGTACATTTAGGATAGGAATTTGCCGCCTGTGACTACGGCTTTCTTACCCAATTCACCGGCTCCGCTTAGTCACAAAGCGACGTTTTGACAGTGGTTAAATCTGCGAAAGTGACACGCAGAAACCACTGAAATCGAGTTTCTTGCGGCAAAAATTTGATTAGACTACAAAGAAAAAAGTAACCGTTCACCGACGATTCTTCTCGAATTTGAATGAAAACGAAAAAAGTGGATTAGTTTTAGCGAAAACAAAGGCCAGTACTCGACCTGAAGAAGCCACTGAGTTTTCTATGAAATTCATCACTTATTACACACTGACGGGCTGTGAATTTGGTTAACAAAAAAAAAAAAAGAAATTGTGGCTGAAAATGTGGGTTAACGATAGGTATAAATTTGAATTTTGTTCCTTTCCAGCTATTGAATATTATCTAAAAGAAGCATCATTCTAACGGTCTTGATTTGGGCTTTCACATCAGCGTCAAAACCGGATACATTGTCAATTAATTAATGCTCATTTTTCATCTTCACCTAGAAGAAATCGGGCACACCTATACAGGAAAAATTACGGTGAATTATTTCAATGATTAGAGTGCAAAAATCCATCTTCTCCTTATACGGATGTGATATGTAATGCGCACAGATGTTGGTACGATACCATAACGTTTTTATATAGGCATTCCTCGACTTGTAACCTCGATCGATTATGAATAATAATTACAAATCTGCACATTAACACGGATATGAAGAATCGTCGTGTTTGTTCACGTCTATTATGCTCATTCTCGCAGTTGCGTGTTTGTTTTAGTCTCGTTTATGAGTAGAAAATCGCCTCTAAAGCACGGTGTCGCGAGCTTTAAGATACCGGAAAAATCCGGCAATTTCACAGTCGATTTGTCCGAGTAACCTGCTTACTGACCGCCCCCGGTCACTGCCGGCGATTGTACGAACTTACCCGTATACATTTCATTCACTTCGTTTCGGTTTAGTGGTTTTAAAGTGGCTTGCACTTATCGAAGTGTAACGCAACTGTTTATCCGCCTTCTTCGCAAAAGGCCGAAAAAAATGCAAGAATCGTCCACAATATATACATGAGTTCGAACTCTAAAACGCCTTTAGTCTGTGCATTGTCCGCAAAGTCCACATGAGAGTCAACGCTAATGTAGTCATTATCCAGCGTTTCCAAAAATCAGTCACGTTAAAACAGTGGTGCCATCTAATGTTAATATTTAAATTCGCAAACCGCTAATTTTCAACATTTATCTTCTAATTTAATTTCGCACGAGCTTTATTATGTTATTACGAACCATTAGCGCCTAATTATGTCAAAAGCGATATAGTACCCGCAGATTAATGAACTGGCGGCATGCGATTGTCCCATTAAGAGGCCTCAAAGGCGCAATTTCTCCTCTAATCGAGAACCCGTCTAATTTGTATCTAGAGCGCATTCCTCCTTTAAGTGCGCTCTTGGCCAGATGTATAGATACTCTAATTAAGCCATTCAAGAGGGAATTTTAAAAGGTCTAACTGGACCATGAAGAGCCCTCATTATAGCCGCACAGTTCCGGGATTGAGTTTCCCCTGATGGTCGAATTTTCCGCTGAAAAACGAACTCTAGTGGCGGTAATGCTACATCGAGATCGGCTTGTTTACTGTTTCGCGCATTATTCTGCTTTTTATGGTGAGTTACAGTTTACTTTTACTGTTAACGCACGTCTTTAGTCCGATTTCATAATCTTGATGACGATTGTTAATGATAGACCCTCGAGCTGCCTCGTTAGTTGGCCGAGTATGTAGTTCCCAGAGGCGGTTCTCTGTTCCTGCCCGGTATTTGATTAGAAGATTGTATTTGCTCTGTGCCATAAAAAACATAAATATTTAAAGTACCCTTATACAGCACTAATAAGAGGACTACCCCGGGTGTTATAACAGTGAAACCGTTAGTTCAAGCGTGTAAACGTTTACGGCCTTATCTGTAACAATTAAAACATTCCTTTTCCCACATTCGCTTTTGCAATAAAAAGCGTTCGTTGTTAACAACGATGTCAAGAGTGGAAGAGTCTCTTGTACCAGCAGCACCATTACTATTATGCGCATTAATTTCAACTGTAAAACAGCGGAAATATTAATTAAAGGGACGCGAAAGAATTTTCATGAAAGCGGCGCTTATTTGGGTTGTTAATAAGGAAATCGTCATTTTATGTACATTCGTGACAATCTCTTCATTGTTGATATTTTCAAATTGAATTTTAAGAATTTTTGCTTTTTCCCAAAAACCGAGGAATTCTATCCAAAATAAAAACCAATAAGTCAAAATGGCATTTTGCTTATTTTTATAGAAAATCAGCATTTTCTACCACGAGAGCGTGGATCTAGAACGTCTTCGAAAACTCTCCAAAAAAGGGCATGCTCTAAAACGCCACCTAGTGTTAATAGCTGCAGGCTAATGGCATATCGCGCATTCGCGCCCTGTCACTTGATCGCGATTACTGAACTAAATGGTTAATGAACGATCATCTTTTCTTGTGTCATCATTTATGAAAAAATGACGTCGATTCCGAATTGTTTCCGTCGAAAACCTCATTTCTTAATGATAAATTGACTTTATTTAATGAATTTTCTTCAATTCGAACTTAAAAATGGTGCAGCGTTTGTACAAATAAAAAACTCTTCCAAGAAACCCACAACATTATTATAATTTTTCGCTTCTTTTCACCAGCATTAGCATCCATTAATCACGCCATGAGTGCCATCGTTGACCCTCACCTACTTCAATATCATTATCAATTTAAAAAATCACGCGCTCATTAAAAACCCATTAACGGCTGTGTTTTAATTGTTTCAGACTACAATAGAAGCCCAAGACTATGAAGGTACAGCTTTTTTGAAGCCTCAAGAAGGAACCCTTTATTTTAGCGACTATTCATCAAGTCTCATATTGCAGTTACCGAGATCCAGTGCACATTCGCGGTCAGCAACTTGGGCAGCACCAAAGACTCGATTTTGGCGAAGCTGCGGAAGCCCGAAGGATTCAAGGGCCATCCGCTGTTCGCAGACGATAGAGCTGTGGATCCCGCCATAGATCCCCTCTGCCAGATACGGCCCGATCAAACTGATAATACAGGGCTGAAGTATAATTTGAAAATCACTGATTTTGGACGGTGTGGAGTGTTGAAGAAAAACGTAAGTTTATCGGTAATGAAGAGAGCGTGAGGTCTGAGGACGATTTTAGGGTTTTGTGCACGTGCGAGTGTGGTTCCCTCAGTTTCCTGGGGTAGTCATGCAATCGGATCAAGAGTTGATCATCATGTGCAAACCCCCCGAGCCTACCGTGATTGAAAATAAGGCAGCTGGGTTCGCTGGCAGTTTGTGAGTGTTTATTGTGAAATTTCGTAATTGTTTTGTGGAACGAAGAATGATATTATTTGCAGTTCCCATGCGGCGAGGGTATCGGGAGTGGTCGAGGAGAACCCCGGCAGGTTAGAATATGAAGTGGCGTTGTATAAGGAGGCGCCTGCAGCTAAAATTAACAATGTGTCGGGCACCAATGAGCTGCCGGTAGACCAGGCAGTTCCCATCGGTAAGCGGGATTTTTTGTGGATATTCTGAGTTTAAGAGATATTTTATACAGGTACAAAACTGCAGCTGCGCGCGCGTATTAACCCAGAATCTGCCTGGAAGTACGTGAAATTGATGGAGGTGACTGTCTCCCCCAATTCGGACGATCCCCATATGCACGGCAGCGTCGCCCTAGTCAAAGACGGGTAAGTTCCTGCCTTCGCCCCCTGATTTGTTGTTGTTTTTTTGTCTCTCATTCATACGTATCCTGTTACCAGCGTCGCACTCTGTTAACTATCGAGTTGACACAGTTGCATACGCGGAACACGTTAATTCGATTCGGTCCTGAAAAATCGCGATCCGTGAGATGTAATTTGCATTTCCTTGAGATCCGCTCCGGCAAAAATTAAGCGATTTTTAATCATCAACAACTCCGCTTTAGTAGTCTTCAAATAGACATTTTCATGCCCTATATAAATCCATAATGTTGCATCACAAGGTACAGCTACATTAATCATGAGTGTAATATATAATGATGAGAATTAAAATAACCATATTATTTAATATGCTGCTGAAATGGGCCTTTCCCCTTCGGGTACCGTACACCTCGCATATGTAGTAATTGCGGGGCAGTCATGAAACCGCGGATCCAGGCGATTTTTTGGTGTTGTGAAGCGTGCAAGACAAAACGGGTTTTCGACAAAATAGCGCTCCCGTTTGTAAGTAAATAACTGCAAATACTTCTATTTCTCTGGATGTTTTGGCGGGGGGTAGAGAAATTCATGCAATCGGTCAGCAATTCTGAATGTATATTTCACGTTCGCGACAGTCTTTTTGTAAAGCTAAAATCTCATAGCGATTTATCCGAAATGTTCAAATGTACATTTGTTCTGTAGTTGTCGTAATCGAGACTTCGAGTCAATCATCCCCCATCAGCCCGCCCGATACCGTGAAAGTCACAACGAAGTTTTCCTCGATTTCGAAGCATTCCTCCTCAGTACCATGAAGGAGCGTTCCACCTTATGGATTCACTCACAAATCAAGGCTTGCATGGAAGCCGTGGATTGTCAGCCGGATTTTTGTCTGGATTTATTCGATCCTGCAGGTCATGGCCGCAGAAAGCGGCGGGAGACTGCTGATATTGTGGAAATCGCCGATAGTCCTCCTGAGGATGCTGTGCAGCGCTTCAACGCTACGCACTTCAAGAAAATCAACGGTAACTTGGAGTATACAGTTTTGATGCCTAGAGAGTTTTTCGACAAAGCCTCGGCGATCGAAAGCAGCTGTAGCACTTTCTTGGTAAGTTAGGTGAAAAATTAATTAGGGAGATTTTTATAGTTTTTTTTGCAGGCTATTGCAGCCGTTTTGGGGTGTTTGCTTTTTATGGCGGCGTTCCTCATGTGCTGGCTGGCCTCAAGACTGCATTCAGCGCTTCTTACTGCGGGAAACTCCGGCAAACACGTGGATGACTTGACGCGCCGTTATAACGAAAGTTGTTATACCGGAAGGGCGACCACCCAATAAGTCAACAATTTCAGTTTCATGTACCTTATTGCCTTATTTATTTATTTATTTGATAGAAAGCTTAGGAGTAGGAACACGTTGTACATAATAAATCGAGTGTGTAGGGAAATAATTCTTGGAAATGGATAAGGAGCAATAAGCAATTTTACAAAAAGCGATTTGTAAAGTTTCTTCGGTTCCTACGTTTTCGGAGGCTTTTGGAGCACTTTTTTTAGGCCAAAATACCTTAAAGGAAAAGTTTGACAATTTTTAACTAGGGACTACATAGACATGAAATAATCTGTGTTTGTAGTTCTCCATTAATTTGTCTAACGATAGTTTTTGCCTGTTTTGAAAGGTTCCGTTTTCGAGGGCTTTGGGAGCACCGTTTTAGGCTAAGGTACCTTTAAGAAAGAGTCTGATAATACATAATTAGAAACTACATAGAAATAAAAGAATCTTCTGTTTTATTTAATTAAATTTGGCGGATGCGCCAGCATGTATAACCCGAACACTTTCTTAGCGATCTGATGAAGGACAATTACTGGATACTCTTATGTGACGAGAGTGGATTGCGGTTCGCTATGTTTATTTGGATTAATAATAATACCTACGTATTTACAGATGAAAGTGATGTGATCTACTAAACTGCTGCTACTCTACCGCGTAGAAAAACAAGATATAAAACAAGTCTTTGATCCAACGAGATGCAGCAAAATTAGAAAAGAAAAAAACAACCTACAAATTACGTCATTATTTCACACTAAATCAACAGAAATCAACTTAAAATAACAACAATTAGAAGCGCACTTTCTTTTCTGTAACAGTCACACTAGTGGCCACCCCGTTATCATCTACCGTCTCTGAATCGCATTCTGCTACCAATTGCTTCAATCTGGCTACTCTGCGCTCCCTGAAATAATGGAATAAGCGCAATATAGAGTGCGCTTTTGACTAATAAACTAATATAGTAGACTAAAATAAAATGGTTGATTACCGCATGGCCTGCTTTTCTTGCATAGCTGCCATCTCCTCGTCGATGTCTTCGATTTTAGCACGAGATTGCCGGGCGCGAATGGCCGCTGAACTTACTGCCGAATCTTCTGATGAGTCTTTAACGGCCCTTGCAGTCCATTTGGTCAAGTTGTCTGAGTCAGCGTCGTATGAGGACTACAGAGAATCATAATATTCAAAAATAATATTGTTACGTAATGTAAACTCATCTCATCTCGTACCTTCACTGCCTTTCTTTGATAGGAATAGTCCTTCTCTATTGCTCTCTTGCTGGCCGAATTCTCATTGATTCCCACACTGTCCAAGATCTTCTCTGAGCGATCTAAAAGTCTTTGCGTCCTCAGATTTCCAGATGTATTCTCCAAATCTACGTCATCCATGTAAGACACCTTTTTCGATGCTCTGATTCTCTGCAGTGTTAGCGCGGTCTGTGATATTTTTATACATGAGCTCAAAAGATTAAGCATAGTTTATAGACTAACTTCATCATTAACTCCGTCCTCAGCGTCATAATCGATCCCCCTCCTCAATCTGCCTCCCTTAGAATCAAAGGCATTGGCTTCTCTGATACGGCTGCTGGCCCTTCTTCTGGAATCCTCAATATCCTCATCTGCAAAAGCCCTAATTTCCCGTTGTTTTACTTAAGGATACGCAGGCGTTTCGGTAAAAGTGTTTACCTGGCGTGTCGTTCTGCTACATCGAGAGCGGAGGAGTGTCTAAGAGGTGAAAGGGTACGGCCATAGTATTTACGGTCCAAGTTGTCCAAAGTGGACTTGTAGTAGCTCTCTCCTATGTTATAGTTGGAGTCGTAAATACGCGTGCGTGGACGACTGAGGATGGTTCTGTTGCTCGACATTGTATACCTCTCTGAAATTAGTGTAATGCCACTAAAAATTTTCATACGCCATATTGTCAAGAAAGTATACACGGCGCATTCACCAAATTTAAAAAACACACGAAAATTGGCATAATTAAAACCAGATCAACAATGCTGGTATAAATAGCTTGTCAAAATATTGGAAATTTGCCAGAAACGGCCTTTCGTTGAGTAATTAAACAACAGGAGAAAATGCGTGTAGATACTGAAGCAAACACCTAATTAAAAGCCATCAGCAGAAACTCTGGATATGCCCCAAGTTTATTTTCTTTCGGCCCTCCGGGAACTCGATTAAGATTTTTTATAAATAAAAGCGTCGGCTATTTTCAGAAGAATGTCTGATTTTCCAGTTTTGATTACATTGACTGTTAACAGACCGGAATACTTTATTAGCTGAATTACATAACGATCGTAAATGAGAACTTCATCGGGAACACAATGCAAATCTTAGATGTTAATTCAATCCTGAACCTGATCAGGCATGTCGCTTTAAAAATAGATATAGGCCAGTAGTAGCCGAAAGGTTATTTTAAAATACAGCTTTGTCTCAATGTTTTTTGCCGGAAATATGTAGGTCGAGGCAGGTATAAAAACTTCGTAAAAAGCTGAAAAAATTCAGCAAAAATATCTCCCTAAAATATAAAAAACACACATCGAGACCTTCCTGTTGCCCTTAAACATGCAAATACCTGCAGTAAAATTGAATATTATGTTTTACTGAGACTGCTTATAAAGGTGCGCTCACGGGACCCAAATTTGAGCGGCTCTCAGACGTATAACTACAGGTACTTACTTTGATTGCCGGATAATTTCACCCTTAATAACGACAAAAAAAGAAAATAATATTACTTTTCAACCGCGACACTGGCTCGAAAGAATCTCAAAATAAGTTGGACGTGAATTGGAAAATATCCCCGCCCGATTTTCAGCCAGCTCCCACTCGTGCTGTAGGCTAAATTACGGCTTTGGAAGGACAAAAATCCGGGCGCTGCGAAAAACCGAAAAGTTATTTCCAGAGAAAGAGCTATAGAGTGAACCCCATAACTTTTGCCGCGCGAATATGCCATTTTGACCCATTGCAAATCTTATTTTTGAATCCCTGTTTAACATTTCTTTAATAAAAATTGACCTCAGTTCGATTCAATTCATGTTTTATTACCTGAAACAAACATTATTTCCAAGAACAACTTTGCATGTTTAAAGTTATTTAAGTAAAGTCGGTTACCAACCCAATAATCCAGACAAAGCAATCGATTAAGAAGCACGTTGTTAATAGATCAATTTCCGAAACTTAATACACTGCTAGAAATAGAATATAAACGAAAAATGCAAATAAAACCAATTCTTTACATTAAATACAGATTAGTCTACTTTACCGAATGGCAACATTACAAGCGTCTGATATTTGTGATTTATATTCGGCAACTATGCTTTTAGATTAATAGTCTCTTTCTTTCAAATTTTAGACGCATTATTTCTACCTTACTTCATAGCGCTCATAAAAAAGACACAAAAAATAGAGCTCACACCGCACCCAGTAAATTTTTGTTTCTCTTAGCGTCAATTTTTATAAGCTAGAAAAAGATAGCTATGTCTCACCTTACATATTTGACAGTATAATATAACTAACTTCTATAGAAAAGAAGGTTAGGACAGATTATCAATGAAAACTTTGCAAAACTAAGCTAAAAAAATGAATTTCCTAACGAAGAAAGCCTCAAACTTGCGTCGCTTAGTATTCCTTACCATCTCAGCCACTCCCAGAAGCCCTGATCCCACCCAAGTGCTATTGCTAAGGCGTTTTAGCAGCAATAAATCGATTCCTAGAAAAACTTTAAAGGGCGTTTTGAAACTGGGTCTTGCAGGGGTCACAGTGGGAGCTCTGGTAGGTACCGGCTACTCGATTCATCACAGAAACAACCCTAAGGATCACATGTCTAATGAGAAATCTTTCATTGAGCCTTTGAGCAATATACCCGAAATTAAACCTAGTCGAAAGGTAAGGATTTTCACAATGAAACCGCCTTCAAACAAACCACTGCTCTAGGTTCGATATGCTAATGATGATAGCAAGCTGAGATTGATCTTATTCCAATACCAAACTTGTCCATTTTGTTGCAAAGTCAGGGCTTTTCTGGACTACTATGGAATTTCATATGATGTAGTTGAAGTAGACCCAGTGTTGAGACAATCTATTAAGTGGTCTGAATATAAGAAAGTGCCTATATTAGTCGCCAAGACTGAGCAAGGCTATCAGGTGCCCATATTTAATTTACACTTATAATCTTGCTCTGATTAAAGATTTTTTTCAGCCTTTAAATGACAGTACAATGATAATTTCAGCTATAGCCTCATACTTAAAGGACACAAACAAGTCTTTACCAGATATAGTTAGATGTTTTCCATTTATATCCTTTTTTGATGAGGATGGAACGAAGAAGAAAGAGATTATGAACAAATATTTTCTTATGCTAACCAGTCAACAGTTTAAAAGTGAAAATGAGCAGCAATTAAGGTGAGTTTGAAAATGGCCTTTGGGTGGTTATATGTGGAGTCTTCTCAGTGAGGAAAGAGAGTGGCGTAAATGGGCAGATAATGTGTTGGTTCACACCCTTTCACCAAATGTCTATAGAACCCGAGAAGAAGCTTTTCAGGCCTTCAACTGGTTTTCTGATGTTGGAGAGTGGGACAGGAACTTTCCTCCCTGGGAAAGAAACCTTATAATCTATGTAGGGGCTTCTGCAATGTACTTAATCAGCAAACGTTTAAAGAAGAGACATCAGTTGAAACAAGACGTTCGACAAAGTCTCTATGATGAGTGCTCTAAATGGGTAAAAATTTCTCAGCTATAAAGCCAAAAAAATAGAGTTTTGCTAATTTAATCTTTGAGCAGGTAAGAGAAGTAAATAGGAAAGGAACTGAGTTCCACGGAGGAAATAAACCTAATTTGGCGGATTTATCCGTTTTCGGAGTATTAAATAGTATAGAAGGTTGTATAGCATTCAAGGATTTGTTGAACAGTACAAAAATTGGAAAATGGTATTTTTTAATGAAGGAGGCAGTGGCACAACATGAGGGTGTCAAGTATCTGTAGGCTTTTTTTAAATAGATATAATATTGTAAAAATATATTGATTTAGGTTTAATTTTAAATTGTATTGAATGCCAATAAATAAACGTTGAAATGTATACATATTTTTTTATAATAAATGTTTGTGTCTCTAGTATGAGTCGGACGTTAAATGACGGTTTTCTTTTTACCTCATTTTACGTGAGTGAAGAAAAAGCAATAATTATTTATCAAGGGCTGCCATAAAAAAATATTGTAATAATATTTGTCACAGAAAGCAGCCAAAGCTTATGTAATGTTCTTTGTTAATAAATCTCAGAACGTAATTTTTATCCACGATATCGTCGAGATTTCTAATTATTAAATTTAATGCGCTTCAAATCTTAACTAAAAGTTCTTTGTCAAACTTCACACTGAATAAAAACAAATAAACTTATTACTCGGTTTGGGTCTCATTCGCATGAAAAGATGTTCATCATATTAATAATTTAATTTATCACCCAAAACATATACAACGGCTTAACCTATGTAGCAACAACGAATAAATTACTAAATAATTTAATTAAATCTAGTATCGCTGGGTCACTTGTCGGATCCAATCCAAGTAATGGGCAACCCTGACGTAAACCCCTGGCACTCCCACTTGACCGCAGCCGATTCCCCAACTGACCACCCCGACCAGTTGCCACGTACCACCCCTCTCACATACCATTGGGCCACCGCCGTCGCCCTTGCAGGCGTCTTTTCCCTCCTCCCCACCTGCGCAGATGAATCCCGGATGCAATTTGAACTCGTAACCCAATCTAGTGTTTTGCAGTTGTCCTTGGCATTGTCCAAAACTCACTACTGGCACATCCACTTCTTTTAGAATGTTCTGGTACTTGCCAAAATCGCCGAAAGCGTCTTTGCCCCATCCGGTAGTCCAGCAGCGAGCACCAGTATAATCGTCCTATAAATAACTAAATTGACAAAAATATCTGGATAAATTGGTAGAACAATTACCTGAGGGTGTGGAAGGCATGCAGGAGAAATATGAGGATGTTTAGTCCAATCAACTGGCGTATTCATACGCAGAATTGCTATGTCATTAGCTAAAGTCCCAGCATAAAACTCGGGGTGGACTGTGAGGGTTGCAATGTCTCGCTCAATGTAAGGATAGAACTCCACATCATGATTTACGTCCCATTCCCCCAAACGCACTCGTAGATCATAATTTGTGTATTGTTTGACGCAGTGGGCTGCAGTGATGATGTGTAAGGGGTCAATGAGGGTTCCCCCGCACACATAAACGCTCTCCTTGGGGTCCTTTTTAAGAATCGCCACTTGCCATGGATACTCGCCGAACTCGGAATCACCATCCACATAAACCGGATTCTTGATTCTTCCATTAATCCCTTGGGAGTGTCTCGTACCACATGTGTTCCTATTCACTGCAGGGATTGACGTTTGAGGGCGAGGACCCCTTTTACAGCACACGTGTCTAGGGCCGCATGTTTGAGACCTGCCAGGTTGGTAATAGGCTTGGCGCTGAAATAATATGCCCATTAAACTGGATATGCAGAATGTAATGAGTCGAAAGAACCTTAGTCACGTCACGTTTGCGTCTGCTGGAGGGGAAGGCGATTTTCCCGCCCCTCTCCCCCGTAAAGCCTAAACTTTTACCCCCACGCGAATATTGATGACCATTATTAATGCTGTTCAAATCTAGGCCGTACCCAGCTCCTTGCTGATACTGGGCCAGCCGGTTTGACTCGGGGGTGTCCGAGAAGTTACTGTGAGACCTGCTCGAAAATAATGCCCCATGGTCATGATGGCCCCTTCCGTAATTTAAGGGGTCATCGAAGTATCCCCCAATTGAGGGTTGGTCAGGGTGGAAATCTATCTCAGGTACTGACGAGGCGTAATGCGGAGGGAAATTTTCATAAGGGAGATGAGAACTGTGATAGATTTCAGGATGATGAGGATACTCTGCTGGGGGATAATTATGGAAGATTTCAGGATGATGATGATGATGATGAGGAGGACGATTAATTTCGTCTCCGTGATGATGAGGAAGGAACTCTTCTGGATGTTCCCTATACGGTCCTTCATACTCATGAGGATGAGGGTGGTGCACGTGATAGTGTTTGTGCTTGTTAAAAACTACTCCTTTCTTGTACGAAATCAGGTCTTCGAATTTATGTACTAAATAGCTGTTAGGGGTGAAATGCAAGTTGACAAAGGGCTTAATCACTTTATTCCCGTAGTCGTCTTTGCTGAATTGCACCGACAACAGTGGGTTAACAGACACTAAACCCAGATTAACACCAGTGGCGTCAACGGTTCCGTGGTGGGGGTAAACGCCGTGGGGGGAGAAAGGGTACCCACCGCCTCCCTGATAGGGCAGCCCGAATGATATACCAATTGTAGGCTTCAGTTTCTTCATTATATTATCGTATTGGCTCTGGTATTGGCGCTGCAAAAAACACAGCTCTATAGTTACTTTTAGTGGTGGTGTCATCAAAGGCCCTTTTAGTTAATTTTGGTTAAATCGGCTGTTCCAGAGGCAGTGGGTGGGGGAAGGGGTAGTTTTACCGTAGGTTTAATCTATATATGGTGCGCTAAAAGACGGACGCACGCGGATTTATTTCTCATGAAATTTAAATTTCTTCTGTTACTTTGCTCATTCTGTATATGTGCATACCGTTTTATGTACATCTCGATTTTTCAGTTTATTAAGCAGTTAGTGACGTTAGCAACAGCAAAACTCACCCCTTGAATAGTGTGATCCCCGCTATCCTCGGTGGTCTCCTTCTCCTCCACCGGAGCCTCTCTCTTCGAAATCTTCCTCCCTTCTTTTACCTCTTCCTCCTCCACTGAAGTCAAGTTGTAAAGACTTGCAGTGTCTTTCGGAACACGCACCTGAACAGTAGTATTTCAGTTATTAGTTCAGCTGAAGATTCTTACAAACTTACCACAGTCATGGTACCGTTCCCATCAGTGATCACCCTGGTTTCCTCTTTGCCCTCTCCGTCAGCCTGAATGTCGCTCTTCAAATTCCTGGGATCTATTGCCAGGAACAAATCATCTTTTCTCCCTATTACCTCATGGGTGGGACACTGGTCGTAAGGCACACAAACGCAATCGTAGCTCTCAGCTCTTGCAGACTCAACCCCCTGGTACTTATCAGCGTAACTAGACCCCAAGTAGTTACCGTTAATGACATCCACATTCAACTCCTTCTTGTACAATCCGTTGTTAGAGCCGTAATAGCCCCCAAAGTTGTTATTATTAGTCAAGGCGAAGTTCGATGAGGATGAACCGAAGGATCCTAGACCCGTTGGAGAAGCAGATCCAAAGCTGGATCCGAAAGTTTGGGGACCGAAATTCTCACTTCCAGGCTTATTACTGAAGGTTTGGTAGTTAGCCACAGTTTGTCCTCCATATGAAGCGGTGTTGAGACCGCTGACTGAAGTCAACGGCAGACTTCCAGTTCCTACTGGAATAAATCCGTTGGTGCTGAGGCCTTGTTCGAGGGTGGACACTGCAGCAGCAGCTACTACTGGGGTTGACTGATGTGCCGTTCCGTCGGCATTGTGATGGAAGTGATGATGCACGTGTTCCACTTTGTTAGCGCTAGCTGCAGTGGCCGAGGCCAGCCCCCCCTGAGCATTAACCGTGATCTCAACCCTCTTGTCCTTGCCATTGTGATGGGCTGTTGGGCCGACACTTTCGAATTGGTATGGGGCGTCGACGGTGGGCTTATTGTAGTGGTTTAGGAAGTCAATACTAGGGGGCTTGTCTAGAAACTCTCCCTCTGCCAAAATTTCTCCGCCAGCTAAGCCAAACGGTGGGGGCGGTTTATTGACTGGTCCTCCAGCAAAGTATGGGGGTTTACTACTTAAGGTGTTGGATCCAAAACTCGAGCCATAGCCTCGCCTTGGGGGCTTATTGTGGGCAAAACTGGGATATTTGCCGTGGTGCTGAGAGGGAGGAGGGATGAATTTTCCGGGGGGTATTGATGAGATCGGCTTGGCCGGTCCATAGCCTCCTCTAACTCCTTTGACTGGTATTGTAGGTATAGGTCTCCCTACTGGGTTAATTGCTACTGGCTGGGCGTAGATCAGCTCCTCTGGCCCGATGTAGGGGCGTTTTCCCTCGATTTCTTCCTCACACTATTGTGGTTCATTAGGATTAAAAAGGTAATGATAAGAAAAGCGTGGGTTCCTCACCTGCATCAGTCCCAAGTAGCACAAGCGATCCTTGATGATATTTCTGGCCTCGCCGTCATCCCCCTTCTGCAGGGCTTCCTGTACGTTAGGATCGCTGTAGACTTCGTCGTATCCTTGCAACGCCCTGCCCTGCCTCTGGGACACTAAAATTTCATCAACCACTTTTTCGACGTCCGTGGCATTTTGCTGGGGATTCGTCTCACTGGCGCTTGCTTGCAGATCCGCAATAGGGCTTCCCTGGTGGACATCGGGGGTTTCTTGTTTCCACGTCCACCCATTGTCCTGGGCCCGCACGCTGAGGGCCAGCAAAAGCAGCCAAGAGGCTCGCATCAGTCGCATTTTACTGCAAGAATCAGTGATTGTATTGAAATTTCTGGTTGAAAGAAAAGGAAAGTGCAAACTTTCTTCGCTGCGGCTTCTGCTGATGAGAGATAAAGGTAAATGATTTTCTGTATTTAATTGTTGTCGGTTTAACAATGACAATGGTTCGTGAAGAAGTGAAATGTTTCACGGTTCTTGACGGAAAATAAAGGTAATTTATTAGGAGAAATTCAGATCAGCCCCCGCGTTTTACCCAATTTTGAGCGTTTGACCGAAAAGTGGCACAAGAACCTTTATGATAAACAGCTTTTACTTTCTTTGGCACGGAACACTTTCTTATTCTGTTTATTTTCGCGTTGGTGATGTCACCGGTGATTGGTAATGTTGCAGCAGCAACACATTATTGTGAAAAAGTAAGACAAAAGTTTTTCATTTGGCGCTTCCATCAAGTAGTCTTTCGTCCGGTACTTCCACTAAACTGTGGTCTTACGGCGACCTAAACTCACCACTTTCTTATCACCTCGGCACTACTGCAAAAAATCGCCACAGATCGGAAGGAACTCTCGAAATTTCACTCTCTATATCGCTCTTATATTGCACCCCCCACTGGAACCCAAAATTCACTTTCTACACGCGCCGAAAAAACTCTTGACAAGAACATCATTAATGGCTGCCTTCACCCCCCCATTACCAGGGTGAAATCTCCGCATTAGCACCTACCTTTTCAATGCACTTCTTCTGCAACTACACACGTCGTCAAGTAGTACCGACAGTCGACTGAATACTCCCCAAGGCGGACGGTACTTTATATAATAATTAAGCCACTGCAATAAGGCTCCTGAAGAGGGGACCCTTGCAGTTCTTCAGCCGGACTTTTGGGAATTGGTGCGTACAATACGGATCTCAGTTATGCAATTATTCTGGGATTTCTGAATGAACGTAGTGTTGAACTCTGCGTTAAGCTGCCGCAGAAGAGCTTCCATGGACTTCCTTGTCAAGGCCATTTAGTTTAACAGTCGAGACGCTCCTGCAGAATAAGAAATTATTTCTCTGAATCTTTCGAAAATGTGGGTCAAAGACGCTCTGTTTGCAATAGGTTTTTCGCAGTTGCACAATAAACATAACCTAATGGTGCGTTTTGCTTTACCTTTGACTATATGTTGCATTTAAAACGCGATTTATCCCAATTTTCTTCTGGAGACATACCGAAACTTACGCAAAATGTTCGAATGCGATGTATCTTTGGTTGTCTATCCAGGAGTCTGGCCCCTGACGCCAATTTTTGATTAAAAAGCTATATTATAGCAACAATAAGCATGAATTAATGGTGTATTTTATTCCACCTTTCACTGCATGGAAAAGCAAAATTGTAAAATTTTAATGATTTAAATTTCTTGAAATATTTAAATGTTTTTACTAAATATTCAAATCTTGCACATTCCTAGTTGCCTATCGCTAAGCTTAACCGCTAGCGCTCTCCGTGAGCTTTACCGCAGGCTCGGATTTTAAGCTGGGAACTTGTCACATTGACGAACAGTCGTGATTGTGGATTCAATTAGTGTGGGTTAATTCATCGACCAAACTTCTCGCAGCTTCCATTACGCCATCATGGACGCGCAACAGCGGCACTTTGAATCCAAATTAGCGTCATGCAAATATGGGAAAACGCTAGCTAATATTAAGGAGATCATGGGGCAATAATTATTCCAATTTCTCTTTTATAATCGTTTAATCCGCCAACATAATTTGTGACTAAGCAGCCTCCTGGCAATTTCTTCTTCGTTCAAATGGAGGCTAGAAGGCCAAAGACATTGACTTATTTTTGCACCCACGCCGTACTCAAGCCAAAGGGAATATTCCGATATTCCTCATCGATTTAGTATGTGTATGATCGTGAAATAGCGCTTAATATGTAAAGGCTGTTGCGCTGGACTCACCTTTGCATTGCCCGAGGCAATCAGGGAATTCCGACTTATGTAAGTCGTTACGTAACGCTGCGATCGCGTGGGCCGCTCAACTTTCTATTGCTGTGACCCTCACGCGGACAGAGAGGAACGACCCATTTTTCTCCAAGACCTTTGTGAGAAAATAGCGTAGATGCACATATTTACGAGTTCATTGCCGGATCCGGGAGAAAGCGGTCGAAATTTAAAACGGCCGGTCGCCGGAGCGATTATGTATGTGATGCGTTCTTTGTTGTCAGCAATGGCCAATTTGGCGTGTCCGTTTCAAGGCAAAAAAATGCACGTTATTAAATTTAAATAACCAGCAATGTTTATTCTTCATATCGGTTACTTTATTACACTGATTTAAAGATATAATAAAGAGATAAAGAGGAAGGTAAAAAACAAACTGTAACGCGCTTTTTATCTTTAAAGGAAGATCTCAGGGCATGTCTGCAAACTACGTGAGTAACAGCTGATTCTGCTCGTGTTCTGTACACAGTTCTCGCTTCAGGGGGCGACTTATAACCGATCATGACGTTTTGTAGTATCACTCTCGATTATCGGTATTAATGACGCAAAACGTCATCGAAACCACACAAGTCAAGTAGTCGTTCACGAACTCGCGAAGAGCGTATTTGTTGACGTAGGACTTGCCCTTCCGCGGGAAAAAATGGGGAAATGTTAGTATTTCCTTTGAATGTGGCGAACGAAGTGCCCCCCCTCCCTGATTAAGAACTCTCAATAAACCACTGAAGGCGGAAGTAGGGGTAGAATAATTCTCCAAAATGTTCCATTGGAGAAGGACGCTTTGGGGCAGTCCGTCTGCAATGGACGGGGGTAGAGGGCACAGGTTTGTTACTATGCACATAATCATAAGACCATCCTATAATTATAATAGTTAAAATATAATAGTTGCATGGAAGGGGCCAGATGAAATTGCTATTGTGGGATATCTAAGCCTGCGCCCCTCCAATTACTGGAATCACATTTAAAAATTTGAAAACATTAACACTTACATCGTACATTATGGACTATAATAGAATATTCTGGAAATATCATTTTCAAATGGAGTAATTATTCGTATTTAGTACTTCGATTTGTCTCTTACAGAAACGCTCAAAAAACTTTTTACATCCAATAATATCACCCCGGACGGCCGAGCACCCCCAGTCACCCGTGCCGCATCGGGGTCTCACGTAAGCTTAAATTATCTTCTATTATGTATAAATTATAATAGTTTCAATAGTTATAGTTAGACAGATCTCCTGAAAGTTAGCGACGAAGAATGGGGCCCACGGAAGCTCCACCCCTATAGTGTTATAAATTAGAATTGTTTCGGCTAGAGTCTTGGGGAAATAGAGCTCTGCAATGCTGGTTGTATATCACGAGTCCAACATCCTCACTTGTTTCTGTGCAGTAAGAAAACGGCGCCTGTGCTATTCGATTGCGGCACGAAGTTCCGGCTCAAAGACTAGTCGAACGCTAAGCGTCTTTCACCCCTTATTAGCATACTTAAAAAGCACCGTTTTGGCCATAAAGCAAGGACCTGCCCTCAGACCCTCTCTTCACATCGTTCCTTTTTTTGGCTCGCAAAAATATACATAAAACTTGTTACAGCGTTTTGCTGTCAAAAATGTCAAATTATGGTTTCAAGCTGCTGAAAATCGAGTTTATTTTTTAGCTACATTTAGAGCTAGGAGTTGAACTACGAAGCAGTCCTAAAACAGCTGCTGAATAAAATTTCGGGTTGAATATGTCCCTCGTGGTTTTGGGAGCCCTAATGAAATTAACGTTACTCATTGCGGGCTTCGCTGTATTGTTAATTGCATACCCTCGTCCACAGAGATGCATTGAAGAGGAATTCGGGCAGTTTTGGTTTTCGATAAGTAACCAGAGAGGGTCCACGGCAGTTCAGTTTCTGACTAATTTGAAGCACCGAGCTTTCGTCTTTCAGGCAGAAGCTCATCGCAATCGAAAACTAAAGACTAAAGACTCCTGAGTGCTTGAAACGCACTCAATTTAACATCACCTCCGCTCGTTTCTCCCCAAGACCAAGCGAAAGTCCGAGGTCATCCAGCTGACCCCCCAGAAGCACCACCAAAACTGCTCTCCATCACTACACAAGAGTCCAGTTTAGTCCGAGTTGGCTTGAACCACACACACACACACGAAAGGGGGCAAACTCTTAACAATTCTATTGTAATCAATTCAGGACGCGAGTAGAGAGGAAATGGGAGCAAAACAACCAAACTTTCACGCACTGGACCTACTGGGCCTGAGGGTCGCACTGCAGTAGCCGCACAATCGAAGGATCGCTTTTGGCCCCTTCGATAAATTCTTCCAGGCTCAGCTTGCCGTCCTTGTTCTTGTCCATCTGCCTGAAGATCTTGTCGGTGCGCTTCTCGGGAGTGCTCTCGTCTTCAGGCATCTTCATCACCGTCCCAACCATTTTGTAGATAGCCTGCATGGGGCTTTTCTGTGAGTGTCATTTATTGAGGTTTAGTGAGGACGTACCGTAACGATTTCTAACATTTCTTGTCTAGATATATAGCCGTTTCCGTCTAAGTCATACATGGAAAAGGCCCATTTAAGCTTCTGCTCCAACTTGCCTCGGGAGGTAACCGAAAGGGCGCAGAGGAACTCCCGAAAGTCTATAGTCCCGTCTCCATTGGCGTCAAACGTCCTAAGGAGGTTTTAAGGTTATCTTGTCCTGTTTTGCGTATTAAATGCCTACCTAAATACGTGTTCCGCGAATTTGCTCGCGTCTCCGTATGGGAAGAAATTTCCATAAATTTTCTTAAACTCGTCGACGGACAGATGCCCACTAGGGCAGTCCTTCAAGAAGCCTTTGTACCACTCCTGGATTTCCGCGTCTGCAAACGAACCCCAATTAACCAAAAGAAAACAACCCTCGCAGCAATCGCTTACCCGAAAATTCAGTGTTTTGTTTCAGATCCTCCAACACTTCTGGCTTCAACTTGCTGTTCTGCTTCCCCATGACTAGACTAGGTTCGGTCTCACTCACTCACTCTCACCAGCTAACGCCGCCTATGCATTTTAGTTGATCGGGCCTAGGGCTGCTATGATCAAGCTAAATTTTGGAGAAACTTTATGGGGTACACAAACAAACTCCTGGTCCAAATATTTGACATTTTTAATTACCATCATAATGTTAATTATTATTGATAAAAATGTTTGAGGGGTTCATTAATTGTATTACTCATGAGAAAGTACCGTCAAATAGAGCTTGAAGAAAGAGAGAGATAGAGAGAGAGATAGAGAGAAAGAGAGAGAGAGAGATAATTAAGGGACGTTTTACATCTAGTAGATGATTACTTCTATTACAATCCATCCTTGTCTCTTTGCTGTTTACAGCTATAAAAGTTTATACAAATAAGTGCCCACTATAGCAGACTGAACTGAAGGGTCCTCAGATATGCACGACTGCAGGCGTTTCATGGCTGGGGCCCCTGGGCGGCCGCAGCGGCAACCAAAGCCCGTATTTACACTCTAAGTCATAACGCAATATACAAGGTGTCCAGCTAACATGTCTTACTGGGTATAAAAAATTGACTTTTTTGGTGCACGAGTATATAGAGAACCTATTTTATCGCTACAGTCAATGCTCGTTATATACAAAACAAGAGGCTATTGCTAATAATAAACACCTCGTGTCCTTCGATAACATACATAATCCTGCCATTGCACTTTGTACAGAACACGTAGGTAGAGACACATATTATTACTTCTTTAGCATTCTATCATTAGTCCTAATACAGCATTAGAGAGTGATGCGTGAGTAGAAAAATACTTAAACAATATCACTATAGTAAAATCGGGTGGTGTATAATGATGTGCCTTAGCCACACAGCGGGGTTTCCCTTTTAGTGCAAGTAAAAATTGGTTCCTTCAGATTGTGTCTCAAGAGATAATGAGGCGCTTTTGAGGGATGCTGCTCAACAGCCCTCAAAATCCCCGTCGATTGGCATAAGCTTTTAACTAAAACATCTAACGAGATCAGACAACCAGTCATACATACGTGTTTCAACGTCGCGCGCACCAAAAACAACAAAAGCGGCCTCGAACGTCAAAAAACAATTGAATAATCAAGAGCCCTTTTAGTTAGTTTTTGGATTACTTTAAGACGAGTATTCCGCGACTTTACAACGGTTTTAACTCGTTTTAGTGTGGCAGTTTCCACGTGAAATCGCGGGAAAAGGAAAGAAGAACGTCCAGCGGTGTCCGGACGGAACTCACACACACCGGCGATAAGCGGGAATTAACTGAATTGGCATTGTGATGGAGAGGCCTTTCGTGCCGGTAAGTTTAGCATGCTCGGCATCGATTAAAAAACCTCTATTTCCTTGCACTTGCTTGCTTTACGTGCAAAACGTTAAATAAAGTCCGCTTTATCGCCCACTATCGCCTTGGAAACCGGCGTTTGCAACAGCCCCGGCCACAAATGAACGCTTCATACCAATAAAAATGAAACCATCTCTTTGTGCTCCTGAGAGGATTGAGGAAGGTCGGCGAGCACGCCCGGGCGTTATCATCCAAGTAATGGTAATTATTAAGGAAAATAAATCGCGTAATTTAGAAAACCGCGAAGTTTCATGGAACGTAAAATCGCTTTTTTCTTGAGGGTTGCTACACCGGAGGGGGCAGCTGCGAAACTCTCTGTTAGGCACTTAACCTCAGAGATGGCGCCAGGAGCACTTGACGGACACACGCCTGCTATGATAATTTGTAGTCTTGACTTATGCATTTTTACGCTTCGTGTAAACAAAATTTTGCGTTGAGCTAAATCCGCCCTATATACCCCAAGAAAAAGCGGGAACTGTGAAGGGTTAAAAATCGGGTTTTGACGCTTTAACCCTAATTTAATGAAGCGTGTATAACCCGTGTTTATGCCCCCGTAAGTGCACCCTAATTAATCGATTAGCCGGGGCTATAATAGCGGCGAAATATAATATTTTCCACGCGGCACAAAGAAGTCCTCCTATCGGCGTAAGCCTCTTTCTCAGACCTTGCCAGCTAAAGGTAAAAGGTCGAGAGGGACAATTTGTGCCCTTATTGTTGAATCGCAATTTCTCCTCAGTGTGCTCAAGAAAAAGGGTCTGAAAAAGGGTATAAATGCTGCGATCATGGGACAAACATTCGATATAAAGGAAGTAAATGCCTCAATAGAGTTAATGAGATCAGAAAGAAGATATGTTCATTGTGCCTTTTCGCGTGTTAGTAGGTACAATAAGGGGGAATCACTACAGTAAATATTGGTAATTTGTAACATTGATATGGACACAGTAATAGTAATATAATACTTTCTCAATGCGTCTCCGTCACTTGCGAAAAAGTTTATAAATACATCGATATAATGTCATGTAAAGTAGGACAAAAAGTCTTTTAATTCTCAGCATACATACGATTGTACCGGTTACAAACTGAGGGGAATCGGACCCTGCTTAAACCATGTTTTAAAGCCTCATTTACAGGCCATTTGGGAGGGAGGGGGTAGTGTGCATGATTTTGAGTCGATGGCAAAAGTAAAATCGCCCACCGACGCACGCCCATCGCTTTAAATACGTCCCTGATACGGAAGGGCCCTTAAGGGGCGAGCATTTTAGACAGCTCCTCGTCCTGCAAACAGCCCTTAAGGAACTCCTCTTGGGTCAGCTGACCATCGTTGTTTTCGTCCATCTTCGCAAAGATGTTTTTCGCCCTTTCCTCCGCCGAATCCGCCGGTCGATTGGACGAACACGCACCCAACATATCGTAGATTGCCTGCAGATGAAGTAAAAAAAGAGGGACTTGTTGAGTTTGCGGGTATTATTTGCCGTTTTTTTTTGGGCGAGACCACCGCTATTTCAAGGGGGTAAGCGGACATGCCAAGATCGATAATCCCACCCCGCCAGTGAATATTAATCTAATACATCAAAAAGACCCTTGTCCAACCGGAACAATGATCCCGACTTGGGGTGGTGACCTTTTGCTCGGTCGTGCGCGTCTAAATTTGCGACTTACTTGGACAATTTTGGTCATTTCTTGAATGTCGATGACGCCGTTGCCGTCTACGTCATACATCCTGAAGGCCCACTTCAATTTTTCCTCGGGCGTGCCGCTTGACGTGACGTCAATGGCAAGGAGGAATTCCTGAAAGAGCATTCGGTTTGTCGAACAATCAGGACTCTTAACTCGTGCGTATTGTTAACCGTAAATCTCCCCTATCGGGGGCAACAAAATTACCTTCCATGTCCCATATTATAAATTGCAATTTTACAAGGCGTCAGCGATTTATCTTTCCGGCCAGACATCGATTCAAGTCGCCGCCATTCCGAAGTTTTCCTCTTTCTCCACCAGTCAACATCCAAGTGAATAAATTATTTATGACGTTTTTGTCGGCAGCCCCCGGATCGATCCGAGGAAACAGTTTTTTTTTTGTAACAACGTCCGCTCTTTATTTCACTTACTTTAAAGTCGATATAGCCGTTCTTGTCCATGTCGAATGTCCTGAACACGTGATCGCAGAACTCCTCGGCATTGCCACTGGGGAAGAACATTTTGTACATGTCTACGAATTTGGCGGGCGTCAGCCGACCATTAGGGCAGTCTTGCTGCAAAAGGAGAAAACGATTTAAATATTCTGTCTATAGTGCAGTAAAAAATATCTTTGAATCCCTGGAGCCATCGCAAGAATCTTAATACATAACGTTATTTGCCATGACGTTACGTACTTGTTTCTCACTCCACATTCTTCGACCTTAATTGATTCATTTTCTATTAGAAATAATTTAAATTTGAGATCAAACACAAGTTCGACGGTCCTGGAAGTTCGATCATCCCCAATGTTATCGTTTTCCGATGGTTTGAAATGCAAATTGCTGCAAAATCGTCATTATCCCCAAACCATTCGCCCACGAACCTTATTATGGTGTATCGTCGAAGGCTTAAACCAGGGGAAATAGTGTTTATCAGTGATTCTATTCCTTCCTTTTAGGAATTAATACAAGGAAATTGGCTTGTGCCCGGCAAAATCCTCCCGAGAAATCGTCGCAATAGGAAGCTGCAAACAGTGCAAACTCTCTAGAGAAAGTTCCACGGTTTTCCCATCGAAAGAACCTTGTGGCAATTAATACATTCCTCCCTCATCATAAAACGAGATTAATCACCTTTCCCGGGAATTAAATTAACAGAATTTACGGCATCGTTAATTAGATTTACGAGGATCTTAAACCTGATCCAAACGACCAATATAACACTGCGGTAGGGGGGCTAGAAGAGCGCATCCTTGAAACCAACCCCCATTGAAGGTATTACGGCAAAGTGTGTTTCGCAGGTAATTCTTTTTCTTGTTTCGTTTTTGCATAATAGAAAGGGCCCCAAAGTACTAAAAGGGTAGCCGGAAGGGATTAATAGGGTTTTATTGCCTTAGACGGAAGCAGGGTAAGACTGGCATTAATCGGTTGAAAAGTTGAAATGGGATTTGTCCATTCATCACTTATCGAAGCAGCGAGTGTTTGCGTGCAGGCAAATGGGCGGTCAATGGGGATTGTGAGCACTCGATCTTAGGAATTATCCTAAAGATGTATGTAGATGCGAGTGAGTCATTGTCAAAGCGATCACGCGCTTCTAGACGGAAAAGATTTGCATCTTCCACGAACTCACCTTAAATCCCTTATACCACTCCTTGATGGTGCTCTCGTCGTACCGCGTGTGCGACTTCAAAAAGTCCATGTCCTCTTTGGAGAGCTTGTCCTTACTCCCGAAGCAGCCCATCGCGGCAACGCTGCAACAATAGGTGAAACATGTAAATTACAAAGTTTTTCAGCAGGAGCGCCACTAAAATCGACCCCTGTGACCCAGATTCAAGGGAGAAAAGGCTTCTTGACCTGGGCTAAGACAAGTTAATTCGGGTTGCGATAATCGTTAAATTATGACGTTGTTTCTATGAGGAGAGGCATTGGTTATACACGCAATTGATCGGAGTTCGTCCGTTTAAGCCTTATTCTAAAGAAAACAAATTTTCGGTGGTTGTTCAACACCTCTGTTACGAGAAAATATTACGACTTTTCTCGTAAATATTGACGCGAAGCGCCGAGCTGAAATATGAAGTACCATCGCGAAAACTCCGCGAATTTTCCTACCTTAAACGAGACCCGATATTGAGTTCCAAGTATTAAAACAATAACTAATCTCCTTTGACTGCTCTCGCGGCAGCTACGTATGTTCCCGATTCCTGGATTTTATCCAAGAAAATGCAATCTATTATTCAAAAAAATATTTTCGCACGTAGGATTATTGTTAAATTAGTTCGATCGGCATAAATTCCCTCGTAATTAGCCGGATAAAAATACGCGACCCGCTGAAAGAGATCCATCATGAAAACACTAAAACATGGCTTTTACAGTTTGCGAAAGTGCGCGATCTATTTAACCGAAAATGTGCTCCGAATGTTTACGCGAACGCTCTCTTTATTAGAAGTAAAGGCGCAAGAAAAATCTGTTTATCTCGGACGTCAGACGGTATTGATCTATGCATTTGCCCCAAAGGAACCAATTTCGGGATAGTAGGAAAACGTGTCTCCAGACAGCGATAATATGTCAGCCGCACCTCCCAGCTTTTTAGGCCCTACCTAATTCTTTATTTTTACCCACCTCGATTATATCACGCTTTTGTATACTTGATTGTTGTGACATTTTATTTTCGGCCACCTGGAATAACGTTATTAAAATAGACGCGGCAACGCCATCCTTAGAGTTTATTTTCAAAAATGACATTTGACTTAAAAAAAAAAAAGAAAAGACGAACAAGGCGTTGTTGCCATTCGCCTGTTCGGAGCTTCCTAAACCTCTTCAAGCAACATTTAAGCTTTAAAACCTCGAGGAAAATATTTTCAGCTCCCGTACTTATAAGGTTTCAATCCCCGTCTATTCGAAACGTATCGAAACCGACAAGTTGTAAACCGCCGCAATATCGGGGATTTTATATGGCACTTCCTCCCGCAAATCTGTATCAAATCGACTGTAATTGCTTGGATCTCTTCCAACTGCCTCTCGCAAGTGTACACACTACTTGAAACTTTTTGTGTAATTCCCAGTTTTGCTGGAAAGTGAAACCCTTAATGGGATTCAACTCGCGCGCGAATTTTGGCCAAGATTAGGCCGAAAAGTTTCCCAATCAGCGAGACTTTCCGTTACCTCAGTCGGGGAAAGTTTTCATGCTTTGCTTTTTAAGTTGCAAAATATTTGTACACAGGATCAAATTAAGGAAAACTCCGATTAAGTATTCAAAAGGGTCGCGTTGGATATTTGAATAATGGAATTTGAGTTTGTGTAAAAACAGGTTTATTTGTTCCTTTTTTTTATTTTTCAACGTTGTGTATATAGAATGGCATTTTATTGAAAAACTAATTCCCAATTGCATCTTTGGAGCTCCAAAAATCGATTTCAAATTGTCATGAAATGCCTTCAGAGGTTGGGTTTTGGGACTTTCATCCTTCGGGGTAATTGCGTCCCGCAGGGCCTTCATCGGTATGATGAATCTTCTGCTCAACTCGCTCAGTGCGTCGGTTCTCCTGAAATCTTCACTAAATTTTCAACTTTTTGCCCCCGCCATTGGTTTGTGCTTCTCCTGTCGAACTCCAACTTCCATCTTGAAAACGGGCACTAAGCGTCTTGTTTCAATTTTTCAAATTTATCAAGACGTTCGAAAATTCGAGAAAATCGTTTCTTAGACTGCTGTTTTTCAGATTCTTCCCGCAATTGGCAGCCAAACCAGCCATAATATATCCTTTGCCAGCCAATATATTTAAGTTCAGATTGTTTAAAGAATCGGCGGGTGGTTAATTTCTTTCAAGGATTTCTCAACATCTACATGCTCGTAATCTCGAGTTGAATGGATATCTAAAGTGATGTTTTATTGAATAAATTAGACGCATCCGGTATTCAAATAACATATTTTTTTGAATACGCGTCTGTGAGGCAAATTTGGACAGCGACCTGGATAAAAATTTCGTGACTCTTTTCCGAGAAAGAAAGAAGTAGTTTGGTTCATTTCCAGGCCAAAGATCCATTTATTAGATATCCGTCGGCATTTAAACGAACATTCCCCTCCGGCAAAATCAATCTTTGGGCCCTAGCGAAAGTTCATTGTTGCGATTCCGAATCCGCTGGACGCTGTCCAACAACTTGTCACATCCGACTAATGCCGCGTCCAAATAAATAAACAATGAACATTTCCCGCGAAATTCCTCGCTCGTGGGTGCCAAAATTGGGACGTATGTTGTCACATTTAAATTTTCGAGAAAGGATAAATCTACTGACGTTTTAAAATTATCACGGAAACCTTGACCCTAATTAAGGAAAATGCAGAAAAAATTAGCGATGTAAACATAACCAAATGTTCGGTGTTGGACTGCGAAATGGTACACTTTTATGAAGTGAAAAATCCATGAAATTTTACTTGATGCAAATGCAAGTAAACGCATTATTCCGGGGTAAAAACGCAGGACGCAAACATACACAAAAGTGATTTTCTATTATATAAATATCATGCAATATACACGTAACCGAAAGCGAGATTTAGTGGTAAAAACGGTGCTTTTTTACTCGATAGAAGATACGAATCTGAATTGGAAAAGTTCTACTTGTGTTCGATGTAAACGCAAGCAAAATTGCTACTCCCGGGAAAACATACCTATAAAAGCCACATCTCTTAACCTATCTAGCTCTAAAAAAAGGTTTTTACAGTAAGAAGATTTTTTCACTAGAAATTCGTGATAGTATTTAATCACATTTGTGCCTCAACTAACTCCATCCCTGTTTTCAGTGCCATTATCAGTCTGTAAATTCATTACTATGTAACTTAAAGAGTTGAAGTGTCACATAAACAACTAATAGTATATTTCAGATTTAAAGAGATTTGCTTTGCCCATGAGTCAAGAAACTGTCCTTTTAAATACCGAGTTTCCAGAAATTGGACACATATACACTGTATCCCAGAGAATGATTAAAGGCCACTTTTTCAATATTCCTTAATGCATTCTTATTTCGGAAAAATTGCGTGTATATGTGAGATAAATTTGGAGAAAGTTATATACAGGGGCGGACTGCAAAATCCCCCAAACCCAAGGTTCTGAAATATGGCTAAGATTACCCTTACCCCTGGGAATTTTCAGGTTTAGGCTTAGTTGTATTATATCGGATTTATCAGCGAAGAGACGCCCCTGGGGGCTGCGTAACACAAATTTAGGGGGTCAAGAAACCTATCGGAAAGGTCTTAGGTGAGAGGACTTCTCGTGAAATTTCCAAAAAGCAAAGAAGTGATCGGAGGCGGTGAAACTACGACACTCATTCACAATTTCATATACTTGCCTGGATCTAAACTGTTTTAATTTCAGGAACAATCCAACAGGCAATTTCACTAAGTTTTCACACTCAAAATTTCCTAGAACACAAGCGTGCAAATGCTCGAAGAATGACAGAAATACGCTGCTTCTAAGCTGATTAAAACTGAAGAAGTCCTAGAGCTTCTTAGTAAATGCGTCTCGAGGAATTTTTATGGGGGCTTTTAATGTAGACTTGCAAAGAATTTAAAGTGGTTTTTCACTTGAATTATTCCTACCGAAACCCCGTTGAGAGAGACATGTTTGTTGGTCCTTCCGGTTGTTCGGTAAGTGGTCCGCGACTATAGTTTTCGTCGGAAATGGCTCATGCACACTCCCGATCTACGACTGCTTGAAGTAGCTCACCGATATTAGTCTGAGTCCCAATCCACACCGCGTTGTCAAATTTCCAGAGATTTTCTCCCCGTAGTCCCCACTTTCGCTCCCTCTCGAACCGCGGAAAAACTGTCCAAATATCGAGGGAAGGAAGAGGGAGTTGGCAACACGGAGGCGTCCTGGGGAGTGCGCGCGTCCCGACGCCGCCCGATCAATATCGGCAACAGTGCCTGGCGGGCACCTTAGGAGAGGTGCGCTTGGTCAGTGCTGGGAGCCTACGACGCCGTCCACCGGACGAAATAAGGAAATCGGACGCCATTGCTGCGGATTTCGGGCCTGCAACGCAGGAAAATGGGGCTTACTCTAATGCGGATACCCCCAGGGGCCGGTCATGCTGGGCAAACTGACTGATGGCACCACTCAAATGAGGACTTAATCCTTCGCGGAGGGGTTTATGAATAGTTTAGGCGGAAGTGGAGGTTTTGTATAAAACTTTCGTTTGGAAAAAAATCTGGAGAATCAGGAAAATGCAATAGAAATTGGCAACATTGCTGAAGTGGGATAGTGGCAGGTGCTTGTCAGGAAGCAGAGGAAAATACCCTGTTGCCAAGTCGAGAATTTGTAAAATAGATTTTTTTACAAGATATACTAGAAATTTTAGGCTCGATATCTGACATGACCAAGTGATATTTGAGAGTACTTCTTGTAACCTAGATGACACGTAAACAGTGTTATCGGACCTACTGAAAGAGAACATTGACAAGTGACCAGTGCCTGATTGCAGTATCTTTAACGATTTATGGAAATAACGGTGTTCCGCAGGATCTATGACATTTTGTAACATGTCAGTATAAGGAAATATCTGAATACCCGAATCTGTATTTTGCAAATGAAATGAAGATGGACAATGCTGACACAGATAAATGACGAATACCTTGTTCCTACATCTCATGTTTTCCTATTTATAAGAGTGAAAAATGACAACGTTACAAATGAAGCTTGCACCGTTTCCATGCCTCTTTAAGTATGACAATCCAAAGGACTGAGCTTTTAACTATCTCGTTACCGCTTTGAATCGGTCACGGCCCATTTACCCAAACCCCCCAAATAAAAAATGGGCATGTGACTAATGAGCTGGAGAAAGGCTTCTTTAGCTCCTTCCAGCTTAATCAATTCCTTTAAAAGGGGGTTCCATTTAATTTCCGTGGAGAGTGAGCGAGCTTAGGTTAATTACCAAATTTTCCATATTTTCCCGTATTAATGTGAATGGCAACATTGATTTGAAGATTTTTACTGGCTGCCTGTTGTCCCTTAACAAATCCACTGACGTCGAGGACACAATTTTAGGCAATTAGAGTAATTTTTAAATATGGAGAGTTTAGACGGAGAAATACCGATTTTGCATTGTTTTCAAAGTTATTTTCGGGTGGAAGATAAACGGTTATTTCTAGTCGCCTAACCAAACACAATAACAGAAAGTTCTGCTTTTTGTTACTCAATACGAAATACATACATTATTGTGACGTCAAAATGCGAAAATACCGAATTCTTTCTTTTGTTATTACGACCCTGGATGATTTATTTTTAGAGAGAGTTTAATTAAATTGATGATTTCGACTTAGATTTCGATCTCGTGCGATTATCACAGTGATGTATATTATGTTAACTATTGCTTCAAGAAATAAGGTAGAGAAGACAACTGAGAACTCACGAAGGGATTCCCTTTCGCCATTTTGTCCAGATGAGGACTTTAGATCTGGTTAAAAAATCCCGTTAAAACGGGAATCGGAGAGTCCTTCGTGCAAGTGAAGTGAACGAAATGCACCAGTCCGGATGCATAAATGTTGGCGGGCTGATTGGCGGCACACGTTTCGAAAGCCGTCGATGTGTGAAGGCGGCGACCGAGCGAGAATAATTTCCAAAGGCATTAATTAATTCACCCACCGTCCAATCGATATAGGAAACTACTGTTAGTGCATTTTTCTTCAACAAAAGACTAGCGCCGCGTTGCCAAAATGTGTCACAACCTTTCTCTGTTGTCTCGGTTCTATGTAAAGACTGACAACCGTTGTCACAGACAATGCTAGAGAAAGAGATGGGCCCGTTGTGTTGGTGGTTCGAAAGCGGAAACACCTTTCCCTTATCTAATGTGGAAGTGCCTTTGCTAGGGGGCGGCATTGTTCATCGAAGAGGTGACAAGCTGCGAGATATGCATATGATATGTAAAATACGTAAATTTCTCCATCAATGCAGGAAAATAAGCCAATGGCGCAAACGGAGGGGATATCTAATCCGATTATTTCGCCTCTTCTTATCATCGATTACAGTACTTTTTTTATCATTTGAAACTGTAAAAAACTTCTTACCGGCATATATTAAAGGAATTCAGGACATCAGTGCAACAAAAACTATATATTTTTAAAATTTTTATAACAAATAAATTTAGTAGGTGTATATTATTTTTTAATTATATTTCAATGCAAGTTTCATCATTTTTATTATCAATAGAATCACTATCGATGCTCGGCTGAATAATTATTGAAGCAACAGAAGGTGACTCATGTTCCTAGTTTTCTTTCTTTTTGTATAACATGAGCTACACAGTTTTCCCACATTATGTTGTCTAATTAACTTATCGCCTACCGAATATTTTCCAAAATGGTTCCACTTAAAATTGATGACTTACTTATCTTTCGTAAACATTTTTTTATAATTCCCCAATTTATTTCATTTGAGTTAAAATACAATAATAGGGTGTAAACTGTAAAATTGTATTGCGATATAGTCACTACATACCTGTTTGTGAAATTTAAAAACTTTAATATGTCTATACATTTTTTTCGTCTTTTTTCTAGAATATATACATTTTTGTCCCTCATAAAGTTAATTATGTTCTGTTTCTTTGTACTCTTGTGTCTTAACTAGTAACCGGGAATGATAAGGGGCGTTGTCCATTACAATGTCTGAATTATCGGGGATGTTTGGTAATAGTTATATATAATAATAATTCGTTCGCTTCTTAAATATAGCTTACATACCTAAATTGCAATTGTTTGAATTATCTATCCAGCTATATTTAATCACGTCGTGTCGAGCAACGTTTCATCTAACTAAGCTTTGCATCTTCCTAACTGTCTATGCTCTCTAATTTTACGTAAATATTCTCCTCGCAAACCAACTATTGGTTGTAATTCCATTACCATAATTCTATTATCAATTTGTTTATATTTAAAGCCAAAGTCTATAATAATGGCTCCGGGGATGTTGCTAAGCAATTATAATCATAATGTTAGTAATCTTTTAACTTTTTTCGAATCATTTCTAGTGTAGGTATTGTATTGCCTTTATAAAAATTATAGATAATTCTTCGAATAATATCTCTGTCACTATCGTCAATTTGTTTCAATTTTCGATAAATCCCTTTTGCTTTCAAAACTATAGTTGTAACATTTTCTTCCTTAATCACTCGATAAATCGTCGACAATTATAAAAATTTTGTCGTTTCTCACATTAATTATTCTTGTTTTCTTTCTTTAAAGAGTCATAAATCTTCAAACGACACTGCACGTGTAAGTCTTTATTTTTAAAATCACTACTAGTCTCTGCGCGATTCACATTTACTTTATTTTCCGAATAGCTATCGAAGGGCATCCAAAAAGCCTATCAAATACCTATCAAATTAATACGCTTGTAATAATACAATGAATCTCATGTAAAGTACATATATACTACATAAAACTATGAATGATTTAGTTTAATTCTGTAACACTACAAATGGGCAAGAATAATTCAATTTTAAACGCCCTTCGTCAGCACCACGTTTCAAGTTATTTACATCTACGAGTACTACCGGTCTCGGTTCCGAGTGCAAGTGCATTTCAAATATTCACAGTTTCGCAATTCAAACCGAAGGAATATTCACTTTGGTCCGATGGCTAATCTGGTTGGGCATACGAAATATTACAAATCTCCGTCACCAGATGGTAGAACAAGCTTAGCAGTTATGATTTAATTTTGACAGGTGGTATTTTTTATCGTTCCTTCTATAGGTGAGGTTTTGAACTGATATTAAAAGTACTATAAGTTTATACAGCGTGTCACTTTCGAGAGTCCCAATGACCTAAAACGAGCCCTAAAAAGCAATCAATCACGAGATTGAATCGAAAATAACTCGACGAAGGCAGTTTCGTTCGTAACCTTCCTTAATGTGAAAATACAACCCGTTTGTCTTTATAAGATGCATTACCGAGGGCTTGGCAGAAACCTAATAAAACATAATCTATAGGAAGGAGATGGTTTTTGCGCCACGGCAGAAAAACCGTCTTTATCTGCCGCCCTAAATTCTGTCATGCCTCGAATGGGCCGTAAATTGCCGCTGTCGATACATTTCCCCTCAAACGACCCACATTCCGGTGATAAAAGCGTAATTTTGCTAATGTCATTCTTGGTCCGTGGATCGATGTTTGTGTTAAGATTATTGAGTTGAAATAAAATAATAATCGAAAAAATTGAGGAAATACTATCCGATGGGGAGGAAACGGAGAAGCAGCCAGACCCCTGTTTCAATGTAATAAGAGAGCGAGCAAATTGCGAGTAGCGGAAATTTAGGAAAATTGGATTTTTAAGTTCGGAAAGAGGGAAATTTAGAACGTAAATGAGCCTGTTAATAGCCAGAAAAAGGCTCAAGCGAACTCCATCTTTGTCCGTTGTCATGACAACCCTCCCAATTCCCTATACAAGTCGACATTTTAAATCGAGAATAAACATCTTCAGGTATAGGCAACCTGTTAAGCTTCATATTTTCAAATGTGGAAGTGACGAAACCGCCGGTTCAGAAGCAACTGCTACTCGCTAATGCAGTTCATTTAAGCGTAAAATCCTTGGAGATTTATATTTTAAGACTATCTGAATATAACGCCCATAATCGGGAATTGAAAATGTTCGATTGTTTTTCGTCGCCATTGTTTTAAGTACAAAATTATCTTTAATTCAGGCGGCTGCAAGCGTCAGTTCAAGATCAAATTGCGACGAGATTGACAGTTCGAGGTTAACAAAGTGATGGGGGTTTTTTCTACGATCGATAATTTTTTATTTAAAACTCATTTGGTATCTTGACGACATTCCCAGCTTCATCGTCCATAGTTCAGTGGCAATTTACGTAAATAGACATACCTTCATATAGTAAAGAAATCCTAACTGGATTTCCTTCTTTATACATTTTACAGCAAATAGTGCTGTTACATAGCGAAAATTTGCATTATTCGTTATTACAATGGGGAGCGGAACACAATTTTCCACGTAATTGGGCCTGTCGAATCAATTTTAGAAATCTGCGAAGAAGCGGAGGGGGGAGGAGAGCCTGTTAAGTCGCGATTTGCATGTAAAATTGAGCTTATGCCGCGGACCTGCTTCCGGAAAACTGCTCTATTTTTAGTAGTTTTTAAACTTTAATAAGTAACACTCGCATTACATTTTTACCTTCAAGACTCTTTTTAACGAGTTGTTACGATGTTTAGTCAGAGCCAGTTTAATTAAATGCCCTCTATAAAGCCATGGCCAATGCAGTTAAAAAGAGGAGAACTGCGGCACCAACGGAGGTGGATTACTTCCAGAAGAATCCGAGCCATTTGTAAGACAGGAGAAAATGCTGAATATAGATAAAGTTGGTAACAAGGGATGGATTTTATGAAATTAGACGTGATCTTATGTATTTCTTGGAAATATTAATTTAGGTTATTTTTGCAATTTTGGAGTCTCTTGCTCTAGATTCAATTTAATGATTTAAATAAAAAACACAATATAAAAGACTTTAAAGAGTGTACTGGGGATACACACGAAAAGGAATAAATCAATAAACCAACAGGTGCCTCCCTCTATTGGCACCCAACTAAACTCACTCAAAATCTCTAGACTCTCTCACACACACGCACCCACAGCACTGTGTCATCCAATCAGGACGTGTTTCACATTTTTCGAAAATAGTTTAAAGCAATTTAAAGCTAATTTGGCCTTGATTTCATCCTGCTTGACTGGCTGTAGGTTCAGGTTTGTGAGGTCTCGATAGATAAATTTTTAAAGGTAAGCATGCCTTTAGTGTCAACATATCCCTCACATTACTACGGAGTAAACTTACCAAAGGCAAAGCTTGTCGACAATCGAAGAGTATCCATTTCTATGCTGTGCAGTGCTGAAATACCTTTAAGACAACATTGATTGTGGCCATGACATTTTATAAACAAAATTGGTAGCTAGGCAACATCAACAAAAAAGCAAAGGCATTCTACCTTTTCTTGACTTAACCTAAAATCTTAGGAACAAGTAATGACAAATTCTCTCAATTATCTCTCTCTCTCTTTCTCTAGTAGGGCTTAGCCCCTAAAGGAACATAATTTCGGCATAAAAAAAAAGGTAAATACAAGGAAAAATGACGACAATTATTTAAATGTCAAATATTGAAGCAGTGTTTACGACACGAGGGCCTTAGGGCGACGGTACCGGGCCCTAGGGCCTCGCGGGGCACTCACGTTTCGATCCGTCTCAGTCGTACCACGCGGTTCGCTATAACAATCACTTAATTTCCCCGTTAATTATTTATTAGGAATGTTTTCCCACATCGTATATTTAGGCAGTGTGAATCGCCATGTTTGCGGTAGCACGGATGCGCAGGCGCGGGCCCGTAATGTCATATAATATTTTCGCGAGCCCAGCTCGGTTGCGCATTGACCAGAATTGTACGGGAAACCGTACAATTTGAGATGCGCTTGGAATGGAAGTGAGGGATTTATTGTTACATATGGCAACCGTATCTGCCCAGAAGGCTGTGCGTTTGTGTCATAGTCGTCTTTTGGAAACAGAAGAGTACCACTGTATTGTTATTTTTTTAGATGGCCAGACTCCTAGATTTCACCAATGTCTTTGTCTCAAAATGCATTTAAATCGTAATCGTCTATACGAATTCTTCAAAAATGATCGTGTTTCTGCAATCAAGCTTTGTGGCGAATAAAAAAGTCATGCGCGATGTTGCCGTTTCTCCAGTTGCAAAGAATTCAGACTTTCCGAGTACATTTTTTAGAGATTCCCCATGTACTTTTTACACGCTTTTTGTGGTTTTGTTCAGCAGGTTTGAAGTCCTCGACGCCGACCGTTGTTAACGGGACTTTGTAATATTTTTATATCTTCACCAGGCTTTTGGCACGGACCTAGACAGGGGCCAGACTGCGGAATAAATAGTGATCGGTGGCCAGAAGTATATTTTTAGCAAATGCAATTTTTTAACATTTATTTTTAATATTAAAAAACCAAGAAGATAATTATGATAGAAAATTCCCTTTTTGCAAAGATTTCTTAGTTATGAGATACCTAAATCTAATCCATATCAACAAATATGATTCAGTTAAAAAAGTCCACTTTGTTGAATCTTTTGGGGCCCACTAGAACATTAATAAAACCCTCAATAATTTGAATGATTATATTCTGAGCTAAATCCTAATGCCAACAGTATGAAAAATCACTTGGCTTCCCTTATTCTAAATGAACCAAATATTACTTAATTCTCCTTTGTTAATGCTGAAACTTTCTTATTTGCCATCTAGCCTTACAAAACCTTAACTTAAAAACCTTAATCTATGTGGGTTTTATCGCCTCCCTCTACCTCTGCCCCGACCCCTGGGACCTCCACGTCCCCTACCACGACCCCTGCCTCTAGCAGCTCCTCTGGCTCCCTCCTTCTTTTTCGCTTTAGCTTTTGGGGTGTCATCTATCAGCAAAGTTTCCAATGGTATACTGTCCGGCAGAATGTAATATCTGACATTGTTGCCCCTCACTGTGAGTGTGTCCAGGTTAACAGGATTCCGGTTTTTTGGGGTCATTTTGACTGCTTTCAAGTGGGTGTTCATGGCAACATCCACCCCGGTGATGGTACCATGTACCTGGGTACCGTTTTTCAGCTCCATCGTCACGGTTTCGTGGGAAAGTTTCATTAAAAACCTAAAAATAGTTCTCTTGTAAAGGTGTTTGTTTTCGACCATTGTGAGGAAGTGGAAAATGGAGATTTGCGTTTTGGGATAAAGTTCATTTTTCCAGGGGTTATTTGTGAAGTTTTGACAACAAAAAAATGAAAATTGTGAGTTTGTGTTACTGATATGGGTTTGAGGTTAGGAATCTAGTCCGGTATAAAGGGTATTTTTTTAAGAGTTGTGAAGAGTTAAAAGCCCTAAATAGGGATGGCAGAGGTGCTTACCGCACTAATTTCATGTTTCTGTGTAATTTAAGCGGTTTCGAAGACCTTTTAATGGAAAACAAATTAATAACCGCGGTAATGATTGAAAAAAAAACACGCTAAACGCCGATCAATCTTTATGTAGTTGTCATCTGCAATAATGACATTTTTAGTTTCGTCGTGACTTTATGTATTCGAGTGGTTTTGTCCTTCTGTATTACAATCATTTAGAAGAAGAGAGAAATATGTTCTGTTTTTTCATCGTTAAATCTTTTTCAAAAGTCTTCTGGCGCCACCTACTAAGAAGATACTGAACCAAAAACGAATTGTGAGGAGGATCGGCCATTATATTACAAGACGATTATAATTATCTTTGATTTTTTTCAATTTTTTTAAAATTAATTTAAAAATCCTATTTCAGTCATTTTTAAACATTTTTTAGAAAAAATTAAAATTTATTCCCTTAATTGTAAATATATTCTACACTTTTAACGCGACTTGTTTATTATTTAATTATTTATTATAAAAAATTTTAAAAAGAATTATTCTCTTAATTTGTATTTATTTTATCAATAAAAAGTTAATATCACTCTACAACTAATTTAATCTATACTACGGTTATTGTCCTAGTTTTTTCCCCAATTCTCACTCAAAATCACCATCATCCAAACCACGAAAACTACAAGGCCTAAGGCCATCATGAACTTGACGCCTATTGAGTCATGAGTTTTTAAGTGATCCAGTTGTTCAGTGTATTTCTTCAGAAGCTTTCGCACTTCCTTGAGTTCATTAGCCACAGCCTGTTTGCCTCCGACCGAATTTTCAAGCTTCGAAGAACCATCTTCTAGTTTGGCTTCAAGTGCTTTTGCTTGGGATTTTAGTTCCTCGCAGAGGTTTTCTGCGTAGGCGATCTATGTAGAGCAATTATTAGTAGTATTGAAAACTTTCTTTGAAAGTGTGTTTACTTACTTCGTTCTTTATTTCAACTCTCTTTGATGAGATCATATTGTCCAACGTGAGTGTGATTTATGTGATATTTGACCAAGAACTGCAATGAGAACTAGGAGTGTGCATTAATGCAGTACTGCTTTCTCTTTACATGTACTGCGTGGCTGTCTTTAAACTGTTATCAAATTGTCGTAAACGTGAATGTCTTTGAACGAATCAGTAATACGCGTGTTAGTAATGAGAAAATTTAATTATAAATGTCGTAATATTGCCGAAATTTTCTCTATATTTGTCGAACTTCTGTATATATTGATATGTATTGCTCGTCTGTAGTGTTAAGTCAGCGGTTCAAGTGTAATGTTAGGCAACCAGCAATAGTTCGGTAATGATGAACTAACAGGAAAACCAAACTTCAGTATACATAAATACTTAAGGTTAAAACAACATAATTTTTCAACGTATTTGTTTATTTCATTAACATTTACAAGCGTACAGATCTCTTCAGACGACAACAATAACGAATTTCCTAAAATAAGGCCTAATCTTAACCGAAATATATTACAGCGGAATGATATGTATTGGCGCTTCATTTTTAACTAAATAAATCTCCCTTTAAGAAGCAACAACTGACCCCGTTGAAAATGATCATTTTCAGCAACATGGGTTTATCTACAGTTAATTACTTAATTAAGCGTTTAGAGGCCGCGTAGCGAAAAGTTGTTCGACCACAGAACTGTCCGCCAAAGTGCTAATATCACCTACGTCCCTGTTGTTGACTGCGATTTTTCTTAAGATTCTTCTCATTATCTTACCACTCCTAGTTTTAGGCAGGGCTGGCGCGTTCTGAATAGTGTCAGGTTGCGCAAAAGGTCCTATTCTCTCTCGTACGTGCGACCTCAATTCTTTCAATAAAAATTCGTCGAACTTACCTTAAAGTTTAGTTTAATAATAAAAGGTTTGAAGTATAAAAATAAGAGTCTTACCGGTCTCAGTGAGAGTTATGAAGCAGTAAAGACATTCCCCCTTGACTGGGTGCGGTTTGGCCACTACTGCAGCTTCGGCTACTCCAGGATGCTCCGTGAGGACTGCTTCCACTTCTGCGGTGGACATTAAGTGACCAGATACATTGAGCATATCGTCCACTCTTCCTGTTACCCAGAGATAGCCATCAGCGTCTCTTTTGGCACCTACAATAAGAGGTATTTAAGATTAAAAGAAATTCGAGACAGTTTGAAACAGAAACATACCGTCTCCGGTGCAATAATAGCCGGGAAATTTTGAGAAATAAGTCAGCTCGAAACGGTCATGGTTTCCATACAAAGTCCTCATCAAGCCCGGCCATGGCTTGGCGAAGACCAAATATCCTTCTCCTTCTCCTTTGATCTCCTTCCCTGCCTCGTCTAATATCACAGGCTGCACCCCAAAAAAGGGGAACCCCTGCATAGAAAATTGCTTTGTAATTTATGTTTTCTATTGTTTGAGGGCATTCATTACAGCAGCTCCAGGTTTCATAGGCTGCGCCCCCGGTAGGGTTGTCAGTACATGCCCTCCGGTTTCAGTTTGCCAGAAAGTGTCCACTATAGAGCAGCGTTCGCGCCCAACTAATGAATGATACCACATCCAAGCTTCTGGATTTATCGGCTCACCTACGGAGCCTAGAACTCTGAGACTAGATAAATTGTGTCTAAAAACCAATATGGGTTACTAAAAAATACGAACAATGGAGAAATTATTGCAACCTTGTAACCAACTGATCATCGAACTTCATTAAAGCCCTAATAGCCGTGGGAGCAGTATAGAACTGGCTCACTTTGTATTTATCAATTACGGACCAAAATCGGTCATTCTCAGGGAAAAAGGGCGTGCCCTCAAACTGAAAATCATGAATTAAATCAGTTCTCAAGGAAATAGTTTATTTAATACCTACCAATACTGATGTTGCCGCATTGGCCAAAGGGCCGTAAACGACATAAGAATGTCCAGTGATCCAGCCTATATCGGCAGTGCACCAATAGACGTCACCAAGTTTATAGTCGAATACGTATTTGAAGGTAGTGGCTGCGTAGAGCAGGTACCCAGCAGTGGTGTGTAGCACCCCCTTAGGTTTACCGGTAGATCCGCTAGTATAGAGCATGAAGAGGGGGTCTTCAGCCTGCATCCATTCAGGGTAGCAGCTGGTGGAGGCTTGAGGCACCACTTGTTGCCACCAAATGTCTCTGCCCTCCGTCATGGGAGTCTATATGCATGTTAATAGAATTTTTACCTTAGAGAGTAGTACCAGCAAACAAAAAATAATAATTCTAGCTTTTTGACAGACGAATTCGCCGCTTCATCATAAATCAGTGAAAGGGTGGTTCAAAGCGTTTAGTTCTCAATAATAATTAACGAATATCATGAGTTCGTCTGTAGTATACGACCCAAAGGTCCTCTTAACCATTCTTAAAGTAATACAATCAGCAAAATTTAAGCTCAAAGTGACGAAATGCCCCTGTTAAATGTTGTCATTGAATTTTTCTCCGCCATCTGTCAAGAATTTTATTGACGCGCATTTGAGTTACGTACCCTATTGGTCTGACGCTGGGTTGCGCCCCCCTTTGGTGCACTTACTCGCTCCAAATGCGACACCACCACACACGTTTCTACGTTGTGCCCCTCTTTGGCGCATTTCACCATAGCTTGGTCGCATATACTTTTGAGATGGAGCAGTTTTTCCCCTCTCCACACTCCGTCAGCCGTCACAATGACGCGGGCCTCACAGTCCAAAATCCGTTCGGCGAAAGAATCAGAGGAGAATCCAGCAAACTATGTTAAAAAAATAGATAATTGATGTGGACGATTTTAAAACTGTCGGGTTTATTGGAGAACCATAATTAGCTGGCAACGTTAGTTGAACCATCCTTGTCAAACCTCAGATAATGATTTTTGAAAACAAAACCCAAGCGTGACGGTCTCAATTTCACGAAACGTTAAGCATATTTTGTGATGTTATCCGTAATCATTTTCTATCGTATACATATGTAAATTTCTGTCTTGTTACGTTAATCAATAATTAACAAAAACCGCTTTCTAATGTTCGGCTAAGTAGTTCCAAGGGAACCTTTGGAACTTCACGCGAGGTCACCATTCATGTAGAAACGATTTGTGGGCTACGTTTGCCTTTGACGTCAGTCGCTTTTTAAATTATTCACATTTTTGTGCCATGCAATTATCGAAAAATCAAACTGATACAATGGATGGGCGTACTTACAACTAGAGAGTGAACGGCACCAATTCGCGTGCAGGCTAAGAGCGTCACCACCGCCTCCAGCACCATGGGCATGTAGACGGCCACACGGTCGCCTTTTTGGATGCCCCTGGACTTAAGCACGTTAGCAAAGCGACATACTTCTTCCAAGAGGGTCTTGTAAGTTAGTCTGCTGTAGTCGTCTGGGTGGTTTCCTTCCCTTGAAATAACGAAAAAATATAGTTTGTTGCGTTAGAATATTATGCAATTTCGAAGCCTGTCAAATTGTAACGAGATAATCCTGATATATTATCATTATTTCGGCCCTGGAAGTGAATGGTTTTGATCGGGAAATTCCTACGTCGTTTATCAGAAAATGGAAACTTGGCGGTTTTCTTTTGGTACCTGTCGTCAAACTGTTGCCATGGTCACGATTTTGTTGCAGCGTTGTCTATACTAAGCTGCCAAAGTGCCTAGTCATAAGGTTCTTAAAAGCTTTTCAGTGAGTTAATTAAACAAAACTTTTGCTTGTAATTTATGCTCAATTACTCGTTTCCCTCCTCGTTAATTCGTCGCATCTATTATCGTCAAACACCGCTTAATTGTTATATATATGAGAAAGGACATGTATAATAGATAAGAATTCACCAAAGGGGATTCCAAAGTCACGCAAATCAGGCCGACCTCTGGACCGGCGTCTTCTTCTATACGTGATAATCGACCGTCTCAAAATTTCCCACGTGCTTCGTCCCGTCGATCATTCGATTTGAATGCGTGAACCACGCGCGCAGTATTATCGTGTCTGTTTTGGTTCGTTTGATGACCTGCCAACCACCCGACTACTCACCAGTAATAGGCCACTTTGTCCCCGAGCCCGTTCCTCACGTTCCTGTCCAGTAAGTTATATGAAATATTCGTGGTGGCCCCGTCGAGCCATTTGTTGTAAATCGGACCCTTGGTGAGATCGAAGTTGTATCGAAAGAATTTGTCGTAGTCTATGGGATTTTCCCAGTGAAACTGCTTGGCAATCTCTCCCCAGAACTCCTCAGGATTCTCCATTGACTTCTTGTACATGTGCTGGTACTCGCCTAAAGAGCTGACGTAAGCGCCCTTGGCCACGGAAGGGTGGGGGTGGAACACCAAATGGGGCGACTCCTCAGAGGGCATGATTCTACGGTTTTAAACATTGAAAATTTCCATTTTAAATTTTGTTCGTTCACATACCTGATTTGGGGCTTACGCACGCTCGATTTGGGTCAGACTGAAACCGCTGTCAATGCCCGCGATTTAATAATAAAATTCACGTTCGAGATCTGACTTTATTATTGTTTATACATTGCGAATGGGTTTTAGACTAAGCACGTCGATATTTCCGCAATGACAGACGAGGTTCAGCCACAACACAACTGGAGCGAAATCGTCTTTTTCCGTGGCTGAATCAAAATTTCGCCGCTTGCGCTCTGAGCCTGCACGTTTGCAGGAACAACAAGGATTGTTTAGGATCATTCGTTCATATATGCCATCCCCTCCCTTATCGGTTAGATTTTGATGATAATGAACGGTAACGTGGGCCTCTAGAGCGTTTTTTCCAGTCCACTCTCGATGATCGCAGTGACCGAAAAGATGATTGAGTGCTGATACTGATTCGGTAATGTCGTGAAAGATTAGAATCCTACAGTTCAGATGTCGGGGTTAATTAAGTAGTTCCCTGATAAGTTTTATTTTGTTTTTGCTCGATTCCAAGAAAGTTGAGGTCATAGAGGACATATCTAGTCAGTTAATTATCATGAAAGTACATTTTTTTGTTGTGGCGATTTTTGCCCGTGTTATCTGCATTCAAGCCGTAAATTTTCCTTTAAAAACTCATCATTTTCCATTCCACGCTTATCGCCTAGAGTTGGCAATTTTATCACAGAACACCCCTTACTATTTTCTTTTGTGATCGGTGCAGTTTTTTTGTTACGGGAAAAATTCTCCGAAGAGACTTCTGGATGGTGTGCGGGATTCCCCCAGAGCATACCCACTAAAATCTTCAGATTTGAACTACAACAGGTTGAAGGGAACATGGAAGTTTCATTAATTTTTTAAGAGATAGGTGATGTGTGTGCAGTGCGTGAAATAATATAACATTAAATAATAAAAACGGCATTTATTTAATTAAACAAATATTGTGATTCATACATGTTTGCTTAAGAACTATCTGGATGGGCCTTTGAAAAATAAGACCACCAATTCCCATTTTACGTTATGGTTGGGTGTTCACCTCGGACAAATAAGTGAATCGAACCATCGTCATTTTTATCTCGCCAAAAGTCGCGGATGATAATCTTTCGGTAGTCACTTTTATAAAGACAACAACGGATCCAAGATTTTTCCTAAGATGAATTTGAATTCCTACGAATTCCCAATCACCTGCATCGCGCCTCTCTTACTCCAGACATACTTAACAAGAAGAACCGAGACGCTCGGCGGGTATTCCGCTTCCCGTCCGATAATTTTCTACTTTTAGTCATACAGCGCCGCGCAAACGAACCCTTAAAAGTTTACAATCACATCAATTATTATCGTTTAGTTGCTATACACTACAGGTATGTATATGTAACAAATATTCTTGAGAATAATAGAAATCTGTACAGCTTCACGATATTCCTTAAGGTTATACACATATTTATATAGCGTCTTACATGTCTAGGGCCTTTAGCAGTCCATCTGTTGCGATTAGCAGCGACGCACTTGCTCGCAAAAATGCGTCAAAAAAATGTGCCGATCCGAGCAAGTGCGTGATGATTTTCTCTCGCCTTTTTGTCTCTTACAAACTATTGGCGCATCGATTTGCCGGGAGAAGTACTCAACCGCACTAGTTGGCGTATCAAAAAATTGGACCTTTCATGGCGAAATATTCCTCGAAAAATTTGTACTTGTGTGTGTATTTTTTGAAGAAAAACCCTTTGAAGTCGATCGAGCACTGCCCCCTCCCCTCGCCCCCTCCACCACCGCGCAGCGGGCGAAGTAGCTTCTTTCCCGGATCATCTTCGTGGCCTACGCGATGTCGCCGTTCAGCAGTCTTGGAACTCTTTAATCTTCGTTGCTTGAGCATCGACCTGGGGGCCTCTACCATTTCATCGTCCCCGGCTGTTCTTCTCTTTCTTTTCTTAAGTATGGCCCGCAATTCGCCTCGGACACGCCGTGGTCGAGGGATCGCTTTCTTCGGCAGTTGTCCACATTGCCGTGCGGATGAAATATTTCTCTTGCAATCACTGGAAAATAAAGACAAAATTTCACTTTCTCAATGAACGGCAAAGCATATTTAAAAATTCAGACATTCTTGACAGATGGCGCTAGAATTGTATGAAAAGCCAGACAATTTTTTTGGTATATAACAAATTTGAACAAACTCACCTTCTTCGAGCAGAGGTGGTGTGTCGGCAAACCCATTGCCCAACCCTCGTTCGGGTGACGGCACAATGGGCGAGAGCAGGGGCGGCTCTGAATCCAGGCTGGTCAGTCGTTGCCTCTTTACGAAGTCTATCGAATCTGTTGAATCCCGTTTTAGACTCATTCTTATTTCCGAGACCTGCAAAAGCAATCATTAATTAATCCTCTATACCCACACATTCCACTCAGATCGTTAGGTGTTTTTAGCAGTAACAGTATCCGAACTTGACCGGTGATATACAACAATTCAAACCTCAATGAATCAGGAATTCTATAGGAAATCTAACTTTTGGTAAAATCTTCTCCCCACTCATTTGTCAAATGTTGTCGTTGTCCCCATGAAAAACATGTTCGAAATTGGATTTTTTTAATCAATTGGACTCAACTCACAATGCTTCCGGGACTGGAATTTGACACCGACGGCGAAAAGTACTCAACAACACTCGGGGGCGTATCCAGCAACTGCGGCCTTTCCTCCTCACTCTCCGCGGGTGGTAGATTTTGCATCAACTCATTAATAGCTAAATCCAGAGTCTGAGGATCCTCAGTGGTGTCCACTTTCTCTGTTAGGAGACTCGGTACAACGGTAGATTTGATCTTTCCTACCTTCATAAAAAATCTCACTGCACTTTGGAATAAAGCTTCATTAAAAATAAACTGACAGACACCTTCTCCTTCTCCTCCTCCTCCTCCTCCTCCTCGTTAACCTCAACGATCTTGGCGCCCCCCGACGAAGAGTGTTGTAATTTGACCAACGATTCATCTAATACACTGCTGTAGAGCCGCCTCATTTCGCTGAGGAAGTATTTGCCCTCCCTCTCGTCCACCAATACGTTAGTGCAGATAAATGACTCCACCACGCCCTTATCGTCCACCTCCAGACGGCCGAAGGTACGCAAGTAGACGAATTCTCCATTGGTGCCTTTGAGACGGTAACAGGAACTACCGAAAGTTTCCCCCTTGTCGTACACTAAAAGAAAAAAAATATATAGGAAAAAATGTCGTTTTTGGTGTTTAGTGAAACCTACTTTGTCTTAAAGCCATCATGGCGAAACGCACATCGTCTTTGTGCATGTAGTGGAAGGCGCTGTGGCCTTGTACCTCCTCAGTCATGTATCCGGCAATGAAGGAGATGCGTTGGTCGCACCACACTATCTTGCCATCTAACAAATGGCGTGTCACATACTCCTCTCTGGGCCGATTCATTAGCTTCTCGGTTAGCGGTTTCGGGCGGCACAGTTTCGCGAAGAATATTAGGATCTCAGAAAAACAAAGAAAATAGAAAATATTCTGTTCGAAGAAAAACATAAATTGTATTTTATGAAAAAACACATTTCTTGACAAATGGCAAAAAAGTTTAAATTTAACACACGGAAAAAGAAGAAAAATTTTATTCGATAGATACTAAACAATAATTGAAAAAACAAAGGACACTGAATATATTTGACATATGTCCGTCGTACCTATCGGTGTATTACGTGTTACGGACAATAGGTTATTCTATTAATTAAAAAGTCATTATTGAGCGATTAATTATCCGAAAACAATTGGCGTAATTTACGCCCAAAAACGATTTTCACAATTTATTATGGTCCAATTTAATAGTAATTATAGCCGTAAAAAAATCATCACATTTTCGTTCAAATACCTGAAAACTTACTTTAGGACTCAGTGCTGAACTATGGACAACGGCGGTGGACGTCGAAGGCGACACCTCTCCACCTTCGTCGGAACCTTCGGGAATCAAGCTTTTGCTCACCCCCATCAAACGGATCACCTCGTATTGCGGAGCCTCGGATTTCGGCCCGGCTCTCCGCATTTTTATGTTGAAATCCCGTTTCCAATTTGTCAATATCTGGAACATAACTCTTTCAATATACTCTAGCTCGAGTATTTGGCAACGCTGTTGAATACTGTGGATTTTGACGAAAACGTCAAACGAGGAAGGCCAAAAACAAACGCTAAGCGCCGCGTGGTCACGTTGCCATGCTAATTAAATATGACGGTTTCACGATATTTGCTCTGGTGTTTCTGGAATAGAAGGGAAACTTCCTTGATCTTAAAACAGGGGTTTGTTGAACCTCCCTGTATAGTAATTCCCAAAAATAAAATAAATCTCACCAGTGGAGTTCTAATAATTTCTTTTTTAACGACTTGTTAATCGAATTGCTTAGAGACGCTTCTGGAAACAAAACTTTATTTTACGCAAAATTTTGAACATTTAGAGTTATATACCGAAAATTTCCCAGTTTCAACAACATTGCACCGAATTTGACAACTCTGCTTTTTTGTAAGACAGAACCCATGAAAATCAAACGCGGCGATACTACATCGCCAATTTTCAGTTGGATGAAAAAAATTACGGTAATAAAACTGGAAAAGTCTTTATTGTACACTAAAAATTGTAGAAATTACACTATAAAATCTCGTAATTACGGCGAATCCTCATCTTCGTCAGTGGCATTTTCAATGAGCCCTGGTCGAGGCACCAAATGCGTATATTTCCACCGCTCAGAGATGTTGTGTACATAGCGTTTCGACACGCCGTTCAACGAGCAAAATGCCTTTTTACAAACCGTGTATTTCTTATCGTCCAATTTGACCTGGAAGTAAAAGTAAAGTTTTCGAGTCTCAGTAACAAATCATAATCTGAATACGTCAATGTTACTCGCTTCATAACTTGCTTATTAGGGACCGGATTTACGATGATACCCTGACTTACCGAGTAGGTACATGCGACGGTTCTGCGGCGTCCGCCCCCTGTTTTTGGGCGTAGTCTTTTCACTGACTTGGCTTCCATCAAACTGGATAAATATTCAAACTTGTCCTTGGTATCCGTCTGACCCTGAGCCATTTCCAGAAGGCGGTTTATTTCCAAGTACGAGAACTGATCAAAACACCGCCGTCTACAGCTGCAAGGTGACCCCACACGTGGAGTGCGAGGTGAGTTGGTAGATGGAGTGCGGGGCGAATTGGTAGATGGAGTGCGGGACGAGTTAGTAGATGGAGTGCGGGAAGAACTAGTAGATGGAGTGCGGGACGAATTGGTGGATGGAGTGCGGGACCAATTGGTAGATGGAGTGCGGGGCGAATTGGCAGTTGGTGTGCGTCTTGACGAACTTCCCGAAAGAGAAGTATTTTCTGAGGTTCTCTCCGGGGTCCTTTCTGGGGCTCTCTCAAATGTAATACGAAATGATGGAATTTCTGGCAATATTATTATGTCATGTTGCAGTGCCACTTCCAGATCCGACAGTGGTGAAGACAGAAGATTCTCAGAGTTACTTTCTAGGACTATTTCTGACACCGCTCCTGCGGCTTCTTCCGATGCTTTTTCTTCTTTAACACTGGATGATGGAAGGTCATGCTCTTCTATTTCTAGGTTATCTTCCAGCACCCGATGCTGGTGAATCTCCACAGGAAATGCACCTTTTGGAACAGCGGCTAGTGGTAATTGTGGTGGCGACGATTTGAGATTCTTAGGAGATTTTTCTGGAGATCGGTCTGAGGTTCCTTCTTTTTTCACACAAGATGATGGAACGTCACACATCTGTATCTTTATGTCATCTCCCAATGCAGCATGCTCGTAATTCTCTGAGGGTGGAGAACCTTTTAAAAAAGCATCTACTGGTGATTGTCGGGGCGAACATTTAAGATTTTGGAAAAAAATTTCTGTGGTTCTTTCTTCTTTAACACTAGATGATAGAAGCTCGTGCTCCTTTATATTTATGTCATCTTTCAGTGCCATCTCCTTGTCAATTTCTGGAGATGGAAAATCTTTTGGACGAGCATCAACTGGTGATTGCAATGACGAGGATTTTTTATCTTTCGGGGAATTTCCTGAACTTTCCTCTTTTCTCCAAGCTGATTGAATGTCATGTTTCATTGTTATGTTATCTTCTTGGAAGAACTGCTGAGATATATTTGAAGAAGCCCTTAATAGCGACTGCGGTGAAGATTTAATATTCTCAAGAACATTTTCTGAGATTTCTTCCGATGACTTTTCTGACGTTGTATTTTCTTTAGCCTCAGATGTTATAATCTCACGCAGCGTCATCTTTGTGTCATGTTTCACTACCAGCTGCTGGTAAATTTCCGAAGTTTCATGTAGGTTCGTCTCCAGTTCTTGAAGCGTCTTTTTTTTTTTACGTGGGATAACTTCACCGGGGGTGAGGGTGGCCGGGGGCGCTTTTTGTTTGCGTCTTTTTCGTTTCACCGTTTCGCTAGTTTCCGTCCGGTCTTGCATGCACTTCTCCTTAATTTCGTCAGAACCCGACGACGATTCCATTTCACTTCTTCATTAAACACTTGAAACGAACACAAATAGGCACAAACAACACTCGATAAATGCGAAAAATGCCACCTTTCAGGCGATAAGAACATAAACACGTGAGGTGTTTTGGGTGTATACCGGGTGTTTCGAAAAAGGATGTATTTTCTACACTTACCTCTCCTTCTGAAGCGAGTTGGGAGCGTAATCGTTCGTGATCCTCGGGTGCGACAATAGAACACAGGAACTGTCCCATAAGATCTATCTAAAAACAATTAATTTTTGTTACTAAGAATTTAAAATTTTTGGTAATTTCGACGAAATTAAAAATTAAATATTAATTTAACAACATTGCTCGGTCCCTGACTAATTTTCTATCAGATGTAAATTTTTTTAATTGAAAAAAAAAGACTTTCCGTACTCGGATTCGAACCTCGAATCATCCGAACAACAATCCGTGACGATATCCACTGACCTACTCTCAGAACATTTTGGCAATATGGAGGACGGTAATGGGCAAATTTAGCCACTCTCTAACAGATGACGCTACGGCAACAAAAACTTTGAACTAGTAATTACGTCATATCCGACGCCAGGTCTGGATCAAGTGACGTAAAATGTCGATATTTTAAAGTCAAAACTTTTACTACATAATACGGGACGTGCCAAAGATTCAAAAAAATTTCTTCAATTTTCCAAACTGTAAAACGATTAAATCGAATAATTTTCATTCGATTGCCCCCTTCGTCGCTCTTGATTTTTGAACCATTAATAATTATAAACAAAATTCTTTCTCAACTCAGTTGAAAAACTCAACAAAATCTGTTAAAAGCTTCTTAAATAGCTAGCTTAGCTGCTCGTTGATAGGTGGCTCCACGTTAGCAAAGTCTGATCATTTTTTAGAAGCAAAATAAGGACGATGCAATGAAAATTTTTAAGGTAAAAATCAGACTCCAGCGCGCCTGTGGCTGTGACCAAACTAAGTTTATAATTTGATCAACTAGACGGTATTGGTGTTTAAGCATATGTGCAAAAACCCAATGAAGTAAAATGCTTTTGTTTCAAATATTTTTTTTATATTTGTAGAATGGTTTCTCTCTATTTACTACTCAACTACTGCGATTCAGCATAGCCCTGGATTTATTCACTTAACTTGGCAATTTCCACAACTTGATTCCTCGAAAACCAGTGGCGCACAAAATTTATTTTTAAACTCTGACCAAGGAACTTTTCAATTTCTCAGAAAATAAACAACGATTCTTCATGTATACAGGGTGTCTCAAAGGTCAGTACAATTTCCGAGTTAATTTGCATTTTAAAAATTGGAAAATGGCGAAGCCGCCTGTCAAGAAAATATTCGCCCTCTTTGGGAATCATTTTTAATGGAAACGAGGATTTGTAGGTCGTCGGATTTTTGGTTACTCAACTGAATATTTCCAACACCAAATGTTCTCCTGAAACGATAATTAACATTTCCATTGCGCAACGACTGCTTGTTTACGCACCGAACCGAAATGTCACATCCTTGTGGTCGGGATCGAAATAGATGCCCCTTCTCACATAGTCGATATTTCCGGCACACTTTTAAAAAAATCGAGAGTGAAACCTACTAACTTGAGCATACCCCAGTACCGACTCCACCCTGTAGGACACGAACACCACCTTTCCATTGGACATCACGATCAACATGAAGCCATCCATGTCGTCGGCGAGGAGGTCCTCCAACAGGTTCTGGTCCACATAGCTAGGCAGTTTCATGCCGCTAAATTGCTTCGATTTGCGCATGTTTACACAAACTGAAATTAATGGATTAGACGGACTTGTCCCTGGAATGGAAAGTGTGGGTCTTACATTGGTATAGTCTCAGTTCATTCGCGGATAATCGGAGGATGCTAGTTTTGTCCTGGCGTTTCGCGCTTCTGTCTGACAAAGCCAGCAGCTGAGCTAGCTGATGTATGAAGCTGTTCAACTTATCTCGGCGCTGCTTTTCCGCTCTGTTACGTTGCTCCCGGGTGCTGAAAGGAAAAATGCTAAAATATCATCTGCACGTGAGCTGAGTTAAATTACATGTTAAACTCTCCGATTAATTACTAAAGAGGAGTTTGATGAGTTTGGCTCAGAAGGGGGCCACCGTGTTTGAGGCCACTGCCGTGCCCGGAGCGGAGCCCCCCTTGAAGCATCGTACGGCAAGTTAACTCCAACTTATCTAATTGGTAATATACGTTTGTTCTCGTCGCTTATGAGTTAAAACCGTATTACGATCGCAGTTTTTCCGTGCAAAATGAACCTGCCTTATCATCGCGAATGCGAGCGATAAGAAAGCAAATGACCTAAGGTTAACAACAATGTAACTTCATGGAGTGACGTAAGACGCAATGAAACCGATATCAAAATAACGTATACAAGGCGAAATTTAAAATTTTCTCGCAAAAATTGATGCGCAGATAAAAAACATACATACTGTCCCTTATAACATAGTTTTAGAATCCAACCAAAATTTAAATATATAAACGAGTGAATTTCTGCATAATAAATATATACAGAAAGTCTTCTCACATAGGCATACAAATAACAATAAGTCGATTTTTGTTATGAGGGCTCTCCGTTGCTTTTACAAGCCTACGTCACTCCCCGGTGTTTTTTTTTACAACTGATACTAAACCTAATGCATTGTTGCTCATATCGAATTGTTAGAAAATAATTATTCGCTTTGCGTTCTCCATGTGCAAATGCGTGGGATTGTTTTAAAGGCGATGTGCGAAGTTGAGGATATCGTCTCTTTAGTCCTTCTCAAACAATGATGATGATGATGATGATGATTATGATGATGAGAACATGTGGAGGAAATTATTGTCAACGCGGGAGGTACAGAGTCCAGGGGTTGTTTTCCTCCTTATAGCCATGACAACCCCTGGGAATAAGTAGCGGAAATAATTCCGTTTACAAGCTTTCATTGAGTGCAATAATAGCAAGAATTTTTGGTAACAGAAACTCGCATCTACCATATTATCAACAATTATTATAGGTGACGTCACTTGATGGTTCAAGTGGAAACCTAATTAACTCTTCAATATGGGCGAGTGCAGTGCAGGGGAGTGATGTTGGCATTTGGACAGGGGACCAAAATTTTCGTTAATAAGCCATACATCAGTGAAGACAACGAATCTTCATGCCTTACATGTAAACCAAATATCGCAAGCGCTGTTACGTTCACAGTCTGCAGCAAGTTAGCTCAAAGACACGCTTTCACCATATTGTCAACAATAATGCGAAAGAAAGATGTATGACGTCTTTCGATGATTAGGGGGCGAAGCTAATTAACCCATAAATGTGGCTGATTACGGATTCTTGTTGGAGTGGGATTCCTCGCTTCAATTACAAGTTTTCCCTTTGAAATGCCCGTACATTACATTCACCAGTTCATGCGATGAGAAAAATTAATTTAATTCTCTGCCACTCGATAATTATTAAGGCAGCCGTGGGCTCAGACATTACGGGCTAAAGTTGCTTTCTTCAAATAGTTGCTAATTAGTACTTTGTCTTAACGTAGATATTACTCTGGAGAACGACACAAGGCGCATTTTCACGAAAATGGCGCATACAGGTGGTATGCCACCGCGATATCAGCTTTCGAGTAATCATTCTTACTAAGTCATATGCACAGCTGATATCGTACCTTAATAAATAAGTAGCTCGACCTCGCGTTGTTCCTAAGGGCAAATTGCATATATTGAATGATATGTATAAACAAATATATGACAACAATGAGATCCCCTCTTGCTCCTGGACTTTATTGTTGTCTGCCTCCCTTCAATTGTACCCAGGGTCATCGCTGCCTGCAGGAGGGTGCAGCACTGCATCAACCCCGAGAGGTGCATTATCCCTGACGCTCTGTCATGGCCGTCGTCGTCGTCGTGATATGTCGTCATGGCGACGACGCTTGGCGTCCCTCCTAGAGGCGATGTTGCCCGACTTTTCCTCCGTCGCGTCCGTTTTCGATTTTCACGTAGGCGAGTCGTAAAACGACTCATCACACCGAATCGCCAATTGTCACATTATTTTTAGGGGGGAAGAGGTTGCTAGTGACTTGTTGCTGATGCCTGACCTCGGTATCATCATCTATATTATGGGAACTTTCCTCAGCTTGTGTAAAACTAAAAATACCAACCGACATTATTACCGAGAGCGTTCAACAAATCACTTTTGACACCTGAGAAGCTTCGGGCTATGTTGACCTTTGTGGAATTTTGACAACGTTTTAAGTAGGAGTTTACGAGAGGCCGATATAAACGCCGACGCTGCACCCCCCTATTTAGTTCACACATAAACCTGTTGATTATTAAGATATATCGCGAAACTTAGACGAGTTATTCATTTCTTAAAATCAAAACCTTCACCTATGTCTATGAACTTTGGAGATATGAACTTTTAGCAGTTTAATTTAATGCTTTCAGATACACGCCGCCTCTGCCGAATATACAGGGCAATTTTTGCAAATTTCAGAGTAATTTGTGCGAATGCACACTACACACACACACACACCCGGAACACACATTCCCAAGAATTTTCATTGGACTTTGAGCTGATTTCACGTAAGTTTTCTCTCCATAAATTCCGCATTCAATCTAAGGTTATCTATAAAATTCCCCGAAAGAAGACCCCTAAGTTATGGCATAAACTGTGATGAATTTACAAGCGATCTTTCGCAAACTGAGGCTGAATTTTAGAAGCGAAGTTTGCTATCATAGTCCATAGATGTTTTTGGAAATTTTCGTCGATTTAAGACGGCCAGTTGCGTAATTTTTTCGCTTCGAAATTTCGCCCTAAACTATACTCATTTGTAATACAAACTTCCATAAATTTGGGCTGAATTTTCGTCTTTTTACAAATTTTCCCTGTACCAAAATCGCATTTTAATAATCTCGGAGTGAACTTTTACTATACGAAACGCGGTTATTATATCGTGATTATTAATTATCAAATCTCGTTTTCGAACAGAAGATCAAATCAAACAAAACGTCGCGTTTGTACAGAGCTGCAGGATTAATACACGTGCCATTCAAGTCTTCTTGCGGTGGTGTTTATGTATTTCCACACGAAACAGGCGCAATTTCCTTGCTAATACCACTTTAGCGCCTTTTTTGACCACAATTAAGGAAAAAAAATCTCTTTAAAAGCTCTGAAAATTGCCGTTTTCTTCCTATTTTGCTTTCTCAACTTCTTCGTCCGTATCGAACAATACGACATCACCGGGATTGACGTTTGGTTTAATTCACGTCAGACTTTGACAGTTGAGCGGTTTGAAGTGAGCAGTGTTCTCGGATGACGCATGTCGTCGTAGGCTTACTATGGCAAACATCCCTTTTCACGACACTGCGCTCTCATCAACCGCAAGTCACGCATGCGGAAAAGCCGGAATCTGGTAACGACCACGATGTGCATTTGTCAAAATAAGCTCTAAATCTCGCGTTGCCGTGTCCCTGATTTAGTCACCATTTTAACAAACTTCGGGGGTTCCTGACACGGAACATCAATGAATTTTCGGTGAACTACTTCCCGCGATGGCTCCTTTACTTTCACCGATACATACAGTTTAAAATGCGTCAAAAATCACTGATCTATCAGATGTCAACGACCTGTACCGGTGACTTCGACACACTCTTTATTTCGGGCCATGGAAATTGATGATTTCTTCTTTACGATCACTAATTTATAACCACACCCAAATTTTAACTCATTAAAGTACCGTTTAATTTCTAAATCAATTGTGTGTTGTTAAGTTTAAGAGATTCGCACCTCCAAACTATTCCTACACGGATTTATGGCAGATTTTAACGACATAGAAGTTCGTTTACTCCCATAAAATCCGCACTTACAACTCGATTATCGCCAGTTAAGTACACAGAGGGGCGTTATAGACAACTCGATTAAGCTTATCGCCACAAAGGTCATGGATGGAGCAAAAATGCATAATTTAATCATATGTGTAGTACATATCGCGGGAATGTTTCATCTGGCAACAGCGTTTGTATGCTTTATTTGTTGGCACATCGTGACCTTCAACCGGGCTTTTAGCGCTGCCTGCCAGCTCCATATTAATAAATTTCAAGTAAATAACATTTATTAACAACTTTACCGATGTTGTTGTCGGGGTTTTGTGGCCCGACCATCGGGGGCTTAGCGACGTTGTTTTAATGTGTAAATAAGCTTTTAGGAGACGAGGGATAGGACGTTTTTTTTGCAGGACGATGCGAAAGGAAAACGAAGATTGTAAAGCTCGGAAGAATAATAATGACAAATCAGGAGCAACACTAAAATCAGGTTAGTTGGAATATTTCATTTTCCTCCAACTACTCCAACTAGTTTAGAGATGCTCGAAAATGAACTTTACCATTGGGTTTCTTGGAAAAAGGTAGCTGGAAGTTAGTACCACATTAAGGTGTTCACTTTCAAAAATAAAGGAGTTGAAAATTTTCAATTTTCTCCAGCCACTCCAATCACGTTGAATGTATTTGAAAATTAACGTCACCATCGTTTTTCTTAGAAAAAGGTAGTTGGATATGAGTACCATGTTGAGGGATTTATTTACCTTCAAAAATAGGGGAGCTAGATATACGCGAAAATTAACTGCGGCATCGAGTATGTTGGAAAAAAACAATTGAGAATGAGTAATATGTCGAGGGGTCTAATTTAAAAAATAAATAAGTTCGAAAAAACCCACTTAGAAAATTTTGCAAATTCCCTACTAATTTTTGTGCAATTTTTTCCAAAATTTATTTTAAAAAAAAATGGTTAACTTAATTTTACAAAATCTCCAAAAAACAAATTTTCCTCATTCCTAACTATACCGTCCTTGACACGATGGTCATTTCGGACTACTTTTTTCTGACAAACCCAACGGCAAAGGCCAATATTTAAGTAACGCGAATCTGCTAGAAAAAAAATTCTATTCGTGCAATTTTATCAGGCGCGCACGTGCACTTCCTTCCTTATCTTAGGAACATACTTATGCCTTTTCACTGACACGTGTAGATAATAACAATATCAAAAATCAGGTGAGTGTGGCGCTTTTCGATCTGGATTGAGCATCACGTCTCGATTAAGTGCTGCTTATCAGCCTGATGCACAACTCCGGGTCAAAGTTGCCACACTCTATTTGCTAATATTTATTTATACATAATACAATCCGATAATATGGTACAAAATCATCTCTTCCTGATGCTGTTTTCCAGTCTTCTTTAACTAAATAACGCCCGGAGTGTCAAGGACAAGTGACTGGCCGTCCGCGCACCAGATCTAAGTCCGCTACACTTTTATTCAAATCGCCCTAAATTAGAACGCAATTATTTAACACTCAAGTTTCTAGGTCGTGCCGTAGGTTCTCTCAATCGCCCCAGATTATCACGCAAGATAACACGAATATAGTATGAATTATCTTAGGTTAGGGTTACCGGGAAGATCGGATTTAATCTTCCAAAGATAAGCAGAGGCAGCGTCATTTTTCTCCAATGACTAATACGACTAAATAGCGACTAAAACGATTTTTGCGCAATACACAAAGCAAGCAGCAGCAACATTCCTTATAACATTATCCGCACTATAAATAGTACCGACTTAAAACACTCCGACAACGAAAGGATGCAAATTATTCACGTTGTTGTTTACAACTAATTTACCGTGTAATATAGGCGATTTCCGGGGATTCGTCAACAGATGGCGCTCCGCTTGTAACGTGCTGCATACATCAACAACCCGTTAACAGGTTTGTTTTTGACACGTGCCCATGAAAATGAAGTGCTTGAATATGGAGAGAGTTCATTAGAATTCAGCGTAAAATCAGTACACTATCAGAAACTATGCCTGTTAATTTACTATGAGAAACATAGAGAAGACACTCGAGACATCCACCGACCAAGACGATAGACGATAAACGATAGTCGATGCCGATAGTCACGAGGACCATCTCTTATTTTTCACTATAAACTATGATTATTGGTTACAGCCTGTACAGGGTGTTTTGTATGATATAGAGAGGTTTAATTAAAATATATCCGGTCTCGGTTACGACCAATTCAAGTTTAAGTTTGATCTACTTCTTACTCCATTTTGAGACACGAATTTGATTGAATTTAAGAAGATTCAAGGTATGTTTTATTCAGGATATCAGGATTTTAGATCGGTCGTATTCAGTTCTTCACGTCCGCACCTTCGGGTAAAATAAATCCACCCCTTTCAGATTCTGCATGGGAATCGAATTATTTCACCCGTTAGAAATTTGTACGACGTTGAACCTGATTCGTCAAATTTCACACCAGTTGGGACCAGATATTTGCATCTGAATTTTATAGAATGCAATAACAATACTCGCAGTTTTACACGTTCATTTTTAACCAGCATTTACGGCTGCTTCGATTGCTTCAAACTCAATCAAGTTTCATAAAGTTTCAAAACTGTTATAGCCAGTTGGACCACTGGGAATTTTCTGGTTAAACGTTATTTGGGGTTTAGACAGTTTGATATTAGGCTAGATATCGCCAGGTGGATGCATCTATTTCCTTACATTTGAACCAGGTAGATTTAGAGCTTATTCATCGCTGTTTAGTGCGAAATTTGCTATGATTTTTATGCCAAGTTCCACTTGTCTGGATCAAATTTTAACCATGTTTCATCCGATTTTGCATTCAGCTAGTCCCAAGCATTCTCATAATACATCTGTTTCTTTCGAATAAGTTCTAACCGGTTGCGACTGGTTTTAAGTTTCCGAAATATTTCTGTTCGCCGACGTTTCAGTTTCTTGGCGTTTTCAACGGGATGCAGTGGCGTAGCCTCTTTTCGGCAACGTACAAAAAATCCTCTTAAAAACGGATAGAAGAATGTAACCTCTTAAGGGGAAGTTTCCTTGATTTTGACCCAGATTTTTCTAATTTAGTTAAGAAGAAGCGGGAAGTTTCGCAGCTCGACCTTGATGGCGCTAGAATCAGCCATTTTTAATCTGGTGTTTGGCCAGGAATCAAATCTCATTGTTTAACTTACCGCAAGACCTTCAAATTGCGACTAATTATTTTCAAAAAATCAGGGTGATATTCGGCGATTTTTGTCATAAAAATTGTCGACAATTAGTACGTAATATAAACAATCTTTTAGATCTGTGTTTCACTGCTCAATTTTGCTTTATGGAATTTTCCTTAATAAATTTTTGAAAATTTTTTTATGACATATTTTATTTCAGCTCTCTGCCTGCAAATCTTTAAGCCAACTCTGCCTTTGTTTTGAATCCTGCCCTGCTCCACTTGGTAACAACAGTGGCTTTTCTTTCACTTGTAATGTTATCTAAAATTAATTGAAGTGCCGCTCCACCGTTAGATGGCGCGTTGGGTAAACAGTCGACGTGGCACCGCAGCAAATTATCAAATAAATGGAAAAAAAATTATTAACGTTGTTTTCGAGCAAATTGTACCTCGATAATAAATATTCGATTATTTGATAATTATTTATTAAAATGGTGATTAATATTCGATATTTCGAGCGCTATGAATGAGAACGGTTTGGTTTTTGGACTTTCGAGATAATTTTTCGACCCTCCAGAAATGACCTGAAAAGTTAAAATTTATCGACCATAAACGATTTTAGCTTCTCCGAGTTATACATTTTTTAGCAGGGGCGTGGAGTATAGGCAAAGCACTTAACCTGACCTATTTTCTTGTATCGAGAAAAATTGCCCAACAAACAACCGACCTGTCGTTATCTCCGCCTCGACGGTAACACCTTCGTACCTCGGCCGGGAAGTAAAAAAGCTTCTTTTCTACGTCCTGATAATACATTAATTCGTGCGTAATATTATTTTTAGTCTCCACAATGATAACGAGCGCTATCTCGAGTACGATACGATTTCGCCATTATTAATCTTCATAAATAAGCCAAAGGACCTATCGACAAAAAAAAACAATCTGGCGAAACAGAGCCAATCGGTGACATTTCTACAGTGTCCGCGGAATGCACGGCCACTTTTATTAATAGTCTCCAATTAATGATGCGTAAAACTGACCAGAGGTCAGGCAGTTACCAAGTTCCGGATGATGATAGCGGATTAATGCGTTCAATATTGGATTTCTCTACGATTGGTACCTGCCACTGACCTATTAGGCCCGCAATATCGGGCCTGGGTCCCCGGGAAAAATAGGTTGTTGTTGTTGGGTCGACCGTTTGCTACCTCGTGCATGGCCGCCACCCTTCTCTGGTGCTCCCCCATCGGCGTCGAGAACCCCGCGGAGCCCTGGCGCATCATCGCGTATTCCTGGTACTGTTGGTACTGGTGGAACGCCTGGCCATTGGGGATGTACCCGTTGGACACATAACCGTTCGGCACGTAGCTGGACACCCCGACCCCGTTGGTCATATTCGCGTATCCGTCTTTAGATTCACCCGGGCCGCCCTTTACACCATTCACCATGGTGGGTAGGGGGGAGGGGGGAGGCAGTACCGACGCTATTCGCGTTGCACCACCCAATGGCCAATACTCCAAAACGAACGAACTCGCGGGGGGAAATGCCTCACATCGGCTCACTGATCATAATAATAAATAATTTTTTAAGGGCAAATGAATGCGTTACGACACTGGAACACCGCCACGGTTCAACCTGTACTGAATTGCGCGGCTGCCGCAGGAATGAGGAGTGCATAAAGCGCAGATCGGGCGACGTTGCCGCGTTGCGCGGCGTCGCCGCCGAGACGCCGGGACACTGGATGCACTTTGCGAAGCGGCTGCAGGAGCACGGCAACGCAGCGAGTGACATGACAAATGACACTATCATTAGTTTCTTCCCTACCTAGTTATAAGGAGTCTCATAAACAATTTCTAGAAATATTCATGTTTTTTTACGCCCATTTATTTATTTGATTTTAAATGTTGAACGCGAAATTTGGTTAATTTGCGTTTAGGCGAAAACATTCACTGGGAACCGGACTACAACTCCTGCTGAACTAATATGTCAAGTGATCTTAGACAGCTTTAGGCTTTAGAGAGAGAAGCATACTAAAAGGGGCAATATATCCTTATTTTCAATGAAAAGTAAAAATCATTTAGTTGCTCCTTGTAAATGTCGCCCAAAGGGAATTGATTTGTACATCAAAAATGACAAGTAAAGGTAAAATGCTCCGAAAATATTCCGAAAAAAAAACTCCCGTCTCTCTCTCTTGCAGAACATACGTGAAGGAATAAGACAGAGTACGATCTTCATGCGAAGAGTTAGTTGATGCGTATGCCGTTCCAATTTATAAAAAAATCGGAGATGTCATGGAATTCAACGGTTTTGGCACACCAAAATCCAGTCCAGAATACTCACCTAATAATGTCTACGCATATCGCATCACAGTATATACCAGCATTTCACCTTATGATCATAGAAATTCAATTAAAAAAAAAATCTTAAAATGCGTTTCTATGTCCCTCAATCTCCAAATTAAAAGCTCTGACATTTCGCGAACAAAACAAAAATGAAAATCGACGAAGAAAATGGCCGACTCCTTCCCAAATTCAATAGGTGTGTCATGTGTCACATGACTGGTTAAAGACATCATCGAAATGGCAATTTTTCTTCTTCACATATTAAAGCGCATTTCTCAATTTTTCGAGTCTCCCAGTGCTTTACGTACAATTTACTTCGTTCCTAACCATTAAAAATACCACTACGTGAAATCTGACATTAATATCGCCGAGGGGATAATAATTAGGTGCTTAAGTTCGTCCTTGACACCGTGCTGAAACCCTCACACGTAGCGAATCTGGACATTACGGGGGCCGTATGACACAGCACCCCATTGACCCTCTCGCGTCTAATAAGATCATCCCTAAATTAAATTAAACGCTGGCATTTCGCCGGAAAACTTTAATTTCTTCCCGATAATCGAAAGACCTACGTACGACGTTAGGGTTGTTTAGAAGACGCAATTTAAGCTTAAATTGCTATATTTGAAAATTTTATGTTACAGCCTGAGAAAGGAGCTATATAGAAGAGTTTTTTTTCGCTTTTCCGCGGCCCTTCGGGCCTCGAAAGAATCAATAAGGGGCAAGTATTAAAAATAGGTTTTAGTTCGACACGTGTCCTCGATAGAGCTGCATTGTATGAATTCGTAATGCGACGATTATGTATAGGAAATGACTTCTAGAACAGAATAAATAAATAAATGGACAATAATATTAATAAAGCAGTCTCCCGACATCCTTATAATTCTAGATCTCCTCGTTGTTATTAATGACAGGAATCTTTCTAATGTCATAATTTTCTCCATTAATTGAGAAAACATTCCAATCTCAATTTCTGTCAAAAAAATTGAAAAAACTCGTGGCAAAATTACCGACTCACTTAACCATCAATACTGCCATTTCTCGTAAGCGAATAATAACGTCACTGAGATGCTAATTTAAGTTACTAATGTATTTTTGAACTTTGGAAACGTCGATTGTTCTTAAAAATCACTTTTATAGGAAAATTCTTATTAATAAAAAGAGTAATTATAAAAAAGCGTTTCACGTCCTATTCACACGTAGTTTATGGCGGTTTTCGAAGGTAACATTGAAAGAAAATAGACAATTTCGGTAATCTGTTTTAATACGACTAACTTACCTCATGCATGCCGCACTGCTGACCTGATTGAGCAGGTCCCTGCCGGTCGAGTGATAGATTTCGGGCATGGCGCCCCCCGGGCATTCGCCCTTACCGGACCTGCAACAACAAGAGACCCGTTGAGTGCAAGAGGCTACCGACCTTGTGCAAAAAAAATTCCCACGTCAAAGGAGGTGAACAAACCGCGTTTTTGGGAGTGCGAGAACGCCTCTGACGATATATTTAACGAGGCCACCAACAAAGGAGCGACCGGCGGCATGCCCGGATATCACGCCTAACCCCAAACGGTTTGACATAGGTTAGGTAGGACAAGCCTGTTGCCGAACCCATTCGATTTTGACGCTATGATGCGGAACCTCTCCCGTATACATCTGTATGCCACGGAAGTATTAAGTTTCATTTAGAAAATTTCTCCATGAATTTCCGAAATGCTAACTTTTTCAAAACCGTCAAAAGATATGGAAGTTTTTTTAACAAATGCTCTTAGAACCGTCTATTGATAAGTAGCTAAAGGAAAGAGTCGTCTGAAATTTGCGTTATGGAGCAATTGCATGAAACCCAGTGCATTCATTATGCAGTTTTACGCTGATAGCCCTCCAGCTTTGGATTCTATCGTTTTTCTGCTGGAAAACCGCCAATTTTCACTCGACGTATTATTATTTCAATTGACGTTGTGCATGTTCGTCCTTGATATACGTGTTCCCGTTCTAAGTATGAACCAATCGATCTGGACGTGAAAGAATTATGATGAATTTTCTTCGTGTTGTTCCCATTTCATTTACATGTAAAAGTGAAAACTAGACTCAGAACACATTTTTAAATGTTGTGAAACGTTTGGCAGCTTAAACTACCACCGCTATCTATTGACAAATATGACTGTCACTTGCCAAAATGACATGCAGGTGGTGCCAATTTGCTTCTATATCTTTCTTTGTGGAAAAACCGCATAATTATATACATATGTACAACTAACTGACGCAATTAGGTGGGATGTTTTTCTCCGAGATTTAATTCATCTCTGAGCTTATATTATTGCGAATAATTGTCCAAATTCGGAAAAAAGATTGTAATTGCCGGCTGCTAGTTCGATAGGGAAATAACAAGTCTAAAGTGCAAATCTATTAGCTCGTTTAATAAGACGTCACTACAACTGCATTAAATCGGTTGCCAAGTAGTCAATCGGATTATGATGAATACAAATCTCAAATATGTAGTCACCATTCGGGCTTACCCTGATGTTTGCCGTTCTTTACAATTGTTTACCACAATTTAACTAATTAACTTAAGCTCCGTGATTCTGCGGTTTTGCCTTATATTTATCAAGCAAATCATACAATTGATGCACCCCGAACTATGTTGCTGCGAATGGTAAATTTTTTGCTTCATACATCCTGAAAGCGCAATAACACGTCAGAGACCCCGTCAGGTTTTTTACTATTTCTACTAGATGGTCTAAATGACTCGACGAATTGGTTAAAGATAATTGTTACTTTAAATACGAATAAACCGTAGCGCCATCTCTTGACAAGTAGCTAAATGTCACGGCTTTAGTCGTGATAGTTGGCTTGAAAAACAAAATTGCCTCTAGTGTCGTTTAGCAACAAAACGGAGAGTTTTGGCGCAGACAATTTCAAGCAAATGCAATGTTAATCAATATGATGAAATACATGATACTCTTATAACTTCGGATGAACGTATCTTCTACACAGAGACCAGGAGTAACGATTTACCAATTAATTAATTAGAAAACATGGGCGTGTCAGAAGGGGATTTAAAAGAAAAGTTTTGACGTTTTCAATACCTTCTAAAAAGATCTTCGGACATCACTTATGTTCGATGAAGGTTATTATTACAAAGTTGCCAACTGGATCGCCATAAAACGCTAAAACTTCTACCAAAAATGGATCAAATTCTCCTTACTACAAGTTCTTGTTGGATATACCGCGTCGTCTCAGACCAAGACCGGTGGCGGCCTCTATTGATAGATAGCTAAGAGAGAGTACTATGTCGAAGCAAAATCACTCAGAGGCATAAATAAACTAAGAGAGGAGTTTTAGCATGGCGAAAAGGGATTTTTTAGCATTGGAAAAAGATGATACGCCTCTGAGTTCGGTTCGAGATTTTTTCATTAAACTGTGATTTACACCTATAGATATTAACAAATTGACAATTTTTCAAACAAAACCTTTAGCACTTCCAGTCGAATCAATAACCCTTCTAAAAAAGACTTGATACAGCACTGATTTTGAATAAACATTATTAATACATATAATAAATAATTTTTTGACCAGTTGCCAAAAATCATTTCCAATTAAAACAAATTGGCTGCAGTGTAAATTAAAAAAAGGGAGTTTTGGCAACACTAATATGAAGTGAGAAAACAGAGGCGTGGAGGAAGGGAACCTCAAAAAGACAAGAATTTGTTGATCCGCACGTACCCCTAATTACGGGCCTTTTTAACTCACAACAGGTTTTACTGCAAAGTGGATGATACCGTACACGATCATACGTAAAACCGTAAGTATCTTATTGACTTTGTAATGACGAAATGAAAATAAGCGCGCGTTCGTCGTAACCGCAGGTCATATGAAAGTCAATGTGGAATATTCTCATCATCCATATGCTTGTATCGCATCGGCATACTGTTGCATCAACCGAAAACAACAATAATGTGTATTTTCATTACACATAACCCGTACAGAAGGCCATCATCGCTGATAATAATATCGTCCAATTAGTCCTGCTGTTTACAGTAGAAACTCGAGGGTAACCTCCTCAAAATTCCACCGTCAATTAATGTACACTTTGGCCGGCTGCCGCCACTGGTTTTATATATCTACCAACTATCACATTTACCTTGAGATTCGCTTATTACGGCAGTCGAACAAACACAACAATGACTATAAAACTCATTTTCGGCTAATAGCGAGTTACGGTTGCGATAGGACATGGCGCCTCGCAAAACAATGGAATAGAGGGTTAATTCTGGAGCAGCTCCAATTTACCTAATACGGACTATTTCTAGTTCAATTTGCCCCCATCATCTGACAAAACCCGAAATCAAGACTGGCAGACAAAAATACTATAATTCCGCTAACTACCCACGTCTCCATCAGAGTATTTTGGGATCATCATCATCATCATCGGGGAGTTTCTAATTTTTTCCGGTCGACAAACAACTTACGCACGCCGATTCTTAACGAGATATGAATGAATTCGTCAACCCCCCGCTAGGGGGCGCTCCGCGGGGGAGTAGACTCGTGGCCAAAGTAGTCGGATTTGCAACGGACTAAGACTAGGAAAATACTGTAATAATTCGAATAATATTATTTATTTCCTGTTTTCTAAGGTCAGGCTAGATGACTGCATGAAAGCGTTGTAAACGGTTTCGAGTGGATTGATGTGGATGACAATCTGGCTAATTCCTCAACGCAAACAAAATGATAAAAATTACTGCGCATCAATATTTTGATTTAAGTGGGCTTCTGATAACTCTAAAGTGTATTTCTAGGTACCATTAACTATTTTCAGTTGTTTTGCCGGTTATTATGCCTCTAGGATCCATGTTGGTCTTACGCGTCAGCGGGAACTTCCTCGCCGCTGATTCAATTATTAGTCAGTAAAGGCGTTGATATTTATTTGATGTAGTCACATTACTTAAAAAACCCCCTTCCATGCAAAGCCAGTGGTGTATTAAGCATCTTTCGAGAGGAATATTAGCCGTTCTTAAATCAGATGAATGCTTGGCTAAGAAATCCGTTTCAAATCTCCCTCTTCCACTACCTCATTTCCTAATTAACTAATTAGTCATTTGACAGTGCCTCCTCCTATCTTACAGGCGGTAATTTAATAAGAATCTTCCTTCAAAATCACTGATGCTTCAGTCTTTCTCGACGGGTATCAACGCTTGCTAAGCGAGATTATCAAATATTTCTATTAGAATCTGCTCCTCTGCGCCCCAACTAGGCAAAAATTCATCTATAACATGTTCTAAAATTTAAACAATTTTTCTGAACGCGTTGTGAACTACAGCGAGTGCCTTTGGACATCACTGGCAACTTCAAAAATTCAAAGCCAAACACTATTGGGGAAAATCAAAATCAAAATGCAGAGGCGTCCGCCTCTAAAAGAGTTTGAAATCGATATACATTAAGTTGAGGCACTGAGCACTCAAAAGAAACTCCAAGTTACAACTGGACGTTTCATTTTTATATTTATATGTAAAGTATTACAAAACAATGATACAAATTTTGCCTGAGAAAAGTGATGTTTCGGTCTTATTGCACAAAATTCAGTGGCGTACTGACGCTTCCTAAATTCAATTCACTTTCTTTCTTGTGCCACTTGACAAGCCCATACGTATTTTAACAAGCAAATATTGTACCCCCTCAGACGACATCTCGCTAAACGGACACAGACCTCTTTTTGTATGGCCGATTGGTCTTTTACATACCCCTTTTTTGCATCTCCAATGGCGTAGAGGAATTGTAAAAACTCAAACTAATTATGGCCCATAGGCATAGACGTTTTACGTCCAAATGAGGAGATGTTCATTACAGGTTGAAACTCCGCCTCTGTTACCGGGAAAACAAACACCGTCTGGATCTGGAGGCGCGACATTGGGCAAAGTGCCAACAGGGGGCAAGTATGGATTTCCCATAAAGCCTTGAGGTGGCGGGACCCCTCACACATAACTTTCCCCCCATTTGGACCTAGGCAACAAAAAGTTAAGAGGACTCTGCCGTTCCCGAACGCCCAGGATAGGTTAGGTCAGGTCAAGGTCAGATCATTCGGCACCCTCATCCTCGTCGGGTATGGGAAAGGGGAAGAAAAGGGGGGGGGGGGCTTCTGCTGAGATTTACAGCTACTTAGATACAATACAATACAGAGTGATGTCAGAATGAAAAACCAGCCACAAGTTCACGTATCTCTATTTCGATACAGTGGCTCGATAAGGTCAAGGGCTCGATTAAGGGAAGGATCATGCGTCTGACACCTCCTCCTCCTCCTCCTCCTAGAGGTCGCCGGGGGGTCCAGACAGCCCCACGAGCTTTAGGGGAAGATTTGAACGAGGGTTTATTTCGGCTTCGCCATAAATACAAAGCTTCATTAGAATGTTTTGTTGTTTCGTAGAATCGACGGCTTAAAGCGGAACAATGCAATTGCGCAAATTGCCCTAATTGCACTTAATTGCGGGTTTGCCATACGCATAGAAATGACGTTTCGATGTTTCCTTACAATTATGTAATCGAAAGGGAAAATGATGTTATTGCTAGATATAATTGGGGGATGGATGGGAACTTGAACCTCGGGGGGAGCCAACGGGATTTTTTTTACCGATATAAAGTATAAACAATAACTAAGATCCAGCTAAAAGTGACGATTATAGTAATGTCGCCAGCAAAGGTAATTATAATAGACACCATGGTTTATTGCCATGTATTTCTCTTGTCATAATCGAGGACACCGATGGCACTGAAAGAGATATTACCTACTTTTATGCGCCTAATACCCGTAATAACTACGTTACTCACACAGCAATACTCGAAATGGTGCAATTTCAAAAAACATTTTTTGAAGTGCTCGCTCTGACTAACACTAATCTTGCAGTTTTGTGAAGCCAACACTATCTTCACTGGCGTAGGGAAATCCCATTTGAATTTCATTCAAACTTTCGCCGTTTCGGGTAACTACGAGTACTCCGCACATGGCGATGCCAAATTGCCTTTGGTTTCAGTGATCATTCGAAAAATGTAAAAATTGGACGAAATTTCTGTTTGGAGATATCTCAAAAGCTGACCAAAGACATGAAGAAAGATGAAAACATGTTGAACGTTGCGGCCCTTCTAATGACGTAACGCCCATGAACGAGGAATCGGAAAAATTACATAAGAAAATAGGCTATCCCATTAAAAAAATGTTAAAATCGAAAGTAGGGACCTTCTCATGGTCGTGCTGCAAATTTCGTCGGGTGTGCAGTTGCAACTTTTCAGAGGAAGTAACAGGACATAGGAAAACCAGCAAATAATTAGAAAAACACATCTTAAGACCATTTATTAGTAATTTTAAGTTAAAGCAAAATAGATGTCATATATCTATTTAAACTTATGAAGTCTAATCTAAAGGTCGAATTTGACAGATATAAAAAATATCTCAAATTTCAACATCAAATACATTGACGCAGACTTTGGAAAAAAAATAGGAATGTGAAGATTGTTAGCTGAAGTATCTGTAAGTATAGAAATTTAAATTCGATAGGATGGCAGTGACTTCGGAGAACTTGTGACGAAACACATAGTTTGTTGACAACACCTACAATGAAATTAACGTTCTCTATCACTGTATGTAATCTCAAATAATTACATCAAACTTCCCGATGCATCCTTTACATGAAAGCAACTAAAACCCAGCAGCAAAACAGATATTGTGGACAAATTGGTGGACACTATTAGATACTAGAACAATGGTACAGAAATATGATCAAAGCACAAAAATCCATAACATATTGAAGTCTTAGTAACTTCATCAGTGATGTGGGTTCCACGAACACAAAGCAATGGACTAATAATAGCAAAACTGTATCCATTGAGGCATCCATCATGTAAAATCAATGGTTATACATATACATGTATATATGAAAAACTAGACAGGACATTAAGCCCAACCCTGAGTAACTTTAGTGAAAGGGTAATTACTAATCATGGCTTCATGGAACTTGTCTGTTGAGATTTCACTGTTATGAGCCAGATTATTGTAGTACTGGCAAATTCAGCAAGAGATCCTGATATTCTCAGAAATACCCTCTCGTGAAACATACCAGCTCCTCAATAATTTGGACCTGACTCAAATAGGTCTGATGGAATGTTTTCTTTAAGCCATTAGAACGGTAAATTCTTCATTCTCCACTACAACTGTTTTGTCACAAACCCAAAACTCAGCTGACAGACCATCAGGGTTAAGGACCTCATCAGGCCTACTTATTATTGACTGCTTTTTGGGGAACGCACAAAATCGATTATTACTTAAAAGGGGTTGACACAAAAACAGCACTGCCCACTGAGGCTTCCATTATCCTCTTTATAAGTTCTATTGAAAAAAAACTAGAAATACTTGAAAATTTGAAAAATTTGTAGACTAATAGCTGAACCGGGATCATGGGGTGGGCTCCTAACGCCGAAACCTATTGCACAGTGTCCGACCTCGGATTTTGGCCAGATGTTGACCAAGGTTATTACCCAAACATCATCACGAAAGGGGGCGACTTACCAGGCAGTGATGGACGCTGTGGGGGCTCTGTCGGTGCACTATAGGAACCCTCGTGGGGCTCAGTATTCTTTATTTTTTTATGGAAAACGTTTCTGCAAAGGACACTGAAAACAAACACACAACCTCAACTGACGCAGCAGCAGCAGCAGCAGCAGTAGAAGCAGGATGTCAGGACGCGTCACAGATGGGGAAATTTCGGGGGAAAAGACCCGATTTTACAACCTATGGATCGCGCATTGCTTACGGTAGGTCCGGGATGGCTTTTCGCGTTGGCAAACTTAAATTGTTGAGCAAGAATTTGTTTAAAAAGCGAACGCCGCACCTATTTCTGGAACTGCGGAAATATGGTATTTTTTTACGTAATGACAGATGGGTGTGGCGCCACACGACGGCGTATGGCCGAACTTACAAAATTTACGAGGTAAAAATCGGATTTCTGTACAGGTCGCCATTCATCTTGAAGAGGCACTCCATAGAGGGCGCCACGCAAGACTTATACAAAGTTATTTTTGATGTTTTGAGCGGGAAATTAAAAAACATCAACTTAAAAATTTGTTATCCACAGATTTTAAATCAACGCGAATTTTTACAATTTTCGACAACAAATTAATTTATTTGCACGTTTCTAGTGCGTGCTGAGGCCAAGTAAAAAGGGTTACGTTTCACTGATTTCACAGTAAAACTTCTTCTATGCATTTTTAGCGAATTTCCAAGCAGTTAATTATTGCATCTCGTTCGCAAAGTCCTTGAGAGGTCTAACCTGCATTTAGAATGTAAGTTTGTTTAAGGCAAACCCAATAATGACACGGTATGGTTATTTTTTCTATTACCCCAGTAATGGGTGGTTGTGTGCATTTTGATACCGGGAACTAAAGCAGCTGAAGTCAATTAGTATACATTAATCGGGGGGACAAATCATCGCGGACATCTGCATGTTAATTAGACATCAAAACAAAGGGGAAAAAGGCGTGATCGGAATTATACGGTTCGGCGAGCTTTCTAGACGAAAAAATATAATCAATCCTAATATCGATAGTTACTGAGGCGTGACTTATCAGATATCCGGGTTGAAAGCTCTTGCTCAGACTCCAGAACTGAAATAAAACACTTAAAAATTAAAGAGAAATTATCACCCGCACAGTATGTACCTTATTAAGAACGTAAACGGTGGAGCAAATATTACTATTATTATGTTAACAAATAGAGGATTTCATCACCTGAGCCATAGTATGCAAATTTTTGGGTGTACACTCGATCCAATGAATGAAATTTTACTACAAGTTTTACTACAAGTTTTACTACATGTTTTACTACAGTTTGAAGTAGATAGCGCTGTTGAAACAATATTGTTGTAAACAATGTCTATTTAATCGTGTACGCCACGAATTAAAGAAGACTGACGGCGAGGTATTGCAACATATCTCACTGAAATTGCAACATTATCATTTTGTGTTTCAAATCAATTAAAGAAGTTTTTTCAGGTAATTGTACTCGATTATTGTTTGGGATTTTTAATTATAATTCTTAATTTTATGCTATCAAAACCGGATTTGTAACGTGGTTAATATGAACATATGTACGAAGAGAATATAACTTCATGTTGGCTAGGTTGACCAATGCAACATACATATCAGGTATACCGGTATGAAGTGAGCGTCAGGATATAAATGTCTCGATATAGGGCATTTGTTGTAAACAAACCTTTTTTGTTGTTTGCTTGGGTGGTGTGCAAACTGACAAACATATTTAGTACAAATCAAGTCCTTGAACAAATAACAATATATTATTTCATTATGCTAAAAATGTCGAATTTTGTACCACAAAATGATGATTTGCGGAAAACATTAAGTTTTTGCTTTCATTTGAAGAAAAGTGCTGCAGAGTCGCATCAAATGCTTGTCGAGGCACATGGTGATTATGCTTTGTCAGAAGCAACATGCAGAAGATGGTTTCAACGATTCAGAAATAACAATTTTTATGTGCAAAATGAAGAACGTGGCAGACCACCAAAAACGTTTGAAGACGCCGAACTGCAGTCAATATTGGATGAAAAAGACACTTTAAGTCAAAAGCAAATGGCAGAAATGTTAAATGTTGCACAACAAACAATTTCTGATCGTTTAAAAGCATGTGGAAAAGATCCAAAAGTGTGGAAAGTGGGTGCCGCATGAATTGAATGAAAGACAGATGGAGAACCGAAAAAACACCTGTGAAATTTTGCTTCAAAGGCACGAAAAAAAATCAGTTTTGCATCGAATTAATACTGGAGATGAAAAATGGATTTATTTTCAAAATCCTAAACGGAAAAAATCATGGGTCGATTCGGGACAACCATCAACATCGACTGCAAAACCTGATCGATTCGGCAAGAAGGCAATGCTGTGTGTTTGGTGGGATCAGAAAGGTGTGGTGCACCACGAGCTTTTAAAACCTGGTGAAACCGTTAATACTGTTCGTTACCGACAACAATTGATTAATTTAAACCATGCATTGATCGAAAAACGATCAGAATGGGTCAGAGACACGGGAAGGTAATTTTGCTCCATGACAACGCACCTGCACACAAAGCAACACCGGTTCAGGATACCATCAAAACACTTGGCTGGGAGTTGCTACCCCATCCGCCGTATTCACCAGACTTGGCTCCTTCGGACTACCATTTGTTTTCATCGATGGGACACGCATCGGCTGAGCAGCACTTCGATTCCTACGAAGAAATAGAAAATTGGGTGTCTAATTGGTTTGATGCCAAAGAGGTACGTTTCTATTGGCGTGGTAGCCATAAATTGCCAGAAAGATGGTCAAAATGTGTAGAAAGCAATGGTCAATATTTTGAATACATTTTTTTTCTTTCCTTATTAAAATTGTTGTTTTATTTTCACAAAATAGCGCTCATTTCATACCGGTAGACCTGGTAAACGGACATACACTCACCCGCAAAAGTCATGGTACAGCAGTTTACCGCATCAAAAATTCCGAATATTTTCCATATGTGAAATCAAAACTTCAATTTATTTACGTAGAAGTAATGTGTAACGTGTCCATACCAACAGCAATATTATAAATATTTACAAAAACTCAAACTTATTCTGATAAAAATCTAATGTCATTTTCTAACGATAAATGGATTCCACAAAAGTCTTGGTACAGGTAAAATATTTGAATTTTTATTAAAAAAAAAGAATGCATTTGTTTATTTCTTTGCAGAAATAGGACAAATAGTCAGTATCATTTATGTTAGAGTGGTTAAAAGTTAAAAATATGGGTAGAACCGAGCTCAGTCAGGATGAAAGAAAAATTGTTATTCGTTTAAATAAAGAAGGAAAATCTTACAGTGAAATTTCAAAAATTGTAAAAAGGAGTCGCTCTGCTATTCAAAAAATAGTGAATTGTTTCAAATATCACAATAGAATTAATAACAAACCAAGAACTGGGCGCCCAAAAAAATTAACGGAACGTGAAACAAGATACATTCTTAATGAAATCAAGAAGGACCCGAAGAAAGGCTCGTCGATGTTGGCTTCTGAACTAAGGAAACATTTTGGAATTGTTGTTCACGAAGAAACAGTTCGCCGAACTCTTCATAAAGGAGGGTATAAAGGCTGTAGTGCGCGAAAAAGACCTTATGTAAGTGCCGTAAATAGAAAGAAGCGAGTTGAATTTGCCGAAAAATACAGAGCGATCGAAAGCGAATTTTGGAAAAAAGTTATTTGGACAGACGAGAGTAAATTTAATCTTTTTGGACCAGACGGACGAAGAAAAGTGCAGAGAAAACCAGGGGAAGCTTTTAATCCAAAAAATACAATTCGAACCGTAAAGCATGGAGGAGATGGACTAATGGTCTGAGGTTGTATGTCATCTTTTGGTGTGGGCAATTTAGTAATAATTGATGAGATCATGAACCAACAAGTATACCTGAACATATTAAAGGCAATTTTGCAACAAAGTGCGGAAAAATTGGGGTTGGCAGAAAATTTTTACTTCCAGCAAGATAACGACCCTAAACATAAGTCTTATACGGTACGCCAGTGGTCGATATACAATACTCCGCATCTACTAGAAACACCCCCACAAAGTCCCGACCTTAACCCAATTGAACATTTATGGGACCGTTTGGAAAAACAAATTAGAAAACATATAATTTCTAATAAAGAAGATTTAGAAAGGGTTATCTTGGAAAAATGGTCGCAAATATCCAATGAGGTTACGGGAAAGTTGGTTCGATCAATACCAAATCGTTTGGTGGAAGTCCTTAAACAAAAAGGGTACTCCACTTGGTATTAATTTTTTTCTTTTTTTACGGATAATAGCGAGTGTTTTACCTGTACCAAGACTTTTGGGGAATCCATTTATTGTTAGAAAATGACATTAGATTTTTATCAGAATAAGTTTGAGTTTTTGTAAATATTTATAATATTGCTGTTGGTATGGACACGTTACACATTACTTCTACGTAAATAAATTGAAGTTTTGATTTCACATATGGAAAATATTCGGAATTTTTGATGCAGTAACGTGCTGTACCATGACTTTTGCGGGTGAGTGTACGTACGCATTTACTTGAACAACCAAGAAAATTTTCAACAAATTAAGAAGAAAAACAAAAACATGATCATATGTACATACAGGGTGGCGCAATAGTATGACAAAGTACCATATCTTCCTTATTTTACAAAATTAAAAAAAAAACTGTTCGTATAAAAGTTATACGTAAACATACAGCCTACATTTTAAAAATATTTTTTATCATATAGGGTGTTGCATAAAGACGGGTCAAAATATTTATTCATTTTATTTAACGGAACCCCCTATATATTATTGTATATTTGGATTCCTCGTAAAATTCTCATAATTTCGTATGTACGTATTTGGCAGCCATAAGAAGCGACTTTGGAACTGTGGAAAGTGGCCTGAAAGGACAGAATCTTTGATATTGAGTTGAAGATACATAAAAATAGGCTGAAGTATCGATTTGCTTCCAGGAAAACAGCCGAAAGTGAGTACCGCATCTTGGACTCTGCCTTGAAAAATAAGGGAATTATAAAATTTCCAATGTCTTCAATTCTTCTAAGCTGAATTAAAGAGAATCAAAAGTTGACATCGGCTTCGATTTTTTTGGAAAAAATCAGCTAAAAATTGCCACCGCAACATGGTCTCCGTTGTCAAAATACGACGGGCAGAAAATTGTTAAATTTCCAAAGTTCCCCAACTAACAGGGAAAAAAGGTATAACTGCCCGATCCTTATAGAGATTCTCTTCGAGCTTGTACTCAAATTCAGTGAACTATTTCCAGAAGATCGAATTGTAACATGAATTTCACTACAGCTTTCGCTCGGTTCAAAAAAAGCTCAATTGTTCGAATTTCTGACGATTATTTACATGTGCCTCTGCCTCGGGCACCACCTCCTCAAGATTTGATCGCAATTTAGATAAATGTAAACAATTCAATGAGAGAGAAACAAAAAAAAAAAAAAAATAAAACAAATATTTGCACCTGCAGCCATAAAAAGAACGGAGGTGTGTCGTTGGTTCTGCGCCCATATTTAAATCACTGCCAGACTAGCATCAAGAGAATGAACGCTTTTTTACATACAATGAATAAATTATTCGCTTATTAAATGTAGCGATAATTGCAAAAAAAAAAAGGAATAGCGAATGTCACGTACGCGCTTCGCATTTGCGTCTCAGCTGAAATTTATGAGGAGCATTGAATATACAGGGGTTTCACCTGAAGCTTCTAGGTTGAGCCACTTAGCACTGAAATATGCGGAATACATTGATAGGTGGGAATTTTCCAAGCGATTTTTCACAGATTTATTGGTGCGCTTTCCCCCTACTTAGTTGTTCCAGCTATGTTAAGCGCTTTTTCTAGGAAGAAGAAATACTGGGCGTTTCGCTACCGGGGAGACACAAACCGCCACAGGTGGCGCTGATTTCGCGACTAATTGGCTGGGGACACGTAATCAGTCAAGGTGTAAAAATGTGCACAGGGGAACGGTAAAAACACATACCGATACGATAATGGGAAAATATAGCGAAAAGGGGAAAAAAATTGATTCACTTTATTGGCAAAAAATCGAAGCTAATGAGCCATTATAGCTGGCCGGTTTTTATGCCGACTAACCTTGAAATTATATTATAAATCTCGGATATCGAGCGTTAATAATAATTTTTGTATTTACATAAAAAGAAAAGGTCTCGGTGCGATCCAATGCCAAGCACTAATAAACGCAAAAAACGCTTTTGTTCTAATACGATTTTTTCATTCGTCACATTAACGCACCAAATTAGATATCTTTGCCCAATTTCCCCGGGACCGTCGATGGGGGACCATTCCCCCCGAAACAATTAAACCCAGATATCTATAATAAAAATTATCGAACCACAAATATTGAATCGTAATAATTAATCTCGGACAGCCTTCAGAATCTCATGGTAGAACACCTTAACATTGACACAAAATTCCCTCCTGCAGCGATCGTACTGAATTTTAGTTCAGTGTGAAGGTTCTCCTAGTCACAAATTTTAGTGTTTGAATGTCCCCTTGCCCGGCTCACGAAGGTCCCCAAGTGACAATGCCCAAAAATCCCATGAATACACTTACAAGGAGACAACTATCGCGGTACCTTTCTCTGGTCAAGTTTTTTGTAGGTATGGGTCACACCCACGTTAACGAACATTGCAGAAATTACGTTTTAATATCCTGTTTGTCGGCAACCTGATGTTTATTTCTGAAAAATGATAATTCCAGGATTTAGTGCGTGTTCACGGATTTCGATGCGGATTTCTTGCTTTCAGGGGGAACGGGACCGACGCAGTGATCCTTGTGCAGAACTTCCGAGGGGACCCGCAAGAAGCGCGTAAAAATGCTTCGGAGACAGCTCTGTAGGGAGAGTAATTATTTTGGGGAACCTGTCTAAATTCAGGAAAACCATGGCCGAGGGCTGATTTGGTGGTTTTTACAAGATAAGCGAGAGTCGGGATTTTCTGAGCCCATTTGGAGGTATCTTCGTTGTTAAGAGAATGGAATTTCCTTTGATTCTAGCCATCACGGGAGTGAGGGAGGGAGGAGGCGTCAGAGCTTGAAATCCAAAAAACAGAGCCGATTTTATAATTTTTCCCAGATGGCGAAGAGCTCTCTACGACAATCTAGAAGTGCTTTCGTTAATTCAAGGGCGAAATTCAAATCGCCACAAGGCAACGACTTTGACGGCGAAATGTGCGGATTTGTCAAAGAAAGGAGTTGACTGTGTCAGACGGACGCGGCGCCCTTTGACTGGTCACGTTACAGAGCCAAGTGAATTCCACAAGAAACAATAGATGCATTTTTTTAAATCTAAGGACGACGGCGACCTGACAGACGATGGAGCGAAGAGAGGTAAAGAGAAAAGAGAGAGAGAGAGAGGGGGAGAGGGAGAGGGAGAGGGAGAGAGTGAGAGGTGAGAGAGGTGAGAGAGGGAGAGAGGGAGAGAGGGAGAGAGGGAGAGAGGGAGAGAGGGAGAGAGAGAGAGGGGGAGAGAGGGGGGGAGGGAGAGAGGGAGAGAGAGAGAGGGGGAGAGAGGGGGGGAGGGAGAAGGGGAGAGGGAGAGAGGGCGAGAGAGAGAGAGAGAGAGAGAGAGAGAGAGAGAGAGAGAGAGAGAGAGACTCACGCACACATACACACGATAAAGTTTATATTTAATTCTGAGGCATCACTACGCAGTGAATCTTACTAATGCTCCCTCAGGACAGCTCAAAAGTTTCATTGGAATACCCTGTATATGTTTGAATTCGTGCGTCACACGTCTATTTTTATGGCCGCGCTTTTGGCGTTCTCCGAAGAGGTTGGCTACCGAACAGAAATCCCCCTAGGTGTCACCTGCAGCCAATTGGGAAATTCCCATACCTGCAGAGCAGGTGTAAGCAATTTGCGGGAAAAAAACCCAGCAGCGGTACAAGTTCCCTGCTCCATTTCAGCAGGTTTTTGTTCCAGGAAATGGCCGGCAGAACCATGTGATTGACACGTTAATCGAGCAACCTTTCCTCGACATTTCCCAATCCTATGCGATTAATCATAAGTTACAGAGTTGCACGCATGCTTTACATAATAATGTGTGTAACAAGCCAAGGCCTTCCGAGAGTTCTAAGTGAGATTCGAATTTCCTACAGTTTTTTCTGTTGGCTGCACAGGTGTATTATTGTCGTTCTTCTCGTGGTGAATTAAAGCAAGTTGAAGGCCGTTTTTTGCGGCGCTCTTTTTTTCCTTCAAAAGTTCATTAAATTCAAATCAAACGCTAATCTTTCCGGATATTAGGCTTGCACGATATCACCGAAGAAAAAAAAATCGCTACGTGTGTTGCAGAAGTTGCCTTGACTTGTACCGGCCATCCTCCTGCCGAACGAACCAGGCCAGGATGCGAAGGCAACAGGAAGCCTTAATTGAAAAAAAAACGCCAAAATTGGTTCATTGAGGATTGGGAAAACTTCAGAAACCTCCTGCAGCGAAAGACAATAAAAATATTAACCATAATTGGCGACCTCGCACGTCAATTATGCACTTTTAACTGCTCTTTACGCCAATTAAAACACTTTGGTTTCTTTGTGTGTTAGAATTGCTGCGGAATGAGTCAATATCGGAGTGCACAAACACACACGCCGTGGTCGAGATCTCGTACCGCGATAAAAGCGATCATCCTGTATTAACCAAGCAGGCATATTATATTATAATCGCCATCATCGAGTGGTGTGTCAATCAAAGCTCTCAATGCCAACTGCAGATCGCTCTCGACACATCAAACCCGTGTACACTTGTCGGATTGATCGATCTATTCGGTTTGATTTTACGACCTTATTTGGTTATTTTCGAAGGTAAAATGTTTATAGGCACATTTAAAACGGTCGACAAGAACGAGCTCGTAAACACTTGGAAAATGACGCAGCTGGAGGCTGTAGCTACAGCTAGGGGGTAATTGACGTGGAAGGGGTGCGTGCTGTAAATGCGATACGTTTGTTCGGTAGCGCAACAACTTCGAAGGTGACGTGGCGGCCACGTAAATCTGTTCAATCAATGATACGGATTAAAAAAAAAAAAAACAAAGATTCTGCACTCGAAAGCATTTCGACATGATTCTGGAAAGTGCCACCATCCTGAACAAATCGTGAAAACGACTATCTTTTTCACTGTCTTTCGCTGTAAATCCCAGTTCGTGATGCTCAAATCAAGGGAAATTCCACTTTGAAATCAATGTTAACACTTCCCGATAAATCGACGAAATTCCGACTTTCCACCGTCATCAAAAAAACCCTTTCACCTTCTCCTTTCTGTCCAGATGTGACACGTCACTGTGTGGCCACTCGAATTTGCCCTCAATGAGACGAAATGAAGACGCCTTCAGATGACTCTAGAAACTTCCGACCTCCTGCCGTCCCATTCATCTTGTACCTTGCTGGGCTTCTTCTGAATTTTAAGGGAAATCCGCTCTTCAAACGGCAAAGGAGGACTTTTCTGAAGTCCAGAAACTAACCGGATTCGATGATCTGAGTATCCTGAACAGCGATTTTAATAAATTTATGGCCCCAAGGATATTTCATCACTCACCTCTTTTATGACCCATTTCATTAGATTTTTACACATAAATAAACGACCAGTTCCTATTGGTGGGTGCTTACGTGACCACCATGGTAAACCGTCGATCGATCCGATGTGTTTATGGGCAGGCCGATTTCCTTCTTTTTCTATGACCGACAAATTTGCAGCACTAATGGAATATTCCAAAGTCGCGAATAAATTGGTGTCCTTGGTTGAAGACCGAGATGGCGAAGGTCCTCTTCGAGAGGACGATTCAGTAACAAATCGGATCTGCTATTGTCTTCGATCGATTGACGTGAATGATAATAGTTCATTAATGTAAAATTCGACAACCGCAGCTATTTCAAATGACGTCGTAGTTCATTGATTAAAATGGATTTCCAGCCGTAATTTTATTGGACCATTAACGAAGTTTCATGGCGCTTTCGGGACCTTCTTCAAGGACATCGGAGACGTCCTGGGACACGCAAAGTTAGATCTTGGAGGCGTCTGATCATCCGGTGCTAAGTGCTGGGCGGAAGTAAGGGACAAGGAAGATTTACGGTTTCTGAGAACCATTAAATAGTTTTTAAAATTGTTTTTCACAGATTATTCTGCTCTTCCTCTCACTTCCATCGCTCCTCATTCGCTGCACTCTCAAGCAAGCAAATTAAAATATAGATTATTCTAAATGACCATTAAATCTAATCGTATGCAAATGAATTTATTTTTTAATTATCTCACTTGGTAATAGCTCAATCAATTAGAACAAACATGCCCTTGAGAGGGCAATTAAGACTATCACAATCTCTTTGGGTCGACGTGTCTCCAGGGCTTATTCCATGAATCAACAGCAACAACCTCCCTATGAGCGGAATTAGTGCCTTATTATCGCTCACTTTTCGCTCAACTAGACGCTATTTCCCACTCCCTAAACGCCCAAATTCGCATGAAATGTTGCCGCAATATTCAACCTCTCTGCACCATCAAATTTTAACTTAAAGTAGGTTAAAGACGGCGGAACAATTGCTTGTCAGAAAGTCACTTATTTCGGATCTTGCGAAACTGAATTTAAGTCCCAAAGCACCTTGAAATGCTGTACGAGAATTTCCCTCAGAAGTAAAATAACTTAGGGAAAACTCCAACTGTTGTAAAGCGATTTAAGTCGGATTTGATAAAATAAACTTTAAATTACTAGACGATGTGAGCTTTAAGCAAAATTTACCTTTAAAACGAGAAAAAAAAATGATTGGCATTTGTCCGGTAATAAGGCCAATTCTGAACACAAATTTCAAGCTTGCAATGCTGATTCTTTCGACTTCAAAAGCCGCAAATTAACGTCGACATTTCAGGCTAAATAAAAGCGTCTTTAAGTCATAAAATGGCGTTAGGTTTTCATGCAAAATTTGCCATTAATGTCAGTGGAAAATTGAGTAAGTTCGTCCATCCATAACGCCACTTTTCGAAAACTACATGAACTAAAGCCGATATTCCGAGATCAGTAAAAGTAGCTTTAAGTCGGACTACCTTAAATTAGATCGAAAAAAAATAAATCAGAAATCAATGTAAAATAAGAACCATTCTGCCTTCCGCACAGCGATTTATTTCAGACTTTGTAAAAGCAGCTAGAATGCACGAAATTGCGTCAAGTTTTCACGTGAAATTTAGCATTAAAATAAGTTAAAATGACTTACATTTGTTTAAATAGTGACTACAATTTTAAATTTAAATATGGAGCTCCACGATATCATTTCGCTATCTTTTTTCCTTATCAACTTAAATTATTTCCCCTTAAACCATTCGAATTATCGAGAGTGATTTGCTTAAAAACAATGAATATTTTCTCAATAAAACATGTCGCAAACTGCGAATCTGCTGAAGAACATGAGGCATCTTCGAAAAACCCGCTGCTGGGATTTCCGACATTCGACGTAGCACAACATCTAAGATTGGAAACGCGATAAATCCCCTTCTGGCACTAGAGAACAAAATCATCGGAAAAAGTTAAAAATTACTCATCTAGTTATTTACGTTACTAATGAAGCGAGCCTGCTGAAGAAATCCAATCAAGGTGCAGGGCGGTGACGTCAGCGCCCACATCATGGGAGTCCCAGCGATTGTTGGTAAATCCGGTGGACGCGTGTAACGGCTACCTGTCTTGGAACCTGCTGCATAATCATTTGTCACAGCTGAGCCTACTACACCGTTGAGTTTCCTCGCTCATCATCGAAATGTAGTAGAACAAAATCCGGCCTGGCCGGAGGCCTAGAGGGTACGTTTACAACGTCCACTCTTCGGCGACGCGAGCCGTGCATCTCGCACCCCCTCAGTGGAACCCCCCACTCACTAGGGGGGCTCCCCATGCCCCATAAAAGTGGTCCAGATGAGTCCCACAAACGCATTCATATTGCGACCGTTGGAGGTGTTTCACGACCGTAGTTGTCGACCAGAAAATTTATTGTTGAGTCTTCGACAGACGTGGTACTGGTCTACCATTGTGGTCGAATTGGAGCAAGTTTCTGGGTCGATTTGAGGTAAAGTGAGTGATTTTTTTGAGTGAATTTCGAGGGAATATGGCCGCCGTCGCTGCTGCTCAGAAGAATCGCGAGATGTTCGCCATCAAGAAGAGTTACAGTGTCGAGGTGAGTTTTCATTTTATTTATCTGCAAATACTTAACCTTCGGATAGAGTTAACAATGAATTGGTTAAACACAGCTGGAACCCAGATTTTTAATCGCAAGTGGGGCTTCACCTCTTCAGTTTTTCCAATTTCTCTTCATTGAGTGATAATTCTAGCAATATATCTGTTCATTAGCTAAACAATTACTTCATAAATTGAGCCTTACCCTACAGCACTTGTCCTAAAATAAGCGAGTCAATGATCCCTAGTTATTTTTTGTTAAATTCAAGTTAATTTAGTCAAATTAAATTGAACTTTAATTAAGGTTTTTTGTAGTAAAGTCGTCTATTTTGAGTGTTATAAAAGTGACTTTAAATCATCAAATTCGATCGAAGTTCAAAAATTTTCCATTAAAGTCAGTTCAATATGGAAAATTGACCAATTACGAAAACTGTTCATTTTGGGACGCACGTTTGAAAATTAAATTTATGTTTTAAATCCATTGGAAAGGGAAACACTGACCTAAAAAGGTGAAATTCTGTCCCAAAATTTCACGTTATTAAAGTTAACTAAATCGGATGCGAAATAGGCCACTTATAAGAGTAATTTTTGTTTTGAATCGATGTGGTTAAGTGAGTTAATATCGATATTTCAGAGTTAATGAGAGTGGATTTAAGTAACGAAATTGCTGAAACGCTCAACAAAAAAAGGCCCCACAAAAACGGAACACGATGGGAGTCTGGTTTTACTGGGGATGGGTTTACTAAAAAATCAATTATTTCATGGTCAATAAAAGTGATTTTAAATTAAAAAAAAATAAATAAGTGGCAAAGCAAAATTTGCTATTAAAGTTAAGCGAAACTGAAGAGAATTGCCCTCTCAGGGCTTTTTTCTCCTTTTTCATCCTACGGCTAATAAAAGCGACGTTTACTGATTTTTGAAATCACAATAAATTGGAGAATTTCTTTCAAAATTCACATGACTTAAATTAAACGCGATATTTACAATTCAATAAGAGCTGCTTTAAATCATTAAATCCCAATTTAAAAACGTGGAGTCTAAATGTAAAGTTTGTCGAAAATTTAAACAAAAAAACGTGTTGAAAGCTCTTTGTATGGCAATGAATTCGCATCCATTCGCCACCAACGGCGACCGGCAATGTTCGGGGGCGGTACGAAGTAGTTCAATGTTGTAGCCACCAGGCAAATGAATCAATCAAAGGCTGCACCAGATACCGAATAAACCCAATCACTTTTCACGGTTTAACCTTGCCCGAGAATCGACTTCCTCTTACCCTTTTTCAAGGCCTTGGCCAAGCCCCTGCTTAGCTCATAGGCGTACGTGCCAATTACGCCGTGTTAAGCTCTAATTAGGCATTTGAATTGTTAATTTCAAACGGAAAAATCGTTCATTAGTACCAACTTTTTGCTCATTATCAGCAATAAATGTTGAATATCTCGAGATAACGAGTTATGTCGGGAGCAGTTTCCGACTCTCCAAAAGCTCAATATGGCGGCGGCTTCCGGGGAATAATGAGTTTCCTTTCTCTGTTTCTGGCCCTGTAAAGGGAATAATTAGGATTGTTAACATTGCAGAATGGGTATCCAGCCAGGCGTAGATCTTTGGTCGACGATGCCCGGTTCGAAACTCTGGTCGTGAAGCAGACCAAGCAAACAGTGCTGGATGAAGCGAGGCTTAGGTCTAATGGTACGGGAAAATGCTTTCGAGCATGATTTTGTTTGAGCATGAAATGTGGCATGATTTTGGTGTTTTTTTTTCCAACATGTAGATTCTAGCGTAGACCCCGAGTTTGAGCAACACACCAATCAACAGACAGAAGGGCAGTCCGGCAACAAAGACGGTAAGGAATTTCTATGTTTATGCATGGTTTGGGGTAGAAACATCTAGGTGCATTGCTAGTTATATTATTTCATGATTTGCGAACTGCTCTGGAAGATGAGACTTGGTGACAGCGCCTGAAAATAAGGAAACAAATAAAGGTGGTAGTGGTGACCAATAGCGCAAGAATCCTTTTTCATAATAGTCTTTTTGCTCTAGTTCTAATACGCTCTGATGCGTCATTGTATGAGATTAAAAAAATTTTAAATGTAGGAAAATCACCAAATTTAAATTCTGAAATTGCGTGCTGGCCGCGACTTTCAAATAAAAATCCATCAGTTATAGGAAACAATTTTCGATAAAAATAAGCCCTTATAAATGACCCCTCTCGGGATGATAAAGTGCGGAAAACCCCACAAAAGGAACACACTTTTACACTTCGCAGGAAACTTGGTCGTCCACATAATCTGTCACAATCATTCACAGGTTTAACAGAAAATCCTGAAATTATACTTCGAGCTTTCATAAAATATATAAATTTGCGCCCCCGCACGTTCACTTCCTCTCTTTCACTTCCTCCTCCATCTCGAGTGAAATGAATTGTGAAAATTGACTTTCTACGTTATTACAACCACTAGAAAAGTAAAAGAGTGCTTTGCAAGTGGTGTAATTAAAACTTTAGCAGCTTTTCGTAAGTGCCCATTTCTGTGGCCTTCAGGTAAAAATATGGGCCATTGCACAAGGGGGTCAACAGAGCGAAATGAACTTGAAACTTGGTACCACCTCACGCACGCCAGTTTTAGGGGATTTTGAGCAATTGAAATAAGCTAGAAGCGCCCCAAAAGTTCATCTCAAGTACAAATTGAACAGTTGTGTAAAAAAGCAAAAGAATCTTGGTATGTTGCCGCCAAATAGGAAGTTTTGTGAGGGCGTTGCAAATACGCCACTCTGAACTTGTTAAAAAATTCCTTAATGCGAATTCGTTTTTAAAAACCAGGGACCACAGGGCCCCCGGGATCAATTTCGCTGAAAAACAAATATGTTTTCAATGTACTCTCCCCAATTTTCCAGATGCCAACCTCACAGAAGAAGAAGTGGTCCTGGCCAATGCCATTTCCGAAGATCCAGATTCCGAAAAGACCATCCAAAGAGCCGCTCTCATCCTCTACCTAAAAGAGGGAATGAACTCCCTATCCCGCGTGCTCAAATCTATCGAAAAGTACCAGGGGGTGGTGGTGCACCTGGAAACCCGTCCGAATCAGAAAGATAACTTGCAGCTGGACGTTTTGATCAAGATCGATATGTCCAGAATCAACCTGCTGCAGTTGCTGAAGAATTTGAGGCAATCGCAGACCTTGCAACACGCCAACCTTATCGGTGAGGATAACATTTCGGTAAAAAACCCCTGGTTTCCGCGACATGCCAGTGAACTGGATAACTGCAACCATTTGATGACCAAATACGAACCGGATCTAGACATGAATCATCCAGGATTTGCTGATAAGGTTTATAGAGAGCGAAGGAAGGAGATCGCCGAGATCGCTTTTGGATACAAATTGTAAGTTTTCCATTGCGTTTTGGGTCGATGTCAGTAAACAGGGTTTGATCTTTTTAGTGGAGACCCGATGCCACATATCGAATACACGGACACTGAGAACAAAACCTGGAAATCCGTTTTCAATACTGTGATGGATTTGGCTCCAAAACACGCCTGCGTAGAATACCGCAAAGTGTTCAAATTGCTACAAGAGGAGGGACTTTTCGTGGCGGAGAGAATTCCTCAGCTTGAGGACATGTCCAAGTTCATGCAGAAGCACACAGGATTTTCCTTGAGGCCAGCCGCAGGCCTGCTCACCGCCAGGGACTTTTTGGCCTCACTAGCCTTCAGAATTTTCCAGAGCACCCAGTATATCAGGCACATTAATTCGCCTTTCCACACCCCGGAACCGTAAGTTGTTTTTTTGCTCATAACACAAACGGAAATTCTACTTGCTGATTGAATGGAACACCTTGTATATTTTTGCGCCTTAACCTGGTTCTCGTTGTTTCCGAGTTATAAAGCTTCAAAAAGAGTTATACGTAGACGAATCTGCCGCAAAAATCAATTTTAATGTGTTCAAAATGGAACAACCTGTATATCGGACCTTTCCGCATTTCGGAACCGCGAAGAAACTTTTTCTTTCTTCGCGATAATCATCAAAGTGATGATGTTAATTCGATTCTGGACCCATTATAAGTGCCGAGGCGCCTCTATAACTTCCATTAAACGGGGCCCAAATTTAATTCTCGGAAACGCCATTTTTGCTTCATCCGATAGAACTTCGAGAGAATCTTCCGTAGAGGCTTAATATCGCAAGCCTGAACTTCCCGGAAACGTAAAAAGTCTCCGCGATTGATTTCAGTTTAAGCTCCTTTACAAAATCCACCAATAATTTTGTTAAATGCCTTATGGCTTGGGAATTGCTTTCCAGGAGCGGCGCTTGGCAACAGTGCTTCAAAATTAAAAAACAAAAGAAGCTCACGGCGTTGCCGCTTGATATGCGCTACGGCTTTTTTCAAAATCGCATTAGAACCAGCTGCCAAAATTGAACAAATAACAATGTTATTCAATGTCACACGGCCATTTTTCTAAAATATTCTTTCTGCTCTAATTCGCCCAACTCAAAAGCATAATTTTTCAGGGACGCAATCCACGAAATCCTAGGCCACATGCCCTTACTGGCCGACCCAAGTTTCGCCCAATTCTCCCAAGAAATCGGCTTAGCCTCCTTGGGCGCCTCTGACGCAGAAATCGAGAAATTGTCCACTGTAAGTATGCACATTCATATCAGCCCTTAAGGTACATAAACCGATTAAGACCCGATGTATCAAGTTGTGGTAACTTTAACCATCAGATGCATCTCCGCATTGATTTCACTACGGAAAATAACTTGTTGGTAAACTTACCAGGAATTTGATGCATTGGCCCTTAAGCGAGCATGTTTTTATGACCCGATACAGAGTGAGTCACTGACCATGTACGCATTTCGCCGCACTGCGAGCGGTCACGCGTGTCCACTCTTGACCATGGCATTATTATGTAAAACCCACATTCTTAGGTTTACTGGTTCACCGTCGAATTCGGTCTATGTAAAGAGGCTGGAGAGACCAAAGTCTACGGCGCAGGCCTATTGTCCGCCTACGGAGAATTGCTCCACGCCCTTTCAGACAAACCGGAGCTGAGACCCTTCGACCCTGCGACCACGGCGGTGCAACCCTATCAGGACCAAGAGTACCAACCCATTTACTATGTGGCCGAGAGCTTCGAGGACATGAAGGACAAATTCAGGAGGTGGGTGAGTGATATGAGCAGGCCCTTCGAGGTGAGGTTCAACCCCCACACTGGAAGGGTGGAGGTCCTGGATTCGGTTGAGAAGTTGGAGAGTTTGCTGCATCAGCTGAACACTGAGATCATGCATTTGGCGAATGCGATCAACAAAATGAAGGCCCCTACGCTCAGCTAAATTATCGATAGTTGCCGCAAGCTCATTTAGGTTGTGTTGTATGTGTAAAAAAGTGTTTTTTATTTATAATTAAATTTTCCTTAAGGTTTAAGTCAGAGTAAAGAGAGTATTACATTGTTTTAGCAGTAGTGAGTAGGCAGACTTTGTGATGATGTTGTCTTTAGCGCATATTACAACATAAAAGACAGCGGCTCCGGCCCTTAAGTAATTATTCGTTGATAATACTGTTGACCATACCCGGAAATCAACTTAAGGTAGCACTTATCCTCCGGGTAAGGTTATCTTGGACTTCAATGTCTCGGCGCCAAGTCAGGGACGGAGCGGCCCATATTAATGCATAATATAATATATTTATCTTAACTTATATGGCACCACCCTGCACGCAATAAGCTATTTACTGTATATACATGTCCGTATTGAAAATAAATATAAAAGTGCAATCATATACAGGTGGTTTGTTTTTATTGGAGGTTAACCGGTCGATAAAGCAGGTGTTTTGAGTTTTATGACAAGAAAATGCTGAAATTGGTCGTTTATGGGATTCTTAAGAGGTAAATTTAGAGTCTCCCAGTGACGTAAAAGTATGTGTTGTTCGAGAGAGGGGTGAAGTTAATGGATCGATTCAAGATCTCCGAACAGGGCAGTGATGAACGTAAAAGACTATATTTTACCGCATAATTTTGAAAATTCTGTAAATATTAAAGAACATATTGATTCTGAAGCGAATTTCGTGAGATTCTTTCAGTAAAAAATCGACAAATCAAGATTAATATCATTTTTTTAAATTTCGACGAATATAAGTTCAATACATTCGCACTGTGTCAGCGTACATACTCCGCTTTTGAAATTTCCCAATAATGCCAAATAAACTTTAGTCGACTAATTGTAGGATATTTCAGGAACGTACCCATGCCACTATTCGGTGATAAACTATAAATAAAAAATATCACTGAAGCCGCTCGTGATTTTCCCATTTCATAACACATTCCAGAGGCGTACCAAACTAAATTTATTCAACAGCTCAATCAAAAATTCGCTCTATTTGCTCTCCTTATCCTCCCATCATCCTCTCATCTCTTCACCGGCGAACCACCAAATATGTCAATGGTTTGTCAAAACATCTGCGACATATCACCAAAACTACCAACATCCTAAATCAATAAACGCCCGAATCCGAGCTTCGGCCCCCAAAATTCAAAGTGAGATGAATGTATGGGACATGGACAAACTCCTGCCGTCTCCCAATAGCTCCCTTGAGGAGATCCAGGCGTGGAACAACGTGATGGACTCCACAGTAGCCTTCTTCAAAGCTTGCAATCATGTGATGCACATAATGACTAATAAGGTGAACGCTGAACTTAAAGGGGGCTACCTCAAAGAAGGAAGTCATTTGAGTGAGATTATGAGAGGGTGAGTGAAATCAGTGAGGAAGTGTGGAAGATCATAGAAGAGTGTTGGAAATAGTTTCGAGCCAGAATGCCAACCGTGCAAACTTAGATCGTCTTGTGGGATTTGCGGGAGAAAGAAAAGAGCCTTTTTGAGGGGTGCCTCAGGCACTGCTTCGACAGCTGAAAAATCTGCTCCCAAAGGTGGAGGAGGTGACAAATGCGTTTGCGTAGAAGTTAAGGCCAAGCAATTTGAAGAGAAGAAAGGTATTCTCCAAAGTACCATCCAACGTAACACTTAATATAAATTATTTCCAGACAGATATAGATGCCCAAGGAACAAATTTCAAGAGCGGGAGGAGGAAGGACATTCTTCAGAGGAACATCCAGGTTAGTGCGATAATATCTTTTAAGAATATTTGAGATATTTATGAGGATAGTCGAGGTGGTTTGTGGATGGGATGACACTCCTGGAAACCGCGTTTCCAAGGTAATGGAAAAGCTGGCCACTGCTCAGCAGGAAATATCGCGTTTACAGGAGGAACAGGCAAAGCTGCAGAACATGAAGACTTCTAATCAAATAACTCCTAATGGTGGGCCTAACCCAGAAACTCTTTATAGAGAGATTATGAAGGACGACGCGGTAAACCTATAACCCTATAAATCACCATTAGAAAGTGGGAGTTTTGCAGGATATGATTGCAAGCCGATGTTCTTTAAAGCCTCCAAGAGGGTTGCCTTACCCTACTAGAATTCCTGAAGTTTTCACTTCCGGCCGAGAGGCACGACGGCCCTTAATGGGTAGATTTGACAACAACAATTTAGTCTTAGATTTTTCAACGGCGAGAAGTGGCACAAGGACACTCGCAATGCCCCTTGCGGCGTTAAAAGTAGCACGAAGGTATTGTCCATCACACGTTTACACGCCTTACAGCCCGTCCTCGATGGAGGCCCCATCATCGCCCGCTGTGCAAATCGACGAAATAACTCGTTCTAGTCAGTCCTCAATGGAAATCTCTACTAACCCTAATGTCTTCCCTCCAGAAGGTGAGCCATTGCCGCCACTCAAAAAACCCTACTAAACCCTTCATTTCTCAGTTTGTCCTTGTGTCATCAGGACACAAGGGTGTCCTTCAATGCAAAGTTCCGCTTCTTCTAGTCAGGCCTCCATCGAGACCTCATCGCAGGAATATAAGGAAATCAGCCCCAGTAACTTCAAGGAAAAAGATAATTCCGAGAATTGATTGAGGTTTTATATTAGATCCAGCTTACTGGAGCCGTCTTGCAGTCCATGGAGACTCAGATGCTGAGGATCAATTGGGGTGCGCCCTTCATTAAAGCGTAAGACAACTATTATTCCAATTTATGGGGCTTAAATGAGGACTAATCGGGAGTTAGTTTCAGAATGCTTCTTGGGGAATAGCGGTAAGTACACCTCTTAGTGCGCCACCCTCTGACGGTGAAGAAGAATGAGAAAACTCACGAAGGGTTGAAAAATTCGTTATTTCAGGTTGATAGTATAGCAAGAAATGCAGGACGTGATGATTTTGTGCGTGTTTTTATGATTTTCTAATAAACATTTCCTGCTTTTTCCGGTTTAAACTGATCCTGGATAATGAGTGTTTAAAGATCAAAAGTACTGGCAACATTCATTGGAAAATAGAACACGCTGTATGTCGGCCTTTTTCACATTGCAGAGCTGTGAAGTTACTTCTCCTTCTCTCATCATGATCATCAAAGTATATGATGCTAATTCGATTCTCAGTCCATTATAAGTGCCGAAGCGCGTCCAGAAATTTCATTAAAGGGAGCTAAATTTTACCAGTGACACAATACAGAAAATCCCGGGCCCTATTGTCTGGGCAGTTTCCTTCAACTCAAAAGATTCGAAATATTGTCAACTGGAAGTACGCATGCGCATGCCCTTTAACGACCCATTATAGTATCAAGGTCGGGGCAACTTTATTCATTAGAGAGTATTTTTGCGTCGATTTCGTAATGGAAAATGTCTCGTTGATAAATTTACCAGGAATTTGATATGTTGGCCCTTAGACAGGCATGTTTTGATCGACCGATACAGAGTGAGTCACTGACCATGTACGCATTTCGCTGGACTGCAAGCGCTCGCGCGTGTCCACTCTTGACCATGGCATTATTATGTAAAACCCGCATTCTTCGTCAATAAATTGCGTATTCTTCCAGAGACGTATCCACGTGGTTCTTTTATGACAAACTGTAAAAAAAAAACAACCACCATGCCCTTCCATATTCTTCCAATTACAGGTGCACTCCTGAGGCGTATCATATCAAATTTATCAGCTCTTATCTTAAAAATTTACTATATTTACTACTCTTATCCTGGGTTATTCTAGCAGGTAACCATGCAATCTGTCAAAAAAATACGTCATATTTTGTCAGAACCATCAAACCCTCATACAATAACTACACCAATCCGAGCTTCGGCCCCCAAAATTCTAAGTGCAGTGGATGTATCAGACATGAACCACCTCACGCTATCCACCAATGGCTCGATCGAAGAGGTCCACGTATGGAACAATCTGATGGACACGATGGTCACCTTCATCCAGGCCTGTACCCATTTTATGAAAATCATCGCCAATAAAGTGAGAGCTGAATATAGAGAGAGCTCTCCTAAGGAGGAGGATAATTTGAATGAGATTATCGAAGGGTGAGTGAAGTTATTGAAGGAGGATTATATAAGAGCGTTGGAAGTAGTTTTGAACAAGAATGCCAGTCGTGTAGGCCTAGCCCTTCTTGCGGGAGGGACAGAGGAGTGCCCTCGAAGAATATTTTAGGTACTACTTTTGCAGTTGAAAAATCTGTTCCCCAGAGTGGAAAAGATGACAGATGTACCTGCGCAGAAATTAGGACTAAACGATTAGAAGAGAAGAAAGGTACCCTCCAAAGTGACATCCAAAGTTAAAATTACGATACGGTGATTTCCAGATAGATTCAGCTCCTCCAAGAACAAACCTCAAGAGGCAGAAGATGAAGAACAGCCTCCAGAGGACCATGCAAGTTAGTGTGGTTTGATTTGTTAGGAATACTTTATGATCATTGTGAGGATAGTTGAGGTAATTTGTGGATGGGATGCCACACTCGAACACCGCATGACGATGGTAAGGGACATAGTGAAAAAGCTGGGCAATGTCCAGCAGGAAATTCTGCGTTTACAAGAAGCCCTGGTAAAACTGCAGAAGATAGAAGCCTTCAAGAGAATGGATCCTCATGGTGGGCTTAAGCAAGAAGCCCTGTGTAGGCAGATTATGAAAGACAATGCGGTAAACCGTTGGCTTTACTAATCAGCGTTGGAAACTTGAATTTTTACAGGCGATGGCAGCGGCTCAACGCACTTTAAGCCCTCTAAGAGAACAGTCCTATCCTAATGGCAGGTCTAGTGTTTTCCCTTCAGGGTGTGAACCACAATGGCCCCACCAAGAAGGATTTAGTAAAAACAATTTGCTCAATTATTTTTGAACTGATTTGAATGAAGTTTTAGATACTTCGATAAGGAGGAGCGATATGGGGACCTCAGTCATGCCCCCTATAATTTCAGGAGGGGCACGAATGTTCCATCCAGTGCACACATTCACAACTTGTAATCCGCTTTTCATGGAGACCTCAGCGGATCCAGCAATGGATATGGATAGAACGGCCATTTCTAATAATTCTCGCATAGAAACTTGTATCACCCCTAACATTTTCCCTCCAAGAGGTGGTTCAGTCACACTTAAAAAAAAACTTACTAATCTTTTCATATTCATCAGGTTGTCCTTGCTTCATAAGTTCATGCAAAAGCCCTTCGGGGCCCTACGGGGGAGAATGTGGTAAAAATAATTTCCTCAGATATCTTTGAACCGATGTCAAAAAGTTTTAGATTCTTCAATGGAAACAAGTGGAATGAGGAGCCCAGTAAGGCCCATTGCAAAGTTAGTGAACATAGGAAGATTTTCTTCGCAGCAGGAGCCTTGCGCGTCTTGGAGAGAGTCCCGAGTAGACACTTCTACCCCTAGTCAAACCTTAATGACGACTTCAATGGATGGAACAGGCTTTTTCCATCATCCCTTTATGGAGACCCGTTGCACCCATAATGTTTTCCCTTCGAGAGGTGAGCCACTTGTGTCTGTCAAGCAAACCTTACTAACCCTTTCATTCATTAGCTTGTCATTACCATATCGGTTCAATCAGAAGCACTTTGAAATCCGATGAGAGAGAATTTGGTAAAAATAATTTGATTAGTTACCCTCGAACTGGTTTAAAAGAAAGTCTTAGATCCTTCAATAGAGAAAAGTGGTAAAAGAACCCCTATAATGACCCACGCAAGTTCAAGGGGCGAACGAGAGTCCTATCCGGTGAACACTTCCACCATTTCTAGTCCGCCCTACGTGGAGACTCAATCACAGCCTGCAGTAGACATAGACAAAACATTCCCTTCTAGTCAGTCCTCTGTGCAGGCCCTTAGTACCTCTAATGTTTTACCTCCAAGGGGTGAGCCACTTACAATTATACTCGAACCGATTCAAAAGAAAGTGTTAGATTCTTCATTACCTTGGAATGATAAGAAGACCCCTGTAAGGGCCTTTGGGAGCTCAAGGGCACGAAAATTCTCTCCGGTGCACACTTCCACCCCTGCTGGTCCGCCATTAACGAAAATCCCACCAGAGTCCGGAGTGAAGATGGACAGAACAGGCACTTTTAGTGCGTCTCCCGGAGAAACCTCAAGAATTCCTAATGTTTTCTCTCCAAAGGGTGAGCTACTCACCTTTAAAACGAAATAAAATCACTAATCTTTCATTCATCAGCTTTTTCCTCTGACATAAGTCCAATTAGAAGCTCTCCGGAGGCCTATGAAAGAGAATTTGGTAAGAGTGCATTCCACAATTGTCATTGCACGGTTTTGAAGGAAATTCTTAGATTCTTCAATGAGCGAGAGTGGCAAGAGAGCCCCTGTAATGCCCCTTTCACATTCAACGGTAGACACTTCCACTCCTTCCAGTTTGCTCGCCATAAAGACCTCCTCACGGAAGGACAAGGATAGCACTCCTGGTAACTCCAAGAAAAATAAAAAAAACTGAGAATTGATTCAAGCCTCCTCTGGTAGATGCAGTTTACTGGAGCCGTGTTGCCAAATATGGAGACCCTGATGTAGAGGATGAGCAAAGGGAGACCAACGTGCGCTCCACATTGAAGTCCGACAGTAAAGGTATCTTAATTAGTACGGATTAAATGGGGACTAATTAGAAGTGTGTTCTAGAATCCCCTACAAATGGAGAGTGATTGGTAACGACTTGTATGGCTTGACCTTCGGGGGGTAAAGAAGAAGAACTCTTGAAGAAAGTTGAAAATTGGTTATTTCAGTCTGCAATAACATTGCGCATGTCTCACTTTCAAATAAATATTTCCTGGATTGCTTGGCCTAATTTGATTTTGGATAAAGAATGTTTAGAGGTCAAAAGTTGCCCTTCATAGTTTAATCTAGTTCAACCAAAAGGTAAAAATTCATGTCGATAAATCCACCTGAGGTCCGAAACTTCACACTTCAGTCATACTTGATGAAAAAGAATCGAAATTTGCAGTGATTTTTTAAAAAATAAATGGAGTCCAAGCGTAAAGGGATGTCAAAATCCTTCAATGGTACGTCGGCTCTCGGCTTTTGAAATTGAGTTACAACTTGGGAAATTTATAGATGAGATAAACCTCTTAGAGATGCAGTTGCAGCAGACGATGGCGAGGATCTCCAAGAAATTGATGGAGAAGCGTAGGGAGATGCGCCAGCTGGAAGTGCTGAAGGCTCTTCTTCTTCATGTAGGATGATTGAAAAATTTTCTTTGGTTTGCTGCTGCAGTGCTAATTATTTGCTGTTACAGAAAACTGCTAATTTAACAGGGAAAACCTCTAATCCGACTAAGGTGTCTCCAGAATCTCCTATTCTATCAGACTTTCGACCAAGAACTACCTCGAGTCCGATAAGGCAAATGGGGTATTCAGGAAATTACGATATGTCTTACTCTGCTGGTAGTAGTACAGACACCAACAGCTACTGGCCCTCCTCCGCTTACTTCTCTCCGAGGTCGCAGGTCACCGACAGCTCTTTCAGAGGAGGACACTCACCATGTTCTCCTGACTGCCACGAGTACTCACAGGTAGTCAACCCCAGCTTTAATTCCACCAAAACTATTAAAAATCTTAATAGGGCTCCTCAGGAGCTTACCAAAATTATGGATCATTCGACTATGAGTTCTGACAAACTTTAGCATCTTTCACTCATCAAAATCATCCAGACGAATACCCAAGAGTCCATAAACGGTGCAGATGTGCCACAAGAGTATTGCTGTCTCCCGCTTACTTCAATGGTAGCTTCCAGTTCCAAGTGGGAAACCAAGTAAGCCTTAAGGGGATTTGTACAATTTAACTTTTGTTTGGGACTATTCGTTCAAAGGTAGAGGGAGAGTTCATGATGGAAATTTGCATAATATAATTATTTCATAATAACATTAATAAAATTATTCTTCGAGTTTTTAGTGTTTTTTTCAGTAAAATTTGCAAATTAAAATGTGTTAATTTGTAAATTAAGCTGTGTGTCTGACGATGTTAACTTAAATTGATGGGCTCATGAGCTGACAAATTTGGAATTAGAGTTGTCAAAAGATGTTAACCATGTGTTAACCCAAGATGGTGGCGTTCTGTCTTTCACCCTGGTAAAATCACCCTTAAAAATGTGAAACTATGTTTCGACAATCGAAAGTTTCCAGGCACTTTATCCCTTACAAAATTCACGTAAAAAAATAAGCAAAGGACCGCAGCTGCCCAGGCAGACACTCAAGGGGTGCGAGCAGGAGATATCGAATGCCATGTTCGATAATATTATCGACATCCTAGCGACTTCACAACTATGTTGAACGTCCTCTACGTGTGCCTCAAAGAGAAGAAGAGTTAGATTGCATACCATTGAGGAGGAGAAAGGCAAGATACTAGTGAAAGTGGCGGTGCGGGAGGACGAGGATATAAGCAAGGAGGTTCTTTATTATGGCATTACTGGCCTTGAGTGAGCGACTGAGGTCGTTTTGTATAACATATGTACTAAATCAATCGCATTGTGGCAATGCCTGACACTTCTGGGGCATCAGGCAAACGCGTCACGGTCACATATACTTTTCTTATATTTTTATCGGCCTCATTTCAGCTTTTTTTCACGGCTAGATTTGTTGTCCATCCCGACATTGACCGCTTTAGCAAGGAAAAATTTTCTAAAATATATGACGATTTTGAAAACTCGAAAATGCTCGATTTTTGTCTATTGCTATCTCAGGAACTGCCGAATTTTCCGAATTAAAATGGATGTTTTCTTTTTTTAAAATTCGCAAAATGCTTCACGTGACAGATATTTCCTCAATTACGTGGAAAGGTACGTACAGAGCTCTCGATAAGGATACCGAAGACGACCATCAAATAATCTGGAAACACCTTCTGACATGAGAGAAAACGTAAACTCAGAAATATCTCAGACCTCAAAAGATACATTTTAAAACTCTACTGAGAGTAGATTCACATCATAAATTCTCCCCATAACTGTTGTTCGCCAAATGCCGCACCATCCGAAGATGAGCAACATCTCTAGGACCCAGAACTTTACCGAAGAAAGAGCTAGAGGTGGGCGATTTTCGAAGATGTAGAGAGGTCGAAAGGAGCGAATTTAAGTGCTCTCTTTCAGACTCAACCTCATAATGAACCGTAAACGAGCCTCGCTCATCGTAAGCTCGCCTAGAAGTCGCAAGGCTACATAGTTTCTTATTGTCTATTGTAATAAATTTCTTCCACATTGAAGCTAATTTTTATCCAGTCTACCAAGTCTGCGCATACGCATAAATCTAAATTTATTCTTCCCACCTGTACACAGGCGGTAAAATCCAACTTTTTGTAGCCCCCCAATCCACTCGGTTAATTTTAGAGGGACTTCCGATGGGATCGACGGGAGCGCGTCCAAACCGTTTGACCCATTGAAAAACGCGAAGGGAACTGGTGCCGGAAAGTGCTCGTTACAGCACTAGTGCTGCATGAGGTAGATTTAGTGGCATAATGAATTCGCGAGTGATGAAGCGCAAGAAGTCCACGCTTTCTGAGGTGAAAGTCGCTGTTATTGGGGCTCCAGGGGTGGGAAAAACTGGTAGGTAAAAGTGAATTTCAGGAGCAATACGATAGAGAGACCAGAAGGTTAGGCTCCAGATTTGGCTTAACTCACAGTGATGAATTGTCACAATCTTAAGTTTAACTTCAGGTGCATTTCATAAACAGCCATGACTTAATTTATCTGGAAGGTAAGAAAATGCGGACACTAATCAGTAACGAATAACTATCCATATGTTAAAGTTATCTGGAGATTGAATAATTGGCCCTGAGGTACCATATAGATTCAAAAAATATGACCCACGCATATAGTCGAAAGGACAACGCGTGACCATTTGTCCATAATACCGAAAGACGTCACTTATTATTTTTGTTTACGCTCCCGGTATATTTAGATTAGCGGCTTAGAAAAATACGGTTTGTTTATGTATTTGTGGTTGTTTTTTCATTGTGCAAACTTTGCCAAATGGATAAAAACATAAAAAATCTCAAATAACGACCGGAGAATCGAAATTATCATCAATTTGATTAGTCAAGAGGTGTTTATAATTCCATCCAAACATCTCTCTCTGAAAGATTTTTAGGGAGAATTGTCCGTAAAATATACTGGCTGGTTTGTGAAAGTGCGTTTACGGAATTTGAAAAATTGAAAATGGGCTTAAAACATAGTCACGCCACTGACTTATTTAAAGATTTTCGACCACACCAAAAATGCTGTATTTACCACGCAATTTACATACTGATTTAAGGAACGACAGGGCCTCAATCTTTGATAGGTCTCAGTCAATTTTTGAATGTATGTGTGTGGTTTCTTAAATAGCTAGATATGTAAATTTGATTTCCAAATATGTTCAAAGATGGCCCGAAGTACTCTGCGTAAGTATCAGAATTGCTACTTAATTTTGACGCAAAATGGAGAAAAAAAATTGCAACCTCAAGATTACCGTACTCAACGATGGCGCCACATACACTCTCTCCCTCTTTCACGAAAAATTACCCTCCATATGACACCTTTTTTTTTTTTTATAGGGAAGGAAAACCTTCATAAGTACCACTGCCTGATGTTCTGTCGGCAGTGGTTATGTGGGATTCACCTCAGAATGGGGCGCCTACCCACTAAAAACCTCCTCTCTTCACCCTAGATCCCCCCGGAACCGCCGTTAAACATTACTTCGGGGGGGACCATATGACATCTACCGTTCAACTTCTGATTGGCCCTCGTGAACATCCTGCAACAGCCAAATAATTATTTTATTGACTGCCTCATTCTCAAGCAATTCAGCGTTTTCGCAAGAACTTATAGTTCGATCCTCTATTAAAAACCTGATGTCCTGCTGATGTTTACTGCATAATAAAATTTTATACTTCCCGTATGTAAAATAACGATGAAAGGAAGTTATCGTCATCTCAATTATGAGGCCTGCCGGATTGAAAGTTATAAGGAGTTTATTGAAAATTCGCGAAAAATGGACAATTATTATGCAGATGGATGCGTTGTGACTACATTGGGGATTTCGAAGAAAGGCCGTTTCCTAGCTGCTCCTGATACCTACGTTCCATCCAATCAATGAGTGTTTCGTTCTATCGATGAAGTAAACACGAAAATAAATCGAAATTTCCGCATAAATATTCCCGATGCTCGAAAACAGGTAAGTAGCAAATGTACGCGGTGCCATCTTGGATACTTGTCAAGTCCTCGCATTCTTGGCACGAATCCGAGCTTTTGGTTTACACATTGAGGTTTTAATTAAAATTTAATTAAATCGATAAAACGCCTTTTTCCCCGAGATTTCGTTGGCCTAATTACTTGCGACGCGAACCATACTGTTTTAATAATTTAAATGTGAAGCTGAAACAACAGAATGTGAAGCAATCGATGCTTGATGATGATGGCGAAGGAAAACTGAAACGCGATATAAACACCATTTGTCGATCTATTTTCGCGTTATGCGTAATGGATGCGAGTAATCGGTGTTGACAAGGAAAAAATGTGTGTTAGTGGGTCTAGATCACCGAAGATCCTCAACTTGGATTGACACTGGAGATCATGCAAAGGCAGCGTTCAACTTCCAGATTTTTTCGCTTAAATTCTGAATTGCTCGACATATTAAAAGCAGGGACTGCACGTCGCCTTTGAACGTAAAAAATCAAAGGAGCGCGGTGAAGCGATTAATAAAAACAGTCCAGATACTCCAGCAAAACAGATGCTCTAGTGGAACATGGAACGTCGGTATCTCAGCAATTAAAGCAGTAATTAAATTTAAAAAATAGTTCAAATTAAGGCATTCGAAAGAATGCCAAGATGTTTCTAGTTTTCGAAATACAGACAATTTCTAATGTGTCCCAAGTTGCTTTTCAGTGCCTCCGGAACTCAGTTCATTGTTCAAACCTCGATAGTAGCCAAATCATGTGTTTCGTACTGAGAAATTAAAATTCCAACCACATTAAGTTGCAGAAAATAGTGGAAACCTGAACCACAAACCGCGATCACTCAATGGTTTATAGCATTAATAACCAGCGTAATACTAACAGGCGCAATAAAAAGAAATTTCAGCTTAACCCGACGAATGCTTAATTACACACATTCATTATTATTTCCCGTTAAATAATAAGATGGAATTCGTTGAAACTCGCGTCTACAGAAGTGAATTTGAGAGCCGCACTGTAAAAGACCATGTGGGCGCCACTTTACCTTGCAGTAGATATATTTAAAATACCTACTCGACATTGAGTGATACTCATTAATTACTTGTTTGTTTTGATTTCAGCGCTTTCAGTGCGATTTCTCACTAGAAGGTATATCGGAGAGTACGACCACAAATCAGGTATGAATTCTACTATTATAATTGCCGCAAATAATCAACAAAACATATTGGAGTATTTCTGGCACAAATGAGTTTGTTGTGTTCCATGTAAATTGGAAATTTTGTTTGCAGATACCAGATACAAGCACGAAGTATTAATAGACAACGATCCTATTTTGTACGAAATTCTGGATACGTGCCCCAAAGTAAGTGGCTTTTTACTGCCGAAAAGCTTTCAAGCACTTAACAGCTTCTGGCTATTACTAAGTGAGAATGAAATTTGCCAGGACTATAACGACTTTCCAACCAATGAGACGCTCAATTGGGCTGATTGCCTCTTGCTGGTCTACTCAATATGCGACAGAAACTCCTTCAGCTTCCTCAAGAAAGTTGGAGCTCTCATACCAGACAACGACATTCCACTGTATATTGTAGGCAACAAGAATGATATGGTAAGAAACTCCCTCCAAAAAAGCTCTATTTTAAAAGTGAAAACTTTCCAGAGCCACCTAAGGGAAGTGAGCGTAGAAGAGGGCGCCATCTTGGCGCGGAGTCTTGAATGTGGATTTTCAGAAGTTGCTGCAGCGGAGCAGGTAGCGCCAGTTGCAGTTGTGTTTCAGGTAGGAGACTGTGCGGACGAGGGCGCCACTAAGTTTGTTTCGATTTTCAGGAGGTTTGCAGGGCTGTCCTGGCTTCAAGAAGGAAATCAAAGCATTCTTTACTAGAAAGAATGTTGGGCACTAGGTCTTCAAATTTGAGGGTATATGCGAGGGGAAAGAGTGACAGCGCTTTGCCCAAGGACTGATGAAAATTAAAAACAATTATGCTGTAATTTAAGTTTTTATGTATAGGCGGATAATAGGGGATTATTGTATTTTGTACCTTTTATGTAAATGTGAATAATGCAGTGCAATGATTAAAGGTTCTTCAGACTGCTCTATTAGTGTCCTTTTTGGAAATGAACAATTAAAATTTTACCTTCTTTAATACGGCCCTGATTTTCTCACATAAAATAAACTCATGAACTGTTTTCCAGAAGCTATGATATAAATGGATGTTGGTGATAGTGGGAAAAAAAGGCAATTCAATTGAACTTGTTCTATAGGAAAATTGCTTCTTTTTATTCTACAGCGGGTCAAAGCCAAGTCAAAAATTTTTTTTCTAAAATTAAGCCATAGTTTAGGAACTTCTCATGAAGTGACAGAGTAATTTAACTCTTTAGAAAGAACAAGAGTTTTCACTGATTTTACACATTATGGTTATCGTTATTGAATAGTCAGCAGAGCGCTTGAAATAAATGTCAATTTCGGTTAGTTTCATCTGAAATTAATGCGAAATATCATCTCTACCTGTATGTGAAACCTTAATCTCAAATACAATTTAAAAAAAGTTACTGCATAACAGCAGTGGACAAAACATTTGTTTTAAAATATAATCTTTAAACTTAACTTTTCAACTACGGCATTGTTCGGCAGACTATTATACTTTTCGCGTTGAATGCTGAAATTGCCTCCCGAGACCTTCGATCCAATGGGGAATGATTATTCGCAATTGTTATCCCGAATGAATTTCCTATCAGTCATCATGATGGTCCAAACTCACTTTAGCCAAAACCGCATAAATACCGATCAATGTTAAAACAAGATTCGGAAAACCAAAATTATTAGGAATAACTATATTAAATATTTTATGCATTGCATTATTTCAATGGCTTAATCCCCATACTCCCTTAATTTATCTCACAGCGAATTTATCAGCTAAAATAGGAATAATTTTATCTACTTACCCGAGGGATGGTAATAAAACCCCCAGTATTGAAGTCAATTTCGCAGTTTTCAAACGGCAATCTCGGAGCCACTCCAGCGAATGTTTCATCATTTAAGCATCGGAATTTGTTAAGTGCGCACTACAAATCGGCAAAACACTGTTTAATCCTCGAATGTTAAAGTCTTTTCGCGAACAAGATATAGTTTTCAAATACATTCCGCCATGATACTGTGCATAACCAACAAAAAAAAAACAAAAGAAAAATATGACAGATTGCTAGGACAGAATTTCATTGGGTGTAGCGTTGTCATTAAAAAAAGATAGCCATACACCCTCCAGTCCCCTCCCCACTCTAGCTAATAAATCAAGAACGGAATGCGCTGTAACTCTTCAAAATTGAGCTCCGAATTTATCATGTAACGCGTGAGTAGTTAGAATTCCTCTGTTAGACTGACGTCACCAAACTTAGGTGGCAATGGGTGCTTTGTCATTAAATAATTAATTAACTTTGAGTCTAATAAATTCGTTTTGGTTTTTAGTAATTTATTTCTCCATATTCCCAATTCCTCTGTACCTCTGTCTTGGTATGATAATGGAACATAACACCTGATTGTGTCCTATGCTAACAGAGCCACACTTTCAGGCCGGGATTCCTTCCTAACCTAGACCACCGGAGTCCCTGTTTACAGCTTGGTTATGACTATATTGTTTTGACGAAGAAAATTACTTAAACACTATGCCTTTCAACGCCTTTGCCACTACACAGGATTTTGTATCCAAAATATGTCTTTTAAGCAGGTTTAGGGCCTAATTGTTAACTTTGACTCATCCTGTACACCGCAGATCCGTTTTGTCCACATGGGGCAAAGCTGTCCCTAAAATCCCAAGACACGAGTGCACATTTCCTTTCTCGGCCCTGCTCAGGACAAAACCGCGCCACCGGACAATTATTATCTTATTCTCTCCCCCAATAATCCCTTAACTGAGGATGAAAAGCAATCACAGATAATCGTGCTGCGGCTGCGCAAAAGGCCAGGGCACGCCTCGAGAGCAAACTTCATCCCAGCATCCCCAATTCGATCCACAATGGGGTTGTTTTTAGCACTATTTCTCATCTTCTCGCTGGATTTTAGGGCATGTGAGGGTAGTGTCAGTGAAAAAATTCCTCTGGGTAAGTAGTTTTTGAGATATTTACACTGGTTTAAAGGTTGTAATGTTCTTGATTTACACCATATACAGAGTGGCCAAAAAAAATAAACGCATATCTCGGAGAATAATACAGGAGAAAATTCGGTGATTAGGGAAAAATCGGCATTCGGTGTTACTGGCCAGCGATTGACAAAGGCAACGCCGCAAATAATAACACAGGGTTGCGGATATATGGGCCAACTGGCAACTTTGCCGATGCATGGGAATTTTTAAAAATCTGCTTCAGAACGTTCCAATATTTCAAGAGATAATCTCCATAGTAATTTTTGGATATATACAGGGTGACCGATTTTCAGGTGCCATATTTGAGCAGGGTACTGATGATGTGCAAACCGCCTTCAAATTTGCCATCGCGCAGCATAATCAAAACGACTCAGGCCGACGTTTCGAACTCCAAGCTTACGTGGACGTCATCAATACTGCTGACGCCTTCAAGCTCTCAAGACTAAGTGAGTGTACCAACCAAAAAAAATCTTCTCTCTCTATCTAATTTCCTCAGTATGCAACCAATTCTCCAGGGGAGTTTACTCAATGGTGGGGGCAGTCTCCCCAGACTCCTTCGACACTCTCCACTCCTACAGCAACACTTTCCAAATGCCCTTCGTCACTCCCTGGTTCCCGGAAAAAGTTCTGGCGCCGTCCTCTGGTTTCCTGGACTTTGCTATCTCCATGAGACCGGAGTACCATCAGGCCATCATCGACACCGTCAAATACTATGGCTGGAGGCGGATTATTTATTTGTATGATTCCAATGACGGGTTGCTGAGGCTGCAGCAAATTTACCAGGGCCTCAGCCCCGGCAACGAGCAATTTCAAGTGAGGACGGTGAGAAGGATTGGCAACGTCACGGAAGCTCTGCACTTCCTGAGAGGGTTGGAAGACAAGTCCAGATGGGAGAATAAATATGTTGTTTTGGATTGTTCCGCGGATATGGCGAAGGAGATTGTGGTGGGGCATGTGAGAGACCTGGCCTTAGGAAGAAGGACTTACCATTACTTACTGTCAGGCCTGGTAATCACTGTTTTTTTTTTCATTTGAAAATCTTCCTAATTAGAATTTTTTTTCAAGGTAATGGACGATAGATGGGAATCGGAAGTTGCGGAATATGGAGCCATAAATATCACAGGATTTAGAATTGTTGATGTTTCACACAAGCCTGTTAAAGATTTCCTGGAAGGGTTAGTTTCTTTCAATTTTTATTCGAAAAATGTTTGTCTTTTAATAATTATTGTTATTTTTTAATTACTTTTAAAATTTGTCTTTTATGTTTTTTAATATCTTTTCAGCTGGAAGCGTCTAGACCCGAGCCAGTCCCAAGGGGCGGGAAGGGAGACCATCTCAGCCCAAGCTGCTCTAATGTACGATGCAGTTTTCGTTCTGGTAGAAGCCTTCAACAAAATCCTTCGCAAAAAACCGGACAGCTTCAAGAATATCAATACACGCACTGGGAGGGGACAGTTCTACAACAACGGAAGCAAAATTTTGGACTGCAACCCCTCTGGGGGATGGGTCTCCCCTTGGGAACACGGAGACAAGATATCCAGATACTTGAGGAAGGTTAGTTCCAGTCTGGAGAAGTGACGTCAATGGTTTTGAAGAATGGGTGGGGAATATACGTCATTTAAATAGTGACAGTGTTCAGATTTGACAAGGTTATGAGGTTAGAAATATGGCATTGTCAAAATCGTCACTTTCACAAACACCAAAAAAAAATCAAGAAAAAGTTTCTATTTAGTTTAGAAAAGTTCGAGATAGCTCTAAAGAACGCCACTAATTGCCATGTTTTTACATCATAAAACACTATATGAGATAAAAACGAAGATAAAAAAACCATTTTTAGGTGGAAATCGAGGGCCTTACAGGCGACATTCTCTTCACAGAAGAAGGAAGAAGACGCAACTACACCCTCCACGTGGTGGAAATGACCATCAACAGCGCCATGGTCAAGGTGGCCGAATGGACTGACCAGAACGGCTTCAACCCAGTTGCGGCAAAGTACACACGACTCAAACCAGCGGCACACATCGAACGCAATAAAACTTATGTGGTGACCACCATTGTGGTACGCGTTCTCTTGCTCTCTATCTTAATCACGTCCAAATTGTTCAATCCTTCTATATGGATAATATCAATACGTCTTTCCGAGGTTATTCATGGATGTGTCAGTCTCCGCATTTGACAAGTGAATAAGGTTAAAAATATTATATATGCAGGATTCTTAACCTGAAAATTGTCAAATTAGGAGACTGTCACTGTCACAAATAGCACACCGAATTTGTTTTATAAGTTCCTTGGAATGTTATATGTTATATAGGAGGAACCATACATAATGATTCACAAAGAGGAGTCTGGGGAGCTACTGATGGGTAACGATCGATTCGAGGGGTACTGCAAGGACCTGGCGGAACTAATCGCGAAGAAACTGAATATAAATTGTGAGTGTGTGTGTATAATTCAAACGGAAAAATCAATGCCCTGCCGTGGAATTATACGGTGCAAGGGCTCGAACCAACCTTGGCACAGTTAACGCCATTAAGGTTATGAATAGAGGCGAGGGCTATTCAAGGTACATTAGACTCGCTTTTAATTGTGTGTTTATTTCGCCCTAAACCCTGGAATAGGATTATTTTTACCATCCAGAATTCAAGAGAAGTTTCTATTGAATTCTGGATGGATTCGCTTTTATTCTAGATGAGCTGCGCATAGTCAAAGATGGGAAATACGGCGCAGAAAACACGGATGTCAAGGGTGGCTGGGATGGTATGGTTGGCGAGCTCGTGCGCAACGTAAGCTATGACATACAGAGTGAACCAAATTAGGATTTAGCATTCGTGTCTTAGGAGGCTGATTTGGCCATCGCCCCCATTACCATCACCTCTGAAAGGGAAAGGGTGATCGACTTCAGCAAGCCCTTCATGTCTCTGGGTATATCCATTATGATCAAAAAGCCTATGAAGCAGAAACCTGGAGTTTTCAGTTTCCTCAACCCCCTGTCTCAGGAGATCTGGGTACGGATATCTGGTTTCTTCCATTTACCAGCTTAAAATTGCCATTTTAGATCAGCGTGGTGTTTGCCTTTGTAGGAGTGAGCATTGTGCTGTTCATAGTCTCCAGGTTCTCGCCCTACGAGTGGAGGATCCTCCACCATAGTGACGAACCTGTGAGACACCCTCCGCACCTCCACACCAACAGCGGTGGTACTATGGCCAATGACTTCAGCCTGCTTAACAGTTTATGGTTCTCCTTGGCTGCTTTCATGCAGCAAGGAGGAGATATATCACCCAGATCCATATCCGGGCGGATAGTAGGCGCCTGCTGGTGGTTCTTCACCCTCATCATAATATCAAGCTACACCGCCAATTTAGCCGCATTCCTCACAGTGGAGAGAATGGTGGCCCCCATAAACTCTCCCGAGGATTTGGCATCACAGACTGAAGTGGAGTATGGGACTTTGTTGGGGGGAGCCACGTACGACTTCTTCAAGGTACCGACCCACACTCGTCGTCTAGAAATTTTGTTTTAAAACACCCCACTTTCAGCGCTCTCAGATTACCCTCTATTCCCGAATGTGGGAGTTCATGAACTCGAGAAAGCACGTCTTTGTCAAGACGTACGACGATGGGATTCGAAGGGTGCGCCAGTCCAAAGGTGGGTGCTAGGGTGTTTCTAAAGGCGGTACTTTTAGTGACTCTTATACAGGGAAGTACGCCCTCCTCATTGAATCCCCGAAAAATGACTATATTAACGAGAGAGAGCCTTGCGATACCATGAAAGTGGGCAGAAACTTCGACGCCAAGGGCTTCGGGGTGGCTACCCCTCTAGGATCACCCCTCAGGTAAACCGTCGAAACTTCCTCGTTCAATAGCGTAGCAAAAGTTTCCTGTTTTAGGGACGCAGTGAATTTGGCTGTGCTGAGTCTCAAGGAAGATGGTGAGCTAACTAAGCTCAAGAACAAATGGTGGTACGATCGGACTGAGTGCCTCAAGGATAAACAGGTGGGTAATCAGGCTCAACCGAAGAGAATGTAAATCAAATCAAATGAACTCAGAATGAGTCAAATCCGACAATTTTCGGGCTAAAGATGGAAAGGCGTCATGCCCTCTATAAGTGAGCATAATGTTCATCATGTCTTTCTGCATGAGGACGCCTGAGCTTACGTGAAAACTAGCATATTTGGTATAATGCATGATAAATACTTGATCTTGCCATGCATCATGCCCTGTAGAAAAAAGAGAGTGTATATGCAGTACCGGCCTTAAGACGGAGAGGTTGGGCGTCGGCACCGTTCGGAAGGTAGGAGGGCGATGCGTTGAAAATTTCGTCCAACGAACTTGTTAAGACCGTCCCTGTGTAAGTAAAATTAAAGAGGCAATAAATCGGTTTTGTAGTGAAATGAAGAGCTTTTTGGCATTAGTGTCCACCCGCCGAGCAAATACGTGCACTTTCGGCACTCTTTCAGGAGGGCTGCTGTGTTCCATTTTCCACCGACTGATTATGTTAGTTTCGCTGCAACTCAACCGTATCGTTCCGCCCACAAGCAGGCTCAATTTTCCCATGCAAATGCGTGAGGAATATCGATGGATCCGCCAAAATTCCGGTCAAGGCTTCTTCGGGTTATTTGCCTATAAATAACAAGTCATTCGGTCCCTTTTTCCTTCCACGTGGGGGATCGCGTATTGTCAACAGAAGCAATGGTGCGCCCCGGAGGTGCGAGCGCAATTCCGCGACACCCGAACGTCACGGCTTATCTTGTAAATAAAACACGAGGGCTGGGATTTTCTGGGCGGAAAATTGCTTTAGTGTGAATTTCCATATGCATAATCGCCTGCGAAATTATCATACAGATATCTCTTTCCACACGCAAGAACGCCCCCTCGTAACCAGGTAAGTTGGTAATTTACCGAGGCAAACCGTCATGCAAATTGGCGTTAAATAGTGAATTAGCGCAGATATGTGTGAAAATCCGGTGCATTTAACGGGAAAAATGATTAAACCGCTTTATTGCTACGTTTCAGGATTCTATGAGGAACGAGCTCTCCCTCAGCAACGTAGCCGGGGTCTTCTACATCCTCATTGGCGGGCTTTTTGTGGCCATGGGCGTAGCCGCCTTAGAGTTCTGCTACAAGTCCCATCTGGAGGCCAAAAGGGCCAAAATCCCCATCGGAGACGCTCTGAAGAACAAAGCTCGACTCACCCTGGGAGTAGGCAGGGACTTCGACAATGGAAGGGTGAGCTATTCCCACCCCTTATCTCTTATCTTCACCGACAGTTTCAGCCCCCATACAAAGTACACAAATCGCAGTCTCAACAACAAATTAACAACCATCACCATCATCACACAAATAATACTGGCACTCTGAATCGGTGCCCCAGACACGTGGCTGGTCACATGACAGTTCACGGTAACCTGGCCACGCCCAGAAATCAGCAACACCCTGCTTATCAACAGCAGAGACTGCACTATGCGAGAGCTAGCTTGACCGAGGGGCTGCTAGCCACCACTTAACTCGCTAGGTAGCGGTTTGTTTGCTTGAATGTACCCCTTTGCACTTAGTGATAGATCGGTGTTGTCGGCACCCTCCCGGACATTATAGGTACTGTCTTTAGCTGCTGCTTGATGTATCATGCCTCCTTCAGGCTAATATAACATGAGTTATGGTATGGAAAATAGCTGATGAGTCATAACATAAAATGGCAAATAGGTGTGATAACCTCTACCAATATCGAAACTGATTATATTTTATATCATTTTCATCATACTTTATCGTCTTTGTTTGGGGCAGAGCTCCGGGCAATGGCCTCAATGCTTCCACTATTTTTCTGAGGGAAATAAATCACTTCCACTTCCTTCAGGGGTCGAAGCGACACTGTTCAACCTGAAATGATGGGAAAAATAAATTATCGTCGCCCTTCCACGTCGACAAGAAGCGAAGCCGGCGACCTTAATTTCCTCGTCGCTTTTTGAAGCCCCTAACCAATTTCACCCGGTCCGACTCTGTATGATTGCCTTTGATTGACTTTTGCGGGCATTTGACGTCCCTATCTTCCGTTTTTGAGCGTCCTAAGAAATCCAGGAGGATTCGTCGCGACCCTAATTATACGGTCAAGGGATGCTCGTTTTTAACGATCCGAAGGACAGGAAGTGGAGAGCAGAGCTTTTCTCGCCCTTTGACCTTTTTTCATTTGCGGGCCCTTCAGCGGAAAGCGGAAGGTCTATTATTTGCGAAGAATTTAAGTGCAAGGGAAATAATAACATTTGATGGAAAAATCTCGTGGGGGACAAAAAGTTGGGTTTGTTGAGACGCATGGGAACAACTTTAAAGTTCTTTAGCAGATTTAGGTTCTATTGGGAATTTCTGTTAAGCATCGAACTTGTAGGAGAAAACTAGCTGGGAACGAGTACTATATCGAGGAAAACATTTACAAAAATAACGGAGTGGGACTATATGAGATTTTTACAATTTCTCCCTTAGGATTGGAGATGGTCCAAAATAGACCACACCATCGATTTTCTTGGAAAAAAATAGCTTGAAACGGGTACCATATCGAGGGGAATATCTACAAAAATATCAAAGTTAGAAAATGACAAATATCTTCAATTTCTCAGTTATAGTTAGACGGACCCCTAACTCTTAAGATGGCACAAATTTAGCAAAATAACTCTGTCGTCTAATCCAAAAACCAATAAAGCCATCACGGCAAAGCCCCAAAAAGGAAAAATCGCATAAAAACAATAACTTTTCGAACTATAGGGAAACTTTCTAAGCGAAATCACCAGAAAGGCAAGTTTCCGATCCCGTTAGACTTATGACAAGCAATTAAGACTTTCCGTGGTTTACTGTTATCAAGGTAATTACTTTAAGCGCTGCAGTTCCGCGAAACTTTGCCACTTTCCTTTATACGAGTTTTTTTTCGCGTCAAGAGAGGGCGTTGCCTTCTACTCCCTCCTACTCGCTCAACTAATATCTCGTATTATTTGCAGTATTACACGCCAGCCAATCAAATAGGACCCACTACTGATAACGAGGCACCGCACAGTAACACGCACACGCAAGTATAATTTTTTTACCAGTCAGCCGAAACGATGGTCTCAAAGTAATAATAATAATAATAATAATAATCAAAACAAGGTCTAAATTACCAATTAATTGCACCTCAGTTGTCTGCCAGTTTATTCACCAATCAATGTTGATTTTAACAAAGAGTTTTCTTCTCGTTTTAGATCGCCGTATACGCCATCGTGCACGGTATAAAACGTAATCTGGAAACTTACGGAAGCCATCCATCAAACAGCATCGAATGTGAATAAGCTGGCAATTCATTAAGGTTGGTGTTCAGTGTATTTCCTACTATAAAGTTTACCGTTGTTGATTGCGTAGAGGTGTTAGTTTAAACTTAAACCAACAGTGTTTTCAATTAAGTTTTGTAACCAGCGAATAGTCAAAAAACAACCACAAGTCTAAAAATATAATCAAATAATTTTGTACGTATATTATGACTAAATATGTACTCGTGTATGTTACATATCTGTAAATGTCTGCATAGATTAAACCGATAATTAATTTAACTGAAGAGTTATATCCATGAAGATGCCTACTCTCAGCGCCATGTTGGGTAGGATGGGCGGAAGACTGATCGTTGCAACTCCCCAATTAGTTCCAAAGCCGTTCAGTCTTTAACCCGGCCTACGCTGACTTGGTCGATTCTCGATCAAACTGTTGTCACCGGCCGGCCTACTCAACATGGCACCGAAAGTGGTCCAAGGACAAAATAAGCATGATAATTAAAGCGATTAAACGCAATTACCGCGTGTCAGCAGGATCCAGCAGAGCTCGAATATTGCACCGTAATTAAAAACCTGCCGCTAAATCCTTAAACGATCGCGTGCCTTGTCCACCGTATAATTTCGCGACGATAATGGATTTTGATTAGGGCCACTTCAAGGCCTCCGGACAGAGTCATGCGAGAACTGTCCATGGATTAAACTCACCGTGCTGCTAGTTTATTACTACATTTAAATGTTATTCCAGTTTATGGTTTGTTATATCGCCATTATTAAAACATTTTTAAATTAATTTAGTGTTGTCTTATTTTCCTTCGAAAAAACAATTTAGGGGGTGCAGTGACTCGGTTCTTTCGCAGAAATTGGCGTGTTCCAATATGTCTTGATTGCTAAATAAGTGATGATAAACCAAGGCTTTTTTTTCGACCATTAAAGTAGGAAATTTTCTGGTCGGCAACTTTTCAATGGAGGAGAAGGAGGAATGGCGAGCAGCACGCCACTACTTCATTTCTGCTAATTTTTAAATCGTTCGACATGCAACGCGTCCGTTTAGGACCGAGTTTTTAGTTTTTCGATCGCACTTTACTGATAAAGCACGCAAATTTACAACAGTGAATAATGACTATTACCAGCGCCATCTTGAGTGGCACGGCAGGAGCACTGAATGATACTTACAACTTCCCAAGTTGGTGAATTGAAGCTTCATCGCTGCAAATAATTTGCAATTTTGTTGTTTTGAGGCATGGACCCTCGATTGTGATACTAACTTTTAGCTATTTTTTTCCAAAAAAGCGAGTGCCACAGTCAGATTTGACGTATCTGTCACCCAGTTTCAGAAAAATGCAAATTTCGTTATTATAAAATATAGACCCCTGAACATGACATTCATTTTAAGCTCATTTTTTCCAGAAAAACGAATTTCTTTGTCGGATATAACGTACCTATCACTTAGTTCGAAAATCCGAACTTTGTTGTTGTGAAATAAGGACCTCTGACATGGCACTCATTTTCATCTACTATTTTTCAATAAACTGAATGCCATCCGGAGATTTGGCAGACCTCCGATCAAGTACTCAGCGAGAACTCCTAACTTCTAACACGGCCATTCAGTCTAAACCCACGTAAAGCTTGTAAATAAAGCAGGCTTTCCCGTGGAAAACAAACATAAAGCTCGAAAAGAAGGAGCAAACGTCCAATCTAACGCGACATCTCGCGGGATGATCTTTTATTTAGGCAGTGCCCCGGTCCGACAGGCGGGCCGGGAAATAATAAAGTCAACACTGTAACTCCGCAAACGGCCCAATCTTTTATATATTGCGGTCACAGTTCCCGGCATCGGGAAGATCGTTTAGAAACCCGAGGAACGCTTCTCTGCATTTTTTATGGGAATTTCGGCGGCTCGGAAAACAAAAGATAATAAGTAAAAGTCGCAGGTGAATAAGTAAAGCTTCTGCCACTCGCGGCAGCAGTATCGCTGAATTTTTCAGCTTTATTATGCTCAGGTCCCAATTTCCTGGTGACATGTGAAAAATATGACCAGACTGTAAATAAGCGGGAACACCTATTGACCAATGGGGGATATTTTTGAGAAGTCCATTAAGTAGTGCAGGAGAATTCGGATTTATGACGTTGCTGGCACTTAGACGAAAGAAGGATTGAACGGGTGCCCGTCGCCGATTGGCCATGGAAACGTTCAGTCCTCCGGCCGTCCAATTCGTCGTATGGTGATTGGTTAATAAACCGATTAGTCTTCTGCATTAGCCTCATTGAATCGACTGATGAGGGACAAGAATTTTCGATAGTAAAGTGATAAATTCGCATTTTAATTGAAGAGCAACGTGTTGAGTGTCGCTTAAGCCGCGAGGATAATTACCGTGAAATCGCCTCGTGCCATGCGATCTCCGGAAATTTGAAAAGTTGTCTAGAAAGTGGTTAGTGTCATGTAGAAGAACATCACAATCTTTTCCTCAAGATATATACATAAAGATAGGGATCTGCGGGTGATTGATAAACGAATCCAACCCCGGTTTGTTGGCCTTTGTCGGCTCCATCCCCCATTCGTCATGAATCCCATTAGAATGGCAACTAACGTTTCCCAAAATTAAATTCGCCCATTTATCTTGCGGCCCCAAAAAGAACTTCCAATCTTTTCGGGGGCTAATTGCACAAGCAACACGTAGCCCTCTTTTAAATCAATGATGCTCCTCATCGAGGAGAGAATTCAAACCACTAAACTCAATGGGCTTTCCAAAGATAAACGAGAAAATATTGGGAATTCCCTTTGAAGGGCCTCTCATTCCCTTTTGTCTTTCTGAGTGGCCCTTTTTCATAGACGTAGAAGTCGCAATTGGCACTCAAGACGCCAATCCGGGAACAACAAAGCGTCCTCCTTCGAGACGGATTCGACAGACCCAGAAAGACTGATAACCGATCGCTCTGGATGCGAGTTCCTGGATGTCGGTGAGGCTCCTCCGGACCCGATCCGGAGCCGAGTCCAGCGGGTATCGATCCTGAGGCCCGGAAAGCGGCCCGGGCTGGAGCCGCTCTGCGCGAGGCCGATAGTGCCGTCCCTGTCTCGCTGGGCCCGAAAAGGTAAAACCTCGGCAGGCCGGTGAGAATTTGGAATATAGTCCGGATGCCTATGGCGCGACAATGGTCCCGAAGAACCGTTCAAGAATCGGTTAGATGCAGCTGGAAATTACTACCAAGCGAAAAACTCGCTGCGATTTGGAGCGACATTTGACAGGTCTGTTGGGAGTGCTAGAGGGTTTCTAATGACTTGAAAAATGTAGCTTGACGTCCTCATAAACCAAAAACCCTCGATCATCAACATCTCATATTAATTTAAAGGGAATTTTTCCATAGTGGCGGCGACCGTTCTAAGATTTTACGCACGTCGCACTCGACTAAAGAAAATTCTAATTTTGTTATTGTGAGATTTAGATCCCTCGACATGGTACTCATTTCCAGCTAATTTTTCCAAGGGAAGCGAATGCCGCACTTAGATTTGAGGTACTTCTCACCCAACTCGGGAACAGAACCATCGAACTATCGAAGGGGAGCGAACCCTAGTATTTCGGCCCCATTAAGCGTATTCGTACATTCGACCCATGACTACACTCTTCCAACCAACAGCGAGTGCCACCCATTGGGAGCATGCCCGCGCACCTCTCGTCGCACCCGGCCAACCGACCACTCCTTGAAGAGCTCGGAATACGTAGAGGAGGCTGCAGCGCGAACACAAACTTTCAGCCCTCACGAAACCGCAACTAACCCGACGAGGCTCCATGGCCCAGAGTTAACTTCAATTTCGGTGCAACTGCCGCGAACTCCCCTTAAGTTCGAGTAGTAGTGGTACCGCCGCATTTTTGAGATGAGTACAGTTCTTTGGGAGTTTGACAGTGCCCGGTCTAGGATAGAGCCCGAGAGCAGGGCCCCACTTCAAAGGTAAGAGGAATTGTTTGTTATTGGAGAACTCTTGGCCTTCATCGGTCTGTTGAGACCCTAAGATCGGTGAGGGCCCATTCCCCTCACTAACCTTTGACATTTGCCCCTCTGCGGATGACAACATTAACGCATGATTTTTCACAGGCTCTCCCTAATAATGAGGGCTGCGGCCCATTTAAGGGTTCAATCTATTATTTACCACCGAACAGCGGCAGCGCCATTACAACTGACAACGCCTTGAATTTAATTACTGCAAAGTCCTGTCGCAAAAAATCCACATATCAATCGATGCAAGGGGCTAATTTTAGAACTAATGCGATCTATTTCGGGTGTTTACACCGAAAGGGGTCCCTTTAACGGGGTCGAAAATACACGATTTCAAGGTATTGCTGTTATTGAGCTACGTGCACTTCTTGAAATTGTGCCGATGACAATGGTGCCAGGTGTTGAAGTTGCGTAATTGGGGCCCACAATATTTTGCCTTTTCATGGCCCGATTGAAGCGATTGCGATCGTTTTTTTTTGTGGGAAAAAATCCGGAACGAGGGGGCTCAAATGTCGAAGGTTGTACGCGGACAAATCACCGTCAACATCTAAAAATTAAGAAACTAATTTGCCCGTTCGCTCTGTTTTCTGTTATCTGGGCAGCTGGGATTAATCCCCTTCCAGCTCTTCGCAGGAAAACAATTTATACATCCTGATACTTCCATCGATCTTATTCCCAAATTGTCTCTTCGGCCCTTTTTTCCGATTTCACGTTTTACAAGTTGGCGGTTTCGGTTTCCAGGGGAGGATAAAGGCCGTCGACACGACGATCGCTGGGCTGGCCGAGCCCCATCAGCGAGATGGGGCCCCATGGGGCCAAGCCCTGGTACAGGGCTGGCCCAGGGCCGTGGCCCGGCTGCAACCCGATACTACTACCGATTGTGATACTGATGGGACTGCTCAGCACGACCGCAATTGTAAATGCCGGGTAAGTACATTGACATATACTTTAATTGCTAATGGTTAAAATGACGTTCAAGTTAATTCGGGATAGTTTAGACTAATTTGTAACTTGGTGGTTGCGAAAGGCAGACCCCCCGACATGATTCCCACTTCTAGCTACATTTACCCAGAAAAGCGAATGCTGCAATCAGTTTTGACGTATACGTCACTCGGGTCGAGAAAATTCTTAAATTTATTATTATCAAAGATACACCCTTAACACGGTACTAATTTTCAACTAATGTTTCCCAGAAAAGCGAAAGCCATAGTTGGATTTGACGTAGTATAACTCACTTTGAGAAATACTAAAAAAACTATTTTTCCTCACAACGATTCGGAATTCTAATACCTCCGACCGACTTGTGGTGTCGGCCCCAAATTTCCCTCGAAATGCTGCGCTGATTATCTATTCTCCTGGCAACGATCTGTCAATGAAGAATGTGGGGTGAGATAACTTATTGTCCAAAATTGCCACTTAGGTCCATATCTGCCCGTTAACAAATTAATGACTTTTTTCAACAACGCTACTACAACCTCGTTTTGTCCCTTTAGATTACCCAAGCGGGCGAATTTCAAAGGACCATATATCACGCGACATCCGACCTGCTGGAAACTCATAATTCCAAGAATGTTTCAACAGCTCGGTCCGATCTTGATTGCGACCACTGCATAAATTACCCCTTGGCGGTATAAATTGAAATTTGGCGTTGATTACTATTAGAGGTGGATCATTAATATTCCCCCCAAAATGCCATATTTGTTTACTAAAGTTGGCATTAGCGCCCTCTCCATTGTGCGCCGCACAAAGCGTCTCAAGAAAAAACCTTTCCCAAGGCAAATTAGGGCCTTATTTCCATATAAACTGGAACAAAAACGTTTAATGCGAATCTCCCGAAGCGACAAAAGAGGCTTAAAAGCCGCCTACAGGGTGTTCGGAGCATTTGCAAATTTCCATTACGACTCACGCTCGAGGTAACTCGGTTGTTCTCCCATTAAGAGAAGTGATTTCTTGCCAAAAAATTCCGTTCGCTTCATGGCTTTATACACCATTGAGTCGCCCGTTTGGCGGGCGTCGAAACTCGTTCCCTTTGTCCCCCTTTTTAATTTAAAAACATGCTCGGGTTTCATCAAATTATTGATTCGGCATGTTTTTATTGGGAACTGTGTAATTCATAAAGTACACTGTGCTCGATAAACAGTAACAGTGGCTCGTTAGTAAAACAAACCGAAAAGAAGCGTTGAATCTGCTTCATTTGAATATAGACTAGAGAGATTAACGAAAACGGTATTCCGAAATTAATAATTGTGATTGGATGTATGAAGAATTTTAATGTATCTGCTTCGTTCGACAGAATTGCTAACTTTGTTATTGTGAGGTATAAAGCCATCGACATGGTACTCATTTCCAGCTAACTTTTTCCATAAAAGCGATTCTCATAGCCAGATTTCACGTAACTCTAATCTCAAAAATTCTCCACAACAACTGACTAACACATTCCGCTTGTTTTGCAGCAGAAATCAAGGAGGCGGCAGCTACTTGGGCGATGTCAACGTTTCGGCCATCCTGGACTCCTTCAGCGTCAGCTACGACAAACGCGTAAGACCCAACTATGGAGGTGAGTCACATGACTGCATTCGACATCGCTTTGTGTGCCACTTTTAACCCTTTCTCTCTCTATCTCTCTCTCTCTTTCTCTCTCTCTCTCTTTCTCTCTCTCTCTCTCTCTCTCTCTCTCTCTCTCTCTCTCTCTCTCTCTATCTATCTATCTATCTATCTATCTCTCTCTTTCTCTTTCTCACTCTCTTGCTCTCTCTCTCTCTTGCTCTCTCCTTCTCTCTCTCTCTCTCTCTCTCTTTCTTTCTCTATCTATCTATCTATCTAGCTATCTATCTATCTAGCTATCTATCTATCTATCTAGCTATCTATATATCTAGCTATCTATCTATCTATCTATCTATCTATCTATCTATCTCTCCATTCGTTTTTCATTTGGTTTGGTTTGTTGCGACTTTAAACGTGTTTTTCTTTTGGTTTCAAATACGTCGGGCTCGTATGCGTGTGTTGTTGAAAATTGTCTCTGAGGTACAAGTGACGTCATGTAACAAAGCCGACCCGGTCACATACGAGCCCGGCAGCTGAGCGGTCGCCGGGCTGTATAGCGACGGGTGGGGCCCGGCAGGGATCGATGCTGAGCGTCGCTAAGCAACCAGGAGAGAAGGAGATCAAAGCGGGATGTGTACGTTTCGCTCGACGCTCGATTTCGTTTGTTTTCAGGTTTTTCGGGAAATCTTAAGGGGGGAGATCGGATTTTGTGTTTTTTTTTTCTTTAGGAGAGGGCGGCGCAGCCGGAGACACTCTTTGTTTCTAGCCCTAAGCGATTTCCTTGAGAACAAACTAACTGAGCTAGTTCTTAATGGAAGTTTTCGGATGCTGGTTAACTTTAACTTCCAGCAGGAAATTCAGGCTCAGCCCGTCAAACGCAACAAATAAGTACCGACTTGAAATTGCCGATAAAATCCTTTAATGATCAACCACCCTATATAACACTGCATCAGAGGCGGACTGGCCCAGTTGATGATGAAGAGCCAACAAATTATTTTCCTACATGTACATGTATAGATGAGTATGGGGCCAGCACCTATCCAGTCCGCCCCTGAACCGAACACAGTTTCCTTCGCAGCACGCCACTGACCTTCAACCCAGATACAAATCCTTTTATTTTAACACGAAAATATTCAGATTCCGCAATATTTTCTCTAGAGCCACATAGAGGTCAGCACCATAGAGACTAGAATAGCGCTAACTAGAGCCATGAAAATGGTCTTTACTGTTGTTCTTTCAGGGGACCCAGTTGTTGTCGGAGTCACCATGTACGTTTTGAGCATAAGTTCGCTCAACGAAGTTCGAATGGTACCTGAATTTTACCGTTTTAGCTATATTATTATACTTATTTGACATTCTTTACCGGGACGTAGCCCTGTTTTTCTTGTTGGTTTGCATGGTTAAGAGACGTTTGTATTTACACTAGAAAACACAGTTCTGAATAAAAAGCTTTTTGTTACGCGTGGCGCCACCTATAGATCTAGTAATCGCCGAACGTGGCTCCATCTATCGAATTGTGACAGAGTTACGTCCTCGGTGTTTTGTATTTTAAAGAGAGAGTCACTTTCGCACCAACAGATGGCGTGCGACGCTTCTTCAGCAAGCTTGAGGCGCACTAAGTGAGCGTTTGGCGGACTGAGTTCTAATCACCGGCCTCGAGGTTCCAGAATGGTTCTGGGGACGATTCTGGAACCTCGCGGAAATCAAATCACCATGCATCTTTTGTTTTTTCGTTGAGAATTTTGTGTACTTTCCAGGCCCACCGGTTGACGTAGGCGTGACCATGTACGTTCTTTCTATCAGCTCACTTTCCGAAGTGCAAATGGTATTTATCCATCTTAAGAAATCCCCAAGTGTTTATGCCGCAAGAGGGGGCGACAGACCCCCCCATCCCCCTGAAAACTGATTAATTAGAGGAGCTGGCGCCCCCTTTTCACAGGCACTTTTAGTCGATTTTAGTGTTCGGTTCGTTGAATTTAGTGTCCCCGTCCCCCATATCTCCAGCTCCTCGGCGAGTCCGGGGGGCTGGGCTTTGGACAGGCCCGGGGTTCACGGTTTTTGATTTGGTTTTCACCTTACCAAGCGCGAGACCACTCTGTACGAACAATTTTTACAGGCCCTCCAGTTGATGTAGGAGTCACCATGTATGTTCTCAGTATCAGCTCAGTGTCGGAAGTCCAAATGGTACTTGCATCTTTTACGTATTCATACGGGGATGATTCACAGAAGCCATCAATCATGTTCATTTATCTGTGAATCAGCTCCAATTTGAAGAATGTCACAGGACCATTCATGCATCTCATCATTCAACGCGTCTTAGCATGAATGGTCGGTGGCCATGACTGTCTTATTTTATTAGGGTGGAGTGAAGACTGTATCTTTAGCGTATATGAGGAAAATTTGGCGTGTGTACGTCCAAATCATAACGTAGTTTTTGTAGTGTTGTCTTTGGCTGTTCATAGAAAATAATATGACTTGTTATCAGAAGAGGTAGAATCCTGAAGATGATATTCAGTTTCAGCTATTTCTTCCATAAGAACGAGTGCCGCAGTCAGACTTGATATGTCTGTTACCCGGCGAGAAACAATCCAAATTTTCTTACTACGAAAGGTAGAATTCCCGATATGATATTCATTTCCAGTTATTTTTTTCTAGAAAACAGAATGCCACTGTCAGATTTCACGTACCTGTAACAACAATTTTAGAAAAATTCTAATTCTATTATTATGAGAGGCAAACCCCTCGATATGGTACTGATTTCTAGCTAACTTTCCCCAGGAAAGCGAATTTCGAAATAAATTTTGACGTATTTGTCATACAGTACGAAAAAATGCTTAAATCCGCTAAAAAAACTTTAATTCTTCGAACTCTTGACAGCCAAAAACATTTTTCGATTTCCCCGATATTTCCGGAGGCAGAAAATGTCGAAGAAATGTTACATTTCACTCCATCCTACAGACCTGTGTACTACTACAATTTTACAGTGACAATATCAGTGTTTTTTTTATTTAAGTACTTTAATATGAAAAGTATGTGCGTGTGTTTTAATTTCTGTGTTTAATCAATAATCAAATTGTCGATTACATCCGGGCCTCGACGTACCGGACTTGAATGTGTGTTTGTGATTGGTGCTGTCGCCATCTTGGATCAATTCGTTTGATCAAAGATGGCGCTAGCGGAGCCTTCTGCGAGCTTTCAACCTCCCTCACAGAGGGCTCTGCTAAAATCGCAGTCTTGAATACTTGGACTGTGTGCATGAGACGCCTCTTCAAAGCTTTTGTCGTAACTCTCACTATATCTGGTCCTTTGGGAGGAAAAGCAGTAGCTATTGTTAACCACGGAGGCGAAACCGAGCCCTAATGCTATTTTAATAGTAAATGGAAACCAAATCAAGGTTGACAACTAAGGTCACACTATGACGTGACCCCCTCTGGCCTGGCCTTGAACCATCACGATGATTTTTGTGGTAGTAGTTATGTTTTTGATGGGCTTTACGCGTTTAAGGACCTTGTAAAGCTGCATTATTTCAGTACAGAACAAAACGAATTTTTATTATTTTTCTTCGAAATCATGAACTAACCTCAAGCACCCCCCACCCCACCCACCCCCACCCCCTAAAATACGCATTTGTGTGATCGATGGATGCGCAGGCGCATGTAGCACGATTTGTCATGTTGCTTTTAATGGCTGATTAAGCTTCTTTTTATCATTATTATACACTTACATGCATGGGGGGTAAGTATTGCGAAACCGGGTGACGTCATTGAGTATGCTCTTTAGTGTTTTCGCAGCAGTAAATCGTGTATAAACGATAAATAACGGGATTCGCGAAATGGGAACGGGGCGCAGCATCCGGGCTTTTGGCTTCTATCCAGAACTTGCAGGGTCAGGATGTTAGGGTGTGTCTTTTGGGGGAAAAACACATGACACTTAGGAATTGCAGTAAAATACTAGGCAATTCTGGCAGCCACGAAACACACAGGGCGTTGTGAGAACTTTGAAGGTGAAAGTGGAACGGTGTAAACATAGTCAGAGGTCAGTAATGAAATGGTTTTAAGAAACGATGGAAGTTCGGATGGTGTAAACGCAGGCAAAGCTCTTTGCTGGAATATCAAGAAAAATTTCCAGGTAAACACACCCAAAACCCGATTCCAGCCAGCGAAATGCACTCAGTACTACCTGGGGTTTTACTCCCCAGACGACACTAGCGTGAAAGGAAAAGAGAGTATAATTTTATTCCAAATAAACACACTCAGAAGCCGTGTTCCAGGATAAGGCCAATTTCAATCGCCAAAAGGGTGCCATTTCACTCAATGAAAAACATGATCATTTTTAACCGACTTCGTTTACACCGCGCAAAGTTTTTTTGCCCGAGTAAACGAAGTGAAAAACTAAATGTTGAGCCAACTGCAAGTTTGGGTTTTCTTAATGCAAACTTTTCAATTACTGCCTTAACTGCCGCCGACAGTTAACCAAGGTCGTAACTTCAAGGGGTACATAAAAAAGCAGGTCGTCTCGGTTCGGAAATTAATTTGCCGCAGTTTATTATTTACAACTTCCCCCCCCCCCCCTCACTAAATCGATTTGCCTGTTATCGTCGTGAATCTTTCGGTGGAGGCGAGGGGTGATTTTTTAAGTTACAGAAAAACCGCAGGGGGACGCTGGCGCACCCATTTCCCACCCCCGATACATAACCTATATATAACGGTTTTGATTAAACTAGTGCGGAATTGCGTGACTTCTAGAAGATTAAAATTGCACAAGTTACTTTACTGCATAATAGGCAATGCATGTTTGCGTTTAACTGATGCTTAGTGCCGGTGCCGAGGTATCGACCCTGGAATTCTTGCGTCAGGGTCAAGACAAGACTGTGGTTCGCGTCAGTCGATATTCGTGTATTCAAAATCAAAAAAGTTTGCAAGAATCGTCTAACGAACGGAGCTGCAGATTGTGAAGAATTTGAGTATCAGTTCCGTTTAACATACGTGCACCTGGACTAATTCTGTGTGCGTCAATGGTGTTTACTAACAACAATCTAGGGGTTTAATTAAGATTATTTTTAGGGGGAACTTTAAAAAAACCAAAAAAATGTATTTTCAAGTTTACTTGAAAAAAATTAGGGACGTGGGTAATCTAAACAAATATCAAATCAAAAATCACATCAGAGGAGCACGCATGAGACAGAAGAATATTTTATTTCTGAAAAGATATGGGTCGTGAAAACCTCCAGAATTTCACTTCGAACGAAAATGGCACTGTCACCAGCCCTCGGACTACTCCCAACTGCACCACAATACTTCCAGCGATTTCCGCAAATCGATTTGCCCTTAGCCTAGCTACATTCCCCCTCACCTTGAGCCTATTCTGTGACCCCCATACCGCACAAAGCGTTTGCAGCGACCTTCTGTAACGATGGAAAATTTAAAAAAATGCTCATGACATGCACTTTCAGTGAGGGTAGCTGCTACCCCCCTCCCTAAATTTACGTAGCTAAATGTCGTGATAAAAGGCGGTATAATTAACTGTGCATTTCTCCGTGATCGAACAGTCTCAGCGACCATTTCTCAGCAACGATTTGCATTAAAAAGGCATTAATCGCGCCATTAAATATATCTTTCTAGGTTCTTTTAAGACTTTTTTCAGAGGCCCCTTCCGGGTCCTTGTCTAAAGTTTTTTCTGATTAAAATGGCGCGGAGGAACAGGTGTTTTGGGGGGGGTTCTTTTGCATGCATGTAATGTTGGAGATGGCTACAAGAAGGGCTTTTGCATATGCCTTAGCGAATGTTAATTAATCTTTGTTAGCGCCTAAGCGGTCCCTCAAGAGCAATCAAGTAAATTCCTCATTTCTATGCAATAGGATTTCACATTGGACTTCTACTTCCGGCAATTCTGGACTGATCCGAGACTTGCATTCCGAAAGAGGCCCCAGGTACTCTCGACAATCGCCAATTCCATGGAAATTTATCAGTGATTTTCCAGGTGGAAATGCTGTCTGTAGGTTCGGAATTCATCACCAATATTTGGGTGCCCGACACGTTCTTCGTCAACGAGAAAACGTCATCTTTCCACAAAGCCACCACCTCAAATGAATTCATCCGAATTCACCATTCGGGTAGCATCACCAGAAGCATTCGGTAAGACTCGAAATGGGGGCCAGTGTGGTGCAATGCATTTAGCGATCTTCTATATTCTAGATTGACGATCACTGCGTCCTGCCCTATGAACCTGCAGTATTTTCCTATGGACAGGCAGCTCTGCCACATAGAAATTGAAAGTTGTAAGTAGTAACCTTGAATTTGATAGAGTCACTAAAGGGGCGTCAAAAGGTACCTGTACATGTGCTTTTTCGTTGATTTTTCAAGGGAAGGTCTCCTGAAAGAGAGCAACATAAAGAAAACGATTTTTGATTACTGATCGGCACGGGAAATGTAATTGTTTTAACAAAAATATGTCATTTTCCAGTTATTTCGAGATACATTATTTTTGCAAAAATTTGGGCAAGCTCGCTCTGATGACTTTCGAGATCCTTCATAAATTAATACTCACGCGGGCAACATACAAAATCTAGAAAAATCAATGCATGTGTGTGTGTGGAGTTTTATTCAACGCTATTAACATTTAGCTGATTATCAAAACACACAGTTCGCTTGATTGGATACAATACAGGGTGTTGCAAAGGAACAGGGGTCAAAACTGCAAATTTGAGATACATACGCAGCCGAGCGGATTCCTCTAGCGAGTGGCCTGTTTGTAACACCCTGTATAGGTCAAAGCAGCCTTAACTAAATGTTTTCCCAATCAGAGCACCAATCAAGCTATACACAGGCAACAAGCACTGACAGATAGCTCTTGATCCCGGTTAATGTAAATAGGAGAAGATCAATAATTTTTTTATTTCCTTTATTGTGTTGATCTGTATGTTTGGATGTCTCTCTCAGATGGGTGGCGGAGCATTTGTAATTTATGACCGAAAATCTACGTCGGACCTTCTCAGATACAGCAAGGAACCGAGGGCTTTTTTGTTCGGGGCCTAAGGCCGGACCTGGAACTGTGACTAAGACCGGTTTTGATCGAAAACGCTGTGTTTTCAGACTCTCCCTGCCACTGTTTTTTTTTAAGCATGATCCCCATTATCAAAAACGAATTGAAAGGAAACGATCACGCATGCACTCTGCACGACCTCAAAGGCGAATTTGCTTCACCCACACACATATCAAAACGCTTTCGCTTCACCATTTATTTATATTATATATTTTAGTCAGTGTCGTACCAACTTATTTTCTTTCCTCACTGTTGTTTCATTTATAATCCCTCAAATTTCCACTCAATCCCTTCTCTATTTCTCTATCTTTCTCACTATCTTTCTCTCTCTCTCTCTCTTTTTCTCTCTTAAAGACCTCCCCTCTTTCGCACATAGGCGGAGGTGTGGGGGAGGGGGGATTTCTGACAAGTGACAGCTTTTATTGTTTTGATGGGTGGGATAGTCGGATACACGATGAAAGACATACGGTACCGGTGGGAAACGGGGCTGACGAGCGTGGGAATAAGCAACGAAGTCGAACTGCCACAGTTCCGGGTCCTGGGCCACAGGCAGACCACGAAATTTATCTCCCTGACCACAGGTAAAGCCATTTTTGTGTTTAAACTGGCGCGAAAACACTTTAAACCGCACCGCAGCGCCCTGAGAACATACAGGTCGGCACAATAAAGGGCTTCATTGTTACGTACCGGGTGGACAAACGGATGAAAGGTCGCGGAGGAGTTGTGCATTGAAGCCGGTTTTCCATTTTATATTATGTTTTTGATTGGTTTCGCGGCCTTTCTTATGTACACCCAGTACGAACTGGCACCACTATCGCCTTGATTGCAGTCGGTTACACTATGCGCGACATCCGGTATAAGTGGAACGAGGGCCCCAATTCAGTAGGGGTATCGAACGAGGTGTCGCTGCCCCAATTTAAGGTCCTGGGCCACCGACAGAGGGCCATGGAAATATCGCTGACCACAGGTTTGTGCTCTAACGAAAATCGGTGAATACCCTTCACAGAATATAATCCCGGCTCTTTTCCGTAATATCAAAAATTACGAACAATTGTTAAAGTAAAGTACTTTCAGTCTCTCGAACTCGTTTTGAGTAGCTGACTGCGGCGTTGCCAATGTGCACATTAAATCCTTCTATCCAAAAAAATAGTCAAAACCTTATGGTCCTTCTTTAGTTTTGATTAATTTTCGAATGTAATTTTTTTTTAATATCTAATGGCTCAAATCGTTCCCAAAATCCTCAAATCCTTAATTAGCAAACTTACTATTTTTGAAAATTAAACCTCCGAGTTATTACTACTAAATTTAACCATTCACAAGTTACTTAACAAATTCCTTATTCTGCAACTTCGCCATTTTCCATGATAGAGCCATCGATATTGGGCTCATTTTTTAGCTGTATTTTCCCAAAAAAAATCATGGATTCACTGAGCATTCGTAATTACAAGAGGTGACACCGCAGTGAATTAATTATTTTTCACGCTCATTGATTTATTAGGGGAGGTAACTCGACATTTAAGTGCTGTATGTCGCCTCAATTATCGTACTATAACGAGATGCTCCCACAGGAAACTACTCCAGATTAGCCTGCGAGATACAATTCGTGCGCTCTATGGGCTACTACCTGATCCAGATTTACATCCCGTCCGGGCTGATCGTCATCATCTCATGGGTTAGTTTCTGGTTGAACAGAAACGCGACCCCCGCTCGAGTAGCTCTGGGAGTGACCACCGTGCTCACCATGACCACCCTCATGTCCTCGACTAACGCAGCCCTGCCCAAGATCTCCTACGTGAAGTCAATCGATGTGTATCTGGGGACATGTTTCGTGATGGTGTTCGCCAGTTTGTTGGGTATGTTAATTCACTCACCTCCGATCCGGTTTGATATCGTTTTGAGGACGCTCCTGTTGCAGAATATGCCACGGTGGGGTACATGGCGAAACGAATCCAGATGCGCAAGAATCGCTTCCTTGCAATCCAGAAAATCGCCGAGCAGAAGAAGTTGAACGTCGATGGAGGCCCCGATGACCACATGCCCAAACAAACAGTGAGTAATCGTCCAGTCAGACCCTTTAAGCACCGAAGGTTTTCCAACGATTTTCATATAATTGGCGGGACTTGATTACCCGGTCGGTTTCGGATTTGGATGCTTCTTAGTGGGGACGTTTGTTCCAGGAGGCTGTACGCTTCAAAGTGCACGACCCCAAAGCGCACAGCAAAGGGGGCACCCTGGAGAGCACGGTGAACGGTGGCCGCGGAGGGCGAGAGGGGGGCCCCGACGAGGAAGCGGGTGGGCCTCCTATTCCCCAGCACATCATGCACCCCAACAAAGACATCAACAAGCTGTATGGCATCACCCCCTCGGATATCGACAAGTACTCCCGAATCGTGTTCCCCGTCTGTTTCGTTTGTTTCAATTTAATGTACTGGATCATTTATCTGCACATTTCGGACGTGGTGGCGGACGATTTGGTGCTCCTCGAGGTCGACAAATAATGGGCGCAAGCGCCGCAGGTCTGGTTCCCGTGGGACACCTGTGATGACTTCACCTTGATTTTAGGGAGACTAGCATACTTCAAATTAAGGAATACTAGTTTTTAGCGGTGGATGACGGTGTTGTATGGGGCTGGTCGGTCATTAGTTAGCAGAGCTGGTAGCGTAACTGGAAGTGACACAAACGTCATTATATGTCATAAAATCATGTTTGCAGTACTAGTAAAAAGGATGAATATAATTTATATAAAAATCAACTAAGAGTGAGCATTTACACTGTACGCACGTTGAAAAGTTACGATTAAGGGCTGAATTATAATGTGCTGTTAAATTTAGCGTCAAGCTAGTCTCCGTAGAATCTCCTGACTAATACTAAAACCCTGTGTTCACGTTTCTATGATGATTGGCTTGAAGTTACACTCAACAGCACGTTTATTTTCGGTCCTAAAAGTCATAGCTAAAGAATCCTATAGAAACGTCTTTACCTGACTACTCAAAGATGGACAAAAGTTTACATCTCAGAATCGGTGTATTGCCAACACCCTATACCGATCAGCTCCGTACAGGGTGTTTTATTCAGGTGCGCCCGCTATTGCCATCTCGAAAACAGCGAGAGTTGTAATATGGGTTGAATAACAAAATGCTTCAGTTTTTGCATGAATAATTTTACATTAACAGCATTGTCAAATAGCTTCTGGTTTCCAAGATTTTACGAAAATCGAAGAAAACTTTCAATTGAAAATATTGCCAAAACTATCTGATGATATTTCACGTTGAAGCTATTGATACTGCCTTGCATTTTCTTCAAATATGGATTTGGCATTTTTATTTGGTACCTCTAAAGCCGAATTTATTTCTGAAAAATTAACGTATAATTTGCATTTTTTTATATTAGAAAAATACATTGTAGTGAAAATGAGGAGAATCTTTAAGATATAGTTGCGCTCTGGAATTATAATATAAAAACACTAGGTCCGTATTTAAAAACATTGTGGGGTAGGTATCAGTATCTTGAAGGTCATGTATCATGTGTGATGAAGGGAAAAAACACTTAAGTTGTGAAGAACTCGGCAAAAACACATGTTAAGCTTTTTAATCATACGGAAGCCAAATTCGATCTGACAATACCACTCATGCAATAGCAATACAAACGGTATTTTGTCTTATTTAGCCGATTTGATAGCTTCCACTATTCCCCAGATGACGACATCGGGCGTGCCTCCACAGGACACCCTGCATAACCAGAAAACTATTGAGTGAGTACCTCACGTTATTCTTTAGTCTAGGGCCCGGTTTATCAACCCTTGTGTGTCTATATAACTTTACCCAGAAAATAATTTCCACGGAAGTGACGAACTAATTATAAGTCAGTTTCTTGACGTCCACGGAAATTATTTTTTAAGTACAGATTAAGTTGCCAGTACCTTTGATCAATCGGCCCTAATCCGGGCCTGGTTTTCGGCGCGTGGCTGCCGCGCAGCCTGCCAACCAACCAAAAAAACAAAAGCAAAAGCACTGTCAAAATATATTTCCATTATAGAAGTAATCGGTAAGTTTCTGTTATGCATTTTCGATAGTTTATTCGTTCGTTGAATATATTTTCGTAGTTTATAGCGGGATTTTTTAGGGATTATCGTCTAAGGAGATATGTGGGTATAGCGCGACAAACTTATTTATCGCCCCCACCCACCCCCTCCCCCATGTAAATACGACGTTCCTGTTTTTATACCTATAACTAACGCGCACCTAATACACACACACACACACATTATTTAAACAAATAATGCAATTATTTTTTAGATTAGGAATTATTGTAGCCCTTAAACACACACAGAGATTATACAACAAATCCGATATTTACATAAGGGCCCGCCGCCCATGACCGCGTTTTATAACCAACAATTATTATTGCGCAACGGCGCGACGCATGTCGCGCAGAAACGAAATTCTAAATATGTAAAATAATATAATATAATGTAATTAAAGAAAGTATATTATACACTCCCTTGGATGAAGGCCCTTTTGGCTCGGTTCTCGCCGATGCGCACGTTTTCTCCTTGTCCTTTGGACACACTAAAGGGTCCGAGGGCGGCGCCAAAAGGGCTTTGAGCGACGCGCTCACAGCCCTAGAAGACTCTCAAACAACCCAACGAGTTTGTACATAATAGAGCTCACGGAGATAATTTATAGTACTACCAGAGACAGGGCGTGCTCTTCGTATAGGAAAATCGACCTTGTTAAGTACCTATATAATTAATTACGACAACACGTACACACCGCGTTTAAAATCTTTTTAAAAGTATTAAGAAATTTAGCACGTGCACAGAGCAAGAGTCTGACTGAACCGAGCAATACTTAAAAATTATTATTATCATTATGATTATTATTGTATAACTAGTGCCGAAATGATGCTTCCTTCTTTTCGTCATGAGTCGAGGTGATTTGTGGTCCGTGAAGGGTTCTCTGTTATAGTGGTCGTGTTTGAGGAAACCAGCTGAAAGGGGCTAAATGGGGCGGGGAGTGCGGGGAACCTGCGAAAATGTTCGTCAGAATAATTAGGGCTGATTGTCAAATATGGCTGTGCATCCTTCGTTTCGCTGATAGAGCACATCTTCCAGGCCCCCGCCTCGCCGCTCATGCTGCGGCGAAGCCCCATGTAATAGTCTCCTTCACCACCTCAAAAAGGGATTAATTTTAACGGTAATAAAACTACCTATAAAATTGTTATAAGCAAAGTATAGAACACTAAAAAAAAGGTCCTAGAAAACGTTAATATAACCGATAGACTTATACTATATAGAAGATTTTCGGGTGAAACGCGAAGAAACAACAACTGTAGTTAACTATGGCTTTATCACTAAGTTTTCCCATGACTCTCTTGAGTGGTTTAACGATTATTATTGTATTATTAAGTTCATCAGGCAGTAGCGTCTCATACGATTATTACCCATGCAACCATTTTTCGGACGTTCCAGTCCAAAGTGGCGTAAACAGAATTAAGGGCCACACCCCCTTTACACCGCGTTGCGGATGACTTATTGCTCACTTACAAGATATTCTAAATAATAAGGGAAAGTTGTATTATACCGCGAGTGATCGGGGAACCATTCCTGGGTTCGTTTTTACGGGCGTGATATGGGGCACAGCTGTGGTCTTAATGAATGAAAAAGGAACTGAATCCAGGCCAGTTCCCCGATAGTTAGAATTATTCCAATTATTTAATTACTTGTATTATTATTATTATTATTAAAGATGAAATAAGGACTACGTATTGCGTAGATATATACTGTTTGGCGTTTTTATTTGAATAAAAAATTGTAAAAAACACTTTTTACGGAGTTTTAATTCTCTAAATAAGGAAAAAATAGAGAAAAAAATCCCCATTTCGATAACCGCACTGGGGATTCCACGCAACTCCTTATTGTGTCAAGTCAGTAGTCCCACGCGTATTGCTAGAAAAAAAGCGTCACTGGACCAACTAGAGGAGAAACATTGGAGTAATTTCTAATCGCCATCGGTCAAGTTGAGCTACATCTGAGAGATCACAAATGATCTCAAAGAATAAGAAATAAATCCTTAAAGGTCCAATGGATGCAGAAGGCCCTGTCCAGTAATCTCTCACACTTATTGTATTTCTGAAACTGAGTAATAATCATATTTATTGCTATTTTTAATTTGTTGCTATATGAAACTGAACATAGCCGCGGTCATGCGCTAACATCCTTGGACAGAAATGTCAAATCTGACGTAAGCTACGAATGTAAACAAAAGATCCAGCTTTAAAATGCATGTAATAAAGTAAACAGTAAATATGTCATTAGAAAGCAACACGAAATTAGAAAAAATATTTACATAATCTACGCATATTCCCTTCACAAGTTCAGCACCAGATCAAAGACGCCTGGCAAGTAAAATGGCCCCAACTAGAGTCACCGGAAGCAGCGTCTCGCAGCGCTATGAAAAGGAAATAGCCCACACTGCTTACGTATCAAGAGTTTTTCTGATAGTTCTACAATGTGCTACAAATCTTCTCATACCAGATCACAATGCCCAAGCCTTCGTTTATGTTGCTGAGAGGAACAACACTACCTTAATAGACAAATCTATTAGTACCCTTCTTGGGGGGTTTGTTAGATGGGACGCCCACTATTTTATGCATATTGCCAAGTATGGATACACTTATGAGCATTCTCTAGCTTTTTTTCCATTTTACCCATTCCTTGGATCAATAATTGCCAAGACATTAGCCCCCTTTCTCTATTTTATGTCCACCGACTCCCTTCTTTTGGTCAGTTTCATTGCAATCAACACTTTCATTTTCAAGCAAACTTCTTTAGTGCTCTTTCGCCTGACTCTCCTGTTCTTCAATGAGGAAACTGCATATGTTGCTGTCAGAATTTTCTGCTTCAATCCAGCCTCAGTGTTCTTTTCTGCCCCTTACACAGAAACAGTTTTCAGCTTCTTATCCTTTACTGGAATGCATAATTCAGTAATGTGGTATAAAGGAAAAGAGAATCTTATAGCAGTGCTGCTGCCCTTTCTTCTAAGTGCAACTACTCGCTCCAATGGGGTTTTAAATGCAGGATTTATTGTGTTTTTGAACATTTGCTTGGCTCTTAAAGGCAATTTTAAGGTTAAAGTGTATTATGTGTTTAAAATAGTGGCAAGTATTATGACATGCCTTTCGGGTTTTGTGTATTTTATTGTCTATTCTAGGAAATTATTTTGCACAGGGTTAATAAATATTCCTATAAGTAGAGACTTGCAACTGCAAGCGCAAATGGAGCATTATGTACTGCCCTATGCCTGGACCAACCAATCAAGGCCTTGGTGTAACTCTCTGGAGCTTCCTTATACATATGTGCAAAGCCATTATTGGAATGTAGGATTTTTGAAGTATTTCCAATTGAAGCAGACCCCAAATTTTTTACTTGCTCTACCTATTTTGTATATAGTCATTTCTAGTTGCATTGAGCATTTCTACATCAACTTTCTGAAGAGAAGAAATCTAAAAGTTTTTGCTTTTGAAGGTGACAGCCCATGTGATGATTTATATCAGCCAAGGGTTCATATGTTTTATGCACATTCTTTGTTTCTTTCAGTATTCTGCCTACTCTTTGTCAATGTGCAGATTTCCACAAGAATGCTCTGCTCGGCTAGTCCTGTCTTTTACTGGATATGTGCGTTTCGAGCCTGTAAGTCTCAGGTATTTAGAAAAGTTATATGGTTCTATATTCTTGGATATTTCATTGTTGGGACTGTAATGTTCTGCAATTTCCTGCCTTGGACATAAACCTATCTGTGATGTTTGACAGGAATATGAGCTGTGAGGAAATAAAAGGAAGTTTTCTGAAATAATATTTTTTCATTTCAACAATAAAATTGTTTCTTACAAAAGAACAACATACACTGGAAAAATTGATTATAGAGGAATGTCTAAAAAACAATAAAATACTGTAAAAAAAGGTTTTGTCTCCGGTTAAAAAACATTTACTAAAATGAAAAAAGTACCTACTACAAGAGGGAACCAAGCACTGCCAGCTCTCCCTTTCTGCCCTAACTTCAACACCATTTATTGCTATTCTCTCCACACAAATAATTATCAAAGAGAACCAACTGGAACCCAAAGAAAAACACTACTAAAATTATACATTTCCAATATTCATATGGGGAATTAAATTAATCTGAAAAGTTGCTATGACATTTGCTGTGGGGGCTGCTGCTGTTGGTGATGGTTTTGATGCATTCGTCTGCCCCAAAACGCCTCTAAATCGAACGGGCGAAAGTCCTGCACATCATTTCAATTAACCTCTACAGAACCACCTGGAAACCTAACCTACCTTCAACTGATGATTCTCAAGCTCCTGATAATACACCACATTATTAGACCCCCGGTCCAGTTCAACTTTTGACCAAGAATCGTAAATATATCTTATTAACTCATCATGCTGTGTGTGCTGCTGCACGTTATTGTGAGCAACGGATTGTTGCCTGCTCTCATATGAACGAGAATCATGGGATCTACTGAAAGTCATAGGTCTATGTGCCACAGTAAAACATTGTTCTTTGTAACGTTTTACCTATGATCGTGCTGGCGCAAGTCGTGCATGTGAGGCCTATTGTCATGCTGTCTCCCCTCATAGGAGGACTGTCTATGCTCTTGGTAGGACTGCCGGTGCTCCTGATAAGAGTTCTGCCTGTTTTCGTGGTAGTTCATGCGGGATATGTTAGGCCTGCGATTGCCGTTCATCGGGCCCATATTGCCCATCCGCGGACCGCTTCAATAACAAGTTTTTAGGGGCAAACGTTTATGGCTTTGTATTATATTGCAGCGGGGTTTTGGTGAGGGGGGTGGGGCTTACCTCATGGTGTTAATCCACAGCCACAGCGTACTGACTCGGCAACGAAATTAACGTAGCTTTTTAAAAAAACTTAAGGGAAATTTAGCTTATTTTTAATAAATAAATAATAGGAGAAAAGTAAATAAGCTTTTCAAGGAGATGGTACGCAAACGCGTGACGTCAAGCATATTGACAGTGTCGCTAATAGAAGTGAAAGAAGATTACTGATTAAGCCGACGTCACTTAGAGTACTCGTATATTAGCAGAATAATCTATGAGGATATCAAATTTTAATTGTTCCTATTTTCACTTATTCACTGACATTACCCTAAATTTAAAACCAAAACCTAATAATAAAAGAAACACATTAATTAAAGATCTCTTATCAAATCAATTCTCACGTAGCACCATCTATCAGCCGCTTTGAAAACCTTAACACTACCTCATAAAAAAACACGTGCTTTTGACACTTTTTAACAACTACAAAAAAGTATAAACATAAATCAACCCCAAGTTAACTTGTTTCATTATAAAAATGGTACGAAAACACAATAATCAACTACCAGAGAACTTGCCTCAACTGCAAAATCTCATAAAACGTGATCCGGCCTCGTACAATGAGGAGTTTTTGCAGCAGTACCAGCATTTTCAAAACATCATCGAAGTGTTCCAGCTGGCCCCTGATCAACCCAACAAAACCCTGGACGAATTAGTGATGTTTATGGCTCAAGTGGCGCAGTGTTACCCTGACGAGCTCCAAAAATTCCCTCAGCAATTAATCGATTTAATGCAGCGCCACAATACTGTACTTGACAAGTCAATTCGCATGAATTTGTGTAAAGCCCTGATTCTGCTAAGAAATAAGAATCTTTTGGCCCCTACTGATTTATTAGAACTGTTTTTTCACTTGCTGAGATGCCAGGACAAAGCTTTGAGACAGTTTCTAGAGACCCACATTATAACAGACATTAAAAACTTGAATACCAAGCAGAAGAATGCTAAGCTTAACACCACTTTACAGAACTTTATGTTTACAATGGTTAAAGACACCAATGCCAGGGCTGCAAAAATGTCACTAGATATTATGATTGAGTTATATAAAAAAAATGTGTGGAACGATTCTAAAACTGTTAATGTTATTGGCACTGGATGCTTTTCTAAGGTTACAAAGGTATAAGCTTCAGGCTTCCAGAACAAATAAATCACCTGAAAAATTTTATATATTTATAGGTTATGGTAGCTTCCTTAAAGTTCTTCCTTGGCAAAGACCCCGAAGAAAAAGACTCTGATAATTCTGACTCTGAGGAGGAGATTGACCCCAAGGAAGTGATTATGGCCAACAAGGTGAACAAAAAGACACGAAAAAGAGCCAAGGAACTGAACAAGGTCAAGAAACTAGCAGCTAAGGCTTATAAAAAGAAAAGCCAGGCTGTAACCTTCAATTTCAGTGCCATACATTTGCTGCACGACCCTCAAGGTAAGTTCAAAGCCCATAAAAAAAATCTCACTTATCAACCAAAAATTATTCCTCTAGGAATGGCTGAAAAGCTCTTCAAACAAATTGAGTCTAGCAATCAAAGATTTGAAGTCAAACTCATGACTTTGGACGTAATTTCACGCCTTATAGGTCTGCATAACCTCTTCGTTTTCAATTTTTACTCATACATTCAACGCTTCATGCAGCCACATCAAAGAGAAGTGACGCGTATTTTGCAGTTTGCCGCGCAAGCAAGTCATGATCTTGTTCCCCCTGATCTGATTGAGCCACTGCTTAAAACTTTGGCAAATAATTTCATTACTGAACGTAATTCCTCAGATGTAATGGCCATAGGACTGAATGCAGTCAGAGAAATTTGCACTAGATGTCCTTTGAGCTTAAATGAGGATCTTTTGAGGGATTTAGTGCAATACAAGTCCTATAAGGATAGATCAGTGATGATGGCAGCAAAAAGTTTAATTCAGCTCTTTAGAAGATTAAGGCCAGAGTTGTTGCATAAAAGAGACAGGGGCCGCCCCACTGAAGCTTCAGATGAAATTGAGCAGCTGCATTATGGTAAAGTTGAAGCCAAAGATTATGTCCCTGGAGCTGAGGTACTTTTTACTGAAGAAAAATCAGTGAAAGATATAGAGATGAATAGTGAGAGTGAATCGGACGATGAAGAATGGATTGATATTGATAATTCAGATCAAGAGATAGTTAGCCATGAAGAAGAAGAAGGAAAAAATGAGAAAAAGTCTAAGCACGAAATTTTAAAGGAGAAAAACATCCTGGCTCATAAAGCGACGTTAGAGAAAATACTTACTGATGAAGATTTTAAGAAAATCGATTTGGCTAACGTTCGGAAACAGTTACAAAGCACCAATAAGGGCCAGAAGCGCAAACTGGATCAGGCAGAAATACTCAAAAACACAGAGGATTTGGTCAAATTAAGCGACATAGAGAACATCTATAAGAAGAGGAAACATGATAAGCAGACGAGAATAGAGACCGTAAAGGAAGGCCAGGAGGGAAGGGAGAAGTTCGGGTATAAGGACGGCAGACTTAATATTCATTGCTCAAAAACCAACAGGGAAAAAAGGAAAAAGAAGAATTACCAGATGATCAAGCACAAAATGCAGAGAAAAGTGAAGAGAAGCTTCAAGGACAAGCAAATTGCCCTTAGGAATCATCTCATTAAGTTAAAAAAGATGAAATAAATTTATTGTTTGTTAAGATTTTCAAAATAAAGTAAAATTGTGTTTGATTTAAATTTTTATTTATTTTAAAGTGATATTTTTAAAACTTTATGGGATATTGTTACCAAATCGCTCTATCACCCAACGTTGCCATTGTATAAAACAAAACAATATTAAAATAAATGAATGAATATCTGTCACTTTCTAATATATAGTAAATAAGAGAGATGATACATTACTCGATACGTGTTTGATGATTAAAGTAACCTACTTATCAAAATTTAGTATATCAACCAACTGGCAAAAAGATTCAAATGGCGGTATGTTTACTGTTTTGATTAAATTTTCAGCAACTTCCATAGATTCAACCCACATTTTTCTTGCGCTTATATATCTTCACAATGGATATCAACGAGTCTGACGTCGACGCCCTATCGGCCGTCCTAAAATGCACTAAAGTCTCCCCCAGTGGAGTCTCATTCGCCGGCAAATCCCTTAAACTAAACTCGGAATCTGATGGTAAGTGACTTTGAACCGTTTTGTATGTCAGCAAAGCTGAAACCCCCCATCAACCCCTAGCAAAACCAGTAATTGAACAAATCAACCAATGCTCCTTTTTGGAGTTCCTCAATCTGGAAGGGAACACTTTGGGAGTGGATGCTGCCAAGTCTATTGCAGAATCACTGGAAAAGCGTCCGGAATTTAAGCGAGCCTTGTGGAAAGACATGTTCACTGGGCGAATGAAAACTGAGATTCCCAAAGCTCTTGAATTCCTGGGGGCAGGGTTGGTGAAGGCCCGGGCACGTTTGACTGAGCTTGACTTGAGTGACAATGCTTTTGGCCCAATTGGGGTGGAAGGCCTAGCAGCATTGTTAAAAAGTCCCACTTGCTATGCTTTAGAAGAGCTGAGACTTAACAATAATGGTCTGGGTATTACAGGGGGAAAACTGCTTGCTAATGCTCTTACTGAGTGTTATGAGCAAAGCAAGAAAGATAGTAAGCCCTTGGCTTTAAGGGTGTTTATTGCTGGGAGAAATAGGTTGGAAAATGAAGGGGCTATAGCCTTAGCCAAGGTTTTCAAAGTAGGTTTTTATGATGGTAATTAAATGAAGATTTAAAAGTGTTTTTAGAGGATTAAAACCTTAGAGGAAGTAGCAATGCCTCAAAATGGTATTTATCACATCGGAATCACTGCTCTGTCTGAGGCCTTTGCCCAAAATAAAAATCTGAAGATTTTAAATTTAAATGACAACACTTTTGGGGAAAAGGGGGCTGAGGCAATTGCAAAGGCATTAGTCACTTTACAGGATTTAAAAGAAATAAATTTTGGAGATTGCTTGTTAAAAACCAAGGGGGCCTTATTGATTGCTAAAGGTATCAATATTATTCCTCCAATTATTTATAATAGGTTGCATTACATCTGATTTTAGGGCTAAAAGATGGGCATAAAAACCTTGAGGAACTAATCCTGGAATCAAATGAAATAAAAAAAGAAGGGGGTGTAGCTTTGGCTGCTGCCATGATCAATAAAGAGAAGCTTAAGAGTCTCATGTTGGATTGTAATCAGTTTGGAGATAAAGGGGTTGAAGATATCCGAGGGAGGCTTAAGGAAATTGGAAAGTTGAATACGTTGGGGTCTCTGGAGGACAATGAATCTGAAGGGGAGTCTGAGGAGGAGAGTCAGGGTTGTGAAACTCAATCTGAGAATGATGAAGAAGAAAATTCTGGAGGACATGTAGAAATTGAGGAAATTGTTGATGATGCTGAGGAGAATATGAGTACTAAAATTACAGTTCAAGAATTCCTCTCAGAACCCACTGCTCACAATCTATTGCTCCTTGGAGATGACAGAGAACAGCTCCTACTTGAAGAAACAAAGAAAAATAATAAGATTGATGTATCTAATTTCATTACAATCCTGATGAAAGTTTCCTCTTTAAGTGAGAACCCAAAAGTTGGAATTTTAGCATTGAAAATAGCTGAAACTCTGTATAGGGAAATTTTCATATGGGCCCAAAAAAACGACTCCATGTCAATTGTCAATAACTGCCTCTTAGTCCACTTAGGGTTAATTAAAGTATATACAAATACTTAAAGTTTTCAATTAATTATTTAAGTGACATTCATTTGTAGAGTGAAGATCGTAAGTTTAAACCTAATTGGAACCTCACTGGATGCCTCAATTCCTTAAAAAATGTTTCAACTATGAGTTTTGTGCCCAAGAGCAGTAAAGATGCTCTTAAAGTTTTTATGGAAAGGCAAGTATTTTGATTTATGTTTAATAATTAGAGATAGTGTTTTGACAGTGTCATAAGGCAATTGCTGGTGGGTTGATAAATTTACATTATTCAAATTTAGATAGAGAAAGGACACTGATGAAACAGGCGCACTTTCGCACCTGCAGAAAGTATTTTTACAGCTCATATGTCTAAAAATGGGTAAGTTTTTTTTATCCATTTATTCTGTATGCTAACATTGACTGATTTTTTGCTTAATTTTTTTTAATTACGCATTTGTGCTCCTATTAGCTGCCAATATGTCTGTTAAATGTTATCAACCCACCATAAACCAGTTTGGAGTAATCACATTATAGCTCTTCAAAAAACTCAACCATTAGAATGATTAGTTTCGTAATTAAAATGCCTTTTACTTTTCTCTTGTTATATTTCAGGGAAATTAACAAAGACGGGGACGATTTACCTTTGAAAAGGGAAATTTTGGCTGGTTTAAAATAATTGTATTTTTAAAAATAAAATATTAATACATAAAAAATTGTTTTATCGGAACAAATCAGTCCTAACTAACTTGTTATGTGTTTGCGTAATACCACAAAATACGCTTCATGGCAATTTACAAGTCTGGTAATATCTATGAATTCTTGACCTGTTGGCTAACCACAAGTAGTCTTCTAAATAAAGAGCATCCTATGACGTCACCTTATTGTTCATGTTTGTTTACTTATTAATGACGAATGAATGACAGAACCTAACCTAAATTTGTTCCAAAACAATTTTCAATTATTTTACCATCATAATTGATTAACGTAAATGAAATTTTAACCAGTAAAAGTGATGCTTCTTAAAAATAATGCTCCAAAATTTAGTGACCCTAGCGAGTTCCGTCAAATCCACGCTCCACTATCTTTTATACGGGGGCTACAAAGCAGGACAGTTCCTTGTTAATTGTGGCAACCTGCTCGTTCGGGGGTCGTGTGAAGGAGCCACGACCCTCCACACCTTCTTCTTAACCCTCTATGATTCCGCAACGATATTTCTGCAAGATAATTGGCAGTTCATGCAGCAATCTGTCCACTTTATTGTTTCTACTTTGGAAACGACTTTCAATAGTCTCATTTCAATAGTCTGCAATATAGCGACGTTTTTGCAAACCTCTTTAAATCTTTTTTTGCTTATATGTAATGATTTAATTGCTGCCCTATCCTTCATTGCAAATTCTATATATAAGACAATTTTTGTAATTAGGAAAATGATAATAGTATTTGGTTCTGCAATTTGGTTCCTCATCACTTTCATACCAATGACAATCTACCATTCCTGCATCTTCTTCTCAACCTTAGTGGGAAACCTTTATCAACAGGCACCCCAAATCTTTTTAATGGGAAGTAAAGGCATAACAACCTTTATTAAAAACATCATTGACTTTGTCTGGGATATACCAATTAAGTCCCTTGCAGGGCTGACAATAGCCACCATTTTAATATACACTTTCAGTAAGTTTTCTGTTGCAATTACCTCATATTGCGGGGAGAAGCTGCTACTAATTAGAAGCCTTTTTCGAAGAAGAAAGTCACAAGCAGAAGACCAGAAGCCAGATGAGTCACTGGCAACTGATAAAGACTGTGTAATTTGTCAGGAAAGGGTGAAGTGTATTTTGTTGCTGCCATGCAAACATGTTTGTCTTTGTGAGGAGTGTTCAGAAAAAATGAAAGACTATAAGGATGAATGTCCAATATGTCGAAGTTATATTATGGATGCTATGAAGATTTATTTGTGATTTATCTTCATTAAGAATAATCTGAATAAAACTAATTTTTAGTATTAACATTTTATGCATAAATGCAAAACCCTTACAGCTGCAATATTTCTATCATTTTTATGCAGTCTATAGTTAGTCTCAGTCCTGTACTAACATTCTACAGTCCTTGAAAAAATGTCTTCAATTTTCATTATTATTGACATTTTAATGACTTGTTTGCAATTTATAAATACTTTGAAGCGGAGCGGTGTCACATATTTATTGAATAATGCAAATTTCGAAATTTTCAAGAACTGATAATTTCACAGATTTTTAATTTTCTTGAAAACAAATATTTCTGGTGTGGTAGTTTTAACTTTGGTGCTCGTTATTTTTAAATCCTCACTTAGTTACAACCATAAAAACCTCAGCTAAGTCTCAGTCCCATGATTCACCCACCTATTCCTCTCATTAATAAATTGCTTTTAAAGCTAGTTCCCTTGTTCTTCTTGCAATGCTAAATACCAAGATACTTCGGGTATCTTCAGGCTATTATTATTAAATCTAAGCTCCCCTAGGACATAACAAATGGATCTGAAAGCTTTGTCAATCGAACTTTGGAAAAAATTTAAAGTTGTTTTGGGAGAAATTTAGGTTATAAATTTGTTTGTTTGGCTGTCCTTTGTCAGTGACATGACAACATCCAACAATATCATACCGGAGGCAATATAAATACGGTGACGACATGAGATGCACTTCACATGAAGGACTAAACTAAAAAATACATCGTACCCAGTGACATGCGCTTTTTGTCAGAAAATTTTAATAGTTTTTTATGAAATGTAAACAGTCTCGTGAAAACAGCGAAACTTGACAAATTAAGATCAACGAAATTTAAAAATTTACAAAATCTTCAAAATGTTTCACGTGTAAAACTCCTTTTTTGCTTAATGATGACTTTATTGCAGCGCTCAAAAAAAAATTTAACAATGAAAAATTCTATGTAAATTTAAACATGTCCTTCACTAAAGGAAGCATCGTCACATAAATGAGTAGGTCCCAATACTTAAAACGACTACCATGCATAAAATAAATCTGCAGTTCTTAACTAAAACGAGCTTTCACGGTATTCACCTTTGCGTCGCCGCCAATCACCAACAACAGGTGTATAATACAAGGTGGTAACAAGGCTGATAAATGTGGCTCACGTTATCATAAAACGCGAGTAGTACCCGGGGGGTACCACGTTGGTTCTCAGCCAGTTTACATCGGTTTATGTGACGGTATACTTGCATACATCAGACGGGATTTCAATCGGTGGTAAATGCGTGCAGTTTGAGGAATATGATCGAGTTGGACTTTTGTTTTGGAAAAGTGCATAGGCTCTGGCTTAAGCCTGAATCGTAATGAAGGAGACTTGGGACGGAAAGGAACAACTGCCTAGATGGAGCGACGGACAACCGGTGAGTTTCAAAATTTTAAAAATCTTAGCTCAAAATTCTATTATTAAATCAGACTTATCGTGCCAATATGTACTGCATTTGAAGCATTAGGAAATTCGTTCAATGACAAAATTCAGTTAAATGCGAAATTTCACTTAAATTCAGGAATCTAGCACTTCCTAACGATTATCGTTAATTGACTTTGCTAATTTGCATTGACTGCCGTTAGGTTGTATGTCCAGTATCACCACCAAAACCTTAAAGCAACTCGTATCCTTGACTTCCAATTTGTGCGTAATATAGCGTAAAGTTTGTCAGAAAACAATCTCACGGTGACGCTTTAATGCCTTATACTGACTGCTACGACCTTGCTTCATTTTAATATTATTTCAACGCAAAGCTTAACTGTATAAGAAAAACTGTTAATCTCATTATTCATAGTACAACGTAACTAGAGATTGATAAACGATAAACGAAGTGATTCACGAAGGGCTCAATTATACCGCGGAAGCATTATAAACAGCACAACTGATAATATCTAGGGAACAGATTAGATAGAAATAGGAAATTTCTACTGAACTTCGTCACTTCGCCCTATATCAGAGCCAGGTGCTATTTTCCAGCTTTCTGCATGGTGAAAGTGTTTAGTTTGCTGGTAAGACCCAATAAAAGTTTCATCAAGTTCTCTTTAATAGGACTCAAAAGTAAAAGTTTTCTGAACCTATATTAAAAGCTTTTTATATAATGTAATTCGAACTTATGGTCATCAGGTGGAAGCAATAAATCGTGGGATTATTAGCCATTAGTAGGAATCAAAAGGAACGTTTCGGCATTGAGAAATGTCGATACGTGATTAAAATAGTGTTTTGTGTGCTCATGCGGCTTTTTAGGGATTAAGGGTTTATTCAATTCAATCAGGAGTAAAATAATTCATTAATGTGTCGCTTTTAGACTCAGCGTAATGCCTATTAATAGATTTTTTTAGAGGAAAGTTGCAACAATTTCTATTATTTAATTTCTGAGTGCAGATTAGATACCAGGATAATAAAATTGTTGGTTTTTGATGATAAATATTTGCTAGTTCAGTAGACGAATGTACTTGGTTGAAGCGAAATATGTTACATGGGTTTAAATAAACGGAAATTCAAGGTAAGTCGCCTTGACGGCTATGACACCCCAAGGATTTTTAAATTATTTAATTGCAGGCATTCCCATGATGTATGGGAAACGTTTGGTTAATTGTATATATGTATTATAATAGACGGATGGATGTCCTATTTACATAATAATAGTGAAATTTAGACTACTCTAATTGTTCTCAAAAAATGACTGTGCAAAAACTCTCCTGCTGATGTCATTTTGCGCGACCCTTGACGTGGGTCGATCGACCCAAGGCAAAGATATACGATATTCTGCTTTAAAGTGATATCTCTTCGAAATTCGACATTCCCGCTCACCACAGCAACAAATTAACGCTAAATTATTATTTTCCTGGTCAATAATGCACAAAAACTGTGAACAATAATCACCAAACAAATACAGTGTGTTCACATTAAAACTAAAAATCGCTATAACTGATAATTTCACTAAAAACTCAGATTATAAACAAGAGCAATCAAATTGAAATTAATTCGGAAAAAAGTTCTTAAATGAAGCTATCCTGGTGCTCATGTCGACCAAATTCACCGCCCTTCGGACCCTCGTGCAAGAAACAACCAAACTTCATTCAGAAAATTCATCAAATTTGCCTAAATTTCACCTCTAAAGCACTAACGCTCTTTTTACTTCACATTTCCCCAGAAAAGAAACAAAATTTTGCAAAAAATCAGCCACGAACCTGAAGGCGCAAACTCCGTTGCGAGGGTTTTGAACTCGCGCAATGGCGCGGTCTGGAAAGGGCACTCGCTGATTGGTGTGGAGGGCGCAACGTCAGAGCATTCGCGAAGTATTTTGTTTTCGTCTGCACATCGTTCTCTAGCTTTACCTTCGTAGTGTGCATGCGAAATAAGGCGAGATTGATAGTTAATTAATAATTAAGTGACGTATTAAAAAAATTGTAATTCGCGATATACTTTGTTTATTGCTGTTTATCTTGATGACAACGGGGCTCCCTGGGTGGTACCAAAGGAATACAAATATTATGGTTCTGGCAATATCAATAACCGTTTCAATTGATTTAAATTTCAATTATTTATAATAAACTTCCGGTTGGCACTTGCTTTAATCGACTGTTGCTGGTATTTGAGGTGTGGAGAACGTCTTCAAATGCAACAACAAAAAGACGAACAAATTGAACGAACGAAACGTTGCGAAAATGACAATTTTCTGCGTAAGATCGCTGCATGCGCTGGCAAAGGGAAATTATTATAATTAATCCGATTGTTTACGTAATTTCGTCCACCTTTGGTGAGGGAAAGTTGCAAGGATTTTCCCACAATACATTAAGCCATAATTACTTCCTATCTGCATTGTTTTCAACACACATCCACACATTATGCCTGTTTTCAGTAGTATTAATTGGTCATACCACAGGTCCAGGGTACTAGCCAAGGGGCAAGGTTCAGGGTTGGAGAGCAACTGGGTAATTATTCATAACGTGGCCTGAATTCGCTTGTATGAAAGCCCATCGAGCAAGTTTTTTTATTAACTGACATCATCATATTGTTTCCAAGAACAGTTCTTCATCATCATACAGCAAATCCCTGATCAATGACTATTATCATGAAGATCTTCGTGACCGTGATTGTTAGAATTAAAAATGTATATAAAAATAGTTGTTTTACCTGTTACTAGCAACTTCAATTATTATTACACTGTGTAAATTGGGATTTTTACATTCAACCTGTGCGTTGCTCATGGGGAATCATGCAGTTTCAAGGCTGATGATCAGGACGTAATATCATCAAGTATAAGTTAGTGTGGTATGCAGCTTTTTTTCACTTTCACTAGTGTGAAATTCTCCATTAAAAGGGGATCTCATTCCCATTTAAAGCTGTTTAACTTCACTCTTGAGTTCAAGATAATTAAGTCACATTCAATAATTATTGTATTTACATAACTGCTTCCTGACTTAAAAGGAAAACCTTATTGACCGTGCATTAATATTTTTTACATGGTCATATTAAAACACTACTCCCATTAATAATTAAAATGCGAATGCTTCCCCGGACTAGTAAACTGATAAGTATTACTCTTCAGTACTTTAACTTATCAAGAATTTGATTTTCCTGTGTAGGTTGCCAAGAAATGGAACATCACAGACACTCTTCCCAAGCGAAAGGGATTGTCCCACTCACCATCTTTGCGCGCCATAAGGAACTACAATGACCTCCCAATTGATCAAAGCAATGGAATTGAGAATCCCGGATATGAGAACGAGTACAAGTATGAGTACTACATGCATCCCGATTTCAGGTTGGTGCCGTTTTTCTCTGGATAAATTGTTGTTATATTTTTAAAAGGCGGAACGAGAATAATGGGAGGCTCTCAATTTAGTCTCTTCCTATTTGAAAAATTTCTCAATTCTAAAAAAAAAAATGGAAAAATCGCAATTTTCACACCTGCAGAAAGAATTCTTTTTAGCCTTTGGTAGGTAATCTGCACAATTTGTGGCATCTCATGCGTTGGTGCTTAGTCTATTTGAACTCAAAAATTGAAAAATGATATCACTTGAGTGTTAGGAAATTTTCCCATTTTTGTAACCCGAATATTGCAAAACCATAATTTTTGCACCTCACAAGGGCTAATTTTTCTCTCTTCATCAAGGCTGCATGATCCTGCGCAGCTCGTTACGTCTAATACACTATTGTCTGGTCTAGTGAAACTCACAATTTTCCTAAGTTGGTTCTGTGCAATTGGCTTCATCTGACGTACTGTCCCCAAACCTACTTAAATTGAAAATTTCGAATTTTTTTTCAGCCACTTTCCGACTGACTTCGACTCGAAATCGACCGATTTCGAATATCCAACGATCAGCACTAAATCGATCAATACATCGCATTCCGGAGGGTCTGAAGACTATGCCGACAACGAAATGGGTTCTTCGGTTAAATTGGTTACCGAAAAAGTAGAACGGGTACGTGCGTATTGCACAGATTTAGTGATGATGTTGACTCAAATGGCATCGCCGTTTTTCAACATGCTTGTTCAGTGGTTAATCAGCACTATTACAATGTTGAACTTGTGCTAATAAAAACACCGGTGGAAGGCGCATTAAGTTACAAATTGTCAAAGGTGTTAGCTGTTACACATTTACATCAATATTTACCACTGAAGCTTATCAGCAACTGCGTCGAGATGTAGGTGATTGTAATTGTGTGAGAGAAATGGCGTTGAGTGATACTGAGTTAAAGGTGTTAGTTTTGGTTCAAGTATGTGTGCTTTATTAACTTTAAAAGTAGCGTGTGTGGCCAAGCAAAACCCTTGTTCGCCTATCATTTTGGACCGTAATTTGGCTCGGTTATGGATATTTTAACGGAGCTTCGACTGTATAATTGATAGCGCTACGGTATATTTCGACATCTGGCTGCATTTCGTTACAAAAAAAAATGAATTAGACCAACGCAATTAGACCTTCCGAAACTCAGAGAGGCGAGCGGCAAACTACACCTTCAAACACGTCCAAAAGCTGTTCAATACTCGAACTTCAAACACTTTCAAAAATTATTCCATATGTCATACAACTACTATGTATGTATGAAGATCGTGATGAAGCCCTTAAAACGCCTCAGTCATTTCCTTTTCCCCTTTTAAAGCCACCATCTAACGGAAGTTAAAAAATTGGAATTCACCTCGACAAACCGACAATATAACGCATCTGCCCATTTTTTACAGTCTACTGCCCACGTGCTTGCGGTGGAATCAATTTGATAATGAAGTTTGAATTAGTCGAAATTGAGTCTCCGTACGCGCTACACTTTTAACCCTATTTGAATATCATGTGATAGGATGAAAAGTGGGATATTCGATTATTCGCAACAACGTTTCGCTTACATTCAGTACCGTCCTCAGGCGTATTTGAAGCGCTGCCAAACCTTGGATTCGTGGTCTTACGTGCTCAAGAGTTATTTGCGCAGAAGACTACAGTACGGATTTGAAGCGAGATATGGAAGAGTGAGTGGCTTTATTGTTAAAACATTTTCAATGGGTTTAAATCTAGTTTTATCGGGCTAGATAAGATTTATGGTGCGGTTTTTGTTCGAGGTAGAATTATCAGGGAATTCCTGTTTGCAATTGTCAATATGTATGATTCATTGAAGGACAAAAATTACAATTGCGTTCTTGCGAAAACTCCCCTCAATAACGTCGGAATTTTTCTAAGTATCACATCAATATATGTATATAAATTAGAGCAATAAATCTCAAAAAAATCGAAATTTTGTTGAAAATTTCCGATGGGCGATATCTAAAATCAGCAAAAATCAGCTAAAATTGGAAACAATAATTCAAATCAGGTCTTTGTCCCTGGCCAGTCTGAACTCCCTCCACCTACTCTGAATGTACATCAGAATTAAATCTGAAAAAAAACTGTGAATCTATTTTAACCTCACGTCTGAAATTAGAGTAAACTCTCTCGCAGATTTAGTAGAACATTTCTATGGGAAAAGCCGAAGCTTCTACAAAAATTTTGCAAACATCTCACCCTAATTCGCGAGTAGCGAAGTTATGAGTTGGGACAATGATAACGACTGGAAAATCTACATCCTGATTAATACCAACGGCGTTACGTCGTCACAGTTTAGTTTGCGTAATAGGGATTTATATGTATAATTGTAACTTATTATCTCAGTTAAGAAATACCGCTTCTATTATGTAAAAAATTCAGAAGTCTACGCAGTGAGTGCTAATTATACATAATTGCGCTATTAATGATCACTCTAATTTCCCTTGATGACTAAATATAGTTCAATTAAATTAGTAGCTACACCAAGCAACTACCCACTCTGGCCATTAATCATTACAACCGATTAGGACTAATTTTTTCTATTTTCCAGTCTTGCAAGACTTGGTGCTCACACCTCTCCACCACAATATGCACAATCTCTATAGCAGCCGGCCTGGGCACCCTCTACAGGCTTCCCCAATCGACCCTGATCAGAGGGGGATTCCCATTCTTGGTTGTTTACGCTATTGTTTCTGTGATCCTTGGTCTTCCCCTATTATTTTTGGAACTGGGAATCGGACAGTTAGCCCCGGAGGGGTTCATTAAAAGCTGGAGGGCCGTGCCGTTTTTTAAAGGTTAAAATATAAATCTGCTATTGTAATATAAATCGCAATAATTGGTATTAATGTAGGAGTGGGTTATGTGAAGCTTCTGGCGGGGTGTCTGCTGAGTCTGTACTACCCCCTCTATATGGGGTTGGCTCTGATGTATATGATCTCGGTGGTAAAGGAGCCAGTTCCCTTCTCTGACTGTGCAAATGGCGTGATTATGACTAAGGTGGGAACATTCGGGAATTTGGCTTCGAAGTATTTATGAGATTGTTGTCGCAGGTTGGATACGCTGCAAACGCGAAGAACGGTCAGCAATGTGTAAGAGACACATTTCTCAAATCTCCATTTGAAGACCCCTATTATTTCGGCATTTACGCCGCACTGTTGTTTTTCATCTGGATCGTCGTTATAATTCTGTAAGTCTTGAAACATAAACGCATTATGCATCAAAAATTAAGAAATTTATTGCCAGATCAATAAGAAGGACTAAAAGCTACATAAGGTCGCTACTAATATTGTTCTTCCCCACTATGGCCTGCTACATTGCGTTGACTACGAAATCTGTTCTGTTGGAGGCTGAATTGGGAGTGCTGCACAAGTTCTTCAAGGAGGTTAATTGGTGTTTGCTGGGAAATGCTGAGGTAAACAGCTTTTAAGTCTTAATAGAATATCTAATTAATACTCATAATAACGCAGATATGGTACTATGCCACAATCCAAGTGTTTTTCTCCACCAACGTGGGTTTTGGCTCATTCATCACCAATGCAGGGATTATGTACAATAAAGTCAACCCTCTATGGTAAGGTTTTAAACTTCCCTAAAGTTCAATATAAAACTTGAGATTTTTAGGACTGCGCTGGGCTACATAGTAACCAATTTGATTTTCGGAACTGGCTCTGTGCTCATCTCCCACGTCCTCACTGCTAACATCTCCAACACCACCCCCATTGCCTCGTCGCACCCCATCCCTGAAGTACACCTTTTCACCATGATCTACGACTCAGCAATAAACCATGGCAACGACGATTTTCGCTATTGGACGATTACTGCCTACCTTTTCTTCGTCTTCGCAGGGTTTTTAAGCATGGTTTGTGGTTTCGTAAAGGGTATAATTATTGAAATCAGAGATGTTTTGGTTTATAGGCGACCTTGACTTATACGATGCTCAAAGCGATCTATGGACATGATGGGATTCGACTTAAATGGTGGCAAACCAGCATAATTTTCAGCTTCAGCGGCTTCGTACTTAGCTGCGCTATGTTGTTGAAGCCAAATTTTGTGTTAGTCCGCCTGCTTGATGAGTATGTGGTGGGAAATTTGATTTTCATATGTGTTATTTTAGAGGTTCTAGCCTTTATCTGTTTCTATGGTACGTTATAACTGGGCAACTTATACCTTTAATAAGAGAGGGCGTTTTTGAATTAAAGGCACCTCAAGAATCCAGTCAGATTTCGAGTTCATGCTGGGCCACATCCTCAGCAAAATCTGGCTCTTTCTTTGGTGGATAATCCCGCTCGTTCTGACTGGAATCCTCCTGTGGGGGTTAGCTGTTATTTACCTGGAAGAAATGTTTTCGAACGATCCTGTGTGGCTGTACGGCACAGGTTGGGCCGTTGTCCTCACCGCCTTCCTATTTATCATCACAATGGGCCTCGTGGTGCTCAGAAAGCAAGATGGATATACTGTGTGCGATGTAAGCATGCAATGACCATTAAAATCTAAGCATTTTTTTACTTTTCATTCCATTTTCTTCCATTTAGAAACTCAAAGCTTCTTTAGAGCCCTCTCAAGAATGGGGCCCCAAGGACCCGATGCTGCGCTACAATTGGGTGCAATGGAACACCAAATCACAATCTGGAGAGCGGGATTTCACCCTCAAAAGGAGAGGCACCAAGGAATACACTAAAACGATCAAAAAGAGGGCCAAAAAGGAGGCTCTTTCCATGGGAGTCGAGGGTGCTTATACTAAAAGCGAAGGAATCACTGTGACCATAAACAACAATGTTGAAATGTTGAATGGTAACTCTAGACCCAGTTCGAAGAAGTACAACTCCAAATATTATGTAAGCAGCAGCGGAATCAGTCAAATTACTAGTAGTAAAGGTAATAATTTTACTTAGATGTTAAAATTATTATTGCTGTTATTAATTAACATAGTTCCCCAAATGGATACCGTAGACACGAAGCACCATCACCATCACTTAAAACACCATCATCACCATAGAAACACTTTTCCAGTAAACAATGAACAGCTCCAAGACAAGATGGTGATTAGGCAGAGCGTTCCAGTGACTGCAAATATTAAAATTGTAGATGATGCAAATTCGGAAGGATATGGCACCTTTAGGAATAAGGGACCGTATATTATCGATGGAGATATAGGGCATGTGTGCCATAGACGGTATGGGAGCAATGAACACGAGGCGATTACTCAGCTTTAGGGTTAATAAATTAGGAAATTTGTTCTCATTCCGTAAAGTTCAATTTTGATGGAAATCAACGACTGAAAGTGCCAAATTTTATGTTTGTTTAGGGACCTTTGATTTGAATACTCGGTTGCCTTGGAGAATATTTTAAGTCAAACTCTTGTAGATATGTATGTGTTGTAAATAGCTAATTAGTATATAATTTTAGAAACGAATATTTGATTGGACGCATGAGCTTTAAGTGAAATATAGTTTTTATTAATAAAAAAGTGTATTTTATTAAATAAAAATATTATATTTTGCATTAAATATTATGTGGTCCTTAAGCCTAGGCTTCAATACTATGGCAACTGCTCCATGCCTTGGCATTAACCTGCTTCAAAATTGTCTTCAACGATTGTCCAGGCCCACACTCATAGGTAGTAGGGAAATTCTCATCTTGCCCTCTTTCATACACCACATGCAGCAACTGTTCCCATTTAACCGGTTTGACAATCTATAAGTTTCACTATTATTATTTAATCATCAAAACTTAAATTGCCTAACAGTACCTGCTTTGGTAGCTGTCTCACTATATGCTCAACGTCCCTGTACTTCTTCCCATCAATATTTGAATACACACTAACCACAGGCTCATTCACCTGAATTTTACCTAAAGCCTTCTTAAAGGGCATCAGTGCAGAAGCCATTAAGCTTGAATGAAAAGCCCCACTCACCAATAATCTTTTAACTTTCTTTATGTTAAATTCCTTATAGTTTTTCTCCAAATAATCAAGAGCCTGAAATGCACAACAAATGAGTGATGATTTTGAGTGAATCCTCAGAACTTACTGACTCACTTCCTGCTACAACTTTGCAGTGAGGATAAAGGTAACTACTGATTATACATTCAGGGATGGGATCTGCTTTATCAACTGCCCACTCTTTAGCCTTTTTACAAGCATAATTTAATTTGCTATCAGGCCCATAAAACACTGTAAGCATGCCTCCTTTGTAAGTGTTACTGGCCATTTGCATAGCTTCAGCCCGAATTTGGATCAGTTTTAGAGCTATTAGAAAGCACCTTTTCAACCATATTAAAAGAAATTAAAATACCGGAAAGAGTTACCTTCTTGTAAACCTAATGCACCAGCAAATACTAGAGCTGTAATTTCTCCTAAGCTAAAACCTGCCGTGCCTACACAGTTATTGATAGCATTAGGTCTTTCCTCTTTTAACTTCTCAATTGCTGCTAAAGAGGCAACCATAATGGCTGGTTGAGAATATCTTTAATATAATTATTTAATTAGATGAATTGTGATTTAGATCTTTTATTAACACTCACTTGGTTTCATCTAACTTCTGCTTTGGGCCCTCCAAACATACCTTCAGTAAATCATATTGCAACACATAACTTGCTAACTCAAATAAATCATTGACCATTGGGAATTTGAGCAAGCCTTTGCACATTCCAACATACTGGCTTCCTTGCCCAGGAAAAAGGATAATAGTACTATCTTTAGGGTCTCTTTTATCAGTAAAATATTCTCCTTGTTTTCGAGTCTTAGTGCCTTGTGGATATGGCATTGTGGCCCAAGTTTGTTCATTATTTCGGGGCTTAGCGTCATCGAACGAAGCTGAATCGTTAAGCAGTCTTTTCAAGGGAGATTCTGTGTCTTTTCTGGAATCGTCGTTGCTCTTGTTACAGGTACATGTAAGGAAAGGGCTATATCTTTTTAAGAATTGGGGCTTGGATAATACTTTTGAACAAAGGTCCGTTTTTAGTAAAATATTTAAAAGAGGCGCCATGTTTTTTGGGTACCAGGAATTTTAATTGTTATATAAATAAGGTTTTAATGATTTTTTTAATGTAACTTAAATATTATTGCAAAAAATGAGCGTTGAAAAAATTAGGTTATGTCAGGAACAACACGATCTATTCGTTCTATATGCCGAACTAACTGGTTCTAACACAACCACTTCAGGTGTCACTTGTCAAACTTGTCGGTTGCAACAAACAAAAATAAATAGCGAGTTTATTGCTTTAAAAATGCTTTAATTACTGCAAATATCCCTTTAAATCACCGTTTTAAGTTCATTAAAGTCTTAATAATGTCTGTGACGACCAGTCAAGAGAACGTGCAGAACGCTGTACAGGTAAACATACACTTTTTCTCCGTTTTAAACCAAAATTGGTCCACTCCCTTTTCAACATTCCATGCATTCACAACATTAGTCACCTTTAAAGTCCAAATAGAGCCCCTTTTAATACGTGCCAATTAGTTCAATTAACAGGAAGTGTCTTTAATTCAATTACGTCAATGTCCAACAGTCCCCTATAAGGCTTCCTAATGGTTGTTAAAATCAATGATAAAGAAATCTTGTTTTTTAAATTCCTACTGGTAAAACTAGTTAAGAGGGCTAATTCTTTTTTAGGAATTCGATGGTTCCAGTAATATGTGCTTAGAGCTTGCTCTTGAAGGTGAGAGGCTGTGTAAAGCTGGGGATTGTCGAGCTGGAGTGGCTTTCTTTCAAGCTGCAATTCAAGCAGGAACTGACGATTTGCGTACCTTAAGTGCCATATACAGCCAGTTAGGGAATGCATATTTCTATTTGGGAGACTACAATAAAGCAATGCAGTATCATAAGCATGACTTGACTTTGGCTAGGTAGATAAAATTTTGTTTTAAAAGGGGGGGGGTTGTTAAGGGTCATTATTTAGGACTATGGGTGATAAACTGGGGGAGGCCAAGTCTTCAGGAAACTTAGGAAATACACTGAAAGTAATGGGGAAGTTTGATGAGGCAGTTGTGTGCTGTAAAAGGCATTTAGAGTTAGCACGAGAACTTGATGACAAATTAAGTGAAGGTCTGTTATTTTAAGATTGAGTTGGAATTATTTATAAATGAAAATACCATTTAGGGAGGGCGCTGTATAATTTGGGAAATGTGCATCATGCTAAAGGCAAGCATATTGGCCGAGTAGGCCAAAAGGATCTAGGAGAAATCTCTGAGGAGGTGAAAGAGTGCCTTCAAGAAGCTGTTTCTTATTATGAGTAAGTGCAATAGTTTGTTTCAAAACGTGTCAGTAACTGAGCTATTAAACATGGTTTTGCTATGCAAAGGAGGTTGTTTTGGCAAAAAATCCCCAGTCATTTTTCAGAGGAGGTACAAGACTGTTTTCGCAGTGCTATAAGTTGTTATGAGTAAGTTGAATTATAGTGGTCGGCCTCAAGCATGACTTCCAAGCACCTTTGATTATTTTGCTCACACAAACTCCATTATTGAATTTAGATCCTTGCAATGTAGTTTTTATAGTATCTAAAATCGTATTTATATTTTAAATGGTGTAAAAGAATTTCTATATATTTTTAAAAAACATTTATTCAGCGTTGTTAAGTTATGTTTTCTGCGTAGAGAAAACCTGGCGCTGATGCGCGAGCTAGGCGACGTGGCTGCTCAAGGCCGCGCCTGCGGTAATTTAGGCAACACGTACTACTTGTTGGGCGATTTTGGGCAGGCGATTCACTATCACGAAGAAAGGCTATCAATCGCACGTCAATTTGGTGATAAAGCAGCTGAAAGGCGCGCACATAGCAACTTGGGCAACTCACACATTTTTATTGGACAGTTCGAAGAAGCGGCTCATCACTATAAGTAAGCTTCACTGCCTTTCATTTTTAATTTCCAAAAATGAAAAAAAAATTTAATACGCATTTGCTTTTAGACGTACCCTGGCACTGGCTCAGGAACTCGCCGATCAAGCCATAGAAGCGCAAGCCTGTTATAGCCTTGGAAATACTTACACCCTGTTGCGAGACTATGAAACGGCCATTGAATACCACTTGAGGCATTTGTTGATTGCACAGAATCTTAGCGATCGAGTGGGGGAGGGGCGGGCCTGTTGGTCTTTGGGTAATGCGCACGCATCGCTAGGTCACCATGATCAAGCCCTCAATTTCGCCAGAAAGCATTTGGGAATTAGTAAAGAGGTACGTAATAAGCGTAATATTTCGACATTATTTATTAATACAAATAGATCGGAGATCCTTTGGGCGAAGCCACGGCCAAAATGAACATCGCCGACTTGAAAAAAGTATTGAATTTACCCGAGAGCCCCGAAGCGATAGACGAAGTCCCACCACTGATGAAGACTCCAGGGAGGCTCGACCGAGATAATTATTTGCACAGGGTGAGACGCGAAAGCATGGAACAGCTTAGTCTTATTAAGGTAGTTGCTTTTGTGGTAGTTTTCTCTGCCTTTCTGTCACCATTTTAGACAGCTTTAGATGTCATAACTGAGTTATTTCGTGTCTAGATGACACCTGATGGGAAAACTGGTGGGGCTAATATGCCCGGTAATCCTGCGGGTAAAAACGAAGACGAGGACTCCTTCTTTGATCTACTGAGCCGCTTCCAGTCCAAACGAATGGACGATCAGAGGTGTTCCTTGAACGTAAAAGGTAGGGAACATTGTAGTTATGCGAAACAGTACTATCAATATCAATAAGCATTGTTAATATCTACACAGGTGAGAACAAGGAGAACAAGAACATGGTGAATATCCCGAAAAATGACGAACCCGAAGATCTTTTTGATCTAATCACAGGCATGCAAAGCAAGCGGATGGACGAACAGAGGGTGGAACTACCCAATTTACCAGGCAAGCTTATAATTTCTTTATTCGTAATTGATAATGATGACTCCATCCAGGATTACAAACGTCTTCGAGGCAGCGCCTGGCCGATTCCAGCATCCCGGACGATCATTTCTTAGATCAGCTGGTACGGTGTCAGAACTCGCGGCTAGATGACCAGAGGTCGCCTCTGCCGTCCACGGCAGACGAATCGGAGAGCGTGTCCCTGGCTGTAGCCCCGGGAGTCCCACGGGGAGCTACTGTCCCAGATGAAGACTTTTTTTCATTGATCATGCGCTTCCAGTCCGGCCGTATGGATGATCAGAGAGCCGCGGTGCCCAGAAGCAACAATAGGTTAATGGTTTGCTAGATAATTCCTTTCTATCCATCACTAATGCGCGAGAAATATGAGTTATTTTATGATTGACTCTAAGTGCACGATTCTCAAAAATTGAGTTTTTTCTACTTTTAACAAACCTCCTTCAAGCAATAATATTCATTCGTATGGGACAAAATATTTTTGTTCCATACGAATATTTTTCAAAATGAAAAGAAAAATTGCAGCAATTTTTCTGTTTCTGAACAGGATGGCGAATGGTACTGTACCACAACATCATCCCTCTACGAATGGCCTAAACAGCTCCAAAAAAGCATTGAAGAAGAAATAAAGCTGGTCCTTCACGTAACATTAAACAAAAAAGCAACCATAGAGTTAAATAGTACAAGAACTAACCTAAGATTGTTATTCACATATAGAGAAGTATTGAGTAGATTACCCTCTGAATTGTTATAAGTACTTACCTTTGAGAATCTCAGAAGTTCAATGCTACTTAATGTTTAAGAGCTCTTGTTAAAGAGGGTGTAATTGAACAAATTTTTAACCTTTTCATTTAGGTTTTAGTTGCATTTATCAGGTTTGTTCTGAGCGTGAAATGCACCCAAATAACTTAAAGTGCCAATTTCATTTTTTTAACATTCTCATCATATAGTTTTTATCTTTTTTATACTATTTACTTAAATTTTTATATAAAGCGCGTATATATTTTCAACATTCGAATAATATAACTCAATCGAAGATAATAAGATTCCCTGAAATAAAGGGTGTTCCTGATTGGTGTAAGTTTCCCAACGAACACATGTATTCCCACTCAAAGACGCTATTAATGTTTATTAAATGTCCAATGTCGGACTAGGTCCTTGACTAAATCGAGCAGCGCAGCGCTGTGGAATTGTGATAAACCGTTTGCGCCAATTTTGTTCCTCCATTATTATGATGGAAACGTACCGTTATTTACACCGCATTTTTTAGGCAAATTTATATAGCAAACTTGACTGGAGGATTAAAGGCGAACTTCCGGGCTTCTGTTATGACGAAATGTTCCGCCATGTAGATGTTTAACCAAACCAGCTGTTTGTCTCTAGTTATATGAGGTGTCTAAGAGTTTTTTAGTTTGGATAACCAAATTGTATACGAAAATGTAGGTGCCAAATTTTTGCGTTTTGAATCGAATTATGCCCCACAGATAGTTTCCACATAAACTTAAATTATTGAAGAAAGTATACGGACAGAAGGTCTCAAAACAAATTGAAAGTTTTAGCCTTGTAGATCAATACTCTTCACTGTACCAGTGCTGTACTTTGATCAACCTCAGATGATTATTTTTGTGAAAAGTTTACGCGGTGTTCCCTAAACATGCGGGGCAAATTTAAGGAGATATTCCTTGTTAGCATAAGTCCGTCCCTATTTCAGAAGGAAAATATAATTTTTTGCAAGCTTCAACACCTGGTATTCCGGAAATTTTCGCTCAAGAAAAAATGTCTTTAAATTTGTGCCATGCGTTTAGGAAGTACCATGTATATTATTTGTCTTTAAAAATATACAAATTATGTATAAGAAAAATAAACGTATTTTAATTCAATATTTTAACAGGCATTTGAGAGTCTCTTATTCTTCCTTAAACAATCCTTTAAACTATCAATTTCATACCGTTCCAGTGCTTTTCCTTAAATGAATAAAATAAACAACTTGTACATAATATATTACACAATAACCTGGTTTATCGAACTTTAAAAACGTATTTACGTATCCACATGTACGACGTTGCTGCACTTAATGAAAACCAGGTAATGACATAGGATAAATGTTCGTTCCTCAATGTAACCCTAGTCTGATCCCCTAATGGACCATCTTGTATGTTATAGTCTGTGGTCTGGTCAAGGAAGATTGGTGAGGCCCCAGTGGCTGCACACATTGATGCTAAATCCCTGTATTAAATTTACATAATCCTATGTTGCAAACAGAAATGTTAACTCACCTATAAAAATACAGGTTACTGCCTTCTTTATGCTTTATACTGAAATTGGGCCTATTTTCGTTTAGTCTCAACAAACCAATGAGGTCCACGACTCCATTGACTTGCCCTTCTGCTCTGGACGAAGGTTTTAGTTTCTTGGTAGGAACCCAGCCGCGGTTGACCAAAATCGTTTCACTATGTTTTCTGGATTACTCAAAATTTGATAGATAGATACTACTTACTCCCTGTCAGCCAATTTAAAGGGTGTGACTACTAGATAGCCTTGACTCTGGGTGTCTTGAAAAAACGATTTTGGTGTTGAAAAGTTCTCTTTTCTGATTAAACTTCTAGGACCCATGTAAATTTCTTTTTCATGTAAAAAAGTGCCTTGGACGTGAATGGGGTAATACTCCAGGTCTTTTAATTTTTCAAAGCTGTAGCAAAAAGATTGTGAAATTAATTTAATAAATGGTAAGAGATGAAATACCTTTGGGGTAACTCAATGGGAGTACTCTGTGTGGTCTGAGATAACTGAGAAAGTAAGTGTTCTTTCCAGAATTTTCTTTTCACTTGCCATACTCCCAAGCCGAAAGATGCCACAGGTATCACCTGAATCAATTGTAGAACCATTAAAAGAAACAATTTGAAACAGAAATCTTAATCTGTATATAGATGTATAAACACATTGATGGAGAGTAAGGAAGCCTTCTGGCCGAACGCAATTAATTACCAACAAAAACCACCCGTAAGGTCCAATTTCTTCTAAAGGTGACCCTTTTTTTCGTAGTAAAGGTCGGGAAATTTGTTTTAATTTCATCTTATCACTGAAGTTCACTACGGGATGGTGCAGAGTCCTGGGCCTGGTAACTACTATTATCCTAAACAAGTGATTCATATTAATTAGGCGTACTTATTCAGTTTTTTTTGTCAAGTGAACTATTTTTACAAATTTGAGCTCGAAATGTAAACAAACTTTGAGGTTAAAACTGAGATAAGGTAACAGTTATAGGGTGTATTTTCACGCACCTAGAGAAACACAACGTCAAGGGGAACAGGGGGAGCCTTCCTGGAGCGCATTTCTATAAATAATGTAGATAAAGTAGAAAATTCCCTAGTTTTTCGAAGATTGAACACATTGAAATAAAATTAATAAAAACTGCACAATTATAAAACAACAACATTTATTTTACTATTAATATTGTGTGTAATTAAATATACATCATAATAGTAATCAAAAACAAACCTTCTTAAAAATTATATTCAAAGAAAACTCCGGTCCCACCAGAGATGTATTATTTTACAAGAATAACAACCAATTGCATTGGCCGAAAGTTTCCAGCTACAACAGACTCACTAATACTTTTTGCAACCATTTCTCTCACCCATCAATCTCCTTTTTTAGACAAGTGTTTGTTAACTTCAGCACACATACATATTTCCAGGGGTTGAATTGAACCCTCCTCCACCGCAGCCTGGAGGAGGTGGGTCGTCTTTCCGGGATTTTGATACATCCCTGGCAACTGAAACGCGCGAAGTCCTCTCACTGTCCGCGCGATCTTTTGTAACAGCGCTCTGCAAGGGGATCGAAAGCGCGTCCCAAGGCAAATTTTCCGGTTCAATGACGTCTTCGCACACGTAAAACAACACGTAGGGCGTTTCGGGGGGTTTGAGCGAGTGCAAACTTTGTTCAGCCGCCTTGCTCACTGCGCTGTCATTGAATTTGTACCAGCCAGCGGAGTCTTTGGCGAAGGTGTAATAGTGCCCAGAGTCCACGCTGGTGCCATGATGCACCACTGCGGCATAGAGATCGAAAAATCTACCCTCTAGGCAGATGCGGCTGTCCAGGTTAACGCGCTGCAACAGCTTGGTGCGGGTCTGCGAGGCGGGGTCGTACCGGAAGTGCTTGAGGGTTAGAATGAGGTGGGTGGGAGCTGCCACTACTGTAGTGATACGTTCTCCATCTGAGAGATGCAATGAAAAGCTTATTTTAACTCCTTAGAGAGAGTACTTACCAGTCAATCTATCACATACGTCACACCGGTACTGGTTATCCCCACAGAGTTTCTCAGACTGTAAAAAGTATCCCAACAAATCCTGCACGCTCTGATTGTCAGAATTCGATGGAAAGGAGAGCTGCAGTTCGCGAAAATTATCTTCTTTCTCGCTTTTGGTGCCGCATTCGCCACAATGGGACACCGTCATGGTTTTACCACCAAAGGAGCGCTGCACCACCGTGAGAGACGCCTCTGTGTCAGTTGATTGTGAGACTTGACCCAACGGACATGTGTAATGCTCATAACTGCCACTTAGATTTTTTTCCTGTTCATGCAAAGTGTCTAGGAGATAGCCTAGGAACTCTGAACTGTCATGTTGGTGCCCCATTACAAAGCCGGGAGGCCGCAACAGTGTGAGAATATCCCGGGGAGATAAACACATCTAACAAATAATGCAAAGGAGACATAAGTCTTTGGAAGCTTGAAAATATGTTATAATATTAAACTAACTTTATTCGAGTGCTGCAACAAGGCAAACAGGACCTGCAGCTTGGAGAATAATGGAGGCAGAGCTCCGCCCTGATGTGAGAGAACATTATTCCGAAACGTTGCGGTCATATACAAAGCCTGCAGTACACTATTCATGTAGCAGGTATTCCCCAGATTGTAGAGGCCTACTTTGTCATCAGGGCTGCGTAATGGTCCATTATAAGACCACCCTTCACAGCTCAAGGGCTGATATGCTACAGTATTTCGAAATGGAGCCAAAAGTTGCCTTATTGGCTCATACAGCTCATTGAAACCAGAAAAATGATCCATCAAAACTGTAAACAGAGTGACCAGCTGTAGGAGATATGGTTTACTTGTTTCATCTTTGGCTAGGATGTTGACAACATTTGGAATATGTGGCACCACTTTATGAAAAGCTGCAGGACTACGCTGCATTCTAGTTAGCATGTGGTATACCACAGGGAAGACACATTTCCGGCTGTCGTGCAGTACAATTAGCTTGAATAGTGGTTCAATAGTGTCCAAGGTGACTTCTACTAGGATGTCATAAAATTGCTCCTGTTCCAGTCCTTTCATAAAGGTCAAGACCAGGGGGCCAAGATTGTCAGTCCAGGTCCATTTAGTCAGCCATATACATAAAGTGTGCAAAGCTCTTTCTAATTTTTGTTCAGGGTAACCATCATTTAGGATAAATTTAACTGCAGCTGTAAGGAGAGTTTTAGATTGTATAAAATTTACATCTAAGGCCTTTACCTGGCAGAAACTCCACATTGAGCAATTGCAACACAATGGACATGACAGGACTAGGTGTTTTTTCGGGATTTGAAATCTCATCATATAAAGCTTTTAAGGTGACAAAAATTACATTCTTGTTGTCATTTGCCTTCAGTAAAATCTCTTGGATGCTCTTGATGTCTTCAATAAACTTCATGTATGTAGTAGGGTTACTGGGTACTGCCACAGTACCCAGTCCAGTAACAATATAAGCATATATGGTGGTGAGTTTATTGCTGTCCTGTGGCTGGATGTCTTGCAGGACTCGCAAGATAATTTGAAGCCTGACTTCTGGTGAAGTGGCAACTGGGCCCACAACATTCTTTTGTTTGACTGCCATTATTCAACTATAAAGGACAGAAAAAGGCATCTTAAGTCTCATGAAAAGACATAGTTTAAAGATACTTTAAGTGATTTGGTGTCATTAAGAAACACACACATGAAATTGATTACTATGAGAATGAAAGTACTTTATATTTGTAAGTGGGAATCCTTAAGGAGGCCATAAATCTATCTTTATTGATTTAGCATGGATTTGTCGCTGAAATTCTAGTATTGTTTTGATTGACACAACTACCAATTAGCCAGAAGAGCCCCATTTTACAATTCTTTAAAACTACAACTGCATTGGTAAGATGAACAATCAGGAACCACTTTTGAATCACCGGCGATGCTTTGTTCAAAACCGAGCTAAAAATAGTCCTTTCGCGAATTTACAAGCACTTTTTAGCAATAAATTATAAATATTTAGAGCTGCTTACTTTCGGTAACCTTTTACGTCAGGCCAATGTCATATCCAAGGAATCGTCGGCCCCAAAATGTGGACGACGTTTAGACCACTAGTCCGAGACCGTAACCTCTACTAACAGTTCAATTTTATCGTTATTTTAGCGACAATTTAATTAAATAAAAGCGATCAAAAATTTGCGAAAAGTGTGCAGAAAAGTCGAGGAAATGTGAAAAAAAGTTGTTGACTCTTGGTGACAGTTCTTAACAGGTGACGTTCCAAACAACACGGACAAAAAGAGGATTTTAAGGGTCTGACGGTTTTTATAAATTATTGGACAAGCTTGTTATAAATGTCTAACATAAAAGAAATATATTATAATTATAGGCTTTGAAGTAATGATACCACTAAGTGTTAGATAATAAACGGTAAAATTGATGATTTGCTAACTGCAATCATTCTAGAGATACGTTTGGGTTCAATCTCTGGACTCCAGTATTTTTCAATTTTTGACCTTCCATTATACAATTTGAAACAATTCTTAGGCTGCCCTAAAATCTGTCTGCGTCTCAACCATATTCCTCGCTCCAAATAGTAATGAATTCTTTGTGTCGAAGCGTTTATGAAAGCACAATACAATTATTTATCACACTAATGAAACGAGCTATTAATTGGCAGGATTCTGACGAATTACCATTACTGTAAGCTATAAGGAAAATAAAAAATGGCGTCGGTGTGACATTTTATTGTTTTCGTGGCCTCCCTAGAAATGTTCTCAGCAAATGAGCTGGTGGTACTCAGAAATTCTACACAGTTTCTGAAAAACTCAATTACCATAAACATTTATTACTTTTCTTAGCTTGTCTTTTGCATTTTACATTAAAACTTTCCTAAACTGAACTGATAATAACATTAATTAATTCGCCGATAATTCATAACGACAGCATGAATAAGCGGCAGCAAAAATAAACGTGACGAAATGGGTGCTTTGGATTTAGATCGTTGCGAAGAGCAGCACTGAAAGGAAGGCCGGAGGTGAATTACGATTGCTTGCGACCGAAGCAAATTAGGATTTCCAGATGTTGCGAATTCTAATTTTAATCGCCATGTTAATGGTGGAAACAAGGCGGCGCCAGCTGGTTTTGGCATGAATTAATTGGGATGAAACAATAATAAACAAGCCGTAATAACATTGATATAAACAGGAGTTTATTTATTGCGTTTACACGTATATTACTAAAGTGCAAATCGAATATATATGCGAGTGATTTTTGCGATTACTTTTCTTACTTATTAGCAAGGTAAGCTAGTCACCTTTGATCTTAAATATTAATACATTAAATAACGGGTAATCAGATCTACAAACACATATACACATTACACTGTAGCATAGGGTACACTGTAGCAATTACGTATTAATCATCCCAAACTGCGACAAACAACTTGTTAACAATCTCCCCGTGTTATCTGCCAGCCCTGGTTAAGCTTGATGTAAGGTACTCAGGTAATTTAAACAAACTAAAGCGAGTTTCCCGTATCGCCAATTGTCGGATAAACATTATTTCTTATACGTTCCCAGGTACGAGTCGCAGTTGGGGCACGAATGGGAGACATCCATGCATTGCTCCATGCAGCAAGGAATCAGGCAGCACCCACAGAAGCACCTTTAAGGTAGAAAAGCACGGGACCTTAATCCATCGAAATTTATCGATCAACGTAAATATTAATGGCGAAACAGTTCGATTATAATGGCCATGCAAATGTTTGTACAGCAATTACTTCATTGCCCATTAAAATTCCTCTGCTCTGCACCGAAATCTGCAGGGAATCTAAATGAGCACATTAAGCAAATGTGTCATGCCTAATTTTCGTTGTTTGTCAGACACTAACAGTAATAAATTTAACGCATTGGGATTTGAACTTCTTCGAGTTTCATAGAGAATCAATTGACATTCGCCATTTTGTCAACAATAATAATCTTACCCGATGAGACACAAAACGGCGCTTGCAATGTAGGCCCTGATTCCGGGTTTTGACTTGGTACTTGTATCGATCTCAGCTCCACAGTGTGGGCACACCATGTGCGTGGAATTGGGCCCCACCACTGGAACTATTGTGGTCAAGATTTCTGGGTCTTTCCTCACTAAAACGTAGTAGTAATAATAATAAAGTGTCTGACGCGTGTGTACGATTTTTGGCACGGCACAATAATGATGAGTAATTTTGGGATAACCATGGGAGAGGTATTGTGTTTTTGAAAATATCGGCATTGATAGAGTGCCGCTCATTCACGTTTCCAATGGAAACAATTAAAACTATGGGACCAACCTTTCCTTCGCCATTAATTAAAGCGCTTTTTGAAAAAGGAATTGGAGCGATAAACACAGGGACAGAAAACTCTCCTGGGGGCGCTTTTAATTTAAAGTCATTGAGTTGAGTGACGACCTTGCGTTTCAGGTCAAGCTAAATTCTGCAAGAGAATTTACACACACTTTCCCTTCCATTTCACCGCATAACAAAGTGAAAGTTGTGGCTAAATTCCGATGCTTTGCATTTAATTTGGTTCGAAAAGAGCCATTATCTAGGAATTACACCTTTAATTTTTTCTTAGGAGATAAATCCACTCTTCGTTAACCAATTTAGCAGCAGTTTCCATCCTGCTCAGCTTGAACCACATAAATTTACATAACTTTGAATGTCTAATTAAATTTTAATATTTTCCTAACGGACTTCGCTTCTTAGAGCTATAGAAGAATATCGGTACTAAGACTCGACGAGAACTGCATTAAACCCATTGGAATGCTCCCAACAACGTGCTGGAAAACACATACTTCGAAAGAAATCTAATACCATTTACTCAACAAAAATCTAAATTTCCGGTTAGCGTGTAGAGGCGTTTTTGTGGATTTAATGGGAAAACGTTCCCTGTGTCGTTTCGACTTTTAAAGGGAGCGCTAAAAGCATCTGTCCACGTTAGACGTGTATAATAGGGTCCTTGTCAACGAGTTTCTTCCATGGAGTAAGCCTCAGTATTTTTGGCTTTAACGTTTGGAGTGTCGTGAAAACTGTGACATAACACTTTCTAGACAGTAAAAAAGATGTAGGCTCGTCCCGATAATTAAATAACAATTATGCGACCCGTTAAGGCCAAAAAAATCAAACTCCAATTAAGTTTATCAAATAGACAATTTTCGTTATTTTCCAGGTGAAAATGGGTGTACTTTAATCCATCTATATTTAAAAAAAATCCACCTCTACAATTAATACCTAGACCTATTCATTTCCTTATTGCCCATAAACCGGATTGTGGTACCCACGTAAACAATTAAGTTTAGCAGCTCAAGACATTTCTTCGCTAAATTTAGCGTTGCTCATTGACGTCATTCTCTCGCACAACATATGACCAGATCATTCTGTATTTCAAATGATGGGTGCATCCTTACATCACGAAAAAACTGGACCATTGACGCAGCAGAGGTTAACGCATGTTATCAAAAATCCATTACTTAACTACAATGGAAAGTTTTGCAATAAGATTTCCCGACAAAATGGTGAACAAATCTTATGTATAGCTGAAATAGATTTTTGATATACTTACGGTGGTAGGTAGGAATGTATGGGGCACTGGGGGGTACACCCCCGACGGCCTGTGCATAACTAGGGGGCGCCGCCGGCGGTGGTCCGTATGGAGGTGGCATGTCGTATCCCTTGCTCATCTTATTAATCAAACTTGTCAGAAACAAACGCACGTCAAATTCCCACTAACGATTGCAGCATAAGAGCTCGATTCAAGGCGCGGACTAAAACTAACGAGCAAGCGATGGACGATCGGCGCTTGTTTCACGTTCTAAATCTGGTAGGCCGAGGTCAAACTTTTCATCCGAGCAGTCAACGGCGAGCGAAAACAAAACACGTCGACGGCTTACGGCTAATCGCTCGATTTTTTAGATTTTGATGATGACACTTAACCGAAACCGGCTATTATTTAGTTTGAGAAACTTGCGCTTCTCAGGGAATTTTTAAGAGAACTAGCGAGAATTAAAAAGGGAAAACTAAAGATTTAATTCAATACGTCATTTCTCTTATTAGCTGATGTGCTGCTTTGTCTTAACATTACAGGTTTATGCCTATGCAAAAGTGCAGCAAAATTATAAACAAAATGTCCAAAATAAGACAACCCCTAATCCGGGTGATTTATAACTACTGGATCCTCATCTAAAAACCCAATAAACTAAACAAAATAAAGTTAATAACTGCCATGATGGAAATTAATAGCTTCTTAAGTACTATATAATACCAAGTTATAGTGCTCTGCAATAACTGTTCAAAATAAAGCTACAACAAAGTCCTCATGTGTCCATCCATGTTTTCAAATATAGATTTCCCTTCCAGAAAAATCTGGAGTTTTGAAAAGAGCACATTGAGTTGAAAATTTATCTCAATTTTGTCTCAACCTGGTTCAAACAGTTGTATTAGATGCTTTTGAAAAGAATTTAAAATCCTTAATTGTTGTATACTACATCATCAGCTCACATTAACATACATATTTTCAAACTAATTTGAACTGTATTACCAAGGAAAAGATAAAATGGCTTTAAGCATCTTGTGGCAACTCAAAAGTTGTCAGTCTATAGTAATCACAATGTAAACTTAAGTCCTTGTGTGTCGGTTCCTATGCTGGCCCCCTCTAGAGCCTCTCTGCCTCTTCGAATCACTACCACTATTACCTGCCCCGCCACTGTTACTTGCAGGCCTTGCCAAGTTCCCACTATTATTTGCCCCACTCTTGGTACTGATAACATTATTATGCTGAACAGGAGCACTAGAGGTTGTCACTGGTAAATTTGCGGCCCCCGAAGTTCCCACCCGACCTACCCCATTGTTAGTTCCATTATTTATATTGTTTTGAGGGGGAGGCGGGGGCTGCTGCGTGAATAAATTAGGTTCGGAAATGTTGTGCTGTTCATTGAACACCATACAAAATTCCCCGATCTTCTGCAAGTCTCCTCCCTTGGAGGTGTACAAGGTAAGGCAGTTGCGGAACATGTTAAGGTAGCCTTTGGTGAGGCGGACAATGTCCCCCGGCATCAGGAGTTGTCCTGGCTCGTCCCATACGCTAGCATTTACGCAAGCTGTGGCGTCCGCCACTTTAAAGGTCCTCACTTCCCTGTTCTCCTTGGTGAAATTCACGGGGCCCACTTCCAATACTATAAAAATGACGTTGAAGTTCTTGAGACCCGGTCGCATGTCCTTGATTTGCACATAGTTGCTGTCCATCATAGACTCCTATGAGGCTCCTAACCTAGAAAATTTGTGGCTTAACGTGTGAGTTATCGCGATTGGAGGGATTTGATTAATATTGGACTTAGGGGTTTAGCTTATGCTTGAATTATGCGCAAATAGGTAAAAACCATTGGGATATGTAGGGAAGTTGTTATGGGGCATTTAAATGAAAACATATCATTTTTTTAAATGTCAAGAAGAATGTTACAGCTATCAGATGTGCGTTTGTGCGAGAGGACAGGGATTTGGAATTAATCAAGTTTCTTGTTTTTATCTTATTTAATCACACGGGCTAAAAAGAGACATAACGTGGTCCCGGAGATCGTATTTTTAATAACTAACTTGTTTATCTGTAAAAGACAAAGAGCAAATATGTACTTATATAACCTTCATATCAAAAATGGTTGCTAAATATTGTTGTCAAGTTGTATTGAAAGTTTTATTTACAGGGCAAGTGATAAAAAAATATACATTTTTTAACGTCGAGTAAAATTCAACGTATCAATTTTTGTAATTACTTATTAATGTATCTATCCTAAAATTATTATAATCAAACTTTAAAACAATATTAATATTTTTCTTTGGCTTATTCGCTCCGCTCTTTAGAGAATATACTAACAGAGCACTTTGACAACGTTGTAAAAGTAACCGTAAATCTCTAACCTAACTTTTAAATTCTAATCTTGTAATCGATCACGTTTCGTTGATTTGGAGAATAATTCGCTTTAAATATTCAAGAAAAGCCGCAAGACTCTTCAAGCAACGAGGTAATGACCCGAAAACATTGAAAAGTCTCCAATGCACGCCTTGGCTGATTAACGATATCCCCGGCCCAATTTTTCAATGTCTGATAATCCCACAGAGCAAATAAAAAAATTCGTATTTAGCTCGAATTGCAAGAAGGAAGTACTGGAAATCTTCATTCCAGAGGTATATTCTCCGTCTGTATTGGGAAGGGTTGCATTGTAGCTATGTAGAATCTTAATTTCCAAATTGTTAGTTACTTAAAAGAGGTGAAAATTTACAGCTTCTTCAAGGCAGTTACTCATTTTACACTTGGCCCTCAGCCCCAGTGCTAGCCTGGTTCCTTTGGGAGAACCGTGAAAATCTCCCAGGCCATAGAGTATTGGAATTGGGATCAGGCACAGGTTTGCCAGGTATTTTAGCAGCCAAGTGTGGGGCTCAGGTCACTCTCAGCGACTCTGCCACCCTGCCCAAAAGCTTAGCTCACACAAAACGCAGTTGTCATATTAATAACTTAACATTAAATGAGAATATCCGAGTGATTGGGCTTACTTGGGGTCTGTTTCTCAGTAATTTGGATTCATTGGGGCCTTTAGATCTCATTATTGGTCAGTTGCATTATATATTTATAAGAGTGTGTTTATAAAATTTTGTGCAGGTTCAGATTGTTTTTTTGAACCCGCGACATTTGAGGATATAATTGTAACTGTGGCGTACCTCTTGTCAAACAATAGTGGAGCCCGGTTTGTGTGTACTTATCAAGAAAGGAGCAGTGATTGGTCAATCGAACATTTACTAGAAAAGTGGGGATTGACCTGCAAAGTACACAACATCAGCAATCTTGGGACTGCAAGTGGAATTGATATTCACGAGATAATTGGTGGCCACACCATTCACTTGCTGGAAATTACCTGTAAGGTTTGAAATGGCCAGTAATGGTGTAAGTCACAAAATTGAGGAATTATTGAAAATTGACAGAAAGTTTGTTCTAGAGCAAGTTCTATAAACTCTTTGTAAGCAACATTCCATGGACTGTTAGCCATAATGAGCTGCGCCAGTATTTTAGCAAGTTTGGTCCTGTAACTGTTTCCACTGTTGTTTTTGACAAGAGCACTGGCCTGTCAAAGCACTTTGGTTTTGTGTCTTTTGGTAACCAACAAGGCTTTGAGAGTGCTCAAAACACTACAGAACACAAACTTGAGGGTCAACTACTGAAAGTGTCCCCTGCCTCCCAGGAGACATCCTCAAACGAGTAGCATTACAATTTCAATTAGTAGTAGAATTAGAATGGCAACGGCTACAGGCGACGACTTCAGTGATTTGGTTGAATTGGGTATTGAGGTGGGGACAGAGGATGAATTGACAGTCAAGTTTAATAAATGCGCCAGACATGTGCAAGCCATATCAGGCTCTTTGAGTGAGCAAAATCTTTTACAACTCTATGGCTTTTATAAGCAAGCACTAGAGGGACCTTGCAACACATCTAAACCCAGCTGGTATGATCTGAAAGGCAAAGCAAAATGGGAGGCTTGGAAGTCTTTAGGGGAGCTTGAAAAAAATGAGGCTAAAAACAAATATATTGAGCAAGTTTTTACTGCTGATCCTGAGTTTTCTTTAGATTTAAAGAAGGATAAAAGTGAAGGCTGGGTAATAATTATCATAAAAAGTGTGGATTTTAAATTATCTATCTTTGGTGCTTTCAGGCAGTTGGCGTTTCTTCCCTAATAGGACACCAAATTTTGTCTAGTGATAAAGATTTACTTGACTACATAAGAGAGGGAGATTTGGCCAAAGTAAAGGGCCTTCTGAGCCAATTGAAAGAATCTAAAAACGTCATTCACCAGGATGGCATGAGCCTTATACATTATGCAGCTGATGTAGGGAATGTGGAATTGTTGGATTTGTTGATAAATGAAGGCTGTGATATAAATCTCCAGGTTTGAGAATTTAAGCAAAATATTTTGAGATTCTCACAAACACATTATAGGACTCCGAGGGTCAGACTGCCCTTCATTATGCATCTAGTTGTGGTCATGCTGAATGTGTGTTGTTGCTGCTGTCCAAAGGCGCAGTTTTTGACGTAAAAGATACTGATGATTGTACTCCCTTGGATGTGGCCAGTGACGATGCTATAAGGGTGTTGTTTTCCAAGTAGCTAGAAAAAGTTGCCATATAAATTAATAAAATAGTCAAGTCTTTTAAAATTGTTTCTTTCATGAAATATGTAGGGCCAACCAGGTTAGTATAGTCCAGCTGTTTTTCCATTGCTCAGTATGGTAAATGATTACATGTTTATAGAAATTTTTGGCTATTATTTTCACCGCGTTTCTAAGAGAATAGGGGATAAATATATATAATTTCCAGTGTAAGTTTTATTATATTTATTCAACATTAAATTTTTGCAAGTTTAAAATCTGCCGTACTGCTTCTCCATATTTGGCCAAAGTGTAATCATTTTCGCCTTGAAAAAAAATATTAAATACAACCACAACTGATCTAATAAAACTCACCCTCATTCATATAACTAGTAACTGCCTCAGAGTAGCAATTAATATGGGGTATTTCTTCGAATTTGACTCCAAATAATGCCTCAACACTCTTTTTAGACTCATTTTTCTGCCAGTCATAATACTCCATATCAGCATGTGATTTCAGCTCCTCCCAGGATTCCATTTTCTTTAAAAAAAACATTCAAGTTTTGACTGACTATGAAAATATGAAACTGCTTACTTTTGACTCATGATACAAAGCTGTAAGCAAATACATGGCATAATCAGTGTTTTGCTTCTTTAAGGGGCACCTATCTGTGACTATGGTAACAATGTCGGTTTCCTTGTTATACTTGTTTCCAGCCAACCTACAAGCTTTTCCTGTTTAACTCATCATTGTCTCTACAAATAGACTAAAAAGGCACCTCAAAAACTTATCTGTAGCTCTGCTATCCAACTTCAAACTGCCTAACTTGAACTGTAAAGTCACAATCCTTGCCATTGGATTTCGTATTGTAGGGCTGCTATGACAGTAATCACTGGTTGTAAGTTCTAAAGGGAAAAGTTGTTCTATCTTAGAGTCTGAATCAAGACCTTTAGGCCAAGAGGTGCAAAATTTCTTAAGGACCTCACATTGTCTTTTAATAACAGGGGGAGTCAGGTGTAAGAAATTGGGGATTTTCATCAATTCTGCATTTGCATATTTATCAGGAGGTGGAGCTCCTTTTTTGGTAAAACCCTGCCTAACTGGTAGTGGTACTGTGGCTGGATGAAATGACCTAGGGCCTGGCCAAACACTGCCCCAATCCTGGTCTATGGCCATTTTATTTGTTCTAGAAGTAGTTTTGTTCGTTTTTGTATGTTTCCAATGAAGTTGTTTACCTGGGAGGGAGTACAGAAGTTTTCCGATTCTGCCGCCTTGCTTGGATGTGCTCTCTCGTGTTTCTTATATTTAACGCCCGGAATTGGTCTATAATGTGTTGATACTAACGATATTGGTTCATAGATTAATAATTGAGGGATAGGAGTTTACCATGCTTTTCTTCTGGGCTGCTTGAGTAGGTAGCTATCAACAGCTTTTCTCTACTCTTGAAAATAAGATTTTCCAGGTTTCTGGACAAGTGTAACATGCTAATTATTTTGTATCTAACTAATTTGCGTTATAAGTTTAGTTAAATTTTTTCAAGTCAGAAATATAGTCCAATGTGGTTATATGTTGATTGCAAATGTGACTCTTCGTGATATTTCGGTGAAATGATAAACAATTTATATAAGTTTTTTGATTTGTTATGTTGGTTACAGGTTTACAATACTTCCTTTTAGTTATACCAATTTGATTTTCCCTTCGTATCTCTTTTCATCTCATACCATAATATATTAGAAAACAAAGACAAAATATAATCGTGCTACACTGTATTTTTTCCTGAGTGATTATAGTTTGTTTTGTTGGTGGCAAAAGGTAGTAAAATGGCGGCTGACACTTTGAAATAGCTATTGTGAGTACAAATAATTAATAAAAATTAACTAATTTCCTTGTAGAGAGCAAGGAAAACCAAAAAATAATCAAACCTTCCTGTACCTCCTACAGTGCGTGCACAATGGCCCTTAACTGAATCTCATACATTCCTAATTGTAAAGTCTCGCAATGATTATCCAGGAGCCTGTAGAGGTAAGTTCCTTAGCATGGCTCTTTATTCAACTCAATAATCCCTTGAAAACTCACCTTTTAGGCAGCAATTTGGCATTGTCTCAACCATTACGACTATCCAGACGCAATATTTCTCTCGGAACGTTTATATGCTGAAGGTAAATTACCACAATTTATTAACAACAACAATTATTTATAATAATTGAAAACATTACAGTAAAGTCTTCAGAAACCCTATTCCTGCTTGCCACTGCCTATTATAGGAGCGGCCGCAAGGCCCAGGCCTACAATGCCCTACTGAATGGATGCGATCATGAGTATTCTCCTCAATGTCAGCTGTTGCATGGTGTTTGTGCTTTTGAGCTAGAAAAGTATGCTGAAGCTGAGTCAGCGATTGTGGCCACTGCTGATGGTTCAACAAGGACTCTTGATGATGTTGTGGCTGATTTTGGTGACCAGGCCTCATTTGCTTTAATGTTGTTGGGGAAAATTGCCTCTAAATATGAGGGAAGAATGAGGGCAGCAGAGGCTTGGCGAAAAGCCTTGAGACTCAATCCCTTTTTGTTTTCTGCCTTTGAGCTTCTATGTAATCTGGGAGAAAAACCTGATGCAGGTAGTGTGTTCCAGGCAGATAATATTGGTATGTAAACTTGGTTGATGCGTGAGGTGTTGGTTATATTTTTTGGGTGTTTTAGAAAATATGTCAACATGCCAGGGCCAATTAAATGGGCTCATTGAAAGTGTTATTTTGCATAACAACACTGAATGTAGCACTGCATCAACACCACCTCAAATTCTGTCAAATGCCATTCCTCCTAGGTAAAGTAAAGTTGATTTTTAAATGTTTATGCTTATTGTATTACCACTGCAGTATTAAACGTAAGGCCAGAGGCCTAACAGGGGTCAACTCCATGTCTCCTACATTGGTGTCTGGGTGCAATCCTCTGTTATTCAACACCCACATTAAGCATAGCAATTTGCTGAAGTTCAGAGCAACTGAGTCTGAGGTTGAGGATGTTAGTTCTTTGCTTATAGGAGCTATGAGTTTTCCTTACAGTGATTTTCTAGAGTCCCAGCTTTGGCCTCCTTTTAGACAACAGTTGGGAGAAGCTAGAGAGCACCCCTGAGCTTCCTTTGATAAAATCCCCTGAACCCTGTTTTAACATTGCAAAAAGGCTAAGATCTCATGAGGTTGAGCAGAATGTGACCCCTCACAATAAAGAGTCATTGGTTCTTCTCAATTGTAAACCTGTACTGAGCCAGTCTCAAGGATGGGTACATTTTAAAATTTTTTAGAGTATTTAGTATCTGTACTTAATATTTTGTTTTCTAGCAAAGCGCCAGTCACTCGCCCCCTGTATCAGGGTTGAGTGGTGCTTCAACACCTTTAATGCTAGAGCCAAATCAAAATGTTAGAAGAAGCTCCAGACTGTTTAGGTAAGTTTTTTCTTGTTACGATTCATATGCGTTAATGGAAATGTCAGTTCTAGCTCAGTAAAGGAGAATGATAAGTCGAATCGTGATATGTTTGCCTTTCCGAAATTAAGTTCACCAAAGGCATCGAAGAAAGTCAAACAGAGGGTGGCCCGGAATCTGGTTAATAAGAACACAAACATGGAGAATCAGAATCAGGTTAATGAAAATAAGGTGAGTTAGTGCTAGTTTGTCAGATTCATGGTTTCTTTGAAGCAAACCAATCGCCGATAAATTTCAGTCGCCTCGTAAGGAAAAATGCGAAACTGTGACGTCTCAAACGGACAAGGGCGGTTTGGAGCAGCAGGTAGAAGATGTATTTGAACTACAAAAGGAGAGCATTAACGGTCTGATGTCGCTATTGCGGACCTTGGGGCAGGCCTACTATGCGTTAAGTAGCTACGATTGCAAGGCCGCAATTGAGGTGCGCCTGCTCATTTACTTGAAACTTTAAAAAAAGGTAATACGTTATGTCTGGATGCAGCACCTGCAATTGCTGTCCTCGAACCAATTCAATACCCCCTGGGTGCAGTGCCTCTTGGCCTTGTCCTATTTCGAAATGAACGACTACGAGACCTGCGTGAAACACTTCCAATTGGTGCACGCACAGCACCCCCATCGACTGGACTACATGGACGTGTATTCTACCGCGTTGTGGCACCTGCAGAAAGAGGTGGCACTGAGTGCACTGGCCCAAGATCTCATCAGCACGGACAAAAACCATCCGGCCACGTGGTGCGTGAATGGCAACTGCTTTTCCATGCACAAGGAGCACGATACTGCCATCAAGTTCTTCCAAAGGGCAGTGCAAGTGGATCCGAGCTTTCATTACGCGTATACGTTGTTGGGTCATGAGTATATCACCACTGAGGAACTGGACAATGCTCTATGCTGTTTCCGGAACGCCATACGTATCAACGCACGCCATTACAATGCATGGTTTGGCATAGGGACCATTTACTCGAAGCAGGAGCGGTACAATTTGGGAGAGATGTACTATAATAGGGCACTCGCCATTAATCCTACCAGCTCTGTGATTTTGTGCCATATCGGAATCGTGCAGCATGCGCTCAATAAGGTAAGAAATATGACAATCGCTCAAGGATTTGGGAAATCTTTTTTTTTTCTTTAAAGACTGAAAAGGCCTTGGAAACGTTCAACAAGGCTATCATTACGAACCCGAAATCGGCTCTCTGCAAGTTTCATAGGGGTTCTCTGTACTTTGCCATCGGTCAGCATTCAGAGGCTTTAAAGGAACTGGAGGAGCTCAAAGAGATTGTCCCCAAAGAATCCTCCGTCTATTACCTCATAGGAAAGGTGCACAAGAAGCTAGGCAATACAGATTTGGCGCTGCAGCATTTCAGCTGGGCCACGGATTTGGATCCGAAAGGTGCGAGCAGTCAGGTTAAAGAAGCATTCGATCCTGCTATCGGACGTGGTTCCCGCTCCTTCTGTTCTAACGCCGAAATGAGCGAGAATCCCCAGTCTCCCGATGATTACGAGTCGGCCAATTCCGGTGAGTAATCGTCTTCTTTTTATGTCATCTTGTATAACTTCTTCTTATGATAATCGCCAGCCAATCAAGGGGAAAGCATCAATTTCGACGGTCTGCCTGACGATAGCGAGGACAGTACATTCGATTAAATGTACGTTCGGATAACCGCTTTTAATAAAACCTAGTGGCAAGTTTGCAGTTATAGGTACTTAGTAGCGGCGTTTTCGTATACCAAAGCGAGTCGGTTAATAAACGCATTAATTCGTAATGTTAATAATTCGTATATAATTTTCATGTAATAATTTTGTGCATAATACTCTCTTTAATTTTCTGTTGTATTATAAGTCATTGAATTAGTCCATTTACACTGTGTTCAGCGATGTGGAGGAAAGTTATTTTGCGGTTATTATGTAGGGTGCCGAGTGTACGAATATTGAGAAAACTTTATCTTTTGTTTGATTTTTTCTGGTAAATAAAAGCAATTTATGGAAATTAAAAACTTCAACTGCAACGGCCATTAAGGGATATGCTTACAATTAATGGGGTCATCGCTTTGCAACTTTATTTCCTAATGGCCTTGACCTCAATATCTACTAACGTCACTATTTTAATAGATGCGATATTTGTTTGTTTATTGAAGATATGGCGGGCGTGATTTTCAACGCTGTTTTGGTGCATATTTATGATTCTTTAAGTCCCGCCAATGTGAAATAAAATTATTGAAAAAACGCCTAAGTATCCTCAAAGTCATTGTTAAATAGTAACTAAAATTGTCTGACGTAACGTAAGACCTTTAACTTTTCTTTCAAATTCAGAAATTCAAATCTCCTTTAATCATCTCAAATCTGGACATTCTTAAGCATTACTCACCTCTTCTTAAAGTAAAAATTCTGTTTACAATTTGTCACAAACAAAATGCTTTTTATTTCAAATATAAAGAACATTTTTAGAGTCTTAAATTACATACATAAGTCTTTTAAAACACAAAAATACATCATAAATATGTTATAGTTCCACACTCAAAGTTACACCCCACCAGTAAGTTCCTTGAACATGTCTCCCATCAGAATACTGTCTAAGGCCTTCTGCACTGAAGGATCCTTTAGCAGAGGTGGTGGTGCTTCCTGCGTTGCAGGTTCCAGTGCTGTAATGGACGCAGGAATCACTAACTCATTTGATTTGTTCAGAATGCTCAAGATCCGGTTTTGCAGCTCACTTTGTTTGTCCTTTGAGCCCTCACTTACGTCCTGACTAATACCTTCTGATACTTCATTTTCTTGCTGCAAATCTCGGCGATCCTGCAAGTATTTGATGATTCGGTCATACTGTGAAGTAGTGAGCATACGATTTTCAGCCAATAGATTAAAAATCATTTGAATGGGAACTGGGTGTCGATCTGCCAGGCTCATTTTAACAGGGTCTTCTGGGGCTTTTTCACCTCTCATATAACTCTCAAAATTTCTTTGTATCAAAATCATTGCATCATCCAAAGGCATATTACGGTGCTCTTGAGGAATTCCATGCAGAATATTGAGAGTTAAGCTTCGATGTTCCTCATTTTGAGGCATTACTAGGATAGCATACAAGCACCCTCTGCTGGAGATATTGGCCAATACTTTGCCTATAGGGACGTCTTCATTTGGAAACAGCAAGTCAACTATGAGACCCAGATGCTTTAGCCGTGACTCTATGAACTCTGCATATTCAGTCAAAGCTCTTGACACAACAATGATTTCACAATCATTTCTGTCAGGTACTGAAGTAATATCACCCTGTGGGGGCCCATACTCCTCAAAATAAGTTGCAGATCGTCCACGTTCAGAGAAAGAGTCTGCATGAGGAGGTTCAAACATTGGTCCCCTAGGACGACCCATGGGTCCTCCCATACGTGCCCCACCACGCCGATTATCGAATTTTTGTGGAGGCGGCCGGATATTAGGTCCAGGCTCAACTTCTTCTTGGCCTTCAATCTTCTCTTTTTCTAGGGGAGATTCAAATTGTGGTGTTCTCTGAGATGGAGGTGCCTCTTCAGGCTTTTGCTGTGGGGTAAAATTTTTCACCATGGGACCACTAGGAGCAAACGCCTGTCGAACAATGATTTTTCTTCCCATCATAACAGTTCCATTTTCCCCCTTAATGGCGTTCTGAGCCTCTTGCTCTGAATCATATTGAATGAATGCAAAGCCCGTGTTTATCGACAGTCCCAATAGTTTGCCGTGTTTTGAGAATTTTGCCTCTAAATCGTCCGCTATTATGGCTTTTGGGATACCTCCGATATAAATCCGGGACGCAGCAGTGGCCGGGTTTTTCATGAATTGTTTGTCAGTGCGATACATTTTGAGACTCGTTTTCGGTCCTAAAGTGGTGAATACTGAATTTCAATTACGAAAAACGTTCGTGTAAGAAAATGATACACGAACAAAACATGTTTACGGATTAATATCTAGTATTTACATCAAAAGCTAATTTAACCTTTTTCAATTTAATCGGGTGACGTTGGTCCGTCAATCAAAATGGGCACTGGGATAAAAACAATAATAAACGTATTTAATTATTGATTAGCTAAATAGAATAAAAAAAAAATTAATAGTGAAAAAAATATTATTAAATGTTTTTTTAACATTGTTAGCGAGAAAAATAAAATACACCCTCGTAACAATAATATGATAACCAAATCGTAATTAATATTTGCCTTTAGACGCCATATTGAATTTGAAAATTCAATCATAACCTCATTTCCAGCAATTTCAATTAAGTAATCTTAAAAAAAATAATAAAATAAAAAATGTCAGAAATGTTGAAATTCCTATGTAAGAGCCCAGGAAAATACCACAATTTGCTGAACAAAACAATCATGAGATATCAATGTACCACAGCCTCATTCAAAGAAGACTTTGAGAAAAATCACTGCTCCATAAATCCATTTCAACGGTATCTTTTAACCATAGGTTCAGCAACCATATCTCTCCTTAACCCGTATCGAGGTGACCTAATCGCATGTTTGGGCGAAACTACTGGAGTAGATGCTTTAAAATATATGAAATCCTGTATGGAACAATCAAAGGAGGGTAGACAAATATTGCAAGAGCAGCCCCGCATAAACACAAAAACTGTTTTAATGAATCACCTGAAACATCTGCCTGAAGATACCTTAGGATATACATATCACAAGTTTCTTGAGAAGAATAGTGTCACTCCGGACAGTAGATCTTTAGTGCAGTTTGTAGATGATGTGGAGCTGGCTTATGTGATCCAGAGGTATCGAGAAGTGCATGACTTGATACATACAATCCTGCAGATGCCCACTAATATGTTGGGCGAAGTTACAGTAAAGTGGATAGAGGCCTTGCAATTCAAACTGCCAATGTGTATTGGAGGAGCCATTTTTGGGTCTGCCCGACTAAAGATGAAACACAGACAGTTGTATTTAAAGCACTATTTACCTTGGGCTGTGAAGACAGGCACCAATGCTGATTTTTTGTTGAATATTTACTTTGAAAAGCGATGGGAACAGAAGCTGAACGAGTTTTATAAAGAGGTTAATATAGAGCCTTTAGTGTTACCTCTTAATAATAAATAAATTTATTGTGATTAAACTTATGAAATATTTAATCTTCGCCTGCAGGCATAGCATCCTCAAGCCTCCTAATAAACTTCACCCTGATTTCTGTGTTCTGATCCCCTTTGAGTTGATCTTGCACTACCCAGCTCTGCACGTCTAGTTGCACCATCTCTAAGGCTCCTCTTATGGCTCCACAAATGATATTGCAATATTTCAACTGTTTGAACTCCTCTGGTAGCTCTACTAACTCAGTAAGGGGGTTGCTCTCAAGCACAAAGGAAAACTCATCTCCAGCAGGGCTCCAATTGACCACATTAGGCTGCACCCCCAAATATAAGCGGAACGCAGTTTGGATTTTGTCCGCAGTGTCTTTGAGATCCAAACAACGACCTGTACCAGTTTTCGAGAGGAAGTCTTCAATCAATCGTATGCCCATGTTATAGCCTATACGATCCAGTTGCTTGCTCACGTCATCGGGGTTATCCAGATCTTTAACCATTTGAGCAACGAGGGTGCCGTAGGTGAGGGTGACTAATTCCGAGTTTACTTTTTTAGTGTCGAAGCGCGTAGAGCGGGACATGGCGCGGGAGGGTTGGGCCAGTGATGACCCCCCCCTTTGAAGTGTTTACGGCGAAAAGAAGGCTGTTGGAAGATGAAATACAGAAACAAGTTTTTTTTTATTGATAACTGCAGAAAGCAGCAGTTTTTTTGTTTGTGAGGTGGTTTTTTCACAAATAATTAACAATTCATTTGTATGTTACTTTTGATTGAGAGAGTATACATTTGACATTGACACAGTTTGACGTTAGATCATGTTGATTTAAGAAAAATTAACTGATGAACAGCTGATCAAAGTAGTCCTTAGAGCATGGGAATTAGGACATTAATTGTTTCTATGAGCGTTTATTGATATTACATTAGCGAAATTGACCTTGTGTAAACATTATATGAATTTGTCAAAACAGATTTTTTATAGTCTTTTATGAACAGTCTTTAAATTTTAAGTGACATTTAATTAATTTATTTGGTTAGTTATGGTAGACCGTCAAGGGCTTCTACGAATTATTAATACAAAATAAATATTAATCTACTACTAATTGAATGTAAACACTGATGGGTACACAGAGCTAGTTAAACCGAGAGTTAATGGGTTAATTCCAGTTTTATTTGAATTGAATAGGAGATTTGTTTTTTGTGGGAAATGGTGAAAAGTTTTGATTTTTTTGTGTTTACACTGAAGTAGGCCTAACTGAATAAATTTTGTAGGCAATTTATTTGAAAAGTTTCGAATTTTTAATTTAAATAATTAATTGCGTTTAAACTATATCTAATTAAAATATATTTAAATAAAAATAGCAAAATTTTAATAATAAACACTTTTGGTAAACCGCAGAACTTTTTGCTCTTAATTACAGGAAATCCATTAGGCTCTTTTGTTTTCAAAATCAATGATGAGCTAATGCCCTGTTGCCGTAATCACGGCACCTTCCTTAAGAAATTGAGCGTATATATTACCCCAATTCATTTATCAGTTATGGCCTTTTTTCGGCTCATTTATTTGTGTAATGAGAGGTCAAAAAAGAAGATTAACAGAATCATAATTATGTTTATTTAGGTCAGATTTTCGAGTAAATTTACTTTTAAATAAATAAGAATGAATTAATTACAATTATCGTCGTATTATCAATATAATGGACGTGGCAACATTGATTTTGCATATGGGTATTTTTTAAACCATATAAATATGAGCACACTAAAACGTCGCAGACTATAACGCTGGTGCTATCATCAGAGCTAGATTTACAGTGTGAGATTTCGAAAAATGAATTTCTTTGCCATATTTGCTTTTATCTTTGCTTTATTTGGTAAGTATGTTGTGGCTGCGAATTTTACGTGTTCGCTAAAGTCCATTAATTAAGCTCCATTTTTTTGTTACTAAACTGTTTATTAAGCAATCCCTATACAAGGATATTTTCATGTTGTGTTTTTAATGATAAGAACATAGAGATATTGGGTTATTTTTTAGCCGTTGCCATGGCGTACCCTCAAAAGGCCACCGCTGTGGGAGCTGAAAAGTGCACCTGGGGACCTTCTTATTGGTGCCAGAACAGGGAAATTGCGGAAAAATGTAGTGTGAGTATGCGAAGGAGTTTAAGTTGTTTTCTTAGCACTATAGTAATAATTTTTAGGCCATTCAGCACTGCGAAACCAAAGTTTGGAACAAACAGTAATTTGCATACAAACAAAGGTGATATGAAAAAGGAAATATTGTAACTTTGTATTGCCTAATACTATATCTTGAAATTTAATAAAACAATTTTTATTACGTTGCTGTTTATTGTAAAAAAATTCTCAAGTTTAAATTTCGCGGTAAATTTTGCTATAATGAATTGTTTCTAGTAGCTTTGAATAGATAATGTCCTGCTTCGTAATGAGTCGCAATATAATATAAAGTGACATGTATTGATAACCAGTAAATCCTAAGGTACCAACGTCTGTAACAACAGTATGACTAGAATAATCTAAAACACCTTGCATATTTCTTTTTTAATTTAAAGAGTAATAGTTGACGACTTTTTTTGTTCGAATAAATGCTAAATTCAGGTTCAACTTTAAAGAATAATTCGCAATGTAACTCTGATTTATAAATTTAAAATTATTACACCTAAAATGTAAATATAATATAAATGGCCAAACATGATCTATCTCCGACGTTTCCATGTCGTTGGCTTACATCATGGCTATGTGTCATTGTCAATTTTGATAAATATTGACATTAACAACAAATTGCAAATAAAAATTGGGGGTTGATTATATTTTTTAATGTGCATTCTTTTACATATTTTCTTGTAACTTTTCACAAAAACGATATTTTAATTGTAAATTAACTTGATAAAATAATCGATAATGAGTAGTAAACTGTGTGCACATCTGAAGAATTGTTCATAAGGCAGTAAATCCCCTACAGGTTGCAACCCTTGAGGAGCTCTGCTTCTACCAGTTTTTCTTAAGCATATTATGTAATAATGTACAAAGAATCCTTTGGTTTAAAGAGATTCTAACCAGTTTATACCAAAATACTCCTTTCCAAAGCTTAAAAAATACTTTTAAAATATTTCAATTTTATTTCTATTACACTCTTCATCACTTAGGAACAATATGATTTAAGTAATAATAAGATTCTTCAATGCATTTTGATCCTGCCGTTCGTCCATATCCGTTTTGTGGTGCCCTTTCAGCATCAACTGGATTTCTTCCAAGGTTTTGCCCTTAGTTTCAGGCACTAACCAATAAATGAGGCCTACCGCCACAAAACTAGATATACTGAATACATAGAAAGGTACATGGATTCCATAATTGTCCACTAAAGTGGTGTAAATACTGATAGAAGCAATGGCTGGAAAGACATAGAAAAGATCGGCAATGGTCATGCCTAATGCCTTGACTTTAGCAGAGAAAATTTCAGCTGTGACCACTATAGGGACGATGCCCAAGCCAAGTTTAAAAGTTGCTGCATAAGACATAACACAGACTATTGGGATCCAGCTAATTGACTTAACATCATAGCCTGAAAATTTAAATTGAAAATAAATAGTCATTATAGTTAATGCAATTCCTGTTAAAAGCCCTGAAGTGATAAGAAGAGATTTGCGTCCGAATTTGTCCATGAAAACTGAAGCTATGGTGGCTGATAAGAGCATTATGACTGAGAATAGGATCCCAGCCATTGATGAGCTCATAAAGGCTGAATCGGCGGTTTTAAGGATCAAATGTAGGTTCATCAAAATAACACTAATGCCCACACAGTGCTCTGAAGTGTTCAACAAAAACATAACTAGGAGAGCATAACGGTTGCTTCGGATGAGGATCATGTCCTGTAGCCTTCCTTTCTCACTTTTTTGCCTCTCAATGGCCAATTTAATCTCATCAATTTCTTTGTCTATGTTGGACTTTTTGGAGCGCAGCCTGGTCAAAGATTTGGTAGCCTCATTGAACTTGTTGGTGTATATGTAGAAATAGGGGGATTCTGGCATGAATGGGAAGAATACTACCTGGAATTTAAATTAATTTATTATAGAGATTTTAAATGGATTAAAAATACCTCAGTGGTAGTGAGAATAATCCCTATTGTAGGTACTACATAGAAGGGAAGTAGTGAACCTGCAGAGTAGACAATGACAAAGCCTAGAAGTTGCATGGTGTAGATGGAGGCAGACAGGGAGCCTCTGATTCGTGGTTCGGCGATCTCAGCAATGTACATAGGGGCCCCAATGAACACCATGTTTCCAGCAACTCCAGCCATGAAACGAGCCACATAAATAACATAGAGATTGTAGGTGCAAAGGATCATGATCCAGCCAATGCACCCCATGAGGGAGGAAATGATCATGGAAGATTTTCTCCCATATCGATTCACTGCTAAGATGGAGGTGGGTAGGCCTGCGGCTGCTCCATACAAATATAGGGTTTCAAGAAGCTCTGCTTGTTGGTGTGATATGAGGATGTGAGTGGAGTTCCCTGTGAAATAGGGCACCATTGGGGAAGTCCAACCGTAAGACATACCATTGGACGTGGCCATGAGAGTACCTTGAATAAGTGATTAACAAGAGCACGTGCTGAGAATTAGCGAAGACAATTCTTTTCAATTAATGGTAATTAATCGCTTGACGCGCAATTATTTGGTTTAATAAATCTTACCGACCGCCGTGGCGACCACCTGCAGCCAAGCTTCGCTCAAAATGCTCATGTTTGCCTCTGACCGCTTCAACTGCAATTGACGAATAAATCGTACTAGATCATCCAACGGCCTTCTTTCGTCAATTGACCGTTAATAAAATAGTTTTTTTGTTTCAATGATTTTCCGCTAATCAGAGCTCATTGTATGAAAAATTATTGGTGAATTCGCAATATAGCATTGGCGCTATTGATGGCCGGTAAGGAAGTTTAGACGGAAATAGCTGACCTTTGGGTTTTTGTTATTTGTAGTATAAATTTTTGCGAATTGTAGTATGATATAATAGATTGTAGTTAAAAAGCGACGATTTTGCGATATTTGAACAGGTGATAAATATAAACGTTTCAATAGAACTTGATCAGAGAAGATTTTAGTCCTTTAAAATGTGGGAAGTACTCTTGGTGTGGACGGTTCCTGGACAAAAAATATCACTGTGAAACGCATGCAAAGATAGATATATGATCCGAGTAACTCGGAGAAGTAAAACGATTAAATGATTCGGCCAATGATCGTTGAATCGATAAATGGGAAAAAAATTGAGCGGTCCGCCAATTTATTTTAAGTATTTGGGATTTCACAGAAAGTTTAAAATTGATTAGAACTTTCAAAATATCGATATGAAATCTTTTTTTAACACGAAAACAGCATTTTCGTTTTTTTTCGCCACTTTGGTAGTGCATTTACTTTAAAAATCTTTAAGTTGCATAATATTTGAAGGAAAGTGTTACATTTAGTGATTTTAACACTACTGCTTTCTCATAGTCCAATTTGCGGTGTTGTCACTATTCCAATGCCTGTTTTTACTATATCAATGCTATACTTAATGTCACTTTTAGGATGCCAATTTCATGCACGACGTCGAATGCGCTAGGCCGCGTCATCAAAAAATCCAGACACAAAAAACACTTCACAAAGGGAAACGTTTTAAGTTTTAGTGGAAACTAGAAATATCTCGTGGCAGTTTGCGGTTGAAATTCGTGGGAAAAGTCGCAGTAAAATCATGGAGCTCATCAGCGAACTGGTGCAGGCTCCGTTTTTGACGGTGGTGCCAGTGGGAGTTGTGATTGTACTGATTGTGGGGCTGTTTACATACGCCATACGTCCAGCTCAGCAGCCTAGATTCAAGCTGGGTAATCTGGATGACCGAAAATCAGGAGCGAAAAAGAAGAAGCTCAAAGAAAAGGTGGGATTTCAGAGGTTCCTTTTAAGTATTGCCATAATTTCTTGATTTTTGGTGAGGGATATGAAATGAAGGCACTCAAAATGTCAACCATATGTTTGAAGGAAATGCTTGTCCTAGAATTTGTTGTTTTGTGTAGAAACCAGCCTTAAATGGACACGTCTCTACTGGGTTGCCAAAGGCAGAAAAATCACCCACAAAGGAAGCAAAAAAGTCTCCAGAGCCAGGGAAGAAAGACAAGAAAGTTGAACCTCTTGTCAAAGATGTTAAGAAGACTGATGCTTCCAAAAAAGTAGTGGAAGCTACTGATAAGAAGAAATCCAATAAGAAGGTACATTATCTCTCAATGTTATTAATAATTGTAGACATTTTCATATATGTTTAGACTTCAGTTGAGAAACCTGCAGACTTTGATGATGGCAATTGGGAGACTGTCCCTTCAAAAGCTGACAAAAAGAAGAAGGTAGAAGGGGCCTCTATCAAAAAAGAGAAGAAGGCTAAAATACCACTTGAGGTACCATTATCCAATGAGAAAGTAGAGGAGAAGCCAACGGTAGTAGAAGAGGTATGACTTAATGTTTAGAAGTTTATAAGTATTTTAATTTCCCGTGTACAAGGTGGCTGAAGAACCTGCAGTAGAGAAAGTGGCAACTGTTGCAGAGCCAATCCCAGTAGTTGAAGAAAAGAAGGAGAAACCTAAGAAGACAAAGTCAGCAAAGATGCTAAAGTCTGAACCTGTAGCAGAGCCTCCTCAGAAACAGGTGGAGGGAGCCAATCCTCCTCCCAATGTAGTTGCTGAACCGCTAAAGAGTGAGCCAGCCCCACCTATTGGGGCTATTTTCGATGAGTTAGGTGGTAAGTATTCATTTTTTTCTACTTACATTTTTTTTTTTACTTATTACTTGTTTTTCATTTGCAGACACTTGGACTGAGGCAAAGCCTATGAAGAAGAGCAAGAAGAAAGCGCGCAGGGACTAATCAAAAAATTTAGCTAATTCTAGGACTGAGCCCGGAGGGGCCTTGCGCCTAATGTGATTGTAAATTGGACCTCAGTGTGGCTCGGTGTCAGATCTCGTGGGCTGTGTGGCAAGACCACCTTTCACTGCAGTAAAAATTACGTTTGTCGGTGATTTTGCCTCGTTGCCAAGTATGTTTTTGAGCAAAAAAAATGTGTCTTTGTCTGCTACTTGTGTAGAGCTATGGATAAAGAGCGTTTAGCAAAACAGAAATTAATTATTGATACTTTGGCGAAAGTGTCGGAAGCCTGCGCATTCACCTTAATATAAAAATGTCAAATTAGCATTCACCATTCTATGAAAATAAACTTCATTTTGTGTTGAATGCTCGATAGTTTTGTAACGGTAATATTAAGGGTAAACTAACCTGATGTTAATGCCTCGTGTGCGCTGGATTGTAACGCCGGCAGCAGTGTTTTGCAGCCCAAATTTCCTAACGAAGCGTATTCGTCTCGAAAATTATGGCGTCAATGCTGCTGCCGTAAAAACGTTTAGGGTTAGTGTTATTTTTATACTTACTTAGCTTAGGGATGTAAATAGTGCCTGTACATTCCATAGAAATGGTACTAGTTTAAGGGGCGTGTCAGTGGTATTAATTCTATCACAGTTTTTCGTCGGTTCATTTCGGAATCAAAACAGCAATGCCTTAAGGGCCTTTTCTGCTCGCATAGACCTCCGTTCGAAACAATCACGTGTCTTCCAATTTGAAGCTTCTACTTGCCGCCCTAAATGAGATTATAATATTCTTCTACAAACTGTTTTCAATCAACTATAAAATGCAAGTAACCACGCTAGTCCTAGACGCTTTTTTCCCTACTATTTTTCATATATTTGTTGTTATATAGAGTTTCTTTACGTGTTTCGCTCTATTTATTTCTTGTTTCTGCGGTTCCTCCGCGCGTTTTTTTTTTTATCTAATTGATTAACAGATGCGGTGTGTTTTGGTTTAAGTGATATATTTTATAATTAAGATTCGAACGTTAGTTATTGCATTTGAGTGTGGTTTCGTTTGATTGCGGGCACACTTCGATAATAAAAATTTCATTCCGCATTATTATTACCTAGATCTAAGCATGTTTTCAATAATACAAATATCTCCTTTTGTATGTAAATAATTATGATGACGGTTCATCCTTACCGATAAGATGTACGATTGTTGAGGATCGACACAGAGGCCCTCAACAAATCGAAGAGTTGCGACATAGGCGCACGGGATAAGGCCATATGACATAGTGGATCCCTACGGACCTGTCGGCGCAGTTGCTACCTTTACTTTTGACGGGGTAGCACGAGAGTCCCTACACAAATTAATTTTAGTTCAGATTTATTCGGTTGTCTGTAGCGGCTTAGCCAGACTTTTTTAACAGAAAGTAAGAGTAGATCATAGGCCCTTTTTTTGTACCACTGAAGCATAGATGTATTCGTTTATTCATATTATAATTTTTTTAATTTTTTGTCTGTTATGTATTGCCTGTATTTGGGTTAAAGGATCGTTACCTTTTGGGGACCATTTTAAAATAAATCTATCAAAAATCAGTGTTGCATTAGTCTACATTATAGTTTCTACTGTTGTTGCATTATCATCAAATTTTGTGTAAATTTCAGTCTCAAACATCAGCTCCATGCATGTTATCGAAAAAACCAGAGGCGCATAGGACGATTTTATCGAGTTGACTCTTATAAATAAAACTAGTTCCAATGGTTTTATTTAAAAACAAACCAGTTCAAATATACACACTAAATTGAACAATTCAAGTACCAAATCAATACATTGTTATATTAATAAAATTAGTAGTGTTCTTTGACGTCAAATTTGATAAATATCTTACAATTACATCCATTGTCATAACTTAAACTTGCTACAATACTTAATTATGTACAGGATAAACTATAAATTAAGCAACAAAAACACTTAAAGGTTTGCAGTCTAAAAGGTAATTTCTTTTTTGGTGTCTATGCTGAGTGGGTCGGGCTTTATCATGTCTGGCAGGCTCTGGAAACGACAAATTAATAATCATCTGAATAACACTGAATTCCGCAGAAGCAATTTACCTCTAAAATAATAGGGGTGTTCATGGAAATGTTGGCGTAAGACACACTAATCTGTTCTATTTGTTGTTGTGGCTGCTGCTGCTGGACTTGTACTTGCACCTGTTGCGTTTGAGCCTGCTGCTGCCGCTGCCGTGCCATCTCCTCCCTACAATTTAGGAAATTTTACTGAAGAAAGGCGAAGATAGATCCACAATGTGGACACAATCAAAAGATGCATACTTTCGTTTCTTAACCGAGCCTGAATGGAACCTGCCGCCCTCTCCACGAATACGATTCATTGCGTGTCGATGCCGGGATTCATGGAGATATTTCTAGGAAATAGAGACGACGTCAACATGATATTAGAAAAATTTTTAGTTAACTTACAGGTCTCTCTTTGGGAATTTTGCCTTCGGCCTCTAATTTGGCCCGAGCCTGCCTCCTCTTCAAAATCCTTTTGTACTGTTTTGCATTTACATACAGAGGTTCCTCCTCTAGGAATTCTTGTCCTGGAATCTGTACTCTTTGAAACTGGGTTCCACTTGTGCCTGGGACCATCTGAAAAAACCAATAATGATGTGAAGCCTTGAGTCAATCTTTTATTTATCATAATATGCGTACCTCAGGACTCCTTACCATCACCAAATTTCCATTTTGCACTGCCAATCCTGTCGGGGCCTGCTGTACTACCGTGGACTGTGGACTGGAACTCTGAGCTATTGGCTGTGCTGTTGCAGGTTGAGCATTAGCAATTTGTACCAAGTTGCCATTGATGTTCAACACTAGATAAAGAAAATGGTTTTTGCTTTCCTAAATAAAACATCAAAACTAACCTGCAGTGGAAGCCTGCTGCAGATTGCCCCCCTCAATCAGGGTGCTTGGTTGGTATATGAAGGTTTGGCCGTCCATTGTCTGGACTATCTGCTGGGGAGATTGGACCAGCACTTGGCCCTGTTGCAGACTGCTGACGGGCACCACTTGGATCTGCTGAAGGCCTTGGGCTCCAGTGGGGGAAGCCACTTGAATCTGCCCTCCTGAAGGCACAGCATGGACAACTATTTGCTGTCCATTGGCGCCTTGGATGACCTGACCTGTGTTCATTTGCATCACCTGGACTTGCTGCGGAGTCACCCCCATTACTACCTGCCCATCTGCGGTAGTGATTTGCTCCATTTCTTGGGGGAGCTGCGAGGCTGGAATAGCAGTAGATTTTTGGTTTTTGAGAGAGAGGAGTGTAATCTATTATCTATGTAGAAGAAGGATGTATAATCCATGGTTCTGTGTCCTTTGTTAATCGGTGTTGTACGCCACGTCCATGGCCATACAGTTCACTGTCCTCAGACATGTGTGTTGTACACAAAAGCACCAAACATCCATTCGAAATTTGGAATCCACATGACCAAGAAATATCGTGATAATTTGTGAACTTACATTGGATAATTTACAGTGCACTTTCCCAATGATTGGTCGAGAAATTCAGACAAATCGTAGACCAATGGAAGACACTCCGTATTGGTGGTTGCACGAAATACCGATTGGCCGAAGATGGCGGCCGTTACCACTCCCTGTCGAGCACGCTCCGCTCGATGTTCCGTGGACTTATCGACGAACGACCAGAGAATTGGCGCGGGAAATTCGGGCCAATTACAAATTTTCCGTCCTCTGCACGCTGCCAATGGGCTGGGGATCGCTGGGTTTTTGAACAATCACGGCCAGACAAGCCTCAATTTGTTTATTTAATCAAGTTCGATAGTGGACGGGTGGATATTTCTCGCAACGACCTGGGGCCCCAATAACTATGAATTCTAGGCAAATTTCCTACGAAATCTCCTCTTTAAGACACATATTGGTGTAAGAGCAACAACTGTAAATCTGTCCGACGTTTATTTTAAAATATTAATCGGTAAACTCGAAAAAATGTTAATGTTTTTATTAACAACAAACATGGAATAATTAAAAATAAACGTAGAGTAATCTATGCAGCCCACAGAACGCCAATAGGAAATGAATGTCACAGGAATTTGCAATGAAATCATCAGCGCCATCTATAACCAAAGAATGCATTTTAAAAATAACAGCGTTTTCGATTCCCGTTCTGGAGTAGAATCAATGAAAAGTATACAATATGGCCGCTGGGTTTAAAACTAGAAAGCACTATTTGATACTTTTACCACCTCTTCTTTCACATCAACATAAAAACAACATTTATTTTTGTTTACATCTTTACTATCCAACAATAATAACAACTGAACATGCAATACCACATTATTCATCTAGATCGTTGCATAATCAGAAAAATAATAATTTAAATAAATAAATTTCGTCTTTAAACCGCCAAAGCTCTTCTCATCTCATAGCCCCTTGAGATAAATTAAGAAATTGCAAGCCATCTCATAGCTACTAAAATGCAACGCTGTAGCACACACTGCCTTAATTAAGCTTGGAGACAAGCCTTTAAAGAAGCCCTTAGGGCCTTCTAAATGATACACTTTTCTAAGGCAGTCAATCAGCCCATGGCAGGTGAAATGCTCTCCAAAATGCGCTCTGGCATGTTGAAAACCTTGAATTTGCAGGCGCTTTTTCACTAAATCGAAGGGATAGATAAACGTTTTGGCACAGAGCCCTGCTAAGCTACCTGCAAACAAACTGCTTGATAAACTTGAGTTCTCAATCTTTAATAGGCGCTTATATAAATTATCAAACAGACGATAACACATGAACTGGGCCCCAGCATGAGGGCCTATTTGTAGAATTGTAGGCCATAAGCCTCGGAACAAGACAACAGGGCCTTCATTTTCGCAAATATTTTTAATTGCAAAAAGCATATTGGGATAGACTTTTTGGTGTTCACTCTGAGCCACAAACCTAGTTCTAACCACATCAAAAGGAAATGAAATTAGTGTGGCAAAACTACCTGAAATAACACATTTCCTGCAAAAATTTACCAACACAAACCTGCACCTACCTGCAATAGACCCACAAGTAAAATTCACAAATGGGGTCCAACTTGCAGAATACTCATAAGCATTAGCTTTTCTAACCAACACCTCATAGCTCCAAAATTGAGCCATTCCATAGCTAATTGAGAGCCATTGAGCAGGAATATGACCCTTCCAAAAGGCTTTTACACCCTCTTCTTTAAATATTAAATTGCTGGCCTGAATGATTGACCTATGAGGTATTTGAATAGATGAACAATTATGTTCAGATAACTTTTCTTCTACCTATATTTTGCTTTATGAACCTGGTAAGATATAGGTTCAATTTGCAATTGAAACCTAATTTTTAAAACATCCAGAGGTTGACATAGGGCTCGGGTTATGAAGCCCGAGGCCCCACCTGCCAGCATGAAATCAGTTTGGTTGAGTTTTTGATGAGTGGAGCCCCATCCTACCATCTACAAAATGATGGTTTGCTTTCACTGATTATTGCTTTGACGAAAAGATGGTTCAAGAACAAGGTTTTTCTTGTATAGTACAATAAAGTAGATAAGGCGCAAGGTTTACACAAGAATAGGAGTGAACCTACCTTTGGGCCCTCCTGCCTTCCTGGGGAGAATCAATAGTTTTGTGGGTATTTTTAGGCACACTCAAGGTTAACTGTGGCCTAACTCTTACATTAACAAGGAGATTCATTCTGCTTGCAATTTCATAACATTTGCAGTAAAAATAGGATAGCAAAGTACAGAAAAACTGTAATAATAATAGCGTTTAAAAAAGCCTGCAAATCTCTAAATATGCTTAAACGAATGACCAATTTTTAAAGTTAGAAACTAGCTGAAATACCATATTTCTGTTATTTATATTAAACAAATTACGAGGGAATAACTTTTCTGTTATAAATCGGTAAAAAATGTGAGGATTTTCTTAAAAAATTTACAAAATTTAAGATGAATTTTGAATTTCTTGATAAAAAAATTATGACATAGACAACTAATTAACTAAAAACCTAACAATATTGAAAAGTTGTCTAACAAACCTGGAAAGTAGGTCTGACAATGATGCATTTTAATCAATAGTGCTGATACCTTTGACGAAAGGAGACTTTATAAAGGAACCTTTTTCTCATATTATTTAGCAATAATTTTACAGACTATAAATTTTCAAAAGATTAAACTAGTAGTTTATTGTTTAGCAGCAACCAATTTCAGTCTCTAGAAATACATTTTAAATGTACACTGGGCTTGTGTCTATAATCATCGTTGCCGTATTTCCGTTTATATCGTCTTATTTTTAATTATTGGTAAGCCCCCTGGAAGGTGGATTTTGCACAGCGCACGCGCAGGGCCATCTTCCATCCGTCACTCGCTCGACCTGTCAGATGATTGTCCAGTTTGTGTTTGCGGCTAGTGTGCGTGCGTCATTGTTATTTTCTGGAGTGTGTGCCTCGTTTCTTTTGACTTTCTTTCAGTTTTTCTTAATTTTCTTTTACTCTTAAGGATTCCCACGGATTCCGAACGTTTCGAGGTAAGTTTCCAACCCCAATAACTCCACTAGAGGGCCATCACAGTGGTGAAATCGGCGCAAATATGGGACACTTTCGAGTGCGGTTGCGACATTTGCCTTTGTCTGTCTTACGTGGTTCACGTGTTGATTTTCCAGTATATCCGTTGGTGTTCAAGCAAATAGCGCAACTTAATATTAATGTTTTTATTCGGCGTTTTACGTGTGGATAAAGCTGGATTTGTAGGGTTAAATTGAAAGAGAGGACGTGCTGCCTAGCACGCATCGTTCTTTGTTTAGGAACGCTTTGAAAAGCTGCAAACACTACGACCTTAATTATGGCCTTAACGCTGGCTTTCAGGCTGCTGTGCAGCGTTCATTTGAACTCGCTGTGTTTTCGTTTGTTAACAGAGTGTTTGCAAGGCTGCTTTGCAGTAATTAATTGCTTCAAGGGTCTACAAATCTTCAATTTTATCTCTGTGACTTCCCACAATACTCAGCAGAAAATCAAATAGAAAGCATCAATCCCTCTAAATTCACCTCCTTATACCTTTTAATATAAGTTATGATCTACCAAGATGTGTATCATGGTAAATGACCTGTACCATGGGAAATAAATAATCTTTTTGCATTCCCATATGGTTCTTTACTCTGACTGTGACAATGCACTGTGCATTTTTCCACACATCTTTACATCTCTATAATGCTTCCCTGAGCAATTGGTCAAAATCAGAGGTTATTAAAGAATGTTCATGTTCAGGCTCAGTTTTATAAGCCAACTCTGAAGATTTACTATAGCAGAACTGTTAATTTCTCCCAAATTGGCCCATTGTGTGTTCTATTTATCCACAAACACTAGTTCAAGGAAGCAGCCCAGGGGAATGATTAAGTGTGTTATTTATTAATTTAAATTTAAGCCTTCAGTCACTCCTGGCACCATCCCAATGCTGCTGAGCATCATGGAACACCATCACTTTCAAGCAGCCAAAATCGTAGATGAAAATACTTTTCATCTTCCGAACTGGCTGTTAAAGGCTTTTATTAGATCAGGCCCCTGCATCCGACAGATTGTAAAAGTGCATTTTTTTTTCAGAGTTTTTCGACACCAGCAGCAGCAGGGCCAGTGAAAAACGCGTACAGATGTGGATACGAAGACAACGACCGATAATAATTAATTAGTACAGTTCATTTGAAAGGAATTATTATGAAGGAAGAAGTATTTGCGGCGGTCAAGTTCTTTGCCTGCTTCCTGGAGAAGAGTGAAAAGGTGCCGCGGGAGCAGTTGAGTAACTTTGAGAAACACCTCACGGATCTTCTCATTGAAAGGTCAGTGTTCAACTATATTTTTATTGATGGCCACAGCGAGACAGCGGTGGGTTTGAAATCTTTCAGTGGTACCAAGGACATTATCAAAACAAATGCATAATGTGATAATCCTCACACTTAAATCTCTGCAGAGAATCCCCAAGTATCTTTTTGAATTTGCCTTGATTTCTGAGTTTTCGGCTTGCAGGAGAGTCATCATTGTCTACCCCACCATGTGGAATTACTGAATAACATTTGTCAAATGCAATTTTGGTGGACAGTGATGTTCTCACCTGTAGTCATTGCTATTGTCTTACAGATCCTAAGTCATACCTAGTGAAGAGTATTCTCTTGCTCCTTATTTCTTGTATATTTATTAGTATACTAAACTACTTTCCTAGGTATTGTCAGATACTGCAAGCATTACGATGGTAATTTTGAGCACTGTCAACAAGGTTATGGGGGGTATTATCAGGTACTATAAGAGGTGTTGGCAAGTAATGTGACCATTATATAAGAAGAATTACTGAGTTCTAGATATGTTTGGACTTGTCAGACAATTTTTAATCAATTATTCCCAATTTTCATTTCTCTTTTTAGCCTCATTCTCTTCCTCAGCACTGTCAGCTTTACTCAGAAATTCACCATTGACACATGCCACTTGGTCCTCATCAAAATTTGTATATTCCTTTTTATTATTATTGTTAACTTCTTTCATTTATGGTTAATTCCACCAAATTGCAATTGCAATATTTGCATTTTTACCTGCACAAAAGATGCAAAAACATTGTCCTGAATATGTTTTAGTTTTTTTTATTGAAATTCTGATGGAACAGTGTGGTCCCCAAAGGATGTTTCATTAAAGGATTTTTGAAGGGCCGTTAAATCTTTTACTCTTCTAGAGGGCATTTGCACATGCTTGTAATTAAATGAAATGATGTGTTTATTCGAATTTTAGATTTTTTCCCATTTTGACAAATTGTAGTAATCTAAATTGTTGGACAGATTTTCACTTACGTACTTTTAGAGTTTGTGCAGAAGTAGGCATAATGACTTATGCAACATTTTTTCCCCCAGCCACAGTAATTGATTTCTTATATTTACTTCTGCTCCTGGGGGGTATGCACGTCGTTGAATTTCTTAGATTGTTTTCAACATTTTTATTGTTGACGCAGAAGTAGGCCCCATGAATATAAATGAAGCGAGTAATAAAACTACAATATTCGCAAACGGCTTCTTTTCTATTCAGTTAATTCATCTTACGCAATACGTACGAGCATTTGGCAACGTTTAAAGCCGAAATTCGAGTATGTCACATAACACAATAATTGCAGAGATTTACAAACTGTTGCATATACAACGATACCGCCAAGTACCCGGAATTACCACACGCTACTACATAATGGCAATTTGCGACAATTCCCCGCGTCTGGATAAAAATTTGTTTTTAAGTATTACCTCTCGTTCTCGGTGAACAAAATATCTGTAGTTCCGTTGTGCCCCTTAATAATTATTCAGAGTATACTTGGTAGGTGCTTATGATTAAATTCAAATTTTTGATTACGACTCTGCGTATAAAATATAATCAGAACTGTCAATTTAAGGTCAACCAATTGTAGCCCAATTTGAAGTCATGTGTTTAGCGGGCGAAACTGTGATTGGATGACTAATTCAGTGCATAATGGAGTCGATATTTTTTAATCAAAATTTCAATTCGTCTTTTCAAAAATTTGATCTATATTAGTATATCTTCATCGGTGCTTAAAATAAAAGATTTATGCAAAATTTGTTCTACTTCCATTGTGGCTATTTTACGTCACAGATATCTTGGTCATCTAAAAGACCTCAAGTTCTCCCGAAAAGTCGCATCAAAGGCATTGAACTAGAGTTAACAGCGTCACAGACGCATTCGCCAATAAATTTTACAAAATTCGGCATTTAATAACAATTTCTTGCAGACAAGAAAAACGTCTGTCAAATCTGTGGGGGGGTTGCAATTTTTAGCGCATGCGCAATGAAATGGTTGCTTCCATTCCTAGGCAAGAAAGGGGTTGTTTTACCACAGGGACGTAAAAACTGACACTTCGCAGTCTGCTTTCCCGGAACTCATAAAGGTTAAATAACGTGAAAACAGCGCATTCGTCTAAGCGGAGCAGCAACGCCCACAACCATCGGTTAGTTTTATTGAATTTAATTACGAAGCGTGAGGATTTAGCATTCGAAGCATGAAAGGTTAAAAAACTCCCAGGTTAGCCTTGATGGTGAATGGAACGCTATTCTTTCGGTCCGATAATGGGACAATTAATTAGATTTTTTCCGTCGAGAGCCGAGTAGTGTAATGGGATAAGGCGACCTCTCGGAGGAAGCGCAGGGGAGGTCATCCAAGAGAGACTGATAGGACTATCTCGCTGGTATTTATAGCTCGGTTCATGCAGCAGTGCAATGCGTGCAACTTTGCCTTGTTAAGAGCGCTTAAGTCACGCAAAAAGGTTGGCGAATTTTGCCGGAAAGGCTCCATTGACTGAGCGCATTCGCCTTTATTTCTGGAACTTCGCGAGCGTCGTTCTTTCCGAAACAATGCGCCTGACGTTGTTGTTACTGTTCGGAGCGGCAAGAACAATGCGTAATTAATGCACGCGATCTTCTGATACACTTTTTCGTGCCGCTGGCACACTTTGCCCGAGACCGTTTCATTATTCGAACCGTTTTCTAAAAGGGGAAAACGCCATTGTAATGCTCGTACGGTCGATTTAATGCCGCTTGACACTAATTAATCTGAAATCTCGCGTCGGTTGTCAACCGAGCGAGCGCCGTTCCCTCGTATCCGCCACAAAACCGCCTGTTAAGGGTGCGGTTTCGTCCCTGTAACGTGTAGGATTTTTTTCCTGAATTCAGAACATTTTTTCTTTGAACCTCATCGTAACAAGTCACTGGGGTTTTGCTCGAAATCTAGAACGCTACAGGCACCACTAACATTTCGGATAAACTGCGAAAAGGTGTGCCGACAGGGCCAGACTCTGTTTACTATTAATGTGTTTCTGCGATGTTGCCAGTAAAAGGTCCTGACATGGTTGCTTTAATGCAGGAAAATGTTCTGCCTGATTGGATCGCGCGATTTTTGTGAAATTTGGTATTGGCCCCTCACAGACCCAAATTACGCTTTTGAGTCGCTTGACCGGGTTCTCTTTTCTTCGGTATTTTTTATTCATGTGAAAAAATAGTACCAAATATGAAGATTTTGAACGGTTTAAGAAATATTTGTTTATTTTTTAACGATATTGTTGTGCGTTCGATAGTAAAGTTCTGTTTTGATGTTGCCTAACAACTAAATCAGAACTGTTTGAAGTCATGAATAATCTTTTTACGATTTCCTGCATATGCTTAGCTTGGGCGTGTTTTGGTGAGTTTCAAGTCAACAACTCTGCAAACTACAGGAAAAACACCTCCGCAGCGTGACCTTTTAGAGTAAAAACCGACGTCTAATATTTTCTTTGTAATTAAAGAAATTACCATGTAATTATTCGGCATTTGAAGCAATAAAATATTCCTCGTTTGTCCTCATACAACGAGCAATTAAAAAATTCGAGGTAAATCAATAGGTAACATCACTATTCGATATTTTAATCACGTAAACTGGCCAAAAGGTCCCCCTTCTCGTTCATTCAAGAGCCTAGTTCGATGACACGCGGACTTCACAGTGCGTCCAATCTAATGTAGAGTTTCTCACATGCATTGATCAGCTTCTTAAATTCTCATTATTAATTCCTCCATGGGGTGGGCAGGTTGAAATTGCAGTTTAGCTTATAAGTAACCCAAAACGCAAAAATGTAGTGGTTTAAGGTCTGAGTTTTGAAAAGGCTACCTTATGAGACCGCAGGCAGAGGACCGTGTAAATGTTTTTCGTATATGTTGCTGAGTTGTTGACTTAAAGCTTGCCTCGTTTCACTTACGCACAAGTTGCACAACTTGTATGTTGTATATAATTAAATATGTGAAAATCAAGGGTTGTCTGGTCGGGTGGGCGAGGACGCCATCGAATGGCACCACTATAAGAACATTTTCTATTTGATTAAGCAAATTATCGGCTAATTTGCTGGGGCAATTTTTGTGAAATTTCTTACAAAAAGTACTGTTAATTAATTTGCGTTTTTACTGACGTCACGGTTTTAGATAGCGTGCAAACTTTTAAAGGTTTGCAGTACTTGGTTCGAAGGTCGTGCCCGATTTCTGAATCTTTGCCATAAGAGAGGTTGAAAACCGTTAAGCCGAGCTTTCTATTTGTTTGATAACTGTGTCTGTTTGACAAACTGATACATTTGGTTTCTATTTAATTAACCACCTGGAGAGGAAAGTTGCTACTTCGTAGAATTTTTTTTTTACCATTTAGCAACAGGACGTTCACAGGGCCCTTGGAACTTGTGGGCTGCCTCTCTTTTTAAGGGGGATTTGCGTGCCAACATCTGCACACTACTGCCTGACTTTTCCGCAGTTAACTCGAAGGCAAACCCGTTACAAATCGAGGTTTTTACGTTATTACTCAGCCAGCATTTCCTGCAAATCAATTGCTTCCTCGTAATGAACCGTTCAGATCACTCTCGGCCATAATAATTTAATATAATAGACAACGCGATTTCGAAACAGATTTAATACGGGTGGTTGCGTTCGGAGTAGAGAGAGACTTGCGTAAAACCAGCGTTTTTTTGTTGGTTTCGTAAAACCTACGACGTCGACGTCCTCCAACCTTGGCCGACCAAGGAGCCCGAAATTGGCCAATTCGAGGCTGATTTAGATATTGCTTTAGGTCTTCAAAGATGCCAATTTAGCGTATTGTACGATGGCTCAGCACGTGTATAGAGTAATCAGTTGAGTAAAAATAGGCAAAAGATAAGGAGGTTCTTGAATGGGACATTAAATCAGCAGAAAATTGGAAATTATTGTGTAACTTATTAAGTTGGTATGCGAGTGCACGTAAACAATATGCGAGATGTTTTTTTTTATAGTTTTTTTAAATTCGGATCTTGTACATTCGCTCTTCATTCCTGAAAAGTCATTGAGGTGCTCTTTTTTTTCTTAGTCGGCCACCTAGTTCTTCCGATGCGACCCCAATGGATTTTTCTATTTGCGCACCCGTCAAAGCGCAAGCTTATGCAATCAAAAAACCTGTATGTCATCAATATTAACATCCCGCAATCTCATTTATTTAGTTTCGCCTTGTATGCCATTCGGAACTCACCCTTAATGGGTATTTTTCTGATTTTTAGGTTTGAGAAGCATTGGTTCCCAGACTTGCCCAGCAAGGGCCAGGGTTACCGCTGCATTCGTGTGAACTGCCTCAGTCCTGTGGACTTCACCCTGGAAATGGCGGCCGTCAAGTGCGGGCTCCGCTACAAGGACCTGAGACTTCCCACTGAGCTGACCGTATGGGTGGACCCTAGCGAAGTGTGCTATAGGTAAACCCTAGCCCCAACCATCCTTCTGTTCACGCGATGAGGCCCAGGACGTTTAAAATAGAGTTGATTTCGGGGCCGACAAGTTTGGTGTTAACTGGGGAGCTTTAAGGAGGGTTGCAATGGTGCTGTTAAACTTCGAGAGAAAATTGCGCATTGATACGGGCGATGCTCTAGGTGTGGAGTTAGTTTTAAATGGAGATTTTGCGCGTGTTGAACGTGCAACATGAGTGTGTTAGTCATCAGTTTATGGAATTAAGAACTTTGAAATTTAAGTTGCAGATCAGAGGCGTTCCTGTAAGCCTCCCAATCAATTATATCTCTCTTTGTGTTAAAAGATGTGATAAGTGAAGGACGACCCTTTTGACAAATTTGTGAATGAAATTTTTCATGTCTTTAAAACTTAATTAGAATTTTGCAATACGTATTTCCCTGTATCAATAATCAAGTTTTTTTTACTATTGCAACAAGGAGCATGTGATCGATCATCTATTTAACAGCAACAAACCATATCTTCTGTAGTGAACGCGAATAACAATAACGCTTTATTAAACAGCATACTTGAACAGTAAATTCGCTTAATTGCGAACTCAGTGGGTTAAAAAGCGGGCCTCGGAGAGGTTACACGTAACGTTTGTGTTAAAGCTGCATTTTCCAATCGCTTCTCGGTATATATATCGCATAAATCCGCTACGTACAAGGCGACGGCTGATGGTAAATAACATCGTGTACATACAGCTGGTGGTACTTTCAAAGAGAAATTTAATGTCACACCCACATGCTGCCGCATGAAATGTTACCGAATGTCGGTTATTATGCGTTTTTTTCCCTCCCTTGCCCTTTCCATTGTTGCTTGGAAATGCCATTAATAATTGGCCTGTTCGGTGTGTCACACATTGGAAATTTCAATAACAATGACGGTACCAGAGATAAGGAAATGTGGTGTGTTTATTGAATTCATTTCAGATTGTTTCGTATGTAGTAGAACGTAGTGTTCATTATCGCTTTTACGTAGGATAAAAATAATGGTTAGTGTTAATGGGTCGCCGTCAGCAAGGCGTGCATGTATGGCATTACCATTCCACATGCCGCAGAACGGGTCCGACAGCCACTGGGCTTGAAAGTAATCGAGAACACATGCTTAATTCAGTTTAATCGACTAACAGACGCAACGACATATATATGTATATATGAGTAAATTTTACTAATAAACAAACCCGTATATGGTGGCCCTCCCATGCCGTTCCGTTTGAACACATGAGGGCAGTGGTGTCCAACCTTGAACTCGCCACGTATAAAGCGCCGTGTCTAAAGCCTTAGCATTGTTGTTTTCACGTTAATTGGCGCTGTTTTTCACTCTAATGAAATTAATCTAACTGCGCAAAAATTTGGCTTACGTCGATATTGTTTTTCTCGCATCAGATCGCTGTTTGGATAGCAGGCCTGAACGTTTGTGCATATTTTACAGATTCAATAAACAACAATGCTTTGATTAAATAAAAGATAAATTAAGGAATCGAGAATGCAAATCGGGGAAACTCCCTACATCTAATGCGCGTTTTTGAAGCGCGGCAGCGTGGCACATTGCCGATGGCCACCGTCACCACGCAATCTTCGATTGCGCTGGTGACTGATGAAAACGCGAGAACCATGCGGTGTTGCCATTTGCAATTTTCAATGGGAGATTCGGGTGTTAGCGGCATGGCGTCAAGTGAAGACTCTGATGCCAACTTGGGTCAAATAGTGGGCTTTGTAGCTTTGAAAGGGCGCTAGAAAGGCTTTTTGGCAGACATAGTGCTGTATAGATGGCTTTAGTGCACTAAAATTGTAAGCTTGATCTGCAGCGTTAGGTAAAATACAGGAAACCAGCGCCCGGAGATATTTTATAGCCGGGCCTCATCCGTGTACCTCTTCATTAACCCGCTACATTTTCATCTCCGTTTTCTTGTAGACTTGGCGAATCTGAAGGTTCGTACTGTACCCTAGCATCTTTTCCCCAATCGGATGCGTCGTCTACGACTTCCTCCTCATCGAACCCGCCCTCCACGTCGTCATCGCCGCGGGCCCTCAGCCCCGCCTCAACGCCGCGTAGTCCTTTGCAGTCGCCGATCCCGACCCACGGGGTGCCCATCCCCGAACGCCAGTCGATGAAAGGCCGGCGACAAGGCCACGCCCCGCGCACCAATTCGATGGCGCGGTCCCCGCCGTCGGGGGCCTACCAAGGGAACGGTTTCGACTACGGTTCGCCGGTGGGGAAGTTCCGAACCAACCAAGGCGGCTTTGTCGGCAATGGGGGTGGTAGATCGAATAGGCAATCGCAACGAGAGGTACGTCAATTATACGTTGTTTGTAGGCTGATTTGTGTAGTGCGATGAGAAGTTCTGTAGAGGTTCCCCATTTTTTTGCATGGTTAAAAAACTGCCTATGTTGGGCGCCATTTGATCCCGTTATGTCTTTTTTAGTGTGCCACACTTTTCTGACACAAGACTCGCACACAAATTGGACATTAATTTTAAGAGTTACGTATAGAGTTAGCGACGAGACTTCATAGGTAAATGACAATTTTTTCAAAAGTAGTTTTTTGATTTAAATTGCCTAAATTACATTTTTTGTCGCATCGGTCTTCTTCTGGTCTACCGCTCCCCGAAACCAGCTTTTCTTCACGTTTGATCTTTGCAGATGAACTTCAACACATTCAGCCATCCCCACCATAGGCCTATGTACCCCCGCTGCGACGGACCGCCCTATCCCATGGCGCCCCACTTCTACAGGAACATGACCAACAGGAATTACCACAAGAACGTCCTCAGGGTGTAGGAGGCGTTGCAATCTATACATGGGGCAGGGCTGATGATCTCTGTGGGGGCGGAAGGAGGCGCGAGGACTTCCCCCAACTGTGGGCGGGGACAGCCTTGCACCTCCCTCCTGTCCTCCCGCCCCACTGTTGTCCGGTTCGCCTAATGGGGTTTTTGTATTTTAAGGATTACTTGTAGATGGTCGATAGAAAAGGTCTGGAAGCTAATTCACCATAAAGGAGACGCGTTTTCTCCGTTCAACTTTCTCCATTGCATAAATGCCTTTTCTTCTATCGTCGTCCTTTTAGTTCTTAAGTTTGACTACGTTTAAGTAGGTTTAGAGGGCGTGTCTTTAGTCTCATCTCTGATTTCCCGCATTTCGTGTATTCTATGTCTGTATGATACTTTAACATAGTAAAAGTGTGATTTTCATTATTATTCGTTCGGCCTATTAGACTGTACTGTACGACTCTTTCGAGGCTGACTACTAAAACGATTGTGATGATTAATTTTTAGCGAAGAAGAGGGTATTGTTCTCGAAGTTTCTAAGTCACGGCTGCGGCCAATCAAGAACTCGCTCCGCCACGAAGCTTGTTCGATTTGTATCGTTTCGGTTTAGCGACAATGTTCTTTAGTATTATCTGTGATATTATCGGACGATTAGCATGACAAGTATGCACAGCTTTAATCGCCTTGTCATATTGATATTGGATGCTTTAAATCGCGCTCGTGCACTAAGCCCTCGGGTCTCCAAGCGTAGCAACTATGTGTACATATTTTATCAAAGAAAAGACTATATTTTTACGGAAATGATTTTTTAACAGCTTTTGGTTGGCCGCAGCGAGTAATTAACTTAGTGTGCACAGTTTCCTTTTAACTCCCTTTTCGGGGCATTTGAAAAAAAACTGGGGTCATACGCATTTGTGTAATATAATAAATAATGAACCTAACGGTACAAATTTGAATCATTGGAATGCTTTACATTTAATATTGTCAATTTCCCGTCAAACCAACGATCGTCCTATTCGCCAGTACGATTTAATTTTAATCCTTTTTTACATTGTGATAGTTAAATTTTAGGTTACTGCTAGCCGCCGACTGAAAGCGGCGCTAAAGACTAGCTGATATAGGGGATATTTTTGAGAAAAATACTCTGCTTTCGTTTCAATTACTGTGTAAATATGTGTGTGCGTGCGTGGGTGTGTGTATCACTGATTTTTGTAGCTTTAAACGAATCCTTTGTAGGAGCGAAACAAGGCAGGGTATTAGGACCTTTTTTACGATGATCTATATTGTAATCCTTTAGAAGAAGAAACTATTGTAACCGCACCTTTTTTGCATTAGTAACGAAACAACTGTAATCCGATCTTCACTACTCTTTAACACGCAACAATTGAGCTGAAATCGCAAGACTTGCAGTCGTTCAACGGCTCAAACTGATGACGAAAAACGCGATGTCTCGTAGGTTATTTAGGGCGGCAATCACAACGGGAATAATCCTGGCTGAAGGTTGAGAGTGTCCTACCTTAGAAATTAATTTGTTTTACAGTAAGGGTTTGGTTATGTCTTCAAGAGTAAATTTTCTTATTTGAACTGGACAGTGTTCGAGGGTGCAAACACTCCTAGATAATGCCTAAGTAAGTAAGGTTTGGTTTATTTTCTACTTTTTTTTTATAATGGTAACGATTCCACTTTTTCATACCTTAATTAATAATAATTAAAAAAAAACTAACAGGGTGTTTTTGAACAGATGTCTCGCCTCAGTTGAGCAATCTAGTTTCGATCTTCATGACTATTGTTTTTGATTTAATACTGCTGGGCGGGTTTTTCAAGCCTCTAAGGTCTACGCCCAAGGTTTGAAGGCCCTGACCAAACTTTCTGTAGAAATATGTTACATAATAAAACATATGTATAAAGAATAATTATTGATTGTTCTGTGTAATATAAAATACATTTTTAAATATATTAATGTTAAGCAGTGCATTTAAATCACGGTCTTTTCTTTCTGCTTCTCTTTGGGCTACCCTATAGAAGGTGAGCAAGCCACTGTGTATACGTTAGATCTTGAAAACAACAATTATGCTGCACCTATAGAGAGTATGAGACTGAGCTACTCCGGATTATATGTCTGTCATCCTCTAACACACAAAAGAATTATACTGTACGTCAAAGCCAAACAACCTGATTTTGACACATTTCCCCCAAAATCAAACAATAACTTTCAACCATCGAACAGATCCATATGGCTTCTGCACCCCTAAAACTCTATCTCACAGCTCAAGAATGCGAAATTCGGAACAACCTCACTTGCCCGATTCAAAGCTGCTCCCAGCGTTTCACCTCGGAATCCAACTTGAACTTTCATCTATCCAAAACGCATAATTCTGGAAACCTTAAAGAAGGACCCGTCGAAAAGTGGTACTTTTGCCCCCATGTCAATTGCACCTGGGGTGGCCCTAAGCATTTCACAAAGTTGAAGCTGCTGCGCCAGCATTACATGAAGGTGCATATGAAGAAGTTACATGAGTGCGCCTCCTGCAAGAAGTCCTTCTCTACTTTGGTGCAACTATCAAGGCATCTGACATATTGCAATGTTGATTTTACGTGTCTCAGCTGCAACGCCTCGTATCCGTGCTATGACACTTTGAAGACGCACTGCAGAAGGAAAAATCATAAACTCTTGAGTAAGGAGGAGTACAAACCCATTAATAATAGACTCTTGTTGTTGCCAACAAGGGACAGTGTGGGGCCACCAAAGATGGTTTCCCAAGAAACCCAGACTGACCCCATTCCACTCCAGAAGCAAGACAACAGTGAAGATGACAACAACTATAAGTCAATGAAGACTCAAACTGATGCAGTAGAGTGCCGAGAGACTTCATGCAACACCTCTTTCAACTTTGAGGATTTTGAGTTTACCTTTAAGGAGCATATAGAAAAGAATACACTAGGAACACAAACACATCAACACATCTTTAGTCCAAATTTGGACACTCTGAGCAATCTTGACAGTAATTTTTTCACCGACACGAAAACCCAAACAGATCTAATGTTTGATAATGAAATGTTTGCCTCAGATTACTACTCAGATATGTACACACAGACTTGTGACGAAATCCTCAATGACTTTACCAACATTCAGACGCAGACTGTGTTTCATGATACTCTGAGATCAGTTGAGAGTCAGACCTTAATGTCCAGTGTAGATAGGTTCTGCCCGAGCATCTTCAAGGACATCGTGCACACTGAGACCCAAACTGATGCAGAGTTCAGACAGATGTTGGAAATCATCAACTCTTGACTGTAAGGGATTTTTTTTGTTGATTATTTAAATAAAACTGCTGGGTTGAGATAATGAAGTATTTTTAAATATAACTACTTAGAAGTAAAAAACGCATGTTTTAAATGAGAGAGGGACCCTCATGAATGACTAAGATAAGGGAAGCTGTTGCATTGATAAAAATCTTGCTACAATAAACAACCTGGTGGCTTGGCCACAAGCAACCACAAATATCACAATACAAAAGGTGATTGTATCTATCATAAATATTTACCAATAAGTTAAGTACTAAATACTTAAATTGTTCAATGAGAAGACAGTGTGTTAGGTCAAAACCGCTGGAATAATTTATAAAAAGCTCAGACTATGATTGCACAATACCCACCCAATTTGAAGCGGTCCTGCCACACTGAAACTCAGCCTTAACCTAAACGGAATAAAAATGTGCCTCGCTCTTGTACTTCCTGGGCCGAGCGAATGGGGAGAACCACAGTAGGGAAAACCGCCCAAAAACTGCCTGAATGCTCTTCCATCGTGATTTTTTCACCCATGTGGCCTCCTCCTTTTTCAATTGTTCTATGCCTGTCTCATCATTCCATATCGCCTGCACTTGGGTGCCTAAAACTGGCCCTTGTCAAAGAACAAAACCACCAAAAAAGTTAAATTCACCCAGCATAACTGCAGTAAAAATGGCGAATAAAAGCGCCTCGAACATTAGAAACAATAATAGCACTATAGTCACTGGCGGAGAGTGGCTAGTGCACTCTTTCCATTCATGGCGCACGCACATTAGAAACTGATTAATTGCTAGGAATAGGGAATGTAGTGATATTAGGCAAATATAGAACTGCAAGAGAATGGGAAATGAGAATTGAGGTTTTCTCAGTTGTGACAACTTACAGTGAACAGTACAAAATACTTTTGATTATTTTCTCCTACGCAGTTATTCACCCATGGACAATGGTGGTCCATCTTCCTGATGCATCTACGATAAACATTAAAACTGACACAACTTCCCTTCCGTTGAAAGCAGGCACTTGCCTCTGACACACTGAGCAGTGATGAGCCCTGTCAGGTTTAATACTACAACATTTGGAACATTTGAAAATGATCTGGCCCTCTCGAAGACCCATTTGCTTCAGCATCTCTTTGGTGGCGTTTCCTTTAGGAACCGCACCCTAATGCACAATCAACACTTATACACCAATCACCTCAGAATTACCTGAAACTACTTACGGGATCTGTGAACATAGTTTTCAGGTGCGATGTGAATGCCAGAAATGTGCACAATTGGAATATGATAGTATTTATCACACTGTAGATAGTGTGGGGACTGGGGTACAGTATCACCGACATAACAACAAACTCCGCATAGAAGATTAGCAACCATGTCAAGACTGCACAAATCAGCCCACAAATGTCCCTAATACACCAGAACATGCCCCCACAACATTTGTTATGGAAGTCTGACTCCCTCCTGAAGTAGTTATAATCGTATTCCATCATTTTATGTAATGATTTGACGATTATTAAGATAAATCAATCTTGCTTTACAACTGTTCATTTGGAGTGGATTTTGTTGCCCTTTTTGGGAAGGACTTCATAGGGTTTTTCAAGGAACTTCATGGGGTGTGCCGCATGATTTGGTTGAGGGTTTTGGTGTAAACTAAATTGGAGACATTAGGGATTATTTAAAGGCAAATTATAACATTTTAATCAAAATAGAAAACAAAAATTAAAATATAGAGAAAATTTAATTTTCAAAGTCAAAATGGTGAACTAAGACAGTATTGACGCTGACGTCACTGTAACAACTATCTGTTTCGACTTCCTAGAACAATAGAACGAGATAGGTTAGTGTTGACTAGAAGTTGTGGCGGAGAGATTGCCCACTATTACCAGATAACATCATAGAATAGTGTGAAATATCACCGCTCCAACTACTCCTACCTGTGCGCGAAGCATATTCTTAAATCAAAGAAAAGAGACGTACATAACTTCAAGAACGTGAAAACTGATAATTTTCATAAAACAGCTGATTAAATTGATAGTTCAACGTTTGCCCTTGCCCAAACTTGCACTTCGCCGCAATTACCAATTTATTTAAATTAAAATATAGGAAAACAAAAATTAACCCGGTTTCAGGGTAAGACAACCACCCCATGGCTGCCAAATTCGCCCCGTTGGACCCCCCTTCATCGGCTAGTTCTGACAGGTACAAAAAGAAAACGTGGAAAATCATTTTCTAAAAATACAGCGAACGCGTTTTCCTTTCAAGACCTATATAAATTAAACTTAAATTTAATGTTAAATTTACATGGCAATATCAAATTAACATTGCAGTCTTGGCTGCAATAAAATCTTTATCCAAAAAGGTCAATTGTTTGATGGATCATCATTAATTATGTTCGTTGAGTTGGAATATGTACTAATCAAACTGCTTTTAGTGATGCCTTAGATGCTCAAGAAACCGCCGAGGTCTGTCCGGATATTGAGGAGCAGGAGGAGAGAAGTGGGGATTTTTATAACACCCCTGCATCACCCATAACTGTGCCTTTCTGTCCCCGACCCCCCTCTGCAGGTAACTTAATAAGACCCTAATCATCATTAAAAACAAAAAAATGCATATGTAGGTTCTCAAAAGTCTCCCAGATCAAGGCGGCAGCGCACAGTCTCTTTGAATCAAGGTAGCACCACACAGACCAAAACTGATGTCATGATAAGGTCTCATCTGTACAGAGTACATTTAACATTAAAATTACAGCAGTTGTGTATTTAGGACTCCACAAAGGACTATATACACGGCAGGAAGGCCTCCATGGTATAACTGTGAGGGTCAGAAAGTTGAGCCCTTTGTCATAGGTACTTATAAAGCTTAAAAAGACATTGCTGCATTTCTCTCTAAATCTCTCTAAGGAATATGTGGTGGAAGTGCCTCAGGAAAGACTACAGTAGCAGAAAAGATAATTGAATACCTGGGGGTGCCTTGGGTGACTTTATTAAGCATGGATTCATTTTATAAAGTGCTAACTGAGAAGCAGCATGAAATAGCTGAAAATAATGAGTATAATTTCGACCATCCTGATGGCTTTGATTGGGATCTTTTGATTGTTACCTTGCAAAGGCTGAAGGAAGGGCGAAAAGTGGAAGTTCCTATTTATAACTTTGTGACTCACTCCAGAGAAAATCGCACTGTAAGCCTTAGATTGCACCATGTAACTTTGTATTGAACTAATACATCATAGAAAACCATGTATGGAGCCAATGTGATAATCTTCGAAGGTATTTTAACCTTCCACAGCCCAAAAGTGAATGAAATGCTTGATTTAAAAATATTCGTGGATACTGATGCAGATGTGAGACTAGCCCGGAGGCTTAAACGTGATATTACTCAGAGGGGAAGAGATTTGGAGGGCGTATTAAAGCAGTATACCAACATGGTGCAACCCTCATTCAATCACTATATTGCCCCGTTAATGACCCACGCTGACATCATAGTACCAAGGGGAGGGGAAAATGAAGTTGCCATTCAGCTCATAGTTCAGCATGTGCACACGCAGCTGCAGTTGGTAAGAATTATTTTATGTGCAAGATGAGCTCTAATTTGTTGTGTAGCGAGGATTTAAGTTGCGGGAAGAACTGGCTCAGGTGCATGCAATGAACAGCGGCCCCAGGCCTCCCACAGTTAAACTGCTGCCAACTACCCCTCAAATTAGAGGCTTGCACACCTTCATACGCAACAAAGACACTCCCAGGGACGAATTTATTTTTTATAGCAAGAGGCTCATTCGGTTAGTTATCGAGTATACGTTGAGCTTGATGCAATTTAATGATAAAGTTGTGGAGACGCCTCAAGGGGTTTTATACCACGGTAAGAGCTAATTAGTTTCGAAAACATCGGGGCTTGTTGTTGTGACGTCCTGCATTTTGGAAATGAAATAGAACTGAACTTTCAAACGGTTTTGGCAGGTAAACGAATGGCCACGAATAACATTTGTGGTGTGTCAATTTTAAGAGCGGGGGAAACCATGGAACAAGCAGTATGCGACGTTTGCAAGGATATTAGAATCGGCAAAATCCTAATTCAGACCAATTTACAAACCGGAGAACCAGAGGTAAGATGTAAAGGCCTAAAATACATTCCCTTTTGCATCTAATTTTATTTCAGCTTTACTATTTGCGGCTCCCCAAAGACATAAAAGACTACAAAGTGATCCTGATGGACGCTACTGTGGCTACCGGGGCGGCCGCGATGATGGCAATTCGGGTGCTGTTGGACCACGATGTTGCCGAGAGTAACATTTTATTGGTGAGTTTCTTGGCTGAAGAAAAAATGGAGACTAACTTGTCCATGAAAGGTGTCCCTCTTGATGGCCGAATCTGGAGTGCGCTCAATTGCCTATGCTTTCCCAAAGATTCAGATCGTTACCACGGCGATTGATCCGGAAATCAATGACAAGTTCTACGTTTTGCCTGGAATTGGAAATTTCGGTGACAGGTACTTTGGAACTGAACCTACAGAAGAAGGATGAGTGTGCTCGAACCGGACAGTAAAGGTAGGTTACTTGGTAGGGTTTAAGGTCAACTGTAATATTAGTATTGGTATGGTATTCAATGCCTCTGGAGGTAGAATGTTTGCTATTCTGCTAGAGGCGATATTTACCACGTACTTAATCCTTACGAATTATGTTTTATGTTCCTTTTTCAAATAAATGTTTGATAATGTTGGAACTATAGGTTTTATTGTATAATAGTTCTTCACCATTGGTCAAGATTAGATCTTGTTGCCTATTTTTTTCTCTATGTCTACACGACAGGGAAGAAAGGAGACAATTATTAAGAAAGGCGGATTTCTAACTATTTTTGATTTATTTAACCAAAAAAAAAACATGAAAAACACTCGTATTGATCAACAAAATTTGGCTTATAGAACAATTATTATAATCACCTTATTTGCCATCTGGGCACTTTAAGGCAAAACGCAAATCAAATTATGTCTTTGAGCTAACTAATTACCAACCTTAAGTAGGAAACCCATAACAATCTCCTACTTACATCGCCTATCCCCAGACGACAAACGCGCGTTAAAACGTTGCACTTAATCCATCCAATTTCTAGGTATATTGTACGCAATAGTGATATACCTACCTTGGAATTAAACGCAACATTGGAATTAGACAACGAATGAAAATATGTAATATTTACAAAATTTAATAAAAGCGAATTTTGTCGTTACGGTACCCAAAAACAACAGCAATTAACAATGATCGTTCGCCGGTGTAATCTCAAGCACCCATAGCAGCGGAGCAAAACCTTTCTCTGCGCCTTCAAAACTTATACGTATTTTGTAAAGTTACATACTTTATGTGCCAAATTTCGTGACCTTTTCGAGATAGTTGATCGAAGAAAATCAGATTTGAGCCTTATTATAGAAAAATAAATACTTCCCATCATTAATGAATTCTCGTGCTTTGGAAGATAAAGTAGTGTAACTCGCATAAAAAATAAAACTTAGGTAATAATAATTAATGTTATGTATAGGGGCCTGACCCACGAGAATATCACAGTTAAACGCCTAACAACTGGCGGACTCGACCTGTATATCCCAAAACATACAGATCTTATTAGTTAATCCGGCGATCTAGCGGTTGTTGCGGCGAAAGGAAAGAAAAACTCGTGAGGTATTAAAAAAAAACCCTACTTATTCTAAAATTGCGGGGCGAGATGATAGATATATCGGGGGATTTAGATGTTGAGAATGCCGCGCAAAACTCGCCCGATCGGCCCGGATTTTATCGTACAAATATCAAAAAAATTCCATCGTCCTTTGATGAAAGATTTGTCCCACTCAAAGACTCGTTTCTTATAAAAAAATTCTACATTCTATGGATCAGACCAAAGACTTAAATGCTAACTAGATTTACAGTAATAATTCATCTCTTCGAGCCAGTAAATTCGCTAGTATGCAACAGTGTAAACATTTTTCGGGGCTTAAAAAACTGTAAGATTGGTATGGTCGTAGCCAGGAACTTTTTTTGATAGTAATTTACTGGCCCTATTATAGCTATGTACAAAATACAGTTGCGCGGTATGCACTATAGTTAGTACTTCTTGGACTACTTCTACATTCATGCCCCGAATCAGGCAATCTTACATACACTCGGGGAAAACTAAAAGAAACACAAGAGAATTCCGGCAATGGAATCTATCTTGACAGTACCACCGGTAAACGTCACAATAAGGCCCTCTCCCACTGAAAATTGATACGTTACTGCAAGCTTTCTTTAAAAATATTTACAACCTTCATTATTAGACGAAGTTCTATTTACTGACCTTGGGACATCACAAGGCCATTGAATGGAAAGTTGCCTAATTGGAAGAGACAAAGATAAAGAGCTTTATTGTGACGTCATCAAGAACCTTTGTCATATACGTAGGTGATATTCTCTCTGGGATTCGGTCATATTACGCAATTAAAAAAACTCAGCCCTACCACACGAACTTTATTGCAGCTTCGTAGCAAAACAACACTTAGCTGCCCCGAAAATACCCACAAATTCATTGGATTTTCCAGATTAATCAGACGTTGTTAGTAGTTTCACTTACCTAGAAATAATAATTAGACGAATTCAAACGCCGCTCTTTCACTTTTCCTTAATTCTGTCTCTCCCCTCACATTTCGAATTAGCGTTTTTTTAGACGTTTATACTCACTCATACTATATTATTTACAATGCAGTTTTTCATATTACTGGATTGCCTATCGTACCCCACGGCGCACGGCTTTCTTGTATCTCCTTTGGGACGTTGAACCGTCTTGCAATGGAGGTGCCCTTAACATCGAAATTAAAAACAACTGAATTTTTTGATAATATTAATTCTTGCATAAAAAAAACAATCAAAACAATTTTCAAACCCAAAAACCATATAAAGGCAATTCAGTACACTTACGAGAACGAGGTTGGGGCTGTGCCGCCTGTAAAGTTGAATGTGGGCGCAGCTGTGGCGTCAAAAGAGGGCGCAGCTGTCGAGAAATTGAACCCTCCTGAAGATACAGCACCCTCGCCCTGTTTTTTTTTTTAATGATAAAACTATCGCCATAGTGAACTTTTGCTGAAACTTACCACTGTAGAAGATCCGAAATTGAATCCTCCACCTGACGCAGGTCCAGCTCCACTCGAGGCCCCAAAACTGAACCCTGCCTTGTTACTGGCAGCCGCAGAAGCCCCAAAATTAAAGGATCCGTTGACTGTGCTTCCCCCAAAAAGCGGTTGTTGAATACTGTTGTTACTACTGCCATTTCCGAAAGAACTAAAACCGCTATCCTGCTTCTGGGAACCCCCGAAACTGAATGACGGCGTTGCTGGCGTTTGCACAAATCCAAAGGAAGACTGCGACTTGTTGAAATTGGTAGTTGGCGGTTTTTCTGTTGATGGCGCATTAAAAGTAAAGGGAGCTGGTTTGTTTTCCGAGCTTGTAGCTCCAAATGAGAACACTCCCGTCTTTGGAGGAGTGTTGAAAGCGGGCTTAGGGCTCGAGAATGAGAAATTCGAAGTTGATTTAAGCTTGGCGTCGGCGGTAATGTTGGCGAAGCTGAAGCCATTTGCTGGCATTGCCGGCTCGGAACTGTACATAAAAAAAAAGTTAGTAGACAGCATATTTTTGAAATAACCCAAATTAACTCCAAACTGTTGATTGAATAATTCAGAACTGACCTGAACTAATTTTATTTTTTCCCCAAAACTTTAAAGCTATTTTCATCGATTGGCTATTGATCTTCTCTTTACCTTTGTCCAAATTTGAAAGTTTGCTTTAGATTGTCGCTCTGATTAGCAGTGAAAGAGGGCGAACCGGAATTAGCCCCAAAGCTGAAGTTTAATCCGCTACTTCCAGCCGGAGATTTACTTTCATCGGGGAGTTTACTCGCGACATCCCCATTGGCCGACTTAAAGGAGAATGTAGGGATTTTCGCTGACGTCTCAGTCTCCTCATCGGATGGTTTAGATCGCTTCTTTGCTACCTGACCAAAACTCGCAATGGTGGCGGTCGCAGTAGAGGTCGGTAAAATAGTTGTGGAAGTTGAAACTATGCCTGAAAAATTGGTAATATTGGTGACTCTTCAAATAAAAGATTATACATTTGGCGAATTAAGGCACTCTTACCGGGGCAGGTACCTCAATTTCCCTTTAAATTCACATGATTAATGACAACTTACCTTTGGCCAAGCCGAAACTAAAACCGCCGGACGCCGGCGCTACCTTTTCAGGCAGTTTCTCTCCCGGTTTCAAAAGAGGATTTACTTTCTCCTCTACCTTTTTATCAACAACACTAGTCTTAGCGGCTGCGAAGCTAAATCGTAGCGTGGGACTCCCTTGAGAAGATTCACTTTTGGACACTGGGTTTCCAAAACTGAAAGTTGGAGGTGCCGCCTTTTCTAACACGTCCTCACTCTTCTTCTGTTGCGTTCCGAATTTGAACGAAGGCTCTGGCTCTGCTGCAGGCGCCGCTGAACTCACTTTTGAGCCGAAACTAAACGTAGGGGCTACATCCTTTGATTCAATTGTTGATTTGGGAGGTACGCCGAAGGTGAAAGAGGAATCTCCACTTGGAGGTTCAGGCTTTTTGTCACCAAACAACGTTTCAACTATATGAGTGGTATTCTCCATTTTCTGTGTGGTGTCAGCGGGGATTCCAAAAGTGAAGCTCTGCGCCGTCGCCTTGTCAATCCCGAAGTTAAAACTGGAGATTTTAGAGTTATGCAGAGACGCATCGTTGGAGCCATTAGGGTTGCGGGTTTCACAACACTGGCATTTATCCGCCTCGGCCTTATTTCGAACCATGCATACCTAAAGCAAATTTCTTGTAGTGCTTCAAATAACTAGCGAATCATACTAGCGTACCTGACACTCCCACTCGCCGTCTTTAATTCCAAAAGCTGAACCAAAGCCAGAACCTTGGCTCCCAGGTTTTAGGGTTTCGCAAGCAACGCACTTTGTGTCCTGAAAAGGTTAATATTAACATACAATTCTTCTTCTTGACTTTTTTGTTATATACCTCGTTCTTGTTTCGAATCATGCATGTAGGGCATTCCCATGTTTCTGGGGGATTGCTGAATTTAGCATCATGCTTGAAACTTGTGTTGATCATTACAGGTTTTGAAGCAGAACTTATACTGTCTCGTTTGAGGATTAATGAGAACTCTACAATATTAGATAAGTTGGAATTTGGTTTCTTCTCCTCGCAAGCAGCACACTTTTGCAGCGCGTCTTTATTGCGGATCATGCAAGTGGGGCATTCCCATGTGCCTTCCGCCGGTTTGAACGATAAGGCCGGTGGTTTTAAGTCTAGAAATTATATTAATAATATTTGAATATTTAATACAACATTCGAACTCACCATTTGAGATTCTTGTTGGGGCCTTTGGCACTTCCTTTGGAGTCTCACACGCAGCGCATCGTACAAGATCTTTCTGGTTCCTTATCAAACAAACCGAGCATTCCCAGGTGCCCTCTTTCGGTTTAAACGTTTCCATTATATTTTCAACCTTATTCACAGTCTTTCCGTTAATCTTTTTTGCCTTTTCACCATCTGAGTTTTTTGAATTTTCATTGTCTAGTTCTGGGTGTATGCTGCGTCTTCTCTTGACCAGCGGCTCGCTAAACTTAAAGTTGTTTAACGATTTTAGAGGCTTTATATATTGTGCCAGTGTCAAAGGGGCGGAAAATTTGAATTCTGATGAAACAGGACTAGGAGGCATAGTCTTATTGGTCTCTATCTCCACTACTGAGGGTTTCTCCTTTATCTTCGGTATTTCCATCATAGCAGGTTTCGTAACTTTCTCTACCACTTCAAGTGTCTCAACTAACTTGGGATCCTCTATTTCTATGACGGGTTTTTGCATTACTTGAGGCTTGTCCACTAAAACTTTGTTCTCCAACACAACTATTTTGGATTCGGAGCTATTTCTCTGCCCAACAGGTTTTTGACTAGGTGCAGGTACTGGGATATCAAACTTGGGCAATTCTGTTATGGGCAAACTGATCGGAATTAAATTAACTTCAGGCAAAGTTTCATCAATTTGCATTCTCTGCCTAATTGACGTTATTTTGGTCTTCATTTTAGTCACATGTTTCTCACTCTGCCTTTGTACAGGTATTTGATAAGTTTCATTAATAGATTTTGTGGCAATCTGTCTTGCAGCTTCTGTGGAGTCTTGTATTTTAGTCTTCTGCTGTTTTAACTTAGAGTCTGCAACTGCAGGTATTTGCAATTCCCGCGTCGAGGCTCCCCGACTAGTATATGGATTAGCACCAATATATCTGGCAAGACTTCCCTCATTCCTCACCCTTTTTGAGGCCACAGGGATTTTTTTCGCATCACTAATTGGAGAACTATATTGCTCCAAAGTGTCTAAAATTCTGCGTGCAGTTTTACCTAACTGCAAATTGCCCCTTTCCATGCCTGTATTTGCTGGCTTGATGCTCACACTTTGTCTAAGGACTTTCTGAAGGTCTTGGGCTGTGCGTCTTGTGTTACGCCCATAAGCAGCAGCTCCACCATAAATTGTAACGCCATTGTAGAAGGGAGAGTTAAGTAACTTTTTGGAAGTGAGAGTACTGTCAGCAAATGAGGATGAGCCAAAAGTGGAGGGATTGAAGGAGGGTGCTCTCGAGCTTAGGCTACTGTTTTGGCTCGAGTGATCTGATGAGAATAGGCCTGAAAAAATGATATAACAGAGATAAACATAATTACATTGCAACACTGCCATTTTAAAGGGAGAATAATTTAGATGATAGTTACAATTACATGACTTACCAGAATTCTGAAATAATGACCGCACCTTCCTTGAAGTGTTTTCAGTAGGAGAAGTTTGCTTGGAACTCTCCTGACTAACGACTTCCTTACTACCAATCCTTCCTGATGAATATCCACTTGTTGACTCTTCACTATCTGAATTACACTCTTTATTACGCAACTCTCTTACATGAACCACATTATTGGGATTTTTGAAAACACTCTCATCTGAATGCTTAGCTCTAGTTGGGCTGTTATTAAACAAGGAACTGCTGTGCAGTACTTTTTGAGTCTGATAGCCACTAGGCCCTGCTACTGGTTCAGGGAAACTTCTGTGTGTATTGTTAACTGATATGGGGCTTAAAGCCTCACTGACATCCAGGCTGAGGGTTTCTTTAGAGGGCAGCTTTGTGCGTTTTGCTGGAGGCTGTAATTCTTGCAAATCTTCATCATCTTGACGTCTCCTTACTGTCAGAGTGTCGCTTTCATTCTGTTTACGAAACCATTTTGATAATGGAGTAATGCTGATGATTTCTGAGACGTTTTTCTTTATTTTACCAACCAGAGACTAAAATGGAAATAGAAATTAGTAATTTGAAAACTACCTGCAATGGGATGAATATGAATCTGAGGTATATTACAGTTAAGTTTACGAACCATGTAGATGTGAAAAAAATTGAAAAATCGCTTTGAAACTCAGAAGAATCCGAAATTATTCGTGTGAAATTAGGACTGAGGGGCATCGCCTTGCGACATTCATGCTGTCAAGGTTATGGCACACTATGGAGACTACTGTTTGTTTGATAGTTTGGATAAGGTGCATATAGAGGTGTTATAGGTAGAAGGTGTAAATTTCGAGTTGTTTGCATGGTGTAAAGTACAATAAAGGCAAACGGTTAAAAATAGCCATGAGAACGCGCCAATGCTAGAACGTAGGATTTGGTTTACCTGGTTATTGTCGACATCCTGGCTCGTTTGTAAATCACTATCACTAAGGTCCTTATCCATTGTTGTACTAATTTATCACCTACAACGCGAAATCACCAAATAATTGTTAATAAACCTTTAATTAACATCTTCTTTAGCGAGAAACTTTCACCATCACCACACGAGGATCAAAGATGGCGACCGGCGATCCTTCATTGCTAATCGAAATGTCAATTCACAGATGGCGCAATCGATGATTTTATGAAGAAAAATGGAAATAAATTTACTTTACCGGAAATTAAAATTTATCATTTGGAAATTATGCATTTACGAACTATTATTAGTTATTTTTTTATAGTAATTGTAATTCAACTTTGAAATAAATGTAATTATCCCTGATAGAAAGTATGCAGTTTTGCCTAATGGTAAAGGGTATCGTTCATCCTTCATACGTCTTGTTGGTAGTTTTTCTTTGGAATGGAGTGAAGAGGGACTTCAGAAATTAAGCGAAATTAGAAGATGATTAGGAAGCTTAAAAATTGTGGTTTTGCGTGGCCGCAATAGAAGTTTTTTCTATTCATGTCTCTTAATTTAATACTGCCGTCCTAATGAAAGTACTCACAGATGGTTGAAGTGAAGTTGGCAATGAGTTGGTATCGTCAAAATGTAAACAAAAGAAAAACGCGCGCCCTGACGGGTGACAACAAACAGCGCCAACGGCTTTTCTTCAAATGTTGCTGTACTTTTGACCGGCGTCTCAAGAGATAAGTGCTTCATTTTTTTGATGGGTTTAATAAAATTGCAAAATTTTTATAACCCAAGATGACTGAACTGTATAGGGTCCAAATATCTTCCTTGATTAATAATAAAAAGTGAGTTTAAAACCTTTCTATTATTGATCATTTTGGAATCACCACAAGCAATCATAATTGGTTTCTGGTTGGCTACTAAAATGACGGCTCCTGAGACGCTGCAAGTCCATTTTAACCAGGATTTGCCAAAATCTACCACTCAATGTATTCTTTTATCTCATCGCAAAAAATTCCTTGTCCTTTCAAACTAAATCTTTATTAATAACTCTTAAACGAAAATCTTATAATTTCATGCTGACCTTTGATAATTGCCTCACTTTGCTGACAAACTCAATTATATCGTTGCCCAACAGCTCCGGTGCTTCGAAAGCGGCAAAGTGTCCTACACTATCATAATCCACTAAATGGATTAGATTTTTGTGATTGGCCCGTATTAGCACCTCCGGAGAGTAGGTAACTTCGTATTCAGCCCTGACGCATCCGGCTGGTATTTCGATGGGAATTCTAAAAAAAAATGTATACCAATATTTTGGCAAGTGCATAAATACAGGGAATTACATACTTATCGAGTTTTAGTGAACTATAAGGTGGTACAAAGTACTCAGCGTATAGTCTTACGGCTGTGGTAATCGACCTAGGAACCCAGTACATCATCAAATTATCTAGCAGTTGATCAAGGGTGAATTTTTTGAATAACACTTCAACAGGCAAGTCCTTCAAGGTTGAGTTGATGTCTGAGGTGAACTTTTCCAATATATAAGCTGCTAGGCCTGCAGGACTGTCCCTAAGGGCCACACCTGAAATTATTCATGTAAAGATTAAATGTTCGCAAGTGTTCGTGATATTCTCACCTACTGTGTCAGGTTTAGTGGCTTGAATATGAAAATACCCAGTCATCATTATCAAATTCATAAACTCCCTGTATATTGGATACAACTTGGCAATTTCTTTTGAGGTAAAAAATAGCGAAGGATATAGGGCACCGACGTATGTACGCCATTCGAATAGAGGCACTGTCAAGCACCAATTTCTATGGATTGCTATGACATTTTCTGGATACAGAATGGCTGCATCGCGAGATATAGCTGCTCCCCAGTCTCCTATAGAAAAAAGTATATTGCAGATGCAGAAAGGGATAAAATGTCATGTAAACCTCCTTGCACATAATATCTATCTAATTTGAGTCGCTTCATTAGAGTGTTGAAAAGTTGAGCGATCTGGGCAGGGTTAAGTCCCGGCCGCGCAGCCCCATCTGAAAAACCATATCCTGGTAGTGAGGGGGCTATAACCTCAAAGACATAGTCCTTTCCTGTTAAATTTTTGACTTGTTTTATAAGTTTGAAGCGCATTAATATTGACTAAAGCACCATTTTTTGGTGTGATCAAGTACGGAATCATTTCATAGAATTCTCGGACTGAACCTGGCCAACCGTGAATAATCAACAATGGCACCACCTCCACTCCCTGAGGTACTTTCTGTGGTTTTGCGTGTATAAAATGTATGTCTAAGCCCTGTGGAAGGATTTCTCTGCTGCTGTCAATATTAAATTAATTTGTGAGTTTACTTGTATATTCGTTTTAAACTGCGGGAATTGGTTCAAAAACTGCTCCCTCTCTTTAAAATCATACTGATTTTTCCAGTAATCCACTATAGTTTTCAGTAGATACGTATTCATTCCATATTGCTGAGCAGTCCCCTCCAAGGGTGGCTGGAAGGGCAGTGTCGCATTTAACCGACTTTTGAGGTCCGAGATAATCTTAAAGTAATCTTTAGTCACGCGGAAGTACAGAGTACAATGGTTGCCTACCTCGTTACTGAAGTCAATTCTGAAGGGTTTGATTGAGGAATCTACTCGGTGTGGGGATCCTGGGCCCCACCATCTTTCCTCGATGATCGGTCTAGGTGGAATTGTGCTTAGTTTCATGTAAATGTAAGAGCCGGAAACGGCAATAAGTAAGAAAATTACATTCAAAGCGCGACCCATCCTGCTACATTACCATTAATAAGATTGTCGTGTAGTGAGTGGCCTTGCTCGTTTCTGCTATCTGTAGATGTGCACTCGGTGTTAAGATTGGATATGTAGTGCGCAGAAACGTGCGATTTGCAGCGATGAACTGAAATTTCTTGGTTAGTAATTAGCGATTTACTTAGCAGAGTCAGGTCAACGCAATTCAAGTGGAACCCAAGGAATTCAAGGTTAAAAGCTAAATCTTAATGAAGATACGCGCGCTGAGTAAGAAAGACTCTTAGACCTCGTAGTTTGCATGGCGCAAGTGCGTTTGCAAGATTATTGTAATTTTGAACTGCCGATAATGAATGGTGTGATACACAGTTATTATCAAGAGGCTATATTGAAATGTTATACAGGGTGTTTCCTAAATATAGGTCGCAGAAAAAGAAAAATGTTTACACCAACCTTTTCTCGAAATCGTTTAGTTTCCGATCTACAGGATGTTGAAATAAAAAAAAATAATAATTTTTTACTATTTTTTAATAACCATGTTATTTTGGAAATTTATCTAAAGTTTTATGGGTATGACCACAAGGCTGGTCTGCCAGCATTACATAATGTTAGATCGTACACTATTTGAAAAAATACTAAAAAAACAAATGTATGTATTTTTGGTTACCTGCTATTAAGGACTGTCCTTCCAGTTCCAAACTCATGCGAAATAACCCAATTTGATCTATCTCTTTTCCATCCACGACATACTCCATATAAGAAAAAGAGACAACATTATCTATGTGGATTATTTTCGTAGTTCATAACCAAAAATAACAATAAACAACTACCACCATAAACATTTAAAACTTCTGATATTTAAATGTAATTCACTTTATTAGAAGGTAAAATGTTCGAAAACCTACCAATAAACTCTCACTGTTGAACTTTTCGACAAATGCCCTAAATTTTCTTTCAGACATCCTTTCATATTTCGCAGTAGTGATTCGTTTCCAGGCAAAAATCAATAACCTTTTCTGAACTGGCAGAATCGCCCTTAAAGGGCAACAAATAGATACCATAGGGTGAAAATGCTCCCAGAAGCTGAAAATTACGCAGTTCTTTATCACAGGTCTTACAAAGTGAACACTGAGAATTTTCGGTAGGTATTAAAAAAGCCTCAACTTCTCTTTATTTCAATGGTAATTTTAGTAAAAGAATGGACTGGAAGAAGCTGAAAAAAAAGTGCGGCAAGGCGCGTCTCAAGCAGAAGAAAGTTGAGTTGCTTTTTGAGAATGATGTTCAGTGTGCTCCTGAAATTGAGCTACCCTCCAATGCCTCTGCTTTTGCTGTGTTTGCCTCTGTAAGATTGGCAGTTTTAGATAGGTAAATAGAGTTTAAATTTAGCACAACAGAAAAAATTTATTGCCATTATAAGATGGATGAGGAGTGCTACTCAAGAGCACCTGCAAAGCAGCTGCAGCATGCCTTTAGTGGATCAGAGTGAATTTGAGAGTGATACTGAAGACAACTCTCAAAGCAGTACTTATGTGCCTGTGAAGGTCTCCAAAGTTGTAGGCCTTGGTATGGGTGTTGTGTATAATATTTAAAATTCAATACAATACAAATTTCTTTAGGCCTTAGGTCAGTATTTGAGCTGATTAAGGAAAGCCGTACTTCACACCCAGTTTTATGTTGCAAAGCTCTATTGGCCTTACTAGATGTTTTACAAGGTACTAAATATTTTAATTGGGAAAATCATGGTTTTAATGAAATTTCTAAATTAAGGTCAAACTCCTGAAGGCCTCAAATCTGAACCATTAGATGTAATAGACCCATTATTTGAGTTATTACTGGACTTGGCAACATTGCATGGTCCTGAAAGTTCAGTAGCTAATGATGGCTCCCATTTAACTGCTGTGGCATGTGCTTGCTTATTATCTCTTGTAGTTGTCCGAGGTGACACTGGAAAATACCTTAGCGCCGCCGCAGCTCTTTTGATGTGTCCCCGAGCTCTCAGCGTTCAAAATATTCTGGTAGGTACAATTAATTAAAATTAATTTTAAATTTCCGCAATAAAAATCTTGCTAGATGCCTGCGGTTTTGTCATCACTGCAACGCAGCGTTCATGGTGTTTTACTGGGAAAGATGTTGCGCCCAGATTGGCACACACATGGAGTTCCTGTAGGCTGTAGAGTTGATTCATTTCACATGAAAATTCCTGGAGAATTACTTAATGTAGAATTAGTACCCAAATCTTTAGCTTTTGATGGGCAATATCTTTATTTATTCACTTCAAGAGGATTGTTTAAAATTGGCAGTGGATATGGAGGAACTGTTAAGGGACATGTGTCAGTGTGGAAGCCAGATTTTTATCCTAATGATAATGGAGGACTTGTTTTCTGTTCTGTATGAAATGAATTATTGATCCTTTGCGACCTTTTGTTAAATAATTTTTAAATCCACAGGGAAAGCTTTACCTGAAGCTGTGTGGTCGTAGAGGAGGAGAATTTTTAATAGTCGAGCGTAGCAATTTATTGATTTGCGGCTCAGTGCCGTTGCATTCTCGAGACGTCCCCTCATCGGTTATTTTCTGTGATGGTGACTTTCTAGGCACGATTTCTGCAGCTAAGGATGTAAGGTTATTTTCATACAACAATGAGTTTTTTTAAATGGTATTTTGAAGGATGGCTTCGTCGTAAGACTTTTGAACCAAAATACCGCCCCCGCTTCCTTAGTAAGCGAACTCCCTCTTAAATTGGCGAGAAAATGCGTGGAGACCTTGGGGTATACTCCCTTTGAAGATGAAGGGTCTTATTTCGTTAGTATAAACACTGAGGAAGAAATTGCTACCATTTGCGCAGGCAAGGAGTTTGGATTGGTGCGCACCGTTACCGGAAAAGTTTTCCACTCAGGAAAAGCCTCAGCTTTAGGTATTAAACAGGCGGGAGTTCGAACTGGCAAATGGTCGGAATTGGTTTTGAACAAATCACCAAAAATTGCGCAAATTGCGATGGGTCACGAGGGTTTGCACGCGGTTTTTATTACTGATGATGGGGCTGTGCTCTTTGCAGGTAATTTTCTATTTTTATAAGGATGTTTTTGTTAAAGTGTAGAATTACAGGAACTGCCAGAAGAGGCGAGGATGGAGATCAGAATAAAGTTCGCAGGCAGCCAAAACCGGTGAAACCCAAAAAGATGATTAAGGTGGATGGCCTGTGCATTGCATTTGGTGCGTGCAATAACGGTACCACTGCCCTGGTTACTAGGGATGGGGAGGTGCTAATGTTCGGCAAAGACACTGCTCATGCAGATGCTTCTACGGGTATTTTATTTGATAATTTGTTGCCGAGAGTCATTGATTACTATTAATATTTGTAGGCCTTGTTGCTGGACTTAAAGGCGAATTCATAACTCAAATAGCATTGGGCAAAGCTCATGCAATAGCTTTAACTTCCAAGGGTCAAGTGTACACTTTCGGCATCAACAATAAGTTCCAGTGTGGTCGCGAGTTTGTTAAACAACCCAACAAAGATGGTAAAAAGAACATTTTGAAAGAATGATTTTTTTGAATTATATTTTATTGAATGAAAGTTTAATTATTGTTATTATAGGTACTTCGTCTCATGTTGTTGCTATGGACACTGGTCCCGTGCAGGAGGAGCAGGATTATTTCGAGGATATGGATGCACAGCCACAGAAAGATTCTGATAATATGGCAGGTAGTTCCGAGGGGAATGTGGGCGAAGAGGGACAACTGAATATGTGCCCTGCAGGTGCTCATGCGTGGCATGAAGATATGTGCATGGTCTGTACTGTATGTAGGGAGTGTACTGGGTATTCGATCAGTTGTCTGAGTTCTATGAGTTCGGAAAGGAATCCAGGACAGTGAGTGATTTTTAGTAAATTTGAGGATAAATTGATAATTTCGTCACAATAAGGGAATGCGGATGTGGGGAAGGTGATAGCGGCTGTGCTATCTGTGGATGTTGTCGTATATGTGCCCGCGAAGTGGTGGACAACTCGGAACTTGCCGATTTGGCAGGAATGATGAGGTTTTAATACTCTCTAATTTAGGTTTTCAATTGTAATAATTTAAATATACAGGGACAATAAACTAATACCATCAAAACAGCCCTCAAAGTTGCAAGAACATCTGCAAAGCCGGCTGGAAGAGAGAAAAAACAAGAGTAAAAAATCGTTAGTCGGGTCTAGTAAGCAGACATCCAAGCAAAAGTCGTCTTTAAGGTTTGTTTCTGAGATTTTAAACATTGAGATAATCACAGATTTTTATAGATCTTCAGTTCTGGCAACACCCACTCATAAAGCTAACAACGTACTTCGTCAAAATAACCTTTTAGGCACCGTCAAGGAGCAGACAGGCTCAGATGTGGAGAGAGATGCTGCTAGAGTCGCTTGTTTGCCTCCTGCGAAACTTGTTTTACCCTCTGACAGTGCAGTGGTAAATTTTCTTAAATCAAAACTAACTTTTGTAATAATGTAGTGATTTAAGCAGATTCAGATCGCTTGTGGTCTTCACCACAGCGTGCTTTTGCTTCAAAACGGCCAAGTCTTCACTTTTGGTTCAAATTTGTATGGTCAGTTGGGCTGCGGTGATATTTTGGCGAAAAACAATGTCCAGTACGTCAAGTTGCCTACTAGTGCTGTCCACGTAGCTGCTGGCAGTAATCACACGGTCATACTCACCAGTAAGGGCGAGGTGTTTACTTTCGGAAATTCAGAGGTAAAAGCCATTATTTCATTTCAATGGTTTATGAGAAAAAGTTTATAGAAAGGGCAACTTGGTCGTCTACCTTCGCCCATTACGCAGGAGAGTTCCTATATGGGTCAAAGTTCTACTAGCAAATATGGAAATCCCAGGAATCCTTGGTATAGCATTCCTGGTGCTGTACCCAATGTAGGACCCAAGTACGTTGGCGTTATTCATGCTTTTCCTCTTCTAGAGTTAGTTTATTTTCAGATATGGTAGGAGGGCCACTTGGGTTGGCGCTTCTGGAGATCAGACTTTCTTGAAATTGGACGAAAGTTTGATTAATTCCGTTAGCATTGCTAAATCCATAGTTACGGCGAATAAACAGTCAATAGGTGGGTTAAATATTTAATAAATATGTTATGGAACTTAGGAAGGACTCACCGTAAAAAAAAGGACAATGCTGTAATTGAGAGAAAAAAGATGAATTCACCTTTGTCAAGAAAATATCGTACATCTTATTTTTATCGATTTGATGTATACATAAATACTTACAATACTTCAATGTACCTTTTAGTGCTCTTCCCCAATCAAGAAATGACCTCCAGAAATTTTAAGTGTTTAGTGATAAACAAAAAAGATGGCAACTGCAACTCGTTCAAAGGTCCCGATCAGGCAGATTTCGCCTCGAAAATGGTCTGTATGGACCCGATATACAATATATTATGGTCTTACGATGCGAGCAATCATGAGGTGTGCTGCTACAACGTTATCGTGTCGGAGCTGCAAACTGCTAGCTGTAACAGCCGACCAATTAAGACTGGGGACAATCGAGTGCTCTCAGACATTAAAATCGTCCAGGATAAGAGTTTGACAGATAAATTTGCCAGTTTGAGTATGATTTTGTCGCCAGAACTGGCTTTGCCTTTGTCGGCGAATTGCCATGTTACCAGGTGATTTTATTGTCAATTTTATTGAATGAAATATTATTGTGTTTGTGAAAAGATTCCAAGCTGCGCTTAACTTATTGTGTTGTCTGGATACCTTGACCATTGCTCATGATCTTCAGATAAGTGGAATAAAAGAGGAAGTGAATGAGCAGCAGATGGTGACGGGGAAACAGTATTGCAAGGAGGACTTTCAGGCGGTAAACAGGTATGTGTTGTTGTGGAATGATCTTTTGGGTTTTATGTCAATTTTTTAGATTCGAGAGTCATGGTGGCGGTTGGGGTTATTCAGGACATAGCATCGAAGCCATTCGCTTTATGGCCGACACGGATATTTTAATGGGTGGTTTTGGGCTTTTCGGAGGGCGAGGTGAATATACTGCGAAATTAAAACTGTTGGACATCGGACCAAATGGAGGAGAGCAGGAGGTGGATGGCGAGCTTTTGGCGGAAACCGAGGAAGTCCCGTATGAGTGCGGACCCAGGCAGAAGTACGCCATGTTGTTTGATGAACCTTTGCAGCTTCAGGTAAGTTCTAATTAAGTATACGAGTTTACTTTATATCCCTTTAAAGGCCCATCGGTGGTATGTGGCCTGGTGTAGAATTAGCGGTCCGAGCAGCGATTGTGGGTCTTCGGGGCAAACGATGGTGACCACCGAAGACCAGGTGCTGTTTTACTTCAAGTCGTCGAAAAAGTCTAATAACGGAACAGACGTAAATGCAGGTCAAATTCCCCAACTTTTGTATAAGATTGTCAGCCCGGAAAATCAAAGTCCGCCCCGTCAAGTAAGTGCTTTATGAACATTGTATGTAGAGGACGTCTCAACGTATTATATATATATTTACAGGTGGATATAGTAGAACCAATTCATATTCTCACTAAAGAATTCTCTCGAACCGTGACAAAAGAATGCTTTCAAAGCTTGCTATCGCTTTTGCAATGGTCTTGGAATACTTTCAAATGGGGCATAATGGAAGGCCAGTCCATTAAAAATATGTATACAAGTCTGGAGCTTGAGCGGCTTGTTTATATTAGCACCTCGAGCTTGCGGCTTTTGTGCACCTACACCAACGAGATTTATCCCCGGTTTGTCCCGTTTTTGTATTCTGGAAATTAGGTGTTTGCTCTAATATTAATTTGAAGGCAAATCAACAGTCACAAAGTACCGCTAGAGAACGTACATTTAGCCGAGTGTATCGGAGACGTACGTTCCCTTTTAAAGCAGATCTTGTCCGACAACATCCCCCTGCTCATGCAGAACAAAAAGTCGAGCAAAACCAAAACGTACAGCGTAACCTTGATGCGCAGTATTCTTCAGGAATGCCACAACACCTTTGTTAGCTGCTTCCACGCTTTCTATCCCACCGCCTATCTGAAGTGGACGTGTTTATGCGATTTACTGGCTGAAACCAGTGAGGTATCAAAAATAGTTTCTGCAATATACTTTGTAGTGATAATGCGATTTTAGGCTTACAATCCACATAGTTCCTCCAACACTCAAATGCTGCTGAGCGCAGTCTTATGCGCACTTTGCGCTCCTTCAGTGCGTCTTAGGACCACGTTCCCTTTATTGGGCCTTAGTCAGAGCATGGAGAATTCATTACAAAGAGGTCTGAGTCCATCGGATAATACAGGACATCCTATGATGAGTGTCAGCGACAGCCATAATTACCCGATTTTGGTCGAACAAATGAGTTACAAAAGCCAGGTGAGTATATTTAAAAAAAATATTTATTGCCGATTTAGTTTAACTCAAAATGAGGTTAATTTTTATTCAAAATTAATTTTTGCAACTCGCTGCATCTCAGTAATAACACGTTTTTGGAGTTGTGCTTGTATGGACTTTTCCCCATATTTTTTTACTAATTTTGGAACACCCCTCTATACAGGTAGAATCGAACTATTCTGAGCTCTCCTGGACTTGGCTGGATGTGCTCGATCGCCTTATGAATCTAGTCTCCGATCCTATCGTTCGAGTGTTGCAGAAACAGACTACAGTTTGTCTGTCCGACCTGTCAAAGTATTGTTGTCATTTGCTCGCTCGCGTGTTAGCCGAATTGGTGCATCAGTGCAGTTCGTCAGACGTACGTTTTTTTGGCCTCAAAAAGTTCAAGTTCAATTTATTTGTCCGCAGGAAGATTTGCAAGGACCTTGCGGTAGGATACTGCATATGACTCCTTCTAGGTTCACAAGAACCAACCAGTCGCGTACTTGGAATACTGGAAATGGGTCTCCTGATGCAATATGTTTCCAGGTAGTTTAGTTGGTTATATAATTAACTTTGAGAGTTCGACAATTATTTGTTACAAGGTGGACAGACCTGGAATTTCCATAGTGGGCGTTGGCATATACGGGGGCATAGGCCATTATGAGTACGAATTAGAGCTGTTAGAAGACGTAAGAAGTGTTAGGTTGTTCTCTGTCGATTATTCTAGCAGCAATTATGTAATTTTAGACCAGTCTCAGTTCGGGGTTAGAGAACCATGCAGCTCATCGTTGGAATAGTCTGGAGATTACTAGAGGCTCTTTTGGGCCTGAGGACTTTGCTCCCGATGTAGTGGAGATTAAGTTCGATAGGGCCGTTCCCATTAAGGTTTTATATGTTGTTCTGAGACTGCGTGACTTACAATCGTAATAATTTTATAGGAGAATAATAAATATGGGGTGCGTCTCAGGAATCATGGTGGTCGAACCAATAATGGCGACGGGGGACTGAATTCTGTTAAAGGATCGGATAATACAACTTTCACATTTTCGACTTGCTCTATTAGTTTCAACGGTACCACTCTCACTAGAGGACAACTGCCCATTATTCTCTATTATAGGTAGCTTTCAACTATTTATCTATATATAGGGACACTTTCATTATTATTGTTTTGAAACTCTAGCAATCCCATTGAAGGCGCACGAAATTCAACCTCAAAGTTGGAGAATCAGGCCCGTAAGACAGCCCTTTCAATGACGGGTTCCATAGTCCAGAATGCGGCTAAGTTGATGATGTTGGCGAGAGAAAAAGTGGAGGAAGTGGCCTCTGCGAGTATTCTCAGCGATTCTTGCGTCGTAAAAAATCTCTTACCTCTGATGTTGGCCCATATCAGCCCATTGGCGTCCAGCGATCCAAAGGCACGTAAAACTATAGAAACACTTCTTTTATTAGAAAATAAAAATTGCAGAGTGCAGTGCAAGTGTTGAGCTTTATTCAAGAGCTGTTACCGCACGTTTCCGCCTTAAATCTTTTGGGTACACCCAACGTCGCAGCATTAACGGGTTCGCATCAAGAAAGCTATGACAATAAAATGACAACCACGAGTAACCATTCTACATGGGTAGAAAGTGAGCATCCGTATAAGGCGGCAACAGTGGCTAATTATCGGTAAGGTACTATTAAATAAAATTTTGAAGACGTTTCTTAGGGTTGGTTCTAGGGTGTTGTTCCCGGACAGTGTGAAATGGATGTCTCTGGAATTCGATGTAGCTTGTGCTACTGCCCAACCAGAAGATTCCCTGCAGCTCTACATTCCGGCCATAGATTTTGCCGCAAATTGTCGCCGACAGACCGGTGTTGAAGACACGGAATGCTTGCCTTTACCTTATTGGTCAGTGCTTCACAAGTTTAGCGGAAAGTGAGTAATAATAAATAATAATTTCGTATTATTCGGGATAATTAATACTTTATTTTACTTACGCGAAAACAGTTTACAATGGCCGTCAAACTCCGTAATTCTCCCTGGAAATGAGGTAGTATTTTCTCTGGAAACTGCATCAGATTACGTTAAAGACGACCGGGCCAGCTCTTACGGTTTCAAATGTCTGGTTACCGGCTATGAATGGCCCCCTGACACCGCCTCCTATAACTGCCTAAAGCATCTTGAGGCTGAACTATCTTTTTTGGGTGGAATGTGCGCTGCAAGTCTCATGAAGAAGGACTTATTGCTACCCTCTGTTGGAGGTAATATTAGGTCTCCTTCAACATTATAGAGAAAATATCACGAATGAAATTGTCTTTTCTCGGTACTGTCTTTCATTGAACAATCATGATTTTATTGGAAAATATGAATTAATTGATATTCAATATTAATAATAACTTTTAGATAAATTTTTTGATATTGCTCTTTTTTTTTTTATTAAGAAGAACTAAAAATGTGTCTTTCACCATAAAGTCAGGAAAAGCTCACGATTAACAACGATATGTCAAATTGTAAAGAAAAACACATAAATGAGGTTAATTTCGACTTGCTTCATTAGATTCAAATTCGTTTTTTGATTATAAGAAATATTTTTAATCTATCTAATACGGTTTTTATTTATGTTTTTTAGATGAAGGAGAAATTGACATGGAAGCTGCAGAAACGGTATCGGTGCAGATTTATACTGAGCACAGTTCGCTGCTAGCAAAAGGTCTTGCTTTGAGCTCTTCTCCCTCTGTAAGCCAGGCATTGGAGGGGATGCTACCCTATAGGTAAGGAATGATCTTTTTGTTTTGTATATGCGAATGAGGCAAACAAAACAGGCACGAATTGAAATATTGTTGAAAGTAAAATTATGCGAAACGGTGCGTAAAAGAAATTATGCACCATTACTGTTTTGACCACTAGCTTTCAAGAAAATTCAAGAAAATTGACTATAAAAGACCTAGATTTACTTACACAAATCCAATTTAAAAACAACGACTTATTTGATTTTCTTTGGAACACAAAACAGGAAGCATACGGCCTTAGATTAACCTACTATTGAAGTTAGAGTTTAATCACTTCCTACGCCTAAAATAATGAGAAGAGCGATCACAGAAAGGTGACAACAATATTAACAAAATGTACAATTATTAAATTAAAATACTGATAAAGAAAAATGCGCGCGTTAAAGTAGCTATAGATCAGTGGTGAGCAAATCGGCTTTTTCCACTATGACGTGCAGCTCGGTCTCCTTGTAAGTCCGTCCATCAGGCACTATCAAGCTGAGAGGCGGTTTACCGCCCTTCTCGCACCCATACTTCTGCCTTTTATACACCATCACGTAATAAACATAAAACGCAATTACCACAAGGCAGATCACCAGAATAGAGACGCAGACTGCGATCATTATTGTGTAATACCCTGTTAAAACTGAGCAATTTGCGGTCTTAAAGTCCTTGACTGTCACGTAGTCACGTCCTTCGGGACTGAGACAAAGAATGTCGTTATAAAATTCGCTCTGTTTCAGGTTTTGTACGATTATTTCGCAATCGCAGGTTTGATTGAGGTTGAGGTTGGATACTCGCGCCTCGAACTGAGGCTGCACCTCCAGGGAGTATCGATCTAAGTTTCCAAAGGTATTAGAATCGAAGGTGATGACCCTTGAACTCGTGACTTCGTTGGTGTTTAATGTAATACCCATAAAAGCGTGGAATCCAACATTACCGAATGTGTTGTTTCTGAAGAGAGAGTCTCCTGTGGTGGTGACCATGAAGGCTTCTCCTTCAAGCTGCTGCACTTCAGTGTTCAATACCGAAAAACTGGCTGGGTTATTGATGATGAATGTCCCAGGACGCAAAGTATTAAACTGGCAATTACGCACTGTAAAAGTCCGGTAAACCGTCACATTGGAGAATGTCCTACTGGGCAAATACTCTGCTTTCACGCCTTCCAAAGTCAAAAACTCAGTACCGAACTTCTTGAACGCCTGCGGCTTCACGTTTCTCAGCACTACATCGGTCAATAGCAAGTTCTCCATTTGCAACAAATTAGAGAAGGCAAAAGCCTCCACGTTTTCCACTTGAACGTTTCTCAGGCTGATTTCATTGATTCTTCCTTCGAAGCTGTAGGACCCACAGCTAGACACCACACTGTCACTTATGGAGATTTTCAGACTTGGAATGCTGAGATCGAATCTCTTTTCCTGGTTGATGCTAGTATCTCTATAACCCACCCAACTCAGACTATTCGGTTCAAAAGTCAAAGCCCTAATATTGGTCAAAATGATTGTGCGGAGATTTCTGAGGTCAAATATTGAGTAGGGGCCGAAATGCACTGTGGGGCAGTTGTGCAGCTCTATGATCGTTGTATCAAAGGCCGGGATTGAGTTTCTTTGAATATACATCTAAAAGAAGAGTTTATTTCGTTTCTTCTTTATCTCTCTTAAACGATTTTAGTACCTTTTCGGCTTCCGGAGCGCAGTTGCATGATAACGTAGGTGTGCTGCCTCCGTACCAGCGACAGCCGAAGTACCAAATGTTAGTGATGTCATCGTTGGTACTTTTGACCTCATGAATAAACAACAGGGGTAGCAGTAACAGTATGTTGAGTACCAGTTGCTTTGCTGTCATAGTCCCAAACTACATTTTCAGCTTAGGTCAAGGTTGTACAACTTTCTGAAAATAGCAATTAAAGTTTGATGAGTTTAAACATTTGAAGGTTGTAAAATTATATAGGTGACTCATTGAATTTATTTACTTTCGCCATATTTAGGAATTGGCATTAAATTTAATTGTTTGTGTGAATAATTATTCGGTACTCACTGCGGCCATAAAACAATGCCCAATGGTAAATCACGTTTAAGCACAGTTGGAGAGAAGCTCCAAAATGTCAGCCAAATCGTGCGTTGATCGCTTTTAAACTCTCTGCAGTAATTTGTTAGTCAGGCGTATTTTCTTTTTTATCAGGTAAAAACTAAAAGGTTTGTCACAACGCTAGCCTGATAAGTTTTATCGAGGCTGATAAGATTTCGTTAGAATTTAATACCACCTAGAAAAAAAACGTTCTATTTACTTATAGGGGTGGGACATTGTAAGCAAGTTAGTTAGGTATAGAATAACTTACATAAAGCTAATAATTGGAACCAGAACGTCATAAATAAGTAAATAAATAAGAAAATTCTCATTTGGGCTCCATAATTTATTTGTAGTTAGCTACTTAGTGTTTCCGATTTAGTCCTAAAGAATTTTTTTTTATTTGAAGAATTAAAAGGCCAAGTTTAGAACAAAACACCAACAAATATTAACAATTAAAAAATCATCGCAAATGATTCATCGATCTATCACGATTATAAAGTGCTCTTGAAACTAACGGAAAGAACTAACAATAAAGGTATTAACCTTTTTTTTTATCAAATATATTTCTAACGGCGTTTACGGCTGATTTGGTTTTCAAATATGGTAACTTTCTTCCCGTTTTATAACCCTCACAGTTCTTGCATCTAATAAGTGACCTCAATTCAGTCATCTTTATGGGCCTTACCCATCTGGTAAGGTTTGCCAGCGCTATGATGTTTATTTAATTTAATGTTCAAATGCATCACCGTTAGAAATACTTTTTGGTCCCCATCCAGGACCGTCCAGATTATTCTTTTCTGTTAGTAATGATTCACGGTTTAATTTTAAATCTGTTTGATGTCCAAACCTAAATTGAATCAACGCTGTTTTTATGTTCTTCCAATTAATTCATTAAAATAATTGACGATTTCCCTACCGCCGTCTTATAATTTATTTGCGGGAAAATGGCAACATTGCAGTGTTCTTTTGTCACGCTATCGGCGACCTCCTCTGTCTCTTTAACGTCAATTTGATGGTTGCAACTTAGCAATGGATGTTGCCAAACTTTGTTTAAAATCCTGGAAGCTTTTACGCGTTTTCTTTATATTTATTTGTGCGTGAATGTGGTTTCTCCTCCAAACAAAGAAGCAAAGAAAGCAATTACTGAGAATTTGCAACTCACGCTCGCAATGAGCGAAATAATGGGGACACCCATTATTGCCCGTTTCATTTCTATTAGAATTCATTCTGATGGTTTCTCTTTCTCTAAACAAATTAATCTTGGGCTCATAATTCACTGACTTTTTCGCCACCGACACTGCTGTGACCCCTGCCACTTACCTGCAGTCCAGCTCAGTTTTGTGCTCTTGACGTGCAAGTCCTCAAACGCGCTTTATGTCCGCATGCTTGCATTAGATTTTATTATGTGGATGGGTCATTATGTCAACACTGGTGGAGTAACTTGATTATTACGAGTTTAAGGTTACTCGAGGACAGAATTGGAAATGCTGAACTAAGAAAAAAGCCCACAGTGGAGCTGAACAAATTATACGACTTACTAAGTAAATAAAACAAGGTCAATAATCGATCAAACAAAGCTCTGAAGTTGACTTAATGGCGCGTCCAAAATTTTTTGGAGAATATGATTTTTGCTGTACCTACTCCTGGTGAGTGGGTATCGTTTATCACGCGCGCAGTCAGTTACTTTTATTATTGCCAAAGTGAAACGAGAATGATTTGCAAGCCGATAAATACAAATGCATTAACTGTTTCTCCTTTGTTCGATGCATTTTGCAATTGGTCAATTTATAGGGCACCTTTGAGATTATCGCTGTATCATCGGCAAACGATTGCGGCTTCTTTAGGCAAAATAGAGGAGCACTGCACAGCCTCTCTCCCCCGTGTGCGTGCGGTGTTTAGGGTTAATTGTGTCACGATTAAATTAATTGCACATGGAATATTGCGTGCCAAGTACACCAGCGGTCGATATTTGAATTTTTATCGCCGCTTTGGTTCATTGCACCCCTCCAGGCTAGAGTTGAAACGCCGTGGGGATGGCACTTTTTTCCAATAAAATAAATGTTTTTTTTTTCGCGTCAATTAGCAGCCAAGGAAATTACCTCTGTTCGATGTCGCGTCATGTCAATCAATTAATCTCTCAATTCACTTAAAAAGGACATCTAGTGCACATTCCGGGAGCGGTAAAAAAGGCGGCACTTCGCACCGGTCCGCTCTCGCTCGAAACGCGTCTAGGAAAAGTCTGAATATCTCGGGAACTGAAGCACACGATGCTGGCGCGAGATAAACTACCGACGGAGTGCCGATAACGTCGGCGTTACCGGCTATTTTACCGTCAAAAGCGATGCGATTTGCTCGGCTTTGCGGTTTTGCATCGCGGCCTACATGGTGGTCCTCGTGCCTTATTTATCGATCCTCCTTACATGAGTTTCGGTAGACAAATTAAACATTGCTTTTAGCACATCCACCATTTTGTCCACGAAGGTGGTTGATATTAGTGTGAATCACTTCTTGGCTTTTTCCCCCGAGCTTTTCGAAGCATTTAAACACTTGCCAAAAATTACTACCAGCTCAAGTGTAAATAAATTTTACGATCGAAAAGTGTGTCACACCACTGCTTCTTTACCTAGGAGATTGACATATAAGTCTTATGAAATTTAAGTAATTTGGAGTTTGTAAAACCAGAGGCGTATTATTTCCACATTTCACACCCTATAAGCACGATGTTCGTCTTCACCTAATTAGGTAATTACCGAGGTGCATTCCTTCGTATATTTGGTTTGGTGTGGTCCCGTGCAGCACGTATGGAAACCAGACGTTGGTGCAGGGCCGCATTTTGTTTCTTTAGTGTGGCATTCTTACCGAAAAACCATGCCAAACACGCTCAAAACCAATATGAAAATAGGCGAGAACCAGAAGAGTTAATTCAAGAAAGTCGTTCGCCAATATATTGAATATTATTAGTCTTAGGGAAATAAACTCAGTTTGACAGCACTGTTTGAGATGTAATGGCAGTCGTCTTGATGTCGATTCCATTAATGACAAATTAAAAAGCAACGTGGCGATTAAATAAGACTGTTACAGAGCTGCCATTTATTGAGACGTTCTGGTAGCAGCTCAGGGGAGATCAGTTAAGTGTTGCACTAGAATTTTTACGCCAGGGCAACATTCTCGGAAATCCATCCCTGCAGGGCGTCCGTACCGAGAAACCGGATATTTTAATTGTTGAGGCTCATTTGTTAGCGGGAAGCAGACACGATGCCGATATTTGTCATAGATTGCGCGCACCGATGTGCGTAAAAGTAATTTAAACCGAGCCCTTCGGGGGTACCACTGCCCCCGCGCAACTCAAACGGAGCTTTATGAGCTTAAAAGATTTTAATTTTACGACGCCAGTTTTTTCTCTCACGCCAGTAGTACTTAACTTTGACATTTTACAGCGCTGCATTGCTGAGTGCTTTAATGTAAATGAATTATTTACGAGAGTATCTGCACCTAAACGAGCTCGAGTTAAGGTCAAACCTATTATAGCGCGAATTGTAATGAGTATTCATAATCATAATAGATTCTTTTTTTGTCTCAATATATTCTCATGTGTTGGTCGGTTGTCTACTGCAATTAATGCGAGGATCAAAAAGGATTTTTGAGTTTTCCACCTTGCAGACTTCGTTCCCGTGTGTTTGTTGTAAAACGCACTGTTTCTATTCATATTGTGCCAAAATCATGACATCAGCAGTGAAATATGATTTTCTTGTTACCTTGAGTATTTGCGTACATTACATAAGTACAAATATCGATGCTGTGTTGTCAGATAACATGAGTAACGTTAAAATAAATATTTGCTTTATTACGCCGATTTTTCTATTTGCCTGGCAACTAAATTATTCAAATTGTCAAGGTGCTGAACTGGGATTCAGATTTTGCTGAATTAGTAAAAATTAGTGCGGCGCCCGCATTATTTTATCAAGGCTTCGGAGCGCACATAATGCTCTGAATATTAATACTAATTATGAGATTAAAAGTGATAAGTTGTCTCCAGCTTCATCTCTACCTATAATTTCCATAGAAACCTTGAAGTAAATCCTGGGTATTTTCTAGATGTTTCTTTCTACAATATGAAAGCAAGCTTGCTGTTAAAGGTAACCGCAGACTTATAATTATTTGACCCTAATGATCTTACCTGTTACCTAAGCGCACCGCTAAAACTCTTCTCGGAGATCGGATGATGGTACCAACACTGGGCGATATACAAAAAATGTGACATAACAGAGTACCGCGGCCAACGCTAATTGTCCAGTATGCCAAACGCCACTGCGATGAGCGATTTGTTTTTCGATTTTATTATTTTCGCCGTCCGATTTATCTTGTCAAACCGTTTATATCTGCTACAAGATGAATTAGTTATTTTATTTATTTACTTATTGCGGCAATTTCGTCGTCTTGGGCATCCTTGATTTGGGGACAAAAGCACGTATCTTCAGTGTAGTATAAGAGGGATTGAGTGTGTTCTTTAAGATTACCTATTAACGTCTCAAATCCATTCGCTCAGTGCACATTATTGTGTAGCTCGCGCAAAACTGGTTACTTCATCTCTTAGTAGGTAGGACTTACTGAACTTCGTCTTGATTTAATTCTGGCTTACATCGGAACAGAAGTTTATTTTCCATATGATAATCCGGTTTTGTCCAACGTTTAACGTCCCTATACGTGCATTGGACGGGATCTGGTGGAATGTTTCTGATATAATTAATTGGGAATTAGTATGAAATAACAATATTTTAAATATTGCCATAAGGCTTAATAAAATTTTAAAGAAGTTTATTTTCCGAATCTGGTCTTGTATTGTACTCTTCGATCTTAGAGCGGTAACCAGATAAAGACGTGATGTATATAACTGGTTTTTTGTGATTTTGCTCTCATCGAAGCTCATAAGTGCTTTAAAGCGGAGCCTCCAAGGCACTTTATCTGGCTTTACAAAGCAAAAACGTTCCGGATTCCGCGCTTTCCGCTACGTTTTTCGGGGCGATTGCAAAACTCTGGAAAGTAATTGCTTTTCTTCAAATGCGTGCATGTGGTGTATTGGGCCGGGATCGTTATGGAGACGGGGATTAGAAGGCGTTAACTTGACGAAAAAAAACACCACATTTCTTGTTTACAGGCATTTTATTACATTTTTGGTATAAAAAAATCGTACGTCGAATTAACCTATTTATAGTAATAACTACTGGGGAGTATTCGTAAAATACAAAATATACATCTCTGAACTTTTAACGGCACTCTCATAGCGACATCTTCTGTACATTATCACAGTAGGGCAAGTTAATAAAAATTCGCTAAAATTATTAAGTGCCGAAAAATCAATGTCTGGATAACTTCACCAAGAGATTAGTTTCGTAAGCGTGTCATTAGCTTCATTTCTATGTAAGCTATGTTCCAGGTGAAGTTGTCAGTGCTTTGATCTATTGGCCCTTAAGTATGGGCGTTAGTCTCGTTATCCAAGTAAATAGGTGCTGATAACTACTAACAATATAATTTAGTGTTTTCTGTTTGTTACACACTATTTAGAAGGACCAGGTTTGTCCGGTAGAGGCCTCATAGTCAGCGACCCATCAGTCCCATTCCTCTTGGCCTCATCCTTCTGTTTCAGCTCAGAGTACAAATGCACGTCTTTGTCTATCGGTTCTGAATACATAGAGGTCAAAACAGGTTTGGTATTTTTGGTGTCCGTTTCTGTGTCCTCTTTCGCTGCCTCAGCAGTACAGTTGGGGTTAAATTTCTCTTCCATGAGCTTGAGGATGCCTCGGGGGCCTTGGCCGACCCCCGAAGCCTGGGGCGGGTGTTCTTCGTAGGGGGGCGGTGGAATTTGCAGGCTCAAGTTGCCCAGTTCCTCGTAGAGATGAGCCTCTTCTTCGCTGAAATTAAATAAAGTTTATTCTTTTGTGGATAAAATGGCGAATATGATTTTTATGTGAAGAGAAGTTTTGATATTTTGTTAACTAAATGAAAATATATACATACCGATTGTTGTTCTCGTAGCTATCGTCCACTATAAACATTTCATAGAGCCTCTCAATCATTTCGCTGGCGTCTTGATGAGTAGATGGATCGTCTAGTCTTCTGGACAACTCGTGCAAAAACTCCACTGTAAGCTCTGCCGGCATTTCAAGCTTTTCATTCTCTGTATCTACGGTGACGATTGTGTTCTCCTCCTCGTTGCTCTGATTGTTGTTGTAGTAGTGGTTCCTAAAGTAACCTGAACCGGATTTCTCTATTTTATCAGTTGTAGAGTGTGTGTTGCGTGGACAGTACCAACCTTTGCGTTTCAGCCAGCGACTTCCTCGCACCAACAACGCCACAAAGGTGGTGACTAGAGCCAAAATGAAGAACCCGATGAGCACCACGATAAAAATCAACCAGTGGCGTTTTTCGCTGCTATCATCGTCTGCAACGAAGATCTTTCCTGTGGTGTTTATAGTTCTGGTTTCTCCGTTGTAGGGTGCGCATACGGTATTGTTGAAGCAGGTCTTCTGGGTGAAATTTTTCATATTGATGATTCCCACCGGCAGGGAGAAGCACCTGGACACTGACTCATCTACTGTGCAGAAACTTGAGTCCATGATCAGCTCAGTTCGATACGTGGTGGTGTTGGTAAGAGTTGAAATCCAGTCTGATAAATCACAGCTGAAAAAATAAATTGAAATCATTTCGGTTTATTACACCACAAATAAAAATAGTATACCTGCATGATTGATTAAAAAAATTATCGTCGAAGACCAATTTTCCATCTTCGACTTTCTGGACGAAGCTCAAGGATCCTTCCATGAGGTTATAGATTTCATTGCCTTTGAATGAAAAGGACTCCACTTCGCTCTCGGATGTGGAGGTCACAATGAAGTCTCTGTGGAGATTTTTGATTACATTTTGGTCTATAGTGATGCGATTCCAGTTCTGGATCGCGAATGCCATGGAATGCAAGTGGACTATTTGATTCCCGACGATTTTCACTTTCGCCGCAGTGCTGGCAATGGCTTTGGAGTGGATGTCTGTTATTCTATGTAAAGAAATTTGCCCATAAATATATACATAAATATAAACAAGTGAACAAATTGTAGCCTGGAACGAGAAACAGGCCGAGCTACGTTGATGGATTGAGAGAAAATTTTCGAATAACTGTTTCATGTAGGTTTGGTTGCATTCGTAGGCCGTTAGTTTGATGCTTTTTAAGTACTTATTTAGGAATTTTGTGAACTTACGTAGAATGGATAACAGTCAAATTGGTCATTCCAGCAGTGATGGCTTTGGAGTGCACTTGAGATATCCAGCATTTGTTAATACGAAAATCTACCACAAGAGTTCGGTCTGTAAGAGCCCCTTGGTGGATTTGGTTGATTGTGGTATTAGTAATTGACACCTGTTAAATTAAGAAATTATTTCTGGCTTCATTAGAGAGTTGAGAGATATTTACCGAGGATATTTCTGCAGACGTAAACGCTTCAAATTTAATGTCTTTAATGCGACTGTTAATAAATGCGATCTGTGCCAAGGACGTCCTGAAAACTCCCTGGAGGATTTCCTCAATGTCCACATTGACGAAAAGTACCTTCAAGGATTAATTATATATTAAAGATTTGGTAGCAACGTTGTCACTTACCACTGAAACAGGCCCGTGCCTGCCTGTAGTGCCTAAGTTCTTTATTTCGAAAGCACCGCTATCCAGCTCAATTTTCTTTATATCCTGGAAAGTGCCGTTGCTTAATTTACTAAACGGAGACTCCTCCAACTTGAGGTAGCTGGCGCCGATTATTTCAGTCGATAAAGAACCCTGAAAGGAGCTCAGTGAGCGAATTTTTCTTAATGACGATGAGCATACTTAAGTACCAGCATTTCATAGAAAGCTTGGCTCTTGAAGATGAGATCATCACAGCCCAACATCTGCACCAATAGACTAGAAGATTGGATGTTGAAAAAGGCCTGCTTGCCTACTACGACTTTTTGCACGTTGGACAGGTGCAGAAGGGCTAGAGCCTTGTGGTCGCTGAAGGTTTTGGATCCGAAGGTGATCGACCGTCCCCCATTCAAGAAAATTTCGGTTACTTCTTTGGGAATGTGGCCTTGTTGTAGGACTAACTCCTGCAAAACGCAACCATTTGTACATTTCGAGTGATAAATTGAAAGGTAAAAACACGTGACCGGAAGGAGCTTACTTTTAACATACAATGGGATGAAGGTGCATAAAATGTGGGTTAAAAAGTACCTGTGCGTACCCCTTCGAGAAATGCAAATTAGGACCCATTGAAATGGGAACAGGTTCGTTAATTTATCGGCTTTTGCCTTCGACCTGGACATTCTAATCGAATTGATTGCGTAAGATAATTTAATTCTATAATCGGGCGTGGTTCACTATGGGTCTCAAGGTTCGAATAAAGTCGGTTTCAATTAAAAAAAAACTGCATAATAATCAAAAAACAACATACTTAAACAAATAAGAACTTCTGGGAACTCGCAACGCAGCGGCTGAGTCACTTTAGGGAGGTACTGCATGACCTTTATTAATTCGATTACTTCTTGCTAATGGCTGTTAATGCTCAGCTTATCAGCAGTGCTGTCATTAGCCTTTGGATACTTAGTTCTGCCATTCGAACGGCGATAAATCCGTTAATCTGTAAAACTCCTCTAATTGCGTCTAAAAACAATATGTTACACTGGCAAATTCCACATTCGTTTATTGTTTCTTCTGGATAAGTTTAACCCCCACATGTGCGTTTATATTTTCTATTGTAATCGACGGCAGTTGACAGTATAACATGTAAATACAGTAAAAAGTTGTAGTTTTAAAAGCAACTAAATTACATGTTCAAGGTTTTAATAATTTTTTTCGAAATTGCAACGCCGCAACTCTCTTTTGTCTGCCTGTCACACAGGTCTCCGATAGGGATTTGTTACATGCGAATTGTCATAGTGTAAGACATTGTTGCCGGATATTGGGGTAAATTTTTGCTAACGGATGTGCATCCTTACAGAAGAAATAAATTGTGTATGATCTCTTATGATCCTCCGTACGCGTTGTTTTTGCGCTTTTTCTACTATTTTGCCTCTTTGGATTTTGGCACTGAGTCAAAAATTCAAGTTTAGCTTGCTCTAGTGAACCGACAGGAGTCTTTGTTCGCGCATTTTATCAATAAATAATGCTCAGTCCGGCGCTGATTTGTGTATAGAAGTCCGTGGCAGAACTCTTCTCTCTATCCAAGCGACGTGAAGTCAAACAAACTAATTTTAGACCTGGAAATGTTTCTCCAGGACCCTAAAATTTCGCGCATTCTCTGGATGATTCCAAGGCGTGCGGGAAATTCCCTGAGAGATTTATTTGGACATTGATTGTAGAAGTAGCTTATATAATTAACAATAAACAATTTTGCAATGGGTCACTGGTTGGTAATGATAATTAGTAATTTTAACTCGTTTCGTTGATAAGCAACATTTCAAAAGGAGCCGCTTGCGTTTCGTATGTAAAGCATGATGAAACACCTCAAAAGCTTAGTTCTTATCGGTTTTCTGCCACATGGCTTCCCTCCACTCTTTGATGCTTGCACTTGTCCAGAAAAACGCCCGAGTGACGTGGAACGGGATTCATTAAGCTTCGTAGTCGCAGCCGGAAATAAATAAATTTTAATTGTGGGCTCCGCCTCGAAATTCTTTCCTGTTCCAATGTTTCGCTCAAATAATTCATTTCGATGCACCTGGTACCTGCATCTTTGCCTTGACCATCTCTCAGGGCATAATCCGGTTTTCAAGGGCCAAACGGATAATCACAATTTGAAGTTGGTCCGCATTGCGTTGGTGACCGGTCTCGAAAAATCCGAAGTAAGTTGGCCGGAAGTACTTGATTATTCAGTAGCAGGATTGCAGTTATATTAAAGTGCTTATGAAACGCTTTTACTATGCCGGTTGCAGTGCGCCATTGTGAAACCGGTTGTCGGTTTACCGGAATAATTAAACCACGGTTCGATGACGGTCGAATCGAGGTTGTTGCAGTCAATGAGGTGAAGATCTGAATCGGGCTTGTATGTGATGATGTGTAAAATCGCTTAGGCCTGAGCGAAGTGAAGAAATTCCGTCTTTTCTCCCTCTTTTTATTTTCGATAAAAACCGTTTCCTCCGAAGCTATAGGAGAGAAAGCGATACTTCAACGTGTAGGGGGTCGGGTGTTGGGTGTCAGGTTGCATAGGCAATTTTCGGGCGAACCACATTTCGGTGTCTGCATTGTCTCAAGGCGTTATTTTAAGCCAGAAAACAAATCGCACGAGGGAATCATAATGTTTCAGGAAAACTAATTAAGGGCCGAGCCAACTGAATTGCCCGTAATTTTGTCGGTTTTCGGTGAAGCTGAGCAACGACCGAGCAGCAATGTCCAAATCAACCAGGGCCTCAAATGTTCCGTTGCAATCGAATTTATTTTGCAGATCGAGGGCCCTGACCCACTGAGTAGTTTCTGGACCCTCGATTTCACGCAGTTTTCTCCCCCTCGGGCTCCCTTTCTAAGGTACCTCTTCGGCAAACTTCCCAACAAGCCCAGGGCCTATTTTTAGGGGCTAAAAACTAGACGCCTTGAACGGTACGTTCACATTATATTTATGTAGAGGTGTTCTAATAATACCAGAAATATAAATACCCTCCTTACGCGAGAATTGCGATCGAGCAAAGGCGATATATTTCTGAAGTTTCCATGGAAAAATGGATAAAATCTAAACATCTCCATTAGCGTCTTGATCAGTCTGGAAGAGTAAACACGCGCCAGGGAAATTATTCCGCGTCTGATAGGTATTGAATGCAGGAAGTTGCGCGTCTAAACATAATCGAGTCTTCAGTTTCAACCAGAAAATATTTTTATTATCATGGAGGCCCATGCACTGGGAATACTAAACAGGCGCGGGATAAAGAGCTTTCGGAAAGGTTTATGCTTTATGACCCGGTTTCCCTGTAGCTTTATGAATATTTATGAAAATCCGGCTTTGAATGCTAAATATAATCAGGAGAGGTTTTCTCAAATTTATAATTCGTAAACAAATATTCAGATGTGGAACGTAAATGTTTTGATACTAATACAGTCCGCAACTACACGCACTTTCACTAAAAAAGCTTCGACTTCCTGATTCCGTACGCTCAGATGGGTCAAAGTCGGGACTGTTTCGTGACGATCTTTCAACGCCTGTTATAGTAACTTGACTCGAAACCATCGCTTCATTAAAGCGAAACTTAATTAAAGGCATTAGCGCGCAGGCCACGACGAATGAGCCTAGTTAACTTCTGTTTTAACCAACATGGTATTCGCACTCCTCACGAACAGTTGATAGTTATTTGCCTATTAGTCGTAGAAATTGCTCCAAAATTGAGTCATTCCTACTGAGATTGTGGCGCTAGCAATGTGGCAACGAGGCGGCGTTCATTTGTCACTTGCGACCTGCGCTGCCATGCCCCTTAAGGCACTTTTGAGATCTTCATTTTACCATCGCCGCAGGGCATTAACGATCTTATTAAACTAAATTCGTTTTCTAAGGCTGAAACTGCGTTGCACGTTCATTTTCCGGCCAGGAAATCTGTACATTAATTGATTATTAAACAGCTGAGCGCGGATATGAATAATAAATATTCACTTAACAGTAGCTTGAATTAGGGACTAGTGGGCGCCGAATTTGCATTCGTATCTCGTTTTTTATTGGTTTTTAAAAGATCTTCAAATAGCAGTTTAGACCGCGATTTTGGCCGCGACGAAATGAATGAATCAGACCTTTAATTCGTCTAATTGGAGATAATAAAGTCGTAGTGCGATGGTTTCACCTATCAAAGTGGTGGTTCAATAACCGATTTCAGGAGGCAAGAATGATCGTTATTGCCTTGCCATTTTCATGGGATAGTTCTATGTGTAGCTCGATGTATGTCATAAGACACGGTCTATCATTACTCTCGAAACAATGTAAATATTAACGCTCGAGAGTTTCGTTAAATTGATCTGAAAACTATGCATCAAGGGCTCCGACATTTCGGGGAAGGACTGATCGTCACACCAAGGAATTATGTAATTTTCAGATGTGACCGCAGCTCGCAACACCGCAGATAGAGATTTGCAATTAATGTTTTCGCTGGCCCTGTTTAGAGAGTTCGCAAGAATGCAATCACGTTGAGCAGCAATTAAGCATTAGTTGAATTATCTCGCGAAACTATAATCATATTCCTGCATAACCGACGCGGTTCGCCTTGAATGTTACTTTCGTTAAAACCGTAATTTGAGCCCACGTTATTCCGCGAAATAAACACAGAGATTTGTTAACATGTGTCCATTAGATTGACAAAGCTCCGTTTAATTAGTATCTCAGTAGTTCACTGAAATAAATCCGCCCTATGTGCCCAATCGTTAGAGTCTCCTCTTACCTGATCTTCCTCCAAGTAGCAATTGACGTTCTTCCATCCTCCCGCGGGAATGGTACAGTTGCATCCCGGTACATCGCATATGGTGTATCCCCCCGTTTGGGCCACCACCAGCCCCAAAGCGACCGTGGTCGGAACCAGCACTAACAACCAAAATCTTTCCGCACTCTTCGGCATCATTGTTCACCGCCTTCCTCACTGGACTCATCGTCCACGATTACTGCACATTTTGCGACTTTTCGTCCGTCCTCGTCGTCACCATGCGGACGATTCGATTTTGTCTTTTTTGTCCTTAGAATTGTGAATGAAACAGTTAGACGCGCACGCCGGTAGCCTCAACAACACACTGTCACTGACTGAACTGATGCTGTTTTGTTTGTGAAAGAGCGCCCAGGCCAAGCTGATAGTTGCCTGGTCAGTGGCGTGGCACCATGCCTAGCTCAGCTGTGGTGTATTGAAGTCTATAAATAGACTGGTGGTACGCCTCTGAAAATGAGTACACTGTCGGTACGTCCCTTAAGTCGATCTTTGTCTGCGGTCAGAAATGGGTACCGCCACTACAGCTGGGTCGTTCTTTGTCCTTTCCAATGTTACCCCACACGGTTCAGGCAGAGAAATGCAAGTTTCGGCCTGTTTCTTTTTTGGAGCAGAAAATGACCGAAACGTCCAGAGGAGGGTTGAAGCTGGCTGGCACCCCATTCAATTAATAATTGATATATGGGGGTTTGAAATTAGTTGATTGTTTCCGCTTAATAGATAATAATCTGGCTTTATCGGTTGTCATGAATATTTTAACTTACTCAATATACACAAATAATAACAGCAATAATCTACTCTTGTTTATTGTTAGTCATAGCCGTGTTACCGATTTCCATTAAGGCTCAAGAAACAATAATTCTTGTTATCACGTGTACTTTGTGTGTTGTAAACATAGCTTATCATCGTGATAAGCAGCCGATTCTACGTCTATTGATTTTGATAATGATGCTAAATGTGTTCAGTTAAGTCAACGTTGTGAGCGCACAAATGCTTCAATTCAAAGTGTACTTCGCCACAAGACACGATTATTAGGCGAATGTTTGGTACCTGCTGCGAATCTTGTCTCCTTTCAACCGAACGATTTCTCGAATCTGGTACTTAAGGAATAAATTAATTGTCGTTACACTTCCCGTAGCGGTGTCGTACCAATTTCAGCTTATTGAGATTAATTTTTGAACACATGGTGCACATGCGTTTCCTTTATGTATTGTTCCCTCAGATATCAGATTTGTCCTGAGCACACCTCTGTTGCGTTCAATGTTGACTTTATATTGTCTTGGACTCTTGAGGCTATAATGAGTCGCATTTATGCAAAGATTCTAGGCATACAACCCTCAATTCGATAGTAAGCAGGTCGGGAAAGAAATATCGATCACTATTCTTCTGTTTTTCTGCCTGTGAATTGCGCATTTGCAACATTAAATTTTAGCATAAACTGGCTTATGTGTCATGCCACTGAACACCATATACAAAAATAAAATTCGTCCTCAGTGCACACTCCAACGAGCGTCTTTTTCTGCGCGACTTCGTCAATTGCGTGTCGGGGTCGAGTGGCGGACGTCTTGCGCAATGGCTGCAGCCGGGGAGCCGCGCAGAACCCTCTCTTTGCCGAGTCATATGTGCGCGGGAGGATCTGCGTCAAGGCTGGCCTACGGCGGTCACTGTTTTGACCAGGGATCAATACGGAGAAGCCGTATTCGTTCCCAATATGAAAGTAGGTATAAAGGATTTTAATCCATTGGGGTTGATGTCCTCTCCTCTCTTATGTAATGTCAAGTTACCTCGTGATCCTTCAAGAATTTGTACTAAATAATTCGTTTGGTTTCAAGGTTGAAGTCCGGGCGATACCCATAGAGAAAAGCGATTTGGGGCAGGATGATGGAGGGCGCAAAATGCGCAGAGTTAGCCAACCCGATCCATTAGTTTTCGGGGGGTTGCCACCCCCACCTTTGCATCACCCCTATGAACCCACCGTGAGGGACAAAATGCGCTTTAATTCGATTACTGTAATGAAACCCTTTCAGAATTATTCCTTCGAAGAGATCAGGCAATAACGGTCTTCTCAATTATAAATGTACGTATTATTTGAATATTTTCGCAGGTACACGTCTCCCCCAACAAAGAGATCGAGCGAAACCATGCTGGTACGTCCTAATATGGATGGTTCGTATAGCGCCACCTGGACTCCCACCGCAGTGGGCTGCTACTCCATCGCAGTTACCATCGACGGTTACGAAATGGAGGAAACCTTCAAAGTGGAGGTGAAGGAGCCGCCTCAAGGCATGATCCCCCCAAATCAAAACACCAGCAAAAAGTCGAGTCACCAGCCCAGTAAAGTCCGCAAATTTGTCGCCAAGAATTCAGCGGGTTTGCGGGTGCGAGCGCATCCATCGCTCCAGAGCGAACAGATCGGAGTGGTGCACGTGAACGGCACCATAGTCTTCATTGATGAGATCCATAATGACGATGGGGTGTGGCTGAGACTGTCGGCAGACACCATACGTCAGTATTGTAACCCTCATGTAATAGAAGCCTGGTGTTTGCAGTATAATCAGCATTTGGGAAAGACACTGCTTCTGCCGGTAGAGGAGCCCAAGAGCATTCTAGAGCAGGTGATCACGGATACTATAATGAGGAAGTTGCCCGAGATCCAGAACAAGTCTAGGAGCTCTCAGGTTAGCTACAAGGTGATCAAGTGTGGCGCTTCTGGTCATAATGTCAGGAGTCGGCCAAGTTTGAAAGCTCCTCCGGTAGGGATGCTAGTGCTGGGAAATCGTATTGGGGTCAGTGAATATGTGGTTAATTCCGAAGGTTTGTTTCGCTGATCGAATCGAAAGTATTCGCATGGAATCTGCAGATTTTACACGATGAAGGGTTGCTTTGCAGGCTGCTGGGTTCTCTTGGACAACGCCACAAAAGAAAAATACTGCTTCAACATGGACGGAGAGGCTTGGTCATTGGCCATTGGAATCAACAATGTTCTATATTTGGACAACGTTAATGAGGCGGACGACCCGAAAGTCGAAAGTCCTAAACGCGGCTTTCAATTCCAGTATCCAAAACCCAGTACCGAATTTACGTTTTCCAACAGAAGTAGTTCGTCTACAATCAAACCTGAAGATTTACCCTCTTCAAATCCTTTTGTTTTCGGTGAGAATTCAAGCGGGGACCCTCCGAGGCTCCCAAAAAGAGAGAAAAGGGCGAAGTTCAGGCCCAAGTTGCATAGAAGTGATGGACAAGCGTGAGTTAATACTGATGTGTTTTTCTTGCCTGAGAAAGTGGTTATTTTTTATAGCAGTAATGAAGGGTTTTTGGACGAATTCCCTCGGCAGGATTCTGGCTCTAATGGAAATGGAATCACTCCTCCCGACACCCCAAAGAGAAGCCAAAGCCCCCGGCAAGGCTCTTTCTCTCCGAAACCTTTGAGTCGGAGTTCCAGCCCTATAGCTCTACCCAGTAAATTTAATTCTGTTAATTAATTTAATAAATAACTTATTTGGTTACTTTCAGATCGCGTTCTTTTAGCGGATTCAAACACCAGTGCCATTCACGGCTCCTCTAAAAGCCCAGGGATTTCTCAACTGGGTAAATTTTGATGCAGTTTTTGTGAGTTTTTCGCACAATTGAATTTTAGCTTCAGCTGCAGGGCCGGAGGGATCTCGCCGAGGTTCCAACCAATCGGACACCAGCAGTCTCACAAGGGATTTATCGCAATCGCCTAGTCAACTTAGGGGCACCACGCCTAGCCCCAGTGGCAGCTGTGTGCAAATCAGTCCTCAGAAGAAAGATTATTCGGAAAGTTTTTTTATATCACATTTTTTATTTAATTAATTATCGATCTAAATAGGACACAGATCCTCCACCAAGGAAACTGACCCAAACGGGCACTCAGACATCCCCGGAAAACGCTGTGAATCCCCCAGTGCGCAATCACTTTTCCATTGGTTCCGTTCACAGAGAGGAAAAACTATCCCCAAAAATGATGCGGAAAGATCGGTCCTCGTCTAAAACCCGCACTAAAAGGGCCATGTCCCCAGCAAATATGCCTCAACTGCCCAAAGCCAATTACCAATCCACTGAACCGGTAAAGCAGGCCATGAGTCCTTCGGTGGCTGAAGCTTTAAGGGCGGTTTTCGCCGCATTTTTGTGGCATGAAGTGAGCTTCTTGCTGATTTTAAAGCGGTGTTTATAGTGGTTTTTGTACAATAGGGAATTGTGCATGATGCCATGGCTTGCGCCTCGTTTCTTAAGTTTCACCCCACGCTACCAAAGCAGGGTGCTCAAGTGGTCACGAGGCACGATACGCTGTCGACGGATAGGAGGCGCAGGGAGCTCACTAAGGAAGAGCGGGCCAGGCAGAGACATTCTGTTGAAGTATACATTTTTAAAACTTTAAAATAAAGTATTTCGTTGTTTTGTTTTATAGGTCAGCAATGCCGGTAATTACCTACACATCCAGCCTTCGACTCTAGAATCTTTAACGCGTTCCGCAGCCAACGCCAACGCCAATCGCAACAGATCTAGAAAAATCACTGACGGCACCATTAACGAAGAGTCTGGGGAACATGGATATACCTATCAAACTGTATCTGTACTGCCACCTGCCTTGAAAAGTCTGGTGTTTCTGTGGGAGGAACTCACAACCAGTTGCTTGCAGAACATGAACGAGCAGGCAATTATTCTTTTATTTATGAAGTTTAAAATACTTTAGGTATGTTTGTCTCAGATGTCTCCGAAGAATAAGTCCAAGAAGCAAGAGAAGATGGACGCTAAAGAGAAGAATAATACGATCGAGAAGGAGAGTAAGAAGAGCAAGAAGAAGAAGGTACCACCCAGGAATTATCTAGAGGATATTGGGCTTTGCTCCTATTTACATTCGAGCAACGGTGACACTTTGTGTGAGCTTTGCGGAGATAGTTTCCCGCATCCAGTTACTTACCATATGCACCAGGAGCACCCTGGTTGTGGTCAGCACGCCGGGGGGAAAGGCTACAATTCAGGAGGGAATTACTGCTTGGGATGGGCGGGGAATTGCGGTGATGGCGGAGTTCGTAAGTTAGAAGCTAACTAAAGAACGATAAATTAGTCAGCTGCAGCATTTAATATCTCCAAGATGGTAAAGATGGTAAGATGCTAAATGCTAAATAAAAATGCTTCTGAAAGTTTAATCCGACATACATTGACACCTAGAAATTCCCATAAAATATTTGTATTGGATCCACCAAATTGTCAAAAAATGTTATAGGATAGCATTGAAATCAATTTTATCATTCCGGATATATTAAATTCTATCGTTAACGGTGCGTCTTCAGTGATAATTTTGATAATTTTAGCTGGCAGCTCCTGGTATTTGCTATGCGAACAATGCCGCGAAAAATACACGAAGAGCTGCAGAGGCAACAAACCTACCTCTTCCAAAGCGAAGGCGGTGGTGCATAGAAAACCTTCTAAAGCGCCGTCCACCATTTCATCAGGAGAACCGCATGTTGTGATGAAGAACAATGCCATGTTCTTATTGGATTTGGCAAATTCCGCGGATAGCCAGCGAAGGGCCTCAAATGCCATGCCCTCAGTCTCTGAAAACGTCACTCCGCCGGATTGTACAGGGCCCTTCGGCCCTTTGCCGCCCTTCCAGTGCTTCCAGACGCTAGGCGGAGCTAATTTGTTTGATGAATCTGATTTGTACAATGAAGTTTTGCATGGATTCTACAATAATAGTCCGCGACAGGCTCCTTCTACATCCACGCAGAGAGTGAGAGTTTAAACTTGTTTTTGTAAATGGAATAATTTAAATTTTTGTAGCCCTTATCCGAAGTATCATTATCCGAAAGCGAGTCGGATGTGATCAGAGGCACGAGATTTCATCGATCAGTTTCGATGGGGACCAATGGAATTCCATGGGCCAAAGCAGGATTTGATGGGAGGGTGATAATGATGCGGAGAAGGAATAATAGTGGCAGCGAAATGGCCGGAGGTGGAACTGTTGTTTTTAACCCACCATTTTCGGGTACATATTTTCGATTATAGAGGGCGGTTCTTCGCTGCTATGCAACCCTTCTCCGGCCTTACAAAGACTGCTTCCCAAAGAAGAACTAACCTCAGTTTTGAGAAATGACGCGGAACCTCGTGAAAGTCTCAACTTGGCGCAGCGACCAGTTTTGCAATTTGTGGTGCAGCATCATGACCTGGACTCGCTGCGGATTTGCATGAAGCAGGCTCTTAGGTCCTTTTCCGTCTTTATTATAGTCAAATTAAATAATTTTCTTAATTTACAGGAAGGCCATGTGTCGCGTTTACGCTATGCAGGCGTTGAATTGGTTGCTGCGCTCTGTGACTCAGCCTCTATGCCTTCACGACCTACTGTGGTGGTTTGTAACGTCACTTACCCCTATTGAAATTGAGGCAGAGTCCGAAGAGGACAACAGGCCTCCAAAGAAGCCCGAAGAGGCGAGTACTATCCACTTTATATCATATATATTTTTTATTTATTTATTTTTATTTGTTTAGTTTTTATTTAAAGGTAGTTGCTAGTTATTCTTCAAAAAGGCTGCTCGGAAGGTATTTATTAAATGGTTAAATCGATGAGAGTAGTTTTATGATATGACTATTTATTTGATTTAGGACTTGAACGTGTGCGAGCACCCTTTGTCTGACATTACTATAGCGGGGGATTCCGTTCACCCCCTGCCGGCTACTTTCCATGCGCTTTTGCAGACCATTGCCCACATCATGGTGCTGCTACCTATGGGGTCGCCCTTACAGCAGATCGCTGTGCGTTGCTGGGGTTTGAGATTCGCTTCTGCAGACCACAGCTTTCTGCATCGTTCCCAAGTATTCAGTAATATTAGCAAAATTTTGTCGAGGAGTGAAGAATTGGATGACTTTACCGTAAGTAGTGTGTTATTTGAAAATAGGACATATAGTGCAACACCTATTTTAAGCAAATAAATTAATTTCAGGTTTCGATGCACGAAAGTGCTTTCAACCAACCCACGGCCAGTGTGGAGTGCCTCAAAGATTTGTCACAATCTGTGGAAATTCGCGCCTCTAGTCGACAGGCCATGATCGCGAGTCTCACAGATGGGTCTACTGAAACATTCTGGGAAAGTGGCGACGAGGACCGAAACAAAACAAAGAGCATTACGGTCATATGCGCCCATGGGCATCATCCGGTTTTAGTGTGTGTGCATGTGGATAATTGCAGGGATTTGGGGGTAAGCTCCACGATTGTTCCCGCTAAAGTAAAAGTTATACATCACATTTTAGAACAAAATATCGACAATCGCATTCTTTTCCGGACAAAATACTGACGAACTATTGAAACTGCGCACCGTGGAAGTGGAAACAAGGCTGCTGGGTGGATGGGTCAGTTGCCCCATTACAGGTTAGAATTGCTTCCAAAATTGGTGGGTTGATAAATTGTGAAATTGCTATTCAGAGGTATGCGACAACGTCATTAAGTTAGAGCTGAAAGGGCCAGACAATTCAGTGCGTTTGCGCCAAATCCGGATTTTGGGTAAAGTGGAGGGGGAATGTCTTAAAGTGGGCAAACTTTACAGTGCCGCCACCATCCATCAGAGAAACTGTGAGGCCGAGACATTGAGGGTGTTCCGCTTGATTACTGGTAATACTCACATTGGATTTAATGCGGCTTTTTTATACCTTATTAACTCAAAAAACAGCTCAGGTTTTTGGAAAACTGCTACAAGGCGAGGAGTGTGCCAGCAAAGCGTTAATTGGGGATAACAGTTCTCCCAGCGAAATCGGAGATCCTTTGGAGGAAAGTAACGATTTGAGGGAACATATGGTGGGAATTTTATTCAGCAGAAGTAAACTCACTCACCTCCAAAAACAGGTTTTCTCTCTCATTTTTGCTAAAAAAAAATGTTTCACCAATAGCAATTTTCTAGGTGATTGTGCACATAGTTCAAGCCATCCGCAAGGAGACCGAGCGAGTCAAAGACGAGTGGGAGTGCAACCTCTGCACCTCCTCTACTGTGTCATCACACAGCAGCTCAGAAATTGCCCATAATTCGGACACATACTGCTTTGAGATGCTCTCTATGGTGCTGGCTTTGTCTGGCAGCGCTGTAGGCAGAGCCTATTTGTCTCATCAAGGTGGATTGCTGGGAGATTTACTCACATTGCTACACACAGGAAGTGCCCGCGTGCAGCGACAAGTCACTTCACTGTTGCGGCGAATGCTGCCGGAAATAACTCCGGAATTTTTCGCAAAAATAGTCGGAGTTTCCGAGCTACCCCCGAAAGACTTCAATTTCGTATCTGTGGTCAATAAGGACGTCAATAATTTCAAGTTCGACATCAACAGGTTGATTATTTAAAAATAGGGTTAATATTTTAATAGTTTCCGTATTTCAGAACGGGTATTTTGGATATTTTCCTCAGCGTTATTGCTAAAAATTTGACGGTGCAAGTGAAGATGCGCAGCAAAAGCGGCAACGGCGCCGCCTCCAAAGAGGTCAGTACTGTGACTATTACTTCCTCTATTCAGGTCGCCGATGACGTAGGTCAGAGATGGTGGCTGAGGGGAACCTCAAATAGGAAGATGGCGGAGGTTATGGTGCAACTTATTACTGACATGAGTGGGGTAAGTAATTCGTAAGTTGCTAAAACTAAACAATGTCCTCTCAAATGTCCAATTATTTTTCCAATTTACATATTTTGCCTAAAGTTTTCTCAATTGTATGCCCGCTAATTCCAGGGAAAAATGTCGGAAATATGGGCCAACATCACTAAAGGAGCCATTGCGGAGAACATCCTTAATTTGACCTGCCTGACGGATGAGCAGAGAACACCTTCTTTGTGTCTTAAAACCCCCACTTTGTGGCTGGCTCTAGCATCTTTATGCGTCCTAGACAAGGACCACGTGGAGCGCCTTTCTTCGGGTCAGTGGAGCCAAGCAGAGGGCAATCCAATGCCGCCTAGACCCATGTGCAGCAATCACGACGATGGGGAGACGACAGCGGTCATTCAGTGCAATATTTGTGGCAATCTATGCGCCGATTGCGACCGTTTTTTGCATTTGCACAGAAAGACGAGGGCTCACTTACGACAGGTGATTGTCACCACAAATTTTATTCATTTGGAAATCGTTTCACCTTTAGAATGTCGGGAATATTTGTCTACATAATAATGGAAGTATACAGGGTGTTATTAAATCATTACATGAGTTTAGATCAAATTTAATTTAGAATTTGGTCACGATGGAAAAGTGATTAAGAATTTGCTATACGATTGATGCGGTGATTTGCTTTCACCAATTTTCAAAAAAACATCTTTGAAAGAATATGGAAATTTCCATCGATACGTCTTGGGTCATTTTTCAAAAGAATGGATTGCGTTATGTCATTAATGTTTTATTTCACCTGTTAATATACTATGTATAAGTTTAACACATTTGATTATAAGTATATTTTCCAGGTGTGCAAAGAGGAAGAGGAAGCTATCAAAGTAGAGCTTCACGAGGGTTGCGGCCGCACTAAATTGTTTTGGCTTCTAGGTACGAAACTTTCGTTTATTTTATTCAATTTCCAGTTGCATTTGTAATTTATTTTAGCATTGGCCGATTCTCGGACGCTAAAAGCCCTGGTCGAGTACCGGGAAGGAGGGGCCCGCAGCCGGGCAGCAGGGGTGACCGGTATTTGTCGTTTTTGCGGCACTACTGGCAACTCGGGTCTCTTGGCTATTGGCAATGTGTGCGCAGACTCCGAGTGTCAAGTCAGTTGATGTTTTCGTAGAATTAAAACCATCTTAGCAGTGTTTTGTTCTTAGGAATACGGAAAAACTGCCTGCATGAAGTTGCTGAATTGCGGGCACATGTGTGGAGGTGCGTCCGGCGAAACACAGTGCCTGCCCTGTCTGCACGGGTGTTCCAATGATTCCTCTTTGAGGCAGGACTCCGATGATATGTGCATGATTTGTTTCACCGAAGCGTTATCTTGCGCTCCTGCCATTCAGGTAAGTCATTGCATTTGAAGTGGTGATGTGACGTTTTAGAGTAAGTATGAGTACATCTCAAGTGTTTATTGTTTTCGTCTTTGTCTAAGCGATATATTTCCAACTGCTCGGAGATAAGGGGATTTCTCAAGAGTTTGAGAAATGAATTAGGAAAAACCGGAAAAAAAACTGAAATTGAACCCATCGATCCCTTTAATATGGGGCGAGATCCGGGGGCACGTACCTCCAGCCACAATCGATCTTCTTCATGTCGTTACAAATCTGTAGTTCGATATAATAATACAGACCAACGGAGCAGTGCATTAGGTACGCCAATCCGTTGGAACATTGAAAGTAGGCAGAACAGCCCTCAACATCGGCGGAGTGATTTGCGAGTTGCCGTCGCTCAAGTTGTTGGGGCATACTGCAGAGAAAATACTGTATAGTTACAAACTTTCGTAGATGGAACCAAAAAAACTAAATGACTACGTCGTTCCTAGTTACTATCACAATAATAGCACCCGTATTGGTCCAACTGGAAGTCACGTGGTTGACTTGGATAATTACAAAACTGCGGCTGTGAAGAAATTTTATTTATTTAGAAGAAAAATAGATTCTACTACGACACAAAAAAGGTGGTTTAGGTGAAAAAACCGGGAAACGTTGATATATAGGTGTTGTTTGTGTTGGACAATAATCACAGAATGCCCCTTTTTTTTCAATATTTTAGTCGAATAATACGAACCCTAATTTCTTACCTGGAGCCTCGGCGGAGGCTGCATTAAGGATGGCAGCAATGCTGACTATGAAGAAACTATTTTTGAACATGTTGATTTTTTCGAAGTCAAATGTCTAATTGTGAGCGATGTGTTATCCACAAAGGTGGAAATCTTATATGCGGAAGCGGGCGTAGGAGTATGCCGTGTGTCTCTTAGAATTGTAAGCTAATGGTTCATGTAATTGATAATCTGTCAAGTGGTCTTCATGAATTAGTGGAATTTTATCTTCATCTCAAGACGTTGTCAAGTCTTAGTTTTTTTCAGAAGGACTCAACGCCGCGTTTTAGTAAATCATGCGGTGGCGTTTTTCAGTTTCATACGATTCCGGTGAATACCACAGATATGTGATATATATCACACTGAAAAACATTTTGTTAAAAATGCCATTATGTCATATATGCTCTCTGAAATGACTCTTTTCTCTACTTGACTCATGATGTAAGTCCTAGTGCCGCTATGGAGAAAATACGGTTTTACCTACAAATATAGTAATAATTAAATTTTTATTTCCAGGGGGGTTAAGAGGTTTGTTTATTTGTGTATATTTATTCCTAAAGCGGAAATGACACTTCTCACTACTGTGCTAAAGTAATGAGGTGATCTGCTGAGAACTAAAAAAAACAAACCACTTCACTTAGTTAAGTGACTTTGGGATTACTCCAATGCGCTTTGATTTGCGCCCAATATGCATAAGTCGATTAGAAAATATCGTATTTATCATAAAGATTATGGATTAATCTCAATGATCCCCTGGCTATATAAACCTTACTATCTGTAGACTTTACCAGTGTCTTTTCTGGGTCCTAACACCAAGTGAAAAAATGACTAAATTCTTGCTGGTTTTAACGGTCTTTACCGCCATTTTCCTGGCGTTTTCCAACGCCGACATCCCAGGTGAGTTTATTGGCGTTCTTTTGTAAGGGTTTATGACAGTGGCGTCGGTTCGCAGAATGCCAGACCCACGATGATGACCCTGACACCGAGGCGGAGCTCCTTCCCGATCCTGACAACTGTGCTTGTTTTTATAAATGCTCCCGTGGTATACCTTTCCGTATGGACTGTCCTGCAGGGCTTTACTACAACGTCGATTTGAAAGTGTGTGACTATCCCTGGGACGTCAACTGTGGATCTAGGCCTGAACCCAAGCCATGAGCACAATTTCCTTCAATTAAACTCAATGTTCAATCAATGAATAAATTTGAATATCTATAAATTGTACGATTTTTTAATCTTTATGTGAATGGAGAAGATTTACTTTTCCTTAATTCCTATCAAGTAAAAGGATAATGTCCAAGAAAATGATGGAATTTTCACAGCGGATTGATCAGTTTCGTGACTTCTTCTGAAATTATCTTCCAGGTGGAATCGCAAGTAAAATTGATCTACTGCCCTCATATGGGGAGAACGTTACTTTACCACCTGATAGAATTTTCGTTTTGAAAGCTTTGGGTTCTATAAATAAGTATCTTTCCAAAGACATCTAGTATGTATTAAATACAGGGTGAGTCGGGAGGATCGTGCCAAACTTCAGGAGCGTGTTGTACATGAAAAATAAATGTAAAAAAACTTAAATGTTGTTATCCGATTTTCGTTTGTTTACAAGTTATAGCGTAAATAAAATTAAAATATAAAGGTTAAGCAACATTGAGATGAAACGTTTCCTGGACGTTGGATTGGTCGTGGTGGCCCTATTAGTTGGTCTCCAAGGTTTCCAGACCTCATACCACTAGACTATTGTTTGTGGGGTTGGTTTAAAACTGAAGTGTACAAAGTAAAAGTGGACACTCAAGATGCACTAATTCAACGCATTAGAAATGCTGCAGCTGCTATTGAAGAAAGACATGAAACAATCAGGAGCACGACGAATGCTCTTCATAGACGAAGCCGAAAATGTTTAGAGGTTAATGGCAATATTTTTGAACATTTACTATGATATTCAAACGTTAATTTATGGAATTTCTTATGAAATTAATTTTTTTTTTTATTTTATGTTTTATTTTTATTTACGCTATAACTTGTAAACAAACGAAAATCGGATAACAACATTTTAGTTTTTTTTAATTTATTTTTCATGTACAACACGCTCCTGAAGTTTGGCACGATCCTCCCGACTCACTCCGTTATAACGAAAATACTCAGAATTTCAAGTATTAACGGTAAAGTTTGGTCGCAAATTTCAAAAAGCTTGCGCAACAAACTTAGTTATTTTATGACTCGACATGATATCTGTTAAGATATTATTGGATGTGCTAGTCTCGGGTTGTTTATTCCTAAAGGGCACTCTTAATTTATGTTTACATCACCGTCGGTAGCCCGACATTTTTACTTATAACAACCATGTACTTTACCCACACTGCCTTTTGCATGTTCATTGGGACTATTTCGATCTGTAAATAGTCATTTCCAATGTTATTTTATTGTGTTCTCATACGTCCTATATTACCGATTTCGCCAAACTTTTCTGTAAAATTAAACCAGCTTCTATTTCTATGTCATATCCCATTAAATTTGTCAGCACTTCAACAATTTTTGGCTCTAAGGGTTAATTTATTATGCTGCTGCTAACTTTATCGACAGCTAACTTCCATAGAAACAATTAGATTGAAGCACATTTGCCTTTTTGGGAAGGTTATTAGGACTTTGGAGTATTGGCCACAGTCATAGAAATAAATACAATATGAATATGATGACGAAACGTGTTATAATCAAGAAGAAAGCGGTGCTTTACTTCGAACATCGATATCACAATTTATTTAGGCCGATTCTGAGAGTACTTATAAAGTACTATTGAGCGCCTTCTGTGGTAATATCCGGATCTAAGGTGGAGTCAGGTTGTGGCGTTGTGGGCCTAGTTCCGCAGTCTACATTTTCGGCCCACTCGCAAGTATCTTTCGATTCATCGAAATAGGTTCCAGGAGAACATTGAAAGTGGACGGCTTCTTGGTTACTGCACTCGTAGAAAGCGCCACAATCGTCGGGGTCGTCGAAGAAAACTGGGTTTGATGGATCGGTGTCCGGGCATGCTTCAGTTAAAAAAACACGTGAGGATGATCCGTTGTTAATTTTAAGTGGTACTTACTTGGCACTTCAGACACAACTATAGTATAGACGAATCCCAAGAGGATAGCGCAAAGCATAACTTTAGAGTTCATTTTGTAGGTTTCTATGGCAGACCTTAGGAAATTTCGTTGCCGACTGTATAAAGATCTTAAATTAAGTTCTCTTTATATAGCCGAGCTTAATCCTTAAGAAATCAATGTTTGTCCTCTCCTGAGTTACTAGATAAGGCATTAATCCCTGGACTATGTTTCTTTTTACACAAGCATTACGTAGGACGGTTTTACCAAATTTGAAGTGCCCAAAAACTCCGTTGATTATTGATAGTTCAGCAAATACAGCTTTGATTGATTTCGCTTTTTTCTTTCAGTTGCAATGCGGCCATGTGTTCCATCTCCATTGCTGCAAGGCGGTACTGATGAAGCGTTGGGCGGGGCCCAGGATCACCTTCTCCTTCTCGTTGTGCCCCATATGCAAAGTAAGAAACGTCAGAATCTCCTGATCTAGATTCAAGGGCAACACTTAATCAAGCTCACTTTTTTCTTTGCGGATCTCAAATTTCCCAGGTCGTAAGTAGGCGATTGTAATCGGATTTATGATAGTCAATTTTTTTATGGATATTGATGACTTTTATTGAGTGGGTAGTTTTACTTTGTTTGATTAGAAAGCAACCGACTCGTTGACTATTTAAATTTGCAACAATTGCTCCATTTGTCGGATGAAACGAGATTTCTTTCATGGAATAAAGCTGCGTTTAACTGCTGATTTCGATAAAAAAGAAAGTTAACATAGAGCCTACTAATATCGACCAGGTTCTTGGTTGTTTTGGATAATAAATTGATATCAAAGTTAATGCAAGCACATTTATAGTTTGGCCTTAAAAGAAATTGTATTTAGTGGATCCTCTTAATAGGCTTTTTGTGACGTCACACTGATTTTCAGATAAAGATTTTTTGTGACGTCAGCTGATTTTTCTGTCTATCATAAGATTTCGTAACACCAAACTTTGTATAATTAACGGCTGCCTATCTTGGCTCTACTTCCCAGGAGAGGCCTCGCACCATTACATGCCATTTTCATGTGTGCCTTGAAACCAGACAATTCTTTCCACAAAACGGGCGGTATTCTTCGAAAACTGTGATGTTATTTCTTTCAGGTGAATATTCAACACCCTACTTTAGGGGATCTCCTGCGACCCATTCAGGAGCTGTATAAGGACGTGCGTAGAAAAGCGTTGATGCGCCTAGAATATGAAGGGCTGCAAACAGTGGAGGCGGTGGTTACTCCGGGGGCTCGTTTCTACAACGACACCGCCGCCTTTGCCATGGACAGATACGCCTATTACGTCTGTTACAAATGCGGAAAAGTAAGAAAGACGTGGCAATATGGAAAGTTAATTGCAAAAGTTATCAAACGTTTTTAGGCTTATTATGGGGGTGAAGCGCGTTGCGACGCCGAAGCAGGAGACGTTTACGACCCTGCGGAGCTAGTATGTGGCGCCTGCAGCGACGTGGCACGGGCCCAAATGTGCCCCAAACACGGCGCCGACTTTTTGGAGTACAAGTGCCGCTACTGTTGCTCAGTGGCCGTGTTTTTTTGTTTTGGCACGACACACTTTTGCAATCCGTGTCACGACGACTTTCAGCGTGTCACCAATCTGACCAAGGCGGAATTGCCTGCATGTCCTGCCGGTAAGTTTCTGTACCCAAGCGTTTTCTAGGATTGAGCGTGTGGCTACCTTTCAGGGCCGAGAGCGATGCAGCTCGAGGGGGACGAGTGTCCGCTGCATGTGAAACATCCGGCCACGGGGGAGGAGTTCGCTTTAGGGTGTGGGGTGTGCAGGAACGCGCATACTTTCTAGGTTGATTTAGATGTAAACCATTAGTTTGCGGAGGGACTGTAAAGTGGTGTTACGTAAACAACTAGGATTTCACTGTTGCGTTGAAATGGCGAAGGTTTTGGGCAGCAAGTGTCAAGAATTAGTGCTAGTTTTTTTCTTTTATTTTGCTTGAGAATAACTTCTCGCACGTAGGTAGGGATTGTGAAAGCATTGGAATCTCCTGTTATTTACAGTTAAAGGTAGCTCAGAATAGTAATTCCTCATTATTGACGACTCGGACAAAAGTTATTGTTAACGTTTCGGTTACAAAATTATCACCATTTTCAGTACGGAATATCCCGCATGTGAAATACTTGAAATACGCCAAAAATTCCTCGTTTTAATCGCTAAGGAATGGCAGTTTTTATCAAGAGTCATGTTATTGTTTTAAATGATTGATTTGGAGTAAGTGATTGATGTTTCTAAAAAGTGACACGAATTTCTAACATTAAAATTTGCGTGTTTTGCTAATGGATTTAGAATAGTTAGAGTATATATAGACAATGGATGTGTATGAGTTTATACTGCTAAAGCGATTTCGTCGCTCCAGCCACTCCTAACTAGGTATGTGAGGCGGCGTGCTCAAAAAATAAAAGAAATAATTAAAAATGCTGACATCTAAATGAACATAGTGGTAAAGCGCAATACGCACTGCACTGCTCGGTTTCCCGTGCGCCGATGACTTTTCTATTCAAAACCCAAAACTTCTTTGATTTAATTTAATTTCAGTCCGGACATGTTGTAATCGTGCGACTTCGGCGGCCCGAATGCTAACGACACGATATTACTCGAATTGTCAAACCAAATCGAATTTTAAAAGTACGATTTTTACTTGTTTTCAGTCGCACACAAAGTCGTGCGAACGCTTGTTGCATTTTTGTGAAATTGACTTTCAACTCTGTACAAACTACTCCAGATTCTTCCGTATTTTCATTCGAAATTAGATATTTTTCGTGAACGAAGCGAGATGAGCCTCAGGAACGCCATTAACAGTGACAACTGAAGCGGCATTGTTCTGTTTCCAAAGCTTTTTTCGTAAAAAACGTTGCTACTACGTGAAAAGTTTTTGCAACAGCGCGTGTCCATTTTTTTGTATTCAATTGAGAGGCGAGTCCAGACATGTTTGCATTCAGCTTTATAATAAAATGTATTTATACAAGCATATTTTGTTTATTATTTATTTTGGCTCTTTTTGGTGTTTGTATATGTATTAAGCGTGTAGTTTTTAGTTAAGGAGGTTGGAAAATTCTGCTTTTATTCCGTATAAATACCAAATAAATAGTTGCAGAAACATTTAATTTTCCACCAACACAAAATTTGTTTGATGTTTACCCTTAAAATGAACGCATTCATCATAATAATATTGGAAACAGTCGTCCTTATGCAAGCAGGTAAAAAAAACCAATAACTCGATGGAAATTTCCGTTATTTCATGTAATAAAATATATGTATTTATAATGAGTAAATTCGTAATTACAACAGTTTACTAAATACAAAAACCGAAATAAAAAATTTCACAATAAATTAAGGCTCTTAATTCATCAAAAGTAAGGTTCTCAAACAATCCATATTTGTTATGAATGGAAATGCTGCTTCCGGAAGAGTCAATATTGATTGAATTTCGGCTCAAATCAGAGGCGCACTAATTGTCATTTGAAATTTACAGTTTAATCTTAACGACTTTTACCTCGATCCCATAACCGCAAAGCCATTGTCGTACTTCTGCTATAATTTCGAAGATTGCTAAAGTAATCCAAATCATCAGTCGTGGGTGCTCCGCATACAACAGTTTTTCGCCCGACCTAACGTCCATTTTTTTACCGGGATCAAACGGTGATCCTTGCAGTCATCATTCTATATTATTGTTTCTACCATGGTTGAGTACTTTCAGTACGCATTAGATATCATACGTATGTCGGAGCTTATAATCGACGAAAAATTCGGCAACGTAAACCGACAAATGCGATTTTTTATCAAAGTTTCTGATTTTCTCGATGCAGCGTTGCAAAGAAAGAAAGCTAACAAATACATTTTCGTGTTCCATTGAAGTTTTATGATATTTTTAAAAACGTATGTTTGGCGCAGAAATCCGTTAACAGGCACCCAATAATATTTTCTGATTTTGAAAAGGTGAAGGATCTATTCAAAAAATCTAAGTGATTTTCAGATTTATGTCTATTTTGCCATTAATTACATTTACATTTTTGCTTTAATTGAAGAATTTTCTGGTTGAAGTAGCGAAGGAGAAAGTCATGCAAATGTAAGTGACATTAAAGATTTGCGACTCCTTTTCCAGCTATGACGTTGTAACAAATATAGTTCTGTTTTTTAGTTAACCGGTGGTGAGCAATTCTAGCATTGTCCATATTAGTTTCACAGAAAATAAATATCTCTTTATTCTTTGGTGATATGTCAAATTTCAAATATTCGTTTTATTGCCATTAACATAACAATATGCACATAAAATACTATATACACTAAAATTAGAGCATTTCAAATATAAATACAGATCAAGCAAAAAAAACCTCTATTGCTCTCTTAGCCCCAAATAACAATAATTATTATTTATCAGTACTATTTAAACTAACGAAGAACCCTCAATTATCACCGGAAAACATCACACCTCACCTCTCTCGAGACAATAGAGAGATGGCTTTATTGCTGCCTTTTAGGGCCATTACGTCATGCTGCCGTATTTGTGTCCTGAGGGCCAAGGACCCTCTGATGACGTAGATGGAATCGGGTCTCGTGTAAATGCGTTCACCATCGAGTCTTTTAGTCGGTCCTTGAATGTTTTGTATTCCATATCAGCGTATTTTGGTCCAAAATCAAAGTCTGCCACTTCGACTATGAAGCTAACATTTTGAATTTGATTTAATAGAACCGTGAATCTGACGAAACCTCCCACTTACCGAGACCTGTTTTGGATGTAGTAGGCTACTCCGAAAACTATTGCGATAACTGCTGCAATACTAAACGCTACCGGCACTACTATAACGGATAACTGCGCTTGTTGTTTTACTAAAAAATTACTTATGTCATTTTGTGTTCTCTGACAGAAAAGCAATTAAATTACCTTTATAGACAGTAACAGCCACTGAAGTGACTTTTCTACTGACGTCGTTCTTGATGATGATAATGACTGTATGCTGGTCTTGAAAGTAACGCTGAATTGGGAAATCGCACACGTCTAAATTGGAGTATTGTTGACAAGTCTCATTGCCTGTCACATTGTACAGGCCTGCCTTGAAGTAGTAGCAAAATTGCATACTTGCAGATCCTTTGCAGTTGACTTGCAAACTCAAAAGTTCCCCATGCTGCAACCAATTGTTGCCCGAGATGCTCACATTTGAGATGGGAGCTAAAAGACAATTGTTTCTTCTCAATGTAATTGGTTAATCAACGCACCTTTTGATATTACAGATTTCTGGAAATAACCGTAAACCTTATGAAAATCTGTGGTGATCACAGTGCTGTTGCATACATAAGGAAAAGTCTTGTTGTATGGTACTAGCACCCCCTTCTGCCACACTTTTATATTTGACTGAGTTTCACTGGTGTTAGTTGTTGATGGCACAACTTCTCTTTTTGAAACTTTTTTCGTAGTCCCAGTAGATTTCTATAAGGTTAGACAATTCATTTTCATTAGTTTTCAATCATTAACAAACCTACCAAAGTGGTTGTAGGCTTAATTGTTGTGGTACTAATAGTGGTACTGGCATTAGGAGGGTTGGTGCTGGTTGTTGGCATAGGAGTGGTAGTTGGAGGTGGCACAGGGGTGAAATCTCCTACCACCAATGTTTCAATTGTATGTTCTTCTTCGGGATTGGAGAAATTGAATGGGAAACTCAAGTTCATTCCCAACCCATAATAAACACAATCAACGAACCAGTATGAGAGCACTGTAGGCGCTTGCATGAGGTACTCTTTGTCAGGCTGCTGGAGGGCCACAGTGTTTGTGAAAGAGCCATTAGTGGATACATAGAGGTCTCTCGTTTCGTTGAGCTGTGAAATCTCCAAGTGGCCATTAAGGGTATCTGGAAGAAATTATTAGGATTTTAATAATACAGAAGTGAAGGTCCATATTCTTTACCCCCTAACTTAATTAATAAGACAGTTATAGCAAAAATATGATTTAAAAAATTCACATGCATGGCAGTTTTTTTTTTTAATCTTTTGGATATAACATCAAAACTCTTAACTGATAAATAATGGATATGAATTTAGATATATCTCTGACTTCAAAATATGTAATTATTTGCTTTTTTTGCTTCCATTAGTGATTAATAAATTAAGATAACACATAACTAAGGGAAGTACCCATAATTGTTCAAAACACTTACCTGTGAGCTCTATTGTAATTCCTTTTGAAGTACTAGGTGTGCAAAATAAACTCATTATCCATTCACATACTACTACTCTAATTATATAGTATCCAGCTTCATTTGTGTCCCGGTTATATGTGATTGACCAGTGGTCTATATTGGGCCCTGATTCAACCTGAAAATGTATTATGATTAGTGTACCCCAAATTGCAAATTTTAACTTCTTAAATAAATGAATATACTCCAAGTCATTTTATTATTTCTCATGGCATATACTGATTAACATACCACCCGTGTGTGAACAGGAAGAGCGTCGTCCCTCCAGTCGTATTTGAATTTCCCGTTGGCTGGTTCGTTATCGGAGTCAAATATCCAAGTGGTGCAATTCACGGTGGCTCCTCGAACAGTGGGGCCATCACATTGGAGTTTCAACGTAAAAGCTGAGCCTAATAAAATTAAGGCATATAAAAGAAGCTTCGCTAGTAGTAATTGAGCTTTAATTTTTGGTACCTGAATTAAGGAATATCCCTATTAACATTAATATTATGATAAATTTGTGATAAAACATAATGGGAGGATTTACATTAACAAAAACAATTAAAGAAACCGAAAACAAGTAGGATGTCACTGTCATTAGTGACAGCGATTGACATATGGCTATCGAGCGAATGTTTGTCAGTGTCATATATATATATATATGTTTCAAGATCGAATTTAGTGGGTTGGTTTTGGTCTTGTCTAATACATTGTGACCTAAAAGATAAACAGAATTATGTAATACTCACTGTTTAAGAAACAATTGATGTTATATTGTATTGTTTCGAACACAATGTTAATAAGAGAACGGATATAATGTAGATAGTAGGCATTTTTCTTATGTTTACAATACGTTCTAACTTTAGTTGTTTGTTCACCTGTGTATGCTAAAGTTATAGCATAATAGAGCTAGCATAGTAATAGCTATAGTATACATGTACTGCGAAGCCAAATATTACTTAAAAGAGAGGACTTCCATTTTCGCTTAATTTTTTGACGCGCAATTGTCACGTACGCCATTGAGTGATTTGTGTTATCATTCCTCCCAATAGAGGACCGTCGGGTATGGCTCCCTCTTTTATCGGACTGCCATAACACTTAGGGCAGTATCTTGATGCATTGTTCAAGTTCAGTGTGAATGTCTTCAAATTATGATGATTTTGGCCTTGAATGGTACGGTGAACCAACCAGGTCATAATAATGAAAAAATCACTGCACACTCTCTAACTACAACCTTTTAATTCGCTAAACGTAATATAAATGTCTTAATACAAGATCAACAATTATTACCGGACTCAAAGCGTCAAAATAATATCGATTGCTTGTCGGGCAATTAAGATAATGCAAGCGCAAATCACGCAGACAGGTTGCATTGTAATTAACGCCATTTCATTTGCTTCAGCATTATGGGCGTCGAATCGGCAAATTATATCTCCAGCGTTATTGATTGGCGCCGCTAATGACTTTTTATAAATTCTACGCCACTGAAACGAAGCAATTTCCGATTATTACTATGCAAAGGTATATGGGGGAATAATAATGCCGGCCGCCGTTGGTCGGGTATTTTCATTAATTTTTCGACCCGCCGAAGGCTTTATTAATAAGTTCCCGGGCACTTTTCGAACTTCGCAGTTATTAAACTAAGAAGTCTATCAAGTTTTAATTACCAGGACTTGGGGAGTTCGGCTTTCCGGTATCTGGAATGTAAAATTTTCCTTTGAAGTATTCGCGGCCTTCGCGGTGAAGATCGGAGAAATGCGTGCCGCCGCAAAAAACTCGATTCTTTTATGCAATGCCTTACTGTCGCCCCCCTTTAGCAAACGATAACTTATAATTTAATATCAACTGATTCCACGAAACCGATGCAATTAGTTTGGCAGTTGCAATTTTATGGGTGGACAAAAAAACTCGGTTTACAACCCAAATTAGTCGCCGAGTGTAATGTAAAGTTCCAAGGTTTTCGTGGCCCATATAAAACGACATTTAAAGAAGCGGTAATACTAGATTATCGAAAACAAAGCAACACGCCCGAAATCGTATAGAGTTTGGTGTGTAACCAACATTTGGGTTTTTACCAGTAGAAAAGCTTTACTTAAGATTATAATACCACATTTAGGGTGGTACTGGGCCTACAATGATCTGATTGTTTTTGCAACGGACTTCACAGATAATTACTTCCGCGCATAGACAGAAAAATGTTGGATGTTAGAATTGATTTGAATTTACCCCTTGAGATTAGCGAAGGAGAATGACGAGTTTGTTTGTCAAAATCTTTCACTCGTATTATTAGAAAAATTCTAGTACCGAAGTAGAATCGTCACCGTCCACATATTTTCAAGATTATTTGGGTAATTTTCTTAACATGGCGAATATTGATACAGGGTGTTTCCTAACTACGTGTAAAACATTTAAAGGCGTAATCCTCGACTGATTTTGAGTCTAAAATGTCTTATAAACATGTCCGCAAATGCCTTGTTTCCAAGATACAGGGTGTTGAAATGTGACAAGAAAAAGAGATTTTATTTTCAAAATGACTCAATTTGGGTGTTTGAATTTTAGAAAAACACTTATTATCAATAAGGCCGTAAACAAAAACCATATTGGCCATTTCTTGATTAGTGTAATTAGGCATTTGAAAAATGTTCAAAACTGAGGTATAATCTGATTTTTGGGACACAACACTAAATTCTTTCCCTTTAGAGAGTAAAACACCAAAATAACACTGACTATCTTGTTTATAGTAGTGGAAGTAGCAAAAAAAACTAACAATAAACAAGTTAGTAAATACCACCAAACCTTTAGAAACCTTTAAAACCTTTTTCATCGTCTTTCAGTCAACACCCTGTATCTTGGAAACAAGGCATTTGCGGACATATGTTTATTAGACATTTTTGACTCAAAATCAGTCGAGGATTACGCCTTTAAATTTTTTACACGTAGTTAGGAAACACCCTGTATATATCTTTGAACCACACTAATTCATTTCAGATTACACTAAAAAAAGTGTACCTTGACTCTCTGTGTGACATTGTGAAATCAGCAGCCGTAAGGAACAGTTTCTTAAAAACCAGTCGCCTACTTTAAAGCTACATTATATTTTCCCATAAAGTAAAAACTAAATGGGCATTGATATAAAGAGAGGGAACCTGAAAAATTTCAATACTGTCAATAAATTTATAAATTAGCCCAACGCATGAGCAATTAATGGGGCCCATTAAACAATTACTTGGTCTTAATTGGCGTAATTAAGAATTAAACTGGAGAGGTGAAAAAAAATGCGGAATTTCGTTGTTGGTCTAAAAAGGGAAAAACGCATATTTTTATCTTCAAAGCCATTAAACAGATTAAATTTTGTTGGGAAATTCAACCCACTGCTCTCGCAAGATGATCTACGAGTGCTGTAATGGATGCTAGGTGTCAGTTTGGTTTTTACCCGATCCTACGTTGAAAATATTTATTGGTTCAATGAAAAATTATGTTTTTGCCAAAGGTTAATGAGACAAGTCTTGTCCACACCGCCATTTCCTCGCAACATCATTAATATTTTAAATAAGTCATTTACGAAATAGCGATAAAAACTGGAGCAGGAAATATACAGGTATTGTAAAATGCCACCATTATCAAGAGTTAATCTCGTACGAGCGGGGTCATTCATGTAAATTTGTTTCGTATATGCGACGTTCACGTTCCATTTTAGTCGAAGGCGGCCTTAGCTAATTTTGCGAAAATTCTAATGTATTCAGTTGCAAAATATTGCTCGAATCCAAGTCTCAAACTATCAATCCTCGATCCAACATGATGAGTTAAAAAGTATTGCAACTTCTCAATTTTTAAAGGAAAAAAAAAAGGTAAATGCAACAGGAACGCACTATACGGACTACAATAACCATCTCAATTTGGCATTTAAGATGACCACTGGAAGGGAGTAAATGCCACTGAACATGCAGTGCATATAAAAGCGATTTTTGAGCCCTGCACAGGTAATTCGTTTATTGTGTTTTAAGGTGATTTTGCATTAAAATGAAGGTGAGTGTGGTGGGTTAACATGGTTCACATTTTTTAACAAGGCTAAAATCAGTTTCTGTTAAAACCTTATTTCTGCTTATTGACACTTTTTGGACAATAACAATGGTGAAAAATGTGTTATTTTGTCAAAATCTCTCACACATATTAGTAAAACAATTCTAGTACCGAAGTAGAGAATTCTTCTTCGCCATATTTTCAAGATTAGTATGATCATTTTTTTGACAATGACGAATTGACATTGTAACGAAAATGTTTATTATACTTTAGGCCGCCCTTATTCTCCTTGGATTGTTCTCGCTCCACCACTATTGCCGAGCAGGCATCATCCCCGCTACCACCACCTTCGTCAGACACGCGACCAGCATCACCCACCCCTCTACTGTGGCCTACAATCAACCCGCCCTGGCCTACACGTACAGCGCTCCCGTGACGTACTCCGTGTATTCCCCACCGGTGGTCCAGTACTCTCAAAGTTTGTTTACACCTCAAAATATATTCGCCCCTCAAACCATATTTGGGCAGTACCCGGGACTTTTGGCACAGACTCCCACTTTCATCGGTACGCAGCAAACAGGTACGATAATTTAATAATCATTACGAACTTATATGTTGTATCCTGTCCATGGCATTGCAGGAGGAGGTCCGACTATTGAGGCTGCAGATAAACCTCAAGGCGCGGTTCCTCAACAACCGTCAACACCTCCACCTTCTTCTTCCTCTCCGCCACAACAGTCGCCAATTCTGGGAAGTGGTACTCCTGGTACAACCATGGACGATGACACGGTTTCGATTGAAGCGTCTCAATAGATCCAGTTTTAGCATTTAATTAGAATATAAAATATTTGAAATATATAAATAAAAAAGTATAATTTCTTTATAATTATAATTATGGGAAATTATCAAATAAAGAAGTTCACACATGCAGAGTTTTCTGTCCAAAGCATCTTTTAGAACTTCCAAATCGGTTGGTAAGTACTGGAGGAACGAGAGAAATTAAATTTTAATCGAGCGAGCTATAGTTAACTGACAGTTGCTTAGAAATTGTTTATAGAAGCAAATAAATTAACAACAAATTATATTTCTAGTTTGATCGCGATTACGGCCTACTCGGCTTTCGCCAGCCCTCTGGTATACCAAAGAAAAACGTGTACGTGCCCCTTTATAGTCCAGGTATTTCCTATAAGTATGCAAAGATGGATAAATGGGAAACAATGCCGACATGAATAATTCAAAATTTCGCCATTTTCATGCATTATAGGGCGCGGGAATATCCGCTCTCTATACAGATCTCGTCGTATTAAGTGCGAAATGCGATTTATTCGCTTGTCGTATCGAGTTTGACACCGCAATTTTTACCCCCCAAAAAACTCTATTCGGAGAGCAATTATTATATATTAAAAGAGTAAAGTAAGCCGGAAATAATGAAATTTAGTCTCAAGACAGCTGCCCCCACATGAATTGTATATAAGGGTGCACTTCGTTTAAAATTGGGGCTTATTGCAGAAATCCCCGTCGCTTGACGAATTCACTAGGATATTGCCGCCTTGCGCCTTGGTGTCCACTCCAGGGATGTCCAGGAGGCACATCCTTTCGTCCACTTTTCTCTGTTCGTCCTCGATACAAGTAAACATGGACTGCTGCATTCTCCCCTACACCTTAGGTTTGCAGTTTGGATGGTCAGAGTTCGTTGACCGTTGTAAAAAGACACAGATCAGACTTGAAAAGTGCATCAGAATGCATGTTAATGGCATGTCAGTCCTTAAAGAGAGGACGCTGACTATCAAATCCAATCCACTGGCTTGACTGCGTTTATCACTCAGGGTTTTGCTCACAATTTCATGGTTTTCTTATTTTGAATTAGGGTCCTCTTTTGAGTAAAGACATACATTTTTTTGACAGTTACAAAAATGGAGTTTGAGTAGGTTTACATCCGGCATTTTTTTTAAATCTTAGATTCGAATATTCGCTGCGTTTACATAATACAAAATACATTATTTTTGAGTTCAAACTTCTCTATTGGATGAAAAATGCGTTAGTTTGTCAAGCGATTGTTAAGTTTTGACCAGGTTTACAGCGCTCACTTTTTTGCGTTTATAATTTTGTCAGATTGGTGCCGCAAATTGAGAGATTGAATCACTCCTCTGATACTTAAAAAAGATGGTTGCGAGTTAGTTTACATCTCGCACTTTTCGTGACAAACAGTAGTTGACTTTACTTCGCTATATTAAATATTAATACTATCTTAGACGGAGTGATATATTTTCCATAGAAATAACGCAGTCAAAGCAGGGTATTGGACCTGTTTACCTGGGACGAAGGCAACCGATAGAGATTGATAACACATGTAGCCCTAAGCCCCCATGGCATCCGTATTATGTATTTCGGAACACGTGCGTTTTAATCGATTCAATAATTTATTCCGTTACAATAAGAGGTAAATTGCGTTGGAGGCAATCCCGCATTGATTCTTTTTAGTCATGATAATCATAACGTACCCTTTCTCCCCCCATTATTTCCCCCACGAGTTCTTAACCAGCCGCTACTCGATTCCTCTCTAACTTCTATTTCCTCCTATCAATATCCCGTGGCATTGCTTTTGTGAGTAATTCCGATCATCGTAGAGCCTCCCAGATTAGAACCTCATACCTCACCCATCCATCATAACGCTGATGGGGTCAATTCTAAACACATCTATGCAAAGAACCTTCTTGTCGCCTTTAGGAAGCATGGCGAACTTGGACATGACTGCACTAATATTGGAGCAGTTGAACCTGCATTTCTCGTCTGTTGCCTTGTAAGGGTAGGACTCATCGCTGTCCATCCCTCCATTGTCTGTGATTTACCGCTAGGTGCTTTCTATGAGGCCTGTTAAGAGCCCCTGCTGTCGTAAGGGGAGTGCCTGTAGGTGCAGTCTATGACGTTCTGGTTGCTTAGAGACTTTCGGGTTTGGATGAGCATATAATGTTGCGTCTCCAAGGCCCCTAACTATGCACATGACGTTAATGCGACATTATTATTGCGACGAGAGGGCGGGTAAGGTTTACAGAACTGAAGGCATAGCAAGAGCCGCAGGGGCCCTGTGTTATGACGTGAGTCACCGCCCCCATTTCAATTTACGATAGCTAGACGGAATCCTGAGTCTCATCACGCAACTCATCTGCGGTGGAGTCTCCAATGGAGCCAGAGCTAGGCGAATTTGAAAGGTAAAAGGTTTCACATTCCTCATCCGTCAGGTTTCCGAATTGACTAACTTCGAGGGAGTAGGTGATCAAACCCATGTGGTAGAGAGTGTTGTGCCGACATATAGCATTCTGAAGGTTTCTACCGGGAGGTGAGATAGTGCTTATGGCGCTGTCTCTGTAGATTTACAGGGAGTGAGAAGATTCACCAGTGGGGTATAATAGCTATTTTTTTAGAGACTTCCATTGATGGGCTGATGCGCAGGATAGAGACGCGATCGGACTGCGTAGTAGCGCATGACTTTCCCGGAAACGCTCATAATGAACATTAGTGAATTAAAGTTAAATAAATGTTTAGAGAAAAATCACAGGTTTAGACCTCGGTAAGTGGTTTTGCGGACGGGTACTCAAATATATTAAACATAATAAATAAATATTAAATACTTTAATGAGCTTAGCGAGAATGTTTAATTTGTTAAAAGCCCGACAAAAGTTCCCGCATCGCACCCATAACAAATTAACCTCTCATTATTACATTAAATATTTACAATATTCCGAATTATGTACTTACGTAAATACACGAAAATACTCTATTTACAAGGGAAATACGAGAAGCCAGATTTGCGATATTGAGAGTATCGATAGTTGTTTGCTCTAGTTCGTTTAAACACGCCCGGGAAATTCCCAATTAGGGGTAGGACCCGGCAAAAAGGCAATTTAAAGCTTTAAGGCAGAACAAGGTATTATTTTTTCATCGGCTTTGGGTTCGACGACCCCTTTATAGGGCCTATAAATACAATTCCCGACTCTCAAGAACCGCTTTAGATCTAAACAAAACATTAGGAGTAAATAATGCTTTTCCACACTCCATAATGAAAATTTTAATGGTGCGCTTCCTTTTTTTTGCTTTAATGAATTCCGCACATAAATAACGCTGGCTGAAGCCCGGCCCGCAGTAAAGAAATCTAAAATATTTCTCGTTATCGTTAAAAAGGCCCTTAGTTAAGTAGCCTTTGGCAGCAAAGAAAACACGTGAGAAATTGCCAGTTTTAGTCTTCACGCATTCTCAGAAATACTCCAGAGAGATCACCGAGATAAATGATCGAGACAAAAGTGTCTTAGGTCGTCTCTTTGATCATTTTAAGCGAGAATTTCGAAGAGGCGCACGCCAGACTTGGAAAATGCATTGAAAAGCCGTCGTTGTTGATGTGCCTGCCTTCCGAGAGAGGACGCTGCACATATCAAATCGAGTGAATACTAACTTTTGCTACGTTTACACCGCTTAATGTTTTATACAGCCTCTCATGGCTTCGTAAGTTTAAAGTACGACTCTTTCTTGAGCAAAAACACAACTTTGTGGATTTGAATTCAATTTTTGGTTGATCAAAGGACTTAGTTATTGGTTGCGTTCAAGTCCTACAAAGTCCATAGTTTTTGAATTGAGATTTCTCTCCTCCATTGGATGAAAAATACGTCAGTTTGTTAAATGATTTTTGACGACGTTTACATCGCAATAAAAGAAAACTGGCTGTTTCAGGTTGATCGATGGGCCACCAAAAAATTCTTTTTATACACAGCGGTTTTATGGCCACCTGACATGTATAATGGTCGGGAGAAAATCCTCTTTCGAGTGCTCAAACCGAGGCCGCTTTCGAGCTAAAAGCACTTCCGTCCTTTTACTGCAAATTGTATAAACAAAGCTGCATTTCCCTGTTGTTTCCTTGTTTCCTTCTCTAATTGTTTCGGGTTCCCGCTTACCTTCTAATAAACTTGCGCTTTTCGGCGTTTTAAATGTTATTATCGTCTTTGGCACAGCTCCAGAACACGGGTGGTTTATACTGATTAAAACTCTTCAAAATGACAAAAATGGAATGGGAAATAGCATGTATTCACGCAACGAAGCTCAACGATCGGAAATGAGGCCCTGGTGGCCACCCAACACTGGTTCCTCCCCCTCTTCAAAAACATGTACCTCCCACTTCCTTCCCCAGGCATTCTTCAAGATCTAGGAAGATTTATTATCACCCACTACCATCACCCCCCTGCTCAAGACTGTCTTGCTGCAGTGATCATCGCGGTAGACCCTAGTCTTGTAAAATTTGAACTTCTTACTCCTGCCATTCAGGGCTAATGCCACAGGGCCGGTCTTAGATGCAGACGCGGATAGGACGCTCTCATTTCTGCGTCTAATGTGTACGATCCCATGGCCTGTGAGGTTGGAGTTTAGCTGCTTCTAGTGGTAGATGTTCTGCTTGCCATTCCAAAAGTATGTGTTATTCGGTTGATATCGCCATTTTTCTTGATGTAGCTGAAAGCTGCGGCTGCGAGACCCTGCTTGCAACTGCTGTGCTTCAGCTTGGAAATGCAGTCGACCAGGATTTGTTGCTCGTTGAGAGTCTGCAGCTGGTGGGTGGATCTGAAGAGTTGCCCCTCTGGTCTGGTTCCGATCTGAAAAGGATTTACTTTATATGGTCATTTTGTGTGTGAACTGCTTTAGAACGCTGATTGCTCAGAAAGTATGACAGTTTCCCTCGTTTTTGACAGGAGTTGCTGCACCAACTACGTTTCAGTTCATGAAAACAGGCAGGGGGGCGTCGATTGTGTGTCAAAAAGCGTCGCATCGTGAAGAACCGAGGACTGTGCAGTAGTTGCTGTGCTTTCAGCACGATAAGTCTACACCATGTCTGTCCAGTCGAGATTGTCCATTATGGATTTTACACCGGAGGTGTAGAAGTGTAGTGATTCAGGCAAATTCACAAATTAGTGTCCTTCAACGAGCAGAACTTCGCGGACTATTCAACAAGGTACGATACCAAGGGATGGGGCAGGGACCGGATGAAATCGTCAATGGATTATGCCAGGGCTCACCATGGAATCGACATTGAAGTCGCGTATCTCTACGAGACTCGCCAAGAAAGGTGTCGATATCGGTCCCAAGACTAGGGGGCCTCTATTTAGAAAGCAATAGTGTTTTCTGGACAGCGACAACTGAAGCAGAAAGTCGCTGCGATGGGACCGGTCTGTATTGCTCTGGTAGCAGGAGACAATTTCCAGAACTATTCTGGAAGTGTGTACAACAACCACCGGTGCGGAATCGGTTTAAACCACGCCATGCTGGTTACGGGGTTCGGAACTGAGAGAGGGAGGAACTATTAGCTGCTAAAGAATTCGTTGTGCTCCGAGTGGGGGGACGGGGAATACATTAAGATGTGACACAACAGGAACAATCAATGCGGCATATTCAGCGTGGCCATTTTCCCGACAGTGTGATCGATGGGGCACAACATTAAAATGAATTTAATTGACTTCTGATTCTTTAACTGAGTTAGTACTGTTTAATTAACATTGCTAGAAAGGCTATAATTAATATTGAATTTGTTAAGTCAAAGGTGCGCCACAAAGGGGGGTAATCGCTGTAAGGAGTGGAGCGAATCGTGGATGCGCCTCGCAATCTAGCTAAGACGTCAGCAATAGGTCCACGTTGGGCATTTTTTTGAAATTACATTTTTCTCACATCTTCAGGTTTCGCACTCTCGGAAAAACAATCATATTTGCCCAAAGGGGAATTTCAAGTATTTTTAACAGAGCCAGTTCGCGTGTAAAAATATTTCATTTCCAGCGTACTGGAACTGTAATATTTTCGTTGGAAAATGTGGGGAATTTTCCTATTGCAGGTCGAAATTTCGGCTGTTGCAAAGCTAAAGTGTATCAGTTTGGAAAATTAATTTCGCAACAGAGATAACATGCGGGACGTATCGAACGTGCCGAAAAAACGCCATCAACCCCTTTTTACCATGAATATTCACGAAATCTAAGCGCGACTCAGTAGTCCCCCGGGAAATTAGAAAAACCCCGAACTGCGCAGATTTGGGATGGAAAAGAAGTTCTTGGAGGGAATGCAAACTGGTTTATGGTCCTCGGTGCCTTCGCCCGCCGCGTCCCAATTTATGACCGTAAGTGATTTCCTGTGTCATCATATTGTGTCCCTTGATATTTGAGAATATCTCACTTATCATAAAAATTGCAACATCTAGAATTAATCCATCGAATTCAACTAAACTTGGTATCTGTATTTAGTTGTAGCAGTAGTAAAATTGATTAAGTAACGCCGTCCCGTTACCACACATTCAACGTATTGGAAACGTGCGTTTCCAGCAAAACAAGGCACGGTCCTATATTGCTCATCTATAATGTCGCAATGTTAATGTGCTTCCTTGGCCTCCTCGCACTCCCGATTTTTTCCTCATCGAACACGTATGAGACGTGGCAGAAAGAAAACTTACTACACTGAAGAACCCACGACGTACTTTAGCAGAGCTACTAAATGCAATTTAAGTTGTCTGAGAAACGCTACTTCAAGAGGAAATCAACCATTTGCTTAAAAGCTTGCCCAGACGAATTTCTCAGATGTAAATTCGCAAGTTGGTTATACACATTATATATATTTGAAAGACTTTCTGGACTTGAATTTAGTTGCAAGGCACAACATTTATTTTGTGTGTGTTTGGAAAATGTCTCAGGTTCAGTCCGGACGGTTAGGAAAGGGGCACCAGTTGCTCTGCCAATCGAGTTACAAATCTGATATTATCATTCTCGCAAAAACTAAGAAATAATCGCATTTTCTTTATGTTCGCAATTTCTTTCCGTGCCATTTACTCGCGTTGCAACAGCAACAACATATTGTCTTACAATGGGGAAAGATGAAAGTTCCGGCTTTCCTAACCCAATAAACTTGACGCCCCTAAAAACGAAAAAGTCCCGGACGCCTCCGGCTTTTATATTTATTTCGTGTCTCCTCTTCGCCGTCTTTTTTACTCTTTTAACTCGAACGGAACTGTTATTGTTTTCGCTGATGGACCCTGTACCTTGGCGAAGTACATTTCCGACAAGGGAAACAGGGGAAGAGAGAGAGGAAGAGAAAGATAGAGAAATAGAAAGAGAGAGAAATATAGAGAAAGAGAGAAAGAGAGAAAAAGAGAGAGAGAGCGGACGGTTGATCGAGTTTTTTTAACAAATACCCGCAACAGAAAGTCGCGTAAACAGGGCAAAAACATCAGGGCGAACTTTGATCTGCGGTTAAAAGAGAGAAAGAGACTTGACAACCCCTGCCTCTTTCACCAGTTTCGAGATTCCAATAGCGTGCTCTTCTGCGCTATTGCCCACTCCGTAATTTTTTCCTTTAAAAACATCCAGTGGCGTAGTGCGCACGCCACCGAGTGCACAACCTGCGACTCGAAGGCGATTTCCGCTATCCCCAAGGGCGGCAGAGGTTTAGTGTTACGCCAGCAGCAGAAGAGCCCTCAGGCAATACAGACCGCAGCTCACGTCCCTTTTTTGGTTTTAATTCCCACGAGTGAGGTCAGCTGAGACAGTTTGTGATCCTGAGGGCCAGAAAGGGCGGATTGTTCAAAGGGGATTTGACCTTAACCCGCACTGATCTGGGGTTAAAGAGCGAGCGCGAAAATGGATTTCCCGATCTCTGGGTCTTTCACCATTTTCGAGATCCCGATGGCGCATTCTTCTCCGCTATTATCCATCACATAATTTTCAGTAGGACGCCTGTAAATCGCAGAGAGCCGTTGGATCAGATCTACAGTGCGATTCCCGTCATGGTGGCCGCTTTTCATTCAGGGTGGGAAAATTATGCGGTGAAAGTGATGGTCGTTAATTATAATAAGTAGTTATTGTTTTAATTGTCTGCTTGCTGTTATGTAAATCGCTCTCGATTTTTTTTGGTGGAATTCTTGTTGCGCGCATGGTGAGAATCATGTGATGTACACCGTTTTATGTAAGTTTTAGAAAGTTTTCGGAACATTGAGTCTGCCGGAGGAACAAAGACAAAGTAACGGGGTTTAATTTTAACAGCGCCCGGTTTGTATCCCACAACATAAAGCCGAGGTAATCTGGAAAAATGGCGAAATAAATTTTTCGTCTCGCACACATCCCCAAACATCCTGAAATTAAGTTAAAATATCATTTATTTTCCTTGAGAGAATATAAGGATATATTACCTCACATCGCGGGCGAAAACCGGGGCGTTTTCTCATTTTCTGAAAAATTGCCCAGATATAAACTGGATTTTTACTGCGGATGTTGCAACTTTTGACGTTGCTCTGCATAATTTGGCCGAATGCAGCACTTCAAACAAAATCATTATAATAAATTGCAATAAATAATGCCGGATGCGGTTTATCCCATTTCCTAGACGTTTATTTTAATTTGATATTTGCGCGAATATTTAATCTATTAATTTACCGCTTAATGGACTCTGTCAATCCGAAAACAGTTTCCATTTGACTCTTGATTTACCGATTGATGCATGCGGCCATAAAGCGCGTTGCAGCCTCTGGAAATTTTAAATTCAGTCCCATTGAATGAACAGCTCTTTCTGGCAACTTGCAAAAGAGACCGTGCCCAAGTGACGTCCTAAGTGCCGAGGCAATTTTTGAAATACCGACTTTTTTCGAACCGAGCGACAGCTACGGCGAAACTGGCAGTGGGAGTCGCTTTTCCAGGAAAAACTAGCTGAAAATGAGTACCATATCGAGGGGTTTACTTACAAAACTAAAAGAGTTACAATTCTTTCGAAATTCCGTTTCTTTTCCAGCTGAGTAACGGCCACGTCAAAACTGGCAGTGGGAGTCGCTTTTCCTGGAAAAACTAGCTGAGAATGAGTACCACATCGATTGATTTATTTACAAGACTAAAAAAGGCACGACTTTCACGGTTTTTTCGCAAATTGAGTGACTGCCTTGTTGAAACTGTCGCTTGGCACAGTTCTGGCGAGTTATCAATATTGCCGACGTCAGTGATAATATCAAAAACGGCGCCCTCGTGACATTTTATTGTTTTCGTGGCTCACATCGCAATCCGGCAGTGACTGAATTGGTGAACTTAAATGTTTCAAAAACGACTAATTTTTTGATAGAGAAAAGTTAATGAAATGAGCATTCGTTAACATATTGAAGTTCTCGGTACTGATAAAAGAAATTGCAACTAACCGAATAATAATAAAAAAAAAAATTTCGACACTCTATAGCATGACGACAAGCAACTTTTGCACCAGCTGAATCGCTCTGTTTTTTTTAGCTTAGAGCGCTCCATTCGGACCCTTGTTTCTGGGACACCCCACGTATATAAAATGTGAATGTAAAAGGTGCACAATGAGCCACAACCCCGACGGTTTAGAGTCGGAGCACTCAGGAATGATCTGCGTATCTCCATATACGAAATACGATATAAAGACAGCGGAGCAGATAAAAACTTTCGGCTTTTGTTTTCTTATCTTCACGACGAAGTGCTCTGAAAGTTTAAAGCATTCTCGAGGCTCACGTATCAGCGATCTCAGCCATTGGAAACTCGCAAACTTCAACGGGCTTATCGCGGGCATTATACTTTTAAATGTCCGCGTGAAGTTTTCAAGGTTTCCGCCGAGCTTCCTAAGCAAATACAAAACTCCCAACATGCCTTTCTATACCAATAAGGCAGATTTTTAATGCCTCAGGTCCGCACAACGAACGAAAGTAGCCTGAAGTAGGAGATCAATGCACGAGTCTATATAAAGGCATCGAGGTACTATCTCACCAATAAAGCGCGAGTGGCACTTGCAAGCGAAAACAATGAGGAACTGTACGACTTTATTGCCGTTGTTGATAAGTTTGTTCTTCAACGTGAAATGCAGCCCCATATCGCAGCCGGATTACGAGAACGCCCAGTACGTCAGTGCCCAGAACGTGCCCACCCTCGCGTATAAACCGCAACAGATTCAGTACAAACAGGCAGGTATGTGGATGATTCCTAGAGGCGTAACCCGCGACTTAAGGGAGATTTTTGCAGCCCCAAGGGCGGAAGGGCTCCAGTACTATGCCAGCCAACAGCAGCAACAGCAGAAGAGCCCCCAGGCCATTCAAACCGCTGGGTATGCCCCCGTGAGGCAAGTTTTCGTTCCCACTAGTCAGGTGAGTGAGACCGTCCAAAGAAGTTGGGAGTACTGGATATTAATTAAGGCTTGGCGTTAACGTTAACGTTAACGTTAACGGTAACTATAACCGCCGTTCCTCGATTTTGCGCAAGTGCGTGCTCACGCACAACATCACGGATCGCCTTTTTGCGTTCCTTCGCCGCAAGTTCTCTCTCAGTTTCTTAAATCTTAATTACTCCGGAATCTCTCTTTTGTGGTAGTTAGTCACCATCTCAATATTTTTCACTCACCGCCGTGAATGGCTGGTAAATCAAGGGAGCAGAGCTGAAAGCCTCTTATCGGCAAAGGTAGAACAAGGCAAACTAATAAGGCCCCCGAAAGATTAATCCAAATTAATAGGGCAAAATCAATCTCGCGGGCCTCAGACGTCTCGAAGAAGGGCGGAAACAACGGTCCAAGGGTTGCGTTATTAAACGATAAGAGATTAACAGGTTTCCCCTGTGATCTCTAGATGGAAAATTTCCGGTTTAATTGGTTTCTTAACGAGACCACTTCGAGAGACAATAGTGCTTATAGGGTCTCGGCTGATGCCATTCGGCAGCTGTTCTTCTGCGGAAGAATGGAATATGTAAGAAGGCGCTTTCTTCCTGCTTCGCGCAATGAGGCTTGAAGTGATTAATGCGAATTCAAATCTCATAAGTCAGTTGTCCAATTAATGATCGGAAGTAGCAGGACGACTTGAATTTCTTGAACCCGTTTCTCCGTGTGTTTACGCATATTTCTCCTCGCTGTGTTGGCGCGCTTTCCATGCCACTGGCACATAGTGGGCCCCAACGCAATCATCAATGCGGCTTTCTATACACGCAAATTAATAAATAAGTGCAACCAATTGCCGATGACATAAGCCGCGTGTTAACTATCCGCCTTGTGCAATCACTTGCATGCAACTCGGCGAGGAAAGATCGGAAATCACGACCAAACAACATCTAAAGCCCCAATCGGCACTATTTCACGTGACTTTCACTGACATCTAGAATTCGCATATTACCAGAACCGGGTATCACCTTATACAGAAGAAAACGCTTAATCAGGGTTATTGACTTTTGCAGGGACCCAGGCAAATCGACCCTAATTTGTACGATCAGGCACTGAAAGCCGCCCAGCAACAAGCCACCTTAAGGTCAGCTGACTCGGGTGCTTATTGGGTCGATTAATTGATAGCGATTTCAGTAGGGCGCCTGCTTCCCAAAATCAGCAACAGCAACAGATCGTCTATCAGCCCCAACAGGTGAAGTACGTGCCTCAGCCTCAACAAGTCAAGTACGTGGCGCAGCCTCAACAGGTTAAGTACGTGGCGCAACCGCAGTATAGCGCAAAGTATCAGCAGGCACAGCCGCAGCGACCCCAGAAGCAGGGCGAGGAGGAAGAGGAAGAGGAGGGCGATTATGACGTAAGCTCGTCTCTATGCTTAAATTCGTTCAGTTCCATCTCGTATGAGTTGGATGAATGTTGTGTGGTATTAACTTTGAGCATTTCCTAGGGGTTAAACGCGGAAGCGATTCTGATGAATTTCGTTGCGATCCTATGCCACTAACGATCAATTTAATGTAGATCACTTTCACATTTATGTAACTGGTATTTAAACGTCTGTATATCCAACCATCGAGGGCGTATATACGCTCTACGAAAAAATTACGGAGGTGATTGTAACTCGTAGATTTCGCAATGGCGCGCAATGTGCGTTATTAGCACTTACTGCATGACCCTCGGCTATATTGGGCAACGATACGTTTTCCGGGCAAAAGTCGTTCACTTCGCAAGCATAACGAAACCTCGACGAAACCACCCTCGTGTGTTTACTGTCCCCGTAAATCTCGACAGTCGTAAAAAGCGCAGCTAACATTATTGATTCAGGCAGTTTATGTGCCAGAAAAGGATATCTATATTGGAAATGTTTAAATATTACTGACTGATTGATCGACAGATGATAGTTCGTTCGCTAAGGACCACTAGATCAACATTCCGACATATTTGCCGAGATGATAATATTAAAAGGAAAAGTGGAAATAGAGGCAGATTATTAACTTCCAAGTGAGGTTGCCAATGCACTGATTGGATGGCCCTAAAGTAATTAGCTTCATATGCTTATGCCCAATTTCGGCTATTACGTTAGATTCCACTAAACCGATGGAACCAACCATACTTATCGCCAATAAGGGGAATATATTTAAGGCAAGAACGCAAAGTATATATTATTGTCGACGAAGTTTGATTTACGACTTTAATGTCGGATCATCAGTTTCCGGGGACAGCTATAACCTCCCAACGCGAGAGTCCCAGATAAATAAGACTTTTTCAATTCAAAGCACTTCGATTTCATCATAAACTCCTAACCAGGCCATCATTAAGGGTAATTTCCTCTATTGAGTTGGGCACAATTACAACAAATTAATATGCAATTTTAATGGCAAATTGCGTCACGAAACATTAAATGTGTTGATAATTTACCTCTTGGCGACCTTAAAATTACTGGATAACTTCCTTATTATCCTTAATTAATTCATTATTAAACGGCAAATCAACGAACTTCACAAAAGAACCCCGTAACTATTGGAATATCGTCTCCTATAGGAAAGTGTCGATATGACAGTGCGCAACAGAAATAGACTTATACAAAACTCAACGTATTGAAGTGAGATCGACGCGGAAGTTTCTAGGGTGTTCTCAAGCTACCGGGGATGTTTCATAACTTTAAAGGTCGATTTTGCGGGATTTGTCATTTTTTTAATGTATTGAAATTACTGATATTTTCGTAATTGATTATGACATAATTTTTAGCCAAATCCTTCATACCAGTTTGGTTTCGACGTAAAAGATGACCAATACACCAATTACCAAACGCGCAAAGAGGAGAGAGACGGCAAAACCATCACCGGTAGCTATTCGGTGGTCGATGCAGATGGTTACATCAGGACGGTCAAGTACACGGCTGACCCTAAAGAAGGGTTTAAGGCAGAGGTATAACAATTTTTTGGGAGTATTCTCATAGTACGATTCTAGCTGGGTCCCCACCCCAGTTTCTATGAAAAACATCCTACATTTTTAGTCTTAAATGAATATTGCAAACATGTCACTATGCTTATACAGAGCTTATCGACCTGTCTGAATTAGCTCACCTGTCAGCACTTACCCATAAATTAAGGGCTAATTAAATTGAAACCTAATGCCCTCTAGGGCCTACAGCACAATATGGATGAGGACGCTTTAGCTGCCAGGCAATAATAATCGAACATTGTCGTAATACATTGAACTGATTTACAACATTTTATGTGCTCCATAAGGGCGCATTTTGCCAGCTTTATGCTCCTAATGTACTTCACATATTCGTGTGATAAATCTGAAACCCGAGCACAGGCTCCTTAAAGGACTACGCCTGAAATCTAAATCTAAATTGGCTAACGTGTTGTGCAGGTAAGCAGGGAACCCACCGACATCAAAATCAAAATCCCTAAGCCGCATCCCCAATATCAAAGCCTTCCCAGGTCAGGACAGCAGCAGCAACCCTCGAGGGCCCATCAGCCCCAATATATACAGGTAACGTAGTGATGGTAATCTTTGCCATTCTTGAACAACGCGGTGGTTGCAGGTGGGACCACAGAGAGAGGCTCATAGGGGGCAGGAAGAAGAGAACGTCGTGTACCAGTACCAATAGAAATGACCATTGTTAAAGTTATTTTGTTTAATGGTTGTTTGATTGTAGAGCAATAAGGGGTATTTATTGTTTTTTTAAATATTTTTTTTAAATAAAATCATACAATTTCGTATTTTTTTTTATTCTGTTAATGGTTCACCAACAATAACTCTTTATGACTGATTATTGTCCTCGTCAGCGATCAGAGTAAACGTGGATTAAAGGGAAAAGCCATTTTAAAGCAGGCTTAATGTCCCGGGAAAACGGGCGGCTTTCGCAGATTTGATTAGAAAGTCGAAAATTTGCATCCCACGGTTTTAAGTCGGATTCCATGCCGGAGAATTAGGAGAATTTGAATTCGGAATTGGGCCCTTTCGCAGACGACTTCTCTATATGTATAAATTCGGTTTTTGGAGGAGGAAGCAGTGGATGTAAAGACGATGGAAATGATTATAGGAAGTGTATTCAAGCTGCGAGTTCATGCATAGACGCCTCTGTAAGTAGAAAGCGGTTTTTCTAGGTGCCTGTCCATTCCAACGGCCATTTACGCCTTGATTTATAGTTTTGTATAGCGTTGAGGTCAAGCACTCGTGACAAGGGGCAGTGTAGAATTTTTGCTGCAATTGACCAAGGAATGTGATTGAATGTTGGACAATTAGGGAGCATGAAGTATCGATAGATAATTAGTTTCAGGACCCATGAAATTGGAGTTTGTGAGGGTCGCTAGAATTGAGTTATACACATCTGTGCACACACATACGAGGATGAATCAAATATTAACTGCAATTTTTCTTTCAAAGGCGAGATCCAAAAGTGGAAAATACTATCGTAGTCAAAAAATAATGAGAATTTATTTATAAAATGAAAAATTCTTATTTATCCTTTTAAATAAATTTCATCACCTTCAAAGTATTCCCCGTCCGACATAATGCACTTATACCATCGTGTTTTCCAATTCTCGAAACAGTCGGGGAAGTCTTTTTTCAGGTTGGACGTCACTACCTTCTTCTGTCCGACTTTTATCGCCGCGATCGAGTCGAGACGATATCTCCGGACGGGTCTTTCAAGGGTGTTGAAGAGCCAGAAGTCCAACGGTCCGAATCAGGCGAATGTGGAGGCTGTGGAGCGATATGCGTCGAGTTTTTGAGAAAATGGTTTCGAAGCACAGTTTGGCCTGTCGGAAGATATTTATAACGCACAACTTCGCGGCAATCGAAGACAAGTGTCAACATGATTTTTGAGCGATTTTGGCGTTTTTTTTTTTGGCACCTTTTGCACGAAATTCACTCAATTGATCGGTTATTTCCGGGACGCATGCATGGATCCAACTCTTATCTCTCGCAACGATGCGTGTCATGACGCCCTGCTGGTCAAAAGTCGTTGTTTGACAGATTTCAACGCGTCGCTTCTTTTCCAAGAAATTGAGTGTTTGTGGAATCGATCGAGTTTTTTTTTTACACACAAAACATCTTTTAAAATGGTTATTTCAAACTACATTTCGCAAACAACATTGAAAGCAAATTCTCTGCTCAACAAAATTAGGCGTAGTAAAAATCCAGAAAAGCACCATCATACTTCTACAAAAGCACGTGCAGCTCTGCAGCAATTGAGTATGTTGACATGACACATTGCATAGATGTCACAGAGAGTGTTACCAACCTACAAAAAAATAATTTCGTGATTTGACGGCACCCGCCAAGTTTAAATGGAAAATTCACATTATTTTTTCGTCACATTAGTACGTATCATTTTTTTACATAATCTTCTGATTTGAGAATAGACTTTTCCTGTCGTATTGGAAGTCTCTCAATGCCGCCATTGTAAAAAGAAGCGAGGCGTGTTCGCAACCTATTGAATATGAAGTCCTCAACAGCTGCATCGGCCAAACATCTGAACGATCAGGACTGGCCGACTAGTTGTTATACCTACTTTATAAACGATTATTTAGAAGCCGAGTGCTAAAGGAAGAAACCCAGAAGGAAGCCGTCAACCCATAACTCGACCTACCCCATAACCAGGATAGCTCAATTTAGGAAAGAAGTAGTTGTGTAACCACTGGATGCACCATCAATATAAAATAAGCTGACCAGACGGAAAGAGACAACAAAAAGGGGATGAGTCTGCAGTGTGGTTGTCACACTGATAATTGTATTCGAGTAAACCAAATGTTGGTGTACCAGTAAAAATAACATAAAAGTTTTTTTTAAAGCCTTTTACCGATCCCGTATGTTAAGTCGTACATATCGCCCCTGTGGTTAGAGTCATGAGCTGTACGCTGGCAAAAAAGGCTGTAAAGTTATTTGAATGTTTGGAGGCCATCGTATCTTCGTTATCGGTGGACCCATGACTCGTACCTTTGCAAAAGGCATTGTAAAGTTTTTTGTATGTTTTCGTACCGGTATCGATTGTTAGATAATTCAGCTGAGTGATAGCACGGAAAACAAGATATGAGGAAAACTGAATAAATCAATAATCGAGTTAGCTCTAAATGAAAATTGGCAATATCTTTTTTATTCTACGAGATACATCATCGTTTTGGTACTCAATTTTTCCGATCTTTTATTACTGAAAATGGAGGTTCGAATAAACGTCTTTTCAAAACTCCACGATCTTAATGGTAGTATCCACGGTCAACATATATATGTAGGTGTCCGAGATTTTTAATAGTAGTAAAGGGAAAAAACAGCGGTCTTGCGTGCCAAGCGTCTACTGTGCGCATATATGGTTAGAGTGAAGTTGTTTGTGAGTTTTGGGCATTCAGGAGGTAATTTTAGCGGCTTTCCAGATTTTTTAAATGTGTCGAGGACATTATGCACAAATGTATTATTAATAAATATTACGAATTCTGGACAATTTGGTGAAGACACTGCCCCCTACGGGATCACGAAACTACGCTTATGGCCATTCACGAGAGAATTAAATTTATTAGATCACATATAAAATATTTAAATTAATAATGGCTTTATCTTTATTGCACGTGTTAGTTATGAACATGACGCATGAAATTGGAAATTAGTATTATTTTTGAAAAGTTTCGACTTCTTTTTTGATAAATTTTTCTTTGATATTCGAAAAGTACTCCTCAGGCTTTTATCGTTAATTCGCGGCAACCGAGATTTGGAAAAACCACACAATCCGGATTTTTAAGTCAAAACACCGAGAAAGCAGCTAGAGTAAATGTTCCGAAATAAAAAAATACCGATCGATTTGATTCTTATAAAACATACAAGGTGTTCCATTATAAACTCACCAGCTTCGTGTCCTTTTTCAACTTAGCAATAGTTATCTGTTGTGTCGTAACATTTTCTCGCGATTTAGGATAAACCTTACAATTATTGTACGTAAAGTTTTTTCTTTTTTATAATATATATATAATGAAAGTGGCAGGCGATGTCTAAATATACGGACCAACCCTGCACCTCGTGCTCACTTCGGCGATGCAAACTGAAACCGCGTCCTTCACAGACCCAGCAGAGTGGACGTGGTATTGTGAAACCCCTGCCGTAGCCGCACGAGAGAAATTCCGGTCCATGTACGATTCACCCTCGTGAAACCAAAGGCCTGCCAAGTCTGTGAGTTAAGGGCGAAAGCTGGAAAATTCTACAAGCGCATGGACTCACCGTCCCTCATCAGGGACCTTCCTCAAACACCTCAAGTCAACAATAAAATTATCAAAACCTCAAATAGCTTGAAGACATTTGGACCTGAGGCCATTCCTGCCACATCGCTTGTGGTTCTGGTATCCGTCGGATCCTTTTCAGATACAGTCGGGGCTGACTACTGATTTATTGAAGCTTCTACGGAACCATTTTGCGGAGCTGTAAAGGATTGGTTGAGGCTTATGGGGCATTAATCAACGGATTTGATTTACGAAGTGTTCGGTGGTTCAATGACGTGTGGCGGTTCACAAACGCATTCACGTCGAAGACGACGTAGAGCTGGTGGAAAAAGTTGCTGTTAATTAGTTGCGCAATAAAGGCATTAGTATCTATTACGTGTGGTCATTGCTCTACATACGCAGAGTAATTAATACCCCATACATAACTTCAATGTCATAGGCACTAATGGGGTGGTATCTGTCCGAGTTCGATTTTGCTGTCCGCTCCGATGGGGATTTATTATGCGGTGACGTCCGAGACATAGGTACTATATGCTGTTCAAATGGGTAATATTTTCCATTTCGCTTCGTGGTAGTTTAACGCTCATCTCATAAGCAAATGAACATAAATCGCTCTAAATGAAAAAAAAGCCACAAACCCATAAACGGGGGCTAAAACAAAAGAGAGAAAAAAAGCCCTAAATCCAGAGAGCGGCATTCCGCCCAAAAGGGAAAACCGCCATCCAGAGAAAAGGACGGAACTGTTTAAGTATTCCATTGCCCAACTGGATAAAATTGCAGTTTAAAGCTGGAATTTTAATAGCCCCGTCACGTCAGAGTTATTTGTTAGATAGTTAGTTAACCCGCGGCCTATAAAAGTGCGAAGCAGCTTACATACGTATTATTCGTATTAAAACAGGTTGAATGCAGCTTCACCCTTACGAGACTATCTGGACTTTTCACCTGTTCAGAATAGATACGCGTTCGAAATTTTCAGAATATTGTTAAAGGGGTTCTGAATTTATGGCCGACTGGGCCAATTTGGCGTATTTGACAGTAGCGAGTCCTTTGCATCTGGAATGAATCCCAGGGAAATTAATTAATGTATGCCATTTAATTCGGGCTTAATTGCCGACCTATTAATTAAACTCGAAGCATCATGATACGTAGGCAATTTTGTCATACATAGGGTTGTAAATTAATAGTGAGTTTTACAATGTTGCGTGACGTGATTGGACCTACATTACCTATGTACATTCATATCTTCATTCTTTGTGGGGCACGAAATCAATAAAATTAACATTCGAGGTATCGTTAATTGTTCCAAACAAGATTTCGATTCCACTCACATCTACCCGATGAATTCCCTTTAGGAAATTTCAATTAAATCCCGGAAAATTGTCGGATGTGCCCGGCGCCGCTGCTTTATAAGTAAGTTAGTTGACTATAATACATGAGCCCCCCCGGCGGCTCAAACGTTATGACGTTCATTTTCCATTCGTTTCCCCTCGCTAGCGATCTGCGCAGCAGCTCTAGTGGCTCACGCGGATTCAGGTCCGGAAAGCGCGGCGGCCTTCAGTCTTTGTTCTTTCCAGACACGTTTCGCTCCAGGTGCTGCCTCTTTAAATGATGAAGCTATGTGGGTTGTGCACCTGCCATACTTTTCGGAAAAAATCTGTCGGATGGATTGGTCTCGAAAATGCTTCGAAACTGCTTTTTCACGGTTCAGAAATTGAGCTGTTGCCCCCACACTCCCTGCATTCGTGTTGTCCCAAAAGCCTCCCCTTAATCCATCAATAAACTCATTTGGGGCGGCATGTCAGTATCAAATTACGAACGGGCATATTTCCCGTTGCAAAACTGGAAAAGTCATTTGTTTACTTCGATGACAGAACGCATCGGGAAACACGCCGTTTTATTTGAATATCCATTACCATACGACATAATTTAGTGGAAACTGTCCCGATGGAATCCAGTCGGAGTAGTCGAGGACGTGTTTCGTGTTGGCAATTGCATTGCGAGGAGAATTTCTACATTATGTGCAGCTTTCTAAAGTAGGCAGCAATAAAATTTGCTCTCTCTTTTAAGTCATAAGAATGGCGGTAAATGCGCCTCGCATAAGTGTGTCATTCTCGCATCTATTTGGCTCATGGGGGATTCAATTTCTCCAAAGGCATTTCGGCGAAATGGGGTGCTTAAATAAAATACACCCCATTTTCTGTGTTTACCAAACGCTCGGTGTATATCACCAGAACGAGGTCAAAAAGTCAATGTATTTAATTCTGAAACCACGTGAAAAACTATTTCGCATTCGGAGTCGCGAACCAGACAATATTTTATCGCAAACCGACACGAAAATGACCGAATAACTGTTGCGGTTCCGGCCCTTTAAACCGCATGTACTTTCGTCAATGGCCCTTTATTTATCTATCGCCCCAACTTTGCGCCCTTTATGCCTTTATTTCGTTCCAATTTCAATTAAAACTGCCACGAAGACAAATTAATTTTGCGCAGAGTTGCAGAAAGAGGACGGAAACAACCCAGTTGCGGTTATAGTTTAATGTCGCTGGTACAGAATGATGGAATTATATTTTGTAATTGTGTTTACGGACCAAGTTCCCATACCAGTCTTTGTTTACGGCCATTCAAGTTTAATTCAGTGGAAGTTTAATGGATAAATTGCTTCTATTCGCATTAGTCAAAGCCATTTTAGTTTTCGATTCGTATCATGTTAATTTAAGTTTTACATCGAACCGCCACTTTCCTCACTGACGATGAGTGCTCCTCTCTCTGTACGACAGGAAAACAATCCGGGAAACTATGCGGCCATAAATCAAAAATGCATTTAGTTTCGGAACACACTCATAATCAATTTCGTCATTCCCGCTGCGGGATTTATGATAATGCGGTCTTTTATTAGAAATGCATCCATGGCGCTCTGTGTTTCGCATTATAAATTCCGGACGCATTGAGTTAATTATTTGGGCTTGACTGCCGCAATATGTCAGGGATATTAATACTTGTATCGGGGGATTAACCGACGGAAGAGCTTCGAGCGAAAAGCCGAATTTTTCCAAATAAATTACTCTTCAACTCACAAAAGCTTTATCATTTGTCGTACGTAAAGCGCTTAACGAAAGTGTGATTAAAGTCGACAGAAAAGGAAATGCCTCATTTACCGTGAAAGCGCGATGGATATTACTTTTGATACGAAAGCTCAAAAGTGTTTTGCTTTAATTTAAAAACCTTGGAAATCGCCTCGGCACTTCTGAAAAAATATATTCCAACGTCGTCTTTCATTAAGGCGGTCACGTGTCTCCCAGAGCCCTTATAGGAGAAATCAACTATTTTATACGTTCACAGATTCTATTTGGAAATTACCGCACTGCATGGGAAGCCCTCGCAGACCCTATCAATGGAACAATAAATCCCAAACCGAGTGTGACTAGTACGTTGGAAGACTAGTAGATGGCGCGACAAGCAGGTCACAAATGTCAGATGCAGCAGTTATTCACGGCCACGATAGAACGCGATCGTAAGACTAGGCGCGCATGAACAGTTGAAAAATTGGCCGATCAGAAGATCTGAGTGCAGGGACGGATTTCCGATCCGTTTGCGATTGCCCGATGTACCCACGTCTATAGTTTTTAATAAAACCGCGCATAAGAATTCGATTTTACCCGATTTACGGACCCCTATAGTGAAGTAGAATAAACAAAATATTGACATAATTTCTTCCTTTTGTATTGCTTCGTTTAATGTTTACTGTTTGGAAATGTACCCTTATGCTAAGCCTATATACATCACCATTTTTTGCAATATATCCGGCATGGTCAGATTTCAGTGTCCATCATTTTCTCAAAAGATTCGCAGAAAGATTTATAGGGTGAACGTAGTACCTCTTTTTTGCGTAATTTAAGGAGTAACGCAATAATGAAGGCCCCTGGTGGGGCTTGGATGACGAGGGGAACCCTTGGTAGTTTAGTGCAAATACACTTAGGATAAGGTCATTACCTTTTTCCCATTGCATATCCTAGTAGTTTTGGGTTAATTACGGGTTGATTCCATTATTGGGCCCTAATAGTTAAGGGACACCACTAGAAGTTTAGCAGGAATGCTCATAAATACTAGATGAATTTTTTCGATGGTTACCGTAGGAATTTCGGAAACTAGTAGAGTCACGAAGTCGGTTAAATTCAGAAAGAATTGCAACTTTAGGGAGCAATTTAAAATTACTTTTGGTTTCTTGAAAGTTTTCCTGAAACCTCACATTCAAATTGAGATACTATGAAATGTGCACAAGTGTCTAAAACAAGTTTTTCAAACCTGGAAAAGCGGAATATTATCGAGTGTTAATTTTTTCTATGGGGAACAGTAAAAAACGAAATTTGCAGGAAAAATTACGAGTTAATAGAGGCTCTTGGAGGAGGAACCTTTCGATATTATCGACGAACGTTCGATTAGAAAAGTCACAATTTCACTTTCGAAGCGATGCAATCCACGTATAAATAATAATGGAGGATTTTTCGGACACCTGTGTTATTAATTATTAATCAGGTAATTAATAAATTCATGCAGAGGTTCATAAATAGGTATCAGATCTTTTCACAATTTAAAAAGTTAATTTCAAAGCAACTGACGAATTTAAATTTATATTTGACTTTAATGATGCCAGCTGTCATTATCAAACAAATAATAAATCAATATGAACGATTTCATGGCCAAATATCTTAAAATTGCAACGTCGCATTGAAAAGAGACTGCGAGTCCGCCATTTTGAGAAATAACTGTCTACTTGATAGTATCATTTTGAAGCTTGAAAGAATACGTTCTTAAATAAGTCGTATAGTGTTCATCTAAAATAGTTCCAATCTATAAGTTTAATCTAAAAAAACGTAAGTTTATGCCATTTCTTAAAAATTACTGCTGTTGAAAAGTCTTGTCAGTTCAGGGCAAAATTATTTACAATATTCGTATTTACATAATTCCTCTAGAATCAATAATTACATGGCTGGATCGATTAAAAGAAATCGTTAAAATTTGGTTTTTGCTAAATTTCTAATAAGCCATGGACTTTTCCAAAAAAACCGAAAGTGGATTTAAAATCGTCTCCCAAAGCTGCAAATTCTTTCGTCCATTCCACTCACCTCGTAATTCTGATACTTTCTGCGATCCTTTAGCTCATCATCGAAAAAAAACTCACCCTGTGTAGCAGAAGTTAGCGGCAAGTCCAAGTAGTTCTGGGTGAGTTCCGAGTTGGCTCCCTGATCGGCCCTGAACAGCAGGAGTTCCCTTGTCGAATCCGGCCGGCCGGGGTTTCTCTTTTGAACCTCGAAGGCCGGGGTGTCCCTTTTAAATTTCCATTGTATAATTTCATCTCTTACTCAGTCTCTAGATAAAGGCTAATACCTTCAAACCTAAACGAATATTCCATCATAAAGGTGAATGTGTGGCATCAATAACGACGTCGCAAGTCATATAGCATGAAGATCAAGTTAAGCAGTGAATCCCTAGACAGATCCATATTCCCTTTAACTTCTAACGGTAAAGCTTCAGCTGGCATTGGCTCGTTTTTCTTTCATCCCATCTCTGGTTGAAAAATTATGTTTCGCCCGGAAATATTACATTTTTTGTGCCGTTTAGGGTGCTTTAACCCTGAGGAAAATGAAAGAGGGACGATGCGAGAGCCCGATTTTCTCACTTTTCCCTTGCATTAAAACCTTTTGTTTACGACATTTTGTAGAGGCATACGTAAGTCTATATTGGAGAGGGCGGGCGCATTATATCACGTTGATCAGCTCTTCTTTCGCATGAAATATTATACCTACGTGTCTAAAAGCCTTAATCAGATTACGCGTCATTTTTCAAGCATCACCTTGTTATTCGGTCCGGAAGGGCGTCGTGTGAAGGGCTGATAAATTGGCTTTAGGAAGTCTTGTTACTTACAATGTCACGTTTTATGTACGTAACGTAAATTACTTGATCAAGGAACTTGAGAGGTCGTAGTGGCAGGAACAGTAATAGAAATCACCTCTAAATTCGGTTGGTTTTCATGGGGGTTAACTGACGGAACGCCCCTGATCCAGGGTGATTCGAACTGTGGAAATCTTACTAAGACTGTCTCCTGAAGTAAATTATCCTCACCCAGCGCAGCAGATGCACTCAGCATCCCTTTATCCTCTTTGTGTATAACTTCCATTTATAATACATTTCCGCAGAGCGGAGTTTAATAGTTTCCCAGCTCTAATTGTTTCACTAAAATATACGCTAAGAACAACTTTTCAACTTGCCGCGCGCGTCTTCTTGTTAACAGATTTACTCTTACTTTGCCCTCGCACCCACCCCTTGCAGATGACGTCCCTATCAGCTATATGAACTGTTCATTTTCGGCAACGAGCCCCCTTCCATTGGCGTACCCGCGCAAAATGCGAAACCTCTTTTCGGGACAGATTCCAGCAATGAAAGCATCCGGATATTGCGAAGGATTAAACACACAGACCAAAAGACCATCGACCATTTGCTTAATGACCAGCGGTCACTCCGCGTTTCTAATCAGTAATGGCCCGAAGTGAAACTCCGGCATCGATTTTGTTTCACAAAAACCGCATGAAAGGCCGAGTTCTGGACTGTACATCCTTTGGATGGCGTCCTCTCATTCATTTAAGTGTATGTTTTGCGGCTTAGAATTCGCCAGTGAAGGGATATGACCCACTAAAGATATTGAATATTATCTGGCAGGCTGCTAAAGCGAGGAAAATAATGGAACTTAATTAAAAAATTTTATTTTTCGTCTTTCGGCAGAGGCATGAAAGCCACATGTGACGCGAGGGCCTTAAAATGGCAAAACTCCGGTTCATTACGCATGGATATTAAATCTGTACCCTCATCTGCCAACATGCAGACACAGCATGGACGCTACATGGAGCGCTTGGTCAGGGGTCATGCCCTTTATCCCAGAAGGCCGCAGCGTGTTGCCTCAAAGAATCCCTTAAATTCCCTGTAATCCCTTTCGCCAGGCACTTCTTCGTTGTTTCCAGAAGTCACCAGTTCAAACGAATGTCACCCCATCTCGGTCTGATAACTGGTCAAGTGGCCAAGTTGAGGTCAAACAATATTCCATGTTTTCAGTGGGCTCACTTTTCGCCTCTCCGTTCTTGAACTATTCTCGATTTTCTTCAACACATCTTCCCTTCGTTTAGGGAGTCGGACTTTCCCCACCCTGTGGATGACGCAAATTTTGATCCCAATGGCTTAGCAATTATTCTAGAGAAATTGCGAAAAGGAACTTTTCAGCGACGACACGTCACACCATTTAAATTAGCTTAGTAGCTATGGAGTCGTCAGGTGGGTTCAAAATTAATCTGAACTGTGCAGGAGGTGCATGGTAGAGTTCGCTGAGATCGTTGAAGGCGCGTCTTAAGGTCATTTTCCTCGATGTAGCGTTCGCGTTGGAAATACAGCAAAAACTGGTTTTGATCCGCTGAAAACCGGTTTATCGAATGGGGTTTAATTCACTCGTCTAACAAAAGAGAGCCTGTGCATTTAGCGACTCACTCAAATTTTTTAATCAAACTCTGTTCGGCTACACTAAAAATTCAATTCCCATAAATCACAGAGGATTTAATTTTTTTAATTCGTTCGTCGAGCTCCGAAACCTGCTTTTCCGCCCTTAATGAATGGAAATGGTGGCGTTATGGTCACGCAATATAGGACCGTAAGAACGGATTTTGCGTCCGAAAGAACGCACAATTTTAATCGCGTGATGATGCGTGGAGACACGACCGGATCATATTTTATTGGCTCACACACGCGATGACTTTTCCCTCGATATCCCGAAAATTGCTTCTTTATAGCTTTGACTCGGACCACCATACTTCGTTGAATGGAGTATTTAGAAAAGGACGCCAAATCGTGCCATAACTTCTGCTGTCACACGTACGAACTTAACAAACCCACGTCAATTTGACATCATTCTCGGGAACCGTTGCTTTCGCCGCAATCGGGAATCGGACCCCGAAGGTCTCGCAGCGGCGATAGAGATCAACAATCCCCCCAATTTATTCCCGCTCCGTAAACGTGTGCTCAGATTTTTAATTTCCCATAAAATTCCATGTGCTTTTTGTGTCTTCTTCAAGGATCCACAATCAAAACAAAAACAGCGCTATTCTGCACGAAATGAGCGGCGGATCCCGATTCGCAGCGCATGCTGAACGTCAAGCAATCCGCGCCGCTGCTTTCGTCTGGATTCTGGATTCTGGATCGTCAGTTATTCCGCGATCGTCGCACGTCGCGTCCGAACTCGCTGGTGAAGTTCCGATTCCCGTACGATTCCGTGGTGGCAATTTTGGATTTTGCCCTTAGTGAGTTTTCGCACAATTTTCCGTAAGACGGAAACTGAACGTCAGGAATTCTACGGCCAGGGGGGGGGGCTATTGTGGCCGACAATGCTGTCGTCGAAGTATATTTGAGGGGCAAACAGAGCGGAGGGAGCGATAACAATTAGGTAAATTGGAAATTTCATTTAACAAAAGTAAACCGACCGGGAAGGCCGGAGGATAGTTTGCGCTGAACAAAGCTACCCATTGAAATTTTTACATTAACCAGCATGATACACAGACCCATTCAATCAAAAGGGACACCTCTTGCGTGTGTGGCTAATGGAAAATATAAATTATCCCTGCTTAAAACTTTCGTGCTAAACCAGAATTTGACAGAGTTAATGGACCGAAAAGTGTTCGTGAGATGCTCTGCCATTCCAACTGAAAAATGAAATCGATAAATCACTAAAAAAGTACCGTTTTGTATGGATCTCCATGCGCGCCTATTTTTCAAAAAGTGTCGATTTACGCGTGTCCTGGCATGAACTGGACCGGTCATAGTCGGACTGCATGTCATCGAAGAAATAGTAATGAGCCCGAGAGCGGCGTCTCACTTAAAGGCCCCCCCGAGGATAAATAATTCAGGCAGGATCTTAAAAAGCGAACTGCTCTGTAAATGGGCTGCGCTTTCCGCCCTAAAACTTTATTGGTTTTAAAACAGTAAACTTTGCACAAAGCCTCATCTTAATGAACTTTTAGCAAATCCTTAACATCCGCATCTAAACTGCGAGCCAGACATTATAAACCCGATCAAAAAGTTACACTCATTGTGCCATTTTTCAAAAGATTTAATGCCATTTTGTATAACAAAAATTCACTTTTATAAGGCAATATATTTGCCCCGATTAACATACCTAGCTGACAGGCTGTGCCCGAAAAATAATATTCGGGATTAGTGCTGCACTATACACAATATAAAATGGATTTAAAAAAGTTACGTTTTTGTTTGGGCAAACGAGAATTCATTGGCATTTACTAAATCTATTGTCGTGCAAATAAAACAATTCGTCCCATTTCTACTATACATCGTTGACTTTTATTTACTTGATTGGTTAAAAATTACGTTTTTTGGGCGCATCCGCCATTTCGTCCAGCCGATTGAATCAAGAGGAAAAATCATTTCGTCCTTTTCTCAGCTAAATTGGGGACTATAAACTTGGAAATTATGGTGGGTTAGGAGAGCCGACAGAGCAACTTTATCGCACCATCCCCTTAATGGTTCTTGTTTAAATTTTAATAAGGCAAGGTTAAAAACCGTTTAGGAATGCGAAAACAATTTGGGACTTTGGGTTTAAAACCCTCTCGGAAACGGGATTTACGATCGGTTGTAATATGGGTATTGGGATTGTATTACGTAAATGAACGCAGCGTCGTATTTTTAAACTCGCAACTTCAGCAAGTCTGAGGCAAATCCAGGTGGTCCGCTGGACGCCATCAGACAATCTCTAAGTATACCGAACTTTAACCGATTCCGGGAACGTCCAGTTAATAATTTCGTAGATCGGCAGATCGGCAAGGGTCTCATTGGGCCTTTTCGATGGCGCATATATAAAAATGAAGACCTCACTTTAACGATTATATTCCCGTCTGACACTTGAAAATAAAGGTTTCTGTCTAATAGAGAACCGATAAAAACTTGGAAAATTCGTCCTTAATGACTCCTATCGCTTTCCGGGGGTGATTTGTCACAAACTCCTATAAGTTTCTCCTTTATTCTCATGGTCTAAAATAACAAATTCTGATTCGCAGGTTGCCGTCCTTATCGACGAACTTCCGGGCTTGCGTTTTAAGTAGGGAAAATAAATGATTCCAAGGGTTATTAAGCAAGTTGCTGATGGTCCGCCGTTGTCCTGTTCCTGTTTGTTAAGCTAAATGATCCTTCGGGAGATTAATTATTGTCCCCTGATGATTAAGCTTGTTTAAGCGCGAGGTCAACAAAAAAATACACTGCGCATAAATCTGTCGTCGGTTCATTATGCCACCGAGTGGTGAGTGATGTAGGAGTCGGAAGTTCTCTCCCCTATTTTATTAGGAGGAGGGGGCCAAATTTAAAATTTAATAAAAGGGAATTAGGCGCGTCTTTGCTAAAACCCTCGAGCAAAACGCATTAGACTTTAAGCGCTATAATTATGAGAAAATGACTTTGTTATAAAACTCTCAAAAGGGGAATCGTCTTCGCCAAGACATATTACTTTCCGAAAATGTCATTTCTACTTTTTAACATACATAACAAAGCGCCCTTAACACTCCATTACCGTCATTATATAACCAGCTTGAGGCAAAATCTTAATAACTTTTGGAGCTTTTCATTAAAAACTATACTCGAACTTTGGAGCAAGTTTTTATGTGATGGTTAACGCAGCTTTGTTCTTCATTAAAGCGCTCGAGCTTTGATAACATCACCGTTATTTGACTAGGTCGGTTTAGCTTAGGCCAACTATATCGCTTAATCGCTAACGGTCCGCAAGCCGGAGGTTTTCCGTTGAATTTCTCAACTATCAAACAGGGAGTTTAAATGTATCATTGTTTTGAGTTGCCAAGAAAATGTGACGTTTGCGTACAATTTTAAAATTTTTGTCCCCGTAGCACACCAAGGAAAATCACACAAATTTCTTTGTATTTTCCTTGGTTCACGTCGTGTTAGCAATTTCAAACTCCAGCACATGCTCTAAGGGGAGAAATAATTATTTATCCGCGGCGCATTCGCCCATTTCTCCGGAACCAGGGGAAGAGTAATAGGATTCCACCAACGTATCTTTCCAATAATTTGACAATATCTTTTGGGCAAGGGGACGATAAGAGCTGTGGTGGCAAATGTAAATTTAAATGAGCAAAATTAAGGGGATTTTTCTTGAAGTTTTAGAAGTTTATATCGATGGATTTGATGATAATTTTTAATTTGTCACGAACATTTGTATAATATTGATGTTTGTGTGTCATTTCGCTTCTGTTAATGAAGTTTTTCGTTACTTAAAAATCCAGTGATTAAGGCCTGATTTTTGGGAGAAATTTGGGTGTGAAACTTCAAGAAAAAACGCCCCGAATTATTAAAATTTGCGCACGAAATAAGAACTGAATTTAAAGTAAACCAGGCTTCTGGCCAAGCAACAGACCGAACAAAATCCCCCTTGGGAGCATATCCAGAAAATCTGCATTGGGAATCGATTACACGCCGTTTCGACCATCGCTTACAAAATTAAGGACACTTTATTGCCGAGCATATATTCGGGCTGAATGCCTCATAAATAAATATAAAACGCTCCTCCTGTCAGATATAGGGAAATAACTGCAGATCTATGAGGGGAGCAAATAGAAATCCCTTTCCGGGAGTCGGGCTCATTTGATGTTCCCGAGGACTCTTAAAGGATATTCGGGGCACATTGCACGTGTAATTGATCAGCTGAGGCTACAACGCTATTTTGCATTACCACCGGATCGAGACGTGTTAGAGAGTACCACGAGACCTAGAAACTTTTGTTGAATTATTTTTTTAACATGCACCGGAACTGTCGAAAAAGTACACAATTTGACTGGTAAATTGCCCGATTTTCCACTAAATTTCCTCGTTCCCGGTCTTTTACCAATATCATTTGAAAAACTAAAACGCGTCCCGATATCATACCCGGGAATAATGAAATTCGGAGCGAAAAAAGAATTTAATCTAAACAGTGACACAATTGCCTGCCGGATGCCATTTTCTGGCATTCTTTAAACTGTCTGTCCTTTTTGTTGTCCTGATGCTGAAACGACCGTAATAAAACTTCACCCGCGTCCTTTTTTCATCCACTCCAAAATATTGTTATTATTTACGACAATGACTGCCCGAAACGACTTGAACTGGGACTTAACAAGCTACTACCTGCTAACAAAGCCATTCCCATCCATCGCAGCCAGTTGCGAAAATATAGGTTCCGGTAATTTCGACTTTGTATTCATATCACCCACGACATCCCGTTCTAACTTGCCCGAGGTATAAAGTTGCATAAACTTTTACGCTTATATTATCCCCTGCTCCCACCGGAATTATTATTGCGCTTGATACTCTCTGATTTTTCTCCTCCATCTGTTTCCCATCTCGGCATGGAAATTTACCATTTGTTGCGTAATGCTCGGATTTCCACCGAAGGAGGGTGCTTATACCTATAATGTACGCGATATTCGATACCGCTGTCCCCGAAGTAAAATGTAATACCTCGTGGGAAGAGAACCGAGCCCGTCATGTATGGCTTGTTTCCATGGAAACACAACTTTGAGGAACATATCAGTTTTCGGGTTTAAAGCGCGACATTCGCTCTTGTGTGGGTTTTTAAAACGCACTCCGACCCTTTTACGATGGCGAAAGGGTGGAAACGCCAATTTCGGGAATTCGCATCATGTGCATAAGAGAGAATGCTTTACTGTCAAAGCAATCTTGTCGACGAAGTATAAAAGTTAAAATGGAGAACACGGGAAAAGCGGAAGGAAATGAAAGCTGAAAAGTGATACTGTCAATAGTGCCAGAGGAGCTACAGCGGTATTACTTGAGCCAAAAACTGAAATATCGTAAAAAGTAACGGACCCAATATGCTACCTTGGGGAACTCCCTGGTCCTCTAAGCTTACACGCGAAAATTTGGCCGAGATGGAGTAAAAAGGACACGGCAGATGGCGCTGCGAGGATATTTTCCTACAGGCCCGACACACGTGCCGTTCACATTTCCCATTTCTGCCTGAGCTTGTTTGACACGCAATGAAGCGAAATGACGGGATTCAATAGGATCGAAACCTGTCTTCGGGGTGCTCGAGTTAATTAAATGCAGATCTGAAATCAGACACAAAGTTGTAATGAGCCCTAATCTTCTCAGGATCATCCTTCAAGGCGCGAATAATCGATAACATCGCAGACAACCGCTCATCGCCAGCAATTCTAGTCATGTAGCTACTTTACGATTTGCGAATGGAGCATTGCTTGTCTCAAGAAACATTTAAAGTAATTCGCGTTGGTTAAAACCAAAATTGGTACTCTCCAAACACTTTCGGTCAAAATAATCGGCAAAACTGTGCATGTCCGGTCGAACGGGTTTATTCTCATGCGACGGTGTACGCATCTTCTTGAGGACGAGATTGTCCCGGACAACTTCCGCAACCTCAATTTTTGACGATGGCGAGGAGCAACTCCCTGATGCACCCCCCCTCCCCCCTCCTCCCCCCACCCGCACCCCTCCCCCGAGCTAACCCTATGTGTTTTCGAACAATTTGCGTCTTCACTAGGCGATGATTTCCAAACTTAATAATTCATGATAAACGCGAAGAAGAACGAATTTCTTTGCTTAAAGCCCTTTATCCCTGCAGGTTCGCCCAAAGAAACTTACGATTTGACGTACTCCTCTACCTCGGCTCGAGCTCCTAAAGTTCCCCGGTAATAAAATAACTGAAATTTCTCGGGAGGGAGGTTATATTCTTCGACCTCGGCCATAAACAAAATTATTTAATAAATGTTGCCCCGTCGCAACTTTCGAACTAATCTTATATTAATCTAACTTTGGATGGCAGGCGACAGTTTATAGTTGCCCGTTTGAAATATCGGGGCGCGTGTACCGTGGAATTAATAAATCGCAACTGAAGTTTTCTAATTTGAACTTCCCTGCAGAGGGGAAGTTGTTTGGCTAATACATCAAAGGGGGATTTGGTGATGAACCTGTTGCCACCATTCATCTTTCCCAACAAATTCTAATACGCCATTTCTCTTTTCAGATGTTGGACTGGGAAAGCAGAAAAAATGGCCCAAGGAGGATGTGGAAAATGAGCTGCCCTGACGCATGATATACCGGCCCTACGTGAGGATTAAAATAACTCGGATAGGAAAGAGCCACTATTTCTTCAAAAGAAAATTATCTAAGAGCTTTCTTGTGTTATTCGCAGCCAGAGAAGGAAATATGATCCCCGGCTGTCTCAACGGGTTGTAGCTAGGAACCTCAACTGAAGTACAACTAATAAGAATGGATTGGACCTTCTGCGACTAATCAACGAGTTATGTGTTGTAAACAAAAAAGTGGCGTCTCGAGACTGGGATTTTTCTTGGGGCTTCTGGCCCTATGCACCTTATTAGTGGCTTTCGTGAGTGGTTCCTGGATATACACGACGGAGCCCATCCCCCTGGACAAGGCACCTCTGAGGACCAGCGTCACTTTCCGAATAGGCCTCTGGAGGGTGTGTCCGACCATTCGCAAGATTAACAGCACCATATGTAAGTAAATGCTCTAAAACTATTTACGAACTAACATTAAGATTAGGCGGTGGATGTAACGATTTTCGCAACAAGAAGCGAGCGGCCCTCAGAGCGAGTTCCAGTGTTTTGTTAGCTGATTTACGCATATAGTTTGGGAATTATTATTATTTAACGTGTTTCGCAATCGATTTTATCAGTTCGGTTAATTTCTGATTGCCGGCATAAACCTGCAGTTGTATTCCCAACACATAACTCATCACGTGTCAGTGACAAGCCGCAACCTTTCAACACGACCGCAAATTCTCTCCATGCAAATCTAGCGGCGTAAATTCCTGTGGGATAGGTCTCGATTCCGGGATTCTCATTATCCCAAATGTAATGTGCGTCCAGAGACCACTATAACCCGGCCCGAAAACACCTTTCCCGAAAACTGCAGGGAACCTCGATACCACTCATTATCTTCTCCACATGGAAATATCTCTGCTCTGTTTTGATGGATAATGGATCTGTCGTCTTTCTGTATTATCTAGAAATTTATACCACTTTTATCGCAGTTGTGAGGACGAGAATGGGAACTTTCTCGAACAACGAAATCGCTTGATTTATGTGTTGTCGATCTATTTTGCGGATGGCCACCGGTTGGGTCGGGTTTGCACTTCCCTCTGTTCTTGTCTCTCCTCCGCCGCAACCCCATTTCTTTTTTAATACCTCGGCTAAGACTCCTGAAAGAACATAAAAGCGCATTATGCAAAATAGCTTTTTCTTGTTCTTGCTCGCTTATAAATTTACTCGAGACAGTTTGCCGAGAAAAGAAGTTTAAACAGTTAATATTTTCGAAACAAAGTTCCAGTGGGCGAACTGGGAAAAAGCTTTGTCAGGTTGATTACGCAAAGTTTGCGAAACAAATATGCCGTTATTCCCCCCGGTGTCGGCACTTTCCAGCTTAATCGACGATCGGTTTACTTTTAGAATTCCCAAGAACTTAGAATTTAACACACTATTTCCGAATGAATTTGAGTCTTGTAGAAAAATTAGTTTTTCATGATTCCGAAAAATTTCCCCCCAGAGCCGCGCGACAACGCACGCCAGTGGTTTTAATCTTAGAATGCACACCTCCGCCTTTTGGAAGTTTTAAGGAAAATTATATGCAATAATGCGCGCATCCACCATATCGTCAAGAGGTGCTCAAAGTTTTCGACAAAACAGTGGAAAATGGCGGTTGTTTCACTTGGCCTCTACAGCGCAGTTTATTAGACAGTTAGTCGATGCACCCGTGGGGCCATGGCTCTGGTGAATTTAAAATTGAAATTCGCACCGTCATAAATCAAACAGCCTCCGGAAACTTAGACACGCCCAGCCCGGTTTTTCTTCCGATCTCGTTTTTGCGGCGGCCGTTTAAAAAACTGTTTTTTATCGTATCACGCTTTCCAGCCCTGAAGCAGAATTGGCTGCTGAGCCGGAATAAATCGTTATTTGTATTTCCACTTTTTGTTAAGTTCGTGCCAGAGATCCGGGCCGATACTATTTACAGATGCTTGTTCCATAATTGGCCGGGAAGGAGGAATTGTTCCCGAATGCTTAACTTCGAATTGAAATCACGCCATCGAGTTTAAATTTATGCCGTCGTTCAGCTCTAGCAATAGAATCGTAAATTTCTAGATGGCAAACATCTATAACGCCTAGCAGATAATAACCTCCGCTCGCTGCTGCTGGAATTGAAAGGCTCTTACATGTCAGAGGAGAAAAAGTGCGCTAAGAATAACTGTATTAGACGCTTAGTTGAAAATCGCTTGTTCTAGCGAGAGGAAATTTAAAATTGAAATCCGGGGTGTCATAAATCAAACGGCCTCTTTTGGTTTCTGAAGGGCGAATAGGTGTACTGTCGATAGTGCGTCAGCTTTTTCACTTAAACTCATTAAGCTCGGCTGTTTCCATTCACTTGCACCGTTTCAAGACCAAAAGGCTAAATTTTCGTATTGATTCCGCCGTATTGGCGTGTTAATGCGAAATCAAAGTTATGAAACATCCCGGGTATATTTTCAAGCCGCAGTGTCGACCTCGTTTCGGTGCTTATACTTTTGCATAAGTCCATCCTGGTCGTGCAAGCCACGAGCTCCCACACCCGGCAACACAAAATACATTGATATATACGGGGAACTTTCGCTAAGTTCGTTCAAACGCTGATTCATATTGCGTGAAGTTTTGTTTTTTGTTATTGTTTTCGTATTTAAAAGGCCACTTCATCTTAAAACTTCGATGCACCTGAGGCGGGTACAGCATAAAATAAGTAAGGCTCCAATGTTCCGCCTCAGCTAATATACTCCCGACTCGAATAAGACGAAAAGAAACTGCAACTCCTTGCCATATAAATAAATCACTCTATTGTGAAGATACTCCAGGGAGAAGGGAAAATTTACATACAATAAATCCGAGGGGTGAAAGAAATTATCGCTCTTTCGGTGTTCGGGCAATGTAAACACGTAATCGATATGTTTGAGATGAATTGGGAATTTGGAAAGAGCGAATTGGGGGATGATTGAGAGGGAGCAATACTGTTTTAGAGGTAATTTAGCAGTAGTGGAAACTTCTAATAGGACTAAATCTCAGGTATTATGTAAATATAGATAAAAGTTTTGTGTATTAGAAGATTGAGTACCTATGCACAACTTCCCCCATAAATTTCTGCAGTTCGTTCATTTTCAATCGACAAGCTATTATTCAAGGTTTACTGCAGGGAAGAGGATTTAGGTCCCCTCTTTGCCTCTACAGCAAAACATGGTAGGAAATACGGGGGCATCGTGAACCATATTGTTTACACCTCGACCGCAACACCTTTATGCAAATCCGCTTCTAAAGTCCTGGGGTTAAACTTCGACCCTGGATATCCAATTATCTTTCCTATGACGCGAATCGTGCGAACAATATTTATGCAAGACGAGAATAATGATTTTAGAGAGTTTCAGGTTAATCTTCCCACTTTCGATTTTTTCTAATTTTACTCCTTCGCTGATGCGTATTCACCCAACTTTCCTGAAACACCTTTTTTACTCCCGGACAAAACAGAGGACCAACTCCGATATTAATTAATATGTAATGGCTTTTCGATATTGATAAATATTTACATTTACGTTACCTATTGAAAAATTAATGAAAACAAATTAATAAAGGTTTCCCCATTGAACTCTGCTCCATAGATGGAGTTTCAGTGTTTTTATTAGAAAAAATAATAAAGTGTACGCTCTCACACACTGTGCCGTAACACTTCAATTGGTTGTTGAGATTCGGTCACTTTAATACCTGTTCTCGCCACTTTGAAAGGGCCTCTAAAGAGAGGGCCCGAAACGACGCTTCAAGAAGTTAATTTATTTATGAGATATTTAAAAAGAATCGCTAAATTTTGAGGATTTTTTTGTTGCATTTGGTGAGTTTCCTGTTTTCCAGACTAGCTTATCAGAAATGTACTTGATTAATTTATGGTAAGTTTAACAGGTCAAGGTAAGGAGCGTTTGCCGCATCCTTCCGGGCTTAATTGAAAATATATATTTTTTTATCGGAAATAAATTTAGGACTTCTGCCATTGAAGGATGGATTGGGATTTCACCTCATCCTCGGGCTTCATCGGTTCTCCACACCTTTCCTTGCTAGGGAAGGGGTTGACCCATGGAGAAGACGTAGCCGGGTCCCTGATCGCTGTTACACTTACTCTCCCCTGTTGTATCCAGGAAAGATAAAATCGTTTCGACACTTTTTAAAGCGGTCGGAATTTATGAAATTTCTGAACGGCTGTTCGTGGGGCTTTACATTATCTAACATTTGCTCAATTTAACCGAACTGCTAACTTTTCAATTAACCGAAATTCCTGTCCTTAAAATCGAGATTGTAATATCCTTTTAGTTTGCGAGGTGCCGATATCATGTTGAGATGTGTTTTATTTTTATATCTAAAGACTGATATAGCGGGAACTCAAGCGCATGTTCTTGAATAATCTTGCCTCATTACGAGGACGGCCCCAGAAGTACACGATGTGATAAATCGATAGTGGTTTTTTGGTTAAAAGTTTGTATATATTACAAAGATCTAACCTTCAAACACTCATGTCTAAAGTTTGAAGGTACTCCGTTGATTTGTGTTCAGTTGCGAGTCGTTTTTAGCGAACGCTTTTAGAGATTCTTTGAACGTGGAAAAAATTGGTTGTCGATACGTGATTCAATACTTCTAGTTGGAAAGTCTTAGTCCATCCAACATCGCAGCGGAGGTAGATTCCACTCTGAGGACATCTAGTCCTTCATTAACAACTGCAAAATATGGAGTGACCAAGTATAAACGCGGTCGTACCAATTGCCAAGACGAACCCCGCAATGGTCGTCCCAACGACGCTCCAGATCTGTCCACTACAGATATTGTGGTGAAAGTCCACAAAACTGTATCGGAAGATACATGCATTTTAGTAAGTATTGTACGTGACATTTTGACCGTACATTCGGATATGAGAACGTCATGCGCAAGATGGATGCCGCGATTACTCACAATTGAACGAAAAATAACGCTGTGACGATGTTTCAAGGTAGTGTTTGATAATGTTTCGCAGCAATAAAACCGAGTTTTTGCGTCGATTCAGAATCATGGATAAAACATGTGTCCATCATTTCACACCTGAGAGGAAAGAGCAGTCAAAACAATAGACTCAAAGGGGGAATCAGCTCCAAAGGCGGTAAAAATCGTTTCATTTGCAGGAAAGGTGATGGCGTCAGTGTCTTGGATAATTTTTACTGCCCGTCTCCGTAAAGGAAAACCAATGAACGGAGAATATTATATACAGGGTGTTTCCTAACTACGTGTAAAAAATTTAAAGGCGTAATCCTCGACTGATTTTGAGTCGAAAATGTCTAATAAACATATGTCCGCAAATGCCTTATTTCCAAGATACAGGGTGTGTTGACTGAAAGACGTTGAAAAAGGTTTTAAAAGTTTCTAAAGGTTTGGTGGTATTTACTAACTTGTTTATTGTTAGTTTTTTTTGCTACTTCCACTACTATAAACAAGATAGTCAGTGTTATTTTGGTGTTTTACTCTCTAAAGGGAAAGAATTTAGTGTTGTGTCCCAAAAATCAGATTATACCTGAGTTTTGAACATTTTTTAAATGCCTAATTACACTAATCAAGAAATGGCCAATATGGTTTTTGTTTACGGCATTGCTGATGGTAAGTGTTTGGCAGCGAGGCGCATTTACATGGAAAGGTTTCCAAACCACCAAGCTCCCCACCACCAAACCTTTAAAAACCTCTTTCAACGTCTTTGTCATACAGGATCTCTTATGAAAACTCCAGGAGGAGGACAGCCAATAACACGTCGAACACCAGAAGTGGAGGAAGAAATCTTAAGACGTATTGAAGAAAACCCCGGAACCCCCGGAATTGTCTTTTCTAAAATTCAAACACCCAAATTGCGTCATTTTGGAAATAAAATCTCTTTTTCTTGTCACATTTCAACACCCTGTATCTTGGAAACAAGGCATTTGCGGACGTATGTTTATTAGACATTTTCGACTCAAAATCAGTCGAGGATTACGCCTTTAAATTTTTTACACGTAGTTAGGGAACACCCTGTATATAAATTTATTGCAGCGCTTGAGCGAAGAAATTAGGAAAGAGCGACCACATTTGGCGAAAAAGAAAATTTGTTTCATTATGAGAAAACACCAGCACACATATCCGTCATCGCGATGGCCAAAATCCATCAACTTAGTTTCGAAACTTCCTCCTCACCCACCCTATTCACCAGATTTAGCTCCCTCGGAGTATTTCCTATTTCCAAATCGGAAAAATAGTTTGGTCGAGAGAGATTTGCCAATAATGGAGAGGTAGAGTTTGAGGCTGATGCCTATTTTGAAACAGTCGAAGCTTCTTGCCATAAACAGGGTGTAGAAGACACCTCTAGAAAAAATGCGTCAATCTCGAAGGATTGCATTGGAAAATAATGCAGCACTTTTCGACCACTTCTTTTTTTTTTTTTATTAATTCAAATGATAGATTGGGCACTTTTGGGACTGTCCTCGTATGTTACGTAGAAATAAAGCTGACGCACGTAGAGGGCTTAAGCCTGGGCCATTCCCAAGTTGCCAACAGCGATATTTTTCAAAATTTCCGACGATTCAGGGATTCTGCAAAATGAAAATTCCGTAGAAGTCATTTGCCATAAAGCGCATATTTTCGAATGATCTTCCCCTATTCCTGCGCCATATTAACAGACAAATGGAATACAATAATTTACCTTAATGGACCATTCGAAAGTTGTCGTCAGCGATATTGGCGACTATGTAAAACCGCTTATTTCCCATATACTCGGAAAGAACGAGATTAAAAACTGCCAGGCAATAAGAGTTCCTTTCCAATTCCAGTTGTATCGAGCGGCGACAAACAATCGCAATCCACCCAAATGGCATTTTATTCCATTATTCCCTTCTTAATTTACTTTTACTGTTACTACAACGGCCTTATTGTTCACGGCCTTTTCATTTCGGGATCACTGCACTTTATAATTAATTATTTGATCCGAAGGCAACAGGAAAACTAGGTGTTGCTAAGGTAAAAGGAGCCGGAAATAAATTGCCTTTGTTCTAATGTTGCGAGTCGGGAATGCAGCTGGGCGAGAAAATGGGGTTTTCCCCTCCTTTTTTTTTTTTTTTTGTTCTCCAGCGAATAAGATGCAATTTTTTTTAAAATAAAGCACAAGATTAAATCGTCCCCGGAGCACTTTTGTCACGGCAAACATTATCCATAAATCCGAATAGAGAGAGAGCAAACACACGTGAGATGGTATTATATGAATTCTCATGTGTTTGAGATTCTGCTGAGTATGAGCGATTCAGCTGGGAATACGATTACGACCCACCTAATGATTTTATTCAAATACAGGGACGAGAAGGAGTTAAACAAACGGAAAACGGGATATTTGTTTTTCTAATCCCGAGGGCGCGTCGTTGTCGAGGAGAACCGAAGGGTCCTCAGGGCATTTAAAGACCGAAGATTTGCGGTTGTGATGGCGTGTGAATAAAGTGCCATTACATAAGAAATGGAAATGAAAAAATTCGTTACAGCAAATAAATGAGCCGAAACGAATTTAAACACGGGGGTACCGGACAATTTCACTTGTTTCGTTTAATTAATTTTATTTCGGTCGAAAAGCCGGCATGCCGAGCCATTAACTTCAGATGGAATTTAAAAGGAATTTATTACTGTTTCATAGTTTCAGCCCGGCTAAAGTAAATTCAGAATTTGGATTAAAATACTATTCCGCTTAGCGTTTGTTCCTTTTCTGGGGGGTTTATCCGAACAGAACGTCGGCAAATTAGCTCCAGCAAATTAGTTAATTATTTATCGTTATTTCTTCGAGTTTTCAGTCGCAAATGCGAATTCCCCGGGAAATCCCTCAAACGCGTCTTCGAGGGATAATATCATCCGCCTGTCAATGAAATTTCCCCTCGAAAGTAACAGAAACGGGAATTTTCTTTGATAAATTATCATTACAAATGAGAATGTGCTCCAAACGAAATTGGATCAAATTTGGAAGCTCCGAGAGTGCCGCCCCTTTCGGCGCGTTTATTTCACTCTCGATGTTTGTTTGAAATTTTTTTCCGGGTCCAAGGCCCGAAACTATAGATGTTTCACCATATACATTCTCCATCATATAATCGTAACGCATCTGTAAAACCGTTCGATTAATCCGTTTCGCCAATTTCGTGTAAATCTCCGGTACGACGGATATAATATCCGAATGGCGATAAATATTAACAAAATCAATTAATTTTCCATTTGACAGTCGGGCATATGAACTGCCCCATTTGTAATACTGATAGCTGGCAGTTTTTTTTTGCCATTTTCCCCAAATCGAGCAACAATGCATTACTTGCGCAATAGTCCACTTTATCCACTTTAAACCCCATTTAAAATGTATTACCCGGCAGCATTCTAAAAGGGCCATCTCATTTGGAAAATGAAAGAGTCCCGGCCGGAGCGTCAACTGACTTCTCTAATTACCTCTACGCTTTCCCATTTTCCATGAATATGGATTAACCCCGGATAACAAGGCCCGTGGCCACGCGACTATTTTCTGGTAAATGTCACCTTTTTTGTGGGTATTTTCAGGAAGGGAAATTGGCTATTTGTAATAGGTGCAATCGCACGAAAATAGAGTTAAAATGGCCGAAAGACGTTACGAAGACTACATTCCGGAAGGGCGCCCAAGTTTCGGGGGCGAGGGCGTGGGAACAGGACCCATCGCTCGGAAAAATTGTCTATTTTCCGAAACGCAGAGAGAAAAGAAGGAGGACCTGCTGATACCGAGGACCGAGTCGCCTTTCGCTACATTTTCCGTAATAACTCGACACATACGACGACTTTTCCCAGTACAGCAGAACACACAGGTACAACCAGTTCGAGTGGAGCAATAGGATTTGCGCAAGTGGAAGAAGGACCGCGTAAGTTTCAATATGCCTTCGAGAAGGAGCAACAAAGGAATGGGTGGAATCAGTCTCGATATCGATATTAAGGTTAATGTCGATTCCATTGCCTTCGGGGCTACGAAAACTGTTAAAACTATCTCGGTAAGAAACAGAGATAAAAATTAAAACGTGCGTTAATCTTTACGTATTATTTACCCGGAACTGACTGATGCCCTTAACGTTCTCCGAACGAATCGATCGGTACTGAGCATCGTTTTAAACGGTAAACCAATATCGAGAGGCCAGGGCTGCCAGGACATGAGAAATTACTAATTTATGCACTAAACACAATACAAATAAAATCTAAATCACGAAAACTGTTTATAGTTAAACGAGACGCACTGAAATCATTAACATGTATCGTCACGCCTCTGATCGTGCTAGAGTTGTAGCAAATAACCAACTCGGCGACATACGTCCATACCACCATCTTTATTCAACCCGTATACACTCCCGTTATCGATTTTGACCTGTTGGTTTAGTGTGCACAAGATCTGCATACCATATCTTTGTCCTTGTTATTTTAATATTAAGTTCCCCCCACACACCCTAGATACGTACGTGCCACCTAATTCGATGCACATGCAAAGTTTCGAACTACAAACTATGCAGTAGAGTACGTGGAAACACGGCCTACCGCTTCAGGGCATACCTTTCGATTTTTTTTTTTTTTAATGAAGAATTTTGATTGCAGCCTACTAGAACGTGGGAATACGTCCCGACCACCGAACAAACCACTAGAAGCTTTTATTCATTTACAGTTTCTATAGGTTTCCCAGCACGTCTCCTTCATAGTATTAGAGCGATCGACGCCAAGAATTTCCAAACACAATAATAGCAACATTAAAGCCGTATATTTCTCCTTTAATTCAATAGGGCTCGTTGCATTGTCGAAATACGTTTCCCTGCAGCCGTAATCAACACCTGGGGTACACAATCCCGCCCTTATATCGGTCTAGAACAACTGAAACCAACACTAATTCAATTCAATTTGAACCGGAATGTAAGATTTATTGTATCTACTTGAGAAAAGTGCACAGCACTCCATCCAAGAATCCCATTGGAGTGGCTTTGATGGATCGAGCACAGAGATAACAAACCTGAAATGAGATGCCAAACCAATCAGCGTTTCTTTGCCCTCTTTCCCGCAGTGTGAAATGCTAATGGTGGCTATAAGCGGAAGTCTCCTACTCGTTCCGTAAGAAACATAAATGAATTGAATCTCATCAATAAATCGTCTACCTTAATTTAAATGTCTCAACCGGATTTCCATAAAGATTTCATTATGTGAGGGAATCTTTGTTGAGTTTGCCGTGCCGTAGAGGTGATTCTTTTTTATCCGGAAATTCGCGTTGCCCCCGGCCGAATCCGGGTTGGCCAAACCCCAACTTTCCAGTAAATGAAAAACCAAAAACGACTCTGTTGGTGTGTTTGCACGGTGCAACTGCTCAGTTGATTACGCAACTTTTCTCTCATCTAACCAACTCTGGATCTGCCATCGTTTACGTGATTTCCATGTTGGAAATTGTTTCCTTGAACACTCCATCGTGTCCGGTGACGGACTGCTACTTGCAGGATTATCGATGTGAGGATAATCCCGGAAGTGCCCGACGTAACATACACAGGGTGTCTCGTATTAGTAGGTCAATTCGTTACCCCGTGACTCCTTATGCAAAAACAATTAGACTCTCGTTATGGCATTTTTTCCTCTGGCTCCGTTATCTTCCTCGCACAGGGCGTAGAAGTTAATAAAAAAATTACTTTTGTCAATAACTTAGGTGTTTTTAACATATTTTAATGAAATTTTCCAGTGTTACACAGGGTGTCTCTAAAAGGTCTGTACAAAATTCTACCGCAGATTTCTGAGGTCAAAACATGACGATTTAACCCAATTTACCTTAGTCCAAAAGTGGACGGTTTTCGAAATACAGGGCGTCAAAGTGAAAACGAAAAAAAGCAAAAAAATTAATTTCTTGGTTGGTAATGCTGCTATCTACACAAAATGTCGTATCGGGCGGTTTTTGGAGATAAGAAATCAGAATCCGTTTACATTTTCGATGCACAATGTAGAGGGCGTTGTCAGCGCTCGATGAACCCTCTTTAAAAGGGCATAACTTTTTCATCACCCGGTATAAAATTTATTTATAACCAAACTATATTTTTTAAGGAAAAAAGGTCTCTTGTTAAAAATCTCTACGAGGCTTCCTTCTTGAGATATTTGAAGCTTAAAGTTCGCTGCATATCTTGAACAATAATTTTGATGTACTACATATCTATTCTTACAGTTGGTGGTACATTGTCAACATGAATTTAAGATTAATGTGTGAGCAGGAATAATTATTGCACCCTGTATAGCAATTTTATTATTGGTCCTGTCATTTTGACGCCCCGATTAAGTGGTGAAAGTTATTTGGAACATATTCAAAATACACTGCCAGAATTATTGGAAGATCTTCCTTTACAACTTCGGCAATATATGTGGTTTATGCACGACGGTGCTCCGCCACATTTTACTATAAACGTGCGCAACTATTTAAATCAACAGTACCCACGAAAATGGATAGATAGAGGAAATGATGCTCCGGTACCATGGCCACCGCGCTCACCGGATTTAACTCCGATGGATTATTTTTTATGGGGGACTCTAATGTCCATGGTATACTTCACGGCCATAAATAGTGAACAGGAACTATGGGGACGAATTCAAAATGCAGTAAACATTTTAATGAACGACGAAGAATTGATGAATAGAGTACATTTTAATTTCTTGCGTCGGATTAATCTTTGTATGCAAGTCAATGGTAGTCATTTCGAACATCTACTAAAAGTATCATTTTTTCGTGTTTATGTTTGGTATCTATGTTTTCAAGTAATTTGTAACCTATTTTTAAGTTTTGATTTTTTTCGATCGAACTGTAAGAATAGATATGTAGTACATAAAAATTATTGTTCAAGACATGCAGCGAACTTTAAGCTTCAAATATCTCAAGAAGGAAGCCTCGTAGAGATTTTTAACAAGAGATCTTTTTTCCTTAAAAAATGTAGGAAAATACAAGTTTAGTCATAAATAAATTTTATACCGGGTGATGAAATAGTTATGCCCTTTTAAAGAGGGTTCATCGAGCGCTGACAACGCCCTCTACATTGTGCATCGAAAATGTAAACGGATTCTAATTTCTTATCCCCAAAAACCACCCGATACATTTTGTGTAGATAGCAGCATTACCAACCAAGAAATTAATTTTTTAGCTTTTTTTTGTTTTCACTTTGACGCCCTGTATTTCGAAAACCGTCCACTTTTGGACTAAGGTAAATTGGGTTAAATCGTCATGTTTTGACCTCAGAAATCTGTGGTAGAATTTTGTACAGACTTTTTAGAGACACCCTGTATAGTTCGATTGGCCGCACATTTCCTATGATTTGAGTTAAAAAATTTCGAGGAGCAGTGGGAAAAGAGGGGGTCACGTACACGTTTTCCCCCCAATTTTTTTTGCGTGCGTCAACTGTGCATTTGCTTAGTTATTCAAATTAGTTGTTTCTTCATCTGGACTTCTTCATTCTGGTAAAATTGTGATTTACAGCTTCCTTTAGAGGATATTTCAGCTTATTGCTCCCCAATACGTGACTTTCATTTTTTATTTATGTCGAGAACGTACAGTAGTGGTCATAATTATAGCAAATTTAAAAAATTTTAAATGAAATGTATCTATTCGGCTAAACCCAATATACGTTTTTATATTACTTATCTTCCACAACGTTGATGTTTATAGTGCATCCAGATAAAATATCAACAATTCCTATAAGAAACTATCAAAACGTATTTCTTCAATACCGGACAAAGATAGAGCAACTCTTGGAATTTTAAAATTTCATTTGATTAACAAACTTGTGTGTTTAAAGACGTTTTATATTCGAAATTAAATCGACGATTTTCATTATGGGTCGAGGCAAAACGATCTCATTAGAGATCAGGAAATTTATCATTGAGCGGCATGAAAGTGGCGAACGGCAAAGAGAAATTGTGAAGAGTTTGGGTGTGCCCAAGTCAGTTGTATCTCGAATTATTTACAAATTCAGACAAATTGGAAGTGAAGCAGCTGAAAAAAATTCAAAACGCACGAGGAAAACTACAAAAAGAACTGATAAATGGATAATTCGAATGTGTCAAAAAAATCCATTTCTATCATCCACTCATATAAAATCACATTTAGAGGAAACGGGCCTAGCTCATATCAGTTCCAAGACCACAAGAAGAAGATTAGTGGAAAATGGATTATTTAGGTAGGCGACCAGCGAAAAAACCATTGCTGTCTAAGAAGAACGTGAAAACCCGACTTCAGTTCGCGCAGAATTACCAACACTGGACATCTGAACGGTGGAAATTGGTAGTTTGCAGCGATAAGTCCAAATTTAACTTATTTAAAAGTGATGGCCCATCATACGTCAGACGACCCAAAGGCGCAAGGTTGCAGAAAAAGTTTGTTTTCCCAACCGTAAAACATGGAGGAGGTTCGATTATGGTTTGGGGTTGTTTCTCTGGTTTTGGTATGGGCCCGCTTCGCAAAATAGAAGGTCGCATGGATCGGTTCATGTACCGAGATATCCTCAGGAATCATTTACAACCATATCTTGAGGAAACCATGCCACTAAGAAGCATCTTCCAACAAGATAATGACCACAAACATAAATCGAAACTTGTTTGAGAATGGTTTAGAGAGGAAAGGATAGAAGTTCTGGCCTGGCCGTCGCAATCTCCCGATCTGAATCCCATGGAAAATTTGTGGATAATAAAATTCGGAATAATACATATTCCAATTTACAGGATTTATTTCAGGCACTTCAAGAAGCCTGGAAGAGTATTGATAACAATTACATCAATAATTTAATAAATTCAATGCCACGAAGATGTGCAGAAGGTAGTCAGCAGCGAGGGTATTATAGAAAATATTAATTATTGAACAATTTTTTTGTAATTTGTTGAAGTTTTATTGCTCTTTATAATTATTTTGGAAAAGTTGCTATATTTTTGTCCGGGTCGAAATGAATATATTTTTTTATTTTTGTATACAAATTATTGTTGTTTTATCGTTATATACGTCTATCATCAGTCATTGTAGAATCATATTTTCAAAACCTATTTTGAATTTAGACTAAATTATTTAAAATTCTAAAAAGGTGCCATAATTTTGACCAGTAATGCAGTTCTAAAACACACATGATTGACATTTTGGTACTTGGTACACGTTGCATTTATTAATATCTTGATTTTTCGTTTGAAAATCAATCACTCTCGTGCGAATATCCGGATTTTTATGGACAATTTGTAAAATTTCTTCTTTCTGAGGTGGTTAATTAGATAAATAAATAATAGAAGCCACGTATTGGGTGACAAGGAGTTCAAATACCTTCTAAACTAAGCTGCAAATCAAAACTTTGCAGGAATAGAGAAGTTCAGATAAAGAAACAACTAATTTGAATAACTAAACAAATGCACTATTGGCGTGCAAATAAAAGTTGGAGGAATGGGGGGGCGTGTATACGGCCGTTCATTTTCCCCATTGTTTATTCATTTTTTTTAACTTAAATCGTAGAAAATGTGCCCCTAATTGGACTATCCATCACTGCAAAATTTCTTTGAAATATGTTAAAAGACACCCGAGTAATTAGAACAAGTTTTTTTTACTAACGTCCAACACCCCGTGTAATGAGTATAAAGCGCCCAAGAAAAGTGCTGTAAGGAGAATCTAATTATTTTCGCATAAAGAATCTCCCGTAACCAGATTGGCCCGCTAATACGAGACACCCTGTAGATGGCGATTCTTTTGGTCAAAGACTTGCCTTTATAACAGACTTAAACTTAAAACGTTCATGTCTAAAGTTGATTTCAGTTTGTTTTGGAGCCGTTTTTAGTGAACGCTTTTGGAGATTTTATGAACATGGACAAAATTGGCCGATAAGTGATTCAAGAACTCTCATTTGAAAGGTCTCAGTCCGGTCAACTTCAAAACAGAGTTAGATTCTACTCCGGGTCTAATTCTACTTTAACGACTGAAAAGTACTGATTAGCAGAACTCGAACACGGTCGTACGAGCGGCCAAGTCGAACCCCGCTGCGGTTGACCCGACGACACTCCAGATCTAACCACTCTAGGTACTGCGATGAAAGTTCACAAAACAGCACTAGGAGATAGGCCTTTGAAGCAGTGCTGCATATCGCATTTTGACTGAAAAATTGAATATGAGAACGTTATGAGCAAAATGGGTAACGCGATTACTCAGGATTGAACGGCGCCGAAAGGATGTTCCAAGGAAATTTCTGGCAAAATTTCACAGGAATAAAACCGAGTTTTTGCGCCGGTTCATAACCGCGGATGAAACATGGGTCCAACGTTTTACACCTGAGACGAAAGGACATTTACAACAATGGACTCGAAGGGGAGAGTCAGCTCTAAAGAAGGGCGAAAACCGTTTCATCTGCAGAAAAGGTGATAGTTTTTGGGTTCACTTTTATTGACTATCTTCCTAAAGGAAAACCAATAAACGGAGAATATTATATAAATTTATTGCAGCGCTTGAGCGAAGAAATTGGGAAAAAGCGACCGCATTTGGCAAAAAAGAACGTCTTGTTTCATCAGGACAACGCACCAGTCCACACCTCTCTCATCGCGTTGACCAAAATCAATCAGCTTGCTTTCGAACTTTTTCCTTACCCACCCTATTCGCTAAATTTGCACCCCCTCCCTCCCCCTGCCGCATTATATCGTATTTCCAAACTTGGAAAAACGGCTCGGTGGAAAGAGATTTGCCAATAATGAAGAGACGGGTTCGAGATCGATGCTTATTTCGAAACATTCGAAGATTCCTGCTACAGCGAGATCATTCGAATTTCATAACTAGCCAGTTGTAGGATTTTACGCAAGAGAGATAGAAGGTCGCAGCTTGATCACGTGCTGCAAAGTGACGTTGAAATTTATTTTCGATAAAGGAGCCGAACGAAGGTATTTCAATTTTCCAGATTTCCATTAAGTACCGAGGCTATTTTTTAGAACACATTCTAACGGAAAAAGTTTAACTGTTTTGAAAATTTTTAAATAATTGTTGAAAATATTGTCAGTTCCTTCGATGCAAAGATTTACCGGACGCTTCGTGCTCTCGAAGACTTTACCGAGAACTTCCGCTGCGACATTTGTATTAGGTGTATACCTATGACTCCGCGTTTTTTCACGCATTTTCAACTGCTTGAAACTGTATAAATTTATTAAAAATACTTTCCATCGTTAATGACAACATTTTCCCAGAGATTGGGCAGTTTATGGATTCCATCGTAAAAAAAATTCGTCGGTTTTGAAGCGATCCATTCGTCAAGCCATTCTTGGACTTCTTGGCGATTCTGGAAGCGCTGCTCTGCCAAACCGTGAGCCATCCAACGGAAAAGGTGATAATCCGACGGGGCGATATCTGGCGAGTGTGGCGGGTGCGGTAAGACTTCCCATTTGAAATCCTTCCAGGTGTTCTTGACTGGTTGAGCGACATGAGGCCGTGCGTTGTCATGAAGCAGTATGACTTTGTCGTGTCGATCCGCCCATTCTGGCCTCCTTACTGCGAGTTGATTACGCGACTGCACTAGTTGTTGGACGTAACGATTGGCAGTGACTGTTCCGCCAGGTTGGAGAAGCTCGTAATACGGTATGCTGCGCTGGTCCCACCAAATGCAGAGCAATACCTTCTTCCCGTGGACATTTGGCTTCGCGGTCGAAGTTGTTGGCTCACCCGGGCTCACCCATGATTTTTTCCTCTTTGGATTGTCGAAGTAAAGCTATTTTTCATTTCCGGTCTAGATACGATGTAGAAAAGACTTTCTTTGAAAACGTTCAAGCAAGATCTCACACGTCGTTTTTCGTTGCTCTTTGTTCCTTTTCGTCAATTCATAAGGCATCCATTTTCCTTCCTTTTGAATTTTTCCCATAGCGTGAAAACGAACCGAAAGCGTTTTCTGCGTGACGTCGAGGGAAGATGCGAGCTGTTCTTGCGTTTGCGCGGCGCCTTCGCCCAACAAAGCCTGCAGTTCTTCGTCTTCAAATTTTTTCGATGGCTTACCACGCTCCTTGTCGTTGAGGTCGAAATCACCTGATTTGAAGCGCTGAAACCATTGTTGGCAAGTTCTTATAGATGCAGCATCATTGCCATAAGCCTCGACGAGCATTTGGTGAGCGGCAGTGGCGTTTTTCTTAAGATGGAAAAGGAAGAGCAAAGCTTCCCGCAAATGATGTTTATTCGGCACAAAATTGGACATATTTAAACCTTAATTGAAAAGTTTTAAAAGGTCATATAGCAATTATCATATATAAATAGAAAGCTGGTAATACGGAGCAAAAAATGAAATAAAATTCCTTAAATAAAAATATATTTTTTCAAAGAAAATGAAACTAGAAATAAAAACGCGGAGTCATAGGTATACACCTAATACATTTTGCTCGAATTCGCGCCTTGAAGTCTTCGATTGTGTATATTGGTTGTCCAAAAAATACACTGACTTTCAAAAAAACCGCAACACCAAGAAGAACGCATTGTACCAGGTCTGTAAATACGAAACCGGAATTTGCCTCCAAATATTCCTAGAGGTCAATGTAGGTACCACCTTATCGTGTTATTCTCTGGTGGTGCAATATCTCTTATTTACAGTAGGTCAAAAAAGTATTCATACACCCAGGCGAATGACGTTTATTTACATTTTTTTCTTAACTTAAAAACAATTGAGATAAGAAAATAATTAATCCACACAAATAAGGCACTATTACACTGATTTCTAAAAAGAAATGATCAAAAAACAGTTTCTTTGTACAAGAAAATCAAAGGAAAATGTCTTCAGGTATGCCCAAAAAAGTATTCATACACTATCGAAAATGAACATATGTAACTTTAAACACCAATACAATGAAATCATTAATATGTTGTGGGAAACCCTTAACATCAATCACAACTCGCAAACGACGATTCATTGATTCCACCAAATTACAAGTAATACTTTCAGGTATTTTGGACCATTCGTTTAAAATAATATTTTTTAGTTGTTCTTTACTCGAAATTTCCATTTTCCTAATCTGCCTTTCCAAATGTTCCCACAAATGCTCAATAGGATTGAGATCGGGAGATTGGGGAGGTGCTTGTAATAAATGAGGAGTGTTATATAGCAACCATTCCTGAACTAATTTCGATGAATGCTTCGGTTGCTGGAAGTAGAATCCTTCAGCTAGTTCAAGCTTTTCAGCACTGTTTTTTAAATTGGCCTCCAAGATATCTTTATACATGAATCTATCCATGTTTCCTTCAATAAAAGCCCAATTACCCACACCATTTGCTGCCATGCATCCCCAGATCATTATGTCTCCACCGCCATGTTTAACTGTCGCTTTCAAATTGCACTTCTTCAATCTTTCACCAGGTTTTCTCCATACCATCTTGGCACCATCTGATCCGAATATGTTGAATTTACTCTCATCAGAGAATATCACTTGTTTCCAAAACTCCATTGGCTTATTAGTATGTTCTAAAGCGAACGCAACTCTTTTCTTTCTATTCACTTTATTTATCCACGGCTTTTTGGCTGCTCTTCTCCCATGGAATCCCATTCTCCTCCCCTCCATGTGATACCTAATAGTTTCAGGATGGATTTGTTGTCCAGTGGTCTCTTCTAGTTGTGAAGCGAGGTATGGTGCGCTTACACTGGGATTCTTTTTAATTTGATGGAGAATGTAGTTTTCATTTCGTTGAGTTATTTGTTTTGGCCTTCCACCACGTCTTAAATTTACCACCGACCCAGTTGATTTATATTTTTGTATTATGTACTGAATAGTAGGATAGCTTATTCCAACAGATTTTCCCATTTTTCTATAAGATTTTCCTTCCTGATGATATTTGATTATTAACTTTTTGATATCTTCACTGATTTCTTTTCCTCTTCGGCCCATAGTTATTATTTTTAAATCCACTTTGCACTAACTTGGTTTAAAATGAACTAGTAAATACTTATCGCAAATAAATGGAATTTATATACAAGAAACTTAATAAAAAAAGGACCAGAATGTTTGTGTATGAATACTTTTTTGACCTACTGTACATCTGAGAATGATTTTCAAATCATAACAATACAGGTTCAATACTGCAGTGCAGTTTGCAATAGCTTTGAGTATGTCGAATTTTGTGCCTACAAATTACGATTTGCCGACAGCATTGATTTTCTGTTACCACTTGAAAAAAACGGCTGCAGATTCACATCGCATGCTTGTTGAAGCTTACGGTGAACGTGCCCTTGGAAAATCACAGTGCTATGAGCGGTTTAAAAAAATCAAAAGTGGCAATTTTGACGTCAGTAACGAAGAGCGTGGAAAACCACCGAAAAAGTTTGAAGACGGCGAGTTGCGAGCTTTGTTAGATGAGGACGAAGCTCAAACGCAACAACAATTAGCGAACCAATTAAATGTGACACGAGAAGCCATTTCCATTCGTGTGAAAGCTATGGTAAAGCTATGGTAAAAATTCAGAAGATAGGAAAATGGGTTCCACATGAACTCGATGAAAGACAGTAAGAAAATCGAAAAACCACTTGCCAATTGTTGCTTACCAGGTATAACAGAAAGTCATTTCTTCATCGAATTGTGACTGGTGACGAAAAACTGATCTATTTTGAGAATCCCAAACGTAAAAAATCATGGGTAACTCCAGGCGAACCATCAGCATCGTCAGCAAGACCAAATCGATACGGACGGAAAACGATGCTCTGTGTTTGGTGGGATCAAAAAGGCGTAATTTGTTATGAGCTGCTAAAACCTGAAGAAACAGTTAATACTGAACGTTACCGACAACAAATGATGGACTTGCATCGAGCTTTGCGTGAAAGACGACCAGAATATCAAGAACTGCAACACAAGGTGATATTGCTTTATGATAATGCACCATCACACACTGCAAAACTGGCGAAGGAAACGATTGGGACATTTCATTGGGAAGTACCATCGCATGCGGCTTATTCGCCCGACTTAGCACCATCCGATTATCACTTATTTGCATCGATCGGACACGCTCTTGCAGAACAGCACTTCACCTCTTACGAAACAGTTCAAAAATGGCTCGATGAACGGTTTGCCTCAAAAGAACAACAGTTCTTTTTGCGTGGCATCCACAAATTTCCAGAAAGATGGGAAAAATGTATATGTAACGATGGGAAATATTTCGAATAAAATATTTTTTATAATTATTGCGCAGCTAATTAATACTTTTTATTAAAAGATTCCGGTTTCATATTTACAGACCTGGTATGTATTTGAAATTTTGGTATGATTTTGGACTTGTAAAGAGAAAAAAATGATAAAAATTTCAAGTTCGTATTTTAATGCGATATGAAGTTTTTCTTTACTTTTTTATCTGTGACGAGCGTTCTTTTTGCAAATTTTTTTACAGGCGGATAGCGATAAAGGTACTATCGTTAGTACCATATTGAATGTGTGGTAGGGCAAAATGCCTCGTGTGCGCCAAAATGCAGTTAACTCCCTTCGAAAGGGGAAGAATTGTTGCTGCGCATGAGGCAGGTTTACCTTTCCGCGAAATTGCACGTAGATTGGATCGAAACGCATCAACAGTGCTAAGAGCTTGGAGAGATTGGTCTAACGAAGGGTCAGTAAATCGTCATCGTGGTAGTGGCCGTCCAAGAATGACGCGAAGACCGGCGACTTCGTCGTTCAGCGACAGGCGCCCCGTTTGAAACAATCCTGTCTCTTGGTGCTAACTGGGTAGCCACCCTAAATCGAAGGGTGGAATCCCTTGGTACGATGTATCGCAGAATTCGAAGTTTTGGACTAAATTCATATCGTCCTATGCGTCGGCTTCCATTATCACGAAACCACAGGGTGGCCCGACTGGAGTGGTGTCGTCTGAGAGTGAAATGGGTGGATGAGTGGAGAAGAATCGTGTTCAGTGACGAGAGCCGATTTTGTTTATGGCGATCTGATGGACGGTCACGTGTTGGAAGGCGCAGAGGAGAGCGATTAAATTTGGACTTTATGGAAAGGCGTCATTCTGGTTTAACACCAGGTGTCATGGTTTGGGGTGCCATCCAGTATGCTAATCGGTCTCCTCTTGTTTTCATTTACGATAGACTAAACGCTCAGAGGTACATTAATAGCGTCTTAGAACCGGTTCTTGTACCATACATGCACGACCATCCCGGAAGTACATTTCAACAGGATAATGCGCGACCACATGTAGCCAACGATACTTTGAGGTATTTGGAAGTTGAAAATTTGGATACTTTGCCTTGGCCAGCTCGGTCTCCAGATTTGTCCCCAATAGAGCACGTATGGAATATGATGGGTCGGAGACTTCAACGTTTAGCTCGCCCTCCAGAGACCACAGATGAACTCCGCGAGCAGGTGCAGATTGCCTGGGATACAATACCACAGGAAGACATTGAGAATTTAATTTTGAGCATGCCACGTCGCTTACAGGAATGTATTAATCTAAGAGGAGATACCGCCCATTATTAAATTATTATTAAATTTCTTCGCTTATTGACAATAATTTTCTTTTGATATTTTAATCGTTTTTACCTATTACCGGACCCAACGTAATGCCAGAATTTCAAACGTGTACGATCAGTTCTTCTTGGTGTTGCGGTTTTTTTGAAAGTCAGTGTACAAAGGCTGGACGGTAAATAATCAAAATAATACATAATGATTAACTGAATGTCTCTGGAAGAAGCGTTTTGACGTGAAAAATTAGCAAATGACGTTGGTCACTTTAATAAACAAATGTACACAAACAATGGTCGACATACAGTGGTGGCCATAAGTATGGAATATTTTTTTAAACTTTATTTAGCTAAAGGGCCTGTACTTTTTTCCGTCCATTCAGGTATGTTTAAACTGGGATAGGTCAATTCTACATTTTAAACCACGCAGTATTTATAGAATATTGCTATCAAAAATTTCACCGATAAACAAATTTTTTTAGATGAACAAAAGTATGGAATATCACAGATTTAAATTTATTTTGCATTTAGTATTCAGCATTGAGTGTTACAGTTCGATAAAATTTGAAGCCGAAATGGTTAAAAAAATATATTTTTGGGAAGATCTTCGATCACGAATAGTAGAGATGTCAAATAACGGGGCCAATCAGAAGGACATCGCAAAGACATTTAATGTGAGCCAGGGGTGTGTATCGAAAATTTTGAGGAAGTTTGGGGTATTCAACGCCGTTAAAAACCATCCGAAAGCTGGATGTCCCAGAAAAACAACAGCCCATACAGACCAACGTATTAAAATTATATCCTCCAAAGGTCCCGAAAAATCATCGCACTTATAAAAGAAGAAATTACTACTAATAGTGGTATTGAAATTAGTGATCGTACTGTGAGGAGTCATCTATGTGATACTGGATTGCTTGGACGATTGGCAGTGAAGAAACATTAATTTCCAAAAAAAACCGGAAGATCAGAATTAAGTTTGCACGCTCACATGTTTTGGACACCCGAAAAATGGAATACTGTCCTTTTCAGTGACGAAACCAAAATCAAACAGTTTGATTCGGATGGAAAAACTTATGTTCGGCGACCAATAGGGAAGAGATTTCACCCCAAGTACCAAAAGCCCACGGTTGAACGATATGCAGGGGTTCCTTCCTTGGATGTTGCAGATACCACCCGCGAATTATTATACGAGAGCGTTTACACGCGAGCACTACTTGTAGTACTCGTCGGTTCAAGGTACCGACGTTGCACTTCTAGTTACGAGAGTCCAGGACGGACTAGATACCTGCTTAGCAAGGTAAACACGTGGGATCTCTCGAATGTCTTGGAATTAGGACAACCCGTCAAATTATTGCACTATTTATTAACTTATTCGTAAATAGTTGTTACTAAACTTAATTGAAGTAAACACGAGATTGATTGATTGCGAGGCCGAGTATTAGTACGAGTTGCGATTTGGTGGAGTATTCGAGGTGTTGAACCGTCAGCGACACTGGTCAGAGTAGTGACTATGATAACGAGAAGAAATGAATGACAAATCCCATCCTCTCCCAGCCCTTAAGTACTGGGAGATGATGGCCAACCGACATAGGCGTACTATTACTCGGGATGACTTTCCCTTGAAGAAGGCTCGTTATATCCAGACCGACGGCCAATGAGCAGATTATCCCGTGACCGGAATATTGCCGTCGTTCCGAACGAAACGTGACGGTACCCCCAATTTCGCCCACCGCCAAAGGTAACGATGGGGAATTCCGACACCCAGGAACCACGTCCGATGCACATTTATAACTTGATTATCTCGCAATATAGTTTCTTTGGAAGAACACAAAGCCGAGGAATTTTGACTAATAAACCATTTGTTAAACTATGACGGGTCGTGACATCTGGAAAGCAAGCAAATGCAAAATGTGCAGGGGCGTAGCTTTGGGGTTTATATCAACTACCAATGTATCAAGTTTTGGCCCCTCAAGTCTTAACACCCACTGTTAAACATGGCGGTCAGAGTTTAATGGTGTGGGGATCTTTTCCGAGATCTGGAGTTGGCCTATTAGTCAAAATCGATGGAATTATGGATCGGTTTTTATAAAAAAATATTCTAGAGCAGCATATGCTTCCATTTGCCGAGGAAGAAATGCCGCTGGTACGGCGGTTCCAACAGGATAATGATCCTAAACATTATTCGCGGTTGATTAAAAATTGGTTTATTGAAAAGCAGATAGATGTTCTAGAATGGCCTTCACAATCTCCTGATTTAAATCCCATCGAACATCTGGGGGAGCATTTGAAACGAAAAATTAGACAAAGACACGTGTCAAATACTGAAGAATTGTGGAGGACCATACAAGAAGAATGGAAAAACATTTCTTCCTCAACGTGCCAGAATCTAATTGATTCAATGCAGCGTCGATGTCGGGCTGTCCTGGATGCTAAGGGGTACGCCTCAAAATGTTGAGTTTACTTAAGATGGCATGCTCCATACCATGATATAAAAAATATTCCATACTTTTGTCCAAGTGTAATTTTTCATTTTTTTTTAAAGTTTTTCAATTAGAAATCTTAATTTTATGTCATAATTATAGGAAATTAAATAAAGTTCTTCAAGCATTTGTGTAATTTTTGTTTACTACTTTTTAATAAACATTTTATCAAATTAAAATAACATTCCATGCTTATGGCCACCACTGTACGTTCTTTTCTTCGACAAACTGCACAGCTGACTATACATGAAATTTCAATGATCCCTGGATATAAACAGGGTATATAAGACGTCGCCGGGAAAAGCGTGTCACTCTCAAAGGAGACTACGTTAAGAAATAACGCAGTGTTTTCCAAAAATATTTCCATGAAGTGTTAGGTCGGGTACTTCTGGGAGTATCCTCGTACAATAATTCCAAACTTCTCCGCGGCAAAGTTTAACGTGGAATATCCCATAACGAGCATTGTATTACTGGAGGATTAAGGTTATTTCGACCGAGTTTACTTAACCCTTTAGGATTGCCAAGTGGCCCTGCAGACTGCAGTACGTAACGAGTCATTATTCACTAGGAGAAGGGCCATTTAAAAATAATAAGACCCTCAGCGTTTTCCTCGCATGAAACGCGAACTATTTTCGCAGGGGTGTAAAAGGGAAACTCACAATTTCATTTTTACACTTTTGATGCCGGAGGCACGAGTCCGAATATATTTTACTTTCGGACTTCCCGCCACGGTGAAGGGGCGAACGTAAGGGGTGACTTTTCCCAAACGTTCGTCTCCGTTTTTGCTATCGTTTGGGATCCCCGTTGATGGTTTATTGAGATAAATCCTCCTTCGCAATAATTATGGCATTGTGTTCCAGCTGGAATATCTTCATATGAAAACATCCGAAAATGCAACGTATAAAAAGAGTAATATGCACAATACATCAGCCCAGATAGCTGCTGTGATAGAACCAAATTTGGCGTGCGCTTATTTACGTTTCCATTTGACTGATGGCGGGCCGTTTAACGGGAAACGGTCCGTTTTAAAATATTTACCAGAAAAACCTATTTTTACGATAGAGCCTCTGTGCCGCTCGGAATTTATAAACGAACAGTGGAGCTTTATTCACTCGTTCGAAACGATGTTTTCGTTGGGATTTTTTTTTTGTTTCATGCACTCCATGTTTCACCATTTTGTTGTTTTTCTTTCATTCATTTCATTTCGATCACTATTTCGACCATAAGCTGCTCCGCGTGTATCCCTGATATGCGAGACACGTTATCCGCATTTCCTAGTTTCAGTATTCGAAGGTGCTAACCAGGAAGCCCGGGGCCTCACAATTGTAAGCGGGTCACGCTTTCGGGATATCTCTCCTCCTGTTATTTATTAGCCAACTTCCTGGTGCACGGAATTATTATAATCCGCAAATCCTGCCGAGAAATGTGGCTTCATCAAACTGCCCCAACAAATCGACACAAGTGAGACTCAGTGAAACTGCGGAAAAGAGGCAAAAAGTCAGTTTTCAACTCGACCAACGTGAGAACGCGCCGATCGGCCCATAAATTCCACGACTCCGGGTTTGAACCGGCGAGGTAGAAATCCGGAGTCGCAGTCCTGATGAGTTTCACCCCAGGAATTTATAATGTACGTCTGTTCCGGACCCGTTGACATTCGTTTTGTTTTAGATCATTAACCCCCTTTCGGCGGCGATATTTTAAAAGGAATTTCTTCGGAACGGCAGTTTTTCGGGTCCTAATAGAATATTTAAAACTTCGTAAAATCACCTTAAATCCAGGACAGTGAGAGTCCTTCCTACTTTGTCACGGGTTCCGCCTAGGATTGACTGTCTCCTCTTGCAGCCGATCGAGCTGCTACTCCCGTTCGGTTCCCACGAACGTTGTCGGGTCCCTCGATGCGTCCCCAACTCTCCGGGTCTCCCGCTCGGGCTTTTGGTGGTGATGTGCCTCGATAATGCATTGCATGTTCAACAGCGGATATTGCCGCCTTACGTGCCTTTTTTTCCCACATTCCAACACTCAAGCTCTCGTCTCCTCTCCGTTGTTTCTCTGTTTCCACAGCATTCCAATTACTGTTTTCAGTACGTCAAAATCCCTTCTTCAACCGCGTTTTATGGTTTTGGCTTGTCCATCCGTTTTTTGGACACTGCGGCAGCGCGCACATTTAGTCGGGGGGCAAAGCATTGGTTCCGACACGCCTGTAATGGGCATCATCCCCTCAAAAGATGGGCGTCATTCACTTCGGTCGTGAGCAAACTTAGCCATGCGGGTCGACGACTTTATGATATGCTCGTCCATTAACGTACTATTTTCCAGCTACCGTCTTCGGTTCGGTGTTGAAAACATTTTTCTTCAAATCTCCCAGTGTAAGCTCGGACTTTTGAACTCGAAACTTCGCCAAAACTTCGTTTTTGTAAGGGTGCATTATTAATTTCGATGGCATTAAGACCGATTCTCGAGTTTCCAAACTTTCGGGGGATTACTTGCGTGACGATAGTCCTTTTCATGTTGGGAGGCTGAATGGAAGCTGAAATTAAATCCGCGGTGTGCTGCTCCAAAGTTTATTTGCGTATACGTTTTTTTCAGGTATATGAACATCTCTCGCCATAAATTCTCCAAAGGTCCTCAAAGTTTTAAGATCGCTGTTAAGTCCCTCTATTGGAAAACATTTCCTGAAGGATATTGGAGACCGAATGAGGGTCGTAAATTTTTTTTTACTCTTCTTTTATGTGGCCTTTAAGAATATATGCAGCTGTCCAGGCAACGATTCTTTGTTGCATTCTCCTGAGGAGTGGTCCCCACGGAATGTTGTCTTCAAGCATTCGGCGCTAATTACGCTAACTAATTTTTGCAATTAATCGAATAATAAATTTCGACCGAGGAAAACAAATATTTATCTAACAAAGACTGCTCCGTGCTTCTTGATGAAAGAGATTTATTGCCTTAATATTTAGGGCCAGGCTTATCTAATTAATTAAACGTTGCCCTTCTCATATAAAATCAGCGCTGTTTTATTTCGATCACGATACGTTTGCATTGAAATATACTTCGTCCGTGTTGCTCCAAAAGGCGTCAATTGGATAAGATCTCCCCCTTGGAAATTATGGCCTATTTAAAAATAATTTATCCCGTTAAGGAAAGAAAGCTGCTGTTGACAGAAACAAAAACGGGGGGAGTTATACAAAAATTTAATTCGTCACCATTGTTTCATCGTTCTTTGTCCGTCTTCCTTTTCGGATTGTAATTAGCTCCGGAAATTTATAAAGTTCTATAACGAGCAAGTTCGTTAACCAGTCTTGGGGGACTGGGGGTTGGAGTCGACTTCTCAAGCAGAAGGCAATATCCGTCCAACAAAATAACAAATCTCGCACCTTTGCTTCTCTCTCTAGTTTCTATTCCGGATTAAAAAACTTTTTCTATATATTGTCAATCTGCTTACAATTTCGAGAACACGCCAAACTCGGCAAAGTGGAACTATTTCCTTTACTGGCGCATCTGAAATAGGCAGAATAGATTAAATTTGTCGTTGCTTAGATTTTTGTACTCGTATTGTAAAGTACGTGTCTCGAATTGCCCTTCTTGTTTCCCTTCAAATCAGAGCGCACCCAGTCTATACAGTCTGTCCCCGATAAGGATGAACGGCGTGGGGATGTCAGAAACAGTAACACATACAATGGCTTAAATTAGGAAAGAGTTGCGTAATTTAAGAATTTGTTTTGACATCGGGTAAATTCGGAATGGTCACGAAGATAACCGGGAGAAAACGAATTAGGCGGAATTCGTTTTTTGCAAATAACTCTTACGCAGTCGCAGTTAGAGAAACGAGAGTTTTACATTATTAAAGCACTTTTTTGAGCACCTCGTAGCAGTGTTCCAGGTTTTCCAGTTAAGTCCTTGCTTTCCGAGATAAATTTTAAAATTTTTGATTTGCATATAGGCGCAATATTGAATATTTACATTTTTTAAATCGTCATACGATTCCCGTTTCGGCCAGGTATTACATTGGGCATTCCCCTCAGAAGCTATATGAGTTATAGCCATTAGAATATTTGTTGATAAGTCGGCTATTAGTTCGACTTGTAGCAACGGTACGCAACAAATAAATAAATAGTATGGAACCGTCACGAATATTTTAAAGTTGTAATATAAATAATAAATCACTTTGACGTGTGCGTAATCATATTTACCGGTGTGAATTCCTGCAGAAAATAAGAAAAAAATTTACTGATTTAAAGTATGTTTCTGTTAACAACAATACGGCTAAATGTTGATTGAACTGAAGTGTTAAATTATTACAAATATTTACATAAAACACCATTATTGTCCAAACATAAATACGCTCTTTTCATCCTTTATATGGCATTTATTTCTTTACTGTGCACCATTACCATAAGTCGAAAGCATAGCAGACTTATCAAAAAAATGTTTTAATGGATATGACTCATAGAGTTTCTGAGAAAAATAACAAACACGGCTGAAGAGGAAATACACTGACTTTCAAAAAAACCGCAACACCAAGAAGAACTGATCGTACACGTTTGAAATTCTGGCATTACGTTGGGTCCGGTAATAGGTAAAAACGATTAAAATATCAAAAGAAAATAATTGTCAATAAGCGAAGAAATTTAATAATAATTTAATAATGGGCGGAATCTCCTCTTAAATTAATACATTCCTGTAAGCGACGTGGCATGCTCAAAATTAAATTGTCAATGTCTTCCTGTGGTATTGTATCCCAGGCAATCTGCACCTGCTCGCGGAGTTCATCTGTGGTCTCTGGAGGGCGAGCTAAACGTTGAAGTCTCCGACCCATCATATTCCATACGTGCTCTATTGGGGACAAATCTGGAGACCGAGCTGGCCAAGGCAAAGTATCCAAATTTTCAGTTTCCAAATACCTCAAAGTATCGTTGGCTACATGTGGTCGCGCATTATCCTGTTGAAATGTACTTCCGGGATGGTCGTGCATGTATGGTACAAGAACCGGTTCTAAGACGCTATTAATGTACCTCTGAGCGTTCAGTCTATCGTAAATGAAAACAAGAGGAGACCGATTACCATACTGGATGGCACCCCAAACCATGACACCTGGTGTTAAACCAGAATGACGCCTTTCCATAAAGTCCAAATTTAATCGCTCTCCTCTGCGCCTTCCAACACGTGACCGTCCATCAGATCGCCATAAACAAAATCGGCTCTCGTCACTGAACACGATTCTTCTCCACTCATCCACCCATTGCACTCTCAGACGACACCACTCCAGTCGGGCCACCCTGTGGTTTCGTGATAATGGAAGCCGACGCATAGGACGATATGAATTTAGTCCAAAACTTCGAATTCTGCGATACATCGTACCAAGGGATTCCACCCTTCGATTTAGGGTGGCTACCCAGTTAGCACCAAGAGACGGGATTGTTTCAAACGGGGCGCCTGTCGCTGAACGACGAAGTCGCCGGTCTTCGCGTCATTCTTGGACGGCCACTACCACGATGACGATTTACTGACCCTTCGTTAGACCAATCTCTCCAAGCTCTTAGCACTGTTGATGCGTTTCGATCCAATCTACGTGCAATTTCGCGGAAAGGTAAACCTGCCTCATGCGCACCAACAATTCTTCCCCTTTCGAAGGGAGTTAACTTCCGATAAACTGCATTTTGGCAAAATTTGCAAAAATAACGATCGTCACAGATAAAAAAGCAAAGAAAAACTTCATATCGCATTAAAATATGAATTTGAAATTTTTATCATTTTTTTCTCTTTACAAGTCTAAAATAATACCAAAATTTCAAATACATGCAATGCGTTCTTCTTGGTGTTGCGGTTTTTGAAAGTTAGTGTATTATGCCGATTTTAGAAATGTAATTATTTCGTATTGTACTTGTATGAAAATCAAAAGTATAACAATTTAACCCTGAAAATAAGGACTCAGCACGAAAACTGGCAACATTGCTAATCAGTTATAAAAAAAAGTGTTTTAATAAAGCAAAAATTTCGTTCTTCTAACTGCAGTCGGATAAGAATTACTTGCAAAAGACGAAAACCGTCAAATTTATTTTTTTTTTCGAATATCTTCGCAAGCATTCGAAATTTAGCCGGTACAAAACCAGATTATTAAGTTACTTTAAATCGCGCAACTTTTCCGTAACTCAACTGGTTTTGCATCCATTAGCCTTTCTGAGATCCCGATGCTGTCCATCCTCATTTGAGACATCCTGTATATATGGCATTCACTCACTGTAGAGACGAGGGAGAACGTTACATTACGATAGATGAAGTATGATTTAACCGACATACTCCGCCCACAGTAATTTCAAAAAATATGCCGGGTTGCATCTGTATTTTCGGGTCCCGACCGGAATTTTAGGAACGAACCTATGTGAACCGAATTTCCTGATTGAACCGCCTGCAGTTTAGCATTGAACCGGCACAACACATTCTTGGGGTGGAACAGCGGCAACCGGAACTCCAGGATTTTAGGTGCACCGATACGCCACTGTTTCCTCTTCCTTTGGAAGATTCAATTTTATGAAAATTTCAAAAATTCGAAATGAAATATCAGAGACGCAGTAGATAAACCCATGTGAGAAGGGTGCAACTGAAAGGCATAAACTTTCGGGTTGGACAGAGGCAATCCGATATGTCAGGTTGAAATCACGAACTTTTGATTTGCTAGCCCGAACTTTTAGGCTGAACCGAAGAAATTCGAATTTTCAAGTTGAACCGATAAAGCCACTCGAATTTAATTATTTTAGCTGCAGATCGCCGCGTTTCCCTGGAATACGAGCATAATTCATATGTGTTAATTTGATAAAATTCAAAATGGCAATGGAAAATAAACTCGGCAACCTCCTCGCTATAGCTCAATTTCTTGTTGATCCGCCCATTTCTCACAATTCGTTGCATGGGCAGGTTGATTTAGATATACACTCTCCGCCCGATCGTTTCCATTGAATTCGTATTTCTTTTCAGACACCTCAACCCCCGCTTGCTCGCTGGTCAAATACGCCGAATGGGAGGACATCACGCATGAGGACTTGGGCATCCCCTGGACACCCCTCGACTTGGCTCAGGTCTTCATAACCAGAATGAGGTGAGTTAATGCGATTTAGACTCAAACTATTTGTCAAACCCCCCATCGTGGCTTATAACCTATTCATAAGGGTTGATTAAAGGACCAGGCAGGGCGATCGCGATCTTGGCTTAGATGGAATCAAGTAAACATTACGACGATCTCATGCAAATGGGATTGCATTGTACGCCTCGATTTGGATGTGTTTATGTTATGAAGGAAGTTAGGGCATAATAAATATTAACACCCCCCACCCACGAAACGAGAAATTACGTCACTATGTCGTTTTTCCACCACTTTTAGCCACCACTTATACAGTGGTTGGTATGTAAGTAATGGTATGTAAATGAATACAAAAGCTATGGAATATTTGAAACGTATCATAATTTTACGTCAAAATATTTATTATTAAAAATAAATATGTTATGCAAATCCCAAGTATGTTTTCAATAATACATGTTATGAGCAAAAACTGTTGAATTAATTTCTACGAATATTAAAAAATGAAAAATAACGCACCAATCTGGACATCAGGAAGGAATACTTTGCAGATTCTATTTAAAAAAAAAGTATAACGTTAAATATTTAAATTAAAATTTGTAGCATATCTTTATGAATTTATATACAGTGTATTTCCTAAATTTTAGGTAAAAATTCAGGGGCTAGTCTCTGAGTAATTTGAACAATTTTTTGTCCTTTGACGATTTTAGGAAAAATGCTTTGTTCCATAGATACAAGGCAATGAATGTTTTTCATGAAATTTATTAAAAGCTACAACAGTTGTTCAAAATGGCTGCCGCTAGCTTGAAAGCACGTTTCTAATCTTCTCATTGACTGTCGAACTCTTTAAAAAATACCAGGACTGTTTTTTAATGAATTGCACCCTTCGATTATGGGATTTCTCAAATTTTCCAGGTTTCCCACTGGATCGGTGTAAACTAATGATTTTAAATCGCCCCATAGGAAATAGTCCAGAGGGTTCAAGTCTGGGGATCTAGCTGGTTATAAGTGAGGTTCACCACGACCAATCCAGCAATCTCGATATGTTTTCATTAAAAATTCACGAGCAATCTCATTAAAGTGCGCTGGTGCTCCGTCGTGCATAAACCACATTGCATTTCTGGTTGCCAATGGTATATCTTCAAGGAATTCAGGAAGTGATTGTTCAAAGAGTTACGATAAAGTGCGCATGTAAGTCTTTCTGGTAGAAATATTGGTTCAATTAAACAATCACCCACAATTCCAACCTAAACGTTTAACGAAAATTGGTGTTTAAAATTAACTTCTAGTACTTCGCATAGATTTTCTTCGGCCCACGAGTGATTGTTATGAAAATTTCTTTCTGCATTTCTCGAAAAATTTGCTTTATCGGAAAAAAGAAATCAACGGCAATAATTTCGAAATTTGCACCAATGTGTGCAAAAGCCATTGACAAAATGTAATCCTCAAGGGAAAATCTGTAGGAAAAAGAGACTGAACACGTTGTATGTGGTACCGGTAACTGGTACCACATACAAATTTTCCGTCAAAGCTTTCCTCACAGTCTTTTTACTAACATCCAAAGCCGTTCCAATTTTTCTAGTAGAAGTACCTTGATTATCCTCTATTATGTTTAACATATTTTCTTCCAATTCTGCTGTTCTCACTGTCACTGGTCTTCCTGCACCTTCGCTTCCTTTTAATGTACCTGTTTCATGAAGACGTCGATGAATTCTTTTGAACATTTTTCGATTGAGAACGTTACGATTCGGAAATCGTTCAATGGAAAATTGTCTGGCCCGTAACGAATTTCTATCGGCAAGTTCATACATGAAATGTATGTCAGTTATCTCGGCACTCATATGGGTAAAAAAAAAAGATTAAAAGAAAGAAATTTTGAAACATATTCAAATTAAATGATGTTCCACGAGTTTACTAGTGTTGTTTTCAAGATTCACACTATCTTACTATGCTTATTTTAATCTTTTTAATAAAAATGAAAAAAAAATGTCCATAAAAATTTATGGTCTTGTATCTAAGGAAAGAATCATTTTTCTTAAGATCGACAAACGCCAGAGGATTCTTAAATTTTTAAAATTACTCAGAGAATAGTCCCTTAAATGTTTGCCTAACTTTTAGGAAACGTCTTGTATGTTTATACATACAATACGTAGAAAGACGCGAGCACGTTGGGTTCATTCCCTTCAGAATTTGTAACTGACTTTAGCAGTCTTCTTTGAAAATCAATGGAACCATATTCGCCAAAAATTCTTTTGAAACTTTCGAATTTTTTTTTTTATTGGAGCAAGTAGGCATACTTAACATTGAACTTTCTACATGTTTTTGACGTCAATCTATCACACTCACTGTGCATATAAAATAAAATTAATATGTATATCACTATTTAAATATTAAAAAATCATTTCTAAACCCAAGAAATTTCCAATTAAATGTTTCATTAATGATTTAGAGAGAAGCTAATGCTTTAATTAATAATATAGAAAATATTGCAAAAAAAAAATTGTTTATTTATAATGCTTCCATAGTAACCCACAGCCTTCTCCTTATCAAATCAACTAATAAGTGGTACCTTTTACTCTCAAAAATTCTATTTTTTGCAAATATCTCAGAACTCACTGATAATTACATCGATGTATAATAGGTTTGGGTAGAGAATTTATTGATATATCAGATGCTATCTCGAAACATAGGTTGTTCTATTTAAGCTTATGATTTACCACTTATATTTACATCCTTCTGATATCGCACACATTTTCCCATGTTTCTCATGTAAATCCAAAAAATTTATAGAGCTACAAGATACAGATAAGTAATAAGAGGTTCTGGCTCAAATTTCAGATTTCTAACTACATCAGAACAGCGTAAACTTTTAAGAGGACAGTCACCGTGAGTGACCCTGTATATGTGTATACAGGGTGTCTACTAAATGACGACATTAATTTCAAGGGGTGGTTCCTTGTCACGTTTTATGAAAAAAACTCCTAATAAACGCATGTCCTAGCTTGCTCCGTTCTCGTGATACAAGGTGCCTATGTTTTATTTTTTTTGTTCGGTTCTTCATAAGTATTTTCGGACATAAGGGCAATGTCTCGATGAAATTCAATATTCGGGAATTTTACGAGACGAGAAATTCAAATATGATGTCGGTTTTTGCCGCAAAACTTAATTCTTATGGTTACCGGGTGCTGCATTTCACATGAAAATGCGTGTATTTCTTCTTTGCCATAACATGTATAAAGTTCACCATACAATTAAGCTGAATAACCGACATTGCCCCCATCGACAATAAAACTACATAGTATTCCGTGCGTCTGTCCAGCAAAAAATCGGTTTTAACAATGACATTCTTGAAAACGACATTCCTAAGGCAAATATGGTATGACAAATTCAACAACGTTTACCTTGTTTAATACATAAATTTTGAGGACAAAAACATGAACGATCAAGGAAAAAGAATTTTCCTTCAATTATTCCATACTTTTGTGCACAACGGTCTTTCGAGACAATTTATACTTCCGTGGGGCCGCATTGATTGCTAATAAAACTTAATCAAGTAAACATTACGGCTATCTGATGCCGATGGAATTGCGTTGTATGCCCCGGTTTGAAGGAGTTTATGTAATGAAGAGCGCCAGGGTATGATATATACCCCCGCAGAAACCCGAAACAGCAATAATGTATCATTTTTCGAGCGGTTTATACCCTTATATCCTTTTCTCTTTCGGGATAATTTACACTTCCTTAGGATCGTATTAATTGCTAATAAGACTTAATTATGAGAGCGGGAATCTCGTAACAGCTGGTGTTGTATAATTGGATAATAAATTTGGGTTATACGAGTATCAGAATGGCTTTTAGCTTAAATCACCGCGTCAAGGGGTGAGTTCCTTTCATTCCACGGCAGCTATATTAATATTATTCTTAAAAATTAGCTCTCGGCAATTAACGGTAATGGGCATCTCATTGAATCTTGAACGACGAGGCAAATTTATAAAGGTTATTAATTAGGCCCTTAAGTGAATTCCATTATCCACTGATGGAGCGCACTAGCAGTTTTCTGATTACTAAGCGAAGAATGTTTGACATTTAATTAATCTCCAGATGGGATGAGGAGCAACAAATAGTGCATTTCTTTGGGTGGTGTTGTAACGCAATAATCATTATCGACTTACCCAAAAAGGCGTGGCTGAAACAGACGCAGCAAAAGCATCCATTATGCTAAACAACCTGAAACACTAAACGATGATAAATGCGGGCCTTTAGGGCAAAAATAACGACTGAACTTAAAGTTTAACGGAAGTGATCCACTCTTTAGTACAAAAGGCGCAGTTTCATGGAGGTGCGGTGTTATTAAAATTAGCCGACTCCATTTATATTTATTACCTCCACTTCAGCAAGTTGCACTAAATATTTTATTACATCTATTATTCTCCGGTTAATTATTGCACTTCCGGGGCTTTATGTTCATTTTAAGCTGTAAGTTCTGGTTATTATATCGATCCTGCAGCTTAAAACAGCACCGAAATGTATATAGGCATTTCTGTAAAACAACTAAGGCTAATGAATGCTAGACGTACTTTCATTAGGTGAACTGCAACTCGCAATGAAGCCTGGGGTATCATCAGTCACTTCCTTGTTAAACCGCACTTTAGAAACACGTGTCAAATATCCCAGTAGTTTACTGCTGTTGCTAGAACTTTCTTAGTAAGTCGTTAGATGGCCTGGACCGTGGGAGTTTTGCTTCTTTAATGTCACCTTCGCTCACATATTCAGCCAATTACGGCCCAAAGTTTGCCACCAAGTTAATAGGGAAGACCCTCAATATTGCAACATTTGGCAACATCACGCTTCTTACTCGTTTTAACTGTGGCAATTGACGTATTTGACTAAATGAAAAATTACGGGTGTTTCTTGGGGTTCTCGAGTAACCTGCCAGATCGGCGAACGCAATGGTGCGCCGCATCCGAACTTAGAAACTCTTAATTCTCCATTTTGATTAAGTTCTATAAATACCTCGGACTGAAGCGGAATGGTTGGCTCGAGCCACAGCAACCCGAACTGTTGAGCTTAGAGAAAATCACCTTTTTAGCATCGCCCACGCTCTTGAATTCAGTCTCTTAAGACTTCATCTTTTCGGTACAAGTTTAGTAAACACTACATAATGTAACGCAAACTTTGAGAAAGGCTGTAGCCTTGTGTGTTAATTATTAGGACTCGTGTAACAAAAACAGCCCTGCATCGAAATATTAAAGGTAAATTAAGTCGAATTACCGAAGCCTCTTGTAGCAACATCACCAGTTCGTTAGGCAACCTGCGAAACATTGAAAATTTAATATAGAGGCATGGAGAGTAATGGCGGTCTAACTGCAGAATACAAGAGATGTTGCTAGTTTCTAATGCAAGATGAACAAGGTAATTTACATCCGACCCTGTTTACTGTAGTACTTACGTCAGCTCGTTCAATTAATCATTGATTAAGTGGCTTTTCAGGGGACGTTGTGGATTAGCACTTGAATGAGGACTGCAATGTAATGAAATTTACTGACTTCTAATAATCAACAAGAAATGACTAATAAGGGTTGGCAAATTCCCCCTCTCTTCGTCTCCCTATACATTCGGAGGCAAAAGTCGAATTTGTTCGGGAAAGCGACATGCCACCAGAGGTTCATGGGAGTGAGATTTTATTTGAGGCAATCAAGGACCAACCCGGTGCGGAGGAATTACGCTTTTAGACTAAACAAGTAGCTGAGTTTCAAACTGAAAACTTCTAACTAGTTTCGAAGTTTCTATTTCTGAAAGCTAACGAGGCGAAAACAATTATTAGAGGGACGTTTGCATCGGCCCGAACTTGACGGTTGTTTGAGTTGGAACGAAGTTTCAAATTGTGGTTGGTCACTTTTGGAAACATATCAAAGGAATCATTTCAGCGAGCTTCGCATAAATGCTCATTTTTGTAACCGGGAGGTTAAAAGGTAAATGGAGTTTTCGAACGCAGTCATAAGCGAAACAATTGACAGCTCCTCTATATTGACAGTGACAACACGTCGTGAGCTACGTTCTAGTATGCAAACTTTGTTTCGAGAGTTGTTTAGGCCTGATCCTCAATTTATTAGCTTCGTTCGAAGCAAAACGTAAAATAAACATCCGCATATTTAGTGAGTGTTTCAATTAAAATGAGTGGTTAAAATGCAAACAGGCACTTCACTAAACAAATAGAAGCGTAACTCGCAATTTGCATTTCTAGAGACCCCAATCAAATAAAGCAATATAGCTCGGATGTCAGAGATGAAACCTTTTTAGAAGCATATCAAATTCGTACAATTTTATTTTTACGTCTGGAATACGTACAAAAAGGGCAAATATTTGGCCTTCTGAATGTATGTCAGACCTTTCCATTAGATTAAATATTTATTTCCCCGGTCCAGAAAGGAATAATTTCATTAAGGGTGCACAGAGAGCTTTGCGTAATTTTATTGCAGAGAAAGAAATAATTACACCCCGGGAATAATGTGTCACAATAACTTGTTAGCAAAGGGCCATAAAACAGCCTTATAATCTCTCTTGTCCGTAGTACTGCAAGGGCCGAACCGGGGCGCGATAAGAGGTTACGGCGCAGCAATAATTCAATTAGAAGCAAAGGCGATATCCCTGGAGATCGATAATATCCAGCTCCGGAATCTCAATATCTCGGAATTATTTACATGCGAGGAATTATTTATAACTCCGTAAAGCGTGGCGGAGGAATAAGTTTTTTTAATTTAGTAAGTTATCCTAGGAAATTTCCGATTCAGTCCTGGAAAACTCTGGTTCTAATGATGATGAGCATTAAAAACCCTCATCAATGTGTGTGCACACGCAGAAATAACTCCATCCAAAGTATCGTTCGTTTCAATTCCATTCCATTTTTTGTCGCTTTCTTTTATTTGCTAAACAGACAATTCCGGCGGAGCGATAAATCAACTTGATTAATGAGGGAAGTTGGCCCGAGTTGCGGTAAAATATATAGAAAAAATATTTTAATTGCGCAACCAGACCTTTTGTTTTGCGGTTGACAAGTTCGGGCCGGTGCGGAGATATAGGAAATACTCTCCCTTTTAATCTTTCGGTCAAACTGACCAGCCTCAAAACCGAAACCGATTTTCCCGGCCCATGCACCTGCTGGTGGAGCGTGTGGGGCGACGCTTCCGTTCGAGCTTTGCCCCATTAACGGGCTCATGGAAAACCGTTCCTGGGAAGTTCACGGACACGTGATTTTACGGGATTGATCTTGAAATTTTAGGAAAGCACTAAAGAAATGAGGGTCAAAATTTTACCGTTGAAAACGTTTCCGAAGCATTTTTTGTTCCTGCAGCAATCGTCGATAGTTTTCGAGTAATCTCGAGCTAAACGTGGTCACATCGCTTCAAGAAGTTTCCTCTTGAGGAAATCACGGGTTCCTAATTGGAGTTTTTCAAACGGAACACCCCATATACAGCGTACCCGGGTTTTTTGTAACAGGATTTTCACCACCTATTTCGCGCATAAAAATAACATTAGTTTGCTATATCGTTCGCCCCTAAGTTGTACCCCCACACCTGTTAGCATTTTCACAAATAATTATTTTTTTAAAAATTTTAAATCAGCATTAAAGAGGACAAAAAATACTATTTTTTAACGTTTGTTTATCTTTTTAAATTTTGATTACGCCACCGGTAACACAAAATGGCCGATTTATTTAAATTGCAACGTGGGTCAAGTGACACCTCAAATTAATGATCTTTCAAAACGATATTCAATGGTGCATTGTGATTCAAAATCTATCGATTGGATTTTGAGAAAAGCAGATATAAACTTGGAAAACATGCAACACAAACTCAGTTAAATAACATCTAAACATAAAAAAAAAACTGGTAATTATACCGTAAACGGTTTTCGCTCTGAGCGTTCTGATTTTTTAATATGTTATTCTAAAGGTCATTTTGAACAACTTTTCTAAAGGGACAAGGGCGCGCAAGTGCCTCTTTCACACTTTTTTTTAGGTTGAACATTTTTCCAAATCCAACTGTCTTACGAGATCGTGGAGCGAATAGGGGTGCTGGGTGGGGTAAACTGCTTCACTATGGGTATGTAATATTTTGTTGCTGCTTTAAAGATCTGAAACGTTGTTGATAATTACCTCACTCAGCACTCCAATTCACTCCATGAATCCCGAAAGACACTTCACTTAATCGACTAAAATACTAGCGTGGCTCCTGCGCAAGAAAGACACACAAAAATTTTACAATTTTATTTTAATTGCAATCGCAATTGAAAAAAATATAAATTCTGATCAAAATAAGTAAATGAAAAACATATTGCTTGATAAGAATTGAAACTAAATGAAATAAATTTCCTTACTGAGGTGGATGTAACTTTGCAATTTCAATAGAGAAATAAAAATGGAAATGTGTTACCTTACCTTACCTCACCTTACCTTATCTTACCTTACCTTATCTTACCTTACCTTACCCCACCCAGCACCCCTATTCGCTCCACAATCCCGTAAGACAGTTGGATTTGGAAAAGTGTTCAACCTAAAAAAAAGTGTGAAAGAGGCATTTGTCCGCCCTTGTCCCTTTAGAAAAGTTGTTCAAAATGACCTTTAGAATAACATATTAAAAAGTCAGAACGATCGGAGCGAAAACCGTTTACGGTACTGTTACCAAAAAACTTGTTCCTTGATAAGAAATTGTTCTGTTTTCGATTTTTGTGCTCACAGGTTAAAAAAAAGGTCAAAAACATAAACAACAATAGCCACAGACTGTAATCATAATTTGTTCAAAACTTAACGGGGGGAGGTTACGGTTTAGAGCCGCACGGTGCAAACTATTATATATTCGAGAATTTCTTTGTTGACGAAATGCAGGGTGTTGAAGTATTATATTATCTTCAATTTAGCTTTTATAACTCCCAAAGTTTTTCAGGTATTTAGCTCAAATTTTGAGCATAAGTTCCTCTTTAGGTTCAAAATAATTAGGTAACACTAGGTGATCCTGAAAATATAGAGGGTAATATTTTTTATGCTTATGACCCTTTTTATCGCCCACAACTTTCTTGTGGTACACTGCATAGTATTTAATTTTAAAAATTTAAATTGCCTGTTCTAGTCAGAAAATTTTATGTGTTTTTCATCCATTTTAGTATCTGTCACCGTTTTTCAGTTATTTGCAAAATGTTGAAGTAATGCCTGTTACTTTTTTCATCGAGTAGGTTTGGTTGGTTTCTGATATTCTAGCGCCATTAATATTGACACCCCACTACGGTGTAAAGCGGAGTAGGGATTTATTTATGGACCCTCTAAGAACAGCAGATTTTTAACATAAGAAAAATAAACGTAATAGTAGACAACACGACAACAGTAGCTACAAATCAGAATAAATGAACAGCGATAATTTATTCGACAACAAAATAATTTAAATTAATTTCGAATAATAATTATTACAGTAATTGTTCGAAACGATCGCCATTACGTTCTACAAATGAATCAAAACGTCGCCAGTAGAGTGCACGTTTTTGTTCACAAACCTCCGAACATAAATGTCTAGAGGTGTTAGATCGGGAGATTCAGGAGGCCAAGCAATTGGTATTACGCGACTCTCTGTGGATCATTTGCCCTTAACCAGTTTTTCACCGCCAGAAAATAATGTGAGGGACGTCCGTCTAATCATGCTAATAACTTACGATCAAAAGTTGAGCTATATATCTCGAAAACTTTGGGAACTATAAAAGATAAAATGACAAAAATATAAAACTTTAACATCGAACATATTTTAAATTGCAAATTGATATTATTTTTATGCGTAAAATGCGTAGTTAAATCAATCTGCAAAAAAACTGGACACCCTGTATTGTCACGTTACTAGATTCTCCTGTTAATTATTGTAGATTCCATTGACAGCAAGAAAGGTTTCGAGCAATCGTAAGCGGAGTAAGGCGTGACGGTTCCATTCTCTCTCCGAAATTTGTATATCGAAACCCCCGATAGTTTTCTATCTCGCCATATTGGGGGTGTTAGGCATGGTTTATAGCTAGGGTTAATCTATGTCGGATTATTCAAGCAGGTGGCAGACGTACATATATTATGGAAATTAGGTATTTAGATGTAAACAACCTATACGGAGCAGCCATGACTTTTCCATTCACTTTAGGTCGGCGAGCTTGATGCGTGACAATATTTCAGATCTATTTATTGTTACGTTGCATTACCCCATCAGATCTCGATGTCGCAGAATGCTTTTCCGACAGTAATGGCATTCCGTTTTTGCCGTCTTGGAAACTGCATTTAAACTATTCTGCGGGTACGCCAACTCAAACACGAAAGTTAAATATTAAGGTTTTACTGACAAGGAGTTTCCTTGATTCGTATTTAAGTTGAAGATTTAGTGTTTGCGCTCGGTCCTTGGCTTTCGTATTTAAGTTTTAGCGACCCCTTGCGACTGCATTAAATATTTAAATACTTTAAGACTTTACGGCTCCCTTATGAAGGGCGCGCGATTCGGGAGGGCAATAAACGCATCGCAACAAGAGCTTTAATAAATTTCCGAAGATAAATGAATGGGCCATTAATCTCGAACCACCAAAAATGGTCGTAATTGTTCGTCAAGATGACAAATTACAGCCCCTCCAGATTGGTGTTTACTTTGGAACGTCTCTGATAAGATGCCTCACCTTAAGGGCTTTTCTAACAACGTTCCTTTCAAAGTACAAATTCTGAATTCAAACCTAACTGCATTCTCGTGCCTTTGAAGTCAACTCTTAGGCATCATTTTAATGAGCAACACTACAGTAAATATTTAAGCCCACGAACCTGTAATAATTAACGAGGTAAACTTGTCTGCAGGGATTTTAAAACTCGCCTCGATGGAGTTGGTTTTTGAAAATTTCCCACGTTAATAAACTTCTTTTATTGCAGCTGCTAATTCGCAACGTCGTCAGGTGGAAATACACGGAATCGATGCACTTTTGCTAAAAGATTCCCTGTACACACAGCCCTTTTAAAGTCGACGTATTAAAAAGCTTTTAGGGCTTTTACTAGAAATTTGAATTTGCGATACAAGTGCTTCGCTTCGGGCCGCTGTGATGAATTGGAACACTCGCGAGAGGTAAAAAGTGATGACTTAATTGTCGCAAAATTTGCTGTTAAGTGGCGTGTTTAAGGCCTCAATATAGGGGAGGCATGAGGAAACAAAAAGGATCAACCAAAGACATTTTATTTGGCCCTTTAAAGGTGAATCGAGCATACCCTCCGCCTTTAATAAGCATCGGTATTGGTCCCGGTTTCCAATATGCCACCGCTAATCCACTGGAGATTCCGCATGTTCAGCCGTTTTAACCTCGAAATGTATTCACCTTTGACAGCAAAAAAAATTAAGGGGCCCATAGGCGGAGGCGGAAGTCGAAATTGATCCGGGGAGACAGCGATAGATATCGCATCAAATTAGGGTTCCGCCCCTGGATTTCGATATTGGAGATATCGATTTATTTAAGGTTCATTTAACGTTGGATAGCGAAAGACACTCAATGTTAGGGAAATATTAAAATACGTAAGTGGTTAAGATTGGCCGCATTTAGCAGAGTGCACAAATGCCCGCAACGAAGTTGACGTTAACTACCTGCGAACCAACAAAAACACCAACGTTGAATATTTGTTGGTTCTACTGAATGCGGCCTTTCTGATTCAAAATTAGGCTCCATCAAGTTGGCGAACAACACGTTGCGACAGTTATTAAATTAATTTTGATTCATAGCAAGATGAGGCAATATTGTCGACGTAATATAAATTTAATAGCCCGTTTAACGCTCTACCATAAAACGTATTTTAGGAGCATGCAATAATGCTCCCCATCAAGCTACGCGCAGATTTTTCTGGATTATTAATCGGCGCTTTGTAGGTTTTACACCACTGAAAAAAAACCGCAGAACTAGATAATAATTCGATTAAATCTCAATGATAGCATATCTGTTTGATTTTAGGTCCTGTACAGTGCTGTGCAGCGCGGCTGTAATCTTGCTCGTTTTGGCAGTGTTCTTCGGCCTTCTGGGCCACTGTAACAACGACAATAAAACGATTATAGCTTGCGGACTCTTCATCCTCGGGGGTAAGTTTTATTGCATCCTTCTTTATTATACATGAATTATTGCCCGAATCTCTCCTGAATGCTCAATTTTTCTCAGATACGATTGCGAAACAAAATTGAAATTCATACCGAGCCATTATCTAGGGGTATACGTTTCAATCTACATGAACAATAGTTAAAATCAAATAGTGCTAATGCTATGAACACTAATTACTGCTAAATTGCAGTTTATTCGGGCTGTTTAATCGTGTTAATGATGCTCGATCGGGGGCTAAAAGCGAATCCGAGAACGTTCTCTAACAATGTATATGTCCTGTAGTGCATACACGAGTCGTAAAAATCCAGTCCTATTAAGGTTTTTCCATTCTCCACGGGAAACTGTGAAACATTTATCCATCATGGCAGCGGGAGAGCGCAATGTGGATAAGCAGAAAACAAGGGGTTTTGTGATAATTCATGTTGGTTTCAGGTTTAATCACTTTTAATGGACAAAAAACCGAAAAATTCCAGCTTTAGGGTGATGCAGAAAGACGTCTATGAAACTTTCGGCAATCTAAAAGGGAACCTGGAAATTTTTAAGAGCAATTGTGTGGTCGAATTTTCAGTTATCTGCCTTGACCGCTTTTTAATTCACTATGATTTATTGAATGACCACAAATTACGCCGTTTTTGTTCCTAATACGGTCCTGAGCACCACTGGCATCGCATCCTAAAAAGGCGGAAGTTGAAAGCAAAACCTTGCTCCCAAAGAGATAAACGGATTATTTGTTTTTTTTTTCTGAGTTGACGACTACAGCTGGACGTGAACGGCAAGAAAAATAAACGATAATACGACGATGACCATAGGAAATTCAAACCACGCTCGGACCATAACATTTTTCAGTCCGTGAGATAAAATGGGGAGCGATTTCCTTATTCGAGAGTTAATTTTCCGGTATTTTAATTAGAAAACTCTCCCTGGATGGGTCACGTTAAGGACCAGGAAGTCTCATTGGACGACTGAATGTTATAAGAAGGCAATCAAACCATTTGTACATGTGTATCTTGCATTCATCTAAAGCGAAGTGGAAGAATTTTTGTGAAAATGATGAAAAAGGTTCATTTTCGCGTTAATAAACCGACGACAATATCTGCGTGATGCGCCATCCGACGACGTTTCTCTGTGATGACCGTTATACGGATAAAGAAGGAATCGAGAGAGGAAAAGCAACAATTTTTGGTGCTTTTAAAGAAGTTTTTCCTCTTAATTATGGTCAAAGAGAGTGCTAAAGTGGGATTAATAGGGAAATGGCACCTGTTTCGTGTAGAAGCACATAAAACCACCGTAAAAAGTCTTGAATGGCGCGTGTATTGACCATGCAATTCAGCACAAATGGAACATTTTCTTTTATTTGATCTCTTCGAAACCAGATTTGGGATGGAGCCAACGCGATTTTGTTGCAGACGAAATTTGCCTCTAATGGTTCAATTTTTTGACCAGAAAAGTCCCTTAAGGGGGTTCAGAACTAGTCCGGACCAGAGCTCTTTTTATTTATTCGAAAAAACTATAAAGCCAAAAATACGCCCGGAATCCTTGGTGGCCGCAGGCCCTCGATTTCTCTTTCCATTCACGTCTAGATTTAATCGATAGACTCCCGAAAATACCAGGATAATCTTTTTTTATTTTCAAGGATCCGACGCGTATTGCTATAGGGTGAGATTTCCTGGTATACCCCAGGGGATTTTCACCGAATACGTGCTCGAATTTTTACTTAAGTTACGTCTAGGAGATTTGTTTAAAAGTCTAAATTCCTCTCTGAACGGACTACATGAAGTGGAAAAAGACAAAACAACGCCTGAGAGTTAAATTTCAATATAGCCCAACTTTGACTCATTGTTTTAAAGTTCCCCTTTTCAGCAACTCCCAACACCAATCGTTAACAAGGCAAGACTTCAGGAATAGTTCTCTAATTATTAGTGTCACTTGTAAAGAATTCTTCGGCAACACGAATTATTCTCCTTTACAAGTGATTAAATAGAATTTGCCCCGGCGTATTTACATACACAAGGCGGAAGCTAAGCCCTTTTGCTCGCAAATGGCTTTATTGCCGAAAGTTTTCTTTATCTGGGGGTTTGCTTCCATCCTTTTAAAATGGCTTAACAAGTTTTCGAAGAAGGGTTTCGCCGAAAACGAGACAATGCTGGGGTGCGAAATCGTTTTTAATATTCATTGTCGGAGTTTTAAGGGCGGTTCACCACTGAGGCCTAAATGAAAAAAAGGATCGTCGGCCATTAATTATTTGATTTACAAACAATCGGCTTCTTAATTTGCTTTTTCGCTTCTGCATCGTTCTAAATCGATGTTCAATTTGTTGAGCGTTCACAAAAGGGCAAAAAAACATACAAATAGAGCGATAAAAGAAAGGACTTTTTAATTCCGCGTCTGATAAGCTTATCAGGCTATTATTAAACGAGCCCTGAAACGTGACGCTGAAGGAAATTGAATTCATCGACTTCATTTTATCTTCTGGCAAGAACGAACCCGAATATAAATATTTATTTATCACCACGCGGCTGGAGATCATTTGAATCCTAATTATAGCGAAACTATTCAGATGTTCCCTCTTTATCATTAATACTGCCTGAATAAGGGGGTTCTGTTCATTTCGGCATAACTCGGGGACAAAGGCTCGAGACCGAAATGAAACACAAGGAATTTTGTTGCGAGCAAAGTTGCCGAGTACTTTGTTCTTCTTATTGAAATAAGGGGGAAGATACGTGTAGATCGCTACATTTTAGAAGGTGGAAATTTCAACGACAAAAATGCATATATTAAACATGCTTTTTCGCACTCGTTTATATGTCGAGTTCGAGTCACGTCACTTTAATCAAATTGCTCATTCTTGGACTCAATAAGCACGTTCAAGAAACACCAGAGCCGGAGCTCTTTATCGCAACAGTTACGTCTCGCAGTAGGGATAATTAAAGTGTTTAACTGGAATTTTGGATAATTCATAATATCAAATTAACAGCTGCTTGTCAAATTAAATTGTCAGAAAAAAACAGGTGGCGAATTCGAGCTTGAAGGGCTGCGGCTGCAGCTCTGGACCACTGCAAATTTTCCGAATGTGCCTAGTGATGAGTAGTGAAATCTATAAAACTTCGTACATTTCTGAAAACATGTGACACAAACCGTAAAAATGGCAAACCGTTTTTTACTTTTTGTTTTGTTTATCGAGATAATTGAAAATCGATATGTCCGCAAGTTGGAATTCGTAAAAAACCTGACGGGCCCGAATTTGCCTTCACTATTAATCTTTTTAATCACGACACGTATTTTTCCGACTCAATTTGTCGTATTTCACCTAAGATCTGCACGAGTTTCACCAAGTTTGTCATAATCACTATCTTCCACTTATTAAATCATCGATGGTGGCTCATCAAATTCCCGTGTTTTTGTTCCCTCAAAAGAAAATTAATTCGCCATGTTGATCCCACATTAGCCGGTTATAACGTGTCTGTAATAGAAACCGGGGAAGGGCAAACGCTAAGAATGCCACCCCGTTTTTGCCAGGGCTCCGGTTTCCTCTTTTTGCGCCCAAGTGATAATTCTGTTTCCTCAGGGCCCAAACTGTAAATTTGTCCCCGTGTTTTTGCCTTAATTGTGGCTTAATACGGTATGTCTGCGGGCTTTTTGCCGATTACAAAGATGGAGCCGTAATCCTTGATTATGTTTCGGGCTTTAATTGGAACTTTACGCCTCCGGTTTTTTCTCATTGTTGCAGGCTTGTCCCTGGGTTGCGGTCTTATAACCTTTGTGTCCGCCCTTACGGAAACCCTCGTGGAAATCTACGAGTACCACAAAGACAGTCTCAACGGCCCAGACTACACGTACAGGTACGGCTGGTGCTTTTTCACCGCGGGGGCCGCCCTCGTGCTCACCTACATCTCTTCAGCCTTTTCCTTCGTCGGGTACCTCAACAGATACACTTCAATAGACGATATGGTAAGTCAAAGTTTGCCAATTAAACTTTACTTACTCGATAATACTTGAACTTCTGCGGGGTATTTATTTGAACTTCCTAATGAGGTTGGCGCCTCAAAGGGATATGATTGCTAGTAAAATCTCATAAATGAATTTTCATAAAGCGGATTAAAGTACTGATGAAAGTTTCTTCAATAATTCTAACAAGATGAGAAAGTTTGGTTATAGGTGGATCCTTGGTTAATAAACCATTCAGACTGGCAATGGGAATTATTACTGTTACTTTTTTGACAATAACGTCTTACACGCCAGTCGGAGGTGAACTTGTACACTACTCACCCACCCATCCATTCTGTAGATGTTTACCAAATACCGTAAATCTATTAGTCGGAAACGTAGATTATTGTACTTGCTCCTATGCGGATTTGCTGCTGGGCCTTCGAGTGACTTCGCAGCCCTCAACGTAAACAAAACGATATTCCGCGAATTGTCAAACCCAATGACATGATAAGAGTGTGATTTTAACGTATTTTCAGCAGAAACGGCTTTCGTACGAACACTCACTACGTTTCTGAGAAATTATTCTTGTAGTTCTCACAAACTTATTAAAATTTTTCCCGCACATTCATTTGAAATTTGATATTTTCCGCGAGCCAAACGGAAAGAAACTCGAAGACACCATTAATACTGACAACCGAAGCGTTATTGTCTTGTTTCCAAAGCCCACTCGACACAAAGCGTCGCTTTCGTGTGAGGAAATTTTTATACTGACAAAACTTCTAGACCGTTAAAAACAAGAATTAAAGAACATCAAAACAACATTAAAAATATACAGAGTGTCCCTTTCTAGAGCGCGACAAAGTTTACATTACCCCAAATAAAAAAGTATTGTGTTATACAGGGTGTCCTCGAATTACGTGGCCAAAATAATACCGCAGATTGTTTGAGTGAAAATAAGTCGATTTAACTAAACTTCCCTCGGTCCAAAAGTTGATAATTATGGAGCTACAGGGTGTTAAAGTTGAAAAAAAAAATACATTTTCTTTAATATCTTTCGATTTCTTTGAGTTAATTTCACGAAATTTCATATTTGAGGGTGTTTTAGGATACGAAATTCAAATTTATTAACGATTTAGTTGTTTCTTCTAGGGGGCGCCACAAGCGACCATTAGGACACATTTAAATCTCTGTAACTTTTTCGTGCCACGGTGTATATTATTTTGGTGTTTAAAAACCTTTTTCCCTACCTTTTATACTTAGAAAAGGTATACTTTATGGACGTCGCTAGAAGCAACGGTTTTGGAGAAAAACGCATAATTCTAATGCGCTGCATATTTGCGTTGGCGCTTTTAAGTAAATAACTCAGTTGGCTATGTTTTTAATTGACATTTTAACACTTGAATTTGTTTCTCAAATGTCAGTTTCGCTTCTTGTTCCTGTAAATATCCATAAGTATGGCCAATAAATTCGCTTATTCTGAAATGGTGGATATGCTGTTAATTTATGGACTTTGCCGTTGTAATAGTCAAAAAAGTGTACGAGTTTACAAGGAAAAATATCCTTTCCGTAGAATTCCAAATCGGAAAACTTTTGTTAATATTGAAAGGCGTCTCCGCGAAAATGGCAAGTTTGAACCTAGACATGCAGATTCTGGACGCGGACGAACAATAAGTACAGTAGAAATGGAAGAAGAGGTTTTGGATGCTGTTCAAAGAAATCCAAAGGCCAGTACACGAGGTGTAGGACTGCAATTGGGAGTTTCGAAATCACTAGTTCATAAAGTTTTTCAAGAACAATTGTTGCACCCCTATCATATTCAAAAAGCTCAAGACCTACAATTGCCCGTGGATTCTGCTCAACGTTTAAATTTTTGTCGGTTTATAATCCACAAAAGAATCGAAAATCCAAATTTTAGTAAGAAAATTTTGTTCGCAGATGAAACTGTTTTTACTAGATACGGTATTTTTAATATGCATAATGAACATGTTTATGCTTATGAAAATCCTCACGAGTCAACAGTGACTCATTATCAGCATCGATTTAAAGTAAATGTCTGGGCTGGAATAGTAGATAATTTTATTGTTGGTCCCTTTGTAATGCCAGATACGCTGAATGGTGATAACTACTTGAACTTTTTAGTACAAACTCTACCTATCTTATTAGAAGATTTGTCTTTACTCCTTCGTCGTGATCTTTGGTTTATGCATGATAGCGCACCTCCTCATTTTACTTTAAATGTAAGGCAACATTTAAATGAGGAATACCCACAACGTTGGATTGGAAGAGGAGGTGATGCACCTGTGAATTGGCCGGCTCGATCACCAGACTTGACACCCTGTGATTTTTTTTTATGGGGTGCCTTGAAATCAAAAGTTTATGTATCTCCAGTTCATACGCGACAAGAATTGGAGGCAAGAATAATTCATGAAGTGGAATTATTGAAGAATACCTCTGAAATATTGTTTAGAGTACAATGTAATTTCTTAAAAAGGATGAACTTATGCATACAGGAAAATGGTAAACACTTTGAACATTTGTTATGATAGCAGATTAAATGAAAAAAAATTAAACCAACAATTTACATAAGTTAATTTAATTAATTAGTAAGTGTTATTCTCGCTTGTTGTTGTTTCTTTGTTAATTATTATTTTTGTTTTCTATTTAATAATATCTAATTTTGAAAACTTATTGTTATACCTTTACTAATAATTATTTTTAAAAAACTTAATTTTTTTTAACGGAAAATAATTTTAAGGTAATTTGCATGCATCATCAGGCTTAGATACATTTTTCTCCAAAACCGTTGCTTCTAGCGACGTCAATAAAGTATACCTTTTCTAAGTATAAAAGGTAGGGAAAAAGGTTTTTAAATACCAAAATAATATACACCGTGGCACGAAAAAGTTACAGAGATTTAAATGTGTCCTAATGGTCGCTTGTGGCGCCCCCTAGAAGAAACAACTAAATCGTTAATAAATTTGAATTTCGTATCCTAAAACACCCTCAAATATGAAATTTCGTGAAATTAACTCAAAGAAATCGAAAGATATTAAAGAAAATGTATTTTTTTTTCAACTTTAACACCCTGTAGCTCCATAATTATCAACTTTTGGACCGAGGGAAGTTTAGTTAAATCGACTTATTTTCACTCAAACAATCTGCGGTATTATTTTGGCCACGTAATTCGAGGACACCCTGTATACGCAATCGATAATTTTGGCCTACAGTGACTCTAGACCGCCATGATGACTGAAAGCAATTCATTCGCCAAGTTATCTTGAACGTTCATTTGCCGCCGCAACTAAGGTCTGTAACCCACGCTCAAAATTATGACTGAGGTGACAAGCTGACGCCCCACGGAAAATTGCAGGTGGTACCATATAGTGCTTGGTAGTACCGTTCTCTTGGAATATTTGGATGACAACATATTCTCAGATATTTGACTCCGTCAAAGCCTTTAACTTCTCATTCTACCATGATCTAACTTTGACACTTGACATAGGTCTTCTGGCGACTGACCTGCGTGGAATTTACCTCAGGCACTACCCCCGCCACCCGAAACTATGATGGTGCAATCCGTCACAGACCAAAGTCATTTAATCCTTACTCTTTGGTACATGCCCGTTTGTTTTGCTTTCCCGTTTATTCTCAGTTGGTTTTAATTGAGAATAGTGTGCAATTGCACCCCTACTGGTGTATTCCCAAAAAAATAAAAGAAAGATGGAACAATTCACCTCAACCGTATGGAGCATATTTAGTAATAACAGCACACCACTTATACACCATAGATTTCTATTATCGCGTAACGTAGGAACCGTGCTTCTAATTGCAAAGCCCCATTTAATCTAACCCATATACGTTGTTTATCCCGATGTTATCTTTAATTGGTAAGATAAATTTGGAGCAATGCTCGGCACCAGTAGCGGGGAAGAGTTGGAGAGAAGGCTCCAAACATCAATTGAATTGTAAAGCCATTAACGAGCTCCTTGGGCAATAAAAATGGGCGGAGGATTTGTAAAACAGGAACGTAATAAACTCCTTTATAAAGGAGCTCCAATATTAGTGTCTGGACACCTTTTTCTCAAAGCAGTAAAGCGTTAAAAATGGCGACAAGATAAGGGCGATGCTACGACTTTCAGGGGAACAATCGTGCTGGAAGAACCCTCATAGAAAACCCTTCAAGATATATGTGCTCGACGATTAGATTAGAAGATGGAGGAAATTTTCGGAGCGAGATTTTTCACCCCGAACAATATGAAGGATTAACCTGTCGGGTTTATTACATTGTCGCTCGATCTTTTTGTGAATCGGCGTGATTGATTGCGTTCTCATTTTAGTTTGACAGTGTTAAATCCTGGCCTTAAGTTCAGGATTTTATTCATTGCCGATGGATTTTGTGGGTTATTAGAAATTGACTGTCCTTACCGGTCCAACAATCAGTTACTCGGACCGTCTTGGCATTTAATCCTTTTATTAAAAAGGCAAATTAAGAATAAATAATCGTTCCAACTCGACTCTTGCGGCTTCATAAAGTTCTAATTTTCAGGTCTGAGCAAGAGGCAGGAACTAATTTCGGTTCGCCTTCTACAAGTTTTGATTTATAGCTGGGGCAATTTGCGAGTTTTCTTGGGGTTTGTTGGGAATTGCAAATGTTTCCTCGTTGTTTGGTGTGTGTTCTTTGTAACGAGAACGAAATGGGATATGGAGGAAATATTTCCTAGGCGGCTCGGTTTTCAGCAGTTTCGTTGAGTGAATAGAGCGAAGTTTTAAAGTTTGAAAAATGACTACATCAACTAAATCTACAGGGGGTCCCATAAACAATGACGGAAATGTGAATTGGGGTAAAAAATTCGCTGGCACAGTTAAATTTTCCTTATACAAAAGTTACTTGTTTACCAATGTTTCTGGGGCGCCCTGTAAATCGCGGTTCCTTCTTTTTCAGATTACTAGAACGTTAACGAATTCCAGGTAATTTTTTTCCTCTCCTTTCTAGGTCCACAAGTTCCCAAAACATCAAGAATTTACCAAAGCGCAGCAAGTAGGCGCAAATATCAAATTGACCCGATACCTCGGAAATCAAAATAGACATTGCATCTGGCCCCATGCAGGCTCAAAAATTGCCCGTTCAATTCCGAGTTAGAAAACTAAATCATTGCTATTTTGTATGTACAAGCGACTCTCACTCTCGGAATCTAATTTAAAAATTAATTCTATGCATACAAAATCGCAGCCGCAGTTCTGGCACTGTTCAGCATAGTTTATTCATGCAAATTGCAATATAAGCATAATATTAATGTCATATCCGGCCTCGCTCCCTGATAAAGATACGTATACACATTTGCATACGCTTACAGCCACATAACGCCCTTTAATACCAAACTTAGGACTCTTAAGTGTGGCAAAAAATATCCCTCCGGGGTTACGTAATGGCAGAAGTTGCTCTCTTAAATAAGCTCTCCTTTTCAGGTTAGAGAGATGGTGCCTGGCGGGGATCGCAAGCTACGCGAGCATAAACTTTCCACCGAGTACCTTATCCGGCACTCCCACCCCCACGCTTCCCCCCACCACCAGCGTCCGTACGACCCAATCGCGGCGGAGCAACACCTTCCCCCGGAACAGTACGAGGTCAATGAGTGCGGCCCATTGCTCAACAAAACACCACCTGATGTGTGCACGACCAATCGCTGCCAAGATTTTGCCGCCGCCGCCGACCTCTCCAGCGCAGGTGCTTTGGAGATCAACTACTGCCACGCACAGGCCCTGGCGGGACAGACAATACCGATCACCATTAAGAACCATAATTCGACTGCTCCCCTCAGTTTCTCGAACATCCCAGTGTCCAAGTACGGTACCATGCCTCATCCAGGCACTACGGTGCACCAAGGGTTCTTGGGTGTGTCCGATATGGGCAGTTCCAGCTCCAACAGCTCGAGTGGTTATTGTGGGAAGAGCAAGACTTTGCAACACGCCAAAGGGCGGCTGCCTGGGAAGAAGTGTGTAAAAATTGAGTCGTTCCAAGTACCGGAAACCAGTTTCGAAGGTTTCGGAAAACAGAGAACGAACAATGCGCTTGCGTATTCGGGCAGCGCGGTATGACAAGAGGATGCGCCAGGGGCAGACGTGGTATTCTAAATTTTCGTGTCTATAGTATGTATGTTTGTCTTAAGAAGGTGGAAAGGAGCACATGCACTCGAAGTCGGCATGTTTTGCTGTGCACGAAACTAATTAGCGTCGATTATTCATGGCAAACCGTGCCGGTTGGGCCTTCGATTCAGTGCGTGTGGTCTTCAAAGTGTTTCGACACATCACCAGCCCATATCTCGAGTATTGTGTATACACTGTGTCCGATGGAGGTCCGGTAACGAGAGAATTAGGCTGATGTCCTCATCACTACTAAGTCATGCTACAAAGTGTCATTGATATTCTCTATGTATAATTATCTAACAACTTTGAAAACTATTTTGGACACAGTGTATAGCGGGCGAACTAACATAAGTTGTTTTTGACTGTTATTAGTTTGCAAATCGAGTAGGATAACTTTTTTAACTGTAAATGCTGTGATACACGGTATAATTATCATTGAAATATAACATTATGTATATGGTTGGTATATACAATGTAAAAAAATGTGATTTGTTATATATTCAATTTGTTAAAATAAAAATAAAACCTATATAAAGCTCGAAATTGTTTATTTTGTTGGTTGACAACATTTAAATCACGTCCATGGGATGGAGATGGTGCAGCAGGGAGCTGCTCCCAAAAAGGCATAAAATGGTAAAAGAGAAAGGAATAAGTTCTGTTACAATTTGATTATCCTATACACGGTGAATCATATTGTGCTTCGAAATAAGTTACATTATGTGTGTCTATTTGAAATCTAATTATACTAAAGAATATAATGGAAAATTACACTCTCACGACAATAAGCGCTCTAGGAAAGTTTATTTTACCGCCTGTGTCTCCGAATGCACTTTTAGCAATCCCCGGACACAAAACAGATCCGCGAGTGGTGTTTTTGAGCGAGCGAAGCCAGTTAAGGGGATTACCTCAGAACGCTCTCATTTGTGTTTCGCGTATTTACCCCGCGCGGAAATTGGCAGAAGTCACGTAAAAGCGTTTTTGATGGGGCTGAATGTCGCCGTAACTAACTCGCGCCGCTGTATCGAGACACGTGGAGCGATTTACTCGGAAAGCTCGACTGGAAAACGGAAATGCGGCTACAGTAGGAACAAGATTAACTAATGGGTCGATTAAAGGGAATCAATTTTTCCCGTTTCCAGGGAAAATTATTTTTATCGGCGGTCGTTTTCCGAACGATCGGGCATCCGGAGCGATTGAGGCTCCGCGTAACGGCTTCGAAACTGACCGCAGTCATGACACGGACAGCCGGAATGTCCGAGATTTTTCACTTACTAACGAAGATTTATTGTAATCGGTTGCCAATATTATTTTTCGCATTTTGCGATAAAAACCATTTGCGATTAACTCTGCGACATTTAGAGTATAAATACGCGAATCGGGAGTATTTCCGAATGAGGCAGAGTGAATCCGGTGAGTCACTGGGTAGATATGCACACCACCGAATCAAGGATTTAAATTTCTTTCAACTAGATTGCCGGATTATATGCAGATATGTTGGATAGAAATAATGGAAATATACTGGCTGATTTTCATTAAATGCTAACTTTAAAGGAACGTATATAAGTATCACAAATCAGTGGCGCGACTTTCAGAGCGTTCGTTGTAGTTCTAGAGCGCTCCGGATCTGCGTTAAATCCTAATAAATTTCGTCCTTTAAAAAAGGGAAACTAGAGTGGCATACGGTATTAAGGATCAATAATGCGACTTCGAACGTAAATACCAAAATTAAGCAAATTGTCGGTGACTTAGAACCGCTCTAGCACCGAATGCTTGATTAAGTCTGTTTGAGCGACGTTTCCCTACAAAATTTTCAGTTTTCCTCTCATGTAACCATCCTCCCCCGTCTTTATTCCGGCTTTAAAGAGAAGTTCTTGCAAAAATAGTTTATAAAGTAATACATTGATTTGTTCATCCCAAATTGTTTTCCCCATACCGACGACTTTTCCAGCGAGTTTATACCTATCAATTAAACCGAAACCAATTTTTTTGTATTAGTCGGTCGAATTATCGTTACTCGCAGCTGTTTTCCGTGCAATTGGCCACATAGGGCAAATTGAACCTATCGGAGGATTGCAGTAGCGTTTACTAAGCTACAGCGGACCGAAATCATGTCCCTGCCACTCATCGGGGTGAATCTACCAGCAGAAATGAATTTCTAACAAATGGAAATTTAATTACTAAGATAAAAGCAAAGAAATTTAGGCATTGCGAGCAAACACAATGAACTCGTTTATTAATTATGTAGGACGTCGCTCCTTTGAAAAGTAACAAATCCATTCAGCAATTTAATAAGTTTGTCAAAAGCGAAAAGCTCATCCCGCTTGAATTGAATACTTTGAATGTCCGTGGCTACGAACTTTCGCTTATCTGCGACGGTTCGTTAATTTGTGTTTTGCTAAAAACTAATCCTCCCTAGTCCCTCGAATCACAAACAGCATTAAAAATCAATTTTCCGAGCGCACGAGGGATTAATATGAGACAAAGCAAATTTACTGACGTGGCCGTACTGGAAATCCGGCTCTGGCGGGGGATTAAACAGAGAAAAAAATTGCTCTATTTATTTCACTCACTGGCCCTGACAGGGATATTTAAGTCCGTTTTTTTTCACGAGTCCAGGGGCCTGGAAATAACGCCGATCACGCCTCAAATGTGGCATAATAATTCCCAAGTCACGAAATAGAGATGCTTTAATAAACGTGCGGGTTACACATAAAGAATTGCGAAGCATTTGTGGAATAAAGACCGGCAGTCGATCTAAATCCCAGGCACATACGGATGATGCGTTATAAGAAAAATTTTATTGAAAGTGACAAAATAACCGACGAGCGTTTCAATAAAAAGATCTCGGCCTTTTGTTGGGTCCTGAATCCCCCGGATTGAGATCCTTCATGGGAATCCGGATCCTTTATTCGGCCCATTCATAAGGAAATTGCTGTATTTTTACATTTCAAATGCTACAGCGTCTATTTCTAGGTGGTATTGTCATGGAAAGTGTTGCGTGTAAAACGCCAGTCATGTACTATACACAGTATCTTGTTGATTTCCCACATAATGTATTGTAGAACACGAATTATACAGCTGAGGGAAAAGCGTAAATTTCAATATGTCCATCAAGAACTTCCCCGCCTATGAGCCCACATAAAGTGAAACAAATGGACGCCTTGATATCCTTAAAACGACGGGAAAGCTTTTACAAGTTTTCCAACTTTTGGGAAACTTTTATCGTTATAATTCTCTTAGTACGATTAAGATGGACGGGTCCTAATGCGCTAAGTAATCGCCGCATTTCAAGACGCTTTCTTTTCTTTTTGACAGCTTTTTGAACCAGTCATTTGAATATGAAAATATCTAACATCAAACTGTAATCCTATCATGTATTTTCTGGTACTAACGCTTCACACTCATTTCATCGTTTTCCTATAAAATTACTAGAAATTTTCAACAAAAATCTAAACAGTAAATGAGAGGGTGAGTTTGTGCGAATACTACAATTTCACCATTCCCACTCATACTAACAGAATAATAAAACTCAATTAAAAATTTATATTTAGTAAAGCTGTACCTGGGATTACATTACCCCATCACATATCCGTCATTGACATTTTCTACACAGGATCGCTGCTTGGCGATCGCAAAACTTGGGAGCCCCCGAACTAACCGAGGCAATATTTCCGATATTGGCACACCAAATCGAATTTTAAGTATGATTTTTACCTGTTTTCTGCCGGGTCCAACTTCGTACGAACACTCACTACGTTTCTATGAAATTAACCTTCAACAACGCACAAATTTTTCAAAATCTTTTCCACATTTTCATTTGAAATTTGATATTCTCCGCAAATAAAGCAATAGGAAACTCTAAGATATCATTAATACTGACACCTGAGGTATTATGGTTTTGTTTTCAACACTTCCTTCTTAAAAAGCGCCACTCCCATACGACGAATTTTAATAAAATTGCGCGTCTTGTGTACTTTCAAATCTGATTGTGCTGCATATGAAGCTTATCTTCACCAAAATAACACTCACCACCTTAGAATATATTAATTTTCGCCATATTCCATTTAGCGTGAACCTAACCTGCTCCACTGCGGCTTTGTTCTCCCCACCACAATTTGGCCTTTACAGCACTTGCCAGATCATTGACGTACGCAATCAGATTTACACTCGCTTCCTAACCTAAACTGGCCGGAACTAACCTCGCATTCCTGATAGCTACACGAATCAGTGCTGGAACACAGTTTCTACTGAAATCTCACTCTTACCGGTGTGTGAAGCGTCACTTCCAAAAACAACGAACGGAATTGCAGTTTGAGTGCGCCGTTGCATTCAAATATGAAAATGATAAAAGAACTGAATTTAATCCTTAAATCAGGACAAATAACTGGTCACGTGATTTTACACAAATACGTCATATGAAACCGAGTCTTTTTGCGAACGCTTTAGAAACAAAACAACAGCGCTTCGGCTGTCAGTATTAATTGCGTTCTTGAGGTCCTTTTGCGTCCTCCGCGATAAATATTAAATTTTGAATGAAAATGTAGCAGAAATTCAGAAAAATGTGTACGGCTTTCAAGATTAATTATATAGAAACGTAGTGAGTATTCTAACGAGATTGTGCGCAACTGAAAACTTTTATAAATGGAACTTATAAAATTTTATTTAATTTAACAATACCGGGATTATCGTATTGTTTGCGTTCGAGTGTCCGAAGTCGCACGACCACTGAGCAGCACACCTAGATGGAGCTCAAACCTAACGTAAGTAAATATTTCGATCGTTAGGGAGAAAAATGTCAGGAATGTATATCAGATCCGGCAATGCAGTACTGTGTCATGCATTACCGAATATCAACAATGTATTTAATTAAATGTAAACGCTTTCATGGAGCCACGAACAGTTTATGTACTAACGACTTGTTTTCAATATCAAAATGGTTATTACCAGCAAAAACTATGGGATGATAATGAAATCTCCATTGCCTGCCATACTTTTTTGTTACGAAAATGTCAGGGGAGTGATCGTTCGCGCCCTTAGTAAAGGGTGAATATTATTCTGAGTTAATTTTAACTCAGAATATCGTACGATCCCACTTCAACTACTAATTGTGGAGTCTTCACCACAAAGTAAAAGGAGCAATGAACAATCCGCCTAAAACTTATAGAACATATTTATCAAACCCTAACGGAATATGAAGGTAATTACTTCCCAGTGAACCACATAACCGACATTTCATTGATTGGCCACATTTCCTCTGGTTTGCAACGTATATATTTCAAAGGCTTCGACGTAATTTCATAAAGTGGATCTATCGGATTAGCCTGTTCGTAAGGTCGGATGAAACGGACAATTTTAAATTGGAGACATTATTTGAAACGGATTGCTTGTAATTCTGTTTGTGAGTAGATAAAAGTTCTCAACTTTATTGACTTGAAAATACATCGCCGGCGTATCATAGTTCATATAAATACTGCCGAGCAGATAAAAGATCCCCATTAATATTTCCGACATCAGGTAATAAGAGCTTGCTCGTAGTCCATCTTCTCATATTAATGTTCAACGATTCCCCAGCCCGACATTCCTCTTCCTTTATTAATTGAGAATTTTGGGGATTATTTATGACGTGCATTTGTTTGCACCCCAGTTCCAGCGATCATGTTTTCGGCAACGTTTTGAGAGATTGTCGGTGCTAAAATGCTCTCGTTAAAATGTACGTTTCGCACTCTGCTGGGGACTTAATATCGTCACGTTTTTTGTTTACCTTAAAACTCCTATCAGACTCTATTTGAGACACATAAGGGAGAGATTCGATAACTAATAATATTCCAGTAAGTGCGCCATTCCCAAATCACCCCAATTTGTGGCCCCTCTCTATAGTCACATAATAATAGACCGTTAAAGGGGCGAAACGCCCCCGATTGCGAGCCGTTTTAATACGCCATCTGGCAGGAAGTGACCCCAAAATAGATAAAGTATGAACTTAAAACTGCCTTGATGTGTTACCCTATTGTCATAAGGCCAATAGGTGTGCTGTAAAATAAATTTGGAACGTATTGAGTAGCATAGAGCCGGGACCCCAACTTTTCAAATTATGTAATAGACGTATAATTAAGGTAACAAAGGAGGTGCTGAACGATGAAATTGTGAATGGAACGGAGTATTTTCCTACATATTCAAAGCGTGAAACCGAAACCCATCGGTACTCCTTTCACAATTATGAGAATGAACTCCTATTTTGACTTGGAGAAAGGTGGGTTAAGCGCATGTGTTCACCAAAAAGTACCTTCTGGCATCATTTCTTTGGCCTTTTGACAGTTCAATCGCTCTTTTTAAGACTTCACGGGTTCCCCGTGAATCCCGTAAACAAATATTAATATTTCGAAAACGGATTTATTCCAATTAATTCCAAATTTTCAATGTACATTTTTCGAAAATTGGAAAATTTGCTGTTTCAACCTGGCAAATGGGGAAACCAAAAAAATCTCCATGTAGGCGCCTATCGATAATATAGAAGAAGACATTATAACGTGAATTTGGAGCAAACATTCACGCTACATTTGTCAGAAGATTTGCGGCCAAACCGAACCCGCACAGTCTCCCTACTTCATAAATTCCCCGGAAATTGCAAAAGTTGCGAACTGTAATGGCGTAAAAAAATGAACGAGAGGTGTGCCTGTGCGCCTTGCCCCTTGTTTTTTCACGTATCTAGGTTCATAGACGAATCTAGCTCGTATTACATTGACGAAAAATAAAGATTCGTCTGCAATATGCATTTTTTTTAACCGAAAAAAAGGGCTGGTGGGCATAAAAAGGACCGCATTTCTTTGGATCGTAGGTCATTCCGCCAACTCAGCCATGCCGGGCACACTTATATATTATTGTTATAAAAGTCGCAAAGCTCTCCCGAACAGCCATGCTTTTGGGCCATATTTCTGTCCGTGCAACATGTTTTTGTGCCGAGTCCATGAATCATACGACCTAGCGGAGAGCTGCCATACAGCATACCCACTGTGTTTTTGTCGGCCGACGGTTGCCTACACCAATAATGTCCCGTACATTGTTAAACACTTTATTGGTTTAAACTTAACCCCGAATTATACTAAAAACCTGTTGACCCTTATCTAAGCTTTAACGAGAATTGTCAAATCACTACTCAGCAGAACTGGATTCACGGTTGAAATAGCCAGTGTTCTGTTGGTGCAGACCATCTTTTAGTCTTCATAACGTCCCACATTCTTTTGAAATAGTGGTTTGAGATTATACCATATAAGGCCCGTATTCTTTCAACCTCAGAGCACGGCGGAGAGTATGTCTGCGAGTCGTGTGAAGTTTTCCACAAACGCGTTATTACAATAGTTCCCCATCACGTATAGAAAAAGATTGGAAAACGTCTCGGAAAATGCCGTATATCTCGGCTCTTGTTTTGAAAAGGTATCGATCTATTATCCGCCGGTTCCGTAGACGTTACATTGGTAAAATTACATAAACATCAGTATGTCTGGGATAGGTCTGAAAAACAAATCTAGAAACTTTGTCCCCTGTACAAGTACCGTTTCAATTCCTTTCTTTCGCCTCTGCACTTCAAATTTGAATCGCGGCAGTGAATAATTATCTGCCTACATGTCCCTTTGCCATCAGAGGTCAATCAACTCACACTCACAATGCCACTTTTATACACACTTTCCCCCACCCTCACCCCCGGAACAGAAACATATGGGCGATCTCTTCCATAAAACTTTGCTGTGGTATAGTGATGCTAGCATTACGAGGGGCTGCGTAGAACGTCGCAGGGTACCCGAAGCTTTGAAGCAGGATCGTTAAAAATTGCCGCAAAACTCTCGTTATATACGTTATTTCAACATTTAGGTCTCAATTCTCCATTTTGAGGTAGCGTCCCACTTAAAAATCCGAAATTACCCCCAGAACAAACAACGAGGGGAAATCGTTGCGTATTATCCGCATCAAAGAAGCCATTATCATGGCGCATTGTATTTGAGCTCGAATCTTCCGCAAAAGTCATTACAGAACTATTCGAGGCTGCGATTCCACAACGTGCAATCCTAAAAGGAGTTTTAAAACAAAAGGTACAAAAAATGGGTGAGGAGGGGGGCGAAGATAATGATCATCTGCAAAGTTTTGGTACAACATAAACGCGGTTGTTTTATAAAAGGGGACGATAGGGCACTGTATTCCATGCACGTACCAAAAGTAATTTTTACCGTTTTCGTAGAAGGGTTTTATTAAATCGTATATGATATAAGATTACAGCGGGCAACACAAAGGGCAATAATTAACCAAATATATCTGCGAGGCGTGCATATCTCAATTTAATAAACGTAAAACAGGGATGGAATTCGTAACGAGGCGCTGTATAGAGGAGAATTGAATATACCAGACAGTAAATGGTTATGAATAATTTTAACTAAATTTAAATGCCCCTTAACTCGGGTTTACCCGGACTGAAACTACCCAAATAAAATACGGTTTATAGTGTCGACTTAACGAGACGGAATCTGATAGCAAATACCTCTGAATACATAGTTTGAGACGAGCATCAACTGCGACCTCAATTTAAGTTAATTAAGCTGTACATCGACCATTTTGTCAGTAATAAATCTCTTCCGTCTCGCTTAGGGCAATATTTCCTGACGGGGCCGATTTTTCTTTATTTTCACGTAATATTTGACCTGCAATATAAAGCACAAAGTGAAATCCCCTGAAACAAAACCGAAATAAGAATAACGTGGAGGATTCAGCGGGCACGAAAAAAGATTCGGCATAAATCGATTAAGGGCTCTCGGCCCCGGCTTCCAGCCATCCGCAATAAATCCCATTTTTTACTCGTCTTTATGGAAAACGATTCGAGGGTGTTTTAAGTACACCCCGCTGAACCATTAATAGTTTTTAAAAGGTTTTTGCCTCTGCGCGACCGGAAAACCGAGGAAATAATGAATTCGCCTTTCGCGATAAATCGCTCCCGATTCACTGGCGGAATTTTGATCATTATGCGAAATGTGAATACCTACAGACTTGTTGGCAACGTAGACCATACAGACGACCAACATCGCTCCTATCTTCAAATTTTAAACAACTCGGTAAGTTAAAATATTCTATCGCCCTGCCACCCCTCTAATGGGCGGACTGAATGCAAAAGATGAGAAAATCGGCCGACGTGGCTTATGAACAACGCCGACCACGTGCGTACATTTGCGCACGTGGTCGGCAATTTAACTCCCGAACTCTTACCGATTTCGAGATTCCCGTACCTGCACACGAATTTATGACACGATATTCGAATATTCAGTTTGTTACTCACGAGAATATATTACTCGTTTGAACCAATGCTGCTGGGTCGCCCTGTACATGAAATTTTCGAACTTGTCGTGGAACATCACTGACAAATTGTTCGACGCACGTGCGTTCAAGCTATCCATAAAGCATCGACAGGCCGGAAAGTAATCGAACCTCAATAGATGCGATTCGGGGAGTAAAGAAAGTGATTTTCCAGCCGCACTAAACGTTTTTTTTGTGTGAAACCTTTTTCAAATGGATCGGAAACATTCGCCTGGGCAAATAACTCCCAGCTCTGACCCGGGCACATAAAAAATGAACGGATGAATTGGCGAAATAGACCGTGTTAAGACTCCACTAAATCCTCGGTCTTTGACTTAGACTTTGAGGTCTGATTGAAGTCACTTCGCCTATTCCGCAGGAGTTAAAAAATAACTGAACTAAGTGATAGATCAAAGGGAAAATTTCACAAAGCAATTAGCTCCGGTAAACAAAACATGTGAGACCTCTGGTAAAGGTAAAACGTCCAACATAGAGTAAATCGGAGGTTAAATTGCCTCTATTTGCACTTCGGTGGTGTATAGTACAGTGGGAATTTTCGCAGGCTTGTTCGGGTTTTGGGTTGCAGGGCAAACACGTTCATATTTTGCTAGCGGCATTCAATCGGTTTGCTAAACCCTAAGAACAATAGATTAACCCATCAGATGGTGAAATTTCCGTTTATCACTCATTTGCGAGTACAAATAAGGCCCTAAATTAACCCTTGTAGCCGTAGACCCTTTATAACTTGTTTCACTGCAATCGTCACTCTGGCTTGAATTAGGTAAAAGCGGTTTCAACATTCAGATGCATTGTGGCAATGTGAGTTTAACGAGTCGGAATTTTTCGCCCTTTTAATCCACTAGTGGGAAAATTAAGGGCACTTACTCAACCGCAATACTTTAATAGAGCTGCGAGTTTTAATAACAGCAGGTGAGGCAAGCAGAGGTGTTGGTTTCTCCGAAATGTATGACACTCGTAAAAATTTGAAATTTTTTTTCGAATTAGAACGAACGAGGATTTTTTGTTTATCGGTGTCTCAAAGACTTTCGGCTTGCCGCAGAGTACAGATGTTTTTCCTGTACAACTTAAGCACAGTGGCAGGGGTAGATTTGCAAATTAATGTGGTTAGAAATTGGGCGAATGTCAAACCTCTAATCTCAAACATTCAGAAAGTTAGCATATTCTTAAAAAAGTATGACGTTCGCAGAAATTCTAACCAAATTCAGATGTCAAATTCACTCACTGTCACTGTCTTTTATTTATACAGGGAAACACAAATGTAGCACTTCTTGACGAAAGGAGATCTTTAATGAGAGAATGAAATGGGGGTGGGGCCATTCTGGTTCTCTCTATAGTGTTGGACCGAATTGCGGTTTAATTAGCGCTTTTGAGGTACTTCTGCTCGGTATAATTTCCACATGCAAGTTGAGAGTTTTCCATTGTGAACTTTTCGGCGCCATCAAATCTACGAAATTGTTATTATTAATTAAGCCGGCGCCGTATTTACGAGCCATATCGCTCCAACTTTTAATAATAATGCCGCAAGTGCGGGCTTTGCTTTCACGATTCGGCTCCAAATTGCGATATATTTAGTTTAATTGCTCTGCTAAGCCCGCAGGTATATTGAGATTCATAATGGATAATTAGTCGGTTGTATGCATGCACTTGCAGATAATGCACATTCGGAGAAAAGTTTCTACCTTCGGAAAATAGTTCCTTTACGGCGCAGATCTGTGCTAAATTATCTCCACTTAGAGGGCAAATTAAATTAGTTCCCATCGGCTAATTATCAATGCGGTTGCTCGTAAACAAGTCGGGAACGTGAAATGACATTTCTGCGCGGCTCAATGCGGACATATCAGAGTTCAGGTCGTGCGATGTCCGTTTCCGGAAGATTGATCGATCAGAGGAGCAGATTTAAATTTTACAGAATTTCCATTATGCAAATTACCATCAATCTTTAGCCATTCACGTGCCACATCTATGTGGCGAAAAGCAATCACTCAAAAAGGGAGAAGTTTGCCGTGTAATACACAGAAGCAAAAATCACTTAAGTTTCAGTTCAGCCGGTAAATTGCGGTCATATCGCCCTTGGGAAATCAACACGAACTTTCGAACAACTCGTCCTGGCCAAACTCTAAATTGTACACCCTCACTTTAAAAGATAAACTCTTTCTCTTATGCTGGAAACGCTTTAGCGTCTCGGATAAATCAATATTTCAAAACATACGAGCTTTGTTCAAAGTGAACAATTTCCGAAAAAGAGATGGAATTCAAATCGCCTCGGTCATCGCTTTCTTCGTTGACCAACATATTTGGATGTGTCCGCAGGGCCACTGCATATTGAGCATTACAAGCAGCGGCGGGTATAGAATTTCCCAACGGCCGATATGCGAATTTCATGTGTAACTATATCCCTAAATCCGCCACTGCGCCATTTGGTGAAGAAAATCGTCAATTAGAGCGACTAAATCACTGAAACCGGCCCTGATTTCCATGTACTGTACACAATAAGTGTATCTAGGAATCTGCCCAAATTCCCGAAAAAGCCGAGTTAAGATAGATTTATCGATTAAAAGGGGCCGGCAATTGGTTTTAGCGGTCGCCGGCAACATTTCTCGGCTTGGAAGCATTAAGACCTCGCTTATAAAGAATGTCCCTGTAACGGCTGTATGTACAACGCTTGACCAAAAATTACTAAACCGAAAATAGGGTGTTCGAGGCAACCTTAACTGTACAGGGTGATTCATTGGTAATGGGATATGGCAAATGCTGAGATAGGGAACACTAAAATATTGGAGTCCCAGTCCCTGTTGAACTATTGGACCTAACATGTTACCAATGTTACCAATGTACCAATATTACGTTTTTCAAAATTACGAGGTGTTAAACATTGAAATTTCATTTTAAAGTTCCTGATGAACCCTTTGGGTTTTCATAACCTCAACACCGACATTGGTATACGTAGGTTTTGTAAGACGTCAAGTAAGAATTTTGATCTAATTTTTACGTAGCTTTTTAATTAATTTTGGTCAATTAATTTTTTTTTTTTTTAATATCCAATGTGACTTCGTTTTGCCGCGACAGACAGCCAAAGTTTTCAAATTAATATGGTTTTTTGGAACCGGATTTATTGATTTTCACTAATTTTGGAACTAAGAGATACTACATAAATTAGCCTGTTTTGACAAGAACGGAGTATTTTTTTAATGCGTGGAAATATTAAAAATGTCACGTGGTCCGTTAGTAAAAGTTCGTATTTTTATTACCCTTGTACAAACGGGTTTATTTTTCACTAATACTGTTACGTAAATTACTTTACAAAATTGCTTTTGCTTGTACAATTTAATTAATTTCCCACAATGGTGACACACTAATAAAAATTACGAATTCTGAAGAATTTACCATAGAACAAGTCCATAGAGTGACACACAAAATTTACGAAGCACTTCAAAATAAGGAATATTGCTCAGGTATCTTTTTAGATATTAAGCAGGCATTTGATAAAGTGTGGCACAAGGGCCTGGTATAGAAGATCAAGAAATTCATACCAAAATACTTTAACATACTTAATTCCTACTTGAATAATCGCAAATTTTATGTCCCAGTCGAAGACGCCTGGTCGACCTTATATGACCTACATGCAGGGGTTCCCCAAGGTACAGCCCTGGGTCCATTCTTGTACGCCCTATATACAGCAGATACAGAACACAGCCAACATGGTATGTTATCAACATTTACAGACGATACTGCGTTTCTGGTTAGCAGTCCTGACCCGCAAACTGCTACTGACCTCACACAAGACTATCTTTCACAACTAGAATCCTGGCTAACTAAGTGGAAGATAAAGATTAATGAAAACAAGTCCACCCACATCACCTTCAGCTTAAGAAGAAATACCTGCCCGCCAGTGAAGATAAACAACGTGGAAATTCTCCAGGCAGAATCAGTGAAATACCTAGGAATGCACCTCGATAGGAGGCTAACCTGGAAGAAGCACATCAAGGCCAAAAGAACTCAACTAAATCTCAAAACAAAAAAACTTACCTGGCTACTGGGATACCGCTCTCAAGTATCACTAGAGAACAAAGTGCTAATTTATAAAACCATCACCAAGCCCGTGTGGACCTATGGTATCCAGCTATGGGGAACCGCCAGCAACTCTAATATCGAAATTTTACAACGTTTTCAATCTAAGACGTTACGGATGCTTGTTAATGCACCATGGTATGTTAGCAACAATACAATTCACTCCGACCTCTCAATCAAAACAGTCCGAGAAGAAATAGAGAGCTACTCAAATAACTACATGCGAAGATTAGATCACCACCCAAATCACTTAGCCATAAATTTACTGGACACAGCGACATTACGACCAGGTTGAAGAGATTCAACCCTCTAGATTTGCCACATAGATTCAACCAAGTAAGGGACTGAAATGTTGGTCCTTTTACTACACCACTTAGTACTATAATTTGTAATTGCCAGCATAGATGGTGAATGTCCAATTTATCTTTACCTTTATTGTGACAGATTGTATCTCCACAAGTAAGTAAATAAAAGAAATTAAAAAAAAAATCTGAAGAATTTGATGAAGGAAAAGATGCCACTGTAGGATCACGACACGATGCTTACGGTTATTGTTTATAAGAGAATTAAATTTATAAGCTCAGATATCTCATTCAGTCTTCAAAGTTGTTAAGTTTTTAACAGACCGAGACAAAATGTCGAGGTCGATAGCGACTTTATGTTTACTATATGTACATCATAACATAATGAACACGACGTATGACATTCTAAATTAGTATTGTTCTCGAAAAACTTCTGACTTTTTTTCAAACAAGTTCTCTTTGTAATAGTAGATGTATTTTTCATTCGATCGGGGCATATTTACATAACAAAGCTTCTGCCTTAAATTCCCAACTTTTTCCCCATTTTATTAAATCTGGAAACATCGCATGTTACTTCCTATCGCATATCGATTCCAAAACGGATCGGCTGTACCTTAACAAAGGGCAGGTAGTACTGATATCACTTCCTAAATGATTCAATCGAATCTTAGCCGGGCGACGAACGAGACGTTCGTAAGGCGCTCTGCCCTAATAATCGGGATAATCGTTTTTTTTTTGTTTTGAAGACTCATAAGGTACGTCGTTAGTGTATCCACGACTCAGTGAGTGAAAGTGGGAGGCGTTTAACCTGCCATTTTCTGACTGAAAGGAAATATTGCTGATGTAATTCTGGCTTACGCATTCCATGCTCAGGGTTGAGTTTTGATTGTTGTTCCTTGCGATTTACTGTCAATTTTTATCATGTCAATTAGAATGACGTAGTTTCAACGTTAGTTGAGAATCGAAATTTTTCTCAATATTAGCTCTTCTGCGAGGTACTAAAGACCGTCTTTATTCGTGACGCATCAATTAATAGATCGCGGCTAAGCTTTTTCGAAGATTTCAATTTTTTTTAAAGGAATTAATACTACTTTTTTGTGTGACAGATTTCCGCTGTGTACGTCTCTGCTTCAAGTCGAAATTAATTCCAAACTCGAACTATTTTGAAAATTTTCCTCAGGAATTAATATTGAGTCTTTTTATATTTCAAATTTCCTCTGTGTACGCCTCTGCTTCGAATTGAAATTACTTCCAAACTCGAACTGTTTTGAAGATTTTCCTCAAGAATTAATATTGAGTCTTTTTGTGTTTCAGGTTTCAACTGTATACACCTCGCAAAATTAATTCGAGGCTCGAAGTGTATCGAAGATTTTTATTCGGGAATTAATATAAAATTTGGTATAAGAAATAACCTAAGTCGGTAGTTATTTAGAATTAAAACCTTTTTCGTGTTTCCGTCCTGACTACACAACAGTGATGAATTACAAGGTGTCGTAAAAAGTTTCGTTGATATTGAAACTATGCCTGAGAAAGACATTCGTACAGGGGATGATGTAAATTCAACCTTTTATTTACAAACCACGCGCCATATTTTATATTTCCCCGTATTATAAAAAGATCCCACTCACATCAAAACGCGTCGATTTACGTAGTAACTCTTAATTCCAAAGTTAGTGAAACTAGAAGTGTTCAGTAACAATTTTGAAAAAAATATATTAATTTGAAAAATTTGGCTGCCTGTAGCGGCAAAACGAAGCCACATTGGCTAAAGATAGGTTTGTCTAGGACGCCTTATTTTTGGTTCAAGAAATTTCGATCAAGCGTCGTACAGTCATTTCAGGAACATCCTGTAAGAAACAAATAACCCGATAATTATATAGGGCCCAGTCGCCCAATCACCCCTCTATATTGGAATTTCCAATAACTATTTATCTTTCTCGCGTTTTTCTAATTGCCGCCAACTCTCTACGAATTAAACTTGTATAGCTACTGATAAATCCAGCTGTAATAGATATATCTGGCGATTGAAGGCAGGTACAAAGGGTATAAGGGACTTGCCGTGGGGAATGTAAAACTTTTATCGGGAACTAGTTTAAAGTTGGAGAGATCGTGTTCGGTTGCAAACGGGAGTTTAAATGACTTTCCAGTGTATTACATGCCTACATAATGCTATAAACATGCCGTATAATAAATCAGAGATCGAGCTGCCCATAACGCTTACAAGCACATGGAACGTCCCACTTCTCTGGCACTTTAAGTGCCTCCGAACTTTCCGGGATTTTTAATTAAGTATTCGCAAAAGACATTTTTACATTCTCCGGGCGTCATAGTCCAAACTTTTTCCATAAAAAGGTATCGCGTCTGTTCACCGTCGAAACTACCCGAAAGGCAAATTCCCCGGACAAGAATTAACCACTTAATTATATATCGCCATTTTGCTCGTTTTGTCCCGTTTTATTCTCTTCATTACGTTTAGTTTCAAGTTTCGTAATTAGCCGGAAGTATCTGGCGTCCAATTAAATGACAAACCAGAAGACTTTTTTAATTCGTTCGCAGATTCACCGGGGAACGCTTTAATAAACAATGCGCCTCTAAAAAGGACGAAATCGTGGCCTGGATACGTCTAAAAACTTAAAATTTGAAATTGCACAGAGTCGATGCTAAGCAGATGCGCTAAAAACCTGAAAATAACTAACTGAGAGGAACCATAAATTGTCCGCAAGGAGCTGTAAACCTAAAAACCTATAGATAAAATCCTTTTTTTCAAAATTGTGAAGTTTTTAGGCACAAGCGAGCGAGACGTTTGCGACGCACCTAATAATTAAATGAAACAAATATCCCTACAGGATATTCCGAGAGTAGGTTAAGTCGAATCGCATTAAGTTGGTGTCGCGATTAACGTTGTCATTTTCGCGTTAACCTTACCGCCCCCCGGAAAAATCATCTCAAAAACATGAACCAATATCATTGCATAAACGATTTCGTCTCGTGGCGCTGATTTAATTCCTGCTTTAACACGGTCGCCCTTTCTGTTTAAAACCGCAATAATTCGACTCCGACTAAAAAAACTCTAATATAGACACTAAACTCGAAACGAATACTCGCGCGAGCAAAAAATATCTTTCCAGTGTGGAGGACGAGATTTAAACGAACGTGCGTGCAACGGACAGCACCATGATAGCTCCACAAATGAAATTTGCATTTTGGTGCAGTCAATTCGCTGGAAATAACATCGGCAAATACATCTTTTGTGCAGCCAAAGTAAAACAGCGAAACACAAAAACAGTGATTTTGTACCCGCAATCATAATAAACAGGCAAAATGTCTGAAGTATTAAGCGCATAATTCCGGAAAATATGACTCACACCTCTTAGTTATTGTGGAAAAACTCTCCCATTATTCACACATAGCCCAAGAAACTATGGGAATTATTGCGGAAACGAAGTTTCGTGGTCGGCTCTATAATATTCTCTATTGTGTCGCCGAGTTTATACTTCAGCTATAGTTTCCTGGGAGATTTGTGCTGCCTTCGAAGCATTTATGGTGAAACGAAACTAGTTGGGAATTTCATTTGGCTAAGCGGACGTCGAAATTCGTTGCGAAGAACTTTTGATGAAAAAATAATGAAGAGACAAGTGCCAGGACTGCAAAAATCGTGTTACAAAACTAATTTATCAACAGTAAATGCACGCTTTCGCTTATTTCGTCGACTGGGCTCTTTTCGTTGCTGAACTGCGAAATCCTATTCATTCCCTAAAACGAATGCCAGAATGACTTTCCAGTTTTCTCAAACTCAATTTTGAGTCGGAAAGAATGTTTCTTTTTTATCATCCCTCAACCACGTAGCTTCAATCCTTTCTCTCTGTTATTATCCCATCATATTATCGGTCGAATCGGCAGTAAAGTTTGATTTCGTTGTAATACCATATTTACTTTTTCTACCTGGAAAAATGCCTCAATATTTCACCGCTCTTCGTTCAGGAAATGGGAATTTAGTGCGAGCGTCCCAGAACTCGTAATATATTGAAAATATGAAATAGACACGTGTAGGTTTTCCGACGATGCTGCATCCGACGTATTTTTAGTAAATATAAAGTACTGCCAGCATTTATAAAGTAAACCCTTGTAAACCTATATCGGAGGATAGGGATATTTGAACGATAGGAAATATGTATTAACTTAGTCATTACATATTTCATCCATCCATCTGAAAATATGTCCCAATCTCCTCTTATAGGCCGGTTTACACATGGAGGGCCAAAGGTCCTACATAAGTTCGTTGAAAATTGAAGGAAATATTTTTCATTAAAATGTTGGAAGGCGTCAAATATTGTTTTTAGTTGTCTTTTTTCGATGTAACAAACATACATTATCGGACAAAATTAGAGCAACTCTTGAAATATTCTTCTAAATTTAAGTTCTCTAAAAAATCATGAAATATTTTATCATAAATATTCAGCTTAAGGTAGCTAGTGTAAAGTACATTTGCTATAAATAGTTTAAATTGTTATTGGGAAGAAAAAAATTTAAAAAAATAGGTTTCGATCTAAAATTCTTTGCGACAAAATAAGAGCAACCAATGTTTAAATATTTTGTATTTCTGACTTTCCTGTGGTCTTTTAAACAACTAACATCTACGATTATGCCTCGTGGTGTTCACTGTTCAGTTGATCTAAAACAAAAAATTATTAGTGCATATTAGAGTGGGAAAACGGAAATTTTTGGCATAAAAAAAGATGTTGTATCAAAAACTATCGGGAGATTCACTGACCGTGGTGACGTAACGAATTTAAAACGAGGTGGTCGGAAAAGAAAAACGATAGAGAAGTTAGATTAGGCGTCTTACAAGGCTAAGTAAAAAAAATCCTGAAATGTCAGCTCGCCAGATTATTGCACAAGGAGGAGAAGTTAGTGTTTCTTCCAGAACAGTTCAACATCGATTGACAGAGCGTGGTTTAAAAGGAAGGAAACCTGCCAAAAAACCACATCTTTCACTAAAAAATAAAGAGGCCAGGATGTTGTTCGCCACCTACCACCGAGATTGGACTCCTCAACAGTGGAAGAAAGTATTATTTTCCGATGAATCCAAGTTTTGCATCTATGGAAGTGATGGAGCTCAATGGGTACGTCGCCCAAATGGCCAAAGACTTAATCATCCAAAGTACGTAAAAACTACCATTAAACACGGAGGAGGAAATATTATGGTTTGGAGTTGTTTCTCTGCTTACGGAACTGGTCCACTTTATAGGATTAAGGACAAAATGGATGGATTTAAGTATCATTATATACTAGAGAATGTTATGTATCCATATGCCGAATGGGAAATGCCCCTTAAGTTTGTCCATCAGCACGACAACGATCCTAAGCACACTGCGAAAATAGTAAAAGCTTGATTCGTGGAGAAGAAAGTCGAGGCAATGAAATGGCCAGCCCAATCTCTGGACTTAAATCCCATTGAGAACCTTTGGGAGATCATAGATAACGAGATCCGAGGAAAAAATATTACCAATCAGGATAATTTACTTGAAGAAATAGAGAACGCCTGGAAGTCTATTGATCCGGACATCATTTCAAATTTAATTTCTTCAATGCCGAAAAGGTGTGAGCTGGTTCTTCAAAACAAGGGGTATTGGACTAAATATTAATGGTAATACACAAAAAAATTGTTCTAAATATAATATTCATTCAAATAATTTTTAAGTTGCTTTAATTTTGTCGCTCCAATTGTGGTGGTAAAAGGTTTTCTTTCTCCTTCTCCTCTAAAATGTGCTTTTAAAAATTGAGTCTCAGGTGTAAATTATAATAGGCTGTAAACATATAACTTTTTTTTTTGCGAGGAGGTGGAACTCTTCTAAAGACATCTGACCCAGGGTGTGGTTGGGGCCAGGTAGTGTGGGATTCGAGCTTCCGGAATGGCCGAAGTCGCCCGCCTACCCACTAAAACCACCTCCCCTCTTCCGCCCCGGTACCGCCGTTAAGCATTACTTCAGGGCTGTAAACATGTAACTGATAATAACAAATCTTATTTTTAAAGAGACAATGTCAATTTAAAATTAAATTTCTAAAGTTGCTCTAATTTTGTCCGATACTGTATGTACAATGTTGCCCATGTAGCAAATATATTTTCAAATTTTTTTCGCTAGTCGCAATTCGCATTCTTCAAGAACTTTTCTTATCATTTTAGGACGCGTTTGTTGAGCTTCCCGAGCAATTTAATTTTCTAACCTTTCTGTATTTTTGGACTTCTCTAAATACTGCTTATGTTTCGAATAACCCCATAAAAAAGTCCATGTGTGTAAGACCTGGCGATCTAGCAAACCGCTCTAATTGAAATGAAAAATAAATAATAATAACTATCTTCATTCACCCGGTGAATGGACTATCGGCCCCTTGGCCTTTCTGCCCAATTGACATGTATAATCTACAGAATGAGAAAAAAAAAAGCCACGAGGCAACCATAAGTGTGATAAGGATGAGAAAGGAATGGCTGTTCGCTATTGTCGTCCATCCGCAGTCCGTTCATGGTTGTTGGTAGTGTTCGAGTAGGGTTTCGGAGGGATAAAGGAATCGGGAATGTCTAGTTTGCCGTGTCAAGCAGAGGGGGTTGAGTATTGTCCAGTTATGAGGTTTGTCCTTCCATTTTTTCCGAAGTTGCAGTAGTCTTTCCGTTATTTTCGTCATATTTGTGCGTTCGTATAGCATTTGGGTGGGTGGATTATGTAAGGGGTTGTCGGGATGTCTTATTTTTGTGATCAGTCTTAAGGCAATTTGTTCAGTTGTTTGTATGTATTTTTTTGTTTCGTCTGTTGCATTCGCCATCAGTACGTGGCCGTGGTCTAATAGAGGTCTGCATATCGTTTTGTATATTTTTGTTGCCGTTTTGGTACTTATGGCTCTGTCTTTGTATATCAGTGTTCGAAAATGTTTTGTTCGTCGAGTGATTTCTGTCCTCGTGTTTTGTAGGTGTTTGATGAATTTCAGTTTTTTGTCTATTGTAACCCCTAAGTATTTAATTTCGTCAGTTGGTTCTACTGTGTGTCTATCTGCCTGTAATGTTGAGGAGTTGAGTTTAATTTTATAGTTAGAGAGTAGCAGTTGGTTCTTCGCAGCGTTTGGTGTCAGTCTCCATTTGTAGAACCATGTCATTGTGTTGTCCATTAGAATCTGTAGTCTCTCCACGGCTTTTTTTGTTGTTTTGTCATGTGCAATAAGTACAGTGTCGTCGGCGTATTGCAATATGTAAGCTGTTTCGTTCATTGCGTGTTTGTCTTACAAGTTGTGGTTGTATATGTCATGGCAGTACACATTGTATAGAAGAGGGGAAAGTGGCGAACCCTGGGGAAGTCCTTGCTTGGGGGAGAAGGAAAAAGAAAGGGTGTTGTCGATTCGTACTTCCAGTCGTCTGTTCTCCAGTAGGTTTCTAAGAATGTTTAGTAAGTATTTTGGTGTGCGAAGTTTGTACAGTTTGTAAAGAAGCCCGTTGTGCCAGACACTGTCGAAAGCCTTGTTGATGTCCATAAACAGACTTGCGGTTTTCCTGCCGTTTAGGTGTGTTGTCTGTATATTGTTTGTCAGGACAAAAAGTGGGTGAATGGTCGAACGTTTGGATTTAAAGCCAAACTGGTAACTCGGTATGTTGTTCCCAAAATGAAAAATACTTCTTTCAGTTTTCAACGAATTTCTGCGCGACTTTTGGTCCTCTATTATATTCATAGGATCCTTCCCCAAAGAGGGCGGCGGCGTTAATCTCGTCATAATGCCGTGCAATTCCACCCCCAACGTACGAAAAAGTGCTCGGACAGGTTCGATTAGATCTAAGACAGTTTTTTCGCAGAAGGGCGGCAATATTAATCTGAAGGCAGCGGCGTCAAATTCGCTACTACCGACAGGATCTTCATTCAAGACGCACATAAACTTGTCTGAGAGTTCTAATTAAGTTTTCTGCAAATTGTCGGCAAAAGGGCGGCACTGTTAATAGCGGGGCGGCGCCGATTAATTTTGCCGTGAAACGATATCATTTGAGTTAACAGTCTATAAGTTTGTTTACGGGGCGTTGATATTCTTCTAAGTCACCTAAAGCGGCTTAAGCTTCAAGAATCCCTCCATAATATGAGCGGGAACGGGGGCGTTACTTCGTGTTACCTTTTTTGGCTCTCGTACAAGACGCGCATTTTATTTTCATATACTGCATACGCCGATCTAAACGAACCGGAACAAGTTCACTTGTTTGCCATATTTACGACGACACGGGACTCGTTTTGTTTTAATTAGCATGCCGGAAGACAAATAAACACGCTTTATGTTTGTTAGGGCGATATGAGAATCATATACACGTATGTATACACGTTACCATATATTCGAGATTAATTAACGTGTAATCCTCGCGTTGTATAACCGAGAGGTCATTGAAACACGTTTCATTTTGAAAAAGAAAAAAATCCGCTGTACGATACAAACTAGATTCGCAAGGTTCTCTGATGGATTATGGGGAGTGCCCCAAAGGGACCCGGAGCTCGCCGCTTGTCGCAAATAACAACAGACAGATCTAGAAGACCGCAAATTTGCAAATAATCCCTGGCAGTTATCTCACCTGTTCATCCACAGAGCCGCAACAATATATCACACTGGCCTAATTAATTAAGGAACGCCCCGTTAGTGATGCAGTGTATGGGCGTAATTAGAGCTCCCTATCAAGGAGGTGACACACAAATCGAGTTAGTTATTCCCGACTGAGCGGCTAATTATCTAAAGACGATTAGTCTTCGCTTCTAACTTCAAATTAGGCAGGTGTGGGGTTGCGGCATCCGGCCCAATTAGGTACCTATACATGTGTGTAAGACTTGTCTCAGGGCTCCAGATGACTTGCGAATGTTAAAATTTGTGGCAAATAGTCAGGGGTGTCACCCCACAAAAAGTGAACTGCTTAAATATTTTAAAAAAAAAAAAAAAATGCTTTTAGGTGGCCAAATCCGGGAGTCAAACGCAATAAAGTAATTTCAGTGCGTACCCCCCGGGGAAATCTTGTCGCCGCCGCCTATGGGGGTGAGAGGTGAAAGCGACGACGGAATAGACCAATGACAAATGAGCACGTCGGGCACATGGAGAAACCGGCCGCGGCGAATTCGCCTTTTAGATGTGACCGTAATTAAAACAAATGGCTACAAAATCGTACCGGATTCCACATTCATTATTCCGGCTAGAAAAAGTCTTTGCAGCACGCAGAGGGATTTGCGCAATGAGCCGCTGTGCAAATCGTTAGTTAGTCTGAAGATGACGAGCATGCAGAAACGCCCGCCCATTAGCAAAACTCCCTTGTCCCTCGTAAATTTGCCTTATATTGTGTATAACAGTCGTAAAGTGAAAGCTCCTGCTGGATTTTTATTATCCCCCCGGAAGAAGGATTTATGAATAATATGAAAATCGGAGGTAGAGGACGATAAAACGTTATGTAGACTGAGTTTCCTTTCTTCCATTGTGATAGTGGGAGATCTCCCTGTCGGGCTAATATACCGGAAAACTAGACATGTTGAATGCATTTGCATAAACCTCCGTTAAGGCCAGTGTAATTTATTGTCGGCTCTTTTGAGGCGCTCTTCTTCAAGGTTAGTTCGCAACAGCAAGCTCTTTTCAAAACCTCCGCTTAACACAGCTAAAACCTTTTTCATTCAGATAATTTGTTTTAATGCCGCATCGCCGACTGATAATTCTCCAAAACGCCTTTATACTTACTTTTAAAACAGGCAAGAAAGTCTAATAAAAGTTCGTTCAGTTTTTGTCCCAGGACCATTTCTGTGTCTGATTTATTGCAATTCCAGAGTCGCTATTCCACATGCTGTGTCGTATACGTATTGTTTTCCAGTTTTTCTGATTAATTGCTTTCAATTTTCAAAATACAAAGGTTAATAGAAAGTCCACATTGTCAACCTTACTTTCCGCTAATCACCGTTTTATGAATAGCACGCAATAATTATGATAATCGTAATAGATTGTTAATTAATCAATTCCTGCACAGCTTAGCTCATCGCTAGTGCATTAAACGAATGAAAAAAGAGTTACTCTCCCTACTCTATATTACACGCATTGCCATTCTAGTGCGAAAGCTCTTACGTCAAAAATTTAAAATTTTGAAACGTTACGTATATTGATCACATGAGTGTAAACGGAGCGCCGCTGTTGGTGTGAATTAAACAGCAAACATTCGCGGCCATCTTCGAAATTTAGTCCAGCAATTTTTATGACGAAATAAATTTCATTAATTACTTAATTATGAAAATTAAAGATCGATGTAAAGATACAGATTACACAAACTTTGCCTTTTTGTTGAGAATATTTTCTGATTTTCACGCAAAAAATGCTCTTTTATGGAAAAACTCAGTGAACGCACGTAACAAACAAAATTTGTTGAGGTTCTGCAAGAATGTGGATCTATCCGGTCTACCGGTATGAAATTAGTGCTATTTTGAGAAAATAAAACACCAATTTTAACAAGCAAAGACAAAAAAATTATTCAAAATATTGACCATTGCTTTCTACACATTTTGACCACCTTTCTGGAAATTTATGGACACCGCGCCAATAGAAATGTGCCTCTTTGGCATCAAACCAATTAGACACCCAATTTTCTACTTCTTCGTAGGAATCGAAGTGCTGCTCAGCCAATGCGTGTCCCATCGATGAAAACAAATGGTAGTCCGAAGGAGCCAAGTCTGGTGCACACGGCGGATGCGGTAGCAACTCCCAGCCAAGTGTTTTGATGGTATCCTGAACCGGTGTTGCTTTGTGTGCAAGTGCGTTGTCACGGAGCAAAATTACCTTCCCGCGTCTTCTGGCCCATTCTGATCGTTTTTCGATCAATGCACGGTTTAAATTAATCAATTGTTGTCGGTAGCGAACAGTATTAACGGTTTCACCAGGTTTTAAAAGCTCGTGGTGCACCACACCTTTCTGATCCCACCAAACACACAGCATTGCCTTCTTGCCGAATCGATCAGGTTTTGCAGTCGATGTTGATGGTTGTCCCGAATCGATCCATGATTTTTTCCGTTTAGGATTTTGAAAATAAATCCATTTTTCATCTCCAGTAACAATTCGATGGAAAACTGATTTTCTTTCGTGTCTTTGAAGCAAAATTTCACAGGTGTTTTTTCGGTTCTCCATCTGTCTTTCATTCAATTCATGCGGCACCCACTTTCCACACTTTTGGATCTTTTCCACATGCTTTTAAACGATCAGAAATTGTTTGTTGTGCAACATTTAACATTTCTGCCATTTGCTTTTGACTTAAAGTGTCTTTTTCATCCAATATTGACTGCAGTTCGGCGTCTTCAAACTTTTTTGGTCTGCCACGTTCTTCATTTTGCACATAAAAATTGTTATTTCTGAATCGTTGAAACCATCTTCTGCATGTTGCTTCTGACAAAGCATAATCACTATGTGCCTCGACAAGCATTTGATGCGACTCTGCAGCACTTTTCTTCAAATGAAAGCAAAAACTTAATGTTTTCCGCAAATCATCATTTTGTGGTACAAAATTCGACATTTTTAGCACAATGAAATAATATATTGTTATTTGTTCAAGGACTTGATTTGTATTAAATATGTTTGTCAGTTTGCACACCACCCAAGCAAACAACAAAAAAGGTTTGTTTACAACAAATGCCCTATATCGAGACATTTATATCCTGACGCTCACCTCATACCGGTATACCTGGTATTTTGTATTCGAATTGGGTATGTTTTATCAAATGATGTGAAAATATTCGGCAAGAAAAACTACTTACTTTTCTGCATTTTCGTAACATTTCCAAGGCTGCGGCCTCGTAGGAATTTACCAAACTCCAATGCATGAGAGGAAGGAGGGCAAAAACTTCCTAAGCGATGCATTCACCATCCCTGTTTAGGCAACAAACAACGCGTTTTTATTGACAAAAGCAGATACGCTAGTTTGAAACCAACTCAGTATGTTAATCATTCACATACAAAAAATTAATACAATTATGAGTTTCACTCGCTAGGAACATGTTCTTTGCAATAATGAAATCATTTTTTATTCATAAAAAAGCTTAAAACTGAAACCTCCAGTCTTTCAGGCCTAAGAAAGGCATCCCAGATGGAGATTTTTAATAAGAATAAATCGATAAATCAAATTTCAATAGAAACGCTTTACGTAAAGTGCCAAATAATCCCGATATTAAAAAGTGGCTCCTTCATTAATCTAAGTGCTTCCTCTCTCTCAATTCCATTATGAGTAATTGCCGGGAGCTGCCATTACCTTTCAATCTCGGATTGTGGCTCACCTAAGTCAACCTTTCTTGACTTTAATGGAAATCACCATAGAAACACATAACTTTGAATATATGAATGTGTTCTTTAGAGCATTTAATCTTATCCCTCTATATTGATTTTTCTCATGAGCTAGGAAAGCCACGAAATAAATGGGATGAACTGAAGCATTAAACATAAAATTTATGTGATCATACTGACCCTCAATGGAGGTCCGAAAATTCACGTCTTACTTATCGGCCGCCTCCGGTGCCAATTCCAACTTCCGCGGAAGTCGTATGCGGCTTAGATTCGACTCTGAGATATCAAAGGAATTTTATGCGCTTCCAAAAGAAGTTAAAGAATTTCAGTCAGAGGTAAATTCTCCTATTATACTGCATTCCAGACATATAGGTATATACAGTGTTATTATTTGCTTCTTGGATATTGGCACTCGTATTTCAGTAGAACTTTTCGATTGGAAAAGCAAGACTCGGGGGCGGGCAATATCCAGTAATATACAGAAAATATGAGACACCACAAGACGTGTGTTTTTATTTAAGACCCTTGCCAATATTGATGTTTTTTTAGGTGATAACATTTTTGAGATATTGCCCATTCTCCACCCATTTGCGCTTTTATTCTGCGAATTATTAGGAACGCAAAAAGTTAAATTTTCAATTCGTTGGTAGGTAAATAGCCAGATCCACGTCCGGCAAATTATACTTTAAAAATCCTCTAGTGCGCAATTTAAGCAATTCTCAAAAAGGGGAAATGGATGGCAAAGAGTTCAAAATAAAAATAAGAACTAAAACATCTTGAGGCTTCACGATGAGGGCCATCTCTGCGAGCGAAATATAAAATGTGCATTTTAAAATCGGCTTAAAAGCAGTTAAATCGACCGAATTCTCCGGGTCCATTAAGGCTCAACAGCGTATTAAAGTCCGGCACTGGATGTTTTCCTATACACTTATTTATTTTTGCCTTTACTTTTATGGCCGACAAGGGAAAAATCATACATTTTCAAAAAAAAGACCTAAACCGTTCTTGTTTCAGACCTAATATCTTCCGGAGCAGATCCAATTTACCCGGAAACATAAGCTGTCTCCGTGCTAAGAACACCTGAGCACAGTTCATGTTATATAGAGGAAAAGTGCTAAGGTTACATAGAGAGGAGCTCAAACTGCTCAAACGCGATTAATTCGATAACATGTTTATATGTAAGTGTAGGTGGAAATAAGGCAGTATGACGAAAATGTTAGAACTTCTTAAGTAGGGTATATGTACAAGGGTTTACAGTAGAATCTATAAATAACAGAGTATCATCGTCACATCTCCAATTATTTTCAAGATCACCAATCTCTATAGTTTGCACATGATTACAATGAATTGTCGGAAACATTGTTGTTTATACTATTAAAACTCTCATTTTCCACCATTGTGCCACTGTCAAACAGATTTAGCACTACATACTCCACAGCACAAAGCAATCTTCTTTTAACGTATAAGTTTCACCGCAGATACAATTACAAGAAGATACAAATACAGTTGTCTTTTTGCTTAGTTTACGAGCATGTGCCAGAAAACGATGGCTACATGCTACATAGTAATTACTATTTTATTTGAGTCATAGCTCGACAATAACATTGATGCAAAAAGAAAGTTTATTTATACAAAATATTAAGTTTTTAGTTTAGTACAAAATGAAAAAAAAATTAATGTTGGCTTTTCAGTTTGTCAGCCAATTTGAAATCCTATCCAAGCTAACTGAGACCGACGCTGCTGGAATAATTTTTCCATGAGTTATCAACAATTCTATAATTATACAGCTAGCGTAAAAATGACAAATTTCGTAGATTGCGAGTCGCCCTCGTGTGCAGTAGCGAAAATACCAGACTTCATTCACATTATTATCGATTATCTTTCCTCACTTGCACGATTTGCCAAGTGATGGCGCCGCTCAGGAATCAATTTTCACAGGTAAAAATAAAGCTCACAATATTGTAAACGTATCACTTTTTTTCAATAACCTAGTGACTATATTATACATTCTAAAGGATAGTATAACATTTCATAATATAAAATATGGCACCACCGTAGAAGTAGGCAACGAAAGACGTAAAACTTCCAAGTCACCGTGTAGAACCCTCTAACTTAGTCCTTACCGTTAAAACAAAACAGCCATCAATTATAATACCTCGAAAATAACAAGTTTCAAGGAGCACCGAAAAGGAATTTGATTTGCTTCTCGCTGTGCAGGTTAGAAAACGCATGCAGGAGTCTCAAGTGAGAAGCAAAGATAAATTCCTTTAGCAGAATTTCCATAGTTAAAACATAAACAAGTTTTCATTTTTAATATTTAAATCCTAGCTTTACACACTTGTTTACATACAGGATGTGTAACGATTGAACAGAAAGAAACGAGGTTTTGCCGGTAATCTCCTAGTGGAAGCTTATTACGGAGCTGGTAGTAACACTGACTGACACTGTCCAAGAAATCACTATAGTCAATACTTTTAAAACGAAAACGCACCTACGCTTAATAGTTATCATCAATAAATCTTCACAATTACTGCAGTCTCTTTCCATTGTAACATCGTCCTATTACCATTCACCGCGATATTATGTACAATTAATTTACAAATTTTCATCCTCAAACTTTAAGATTCTGTTGCTAGTCTCCCGGATGTTCTGGGCAAGATCTGTTCACCTCGAACCATTGGTCTATACACCTAAAATACTCAAATTTAGTATGTGAAAAATCAAAGTCTGGAGATAACTTTATTAGGACTCGCAACTCTCAGGTAAAGTTATCTGCACTTTGTTAATTTGATAAATCTACGTACGATTTATGATATATACAAAGGCATGGCAACCTGGCAATAATGTCACCTTGACTGAGCTCCTCCAGGCAAATCACGCACTCGCCTTTGTCGTCCGTCAACACGTCTTCTACAAGAGTATTTTGAAAAATTCTGTTCATTAGTTTGTCAAGATTCACTGAAATTGATGAAAGATACAAACTATTACTTACCGTTGTATGAAAGGCGGGGTTTTGTGAGGCACATTACTAGATGGCATTCAATGTCATCTGGAACGACGAATTTGCTACATACCGGGCATTTAATACCTGCAAAAAAAGCATTGATTCATTGAGGGCGAACCATAATATTATCTTACAAAAACAGTTCTACTACATCCCCGGTTTCTAGGTGATTAGTAGCCGTGACCTTGCTAGCTTCACCACGCAACTATTTTTCTAATGACACATTTCGATTTTTATCCATCAATAATTCCTTCATATATCACCCACAATATGTTAACCGCAATGCATTACAATCAACTCATATCAGGGTCCGTTAATTTTAAATTTTTAACAAACGAAAATAAATAAGTTACCATAGAGCATGCGGTGAAAACTGCTACCAGTGTCGGGGTCCTCTTCTGGTAAACACGACCCTATGGTGACTCCCATCGCGTTTAAAATAAATTGATAATCCGCATAATATCACCTGGAAATTCGAGAGAAAAACAGGCGACGAAAATAATGAGAGAAAGGCCGGATGCAACAGTTTCCGAGACACTAGGCACCAACAGCGACGCTTGAAATGGCGGGCTTCGACGCCGACGTCCCGGCTACGCCGACGCTAGGCCGTCTACGGGGGCAACGGAATTACAAACTTCGGTGGTAATTACATAGCTGAAACGGGACCTTCCACATTATTTTGCGTTCAATTTTCATAATCACCATATTTCTCTTCAAAAAACGTGCCCTCAAAAGCAAAATTAGGCGCAAAACATGACGACAATAAAACGCTGCATTTGGACGAAATAAAAATAATAATTGTTATCCGAAACAAATATTTTCATTCCAAAAACAAACCGATAAGAATTTCTAGAACGAATTTAAAGCTCGCTTGTCACGTCGTATGTTTAAGGGGTAACTGGAAATATAAATTAAATAATGTGAATCACTGAAATAAGATACTTCTTTGCACAGGAGCGACGCTTTACTATACCTCTTTCGTTAATCACCAATTCCTGGCCCCAAAGGTGGTTATTGTCCACATCGTTGCGTTTCTGCTTAAATCCATGGTGGTGGTTACCATGATGGTGAGAAAAACTAAGACCCATTTTGGTTTTGTCGCTTTGTACCACTGAGAGAAATGCTATATTCCTTAGAGGAATATTTCACCTTGTGCGACACTGAAAAACCTGTTCTGAGCTTAAACTTGATATTTCAATACACACGCGATAATTTTAATAATTTAATTAAATTAATTATCAAGTCACACTCTGCGACGTCAACGAGTTCAAGAAACCTCCACGATCGTTCGAAAGATAAACGGTTCTAGAGTGTAAGTGATTTAAGCATCCTCCCCAACAAAACAATGCACAACTGAATGGTAAAAACACAAGGTATGATCTATTTTGAAGATCCGCCTTAAGGGGTCTAGGACTAACAATTTCGTGCCATTGACACTTCGATAAGCAGCATCAAATGTGCCGCATTGGGACACTTAACAACATTTATCGCAAAATTGCCGCTATGGACTAGTAAAATTGGATCGCACCCAAAACATTATTATTTATTACTTAATTGTCGCCATAAATAAATTTCTCCTACTCACCATTTAAGCTCCATATGTGTCCAGGCAAAGAGTGAGCTGCATAGACCCTAGTGAGAGCTGCAGCGGCGGCATGCCCAATCAGACCCCCATGGGCCCCATCTTCTCCTACGCTGCTGTCTGTATCTGCTCCAGGACTTCCAGCCATCGAAGCCTCTCCCAAATTGGGACCCCCATTCTCTGCATGGTGGGATTCAGACGCCGAGCTTCCATGCAAGTCTGGAACACTGGACAAAGACCTGAAAAGGATTTTTGTCAATCAAAGTTGAGAGACAGTGTTAGCGGTTCTGAAGGATCTATTTGATAAGCCTTCTTGCAGAAGCCCTGTTTTTTGAAGTTTTTCTTTTGAGCTACATATGTGAAACAATGAGTCTTGATGGCAATGACCTGAGTAATGACCACCCTGTATAAACAAGTTGCAGCCTGCAGCCTTGAAATCAATTTAAAGCGCTAGTTTATTTTCTTTACTTGGCTGATCTGCTCTTTGTGCAGACTGGTAACAAAAATAAACTTTGCCAGGGAAAACTACATGTAATGATTCTGTTTATGGGAACAGTAGGGAAATATCTATAGTTTGACATTCTTGCAGGAAAACTCAAGAAATTATCTGGTCCACACAGTTCAGTCAAACTGACCTTGCACTTTGATTGAAGAATTGGGCATAAGCATTAAAGGTACACTTGTGCTCTGTTGCACAATTGCTTACTTAAATTCAAAATACAATTGGAAGCATTATTTATGCATAGGTCAAATTCCGACATCCAGTGGCACCAGGGCTGGCTTCAAGACTTGAGTGCACTTCCAAATCTATCGAAAATGTAGCAAAAACCTTACCTGGCCCTTTGTCTGTCATTCTCCATACCCAAAGAACGCATAAACCTAAATCCCGGGTTAGTAACCACCTCAGTGCTGCTGCTGGTCGAAAAAGCCCTAGTTCTGGGGCTCTGTGACCCCTCAGTTGTGGTGCTCAGTTTAGCCCCCATTGTAAGAGTTTACACCACTTGTTCAAGGTGCTGGTCTATTATTAAATTAAGGGGAAAGGTCTGGAATAATTTTGTTACATTTTATTGTTCTCGCTACGCTGTTTTCTCGCGGAAACGCAAAACAACCATTGTGGTACCGGGGCCATATCCTCACACATAGAGACCGCTGTTCAAGACTTGTTTTTAAGCACAATAAAGAACTTGAGGGCGCAATTTTTTTTAAGGGGAGGTTACGAGGAATTTGTAATTGGCAATTTAGCGCTTGTCGGGGGACGGTAATGAGATTTTTTAATGGAAAAATGGAAAAAAACTAATAAAGTTGACATGATCTGCGTCACACTGCAAATTCAAACCGACTGACATCTTATGATCAACTGTCAATGTGTAGCGACATTAAGGGAATTTCATAACCAATAAATGTAGCTCTGTCTTCTCTGGGACGGATATGAAACAAAAAAGGATAATGATGCTCTACCCATATAACGCTTACGTCAGATCTATAATTGGAGCTACTAGTCATAGATGGAGCAAACTGGTGAAAGCGTATAACTGGTTGCCGTAAGTAACAACAATGCTTTGAAATTGCCGCTAAATTAATAATTTTTTTAAAATAATTATTTATTGTGCTCTCTCGAATCTAAAATACACTGAAGTCAAAAAAACACAAAAATAGACGACTCTTTTATCGACCTCTTCAGTCCAGAATCAATGAAATCTTTCTCACTTTTAGGCGCACCAGGTCCATTGCATAAAACAATGAAAATCTTAATAAAACTTAATTCAAACAAGCTTAAAAAAATACAAAAAATTCAACCATTTTCGAACCGCCATCTCTAAAAACTTTTGGCTTTATTGTGCGCATTCGCACGATCGATCCCCCCGGTTTATTTGACGTCAGAAGGGCTAATATTCCTGGTTCATTGTAACGCGACATAAACATGTACGACTTCCTGAATCTAACTAAAATCTCAACGACAATATGAGCGCATTAAAGTGGCAATGATTCGGTAGATTGGAAAAATTCATCTGGAAATGGTGGAAGACACCATCAGCCAAGACGCCCATGGCTACTCCAAATTGGTGGGCAGAACCAGAAAGCGCCAGAGCGATGGGTTCTCCAACGCCCGGGCTGCTTATGGCAATATCTCTCCCCCGGTAGATTCCTTTAACGTCATCTATTTGTCTTTTGTGCTAGGGGGGATGGGGTTTTTGCTGCCATACAACAGGTAAATTGATGCATATCCTGAATATCTCCGTATCACACGTACTGCATTTTGCAGCTTTATAATGGCTATGGACTACTTTAAAGTCCGTTACCCCGCCACTCTTATAGTTTTCGACATGTCGCTGGTATATATTGTGGTGGCCCTCCTCACAGTTCTAACAAATAACCTCTTAGTGGAGACGTTTACCCTAAATTCGAGAATAAATTTTGGTAATAAATGTCCTTCCAAGCAACCCTCTCTTATGATTATATTGCAGGGTATATAATGTCTTTTATTACCCTTATATTCGTGGTGGTATGCGAGATTTGGTGGGAAGCATGGGGTACTACCACTTCATACACTGTAAACTTGGCAGCAGTGGCTGTAGTCTCAGTAGGATGTACAGGTTGGATTTTAAAAATTGGTTACTACATGTAGCTACATTCTGTAGAAAATGTTCCTGTAAGAGAGCTAATAAATATAAAAATCCTCGTTTCAGTCCAACAATCGAGCTTCTACGGCTACACCAGCATGTTGCCCCCCAAGTACACGCAAGCGGTGATGGTAGGTGAAAGTACCTCAGGAGTGTTCACTTCGATTGTCCGAGTAATAACGAAACTAATAGTAAATGAGTTGAGGGGTAGCACCGTCTATTTCTTCACGGTGTCAGTTTCCACGGTGCTCACATGTTTTGCCATGTACCACTTAATAAAGAGATCCGATTTCATACAGTTCTATATTGCTCTCTGTGAGAGGGCCAAGACGCATATCACTTTGGAACCCACAGAAGATGCGGGATTAGTACGTTTATTATTACATGAAATGATATTGCTGTTACTGTTTCAGCATAATTTACAGATTGAAACTAACGACTCTCAATATGGAATTTTGAAGATCCAGACAAGTCCACCTCCATCGGGAAACCAGCTTAGTTTTGCCAACCCTGCCTACGAACCATCGGCCCCAGTGCCCACTTACAAAGTGGAGGATGTGGTGGTGAGAGGCAGACATAGTGCCAGTACTACTGGAGTAGGAATTACTGCTTTGAAACGTATGAACTGTTTAATATTTATAGTTAATTCCTAAAAAGGTGAATGTCGTGCAGGAGGGATCCAGGCTCGATGGGAAGTGACCAAAGCCACTTACCCTTACATGTTGTCGATATGTCTAGTATATTTCGCCACGCTTTGCATTTACCCAGGAGTGGCCTCGGAAATTGTAAGCTGCACATTGGGCAGCTGGATGCCTATTTTAATGATGGCTCTCTTCAATGCTTCGGATTTAATTGGAAAAATGATCGCTAGTGGTGCCAGGTGCGTATCAGCTCTACTACAATGATATTGATTTAAAATTGCAGGTTTTGAGTAACCGTATTTGAATCAAATCAGGTTGCCGGATTTAATGTTGAATGCTATCAAATGAACTGTTATATTTAGATACTGGACCGGCTCTCGTTTAGTGAAATGTTCAATAATGAGGCTAATTTTGATTCCTTTAATGATAATGTGCGTGGCCCCCAGACGTAGTCCTAAATTTTCAACAGAAATCACCGCCTTTATATATTCGATCATATTGGGGCTAACCAACGGCATATTGGGAAGCGTGCCCATGATTCAGGCGCCCACCAAAGTCGACGACAGACACCGGGAATTAACAGGTTAAAGAAATTGGTCCCATTAACACGAGATTAACTATAATAAACTGCATACAGGAAACATGATGACGCTGATGTACATGTTCGGACTAGCTGCAGGCTCATTGGTGGCTTATTCCATAGAGAAGGGGTTGGGGCCGGTTGACGACCATCCCTGTGCGATTGCGCCTTACAACCTGGTAAATGGCAAATGCAGTAATGAGCCATTGAGGTAAAAGTGTAATTTTCAGCCTGTTCCAGACGCTTTTACCACTACTGCCTCCAAGGTATATGAGAACTCACTGACCACTCACTTGTTTTGGTCTACGATACAGCCTTCAACGAGTGCAGGCACCTTCATCGACGCCAGTAATGATACGCAAACCAGTCTGATTTAAGATAGGAAATGCTTGTTGATTGGTTCTTCTATAGTTTTGTAATTGAATGTTAGATATCGACTGATGGTGCTGAAACTTGGGTTAAGCCAATGAGGAAAAAGATGCACTGAGATAATTGTCTTCATCTAGTAGTATCAATTTGGATAAATCCAGACCAAAGCTTAACCCATATCTTTTTATAGAAACACTACTTAAATATGGCGATCTATTAGCATACACATAGATAAGTATGTACGTAATAAATTATGATGTGCGCATATATCAATTACATTTAACCTTGTTGTAACAACTAAATACGTAAAAAACACTCGTTTAATGAAAATCCACATTTATTTATTCGCAATACTAGGACCCTCAGAAACATTACGTTCTATACCCATAAAAAGCAGCAGCATTAAAAATATAAATAAATAAAACAACGTATCAATAATTTCAATATTAACAAAACTTCTTCATTCCTGTTTCTGTTTCCCTTCTAAAGCTACTTCTCCACCTCCCTCGTCAGTACGAGAAACATCCACGGGATACAACCTAGAGAACACTGCTGCAGTTCTCTGTATGCAGATGCATTTCAGTTACTTACCATCTTTGATACAAATAAACCAAGAACACTACGTCATCCCTCAAACAAGCCACACGATGAGCTGTGGGCATTGTGATAATAAAAGCGAAAATGTCGTCGATGAACGTGTTGAAAGCCCTGTAAGTGAAAGCCCTCCACGGCAGGGCAGCCACAGACTTCAGTCTATAGTTAATGAACAACTGAGGTAGCATGAAGAGGAAGCCGAAGGCGTATACGCCGTTGACCAAACTGTTGATCGTCCAAGAATACCAGCTGAAATAAGATATGCTTAATGCAGAAAAATACCTTTTAGGCATAGCGTAAAAAACTGTTACCTTTTATGCGGTTGGTAAAGAAGGGAATAGAAAGCTGCGGCTAAGCATAAAGGATACAACAAGTAGCTTAAATAATTCATGCACTCTTCGTCGTACTTCCGAGTTTCAGCCTCAGCAGCCGATTCTGTGCTGTCACGTTGAAATGCCACCCCCTTCCACGAAATTTTCATGTTGGTTTTACAGACTTTCGTTACTTTCCAAACCTGAAAGCTTAATGTCAAAAAATACAGGTAAGTCCATCAGTGCAAACTACACCTCGATTAAAGCGGCAACTCCAGCAGGAACTAACACCAACAAGGACGTCCCTTCATCTAAGAGAAATAAGAAAACTACCAGTTGAGAGAACGCTCGCCACAAAACCGTTCTGGTGGACAAGCCTGCCATGGATTTTTGAGATTTCCAAAAGCTGACATCATTTTTGAATGACAGGAAATCGAGCAGCAACTGCAAGATTATTTTTATGAATATATGAGGTACGATCACAAGTAAATTACCCACATGGATACTGCCAATGGCCATAGTTGCGCATAGCAAGTACAAGTTGGTATCTCCGAACACCCCCTTGACTTCATCCAAGTCCTTTTCAGTAAAACCTAGATGGACGAACTCCCTTATGGTCTCTTCCATTTGCAGACAGAACCTATTTTTGCCTAAGGAGATAGGGGTGTAGATGAAAGTAAAGTTCATAGACTCGCTATCTGGGGTCACTTCAACTAAATCTTTAAGTCGCATATTGAGGAAATCTTGGCTGGCCAGGGGCAGGAACTGCATTTTTGGGTTTATGCGTAGCAGTCTGCCGATTTCATATGGAATGTCACTGCAATTACAATATTTAAATGCAGCATGCAGTTAAACTGTGGATTTTAAATAATGTGACAATTGTAGAGGTCTTGAATAGTACTCATTAAAAACGCTGAATTCAACGTTGTTAAAGCTCCGGTAAAGCGATCCAATAATGCAAATTCCTAGTTTTTATCAACTTATATTTAATACAAGCCACTACTTCCTTCCAAGCGTTAATGATTCATATTCTTTTCTAAACACTATTTTAATCTCAAAACAAACTGAAATATTTCAATTAATCAAATAATCGGTCTCCGACCTAACCCCAGAATTCGAACAGCCGGCTCAATAACTTTTCACAGAAATCCAGCCGAACGGTATGACCAAAGTCAAGTTGCCCCTTTAAAATCCAAAAACTATAAATCACACGTTTTTTCATTCAATCCGTAATGCAAGATCAATCCCCAATATGAGTTCTTTCAGCCCCGAGTTGCTGCTTTCCGCACTGAAAAAAAAATCATCAGAGCTGCCCCAGTACGCCCATGTCCCTGACATAATCACCCGCAGATCTTTAGGACTCAAGACCCCCCTCGGATCCACAGATACCCTAATAAGTAGCATTTACAATTCGTTCGATGTTCGCCAGAGTTGCAGGAGTTCTACGTTTGACCAATATCAAGGGGGAATATTCAATTTGGAATTCAACCTCGATGGAAGGCTGTTAGCTGCAGCCTGCGAGGCCAAGCAAGTGCTCCTGCATGATTCCGGGAACCAAAAACGAATTAAAACCATCGAAAATGCCCATCTGAAGTGTGTGAATTGTATAAAATTTTTAAATGAAAAGACATTTGCTACTGGGTCAGATGACACTCTGATCAAACTGTGGGATATAAGAAATTTGAATAACTGCTTAAAGACTTTGCATGGGCACAGGAGTTGGGTAAAAAACATAGAATGGTCAGAGCAAGATCAAGTAATGGTGACCTCAGCATTTGATGGTACTATTTACTCCTGGAACTTAAAAGAAAACTCTGAAAATGGTATGCTTTTTGACAAAGTGTTCTTAATGAAGGGACTAATGAGGATGAAGTTGACTCCAGATAGCAAGAAAATGATAATTTCAACCACATCTGGCTACATGATAATCATACATGATCTCAATTTATTGAATTTGGCGACAGACTTGCGCTCATTCAGACCAGGTCTCTACAGACTGATGCAAAAAAGCCATCAAGCATTCCCAGTAGTTGTGAGTTACAATTATTTATTTAGTCAAAAACAAAAAAGGAATCGAATAGAATTTATTGACGATTTTCCAAATGAAGCAGAATGTATTTCTTCCTTACAAATCCACCCCTATGGCTGGTGTGCTGTGAGTAGAAACATCAACAGGGAAATTGATGAAGAGTGGACTGCAGTTCACGATATTCAAGAGAGAGATGCAAAAGAATATGAGGAAGCTTATGAATATGTTGAAGAGTGTGATATTAGTGAAGAGAATGAAACAAGTGATGATGAAGAGTTGCCAAATTCCCGACCAACTGACTTGTGGATGGGTAACATTACCTTGGAAGAATACATGAATGACAGCACAGAGTGGCGGCCTCACCAAGCAGAAATGGCTATTACTAACAGTGGCTTGATAGGCATGAAAGCCTCCAATGAAGCCTATTTTAAGCAGCACCAACATGAACGTAACAAGCTAGTAAAAAACTTGAGCAGACTCACACATTACATTAAAGAGAAAAATGTAGCCAAAGGCTTCATCAAAGTTCTTTCTTTTTCCCCTGATGGTAGGGTGATTTGTTCCCCTTATGAAACTGGAATAAGACTTTTAGCCTTCAGCCGAAACTGCCAGGAATTGTCTGAATGTGTCCCAGAAAGTGCTCGACCACTAGAGACCATATTAGAAACAAACAATTACCACAGAGATGTTGTAGTATCCTGTAAATTTAACCCAATGCATTTCCAGCTTGTGACTGGCTGTTTAGGGAGTGAGATTAAATGGCACCAACCAGTGTTATAGATTAGGATCTTCAATATTGTTGTATATTATTGTATTGAAGGGTATTATTGCTGTAAGTGTAACAATTATTGATAAGGTATAAGAAGGAAGTATGATATAAGAAATTTGTAATAAATCATTTTCTTACCCATGCGGTAAATGCAACTCTTCAGTGCACATTATTAAGCAATACCTGCTCCTCAAATGAGAAACTGGCCTTAGCTCTTTTTTTCTCAAGGAGCTCTCCTCCTTCAATAGATTAAAAGTGGCACTTTGAGGAATTGCATACTTAGTCAGGCGACCTAGAAACCAAATGGCACTGACACCACACGAATTATACACCCCTTAAAAGCTAACCTTTAATATATGTTACATCTTCTAGCCCTAAAAGTCTTTGGAATGCTTTATTTGGATATTTTGAGGTATGTTTGCTCGGAATGATGAGAGTATGCACAAATAAGGTGCCATTTTGACGTACAGTTTTAGGAATACTAATGGTGATAACCCTTAAATTGTTTAATAATAACAGGATTATGTATTTGTTTTTGAGCAGAAGCTCTCACTTTTCTAATTGATTTCTATAGTCAAACTCCTGAAGCCACAATGATAAGTTGAATTTGCCAGTCTTGGAATTGTCACTAAGGTATACTAGTAGGTCCAAGGAGGGGTTGTCATTTAAAAAGGAATGGTAGCACCGTTCTTCTATTAGTAGGGGATTGCACTTTGGGGCCTGCCAGATCGAGTAAATGCCCCAAATGGACCTGCCCACTATGAAGACGAAAACTATGCACCCGATAACGGTTAAAATAGATCTCATTTTAAGTTAGGAAAAGTAGAAGGGAGCACCGGTCAATGGAGCCCTGATTATTAAAAAAAAAAAGACACGTCAAATGGTTTGTTTATGTGTTGGTATTGATGTTTTGATGTGACAGTTAATTATCATTCTTAGCCGGGACAATGAACAGTTTTATTTCACTTTTAAATAGATCTTTTAACATGTTAGAGTGAGTGAGAACTATTTCCAGATCAGATATGTATGTGTAGTAAGGTGGCGCTAAATTCACACCCAAAAATTTATTTATAGGTTAGATTTAACATTAGCAAAATTGTGAAAACGGACCCAATGTCTGTAGATAAAGACTCCGATGTTCCTCAACTGTCCGCAGCTACATTCGCCGCCTTACAAGAGTTCTATCAAGAGCAAGAAGAACGTGAATTAAAAGAGAAACAAATCAATGATATCCATGAGGGGGTCTTTGAAGAAGACTGGGTAAATATTGCTCCACCGTTTGGGCTCCCTCAATGGATCCCCCTTTAAAATTGGATAGTCCTCAACGCCTCACAATTGCAGCAACTCAGTCAATTTTGGTATGACGACAGCACCATTGAGAGGTTAGTGCAAATTGCTCTTGGCACTGTAGGGCTCAATGCAAAGATTGCCTTGGTTTCTTGTCCCACAATCTTTCAAGAGATGAAAAGGAAGGCAGGCCCCAGTGCTGAAGGTAAAATGACCTAACATTAAGCTTTGTAGAGACATGAACATTTGACCATATAACAATTTTAAACTAGACTCTGATCATGAGTTGTGTTATTTATGATTCAGGTTGCAGTGAAAAGTTCATGTTCCTAAGATGCATAATTTAATATATTGCAGTGACTCTATTTGAATATGATAAGAGATTTGCCGCTTTTGGATCAGACTTCATATTCTATGATTATAAGTCCCCACTAAGCATACCTAGAGACAGGAGCAATTACTATGATATAGTATTAGCAGATCCACCATTTTTGTCCCACGAGTGTTTAACGAAAATTGCTGTAACCATTAAATATCTCTCTAAAGAGAAAATCATTCTATGCACAGGTTCATTCAACTGTTGTTGTTCATGGAGAGATGGATTTAATTTCCAATTTTAGGAGCAGTAATGGCGGAGTTAGCTCATAAGTTGCTAGATCTTCAGGAAATAAATTTCAAACCTAAACATAGGAATAATTTAGCCAATGAATTTTGGTGTTTTACAAATTTCCATGAGAAGGAAAGAGAAAATAAATGAGTGATATTTCTTGTGTAACACTGTGTTTTATTTCCTTTAGTAGTGATATGTCATGCAAAGTGATGGGATAATCATGAACAGTGGCTTAATTCTATTGCACATTCTAACGTTCATTAATACACTTCTAACCATTCTCTTCCTACATAAAATTGAAATGTTTGCTTTCTTTGTAGGTACAGTGAAACCAAAGAATTTGGTCCCCTAAATTTAACACTCATAAACTCTGATATATTATTGCTATAGTAATGTATAAACATGTGAGTTCTGCCACATTAATATAATAAAAAAATTATCTCCAAGGAATTTGAGTATCAATGCTTCTGATCACACAGCAGTACCTTACCACTAACAACAAATAATATACTATTGGTGTAAACACAACAACTACACTGGGTGCAATAATCTAGCAAATCATATTCTCCAAAAATAGACTCCTCTTTACAATTATTTATTTTACAGTTTTATCGAAGTATACACTTAACCACAGAATCAACTATAGGGCTTCATCAAAGTAGCCCACATCCTCAACCACAATTCCTGTTTCATTTAATGCCTGTAATGTTAGTCGATCAATCTCATTTAGCAAAAATTGGGTGTCCATATCCACATCTACTTCTGAATGAATGGAGTTATGCACACTGTCCCATTCAAGGCTATTGGCCGAAGAAGAGACGCGCGAGCAATCAGATTCCGTGGTGTTGTTAACTCCAAGAATGCTTTGATTTACATCAGGCCCCTCCCAGGGATATTGGGAAGTAACCCTATTTGTAAATTACTATCATCACCAACCAGAGAAATGTGGTGTAAACGCACCATGAACTGGCTGAGGGGTCATGTATTATGGAAGAAACAGGCAATGTTTCATGCTCCCACTCCAAATCTAATGAAATGTCTGGGGTTGAAATGCTAGTTCGGTTTAAAAGTGCCCGGGCATCCAAACATTGCATCTGTATATCTTTTTTGATATAGGAACTGTGAAGCATCTGAAAGTTAATTGAAATACAGATTTTTGTTTTTTGGTTTTACCTCTGAGGTGAAACTCGTTGTGATTCAGGAAGTCGATGGTAAGAAAGCTGGGGTCTTATTAGGCCTTGCATAATCCCAGCTGAGCCCAGCTGGAAGATAAATATCTGAGCTTCTGGTGCTGTGTGCAATGTAAAAAAACTGTCTTCCATGAGAATTTACCTTTTGTTTACTTCTCCGTTTTCGGAAAATTCTCGCCATGATGCCTCTAGAGTGCACAGGAATGAATACACACATTATATTATACTGTCTATTGTTTGAGTTTATTGCAACTTACCTTCTAGCTGCAGTTTCTTGCACATCCGGTCTCTGAAAGTAGAAAAGTCCAGAACTAAATACATAAAAAGCAAGATACTACCTCTTCAACAAGGAAAGAAAAATCACTTCGAGAGTTTGAGGACCAAATCTTGAAATTGCACAAGGCTTCATGATTTCCACACATCGGCCAACAAGCACTGCAACAATTTCCCATAGTTTTGGCAGTCCAGGATGGACTGCGTTCAGGTTAACCCCCATTTGGGGCCGGGCAGTCCGGAAAATCCGTGATTACTTGCAGGGGAGCAATTGGGATGTGGAACTAGCCAGCGTTTGATAAAATATGATCATTTTGCCGAATAGAGTAGTTATGTGACTAGAGAAAATATGCCTGTAAATAAGTAGTGCAGTTTGTTCGGTGATATAACGTAATAGCTACAACTTTTATTCAATTTCAAGGTGGGTTTATTTTGGTTGGTTTTGTTTGCAAATAATATAAAAATGTCGGGCTGACAGTGGCACTAACTTGTTCGTAAAAGTTGCAATAGATGTCTGTTCAGTATAATTGTGTTCTGGCTTCTCTTTTGTTTCAATAAATAATAGTGCCCGCCTGACCTTATATTAAGAATTCCATACCCCATCACGTGACCGTCAATTTCACAGGTAAATGAAAGTGGTTTTTGAAAAACTAAATTTGACTTTATTGACAATTCGAAAAAGAAACCAAAAGTGATAAAAAAATAATCAACAACAATTAATTAACTAATTAAAACATTTTCGTTAATAAATTTGATTTCACCCTATGATATTATGGCATCCGCCTTAGAACAGTTTGTAAACTCTGTTCGGAACTTGTCCCTTCACGGTAAGTGCAAATTTGAGGTTAACCTGGGGCTTTCTGACACCTCCACTTTCAGGCAGCTTTCGAGAGCTATATGATGTGATCATAAAGACCAGCGATGTGCTTGTTAAAAATGTTCAACATCTAGACAACGTTCTCGAAACGCTAGACGTTCAACAGCACTCTTTGGGGGTACTTGCAGTGCTGTGGGCAAAATTCAGTAATCCTAATGCTTCGTTGCCTGATAACCTGTTCATACAAGCTCAAGAGTTCATTCTTAATTGCAGCGTCGATCAAGTGAGAATCGCTCCAGATCTGTGTAGGTTTGCTGTGGCAATTCTTAAAACAAACTTATGAAACTCTGTAATTTAGTTGCAGATTTCTGCCATCGGTTTACAAACTATTTGGTGGAGCAGAAGTCCCCAATTAAAGGCATTAGTTTACTGAAACAAGCGATTATTAGACTGAATTATTTGTCAGACAACCAGCTGACATCAATTCATGCTGATTTGTGCCAGTTGTGCCTCTTGGCCAAGTGCTTCAAGCCGGCTCTGCAAATTCTAGACGTTGATATTGTTAGTGTCTGCCAAGAGGTTAGTTGTTTTAACTGAAATATTAATTAAAATATTAAATAAACATCAAATAGGTCAGTAACACTAATGCAAATAGTCCCCAATTTGATGCCAAGTACTTCTTGCTATATTACTATTATGGAGGCAAAATATACTTAGCCTTAAGAAATCTGGATAGGGCACTGTATTTTTTTGAGGTAGCTCTTACTACACCTGCACATGCAGTCTCTCACATAATGCTTGAAGCCTATAAGAAGTTCATATTGGTCTCTCTGTTGCTTCATGGGAAAGTATGGATCAACTGGTAAATTTAACAAATCTATAATACCTATTTTTGCTAGGTGCAACAAATCCCAAAGTCTTCCTCTAAAGTTGTCATGAGGTTCATTAAACCACTATCACAGCCTTATAATGATCTGACCAGTGCTTTCATCACTAACAATTCAGCCGAATTGAGTGCCATTATTACCAGACACAGCGAGGTACAATTTTAATTTGCAAGTTAGTTCATTTATAAGCTTATTTACATCAGGTTTTCACAAGAGACCACAACATGGGGTTAGTGAAGCAGGTCTCTTCAGTTCTGTACAAGAAAAACATACAACGGCTCACTAAAACCTTTCTTACCCTAAGCTTGTCTGATGTGGCTAGTCGAGTGGGGTTGCCCAGCCCCTCCGATGCAGAAAAACACATTTTAAACATGGTTGGTTTAGATCTGCTTATTGCTGAATTATAGTTAATTAACATGGGCTTAGATTGAAGATCGTCAGATTTACGCTATGATTAACCAGAAAGATGGGATGGTGGTCTTCAGTGATGAGCCAAATAAGTATAGTGGTCCCGGAGTGCTTAAATCGTTGGAAGATGAACTGATGCTATGGATGGAATTTAATAACAGGATTTTGGCAATGGACGAAGAGATACAGGTGAGGGAGCTTAAAACATGGCAGATGATGTCAAATGGGTTGGTTTTAGGTAAATCCGCAATATGTGAAGAAATCAGCAGGATTGCAAGAGGAAGAGCAGCCATCGAAGAGCACCTATGCCATGTAGAATTTAATGTTCAGTGTGTTCTTTTTTTTTTAATAAAATAAATATATGAAGTTTCACTAATGTTGATGTTGTTCTTTATTGACTCCTCAATCCTTCACGGGCATTAGCAATATTAAAAGGAAGGAAAATAACCGGAGGAATTCGACGATAAGGGCAAAAGAATTGATGAAAACAAACCTTTTAAGTCACAGATTTGCATTCATTACTCGTCAAAAAATTAGTTGCGTTCAAAGCATACGATGAAAATTGGTACTAACAAGAAAAAGCGAAGTTTTTAGACAAACAATATATTAATTTGTTTGGAAAACATTTCGAAATTTCTTACACTGGATGTAAAGCCATAAACAATTCTTTTTTATAAAATTATCACGAGCTAGAAAAGTCAATATTGATGCGGATTATGAACTAAAGTGTCATTCAAACATTTGACCTTAATCAGCCTAGATACACTAATGCCTTCCCAGAATAAAAATTGTCTTTGTTTCGCCCTGATGCAATAAAATCTCATAAATTCCATTCTTGTCATAAAATTAATACAGTACTTTTTAATACCTTCAATTACTTATTGTAACAATTGGTACAGAACCCAGTTAATTATATAAGCTTAGACGAAGGGTAATATATGCGATAGGTACATCATCATATCAGTTTAATTACTTAGTTGTCAATTCATTGCTGAAACGAACGTAAGTCACACATTTTCTTTTGTAGTTTTGCTAATTAACCGAACTTTGTACCTAGGTAAACAATATAAAGGAACTTTTACTAGGATTAAGTAACTTTATTTCTTATCTACTTTAATGTATTAAATGACTTAAAAAAAAACTCTGTTTCAGTCTCGTTTTCACAACGATAGGGGACTGATGTTTCTGTAAGAGTCTAGCTTTGGTAAAATAAAACGCATTCTATTATATATAAAATAAATACTATAAATAATTAAAAAGTGGTAAAAATCCTATCCAAATCTCGTGGAACCCTGTACTCTCTGGGTAAGGAACATTCATCTGTTTCCCAACTGATTAAGTGCTTGTTAATACGTAATAAAGCCAAAGTAGTTTTGCCTTTTATTTTGTCTCCCCCTACACCTGGCGTATCTTAGTAACACAACATAAACAAAAAAAAACATTGAGATTCGGATCTGATTCAACCTTCGAGGAATAATTTCAATATCACTATAGAGGGTTGTAGCCTCCTAATAATACTATCCATAGAATTAGGAGGAAACACACCCTAGCAGCTATAAAACTACAATCTGGAGACAGTTATTACGTGGCTATCGAGATGCTATCTGGAGATGAGTGGACCGATCGAGGTGAGTTCTTTCTGGTCCTCAAGGCGGACTTTTTGGAACGCGTGTTTCTTATCCACCACCGGCGATGATCCATCTGTTAAAGGTGTTAGATGAGTAGAGATTAGTGTGTGTTATTTTACAATTCGACTGTTGTGAAAAGTGGTTTGAAAAAAAAAGAAGCTGCGCAATTCAGTAAATTTTGACATTTTTTAAATTATAATTTAATACAATTAAAAGTATTTGTATATATGAACACATGGTTATCAGACATCTAAAAAGTGCGACAAAATAACCAACTTCTTCCAGTCTCTTTGTTTGATTTGCGATGTGTCACAGGTGTAAAAGTGAGACAACAAATTAAAGAAACAAATGAGATTTCCGAGGTTATGGAAGACCCAGTTCAACCGAGCAAAGAGACATCCGGCATTTCGTTAGGAATCGGTGCAAAACAAGCAGAAATAGCAGACACCTTTATAATAAAGTAAACGTAGAATACTTTAAATTAAAATAGACTTGAACATTATTATACATAATACTTTATAAATAAATGCAAACCACTTATCTACTGCCCGCTCCATCTTAAATATTACTCTTCATTGGCGAACGCAGAGATCAATTCAGTGGACATTTTGTCATGCTCAGAAGATGCTTATTACCTGCAGATCTGAGCAGCCATTGCACTATCACATGCAACGCACAAATGCCGAGGGCACCAAATCCAAAGTAGCGGAAAGTCAGGGTTCCGTCCACACTGCTTATAGCGTACCCACCACATAAACTGCCTATAGACGCACCTATGCCCTCAAATACTGCACCCACCACGCCCTGAATGAATAAAATAATTATAATAATTATTTGATTGATGAGCAGTTTCGCGGCAATACACCTGCATTGTGGCTTCAGTCCCAATCGGAGCGATGATACTAGCGTAGGAAGCCATGCAAGCGTAAAACACCCCGTATGTCAGTCCGTTACTACACTCGATGGGTATAAAGTACCAGGGATTCTCGATTACTGAGTACAAGATAAATCGTACGCCCAAAGTTAAGAGAACCAAGCTCATAGCATTGACGTGTCCGATTTTCTTCAAGATTTTTCCTGATAGAAAGAAGAAGGGCAACTCGCCTCCCAAGCACTGTACGCCCATGAGAATGCCCTTCAGAGTCTGGACCCGGGGGTCATTTCGCGCATTTCCCAAATCCTCCACAAGCCATAAGAAGAAGTTCCACATGAGGCCGGTGCACATTCCCACCGCCACACACCAAACCAGAAACACTAGCACCCTGATGTTAACCAGCAGTTTGCCTATGTCCCTGGTTATGTTGCTTGACAGTTTGGTTTGAGCGTACTTTGATCACATTAGTATTAATTTTGCGATATGTAAAATGCTGGCGGAAGTCACCTTCAGCCTGCACGAGGCGAGGAAATCGATGATCAGGAACGAGGCTCCCAAGTAGAAACAGATTGTATAGTCTTGGTAGGTTTTGCCCACACTTGCGACGTCCACGAGAATCCCGGCAATTAAAGTGAGAATGCCCCAGCCAAGAGCCCCGTACATCCTTTGGTAGCCGTACCTGTTGGGTTTATCCCCTTGAGGAGAAATTGACACTTATGAGGAGTGTCAGAGAAAAAATATCATCACTCACCCAACATCTCGAAGCAGATGGCATCTGAGATGCTCACGTTAACCGCCTGCCCTACCCACCCCGTAATCATCAGAACTAGGAACACCCAGAACTGATAGGTCCGATAAGACCTCTCATCTTCAATCTGGTTATTTTCCAATAAATTATCAACATCTTCATGATTACATTGGACCGCACATCTACTGGTGATGTTCCGCATATTGCACTGTGGATTGAAAACCTGGTTCTCCCCCTTGATATTGGCTATTCTGAACACCATAATAGAATCAAGGAGTTGGGTCTGATTAAGTGGCATTTGGGCTGTGAATATGATTTCACTTGTCGCGTTATTACCACAGTACTGGGACAGCTGCCAATCAGCACATAAGACCTCTAAATCATTACTGGACAAGGGGCAGGTCAACTGAAATATCCTTGATTTAGTAAGACTGTATAATGCTATGTCTAGTGGTGATAATAATACCTGGCAATCAATGTCAATATTCTGATTATGAATTCTATCAAACACCTCACTGTTTATGGTCACCTCCTTAATATTTTGTAAGGAGACGTTCTGAAAAACGCAGCTGAAGTCCGCAGTCTCCCGCATGCCTATCTTGGGTGAATAGAGGATGCTTATGAAAGCTACTGCTGTTAATAACTGGGCTAAAGAATCGGTTGTTAAGAGTTAGTAATATCCACTCTATGGGCAAGGCTTACTGAATAGGAAAATGTATTTTTGACAATGAAACCGGTCAGCTATTGCTCCGGCAAACGGCTTGGCTATCATGCCACTTATGGGCAATATGGTATAGATTACTCCTACTATTGTGCTTGAGAATCCCAGTTGCCTGCTGTAGGTAGAGAGGTAAGGAGTGACAGGACCAGTGCCTTAAACATATTTTCATGCTTGTATAGTTAAATGCAAATTATACTGGTAATCTTTGGGTATTTTGAATTCATTAAAGCAAGGCAGTCTTAAACAGTTTTGAGCAGTTTTATACAGCTAATCATGACTAGTAACTCAGTGATAATAAAATTGAAAAGGATGTGGAAATCAGACTATTTTTATAATCGCAAACCCTGGCTTTTCAGATTTTATGATATGCACAATAATTAGTGAGGTAAGCACATATATTATCTAACAATACTAAAAAATAATTACTGATGTTTTACCCTATTGGAGAATTTTATTTATGGTTAGTATCTACTACAAACCCAGTAAGGCAGTAATAATCAAATTATCAATCTTCCTATAACTTTTTGCTTCAACCTTCAGAATCAATCTGCTGATTCGTGTCTGAGAATCACTGATTAATACATTTGATAGACCAATTATTACTGGCAATTTGAATAAGAATTTAATTGATGCATAGCCATGTTATTTGGTATTTATGGTGTTTTATAAACTATTGTTCAATTAAATGTTCATTAACCCAATTGTTAGTTAAAGGAATTGATGTGGTAGGTGTTTTAGATAATAAATGAATCTAATCAATAAAATCAGTGCAACAGTTGAATAGGGCTGAAAAGAATATTTAATAAGAAGCTTAGTCACATATACAGAACAGAAATTCATTTAAGCAAGAAATATTTTGCTGTGCACCAACTTATCAATGTTTTTTTTGAAAAAAAATTGCAATTGCTGTACAACTTTCTTGGGAGTTTTTTCAGCTAGCTGATTAACATAGCTCACTTTCGGATTAGATAGTTTAATTATCGTTAAAAAAAACTCTCTAAGTATTTCTAAATCGGCTTGGCACTACTATCCTTCACTCACCATGTTTTTATAACTTATAATAAGACTTACCAGCATTCCACAAGAAGTAATGAGTCTTCATTGGTAACAATGCCTTATTCACCTTAAATTTCATCTTCATAATTTGACGAAATGAAGGCACTTATATATCCGAAATACGAGCGGATTCTTGTTCAAAAGAGCCCTCTTTACACTAGAGTACTTCTTGCGTTTAGCGCTACTTACGTAATGCACATTTTAAAAATATGTTTGTTTGAATAAGTAGTTGTAATGACGCGTATTCTGGTTGTGTGCCCCACACGTGTCAACGTCGGTGATGCGAGATTAATTGGACTATCCTGAAAATTGTGGAGGATTGAATATTTATTTGAGGTTATTACAACAATTAATCCCTCTCCCTTCACTGAAAAATTATATTTGTCACTGTCAAAAATACAAAAATCATTAATAGAGTACGAAATTGTATATATGGCAATGTTGCAAATAATTTGTGCGTCATTTTATACGTTTATTCACTATGTTATGACCGTCTTAAACTGGTGCTTTCATCTATAGTATTCACATTATAGTTGCAGAAGTTAACTTAAATGCCGTGTAAGTTGATAGTGATTAATTTAAGTCAAAAATATAGGTCATCATTTATATGCGTCCTCAAAAGAAGGGTTAGGTACTATCAGATTAAAAGCATTGACCATCAGGCATACGTCACAAAGATGCTCCAATTTGAAAATGTCAATAACTTTGACATTAAAAGAAATCTTTTTTATCTATTAGATATTATCTTGTAACCTTTCAAAAATGATAAAAATAAGCAATCGCCTGTAAATAAATACGAAATAGTTCTTTCACTTAAAGCAAACCCGCAGCCGTAAAATACTTCTATTTCTAACATCTGAACGAGTGTTCCTCCCTTTTGTTGAACTAAATCTCTTCATGCTCAAGATCACAATTTGAATGAATGAGAACCATGATTGTTCAATTTTAGATGTATTTGTTTTCATCACAAATACTCTAATACCAGGATAAGATAACAGTGTTATTACAATCTCAAAACAAAACAACGTTCTATCGATTCGCGTCCTTGGCCAATGGTTCCCATTCAACTGATGGCTTTGACTTATTACGATAATCAACGCAGTTTTACTGTCGCCATAGTCCAGCAGCATGGCTCTCCAAAAGCATGGAGTGTTGGTGGTGGGCATTAGCGGAACCACTTGTAGCGGTAAAACCACCACGGCAAAGCAACTAAGGGAGTTGCTACCCAATTCCACTGTGTTCAGCCAGGACAACTATTTCTTCCCAGTGGACTCGCCTCGACATAAATGGATTCCTGAGCTAAAGCACATAAACTGGGATATTGTCAGCTCATTAGACATGGCAAGGATGACTCAAGAAATACAGCAGTACATTAGCAAACTGAGTTCTGATTCTATACATATTGTGATTGTTGATGGTTTTTGTATATTCAACTACAAACCTTTAGCAGAGCTCTGTGATCTAAAATATTACTTTACGCTGGACTATGAGGAATGTTTCAAAAGGAGAGTAAAGAGGGTATATGAACCTCCAGATGTACCTGGTTATTTTGAAAAATGTGTGTGGCCGGAACATTTAAAGCAACTTGCCGAGGTGAGAAATGCAATCAATGATGTCAGATATTTCAATGGAAATAGCACAAATGAACTTAATGAAATCACTGCTGATATTGCTAGAATTCTGTAGATGATTTCAAAGAGCCATAGTATAGTAATGATAGATGTATTTACAATGTACCTGAAGAACAATTTAACCTTTTTAGTAATCACTATTGAGATTTGCCTAAATCTGCAATAATAAAACCATCTCAAAGTTTCAACTGTGATATCCGATTTGGCCTGATCACAACCAATTTATCAATCTTCCAGCTCTAAATCCTCCAGTTCATAATCCAGGCCTTCCAAATCATCTTCAAGGAAAAGATTTTCATTTATCGGCACTGCAGCTGCTTCCAGTCCATTCGATGAACTACTGGTCAGATTTTTAAACCTATCTTGAGAAGCCACAGTTCCAGACCCATCCACTTCACCAACATCACTCTCCAATATATCCAAATTAATTTCTTTGTATTCAACCGCATCCTCTTCCTCATCTTTATAAAGAGAAGAGTCAAATGCTTCATCTCCATCTTCCAAGTCATATTCTGTCGCCATGTCTGGATTGAAGCTGAACATTTCTCTACCTGAAAGTCCCACTTGTCTACCTGCTTTGAAATCACTGCGTTTCTTGTCTTCATCTTTCTTGGCAGCCTCCTTTTTCTCATGAATTTTTCGCTTTTTCCATGCAAGAAATGTCTCTAATGTGACCTTAGTTTGGGCAGGCCCTAAGGCTGCTCTCTCTTTTTCAATGAGTTCCTCCAGTGTTATTTCATCCTTTTTGTCATCTTTCTTCTTGTCTTTTTTGAGCACAAATCCTGGAGGAAGCGCATGGCGGTAGATACAATTTTCTCCTGTAGGGCATTGCCAGAACCAACCATACTTTGACTTCTCCACAGCTTCCAAGAAGTGTTTACAGATCTATAGAAGAAAACTAGAAGAAACAAAATTGCAAAATGAAATGTATTACAATATCAGTTGTGGGCAATTTCCCAGCTTTCCCATGCTTCTTTTCAATGACCTCTTTGAGTTTCTCCTCGTCCCAATTCTCCATGGTATCATTCTCATCATCATCCCTCATGTCCACATATAGAGACCTTTTCTCAGCTTTGCGCTCCATGGTAAGATCGTGAGAGAACTTACATCTATCTCCTTTGCCGCACTGACCCTGTTTAAAGAAGGCGCAGACAATAGACTTTGGGTCAGCACCTGCAAAATCATTTCTTGGTGACAATATATGCTCAGGCTCATGATGAGACTAAAGCAACCTTTCTCAATTTTTTGACTTTGCACAGGCTTAAAGAGCATATTCATCTCTTTCTGTTCCTTCAACTTCAATTCTTTGTCGCTTTTCTTTGTCGCCTCCTTCAGGGGATGGATACCGCCCGACTTTACTTGCTTCTCCACTTGTTGGATGAATTTCTGTTGCTTGGCCCCCTTTTTGTTCTTCAGACCGAACGTTTTGTCCTAAAAGGGGACCACATTTACTGTGGATTGCCATGTAGTATGATTAGCTTAACACCAACCTCAATAACTTTTTCCTTTTTTTTCTGTTCGGTTTTCTTGCTCGGTGCCGCAGTTGCTCCAAGTGCCTTTTTTGGGGGCATCTTGTTCAAATCAAAATAACGCGAGATATATAGTGTAACCAGTATAACAGTATATTTCTTCAGAAAAATATGCTTTGAACAGATACACACATCCAAAACTCGTTAAATGAGAAGAACTAAATGGAAATACCGAGTGAGAGAGAGACAGATGAAATCTAGTGGAAAGTTAAGATAATATGATGAAAACTTTCATAACTAAAAGGCAACATTGCAAAGTTCTTCAATGCTAATTCCTACTATAGATCAATAAATAACATAATTTGAATTTCGATGTTAATTTTATATTTTTTACAAATCACTTAAAGTAAATTCGTTGACTATTTATTTATTATTCTGATACTTGTTTTTATTTATTCAAGATGCTTTATTTTTAAATACGTTTCACGCACAACTCCTTAACGATAAAAACATTGTCATATTTCGAAAAACGATTATTTGTAATTTAGTAGTGCTCGCCCATTTTTAACCTTACAACTGTCTTGTTTTCTTTTACGTTTTTCACATGCTTTTAATCATAGTTAAGGGAAATAAATAATAAAAAAGATTCAAAGTACTAATAAGACACAGTTTGAAATCAATCAAATACAAACCATGAAATTCAATAAAAAGAACAGATTTAAATCAGCCCCAAAACCCCCTGCTGCAGTTGATAACTATGAGTTAAGTGAATATAAAGAGACTGGGAAATGGTACCAAGAAAAACTAAATGAACCTAAAACCTCTTCTCCTGTAACTGAGCAGGTGTTAATTGAGTTGAAAGAAGAAGCACAGAAGTGCCATGAGGCTGAAGTAGCCAATTATAATATTAGTAAGTTTGCCAGGTGAATCCAGGGTATTCCAGCACTCGATGGCCTTAGAGTATGGGTGAGGTCTTTGGTCAATTTGAAGTCAAAAAGATTTTATAATATTTTCAATTTGCTGTTCTGGGACTGTTTGCAAGTAGATTGCCTTTCAATGAAAAGTTTAATTAAAAAACCATCCTTCATTATGGCCATAGAGTCACAGAACACTCAGGATAATATTAAAATCAAACAAATGGGATTTATAGAGAATTCCAAAACAAATTCCAACTTTCAATGGATGAAAACTCTAATGGTCAAAGGTACTGTGTCTGATAAGATAGCTGCTCACACTGTTGCTATCCAAAATAATCCTGTGTGCAATTTAGAAATGCTGCGAAATATGGTGAATATGGTTAAAGTTGGCAAAAAGAATGAGTGTTTTACTGTTATGGGTACATAGTAGCCTCACTAGATCAAACACAAATCTACAAACAATAATTTTAGAGACCCTCACAGAGCTGTTTCTCTCTGAATTACTTAAACCTAACCAAAAACTGATCCCATTCCATTCAAAACCTCTCTCAATGGTAAATGAAATGAGTTCTGGAAATGGCATTAAGAGACGTAAAATTTTGAGTTTATGGCACTTTGAGGATCAGCTAAAAGAAGTATTTAGTTCCTTTGTTTTGGCATTAAATAGAGCAGCTCAAGACACAGTAGACAGCAACAAAGAGAAGGCCATTGCTGCCATGTTTAAACTTCTTTCAGGCAACCCTGAGCAGGAAAAGGTAGGTTTAGTTTTAAGATCCTTCAGTGGACAAATATGCTTAGACAATTTTGTTGCAGAACCTTCTTTCAAATATCATCAACAAATTAGGGGATCCCTCTCAAAAAGTAGCATCAAAGGCAATTTACTGCCTCACTCAGTTGCTTTTCAAGCACCCAAACATGCAAGAAGTAGTACTAAAAGAGGTGGAAAAAATCCTTTTTAGACCCAATGTGGGTACTCGTGCTCAATACTACTGCCTCTGCTTCTTAAGCCAGTTTTACTTGAGCCACGAGGAGCCTCAACTAGCCAAAAAGGTTATTGATGTGTATTTAGCATTTTTTAAAGCTTGCGTCAAAAAGGTGGTAATTGAATCCATTGTTCAAAGGTCATTAAATTAAAAGCATACTTGTAGGGGGAGGTTGATAGTCGAATGATGTCTGCCCTTCTCATGGGCATAAATCGGGCTTATCCTTACGCAAAGCTACAGTTCGATGACATGTCTAGTCATGTGGATACGTTATATCGATTAGCGCATATGACGAACTTTAATATTGCTCTGCAAGTGTTGATGTTGCTTTTTCATGTCACTGGGGAGAAGATGGCTGATAGGTGCGTAAGAACTACAGATCCCATGTATGTTTATAATAAAATAATAAATTTCAGGTATTATAGCACCTTATACAAGAAATTGGGCGATTGCAAACTCCTGACTACCACGCACCAAGCCATGCTACTTTCACTTCTGTATAAATCTCTTTTAAAGGACACTCAGTCCAATCGCACTAAAATGTTCATTAAAAGACTGTTACAAATAAGTCTGTTTGTGCAGCCCTCCTTTTCCTGTGGAGTTTTATATTTGGTCTCTCAATTGCTATCAAAAAAACCTGAGCTTCGATCTTTGGCCTTAGACCAGTTAAAATCGTCCGATTTGGACCGTTTTGAAGAGGGTGAGGACAAATATTATGACATAAAAGAAGAGGAAGATAACGTGGTTATTGACGATGAGGAAGATGAGAAACCAGACTTGGAAGTTTCATTCAAAGGTTCCAGCTGGGTGCATTCAAATGCCAGAGATTTGAAGCCAATAGTCAAATACAATCCCCTTGTCAGAAACCCTTTGTATGGAGGCGGGCAATTTGCCGTTTACACAGAGCTACGATATTTGGTTTCACATTTTCATCCAACTGTAGCATTATGGGCAGAGAGTTTACTCAAAGATCGGAAAGTAGACTACATCGGGGACCCTTTGAAGGACTTTACATTAATTCGCTTCCTAGATAGGTTCGTGTTTAAGAACCCAAAATCTCTAGAAGACAGAAACGGCGCTCATCCCACTTTCGGAAAAAGGAAGTTCTATAAGCCGAAAGGAATTAAAATTTTGCCAGTAACATCCGCGAGTTACTTGAGTGAGGTTGAGGAGAACATACCTGTTGATGAGAGATTCCTCTATTCGTAAGTTTACCAGCGATTTTCAATTTAAGTGTAAATGAGATCAATTTCTTTAGGTACCTTCAGAAGAAATTCCAGAACAAGTCCCAATGTGATCAAGTAGACAGTGACTTGGAGTCGGTTCAAAGTGAAGAATTCGAAGAAATGCTTGACAAAATGGCGGGTATTAAGGATAACGAGGACGACGAATTGGATTATTTAGGTGAAATCGGTGATAGTTTGAAGAAAAAGAAAAAATCTCCATCCACTAAAGTTGCTCCTCAAGACAGTGAAGAGGAGCAGGAAAATGACCTTAGTGATGACGATAACGATGAAGAGTTGAAGGCGACTGAAGAAGATTTAGGTTGACTTCCTTAAAACTCTTACTACTGTTAAAACATTCTGAAGGAAAATATTTTAGATTTAATGGATGACTTAAGTGAAGGAGATGTTGAGGAAGACATAGAATTTCCTTCCGACTCTGAAGAAGAATCATCATTTTCTAGTAAAAAGAAACAAAAAGACACAGCTTCTCTGTTTGCATCTGCAGAAGAATTTGCAGCTCTACTAGATGATGAAGGGAGCTCAAAGCAAAAACCAGGCACTTCAAGTATCATGGCTAACAAAGACAAGGCCAGTAAGTTTCTTACTAAATAAGTCAAGATGCTTTGTTTTTCAGCAAAAGTTTTAGGTCAGAGACAGCTTGATTGGGAAACCAACCGGAATAACTGGATCAAAGGGTTTGATAAAGCCATAAGTGGAAAAAAATTCTCCAAAAAGCGGCCAAATAAAGGAAAGATGAATCATAAAAACAAGAAGTTTAAAACGAAATAAACTGCTTATCCTTTTTGTTTGTTTAACTATAAATATACCCTAAACGTGTCAAATATAGTATTAGTTAATCACAAGAGCCATCCAACCAACCATCCCTCCACCTCTCCCTAACTTTGGAGCAGTCAAAAATTTCTTTTCCGACTTTAATGTTTACTTTATTGTGAAGCCGGCACAGCCATTGGCTTAGCTCTTCCTGAGAGTCTACTTTAGGAGGGTCAATCTTTAACCTGCAATATTTAGTCTTGCACTACACTATTATGACAATTTTTCAACATACTCTTTTCGTAAGTCTTCAGCACAATGCTGGCAGGGATAAAACTTTGCAAATACATTGAAGAAGATATTCATGTCGCATTTCTGCGATTGGGTGGGCTTATCTGGGTACCTGGCCGCCATAGTGTGAAGGAAACCCCAGGATTTGTTGCCCAATTCATCTTTATCCAAGGGGCAGTCCACAGGTCTGGATTTATGACCATCGTCTTCATTTCCGGTCTAAGATCGGTTTAAACCATCATTGTTCAAGAGTACGTGATAAACTTACATGTCTCAGGTTGTCAGAAACCGGTGTACCAACCACCGCGTTCCCGTTCTCATTTTGCTTCTTTTTAGTTTGTTTTATGTAGTCAGAAAAACTTGAACACGAACGGCATTGTTCGTTATCCAAGGGCGTTGAACGTCTGTTCATATCAGTCAGTTAAGCATATTATAAGGAGAGATGAGGATATTTGTGAGCTTTACGAACCGGAGGAAATTTTGAGCGTACTTGTCAATTTTCTGTTTTTTTTTAAGGTTATGTTCGCAGTGACGTTTCATTGAAAATCGCTGTTAACCTATGAAAAAGTGTAACGTACCCTTAGTTCAAGTATGACAATGTGGTTAGATTTCATTTCTCTATTGTGACAGCTCAGGAAAACTAGGCTAAGTTAACAGTAACAATTTTGATGTGAAGATATGTTTTGTTAACTTAATATTTAATTATCAAAATGATATTGTTTTTCGTTATTTAGAACAATTGAAAAAGGAGGGTTAACTCAATATTTACCATAGATTAGTTACTACTGCCTTCTTTTCATTATTCATCAAAATGTCTTGTCCCAGCGAACTCGATACATTTTACACAGTATCTCTTCAGTTGACGAAAGACTGCGGCCAGGTAATATCTTCTTATCATTTCCACCAGGCTCTATAGTTTCTGCTTCGCAGCTAATCAAAGAGCGTATTTCATCGCGTACCAAAAAAGTCGAGACGAAATCTGGAGCCATTGATTTCGTAACTGAAACTGATCAGGAAGTCGAACGCTTGCTCATCGAAGGCCTCTCGAAAGCTTTCCCTAACCACAAATTCATTGGCGAAGAGAGCGTCTCCAGTGGAGCGCACTGCGATCTTACAGATGCCCCTACATGGATCATAGATCCTGTTGATGGCACCATGAATTTTGTGCATTCATTCCCTCACTCATGTATTTCAATAGCCTTGTTTGTCAACAAACTTCCTGCTATTGGAATTGTGTATAATCCAATGCTGAATCAGCTGTTTACTGCTCAAAAGGGCAAGGGGGCATATTTGAATGGTCAGAAGATCAGCGTGTCTGAGACTAAAAACTTGGGAGATGCTTTAATTTTAATGGAGTTTGGAACTAGTCGAGACCCAGAGAGGAGAAATATTATTCTGGAGAATCAGCAGAAGTTGATGCCTCAAGTGCATGGGTAAGATCTTAATTTCTCACAAGGTAACAGACAGTTATATTTATTGTGTAGGCTTCGAGCTTTGGGTTCTGCAGCTTTAAACATGGCAATGGTAGCATGTGGAGCTGCTGATGCTTACTTTGAATTTGGCATTCATATCTGGGACATTGCAGCAGGGGAGCTTATTATAACAGAGGCTGGGGGTGTGGTTATTGATCCTGCAGGAGGGGAGGTATGTATGTAACAGGTAAAAAGTAAGAGTACTTTTAAAGAGTTCTTTTTTAGATTGATAGATTGTCAAGGAGAGTTGTGGGGGCCAGTTCTTTAGAGTTGGCCAAACAGTTAGCCAAAGAGCTGTCTCAGTTTTACCCTGAGAGAGATTGAAATTTTAGGGATGTTTTAAGGACATTCCAAGCGTTTTTAGTTTATCGGAATTGTAGGTTCTGATACGTAGTGTTCAATATTGTAATTTAAACTAAATAGAGAATAAATAATATATTGAATTTATGGCTACAGTAATTTTCATTTTTGTACCTTCTTCTTCAGGATTATGATTCCCTACGGGTTTTGTTCAAACAAGGATTCGTATCCTTTAAATTCGTTAAAAGATGCCTTTACAGCAGGCCACTGTTGCAATAACGGCGTTGCACCCAAGCCTCCTTTAACACTATATATAAATACAACACTGCGTGCGCTTACACTTCCTCCCTAGTTATTCCTTGCGTTGAGGCCTCACTTTTCGCGTTTAAAACGCCGAAAATGCATTCGTAAGTAAATACCGAAAACTACTAAGATTGAAGCATACGTACCTCCGTTTGACGTAAGAGTCCAACCAATGAACATCCGGATCTGAAATATATGAGAAGTTGGTACTCTACTTAGCACGTGCGTACATACTTAGCCCTTGCAGCCGCTTTGCAGGCGAAGGTCCAGACCTAAAGATCTTCTCTGAAAGAAAAAGAATAAATGGCATTAAACATGCTGCAATTAATTAAGGTGGATTTTGGGCCAAAAATACTTATTATGTTGGACACATCAAAAGTGTTTTTGGCACTGCAATGATTAAAGAACAACCATTTTAAAGGTGCTTTAAGTCCCCTTTAAACTACCTTATTCGGGTTTTAAGGCCTATTGCGCAACGACTTTCGTCGACGGTGCCACCTTGGGGTCCATTCTGCAATAGAAAATAACCATGATAACATCTGAGAATCTCACATAAGGGCTGAATAACAACGTTTTACTTCGGGTGCTCTTATTTATTCTACACACAAATCAATGACAATCGGTACATTATTAAACCCCAGCTTAAGTATAATAATAATTAAAACGTCTCTGAAATTTAGAATCCGGATCGGAATTCCTGTTTGCATGTTCAAGGGTTTACCTCCTGTGCGTACAAGGGACACTCGCCGATCAAATTTTGTCTTGAATGAAAGGATGGGTGAGCGCGTTGTTCAGACTGATCCTCTTGGCGGGATCTATGGCCAGCGCCTTCTCCAGCAGATCCTTTAGTTGGGTCACCTTTTTCAGCTGGTCGGGGGGCAAGGCCTGACCTGCGACCAGTTCTGATTGGAGGTCGCGGTTCACTTTTACCACCGACATTACCACAATCTTTTCCTGTGGAACGGAAAAAAGGGGCGTTCTGAATTTTAATAATAAACTGAGTGCAGAAATACGCCAAAAATCTGGTCAAGAAATTAACATGAAACAGACACAGACTTATCTCAGATAGAATATTAAGCAGGAACTTACCCGTTCGGTGACCTTATCGATTTCATGATACAAAAAATTACAATTGCTATCGAAATGCTGCTCCTTGAAAAACCCCCTCCGGATCACCTTGTTGGGGAACTTCCCTTTCAAATCCATGAAGAATTTGAGCATCTGATTGTTGGATTTTCCTGAGAAGAGAATGCGCCCAGCGTACAGTTCGTAGATCGTGCACGCTGCGCTCCACATATCAATTGCGTAATCGTAGGGCATGCCCAGGATGATTTCTGGGGCCCTGTAGAAACGCGACACCAGATAGGGCGTAATTTCATTCTCGTTGATCTTCGACGCCGATCCGAAATCGCACAATTTCAGTACCAATTTACTGTCATTTACCAGGATGTTATCGGGCTTTATATCTGTAACAGAGTGCGTTTTAAGAGATCATGAAACATTAAAATTCCTACTTATTACCAGCGTGCAAAATTCCAGTCTTCTTCAGTAACTTCAAGGCCAGCAAAAGTTGCTGTGTATAACTACGAACTGCCTTGATGTGAAGCCCCACGTTCTTGCCATACTTTTTCAGCACCTCCCTTAGGTTCATGGCAAGAGGCTCGAACACCATGCATAAATGTTGCTTGTGGAAAAAGTGTCTGATTAGTCGCAAACAGTGCATCTTGTCCTCGGGATCAGCGTCGTTCAGTTTCTTGAGAATCTCCAGCTCTTTAAGGCCCGTTTTATGCCTAAAGTTAACAGCACATTGAAAACAGCCTTAAAATGTGTAATTATTTAATTTCGCACATCACTTCGTTGTTCCGAATGATTTTAACTGCAACATCCTGGTTGCCTCTAGCCTGATCGCGTGCCCGGACTACGTTGCTAAACACTCCTTGTCCTGTGTACCCATACACCATGTACCTGGTATCCAAGATTTCTCCGATCCTCACTCTAGAATCAAACAAAATTTATTGAATAAAATAAATGGATACTTTTAGGAATTGTCACCTGTAATATCCCTCTGCATCATCCCAATTGTCAGTTAAAGCAGGATTTTCAGCTCCAATGCCTTTGGCTTTTACTATCGCGCTCGGAGACTAGAAAAATGCAAAATTACCACAATTTACTCCAATCTTAAACCACACTTACACTGAAATTATTCTTAAAAACGTCCTGCTCAGAAAACATGTCCCATTCAGCTTTCTTGATGCCCTTGCCAAATTCCTTCTCAGGCTCCTTAGGCTTCATGCTGGGCAATAAGGGTGGAGTTAAAGACTCATTTTCCAGCCCTACACTCTCCTCATCTGCGATTTTGTCTTCTTTGGCTTCTAAACTCAATTTCCTCTCTGATAAAGCTACCTCATGATTTTCTTTAAGAATAGGACTAGAGGGCATAGAGGAATTTGTGTTTGAATCTTCAGCGTCAGGTCCAAGGCGCTTCAACAGCTCCTCCCGCTCTTTGCGACGCTTCTCAATTATTGAATCTTCGTCCTCATCATCAATGCTGATGTCCAATTCAATCTGTACATCTGAATCTGAGGAATCATCTTTGGATTTTATTTGCCCCTCACTTAAGGAATCTTTGAATTTATCTTGTTCTTTAACTTTCTTGTGACGCTTTTCTTGATGCCTCCTGTCCTTGCCATGACCTTGACGATCACTCTCTCTTCTCCTTTCCTCCCTATACCTGTTATTCCTGTCACAATCACGATTCCCTCTAGAGTCACGAGTCGTGTCTCTGTATTTATTAAAATCTCTTAGGTCTCTATGGAAACTATCCCGATCTCTCAGTGCAGGCCTGTCAAATGATCTTCGGTCTCTAGAGTTTTCCCTAATGTCCTTCTGTCGTTCACGTGCTTTTTCTTTTTGACGCTCACGTTCTTTATCCCGTTGACGTTGTTTGTCTTTTTCTAATAATTCCCTAATTTTCCTATTATCCAAGTTATCAATTTAACCCCCAAATGAAGTTTAACTGGACTTACCTATTCTTATCCCTGATCCTCTCCTTTGAATGCACAGAACTCCGATTGTTCCTCTTCCTTTCAGGCTCTTCATCTGAGTCCAACAAACTGATAATTTCCTGCTCAATTACCACTTTTTGCTCTTTATTTCCACTTTTTTCAGTAATGGTAACAACCTCCGAAACCTCCTCCACAGAAGCACTGGCTAATTGAGCTTGAAGCAGCTCCTTTTGCTTCATCAACTCCTCCAAGTCCATATCAGCTTCAATAACACTCATATCAATTGCATCAGAGTCGCAGTCTTGCTCTGGTACATCCATGCTGTTTTCTTCAGATGAGATTCCTTCTAATGAAGGCAGTTTAGTTGTGAGGCCTTTGGTAATGAATTCAGTGACTTCTTTAATTTCTGTAGTTCGCAGTTCTTTCTTAGGTTTCGATTGTTTTCCATTTACTGGCAATGTTTCAGTAGGTGCTTTTCTCTCAGGGGTATAGTGTTCTGGACTTGCCTCTTTATGCTTCAATTTCTTATGCTTTTTGTGTTTCTTGTGTTTATCAAGTTTCTCAGTGGTGTGTTTTTTATGTTTGTGTTTGTGTTCTTTCTTATGTTTCTTCTTTAAAGGACCCTCATTTTTTTCCAATTCTGAAGCCTTCTTCTTTTCAGGCCTGCATACAACAAATTTATAAACTATCATACAAGCCTAATGGGTCTACCAATTGATGGGACACCTTGGGAATGGTAGGAAAGGTAAAGGTTGGTGTTTGCTATAAATGCTTTTGACTTACTTTTCCATGATTTCCAGTTAATGAAGAGATGAGAAGACGAGAATCAAATTCAGTTAGAACAGCTAAATCCTATGAAAAACAAATTAAACGTATTCCAATGTGGATTATAATATAACTAATCATTACCACTCATTCGCTACCAAAGGACGAACCCATATCCATATGATTTAATTCATGAATGACAACTGACTGACCTGAGAATCATCTAAAATGAATAAAAGATTAAGGAAATTTCACAACGTCGCAAAACAAAAATCTGAGATTTCATTGGGTAGAATATATACAAATGTACAAGGTGTCCTTAGAATTGCCGAACAATGTTTGACCAAACATTTCTGAACCCAAATTAAAGCATTTTAGCTAAACTTATCTATATCCTATGTGGCTTTGTTTTGCCGCGACATGGCGCCAAAGTTGTCAAATTACTATAGTTTTTCAAAATAAATACTAAATTCTTCTATCGATTTTCATTAATTTAGGAATTTAGAGTTAATATATAAATCGGAGTGTTTCCACGTAAATGGAATATATTTTTAATGCATGGAAATATTAAAAACGACATGTGATTCGTAAATAAACTTTGATATTTTTGTTACTCCCTGTATGAATTATTTTAATATGTTTCTACCACAAGTTGACTTTATTTTCAAACTTTTTTGTCTCCTGTAAAATGTTCGATAAGCATAGAGTCCCACAGTTCCAATGTTATCATATTTAAAATTCGACGTTGCTAGTTACATTTTGATGGTTTCAGTAACGATTGCTGTCGTAGAATGTAAATATAACCTATACATTTGTTTATATTTATGTTTAAAACCGGAAACCCTGTTAAAAAATGATTTCTCCTTGAATTTTAGTTTAAAATTCTCATTTACTCTGTATTAAAATGTCTACAAAACTCAAATTGTACGTTGGAAGAAAGGTAAGAACCCAATTAATCAGGGTTTAATTTCTGTGCTCTTATTAAACGTATTTAAGATAATTGACTCCCTGGGCAAATCCACTAAATATTCCCCAGTGCAACTGCAAAACCTTATCCGGGTAGGAAACCCCGAAGAAAAAGGCAAAGTTGACCTTACTCTACCTCTCAACATCCTTGAGACTGATTTAGGTATCACCAACATCAACCACATACTTAAAATTCAGCCTGATGAAATTATACGAAGCGTCAATTTGGTGCACGACAGGGCCAATAGAAAGATCAGTTTCGAGGTCGATCGGGGCGTCTTCATGAAAGATGTTATAGAGAACTGTTTCTGCCCGGATTTGAATTTCAAGCCAAAGAATATAGTCATAGAGTATAGTTCTCCTAATGTGGCAAAACCATTCCATTTTGGCCACTTACGATCGACAATCATAGGCAACTTTCTTAGTAACGTCAATGCATTTATGAAGAATAAAGTCACAAGACTGAACTATTTGGGTGACTGGGGCACTCAGTTTGGATTCATTAAAGTGGGTATAGAGAGTTTGAATTATGATCTCGATGCTCTGAAATCTGACCCTGTAAAGATGTTGTATCAATCCTATGTTCATGCTAATAAATTGGCTGAGGATGATCCAAGAGTGTTGGAAAAGGCCAAGGCTGAATTTCTGAAACTGGAGAATGGCTTGGTGGAGGATTTGGAGTCCTGGCATAAAATTCTTCAGTTTACAAAAGAGGAACTGTCACAGGCCTATAGTAGACTGGGAGTGACCTTTGATGAGTACAATTATGAGTCCATGTATGGGTCTAAGGATATTGGTCATGTTATAGAAGTGTTGAGGAACAAACAAATATTGAGGAAGCTAAATGATGGGAAAGAGGTAAGTTTGTGTGTAGTCTAAGAGGTTAGACTTTAAATTGGTAAAAGGTGGCAGATGTAGGTGATCGAACAGTCTCACTCATAAAAAGTGATGGAACCACATTGTACCTAACTCGAGATATAGCTGCAGCAATTGATCGATATAACAAATTCAAGTTTGACAAAATGTATTATGTGGTTGAAAATGGGCAAAGTGATCACTTCAATGCTCTAAAGAGCATTATCAACAAAATGGATCTACCATGGTCTGACAACATAATACATGTTAAATTTGGTAGGATTGGAGGTATGAGCACTAGGAAAGGAACTGCCATCTTTCTTAAGGACATCTTGAATGAGTGCCAAGAGATGGTGGTGAAGAGGCAAATTGAGTCTCCTAGTAAGTGGATTATTCTCTATGAACTCTAAAATAAAAATAAATTGTTTTTAAGCCACCAAAGTGCCAATAAGTGATGAGGAAACCTCTGACATCTTGGGAGTGAGCTGTGTCATAATAAATGACTTGAAGCAGCGGAGACAGAAGGACTATGAGTTCAGCTGGGACCGAGTTCTGCAAGTGCTCAAACCATCTAAAAAGTAAAAACCTGCGTTTGACAGGAAATTCTTTTAGGTTAAGGGTGACACTGGCGTGAAACTCCAATATACCCACTGTCGACTTCACAGTTTAGAACAAAACTTCGGGGGAAAGCCTGCGGAACTGTGCAACGCGGAGATTTTGAAGGAAGATGAGGTAACGATATTGCTCAAAGAGATGGCGAGGTTCCAGGAAGTGTTACATATGGCTAATGAGCAACTAGAGGCTTGCGTTTTGGTGATTTATCTATTCAACTTATGGTTCGTTTCCACGAGTGTTTGAAAACCGGCTTTAGATTGAATTAGATTTATTAATAGCAACCATGTGAACAAGGCGCTGAAGTACCTGAAGGTGAAAGGTACAGATCCGGAGATTGCTGCACAGCGACTGCTGCTCTTCAACACTGCCCGCGAAGTTCTGAAAAATGGGATGACCGTTTTGGGGCTGAAACCATTGAACAAAATGTGATATTTCTTAAGGAAAAACGTGTAGATATTTATAGAATATATTAAATTTCATTAAAATAATTAATAAAACATCGCTTCTGCATCGTAATGAAACTCTGTGGGATTTGGTTGGTAACTTCAACATTAGCAATTCAAATACAAAACTTCGAAAGTGTATTTCTAGACGTTGTCATATTGAACAACCGCCCTTGTCAGCTCAACAAAGTTGTGTTTATTAAATCCATTCTGTGGAAATGAGTTTCTAACAAAGAAGTTGCAACGTTTTGTTTGCGAATTTGTTCCAGGGGTCACAAATGTCCGGCTAGTAATTGCAATCGGTTGAATATTTGGTCGGTCAATTACGGATCAATGAAAATTAAAAAATTATTGGAGGTAAACTAGCGAAATGTCGCTTTTAGCTTAAAGTTTAAAACCTTTAAAAATTTTTTTAACTAATCTGAATTAACCGGTATGGGTTCTAGGTGAGTGGTCACTTGCTCATGTTATTTTGTTGACACTAACTGGTGAACTAAATGCTGGATTAAAAACAAATTCAAATCGCCATGAAATATGACAGTTGCATATGATTCTGTCAACTAGGTCTTGCAAACAAAAGAGTAACATTCGGGTAATGGCACCTGTTGTGCGTTTTCATATGGATCGCTCTTGAAAAATATCAAATTTTGGATTATTTTTTCAAAAAATTGACAAATTGCGTGATAAATTGTATGATTTCACAGAAATTTAATGAGTGTTCATTCGGGAACGTGCGGGTTGGAAAGACGTATAAATCGCCAGTTCAAAATTTAGTTTCCGTTGCTTCTCTACCAGTTTTATGTTCGGAATGCCGAAAAGGGACGATGGTTACGCGGGAGTTTGATCAGGACAGAGCTGGACTTTAAGGTAGGAATAACAATTTTTAATTTAAAAAAAACGCGAAAAAGTGGAATTTGTGCTGTAGTTGTTCAAAGTTGCACATACTTGTAAAAACAAAAACTAATTTTAAGATTTATTTTCGTCTGTGTCGGATTTTGATTTGGTTTTGATTGTCGTCGATCGTACGATGTGTTAACCTCAATATATATTGTCCAATCTTTGTTAAATGAGAGAAAAGTTTTGCATTCAAGGGAATAAGTTCCCGAGCACACAAAATATCAAAATTATTTTTTGGTTTTTCAGTTATTTGAAAAAATCCGAAATTTTCGAGTTACATTTTTTCTCAAGTTATGGCAAGAGATCGATGAAACCTAAAACCACCTTTTCATAGCAATTTTTATGAGTTTTAATATGATACTCTTAATTTCATTCTATGACATTTCAATTGTCAAGAATGATCATCCACTATTTTTTCGAATGTACGGCGCCGGAACATCCACGTCGTGGACACACTGTGTTCCTATCTCAATTTACTACATTTGCATGGAGAACTGAAATAGCTTTCTTCCGAACAAATAGAAGTCTTACTCAAACACTACATGCATTTCACTCGCTTTAGACATATTTTAGCAGCAATTTCCCATTTGACCAACCCTAAATAATCCCTCTCGTTGAGCAAACACTAGAGTTCTTTTTCCCCGAGGATGATATGCCATAAGGCATTATTAGCGACAAAAGGAAAATCCTCCCTTGCGGGTACTTTTACGGCGGAGCCCTGATGAAAAAGAGATATAAATCAGCGCCCAGGGAAAAGTGGCAAATGGAGTAAAAAAATTGGGGGTGTTTAGGAAAATCTTTGATACAGAGCGGTCGCGACATCAATCTCCCTTGCGGCTTGTATTAAAATTCATTAAGAATTCCCAAATTTGTTTTGGCAGATGCACGTGCTCTATCGCGGGTTTTTCGAGTTTATATAAGTTTCAGTTCATATCAAAGGAAAGACCAAATGCATTTCTCCCGTACATCGCTGTAGCGTACGGAACAATTCAGGGGTTAAGTACTGAGGAGACATGAACAAACACACTCTGGAGGGGAGACAGAAAGGAAATGAATTATCCAAGGCAAATATAACCAAGTGAAATCGCAAGGAGAATGCACCTTCGCAGCATAAGAGCCATTTGATTGCGTAATGAGAGATGCGATAAATAATATGCTAGTCGTGTAAACAATAAAACTGTTTATTGAGTAATATTTAATAAAAATGATATACAGCAATATAATGGCGGCGTTCAGCAGAGACAACTGTTGGTGAGGCGTTGCACAACAGTGGTTTCGGTTGAATGCGGTCAGTGTAACAATAATAACCATATCAAATACACCTATACAAAACAATATAGTACGTATAGTATTTATAATGAGACAGGGAAGCACAGATCTTATTTGTTAGAAAATTAAGGACTCTGCTTCCTTTTTAATTACGAGTTAGTTCACATTAGCATTACTCCTAAACATCCAACAACTGCTACAGTACAATAATCATCAGACTGACAATAATAAATGGTTAGTGTCTTAAAGTTAAAATTCTCATGGACGGTATAACAAAGCAACAAAACTCGGCTTTTTCCCTTATAAAAACGACTTAGAAATATTAATTTTGATTCTTGTTCTACGCTAACTCCTCACTGAACATGGTGCAACCGCTACAAGTACTTAAATGATAGGTAACGGGACCTTAAAATAACTTCAAAAATACTTAAAAAGCGTCAAATTTTACATTTTCTACCCTAAATCACAGTTCATCAACAAGTTTTCTTTTGGAACTGTGTGGCAGTATAGCACGAGCAGATATACAAAATAAAATACTACTTGGACTACTTCGTTAAGGGCTTATTTAAAACAAATCGCGGCTTATCGAACAAACAACGATTTGATGCTTATTATACGAGAAAAGTGGCAATATACAAAGGAAAAACCATAATTAATAAGTTTTTAGTAACACCAACATGTCTGGAATTTACGGATAAAAGAGCTCGTCAATGTGGATATTTCATAAGTGAATGATTAGCGAAAACTGGTCACAAATAAGTGGAAAATTACCACAAATCATTGGTCAAAGAGTCTCCAATGAAATTTCCATTCAAACAAAACTGCACCGTTCATATTAATTTTTTTTCGACATTTTGGTGAACGTCACCTTAAATACGATCTACTAACAATACCTGTGGATTATTGCACCTATTCCCAACCACCTTAAAATATATACAGAAATGACTAAAAATATTACACACAATTTCATTCGAGTATAAGGGCGCTATTCCTGTCGGCACTAGGTTTTCTTGCTTTTATCGTTGCAAAGTTTGCATTGCTACAGGGTGACCTGAAAGCAGGGTAAAACATTAACGTTGTAGTCGGAAGGTTACTTTTCTGCGCATGCACTACCACATAACTACTTTCTAGCCGCTGTAGACGCGTCTAGTCCCCAAAGATCGTACCACGGTCCATACATGTTTCCATTCTGTAGGGATTTTTCGTCGTATTTGGAGTTAAATTCGGGGTTTTTCAAACGCTTTTGCAAGGTCTCTCCATAATCCATTAAGCTGATGCTTTCATCGTATTTGGAGCTGTTACTATTGGTTTTAGAAAGCTTAGTCCTGGGCAGAAATTGCCTGTTGTCTCCCACTTCAGATAATTCATCGTTGGTCGAGTCATAATACTTCGAATGCTGTTTCGCTTCTTTGTCTCTGTTGTTATGGTTCATGTCAGCATTCACGCCTGGTTTTTGAGTGTTTCTTTTCTTGGTTTGAGCGTAGTAGCGGTCGTCAAACCGCTCTTTCTCCCCGTTTTCCTGGTCTACTCCAAAAGATTTAAAAGAGCGTCTTTGTTCTTGATGATATTCAATCATCTCCTTCTCTCTCGATTTACTCCTTCGCACGTTCACTTCGTTCTTCTCTCTGATACTGTTCCTGATGTGATTAACGTTGTTCAGCTGTGTTTCTGACTTATTAGGCGAGTACTTGCTGGTCTTGGATAGCTTTTCCAGTTTTTTACCTAGTTCTGCCACGTTCGGGAATTGTCCATTATTGCGTTTTCTGACCTTCTGGTCATCCACCACAATGCAGTCGTACGGATCGTCGCTGATGGTCATCTCCGAAGCCGAATCCGACTCTCCAGCGGTCAAATCGTCGCTGTATTGCTTCAAAATATTTCTGCGATTCACGGTCTTCAACATCAACCCATCACCATCGTCATCCATGAATTGGTCTTTGAAATTCGGCTTGTTCCCGTAAATGTTCTCCTCAAATTGCTCCTGCGGTTTGACTTCAGCTTTTGGTTTCTCCTTGAAACTTTCTCGTCGCTTCGGGCTGTGTTTCTTCTCGTGATGGAGATTTGCGTCTTTATTATTAATGGTCTTGTCGGAATCATTGGACTGATCCCTACTAGCTCTCCGTACTCTTTGCTGGCTGTTATTCCTGTTGTTTTCCTCGCTCAGATCAACCAAGTCTCTATGTCGCCATAGAGCCATTCCTTCGAGGATCTCCGAGTCGGAGTTGTTTTTGCCAAACTTCCAGAAGGATTTCGTGCGTTTCACCTTCACTTTGGACACCTCTGCCGCGTCAGAGGTCAAGTAACGCTCGTCCATCAAGTTGCCGTGGCTGTTGGACAGTTTAGGCGAACGCACCATGTTATTGTTCGGATCTCCTTTGGGGCGGCTGAACGAAAAGAAGCAAAATAAATAAAAAAGAAATCAAGCAAAATAAAGGATAAAGGCCAAGCGTGCTTACTGAGTAATTGAGAAAAACTTACCGAGCCGGCAGTTTGGTTTGTCCGGCCATCGAGTCGTCATCCGAATAGTCGATTTCGGGTTGAGGAGGGGGGTCGTTGGAAAATCCGGAATCGTTGCTCGAGTGGAGGGAAACATTGCCCACGGGGCCGCCTGTACATAACAAACAAATCATAAAAATTAGTCACAATACACTTTTTACGTTATTCTGAAGAGTTCGAAGGCGGCCGAAGCCAACAAGTGCGTTCTCCAAATCTTTCTTGAAAAACGGTGAACGTACCACAGTATCAACTCGTTAATGCTTATTTTAAAGTGCCTGAAGATTCATTGCAGAAACAATAGTATAACTCACCAATTTTCCCTCCCTTGGATTGCAAATGCAATGGCAACCCAGAACCAGCCGAAGGTCGTTCTCTCGCTGGAGCCGGATGCGTGGAATACGGCCCCGTGGTCGAATTGGCACTGGAAAAATTGAACGCTGAAGCAGAGGATTTTATTCCCGGGGCCGAGTACTGCCCTGTGCCGAAATTGGTGCTCTGCGACTGCGGGATGTTGGTGCCCGATTTTTGGTAGGGCAAGGACGGAGTGGGAACGGGCGCCGGGGCGGCTGGTGGGGGGATGTTGTTAGTACCGATCGCTCGCCGAATCTGAAATGGATTCTGTTATTTGCGAATAGGCGGGAGAAAGAAGAACAAAGACACCCAGAAGAGAAGAAAAAAGCGAGTATCTAGCACATTCTACCTGCTTGGTGGCGTTATTAGAGGAGCGGTGCAAGTGCAGGGTGTCACCGAACATTCTAGAAGGCTGATCGAGCGTGCTACCACCGCCAGAGGCGATTTGAGCACCTGAACCCAGTGACGACGACATGACGTTGGTGGGCGTGGTGGGCACGTGCTGCTGACTGGCATCGCTTCGATGTGTCGGGGAGCTGACAAAAACAACGATTCAATATAACGACTTAAGTTTAAAAATCATACGCTCTTTTTATTTGTAGGGGTACAAATGACGGCGTTCACTTTTACAAATGGCGACAAATAATGGAATGAACACGTAAAGTATGCGGACAATAATTCAGACCGAATCGGAGCCGGGAATGCGCTGACGGCCGTGAAAGAACGAAAACTTATTGGAGGAATTTAAAGTAGCGGGACGGGCGGTTTGTCACTTTATTCTATTAAATTTTTATCGTGGATTTACGGATGAAATTTACTGTTCGAACATTGGCAGAATTGAATTTAATGCCGCCATTTTTTTTTCTTAAAGCGGGTCTGAATTGTTATACAGTGGGTGGAAAAGTCAGTGAGGTGCCACCCATCTGAAGGTTATTTATATAGAAGTCGATAAAAATTCGTGAATTATTTTTTTTGTAAAACTTTCGTGTCGTTTTGCATGGACGATCACATATTTTCAGTTTAAATAACATGTAATTATTTTTACTTACTTTTGACAATTTTACCTCATTGTATTTTCCTACCACCGGCCTTTTTTCAATTTCCACTCGGAGTATACCGTACGAGCTTTTGTTTGCCCTTTCAACATATTTAGAATGCGTAGGAGTGAAATAAAACTGCTGTTCTACCTACTCCGAAGTGTTAAACTTGTGTTAAATTACTCGCATTGCTAAATCATCGAGATAGATTTTACAATGTCGTTACGCTCCTCGTCTTCTTTTACCCAGAAGGACTTATAGATTAGACTAACCTCATGGAGTCGTCAATCAAAATCTCGGTATAGGCCAACGGAAACCACCCGCTGCACTGTGTCCTCAAATTCTCCCCGAACTGCCACCCTTTGGTGCGCTCTCCAATGAGGGCAATAAGGTCCCCCTCGTGAAAACTTAGCTGATTGTCACCGCTGGATAGATAGGCGTAAAGGGCGCGCGCTAACTGAGCGTCCCATGTGGGCGGCGGGGGCACCGCTATGGACTTTGGACGCCTCGTCGGGGTAATATCTGTATCTAACCGTTCGCATGATTAAAAGCCCAATCCTCCACTGAAAATTGTAATTATTATACCTTGAACACCATTTGCGTTTGACGAGTTGAGATTGTACTCGGACTTAGCTCTAGACATGGTGGTGACGGGGGAGCCCACTTCGGCGATGGAGCGGATGTCCAGACAGGACGCGTCCATACTTTTGGTCTTACGCAGTTGCGAATTGATGCTTATGCGGTCTTCTTCAAAATTGGGGCTGCGCGGGTTTGAGTATAAGTCCTCATCCTGCCACACAGAGATTTGCTAGAATTTGAGACTTAATGCAAAACGAATCTATAGAACAGGGAAGTCTTACTCGGATTCTGCTACTAAAAACGGTCTCGACGGAGTCGGGAAGGTACTCCCTGGTTTTGGCCACTTCGGACCACTTGTCCAGGTTCTGGCTGTAGCCTTCGGCCCCATGGGTGTGATACGATAGGTAGTGCTTGGCGAGAGAGCATTGCCGCTCCAAGACAAAGCCATACCTGCGTCTTTCTTGGGTCATTGCCTATAAAACAAGAGCAAAAACCGAAAGAAGTGAAGTTTTTCCAATTTGATTTTGTAACGTACGTTTTTTAAGCTCTGCTCGCAGAAAGCGTCTAGCTTCGTTTTCTCCTCCTCTAAAACCTGCATGTTCTGAAACAATTCGATGGTTATAGTATCTTTTCTGAATAAATGAAAGGTCGAAGAGTGCGACAATAACGGTCCCTTTCCAACACCTTCGGCGTATCCTAGGGTCAACGTTTAAATAAGGTTCAGAGCTCCATTGAATTAAATTGCAACAAAGGGGCTTAAGGTACGAGGTGAATTTTATTGTTTGTTTAGAAAGCTTTGGACTAAGCGATTTCCAGTTGATTTTCTGTTGGTTATTGATTTGACCATAGAGATGCTAAATTTTGCGAAGAGTTTTAATAATGTCTCAAGAATTATTATAGGTGCAGGACATATAAAATTCGGAAAAATTGCCATTTTTCTGTTTCTTAGTATAACCAAATCAGCAAGTAAGTTTTTTTGCCTATGTGCGGTTGATTTTATAATTATTTCAAGGCCTGAACAATACGGAGTAGCTACATGGCTGGCTTCAGGCTTATGGTAACATGATCCACCTCTACTGTTATGAATATACACGAAGGATTAGAAAACGAGCAGTTAACGCTTATTACCAAGAACACCGCATAAGGACTATAAAGTTAAGGCCCCCGCAAATCTAATTTCGCGCTTTTCCCGCTCTGGAAATCTCACCTTAAGTTCCTTGTCCATAGCGAGTCCGGCCTTGGTCGAGCCCCTGGACTTTTTGCGTTGTTTCTTCATAATTGCCGCTGCTTTGCTATACGTTTCTGATCGTTGTTTGTGCTGCTGCAGGAACCGCTTTTGTTCCGACTGAAATAAGCAAAGACTCCATTAGGTGTGACTAAAAACGGACATTTCAACCCTCCTCCTCTCTTGTAATTCAATTATAACAATTTCCGAAGGTCAGGTGACCTCTCTCCCAACGGTTTATCCTCCGGTATTATCTCAGTTCGTTGTGGGCTTAACAACTTTAGTCGGGGGAGTTATGGCGACTTAGGAAAGTTGCGAGTTTGAAGGGCGATCTGGGGTTTATTATTACTTCGAAGAACCAACCTTATTAAGGGAGTCGCAAAGTGGATTTTTAATTAGTCCCGACTGTGTACAGTAACTAATCAAATCACCGGATTACTCACCTGGACGACTTTCGTGTCCTTTTCCAGGTTGGTCTCGAGGGGCACGAGGAGGTCGACGTAGAAGGCTTTCAGCTGCGAAAACAACGATCATTATTAAATTTAATCCACTTAAAATGGAGCGAATCAATCGCAGGGAATCGGAGTCGGGAACCATTAATTAAAAATTAACTGCGGGCAATTTTAGCGAAACGTTAATCGTTCCAATCTCCCCCAGTGTAAATAAATTTAATAGTCGATTCTGCGAAGCGCACGGTCCAAACCGACACTGTCAAAACAAATGCGACGAGAGACGCAAATTTTGACACTAACAAGTTTGCAAATGACCCCCGCGTTTAGTTTATGTGAAATTTCGCTCGTGTGTGACACGCAAACAGCGAATTCAACAGTAATTATTATAATATCAAATAAAAGCCTGGTGGTCAAGTGTTAATGTGGATATTGACCTCTTTTTTTAAATGAAGGGTGTCGCCTCAGTGAAACTGAAGCGTTTGCTTATTGCTAGAGATCTGACCATTAGCACTGGACATAATCGTATTCTGGTGGCTGATGGCACTTAAAGAAGAGGGTCGCGCGTCAAGGGTTCGTTTTCCTGGTCCGAAAAGCAATTACGCTCTGTGCGGAATCGATTTTATTCCGGCACCTCTTCCGCTTTAATTGGCTTTTCTCTTTTTTCGCTCGCTTGTCTTTCTTGTGTCTCTGCGGCCGATTTAATGAATAAATTTGTCAACCCGGGTTAACAAGATGTTTTTGTGAATTGACTCGTTGTTCGGGATTTGCTCGAATTATACCTCGGAAAGGGATGCAAAAAAAGGCTTTACATTCATCGCCTAATAATAAATCATCAAATCTAAATATACCTGTTCGCAGGAAACTTGATTAATACTTTGCGAACAGGGCAAATGGCTTCGTCAACAGCGTATCCCGAACTTTAATTAATTCCAACTTTAAATATCTCCGAACGAACGGTTTGTAGCTTGCATTTTGCAATAATCCCATTAACTTAATTTCGACGAGAGACGGAACTTTATTTGCTTAATAATTGCCAGACATTCGGGCTTGTTTTATAATTGACTTTCGCCCTTGTGTGCACCTACGTATTTGATTCAAGTTCGAGAATAAATTCCGAAACTTACGATGTTCATCTGCTGGTCCTGGATCTCCTTGTACACCTCAACCATTTTCATCAAAGCCACACCTGAAATACCAACAATAGAAGTCTTTAATATACGTTTTTATGGATCAAGTCCGTAAAACGCGTAAAACGGTTTATTCACCAAATTCGCAAGAAAACAACCAATCAAGGAAATTTGTCACTGGGTGTGTACGAAAAAGAAACTACATATACCGAATTGTCAAGATATCTGCTACATCAGGAACTTCCTTACTTCAGCATTTATGCTTCTCTATTATCCACACCACTGTATAAGAGCTTTAAAAATGGCGATGGAAATTAACAGACCTTTTAGATAAATACCCTGTATGTCCATTTCGAATAAAATTTGCATTCGCCAATTGTCAAGAAAGCCGAAAAATGTCCGCTAAAAAGTGGCGATTACGTGCTTTCCCCCATTTTAAACACAATTTTCGAGGCATTTTAATACCACCCGCTAGTCCAGTAAGTATATCTCTCGCAATTGCCAAAAAACTGGCTGCAAAATTATGCAAAATGATGCCTCAAAACCGCCCGAAAAAGGACTGAAGTGGCACACTTGAGGAAGATTCTTGAGATGCTCCCCTCGGGGCCCTTAACCCCTAAGTATTTTATAATATAGAGGTGGTGGTTTACGCTTTGCGCGAGCTTCCAGTGCTCTTATAATGTATTTCACAGTTCCACGAGAATTACAGGTATTTGTCCCAGAGCACTCGGCAAGTAAAGCGAGTAATTCCTTGGAATAACGTTGTTAGTGGGGTTTGGGGGAATTTGCATTCGAATGTCCGGGCAAAGGGTAATCGCTAGACTATAATCAACAAGCAAAAAGGCTTAAAGGACTTTCTATTCAAATAAGACAACAGACCAAAACATGAACAAAATAGGGACATAAGGAGGTTGCTCAACACAACAAGGTTGTTAATTTCAGGCTGAACTTAAATTCCATGACTAAGCTGTTACAGCAACAGTGCCGAGTCATCAAAGAGACTTATCAATCTCGCAAACTGGAAAAATATGTGATATGTGCGTCGTTACTATAATACATTTCTCCAGAAATTGTCCCTCAGTATTGGTATAGGTGTTTTCCCCAAATGTGCTTCCACAGAAAAAAATCGGTGACAAATGATTGAGGAGGCCAATTAGCCCGTTGTTTTGCGAAATAAAGGGATTTTGTGTTACAAGTTATTGCAGAGGGATGAGCTTTAAACCGGCAAACTACACCTATACATATTATACCGCTCGATCCGCCTCAGGCGCAATTGGAGCTATAAAGGCATTTGAGGTTATGATAAGCTCTCGATTTAAATTTAGGGCGCCGTTAGGGTTCCTCCCGGCTTCTAGAAGCCATAATTCACAATATCCGCCGATATTGAAGTTTGCAGCTAAATCTCGTCGAGATTGCCGAGCGAAAAAAGTGCCGCCTCATTTGTAACGGAGGAACAACTCCTGCGGCTGAAATACCAGTAAAAAATCCCCAGTTTATTAAGAAAAACTACCAGCAACACTTCCTCATAAAAAGGCTTTAGCGAGGACGTGTCCCCATTTATTCCGGGGCTCTGTTTCAGGGAGATAGCGATGCCAGTGGCGGCCTAAAGCCCTCAGTTTGTATGTATGTGACATACGCCGATATATTGTGCCTTGAATACCTATGCTGTAAAACTCCTGCCGTTTATCGCTCTGTATAGTGCAGCACAAGAAAAAAGCCGATACAAAACAGAACATCTGCAGCTTAGTGGCTCGAGCAATGGGTCATTAAGAACATATATCCAGTTTTATGGCTATCAGTGTTATTTTTAAAATTTATTACACATTACGAAGGCAATGGACATTTGAGAGATACAGACTTAAGAATTTTTCCAAAACAAAAGATTCAAACGATAAAGCCGAAGTGAAAACGATATAGAAAGCGGCCATTTATAGGCAGGAGCGGCAGATTGAAGGGAAAAGCCTAAGAAAATAATAACTCCCTTTTACCCCACACAATACAGGAAGTTGTTCAAAGTTGAGAAAGCAGATGTTGCCGATTGCGCGAAGTTTATCTATGCTCTGGCCGTTTTTATGTACAAGGAGCTAGGAATTTTAAGCACATCTATTATATATTTGAGGGAGATTAAGGGATTAATCCGGGTCTGGAAAATGTAATATTCCGGACGAGCTTCGCCGAGTGTTGCAGTTAATATCGCATTTCCTACATATGAAAAACTCTATTTGCGCATATTTCCCCGCTTTCGAGGAAACTTTAAGCGGAGCGTAATATTCTAATGGAACATAATACGTCGTTCTAAGTACGATATGTGTTTATTAATGGAACGCGCGTCAAACAATGATGAATATGTTGAGAATTGCATTAAAACATCCCTTCGACAGAGGAAAACCTTTGGGACCCGAAGGCAAAACTCGACCGTTCAATTTAAACCCAGGAAAATTTCCAATTAACTCCGAAAGTGATACGTGAAGATCGTTTATAACGAGGGCTTTTGCGTTAATGGAAAGCGTATGGAAATGGAAAGTATCGAATTAGCTACGAGAGTCACATCCGCACCCCCTCCTCGTACACACGCGTCGCTCTCCTCGCGAATTAAGTTACTACAGAGAAACAAAGGACTGGAACAACGCGGATTTATTATGTGGGAAATTGCAATCCTCAACTTCGGGCTATTATTCTCTACATAAACGTAATAAGAAACTGAGACTGTGGCAAATTCAGGCGACGAGTTGTTTATTGCCCCCGTAAGTCGACGTTATGCAGTGTCGCTCGCCTCCTTCAAGGGTTAAAACTTTATAATTGAGGGTGCGCTGCTCTCCGGTGAATTGCCTCTGGAAATTAAAAAACAAGCGTTGACCCCCATTATTTATACGTATACTCCATCGAGAGGCCGGAAATCGGTTAATTCCATAATTGCTCAAAATCCGATTAAGTGTTCTATAGCTACTAACGATTTAATTCCGGAATGAGTTTGATTTGTGACGTTCCGTAGTCAAATTGGCGTGTTTTAATTAGTACTGCAGTCCACGCAGTTCAGTGTATTATTGGAGTTTCAATTAAAAAGAAAACAATTATGAAAACTGCCTGATAATAAAATTTATGCGAAGAGGGCTCTCCATTGAAACGTACATTTTAACATTCAGATCTTGAAATTATTGCATTGAGTTTCCATCTAAATTCTAACACAATGTCATTTTAGTAACTTATTGCACTCAGAACCTTCATAACGTTTTAAAAACCAAAAAGCTGATTTAATTCGAATTAAGGCTTTTTTGGAAATGCAATTAATGTGATCTCAATGAAAATAGAGAGAGAGAGAGAGAGGGAGAGAAAGAGAGAGAGAGAGAGAGAGAGAGAGGGAGGGAGGGAGAGAGAGAGAGAGAGAGAGAGAGAGAGGGAGAGAGAGAGAGAGAGAGAGAGAGAGAGAGAGAGAGAGGGAGAGAGGGAGAGAGAGAGAGAGAGAGAGAGAGAGAGAGAGAGAGAGGGAGAGAGGGAGAGAGAGAGAGAGAGAGAGAGAGAGAACAGTATATAACTTCGACAAAGACTGAAAACGTTAAAGAAAGCCGCGCCATCGTCTGATGTGTATTGCGTGTTGCCTATTTGATCATCGGTTAAAAAAGGTAGCAGGCTCCTAGGTAAGTTTGACAAGAACATATACCAGAGGGGGTGGCCTTACACGTAAGGTGCATTATACCTTGTCAATTTTTTTTTAATTATTGACCATGACGGGGGTGGTTCCACCACTAACAGTTATGCCAAAGTTATCGTGCTACTGCCACTCGTATGCTAGCACAAAGATCTGCCTTTTCCGGCTACTCAGCCCATTACCATAACAGCAACATAATGAAAACGTAGTGGAATATTACTTGAATGGGATTCCGGGATTATGCCGGGATACGCGATAATCTAACTTTATTAATGTTACAGCCCGGGTCTGCCCTTATTTCGTGATCATTGAGGATAAGGGTCTGAAGGGAGACACGAACACCGTCTAGACTGAAATAAAACAGGAATTTGTTGACGCCCGGTATTGTTATTAAAGCAGGAATGCAATTAACTTTGTTGTTGATGTAATTCTGCTCAGGCGGGCGCATAAATTGTGCTACGGTGGTAAAAAACTAGACGTCTATATAATATATCTCTCCTGGTTGGAGCTTAACCTGGTTAAATAAATATTGCCCGGGAAAAACTATAAAATCCCGCAAGGGGCTGCTTTAGATGCACGTGTTTCTTCCCATGATAGGGCTCGTGGACGGCCCTTTTTGATATGATGATGCCGTACCTCGGGAAATTTAAAATTTTTTGTTCTGCATTTTGCGCCTTCCTTCGATCCCGGGCTGGAAGATGACTCAACCCAAATGCAAGTTCAGGGCACAACGAAAATTATTTCTTCATATTTTTCGATTTAATGTGAAAGAATAAAAGTAGAAAATTGAACCAAAATCCCAGGAAATCACGGTATAACAGGTTTACGTCGAACGCCACATGAGTAAATAGGGGCGAGACCGTATAAAACCACGGAGCTTAAGGGATTCGCCTTTGAAAAGAAAATGACGGCTAATGCCACCTTCGCTATACGGCATCAACGAAAATTGAGTTTTTGACGAGATTCTTTTTATTAGAAATTACGTACCTATATCCGAAGATCCGCCCCATGTGCCTTGCTGGGCCTGCTTGGCCAATTTGCCGATTGCGTCCACGTACAGCCTCGAAGCTGCAGCTGCACCTGTGAACAATTTTAACTAATTAAATCCATTTACATTGCACTAGTTCCATACTAAAAAATATACCCCTGACGATCTCGCGTAACATTGCCGGCACCTGGTGCTGGAATAACATTTTCTTGACGATAACAATGTCATTTCACTCCCCCGATAACCACGAAGCAATAATGCAGAGGCAGATGTGAAACGGGGCTATGAAATGCCGCCATATGAGACTAAATTTGAGCCCTTAAAGACGTAAAAAAATTAGAGGGAGATAACTCAAAGTTGTCCCTGTAAATCTCGCGTCCTTAATTGCATTGCTCCAGAAAATGGGGGCTTAAGAGAAACGCACGAGGGCTCGGTTTTATTTCCAGTTTCTGTAATTAAAGTGAAATTTTTTGGAATAAATGGCCTCGAAGACTTTCCGGTTACTTAAGTCCGCTAAGTAACTCGGCGTTGGTGAGAAAATAGAGGGCGACGTTTCGAAATAATAGCGAGAATTAATGGGCTTCGTGAGCACACGCTTACGCGGCGTTTTATTCACATTCACGGAAAAATAAATAGTGCTCAAGGCGCACAAAACCCAAATATATATCCCGATCGCGAAATATCATAAATGGCATTTGATGTCGATGGGAATTCCATTGTATAGCGATGTAAAGCAGTTTACATCGAAAGCAAAATACGTTTGACAATAAGGAAGGAAATTTTCATCGGGAAAGAGGTATTGTGCCTGCGAAATGGGATTTGACAGGCGAATTAATATTTAAGCAGCCTTCGGAAATCGCTTATTTCGAAATTCACCACAGTCAAATCCGACTGCATCGGGACGAAAAAGGGCCGGATTGTTTTGCTACAAGGGTCTCCTTCAGGCCTGCCTGCTTTAGCTTATAAATGGCCCTCTTTCGTCGATATATTACTTTCACTTTTAGGGAAGATTTCGAAACAATCGCTCGAGAAAGAGATAAAGTAAAACTAAACCGATGTTCCATATGGAAAAGCTCTAAAAATGGATGCGAAAGGGAAATATTGCAGTGATTTCTTTTTAAATCAAAGTTCTTCATGAAAACTACGCGCTTAATTCGGAAGCACTGGAAAGAAACTTACATGAACGAAAATGAATTTAAATAAAACCTTTAAATAAATTTTATTAAAAAGCTCAATGCAAATAGAACTAATTTTGATTCACAATTCAGTACTCACAAATGGACTCGCGGTTTTATCAAAAAATCGCCACATCGGAGTGATGCTTTTTATAAAGAAGGCTTTGGAAACCCACGCAATAGCGCTTCGATTGTCAGTATTAATGACGTCTCCCGGTTTCCTTCCGCGTCGCTCGGGAAAAAACATCAAATGTCGAATGAAAATGTGACAGACATTTGGAAAAGAATGTTAAGTATTTTCAAATTAATTTAATAGAAACGTAATGAGTGTTCGAGCGAGATTGTGCGCGGCTGCAAACCGGTCGAAATCGCACCTTTAAAATGCGATTTGCTTTTACAATACCGGGAATATCGTCTCGTTTGCGTTCGGATCTCCGGAGTCGCCCGATCACTTCATCCCGGCAGCACGCCCGGATGAAGTTCAAATTGAATGTAAGTAAATATCGCGGTTATTGAGAGGAAAAAAAACTCAGGAACGCTTATGATACCCGGCGGCACAATACGCGCCGTGTCGAAAATTAACAATAACTAAGCTTTAGCTTTTTCACAGAAATTTATTTGGAATTTGAGCTCAGTGCAGACGAGCACGTCCGCCCGGATAAAACCATACACAAATTTCGATATCTCAAGCCATTACTCAGTTATTGGCCAAGCCGGCACGGTGGCACAAAATTAGTATGAAAGCATTTTTCGACCGAAAATAAGGCAAAAAGCTCACATAAAGATAGCTCCTCAATCGCTTTGTTTCTGAGATACGGGCTGTCAAAGTTTAGTAGGAGCTGGTCAGCCTGGATTTAACGGTTCGTTCCACTTAGGCTGTGCTCCGAAGGTAACTGTATTTGATGATTTTTTTGCATAGCCGTTCATGGCTGATTCAGTGACAAAACACAATGTTTACATGAAACCGAAATGCACGGCACTGCCTTGTTCGTCTGACTATCGGTGAACATCGAACTTTTTTTTCTTTTTATTGACTGTTCACTTCAATTGAATATTGGTGTCGGCGTGCGGAGCAACTGCGAATAGAAAAATGGTAATTTCTAAATTAAAAATAACTAATTTTTATATTTCTCGACCGCAAACCACTATGGGAGGAGGTCACAAAGCATTTCAAGGAAAACAGACGGATTTATTTTGATTAAAACGAATCTACTACATTCAATTCTCGTGGTCACTTGCTCTTGAAGAATGTCAGTGCAGAGATTTGTTCCCCATTGTTTATACAGGGTGTTTCCTAACTACGTGTAAAAAATTTAAAGGCGTAATCCTCGACTGATTTTGAGTCGAAAATGTCTAATAAACATACGTCCGCAAATGCCTTGTTTCCAAGATACAGGGTGTTGAAATGTGACAAGAAAAAGATATTTTATTTCCAAAATGACTCAATTTGGGTGTTTGAATTTTAGAAAAGACAATTTTTTGAGGGAATGCTTTAATGAATAATTATAAGAATTGCTGAAAACGACCACCATTTCTCATAATGCACGCTTCCATCCTTCTTATTAATGATTGTCTCACTCTCTCGAAAACTCCTGGTGTGTTGCGTATCGTTTCACATCCGGTAATTATACGTTCCTGAAGTTGATCTAGAGTGTTTATTGGGACAACATAGACAAGTCTCTTCAGATCATCCCAAAAGTAGAAGTCCAGAGGATTACAATCCGGGGACCTTGCTGGCCACGACTGATTAGGCTCTGGGACACCTCTGCCTATCCATTTATTTGGAAAAGTGGCATTTAAGTGCTTAAGGTTTTTAAAAGGTTTGGTGGTTGGGAGCTTGGTGGTTTGGAAATCTTTCCATGTAAATGCGCCTCGCTGCCAAACACTTACCATCAGCAAGGCCATAAACAAAAACCATATTGGCCATTTCTTGATTAGTGTAATTAGGCATTTGAAAAATGTTCAAAACTGAGGTATAATCTGATTTTTGGGACACAACACTAAATTCTTTCCCTTTAGAGAGTAAAACACCAAAATAACACTGACTATCTTGTTTATAGTAGTGGAAGTAGCAAAAAAAACTAACAATAAACAAGTTAGTAAATACCACCAAACCTTTAGAAACCTTTAAAACCTTTTTCAACGTCTTTCAGTCAACACACCCTGTATCTTGGCAACAAGGCATTTGCGGACATATGTTTATTAGACATTTTTGACTCAAAATCAGTCGAGGATTATGCCTTTAAATTTTTTACACGTAGTTAGGAAACACGCTGTATATAATAGATATATTAAGATATATTCATTTCAATATACATACGCGCGGGGATTAGTTACCTCCCGTGATATTTCAGAGAGCGATACAGTATTCAGAGAAACTTGTGGATAAATAAGCTGATGAAGGCAATCTTCTAATTGCTCTAATTCTCTGAGAAGGCATTTCCAATATTCACGAGAATTTTTTTTTCTTATGTTGACCCAAAAAATGGCATCTCAAATACCCTGTATGCGCATCAAGGAGCCTATCGGACGAACTGGCCCAGACGTGCCAAATGGCTTTTGGCATTGGCTGTTAACCGTTAAAGTTCACAGATGATTTCTTGGAATTTTATTCTCAATTTATTCGGTCTTATGTTGCTCTTAACAGTTTTGGACGCACACCAAGTCTTTAATATGGATTAGGACTTAGTTTGAAGCTATATTGGCTTTGTACTTCCCGGGTCTTACTCCATACAAGTTTTTAAAATATTTTATTTCTGAACGGTGTATGAAAGTTACTTCTACGGCTCAAATCACAAATCATTCTCCATTGTCCGTTGGAGCTCTATTTTGAAAACTTTCAACTTTAGAAAATGAGTCAACGTTGACGTTGCTCTTATTGGGAAACTTCAGATTTGATGTTTTTGCGTTTGTGTGTTAAAAGTTGCCATTAAAGATGTCTCGCTTTTAGCGTTGAGTATTCGATTCAATGCGTTAAACGGCAGGCTATTGCACTCCAGACGGCGGATATCCCGCATTCAAGGCGACGCAGTGCTCTTTGCTCCCTTTTTTCGGGCATTAGGTCAAAATAAGAATATATTTGAATATGCTCTCGGTTTCTGAGCACATAACTCTCGGCAAATACCCAATTAATTTTCCAAGATGTAAGGAGCTTAAAACTAATTTATCTTGAGCAAAAGAAAAGCACCTTGGCTAGAGCTTGTCTCTCGAACGTAACTTGCGGCCATTTGTTAGTCTGCATCAGATAAAGCTGACTTTTCCGACGCTACAAAACCAAAGTAAAACTCCAGTCTAATGGAAACTGCGTTTTGTAATTCAGCCAGCTCCCCAAATTAAGGAGAAGTCCTGCTTTACCACAGTAAAACATGTCCTATGACAATTATTGTCCTACAAAAGGAAAATCTTGATCTCTCGTCCATCCATCTTCTGTGATGGAAAAAGCTGCTGGGAAATAGACTTTTCGACTATCCGGACCCGGGGAAAACTATTGGGCTGTCCAAAGACTCTGAAGGGACATCCGGGCAAGACAAATTGTGTTTTGATTCCAGATAGGGGCGCCTGTGAGTGACGGTTTTATTGTTGTGTGTTGAATGCGAATATTGCCCGAAGGAAGATTTCTGTTCGGAGTGCGACCTAAAGCCGACCCTGCATTGACGCACAAGGACTTGTCAGAGACACAAGCCACAACGAGTAATTAGTTTGGCAACTTTGGACATTACTCCTGTCCCTTTGATGGTAATTAAATAAGGTCTTTGCTGACCGAAAAAAAGACAATTCTCTTTCGTTCCGAACGGAATTAAATTCGTCAGTCAAATTATTGTGTAATCTGTTAAAGGAGCGCTATTGGCACCCCGAGAGTGGAAGAACTCTAGGCCGAAGGGTGAACCAATCTTTTGTTCAAGAACGTTCTGGAGGGGTGCGCAGATAAGTAATGGAATTTTATCGATAGGGACTAAAGCTGTAGTTTTTAGGCGATTGAAACAGAAAAGGGTGTTTGTTCAAAAATTATTAAGGCATTATTTCATTGAACAATCGCAGAACAAAAACGGGCCCCTCAAACTTTTACAAAGTTCGTAGATGAAAAAACTCACGAGACGTATATGATATTTATTTCTCTTATTTTCCTGCCACCGTAAAATGAAATTTCCTTTCCGAAAGTCACAATTCATTTTGATAAATCGGCTCAAGTTTTTTGTTCCCCGATCAACTGTTGCTGGTGAAATTTACGACGTGGGCTTGTTTCGAATTTGCACGGACCATCAGGAGCTCGGACGTGATGTATTGCCCTCGGCCGGAATTACCCAAGAAAATAAATAATGAAATTAGTAATTTTTCCCTCGAATGGATGCGAACTAGAAAAATAACCCAGCAAGACAAGCGCAACAGTATTTGCATAACTCTAAAAGGTATTTAAATGTCAGCTCTTCACGCACATAGACGAATTCTCGTTAAAGTAAACGAGATAGCGAAAACAGGAAGCCGCATGCAGGAATAATTCCCTGGGGATTATTTCGGATAATCGAAAACGCAAACATGATTACTGTTGTTCGGCGGATGTAAATTTTAGTATTTTCTTCATCCATCTTTTTGGGGTATTGTCAGTAGTCCAAAATGTGTGAAAACTCCTCTCCCACATCTGCCTAAAAACTGAGAGATCGAGCGAGATTGAAAGAGTGGATGGAAGCATAAAATCCCGATTGAGCACTTAATCATCTCTCCTCCCCCCATACAAACTGCCAACAAGTACATTTACAGACAAAAAAAAGAGGAAAACTGAAGAGTGATTGATGGTGGCCCGACTTTCTTACAAAATAAAGCCGTGAAAGGGCGATATGCAACCCACGTCGCCGCTGCATATCTCGCAAACGGTTGAAAAAAGAAATTAAAGCCCGATCTACTATTCAGCCCTCATTCTAATCGAATCAGGGGCTTAAAAATGCGCTTTTATATTGCCGTCTTCGTGGGTTTTGTCGCCGACTGAGGAGAAGTGAAAGAAGGCCTTAATTTTATTGCCTTTGCGTTGACGAAAAAGGGGGTGCATTTTAAAATGGTTATTTTGAGATTTTTACAGGGTAACAATCCGTTATTTCATAGAAAACAAGTTAAAGTTACAAACACTTACTGTGTAGGGCCTTTAGGTAAGCCTTTCCGGCGTTGATCATCTGCCTCGCCCCGGGATTGAACTTATCCAGGATGTTCTGTAAACAAAAGTAGCTGGCTTATTGATCAATAAAAATCAGTTTGAACAAATTACACATTTTACATGACCGGAACTTTTCCAATCCCGCAGGTTACACTATTACCGAAAGTCGAGGTGAAGTTCGATAATAGTTAAATATGCTTAGAAATAAAGTTTTAATGATTCCTGTTCTGGAAAGCCTGAGCAGGAAACTTGCATCCTGTTTGAATATTTATTACCGATAATGGACAGTTACCTACAAGTATATAATCATACTTTCAAGTTGTCTATACTACTCATGCATTGAAATTACTCTGCTAGAGAGAGGCCCAGGTATCTCTGTCTCTGTTTATTAGATGATGTTAGAAAAAAACATTACTGTCACTAGTCATTGGGGCGCACTAACCGTTGCCAAGGGCCTGGAAGTTAAAAAAGGCAACTTTACGGTTTTTAATTTATTTGACCACCCTCTTTTTAAATGTCCGGGAATTTAATTTCCAGGCTATTAACGTCGCCACCGAACTAATGAAAAACCGCCCCAATATGTGTGTACCGTTAGTGCTGAAAAATCCCTTTGCCATTGGCCAAATTAACGAATCACAGTTTTATGAGTGCGATAAAAGGGGACCGGAAAAAAGGGATTTCGATTGTGCTTTATTATTTTTTTTCCAATGTGCAAACTAATCTCTTTACCCGCAGTACGTCCCTGTCCTCGAAAACCTACCTACTTAACTCTCGACAGGGATTTAGTTTTGCCGTCCCGGAAACGGAAAATCAACGACTAAAGTAGTTTAAATTCGAGGGTGAAATGTGATGGAAATGAGTTTAGTTCGAGTTAGGTTTTCTAATTAATGAGGCCGGGTTATCGGGAGTGTGTAACTGGATAGAGATGGGAGTGGCAGTTGTTAACAACCTCAAAGCGATAGGCATTTAGCGAGCTAAAAAGCAAAGCGAACAATCGAATTGTTTTGTTCTAAACTGTTTTGCGTTGAGAGTTTAATAAGATATTTTGCCAAAGAAAATCGAATTTACATAAACAGTACGTTATTTTCTGCTCATTTGAATAGACCAGAATTTAACATTGTCACGCGGGCAGTAATTTACGGTCTATTGTGCCTTGCAGCCTTCCAAATGGCTGAAATTTAAATAAAAATATCTCCCCCGTGTGTGTACAGGGACAATGCACAGTTCCCATCTTTGAACATGCCCCGCATTTTATGCAGTAAATCAATAATTGACAGAGCGGTTTCTAGTCAAATTTCCTCATTGCAAAACCTTCATCTTCCATCATTGTTTAAACATTTATTATTTTGTCTGCGTAAACTGTTATTAGCCACTACTGTCCGAGTCCGTCTATGATTCACGTTAATACTCGCACATTCAGGGATGGTTATATCGCCTATAATCATCCCTTTCTGGCGCACCGTGTTAAATGGAGATAAAGCGTGTAACGTAGGTATGTATCAACAGCCTACTTTATTGTAGCAGAGTCAAAGCATTAGCTTCCGTCTTCGTCTATTCTAACTCAATAAATATAAATAGTGCAGCGAACACAGAGACGGCTATATGATGCTGAACGTAATCTCCTGACATTGGCGCAGTGGCGGTAAATGAGAGGTTTAACGGTAAAATACGAATTTTCATTACAAAAACCAGTGAGTATAAGGACCTTCACCGTGGAGACCTCGAAAAAGGTTAGAGATGCAGTTTTGCTCTAAAAGCAGAAATAGCAGGAATTACGTTTCTATCCATGTTCGGGCAATTATTATTAGGAGTTGGAATGAATTCGTAGCGTTTTTTTTAAGAAAAAAATTTATTGATTTTAAATGAAAATAAAAAAATACATTAATTAAAGTATTGCCCATCGCTTTCTACTACTTTTGACCATCTTTCGGGCAGGGCACGAATACCGCGTCGGAAGAACGCGTTGTCTTTAGATGCAATCCATGAATCGACCCATTTTTGACAATCTTCGTAAGAAGTGAACTTCTGCTCAGACAGACTATGATCCATCGAACGAAACAAATAATAATCAGATGGAGCAACATCTGGGAAATACGGCGGGTGGGGCAGGATTTCCCATTTAAGTCTTTCCAGGTATGTTTGTACCGGTTTTGCGACGTGCGGACGAGCATTGTCGTGCAGCAAAATGACTTTGTCGTGTCTTTTGGAGTATTCCGGCCGTTTTTCTTTCAATGCACGGCTCAATCGCATCAGTTGTAGTCGGTAGCGGTCTCCAGTTATGGTTTCAACAATTCATAATAAATCACACCCCTCTGATCCCACCAAATACAGAGGAGAAGCTCAGACCCACGGATATTCGGCTTTGCCACTGATGTTGACCGGGCTTAATCCATGACTTTCTGCTCTTCGGATTGCCGTAATGGATCCATTTTTCATCACCAGTGACAATCCGATGCAAAAAACCTTTTCTTTTTTCCCGTTGAAGCAGCAGTTCACACGTCAAAAAACGCCTCTCAATGTCCCTTGGTTTCAATTCATATGGAACCCAACGTCCTTCCTTTTGAATCATACCCAAAGTTTTAAAACATTTTCCTACCGTTGATAAGTTAACTCTCAATGATGTAGACAATTCTTGAAGTGTTTGACATGGGTCTTCGTTGAGCAATGCCTCCAAAGCGTTGTCTTCAAATTTTTTTGGCTGACCAGGTCGCTCCTTGTCAACCAAGTCGAAATCACCAGCTTTAAAACGTGCAAACCACTTCCGACACGTTCGTTCAGCTAGAGCATGTTTATCATATACTTCCACTAAAATACGATGAGCTTCAGCAGCACTTTTGTTCATATTAAAGTAATGAAGTAAAATTCCCCGCAAAAACCCTTTATTCGGCACAAACTGTGACATATTCAATAAATTATAAAATGTCGTTATTTATTATTTAAAAAGGGGATATGCAAAGCAAATGACCTCTAACGACCGCTGTTTCACGATAAGCATATTATTGTAGGTAACGACGCAATACTGTACTATCTATGCCATCTCTTGTAAAACGCTACGAATTAATTCCAACTCCTAATACTTGGACGGTGCTACACGTCAACAGACAGCAGAAATTGTCCGATAATTTATGGTGAAACTCATTTAATTTAGCTCCATCCATCGGTGAGATTACGAAAATCATTCTATGCCTCGATCATGAAATTACCAGTCCCGACTTGATTAACTAATATTCGCATACTCAAATAAGTTTCGCCACAGAACTAATCTCCTTTGACACATAGTAGAAATACCACCTTAATGCCGCAATTAGTAACGAAAAACAATCCAAATCCCAAGATTTGTGGAAACGCAATTAAAAAGAGATAGTGATTTATCCGTCCGATTAGGAGATGGCGCGCTCTAATTTACCGAGGCGAGAAGAACGGTTTTTATTGTTCAATCAGGCCCAATATTTCCAGGCATTCTGCCCTAAAATGGACACAATATAAATCAGTGCAGCCTGCACGAATCTGTAATTTCCGCTCATTGACTGAAATGCAATCAAAAGGACGCGATTTATTTATACAATTAAGGGTTATCTCCCCCTCAGTTCTCCAGAGGCATGTTGGGCATGTAATCAACTATACGTTTGTTTGCGAAAGGAAAAAGGTTTAATTAAAATAGGCAATCTTGTGGGATGGTGCTAAAATGTCAAAGATCGATATGGCTCATGCTTTGACCACCCACAATAATATAATGTTTGATTTATGATCTTGTACACCAAACCCATTAATACCTATTATTAAGATTTCCGCAATCGATACAATTACAAAAAATTAATTGTACCTGCTTTGCCAATGCCAAACTAGGAGAGTAAATGCCGCTGTATTGCTACATCACAGGCTGGTTTGATAAATGATTATTTCTTCGAGTTTTGCTTGCTCGGTACCAGAGCTGCGCGATTTGGTTGCTATAGGTGCCATTAACAAAAGAATCAGCATTTCGACAAACAGCGCTGACCCCGTATACATTTATATATACAGGGTGAGTCTTAAGTAATGGGACACAGAGCAACGATGGATTTATGACATAAAAATAATGCAACATAGCTAAATTTATGTTATACCAAAAGTTGAAAATAACTGAGGTACAGGGTGCCAAAGTTGAAAAATTAAATCAAATTTTCTTTAAAATCTCTGGAACAGTTCGGGCTAATTTCACGAAATTTCTGATATAGGGGTTTTTGGAGATGATCAATTCAAATTTATCGACGATTTCGGTGTATCTTCTAGAGGGTGCCACAATCGACAATTAGGAGTCATTTAAACCATTTAAACTTTTTTGTGCTACGGCGTATGTCATTTTGTCCCCATAAAATTTGTTCCCCTACCTTTTCTAGTTAAAAAAGTTATACCTTATTGGTGTCGCTAGGAGCGACGGTTTTCGAGAAATTCAATTAAATAACTTAAATTCCCATTTTTTCTACGTGTTGACATGTAACAACATAATTTTTTTGTATTGTTAAAAAAGCACAAAGATATGTAGTGCGAATTTTTCATGAAGACAAAACTGTACCCGTACCATTTTACGCCGGTGCTAAACTTATGTGAAGTCGATCTTCAAGCGAGATTGCAATTTTGTAACTTCTTTCGGATGTGCCAGAACGAAGATCCACTGTTTTTAAATAAGGTCCTCTTTACGGATGAGGCAACTTTTACCCGGCGAGGTATAATTAAACACCGTAACAAACATGCATGGGACACAGAAAACCCTCACCTAACTACTGAACGCCAATTTCAGCACGAATTTAAAATAAATGTTTGGTGCGGGATTATTGACAACTATTTCGTAGGACCCTATGTATTACCACCCAAATTGAATGGTCCTCTGTACTTAGAGTTCCTCCAAAATGAACTAGGGAACCTTCTTGATGATGTGCCTCTGAATTTAAGGCAAGTAATGTTTTTTTGTGCAAGATGGCGCACCCGCACATTTTTCCCGTCCAGTAAGGGATTCGTTAAGTACACGTTTTGCCAATCGTTGTATAGGACGTGGATTTGAAATACCCTGGCCCCCACGGAGCCCCGACTTCAATCCTATGGACTTCTGTGTATGGGGTTACGTGAAAACTTCCGTTTACCAAAATACAATAAATACACCTGAAAAATTATTTTTAAAAATTCAAAATGCAGCCACATTATTTTGGAATGAACAATTGCTATTTAAAATAAAGAGATCGTTCTGTAAAAGAATTGCAAAATGCATCCAAGTAAATGGTGGACACGTCGAACATTTATTGTCACAGGAAGATATGATTAATTTTTAATTTTTTGTTATTGTTAAAATATTCGTTTGGAGCTTAAATAAATGTCAATAGAAGACCAACTACGATATTAAATTGTTTTCATATAATCTTTGTGCTTTTTTAACAATACAAAAAAATTATGTTGTTACATGTCAATAAGTAGAAAAAATGGGAATTTAAGTTTTTTAATTGAATTTCTCGAAAACCGTTGCTCCTAGCGACACCATTAAGGTATAACTTTTTTAACTAAAAAAAGTAGGGGAACAAATTTTATGAGGACAAAATGACATACGCCGTGGCACAAAAAAGTTTAAATGGTTTAAATGACTCCTAATTGTCGATTGTGGCACCCTCTAGAAGATACACCGAAATCGTCGATAAATTTGAATTGATCATCTCCAAAAACCCCTATATCAGAAATTTCGTGAAATTAGCCCGAACTGTTCCAGAGATTTTAAAGAAAATTTGATTTAATTTTTCAACTTTGGCACCCTGTATCTCAGTTATTTTCAACTTTTGGTATAACATAAATTTAGCTATGTTGCATTATTTTTATGTCATAAATCCATCGTTGCTCTGTGTCCCATTACTTAAGACTCACCCTGTATATGGGTATATACACGACCATGCCCCCACTGTGTAAGTCTAGACCTACATTATGTTACAAGTGAATTTCGATTTCAAACGCCACGCCCCGAAAAAAAATCGTTTGGAATATCACAGTGACCACACTAATTCACGTTCGGTGTCTCTGCAAACGGTAAGGGATCACTGTCGGCGTTTTTCTAATATTGTCTCGATGGCAGTCGCGTTATACGGGGCGTTTCTTAGGAAATGTATACACCCTTATGTCCTTAAATTTACATCGGTTAATTTAGTTGATGCACCCTGTACGGTTTTGCGTCTTGGAATTCGCAAAATACTACAGATTTCTTCGATTTCTCCACGGGCTTGATTTGCGAAAAATTGGCGCATAAGGTTGAAATTTTGTAGGCGACTCAATGGAGTTTCGAACATTACTTAAACCAGTGGCGCAACTTTCATTTTAAATTAAGACTCTGTTGGCGGCTATGGTATTGTGCGCTCTTGATTGCTTGGACCCCACTGTCGGAGTTCAGATTTTACATGCCAATCTTTGGATGGTATGTAAAATATCGGCGCACCGATATCATCGGCGCGCCGAACAAGCAAAGAATTTTCTATACAGGTTTTAAATGCCTTTACATAGATCTAGACCGTATCATTTTGCCACGCCCCTGATGTCTGGAACAAAGAGGTTTTCCTGACGGTAGGCTGCAATTTTAGTCAATTTAAGGCCGACTTTATGGTACACTGAGTGTATATTTTGTGAAGTTGAAATTGCTTGTACATTCCTTGTCACGTCCCAAACTCTTATATCTATATAAAGCATTAAAAAGCTGCGGTTCTCGTTTCTTACGTATTCAGACGAAACGCTGCAGCTCTATGTATAACAATGCAGGCGCAAAATATACGGGCGTTCGGGCCGAAGAAATATGGCTCGCTCCCATCCACGTATACAGCATTTAGAGTTAATGAAATTGCCGAAATTAATGGCAAAAAAGAAAACAAACATTTGGGATTTCAGGTAGTTTCAAATGGAATTTATAGCAGCAATGTTTCAGGGAGATGTATTTTTACCACCTGGCTTCGCTGGCTAATTGCTAAGAACGATTCAATTGCGGGTAATTATTTAGGGCTGCGAATTACGTAAAGGACGTTCAAGGGGACATATGCCTGGAAAATTGCAAGTACAACTGCATAAGTGGCCATTAAGAGTCGTTGGAGTCGGAATTAACGAGAGACCTAATCGTCGATATTATACAACCATAACAAAAACCGTATTATCGAAAATGACGAAACAACAGTTTGCATTATTCATAGTCACGTAACAAGGCTTACGCAGAAATTAATTAGTTATAGCCTAATAAATCCAGCGAATCATTGACTGAAAGATGTATGCATCAGACGTTCTCCTCAGGCGTAACTAGAGCCTCAATGCATCTACTGTTAGGCAACTGCAAGAAGGCAAAAGTTGCACATAACAAGCCATTTTATGTTCCAAACTTGTATGAAGTATTCGAGCTTAATTGCCACTTTTCTTTCAAGAATTGGCCTCCATAACCTATCGAGCAAAACAAACGAAATTTCACGTCATTTGTTATTAATAAAGGATGCTTGATTGCTTTTACTACTCCTTTATCGGTTCGATTTGATTGATTTTGTTTGGGTGAAACGCAAGTGGCAGGTCTGGTAATTAAATTACCGCGGAACATCTTGTAACGGAAAGGAAGTGAGTGCCGTACAAGGTGCCCCTTACAAATTATAAACGAGCGATAGCATCTTAATTTCCCAGAGATGATTGCTCGCAATTTGTCTGATGGTAAGTCGTTGCGTAACCGGCCGCTGTCTTGTAAACACTCCTCCCTCTTCCGACACCTTCACGAATTTTAATCAAGCGCCTCGGCAAATATTTATCCCTCAGGGGTTCGGAAATTATTCATTCAAAAAGTATTTGCTCAATCTTCAGGCTTGTTATAAATTCTTTCTGCTCAAGCACCGTCCGCGACCCTGCAAATACTCGGTTGTGCAAATTTTTAAAATAGTGTTTGGATTGCGTCCCAGTCGTTTAATTTCCTACGCAGATTATTCTTGGAGATTAGCACGGTTTTTTCAGAATTTCCGTACAAGGGGAATTTCCCTACAAGTGTCGAGGGGCGAAAAATTATTAGTGGCCATTTTTCCCGGACTGGGTGTCAAGTGCGTTAAAATCGATAGTGGGATGCGATTTTTTGGAAAAAGCTCGATGGAAATGAGTGTCATATCGAGAGGTCTATCGCCCGCAACGACCCTTCGTAAAAAGCCATCGCCACTCTCAGATTCGACATGGCTGCGAGTCTGTGCCAAAAAACTCGAATGTTTGAAAAACTGTAACTTCCCCATTTTGTATTGATATGTCCCCTGACATGCAACTCATTTTCAGCCAACTTCTCTCAGAAAGACGAATGTTGCATTTAGTTTAGATGTATGTATCACCCAGAGGGAAAAACTCCCAAGTTTCACGTTCTGCTCCCAATTACAGACGACGTTTTCTTTCGGCGCCGCCTGGTGCCCGAAGCATGAAATAAGAACCAGCAGATACTCATCAGGTACCTCAACCGTTTCTCAAAAAAACAAAAAAAAAACCTACGTGCGTCGATTATCGGGCAACTGCCCGAGTTACTTAATAACTTCATAACCTCAAGAAGGGTTTGGTCACTTTTTCCATTAAGGCAATGGACAGACCACAATTTCTGACTGGTTATGATCAAATCAGATTAATTGCCGCCTTGAAATTGCACAGAAAGCGAAATGGACGCCTGCTCGCATTACGGTAATTAATATATCAAGGGCAAGAAAGTGGTCCTTCAATCCATCAATAGACTGAGCCTTTTTCATTAAGATAAAAGCGGCGCCAGGACGAGCATAAAATGCCGCATCCATTGTAATGGTTCCCCTTTTCAATGTTAAGTAACCCGAAGTGTGGTGGTTAGTGAGCGTCTACCCCCTTTTAGGAGCGTCTCCAATGGCTTCATACATTCGACATACGCACAAACGTAATCTAATTAAGCGCACCTTCCAACTGGATTAAATTAATTCCTGTTGTATCAGCGACAAAACAGAACGGCTCTTCCTCATGAACAAACATTAATTTAAATGCATGTGCATCGCAAATATTTCCTTCTCCGTCCTCCTTTTTCCTCGAAACTCGTACAGTTTCAGCTGCGGTTTCGCCACTTCGCGTCTGACTGCATGTAAATGCATTGCTCAAACTGGTTCAGTTTCAGCTGCGACAAAGTATGAAAATCCTCGTACCAGTTTGCACTGAATTATATGCGCGGAATTTAAATAGTGCGGTATCAATTTGCATCTTGCTAAACACGCCGGAATCCGAGAACCGGCGTTTTGTAACCGCACAGTTCGGGTTTCTTGAAAAGTGCAAATAACTTTATTTGCACCTCGTTATTTACTGTTACGAAATGAGATTCTCGGAATTGCAAACTGAGGGGGAAACTCGTGCATCGAGGGTTAAAACTGAAACACTCTAATTGCTCCGTGAGCCGCTTACACAAATCGAAAAGACAATACGATTGCAAAATTCTCTAAACTAGAAGCGGCAGTAATCAGGTCATGCACATCCCCATTAAAGCTTTAATAGAGATTATTCCCGACAGAATTTCCTTGGAAAGAGCTTTCGGACTGGTCCAATTCAGGCCTACAGGGCGATTCTACGGTTTCTTGCTTTATAAATCAAATTACGCGGTCTTAACGGTTTCTTAATCAATTTAGCGCTGGCTATTCGATAGTTTATCCGATCTGGGGCACGGGAAATAATCGCTCTTTCTAGGTTTACAGCATGTGTGGTTTAAAAAAAATTCCGATGTCCACCGTTTATGAAGAGAAAACCTTCGCTCTAACAAAGTGTGCCGCTCTAACAACCCGTGAAATAATCAGACGTGGTTTTTCCGCGTCGTTCAACAGGTTGCAACCCGCTTTTTCTATCCATTAATTTTCCCGGAGATTTTTCCGGGATAAATGTCCGCCAAGTTAAGTAGCTGGTAAAGTGGACAGGCCTTTAGCCGTGGCAAAAAGTTCTCGTAAAGGGTAAACAAACAAGACTAATGATTTTAATTTTCCTGTACATAAACTTACTCGCTCGCGAAAGGCCCTTTACATACTCCCTTTATACGTGCGCTTATAGGCGAGGAAATGAGGAAAAGTTAATCTTTGGCTCTGCTAACACAGTCGTCTCGAAGAAAAATGACGGTTATTTGTAATGCTAGCTTTAGTTCTCTTCCGGCAAAATAAGCTGCGCTTGTCAAGATAACACTGTCGAAATAATGGAGCCATAAAAAACCCTCGTCTAGATTATTCTAAATAATAGAACTTTAGGGATATGTGGGGCACGCATTATCGTAGGTGTTAGGGTTAAATTCGGCTCAGGACGTCGAAACACAAAGATGCCATTATTATTTATTACCTCTCCAAATGCGACCGCAAAGAGCAAACCGAAGTCGCAATTTAAAACTATACAGGGCGTTCACTTATCGTCGTAAGGCGACGCCATCTTGGTTTCGCGTATGCGGGGTGTTTTGCCGAACTCCGAGTTTTGCCCATCTCCCCCACTGTTTTTCTCCCACATCTCACAATTAGACGCCCTGTCCACGCTTTCGTGCTGATGCTTAAGATGTTCTGCGGTGCAGCCGATTAAAAGTGAAATTTGTCTAAAACCCCAAACGTCCTCCCACTGGTGCTGGAAAAAAAATGGCAGCCGTTTGTTAACGTAGCCGGCGTCTTAGCGAGGCCCATTAAGATAAGACCGTTAAAATAAAGGGCGGGTCGTCAAGAGGTCCGAAACGATTACCACAGAGATGGAGGAGGGCCTATTGTGTCCTGAAGAGATAACGAGTTATTAATGGCGACTGCTTCGAAATCTAAGGCAAAAAAACCTCGGCTGTACATATTCGTCGCGTTATTATTAGCACAGATCAAGGTCGTGAGAACCGCGACCATTAATCTCCCTTTCAGCTCTTATTAGGTCTAATTATTGCCAGCAGGAAATGCCCGGATTTCTGATCAAAAACAGTTGATCGTCTCGGCTCAGTTTAGAACCAATTTCTTATGGCTCAACTCTAATATTTTCCATCAGCCTTTCACTTCTTCTAAGGTCGCTCATTAGCATTCATTATTAAGCAAAATGTTATTGGTTAAATTAAATTTAAGCGTGAACAACCATTGTGACCTTTCGGGAAGAGGAAAAATAATTAACGGGGAGTACGTGCGGCTTTTGGGGATGTTTTGATTAGGCAAATTTCTGGTTCAGAAACGAAGAGAATATAATTCAGAATAACTTTTTCGACGCGACAATACCCGATAGAACAGTTGTTACGACCGATATCCGATATGCACAGACTTATCGAATTACCATCCAACATTCCCCGCTAAACCAACTATATGGGATTACAGTAAACTATACAGTAGTTGTGGGGCTTTGCTATTAATTAACTTACCTTATAGATCCCATCTACGAGTTTTATAAGCTCTTCGGTCTCCATTGCGGTGGTTGTGGTGTTCATTCAGTTACATACCAGACATAGCACGTTCACCCTCCCGTCGACGTGAGCCTGTAAAACGAATTTCGATCAATATAGCTTTTTCCAGTTCTGATGCAAGCATTTATTAAATCCTAAACATGCAAATACTTCTTTTCGGAAAATTACCCTCCCGTGTAAGTCAATAGTAAAGCAAAACAAACATCAATAAATCCCCATTCAGTTTTCATCGGGGACATTGTTAATATTGAAATTTTTGTTTACTTTCGTGTACAATGTTTTGTTTCAAATCGTATTTTATAGTGAAAACTTCACTCAAATGGAAAAAGTTTCAGTAGGTTTTACCATTTCTATGACGCTCAAAGGGAAAGCACGCGAGTGAAACAAGGACAACTACGCCGCTTTGAACACCATTTCGATGAACTATCTCGTTGTCTAAAGATTTTTCAAATTACTCATATCTGTTTTATATTTGTGTTTTATGCTGATTAACTTCACAAAAACTCGAAAAAATTTCTAGCATGAGAAAAAATCCCTCTGCTTCACTGAACTTTCACACAAAAATGTCTCTTTTTTCTCCATGTTGCTGCGGAAGATCCTTTTCTTACCATACAACGGCAAAAAAGATGTTGAGGCCTGATTCAATAGGAGAAATATGGGAGATACTCAATTTTCGAAATGAATTATTTGTGAAATTTTTTACCCGAAAGAACATCAATCTACGTCATTGAAGTATGTTACAAAACCAATTCATTTTAGTCCACATAGCTGCAGAAATTGTCAACGAAATTTAATGAAACGTGGAGGCGTGCCGAGGTTGACTCAGTGCAAAATATTGCAAAGAAAATTCAATTATCAAAATTCATTCTTACACAAATTGGAACTAGAAAGATAATTTATCTACGCCGCTGTGATTCGGCATGAGGCCACTCGTATTTTAGCCAGACTGGAAAATTGCATTGGAATTATTAACAGAAAAAGGGAACACAAGTGTTAACATGTAAGTGTTGAACTCTTAGAACGATTCTCTTGCCAATGCGCCATTTCAATGAAATACAATTTTATATTAATTAATACAAAATCCATTTTTTAAGACTTTTATTTCAAAAAAAGTTAGCGAGATTGTATCAATTACTCACGAAGCAGCAAGAGAACTAATGAACTGATTATGCGGGTGATGCTTCGCCTCATACAGGATGAGTCAGTTCATACTAGCAGGATTCAGGTATTCGATACAGTACCTTATTTCGAGTTCAGTAAGTTATATAAACATGTCGGCAAACGCTTCGTTTTTGAGATACGTAGTGTTAAAGTTTAGATTTTGTTTTCATTTCTCACGCAGGTTCTACAGTTATTGATATAATTTATTCAAATTTTTACCATTTGTTACCTATAATGGCCTACAAGTTTTGACGCGTGTAGACGATTTAAAAACCTGACGGTGATATTTTTTCGGCATTAAGGCCGATTGGAACCGTCAAGAAATTTTTTGTGCTGCGCAATTGACTGTTTACTTTCAAAAATATAGGTCTACGTTCAATATAGAGACTTTTTAGTCGTTTGCAGTTTTATCGCATCTCCAATCATTTTCGAGCAATTTGGGAAAGTCCCTGAAAAAAAAATTTTATGAAAAAAAAATTTCGAAGGTAAAAGCATCAAAATTACCGAACATTTTTGCATGAAAGCGTGTAATAATAAGTTAGGCATTAGTACTTTATGAATAACCCGGAACTATTTTATTTTTAAATTAAATCTTCAAAATGCGACTCATTTGCTGAATACATAATCGGCATCGCGTCTCAATTGACCTCTTTACTGAAACTAAGTGATAAACTTTAATCTCTTCGCAGACCCGTCTTATACGCCCTCTAAGATTTTTAACGTCTTGAACAGAAGTTGCATATACTTTTCCTTTAAGAAAGATCCACAGAAAAAAATCCAATGATGATAGATCCGGAGAACGTGGGGGCCATACGACATCCATTCTATCGCTCTGGATAATTGAAGTTTAATGAAGCCCTCCTATTTCTTCCAAAATGAGCTCAATAGTCATTTAACCGAAACCAAGCTTGCCGCTTTAAGTTTAGAGAAACATCGTACCACATATTAGTATACTCGGTTTCTAGAAACTCTAAGCAATTTTGCGAGTTGACTCTTCCTGGTAAAAAATAGGGCCCGAACAAACGATTTTCAAAAATTCCCACCCATTCGTTAACGCTAAACCGATTTTGAATGTTCGACAATCATATGTCCTTTCACAGACTTTATCATCACATCAAATTACTCGAAAATAGTTACAGATACGACAGAACTGCAAAGGACTAACAAGTTTTTAAGTTCAACGGGGAATCCACATTTTTGAGATTAACTAGTGGCTGGTGCACCATAAAAAGTTCTGGAAGGTAAAAGGGGGTCTAACTACCGAAAAATTATCACCGTGAACGTTTTTAAGTCGTCTGGACACGTCAAAACTTGTCAATCATCATAGGTAACAAATAGTAAAAATTTTAATGGATTATCTCAAAAACTGTAGAAGCTACGTGGGAAACGCAAAAAAATCCATTCTTTCACACCCTGTATCTTAAACACGAAGCGTTTACCGGTATATGTTTACATGACTTACCGAATTTAAAATAAGGTACTATATGGAAGACCTGAGTTCTGCCAGTATAAACTGACTCAGTTTGTATAATACACTGACTTTCAAAAAAACCACAGCACCAAGAAGAACTGATCGTACACGTTTGAAATTCTGGCATTACGTTGGGTCCGGTAATAGGTAAAAACGATTAAAATATCAAAAGAAAATTATTGTCAATAAGCGAAGAAATTTAATAATAATTTAATAATGGGCGGTATCTCCTCTTAGATTAATACATTCCTGTAAGCGACGTGGCATGCTCAAAATTAAATTGTCAATGTCTTCCTGTGGTGTTGTATCCCAGGCAATCTGCACCTGCTCGCGGAGTTCATCTGTGGTCTCTGGAGGGCGAGCTAAACGTTGAAGTCTCTGACCCATCATATTCCATACGTGCTCTATTGGGGACAAATCTGGAGACCGAGTTGGCCAAGGCAAAGTATCCAAATTTTCAGCTTCCAAATACCTCAAAGTATCGTTGGCTACATGTGGTCGCGCATTATCCTGTTGAAATGTACTTCCGGGATGGTCGTGCATGTATGGTACAAGAACCGATTCTAAGACGCTATTAATGTACCTCTGAGCGTTCAGTCTATCGTAAATGAAAACAAGAGGAGACCGATTACCATACTGGATGGCACCCCCAAACCATGACACCTGGTGTTAAACCAGAATGACGCCTTTCCATAAAGTTCAAATTTAATCGCTCTCCTCTGCGCCTTCCAACACGTGACCGTCCATCAGATCGCCATAAACAAAATCGGCTCTCGTCACTGAACACGATTCTTCTCCACTCATCCACCCATTGCACTCTCAGACGACACCACTCCAGTCGGGCCACCCTGTGGTTTCGTGATAATGGAAGCCGACGCATAGGACGATATGAATTTAGTCCAAAACTTCGAATTCTGCGATACATCGTACCAAGGGATTCCACCCTTCGATTTAGGGTGGCTACCCAGTTAGCACCAAGAGACGGGATTGTTTCAAACGGGGCGCCTGTCGCTGAACGACGAAGTCGCCGGTCTTCGCGTCATTCTTGGACGGCCACTACCACGATGACGATTTACTGACCCTTCGTTAGACCAATCTCTCCAAGCTCTTAGCACTGTTGATGCGTTTCGATCCAATCTACGTGCAATTTCGCGGAAAGGTAAACCTGCCTCATGCGCACCAACAATTCTTCCCCTTTCGAAGGGAGTTAACTGCATTTTGGCGCACACGAGGCATTTTGCCCTACCACACATTCAATATGGTACTAACGATAGTACCTTTATCGCTATCCGCCTGTAAAAAAATTTGCAAAAAGAACGCTCGTCACAGATAAAAAAGTAAAGAAAAACTTCATATCGCATTAAAATACGAACTTGAAATTTTTATCATTTTTTTCTCTTTACAAGTCCAAAATCATACCAAAATTTCAAATACATACAGTGCGTTCTTCTTGGCGTTGCGGTTTTTTTGAAAGTCAGTGTAATATTCATCGGCTGAGTTATCACTGGAGGTGCATCTACGAGGTGCGTCATAAAAATAACATATAACGGGGTAAGTGGTCATATAACTATATCTCACAGGCTAGAGGACTTAAAAAAGCGTGACCTCCGAATCCGATATGTCGCGTGTCGGTTTTATAGCCGGCGCTTATGCTGGATAACTCTGCAAAAAAAAATTGGGCCAGGCCGCTTTTTCGGCCCTTAAACTGGCTCCCTCGTAGCCCCAAGCTTAATTTGAACGGTGCAAACGCCAATTCCACATCAGTTAATATGTGAAAATAGGACTAATTTTTTCCGCATCTATGTGTTTTTTTTTTTTTTTTGTAAGCGTAACTAGATGTAATTAAGCCGGGATAATAATCCTCTAGTGCGAGGTATATGAATGGCAAACGATTCGCATGCAGCGCGACATTAATGAAGCCTCGCGTAATGTTTCCGCTCGAAAAATTTGGTGCTAAAAGCTGACAATTCGGACACGGAAACCTTTTTTTGGGGCCCGAAAGAGTTTTTATTTGAGGAGATAATTTATCGGTCTGTTCAGTGCATTAAAAAGATGGGCGCGACAACCATTTTTTTGCAGCACACACACGTACACGTGACGCCCAAGGAATGTGCTAGAACACGGTCTCGTATTTAGCCATGAAATCCGCTACTACTCACGAGAACTAGTTTTTGTTATTTATCACTTTCATTTCAGACTTTTTCATAACGCCGAACCGCGGGATTTCACCTTTATCCGCGTGCAGCGCAAACATGCCGTTCCTAAACAAACTTATTAAATATTTCGATTATCAAGTCACAATTCACAGTGAACAGGACTAGTGAAACTGAAATTGGAATTTATCCTCTTTTCATTTATTAATGACTTTTTTTGGGAGTGCCACATTACTGTCCTTCGCTTCCTCTCCGTATTTTCCTGTCGCACGGCGGGTTTATAAATTATGCATTAATAGGGATCCTGGAACACAGTTTGTTTGCAATTTCTGAAGAATTTTGTTCGGAAAATTCTAATTTCAGATTTAAATGTCCCACGAGTTTATGTTTGATTTCGCAAAGAAATCAATTATAGGGATGTATGCCTGCGAGACTAACGAAGGTAAGTTTTAATTAGTCACAACGGCATAGGGTGTCCCAAAAAATTGCGGCGCATAAACTGCCAGTTTTTAAAATAGGACCTAGAGTTACTCACACAATTGAGTATACACCTCTGATTTTGTCAAATAAAGGTCTATTTTTTCAATTTAAACAGCTTTCGGAATAACACATCTCTCTCTATACGGGGTGAGTCGGGAGGAGCGTGTTGTACATGAAAAGTAAATGTAAAAAAACTTAAATGTTGTTATCCGATTTTCGTTTGTTTACAAGTTATAGCGTAAATAAAATTTCTTAACTAGGATTCTATTTACCATAAACGTACCTTTCCTGAACGTTGGGTTGGTCGTGCTGGCCCTATTAGTTGGCCTCCAAGGTCTCCAGACCTCACACCACTAGACTATTGTTTGTGGGGTTGGTTTAAAACTGAAGTGTACAGAGTAAAAGTGGACGTTCAAGATGCACTAATTCAACGCATTAGAAATGCTGCAGCTGCTATTAAAGAAAGACATGAAACAATCAGGAACGCGACGAATGCTCTTCATAGACGAGGCCGAAAATGTTTAGAAGTTAATGGCAATATTTTTGAACATTTACTATGATATCCAAACGTTAATTTATGGAATTTCTTATGAAATTTATAAATTTTTTAAATTTTATGTTTTAATTTTATTTACGCTATAACTTGTAAACAAACGAAAATCGGATAACAACATTTGAGTTTTTTAAAATTTATTTTTCATGTGCAACACGCTCCTGAAGTTTGGCACGCTCCTCCCGACTCTCCCTGTATAATTGATAGAACTCCAACAACAGTATAGTAAAAAAAGAAATTGCAAAAAATCAATTTAACATTTTGTTTTAAATATTTTATGAAATCAAAGCAAAATACGATGACACAAAATTAAAGATACATCGCTTAATAATAATGAATTTCTAAAGATAATTTTGTTTAACAATGGGTTGCAAATCCCTTAGCATCAATTACGGCCTTTAGACGATCTGGCATAAATGCTACCAAATTTGTCGTAACGGAAGAAGGGATGTTTTCCCATACATCAATAATATCTTGCTTGAGTTGGAAGATATTTGAAGATTGTTTTTTTTTAAGGGTCCTTTTCATATCCATCCACAAATTTTCTATGGGATTGATATCTGGTGATTGTGGAGGTGGGTTTACTAATCGAGGAACGTTGTATATTAGCCACTGCTTAACTATAGCCTCAGTGTATTTGGGATCGTTGTCTTGGTGAAAGTGGTAACATCGAGGCATTTTTAATTTTTCAGCTGAACGACGCAAATTATTTTTTTTAATTTCCAGGTATCTCTCCTTATTCGTAATGCCGTCGATGAATTCCAAAGTCCCAGTTCCTTCAGTTCCCATACAACCCCACAATAGTACACTACCACCTCTGTGTTTTACAGTAGGAACGGTGTGCTCTGTTTTGAAGGCTTTCTCCAAACAATTTGACGACCATCAGAGCCAAATAAATTGATTTTGGTCTCATCGGAAAATATTACGTTGTTTCAAAATGATTCATCACAATTAACATATTTTTTGGCAAATTCCAATCTTTTAAGACGATTTCGTTTGGAAATGAAGGGTTTCTTACATGCAATTCTACTATGAAAATTGTTGTTCCGAAGTACTCTTCGTATTGTTTCATTGGATGTCGTCCGATGTATTCTTTCCTCGACCTCCTGACGTACTTGTGCAACACTTCTTTTAGGGTTTCCTTTAATTTGTCGCAATATAAAACGCTCATCTTGCGAACTCAGGATCCTTTTCCTTCCTCTTTCAGGTTTATTTTCGATTGTTCCTTCATATCTGTACCGATTAATGATCTTCTGTATTGTGGAATGGTTTTTGTCAATCAATTTTCCTATTTCATGAAACGATTTTCCTTGGCAATAGCACTTTCTAATTTGCTTTCTCATATCAATTGATATTTCGCTTCGAACACGTGCCATTTTTGTTTAAGATGATTTACTAATGCAAGTAACTACAGAAAGCAACTGACATATAAAACCAAGAATTCCTAAGTGCGTTAACAACTTTTTTTTCTAAATTCCGTAGATATTTTATAGATTATTTGCAGGCGTATCTTTAATTTTTTGTCATCGTAATTCGCTTTGATTTCTTAAAATATTCAAAATCCGTTGTAAAAGCACTTTTTTGAAATTTCTTTTTTTAATATAATGTTGTTGACATTGTAAGCCTTATTTAGATGCAGAATCGGCATTGAAAAAGTCGGTTAAAATTTGAAAATTAGAACCATATTTGATAAATTCAGAGGTGTATACTCAATTATGTGAGTAACTGTACGTTTCTTTCGTCCCTAAATTTTTTTAACCTGGAATGCAGTGCCGCATAAAATCCTTAATATCGCAGTTAGCTTAACTGAGATTTTGATATTCTTAGAATCTATTCTCATGTAAGATCACCTCAGCAAACACGAATATTCATTTAGTCAAAAATGCGTACAAGAGGCTCACAATAACAACTTCAATTTCTTCCCTTTCCAAAGAGGGTGGTGTGGTATTATGACGTGGGATTTTTTTTTTTTTTAATTTAATTACTTGTAGAGATACAATCTGTCACAATAAAGGTAAAGATAAATTGGACATTCACCATCTATGCTGGCAATTACAAATTATAGTACTAAGTGGTGTAGTAAAAGGACCAACATTTCAGTCCCTTACTTGGTTGAATCTATGTGGCAAATCTAGAGGGTTGAATCTCTTCAACCTGGTCGTAATGTCGCTGTGTCCAGTAAATTTATGGCTAAGTGATTTGGGTGGTGATCTAATCTTCGCATGTAGTTATTTGAGTAGCTCTCTATTTCTTCTCGGACTGTTTTGATTGAGAGGTCGGAGTGAATTGTATTGTTGCTAACATACCATGGTGCATTAACAAGCATCCGTAACGTCTTAGATTGAAAACGTTGTAAAATTTCGATATTAGAGTTGCTGGCGGTTCCCCATAGCTGGATACCATAGGTCCACACGGGCTTGGTGATGGTTTTATAAATTAGCACTTTGTTCTCTAGTGATACTTGAGAGCGGTATCCCAGTAGCCAGGTAAGTTTTTTTGTTTTGAGATTTAGTTGAGTTCTTTTGGCCTTGATGTGCTTCTTCCAGGTTAGCCTCCTATCGAGGTGCATTCCTAGGCATTTCACTGATTCTGCCTGGAGAATTTCCACGTTGTTTATCTTCACTGGCGGGCAGGTATTTCTTCTTAAGCTGAAGGTGATGTGGGTGGAATGACGTGGGATGAGAGAAAATTCGGTTTTCTTCATTTCGTTCGAAAGTGGTAATCATATGACACCTTAAATGGTAACGGAGTTATTGATTATTTCAGGAAAATCTGCACTCGTGACTAAGTGTCCGACTGTTTAACATGCGTTGCCATAGTTTCAATGTTCTCTGTGTTGAATTTTGATAATTCATTGATCTCGAGACTAATTTCTCTTACGCCAATTCTTGGGTTTTCCACTTCTCATAACGTGATGTTCGGTGCATTTACTTCCCCTAACGCCATCTCACCAAAAAACGTCAAAAATTGAAAAAAAAAACGGTACCATCCCAGTTACTTGGGAGAATTTTTGTGGAAGTAGAAGGTACTAAAGAAACCGATTCTTAATCGAATTCTCAATAATTCCCAATATAAAAAAAAATCGCAAAAAAGCCTTCAGGAGGTGCATCGGGCGGTAGAATTAAGTTTATACATACAGTGCCATAGAAAAGTATGCTTATCCCCATCAAAAATGGCTGTTTGGACAGAACGGATCAGAGAAGGAAAAACATCTTTTCGAAACATTATTTATGCCCAAAAATACATTAAATTTTATTATTAACAAAACATTAAAAAAATCCTCTTTTAACAAAATTTAAAAAACTCATAATTGCAGGACAAAAAGGTATGCGTACGGGCAATAGATTTTGCGATATTCCTCTAAGATCTGATATGTTGCTGCAAGTTAACGTCTGGTTTCTGCAATAGTTGTAATCTGACCAGATAGCATAGGTTTCTCACTAGTTAGACAGAATAATTGATCGATATGGCGGCAAAAAGTAAAGAGATTAGCATTGAATTGCGTGAACAAATTATTAGATTGAGGAATGAAGGATTTTTAATAATATCTGATTTTGAAAACTTATTGTTATACCTTTACTAATAATTATTTTTGAAAAACTTAATTTTTTTTTAACGGAAAATAATTTTAAGGTAATTTGCATGCATCATCAGGCTTAGATGCATTTTTCTCCAAAACCGTTGCTTCTAGCGACGTCAATAAAGTATACCTTTTCTAAGTATAAAAAGTAGGGAAAAAGGTTTTTAAATACCAAAATAATATACACCGTGGCACGAAAAAGTTACAGAGATTTAAATGTGTCCTAATAGTCGCTTGTGGCGCCCCCTAGAAGAAACAACTAAATCGTTAATAAATTTGAATTTCGTATCCTAAAACACCCTCAAATATGAAATTTCGTGAAATTAACTCAAAGAAATCGAAAGATATTAAAGAAAATGTTTTTTTTTTCAACTTTAACACCCTGTAGCTCCAAAATTATCAACTTTTGGACTGAGGGAAGTTTAGTTAAATCGACTTATTTTCACTCAAACAATCTGCGGTATTATTTTGGCCACGTAATTCGAGGACACCCTGTATAATTTTTCCAAAAGGATTTTCTTTATTATCCAATTCCTTACGTAAAAAAGCCGTGTTCGACGGGGGTACGCATACTTTTCTGCGGCACTGTATATACAGTATATTTATTGTAAATATTGAAATATTTGCCTGCATATGTCAAAACGGTACTCTTCATAAAAACAACAAATTCGAACGATTTGATGAAGGAATAGACACCCTCGCAAGATCACGACACGATGCTCACGGCTATTGTTCATAAGATAATTAAATTTATAAGCTCAGATATCTCATTCAGCCGTCAAAGTTGTTAAGCTTTTAACAGACCGAGACAAAATGTTGAGGTTGATGGTGGCTTCATCTTTACTATAAACGTTGCTGTAGCTATACTATCTATATTAATTATGAACGTCACGTATTTAACATCGTATAAAATTATAAATTAGTGTTGCTGTTGAAAAATCTCAGAGTTCTTTTTCGATTAAGTCCCCTTTCCAATAGAAAATGTATTGTTCATTCCATCGGGGTGCGTTTGCATAATGAAACTATTGCGTTGAATCCAGACGTTTTCTCCCGTTTTACTAAATCTGAAAACATCGCATGCTACTCCCTCTATCGCATATCGATTCCAAGACGGATCGGCAGTACCTCAACAAAGGGCAGGTAGTACTGATACCACTTCCTAAACGATTCACTCGAATCTTAGGGCGACGAACAAGACGTTCGTAATGCGCTCTGCCCTAGTAATCGGGATAATCGGGTTTCCTATTGTTCTAAATACTCGTGTGGTAGGCCTTTCGTATATCCATAATTTTGTGAGTAAAAGTGGGTGGTGTTTTGCTGTCATGTCGTGTGTATTAAAGGGGATGTTGTTGACGTGATTCTAGCTCACACTTTTGGTGCTCGGGGGTAAATTATGATTATTATTTGTTGTGGTTTAGAGTTAAGATTTGTCATGTCAGTGGGAAAGACGTAATTAGAATTTGAGTTGAAAGTCGAAATTATTTGCACTTGTGGCTCTGCTGGAAGGTACTTAAGACCATTTTGAACGTACCTAAAAAACACCATTACAACTTGAAATGTTTCGAAGATTTTTTTTTATTTCAGGAATGAATATAATTTTTTTTTGCTTCAGATTACCACTGTGCACGCCTCTGCTGCGTGTAGAAATTAATTATAAACTCGAACTCTTTTGAATGCTTCTTCTCGAGAATTAATATGTTTTTATTGCATTTCAGATTACCACTCTGTACGCCTCTGCTTCGCGTAGAAATTAATTCGAGACTCTAAACGTTTTGAATATTTTTTTTCGGGAATTAACATGAGATTTTTTTGTTTGTTTTAGTTTTCCACTGTGTACGCTTCTGCTTAGAGCAGGAACGAATTCAAAGTACGAATTGTTTAGATTTTCATTTCTTTTTTCGAGAAATTAAATTGTATTTTTTTATATTTCAGGTTTCAACTCTGTGCCTTTCTCTAAGTCAAAATTAATTCGAAACTAATTTGAAAATTTTTTTTAGGAATTAATATATATTTTTTTGAAGAATGGAGATTCACACAAAGAATAACAAAAGTACAAATTATCATTTTCGAACCATGCGTAAATATTAAAAATTCTGTGCATTAAAAAAGGATTCCGTTCACGTGAAAAAATTCCATATTATGCAGTAACTTTTAGTTTTAAAATTGGTGAAAACCGACAAGTAGCGACGAAAAAGCTTTTAGAAATAATTTCGAAAAACGATATTAATTTGAAAACCGTCTTCCTTTAGCGGCGAAACGAAGCCATATTGGATTAAGGTGAATTTACCTACAGCGCCTTATTTTTGGTTCAGGAATTGTTGGTCCAGCGTTACATAGTCACTTCAGGAACACCCTGCGTAATGAATGTGGTCAAAAGGTCAGCATTTACCAATTTTCGTTCGGAATGGAATACTTTGTATACGATTGACTAAAAAGACGGCGTGACCTTAGAAAACATGACACCCTGTAGATCCCCGCTATTAGACGGGTCATCTAACGTATGTATATAATGTATTTAGTGCATATTTCAAATTTGAGATAAATATCTCATAAACTTGGATAATGAAACAATGGAAAAAAGTCATCAGCAAAATCTCAGGACCGTAATGAAATATTTTAAATATCGCATTGTAATATACTATGAAAATCTCCCACAAAGAACATTTTTTCCCTGCGAGAAAGTCAGCTTTGTAGTGTACGAAAGAAGGGAGCAAAGAAACTGGAAAAGCCAGGATTTAGTTAATCTTTAATGCTTAATCCCTGCGAAACATTGTCGCCAACTTTGTAGAAAATTTTAATTTAAACGAATCTAAAAGAAAAAAAAACACCGATAATAAATGTGTTTACCACAGTAGTTGAAGCAAGGACGCGTAGAAGCGCTAGAACTAAACCGAAGAGAAGCAGATGAACAATCTTATGCAAGGCCAATGCTGGCGGTTCGTGTATCACTAATGGCGGCACTCTTAATTACGGGTATTAGCGCTTCCTAGTGGGGTACTACTCATTGTCTTATTTTTCTGCAATTAACGCGTCCAGCCTTCAAGGCCGCTCGAAGGAGATTTTGTATATCGCGTGACGCGGCTAGAGTTCAATAATTTAACAATCGGTTCATGTTCCTGATCAAATTTCGTTTTGGTGAAAGGTCACCTGGTCATATAACTACTATTACACATCAACAAATGACTCAGCTGGTTGAGGGAAAAAAGTGCGACACGTTTAACCTTCGTTTTCTTTTATGTTTGAAGAATTCGCCTTTTTCCGCCACGCCTTTAACATAACGGGCGAGTAACCTGCCTATGAGAAAACCAAACCGCAATGTTTACTGATTGTTGCAATTGGTTTGGTTTATCGATTATACCGTTTTTTAATGCTGCGAGTAATGTCTTAAGTTGTGCGGTTGGAAGTTGGTTTGCAGTTAACTTAATTGCCTATGTTTACCGTCGCCTTTGTGTCAAGAAGCTGCTTTCCCTTAAATTTTCTCATCTCTCCGCAATAGCCAAAAGTGATTTCATTGGACTTCAACAGTCAAAGACGGTCCCATCCACAGATCTCACTGATCTCTGCCGGTACTAAGGAAATGGTACTAAAAGAGGCAGATTTATAGCAACGGCTTTTGACGCTAACGAGGTTTGTTAGCTATTGATTTAGGATGGATGAAGGTTTCTGCTTCTATTACTATAGACCCCATTTTGCAATCCAATACATAATTTCAATTGGAACGTCCATGTTTAATTAAATCGAAATTCAGGTGCTCAGTTAAATACCTATACATGGACTTTAAAACAAACATATTTCGTTTTTACAACCATGCACTTGTTCATCGGATAATTGTTTAATTTCGGTCCAATATACCCCTGTATGTGTTTGATTTAAAATATTCCTTTTTCAATGAACCAAATTGGCTTTTATTAGCCAGTATGGTCAAAATTGGATATTGGACAAAAAATTTATCAGTGCTCCTCTAATTAAAAATGGAAATCACAGCTGGATTTTGGGATAATATTTCAGAGCGAGGCGAAGACTTAAGGGCCAAGTTATCCGAGTGTTGGTAAGTTTACCTAGAGGCGACGTCCATGACATACCAAGAGGGGAAGTGCCATTAATCTTGACTCACATATGCCACAATTCTGAAAATACGTTTGCAAAAAGATTAATTTATCCATAAATATTTCAGTGAAATTGAGCATTTCTGAAACCTCTATCATTAGATAATCATTAGTGACCCAAATGTTGCAGGTTATTTTAAATTTATTCATTTTACTAGATAATGCAACTTCAAAATACGTAAATATTCATATGCAAAAACCTGTTTGCTTATTTGCATTGAAGCAGGTTAATTAATGTGTAAATAAGCCTTAGGAAGAAGATTTTTATTAATTATTGAAATTATCACTATGTAAACAGTGGTCTACTCCAGCAGTTGTAGGCTGGACATTAAAAAAATGTCAAAATGGCATTTCAGCTCTTCGTGGAAGTTGTGAGCTTTTAAATTAAGCTTCTCTCTACAACAAAGAAATTGGAAATATTCAAATTTCAGCAAATTTTTCCAGGAAAAGCGATTGCACTGTCAGGTTTAACGTAGCGATCATTCAGTTCGCAAAAATTCCAAATTTCATAATGTTGTAGCTTTCTTGTTTTCGACGTCAGTCTCCTCGATGTGGTGCTCGTTTTCAGCTAACTGTTATGGGAAAAGCCATCGTCACTGCCAGTTTGGACGTAGCTCTTACTGAATTAAAAAAATCGATCTTTCGGAAAATCGAACCTCAGTAAGTTTCCGAAATCAAACCCACAGTTTCGGTACCGATTTCCAGCTGAGTTTTTCCCGGAAAAGCTATTGCCACTATCAGTTTCAACAACACGCAGCTGAGCATGCTATTGAATTACGCGTCTCCTTAAGAACTGAGGCCTTAATTAACGTTAGAACGGGCTAATATCTTTCTCAATCTCGAAGCGGAATATTAAGAGAGACATAAAACCGTCGCATTGAAAACGCATTAATTACTTGAACCACCAATAAAAAGAAATTATCTGTTGATAGCATCTGCAGAATGAAGGTGTTAATTACCGCATGTAAATGGAACTGGGAGGGTTTATGATTATTAATGGGCTTAATTCACCTTGACAGGTTATTGCTTACTATTAGGCCCTCGAGTATTAAAGATGGACAGAAAACCCATTTTCCCTAGCAGAGGACTGACCAGCGAGGGCCAACAACAAAATATTATAAATCTTGCGTAATGAGTGCTAATTACGCAATTAGGTTAGATTAATTGCGGCACGCTCGAACACTATGCTCTAGTTACTTCGTTAGTGCCGAAGAAGACGCTTTAATGATACAATTTCACAGTTCTGCACTAAAATCTAATTGAGTTCCAGTATGAAGAAATGAACGGTTACAACCATTTGCCATTAATTGGTTATAACCGTTACGGAACGACAGGGAAAAATTCACAAGTTCGATGGTCCTTCATTGATTTGAGTGTAGCGACCTTCAGCCGAGTCCAGCGACATTTCTGCCCATTTTACAGATGGTAAGTAAAAGTCGCGCTCTGGGCCAAGAGAACGTTGTTCTCGCTGACCTACTCATACTCATAACGGTTTCTTGATAACGTTGCGATGGAAGATGTAGTTTTATCGCACCCACCTCTGGTCAATACTTAGATGCCACCTTTGCATGTTCTTCCACTGGTGCCATTTCAACTGTTTACCATTCATCTCATGTTAATGCCAACAACCTCATGTCTGCACTTTCACTTCTCGCAGCTTCGGGGCATGTTTTGAAATCGGCATATTAGGCGATTTCCGAAAAATCTTCAGTTTTCAAATGCCTTTGCCGTACTCGAGACACGACGTCTTCCTGATGGTGTTGCAGCGATGTTGCAATGATCTAGATTTATGTACGTAATCACGGTTTCACTTAAATCAATCGTCAGATGGCTCAAGGAACGCAATGAAAGTAAAACTTATTTATTGCGTATTATGTACAAAATATTGCCAAGTAGACGTTTTCCCATCGGGCTGCGCATTCTTCCACGTAAAAGAAAATCCATGCGGTAGTTTTTTCTTCAACATTTAAGCTCGCCATGTCTAATGGCCTGTTACACGATAATGTCCCTATTAGATCTGCACTATGCGGATGCTTAATACCGATTCCTTCCTGTTGATGATGATGAGACGGACCACGGCATATCATTATAACAGGAAGAGCGGATCTATTAATAGCTTTTTCGGTCCTACTTGTTGGTCATTACAAGGAGAAATTAGCTCACGGAACAATCTAAATCAATGCTCGGTTACTTAATGAAAGTGTGCGACAATAAAAAGCCTGAAGTCAGGTTTTTGCTGCATGGACCAAGAGCTGCTTTCTTTAATGGCCCAAACAACGTAAGTATCATTTGCGCCTTCAGGTGCGAATATAAGCGTAAGTGAAAGACTATCACTTTTACTTAACGAGGTGACATATTCGAGGCCAATTCGCGTGTATATTTAATGTGCAGAAATGCGTGATATGATGCGGGATGAGATTGGGTAACGAAGCGCCATTCTGGAGGACAACAACGTCGCTCTGAGAAAGACATGTTTAAGGCACTGCGACATATGATAGGCGCGCTAAAAACACTGCTTCGACCATATATTTCACAGATCAATTATCGGCAATTGGACCCACTTCAGGTCCAGTTCTTCTGCGAAAGCCATCAAATTTCTCGTAAAATACAGTAATTCACTGCTGAAACGACCGTATGAGCGCCGCGAGCCACAGAAACCAATTTCTGAATGGCTCTCATCAATTATTTTCAGCATAATTAACTGTCGATTTTAATCATTTTTATCGCGTTTACGTGTGTTTGTTACGGATGTGACTGCGATGTCCTGCAGATGATTTTGTTGTTGACGTACTATAATGGAAAAGAGCAAGTTGAAATCGAGAAATTCAGTCGTTGCGCGAGCACGAAAAACGGAGTTTCTGTCCAGGGTGTCCCAGGAACAACGGTTCAAATGGGAATTGAGTGTTAAGACAATCTTTTCAGTTTGAACAATATGGCGCTCCTGCGCATCACTGAATATTTGAAAAAGAGACGTTGTATTCAAATGGCCACCACGAAGTCCCGTCTTAAGTCCATTAGATTTTTTAAATCATTATTATGGGGTTACCGGGTAATATTCTGAAAGATGTAAATATAATCAGAAATTATAATCAAGCCCGGTTCTTCACGTAGAGAAGCTGAGCGTATTAGAATTCGAAAAAATACTGCTCCGGCATTTCACAGGTACCGCTATCCACCAGCATATATTCCTCCTTACCTGTACGCATAATCTGATATCATCATACCTGAAACAACAAGAAAATGTATAAAAATCGTTAACGAGGACAAACAAATTTTGAAGAGCAACATAGTTTTTTTTTACCTCAAATAAATATCATTAGACAACATTTACGTTTTTTTTACTCATTTTGGAACTCATCGAATAGGCCATTATCCCTCATAATTAATTACTCCTACAAGAAACCCGATCCTCAAGCTTAATGAGCTATAGGGAGTAACGATAAGTAAAGAAACTAATTGATAAAATGATTGATACTCTTCATGCACGGGCCCCATTGTAAAAACTGATACCTTTGCAATTTTAATGCCTGAAATTACAATATAGCTATAGAAAGCTTTTTATAAGTAAAATCTATGGAAGTTTATTCAGTCGCGCTCTACAAAAACATTTCCAGCTTATCCTCCTAACTGATAATAATTAAGCAGCTCATAATTAATCATAATTTCAATTATTTTCTTGTGTCTCAGCCTTGCAGAACGGTTCATTGCGATTGCGATCCAAAGTATCACGTTTCAAACATACCTCGCTAATTAGAGCAGCTACAATACTAATTTAATAATAAGCGGAGTTGGGAAATGTTTATAACTATGTATTGCAAATTTGCCCATTGTACAATGATAGCTATTTAAAAGTTAGTGTACCAAATAGCTCAATTATCTATCCCGATTATGCCGCGAAATGGCCATATCATGTAGACTACTTCGGCTATTTTCGGTTCATGTATTGGTAAAACTCAAATGCTTGTTTTTTTTATACATTCACAGGGCCGCTCAGAGGTGGCGCCACTTTGTTTTGTGAATTTTAATTCGTTTTCAACGAATTCGTTCAAGAGTGTCCGATTTTACATTATTGCTGTGTGCCCTAGAGTAAACTCTTGTCTCATCTTTAAAGCCACGTGCAACTCGTTTATGTTAACTCTCAACAAGTTTTCTCCCCGTGATCCATCCCCTCCTGAGTCAGTCGTCCTTCCTTACCAGCCTGGCAATCTCTGTTGACGTCGGAGTCTCCTTAGTCAAGGGGCAAAGGTACATATTGACTTGTCTTTTTCTTTTTATAAACTGTAAAGGCGTTTCACGTTATGAAAAAATAAAAGACTTCCAGAAAATTCTAGAATTTTCCAGAAATTCAAAAACAACATAAATATATGGACGTGCGTTTTGTTATATTTATTTAATTATTCAGTGTATTAAATGTCACTAAATTATACTAGAAGTAAAGGTTTGGTTCTCGGTTTAATTACGTAGATATTCCTTGACGCATTCATTGAAAAGGCAGATCTGACATTTACCTATACAAGCGCGTTTACAGTTACAACCCAGAGCAAAAAGTAAAATTGCGAAACTGTAGGTGGAATGTATGTTGAAACACACCGCATTCCTAATTGCTATATATTGCGGTCCATTGGTACTCATAGTTTGTGTCATTATATTGCGTTGTTAATAACTAACAGTGTTCCTCTCAATCATAAAATATAATGAAAAACGCACCTTTCTGAAGCTCAATCATGGGGATTTCGGTAACCATCAAAGATGAGATCTTTGTTTTTTTTTCTTTTTGGCGCAATCTCGAATTTTTACATTATCGAGTTCAGCTTTTTTCGCAATCGCTTGAACAATTGTCGATTCCGACAATATAGTGCTCCACCACATAACCAGCTGGTTGTTTGCCTGAAATATTTCCCGGTAGAATCATTTCAAACAATGGAGACGAACGTTGGCCGGCACGTTCACCACATCTTTTCTTACCAGATTATTTATGGGGAACTATGAAAGACCTCATTCATAAATCTGTGCCCACCGATATTAATGAGCTGCAGAGAAGGATCCTCGCAGTTTTTAAGTACCAAAATAAGGAGGGACGTTTTGAGGTTAATGAAGAATTTGAGAAGGGCACTGAGCTGCGCTTGCAAGCGGATGGCGAACCCTTCGAGCGCCTCCTGTAATTTTCTTCGTTCATTTATTTCCAATTTTTTTACTTCCCAGACACTCCTTGAACGACGACCTTGCTCCAGCCCCATCAGAATCTCAGATATATTCAAATGTTTAAAAACTGTCGCAATATCTCATTTGTGGGCTTAAAGAAACCATTGACAAGAAAAGGAGGTGCGAAACAAACAATACGAAACCGAGTACTTGTAATTGTTACAAATACCGCAGTTTGTAGGCCGCGTATCGCAATATCACAATTTTTGCCTACTGAGAACTTGTTGTGCTTAAACTTTGCATTTAAATTCAATGTCGTAGCAAGTGGGCACCCGATCTGGGTTCTACTGAGTGCGTTATTTTCTTATTAATAAATCGGCTGTGAAATTGTTTTTAATGCTCAGTTCATTGTAGGCAAATAAGGCCGTATTATACGGGTTTTATATAGCTACAAAATAACCGTTTTCAGGAGTTTTTCTGTTCAAGGGCCCTGATAAATAATGCAAATATGCAAAAGTCTCCTTATTGTGATGCAAAATCCGTTTCTGACAATGTTACGCAAGTCGACTGAAAGTTTATTGGCCGGCTGAATTCTTAAGCAAATTGTCTGCCGTTTGTTACATGTTATAAACAGTTCCGAGAGAAAATCCGCATTACTCAACTGTTAATTTAAGTGAATATTAAAAAACTTCTGGCTATTGTCCAACTTCAGGCTATTAGTGCCTAACGAAAGTTGCCGGACTATAATTAATTCCAATAAAGGCCAATTAAAAAAGTTTCTCTATTTCGCCTCTTCCCGACACAAGCCAATAAAACTTTCTTAAGTGCAACTTATATGGCGGCCAAAGTCGGGAATACTGAAGAGTTCGGTTTATTTTCGCGCTCAGAAATCCGAGAGCCGGCATTCTCAACAAGACTGCAACATTATTGCCTATTCGTGGTCACGTTTACTGGTACATGAAACAGCAAGTATGTCTTGTAACTTTCACTAATAACTCACCATCACGGCCTTTGAAGGTGGGCTTGAAAGATTTATTGTATAATGTTAAGCTTGTAATTGTTGTTTTTCGAGACGTCCAGAAATTATCTTATTCTCTTCTAATTTAATCTGGAGATGGTCGGCTTTTGCATGTTGATTAAGATGCGACGAAATCACCCTTTTATCTGAGATTTCGGCATCTAAATTAAAGAAAGTTGGACGGATTATTCCTTATAATAGCGCGTACCCTTGTAAATCGCAGATTAAGGGATATAGAACGAGGTATCCTCGGGAAGCATAAACTGGCTTAAGCTGGGCCTAAATTGTATTTACTGCGAATTTAAGGCGTAGCACGAGCCAAAGGGAGATGGCGAAGCTTTATTAAAAGATCTTCGTGAGAGTGGGGCTCAGGGTTGTGGTAAGGAGCACTGAAAAAAAATTGTTTCAAAGAAGCCGTATGATTTTATTCACATGAGCAAGGCACTTATTCGCCAGAGAGACAGAAAGAAGTGCTAAATCAGGCATGTATCAATATAGCCATTAAAGAACTTGCCCTTGGGTATGCTGATACGTGCCTGATCTAGGCAAATCATGGAGCTTCTCTTGTCTTTGAAGCTCAAATTACTTCGGACTTACATTTAAATATAAAGAAAACCTCGTGAATCTAACCTTAAAATTTTGTGCGAGAACGCGTAACAATCAAAGCGATAAGTTCTAAGGTGCCTCAAGGGCTGCGCCGCCAGTGCGCGAAAACAAATTTGAACCGAGTGTATCGCCCAAGAGGACAATCCATCAGGGGATGATTTTGTTTTAATCCGATTTTATGCTCTTTTTACTTTGTTTTCAGAGTTAATGACTTTTGCAGCACCACATTAAATGAAATAATTGCGTCACTTATCGCATCTTGCATACGCCATTTATAGAAATTCACCATCGAACACGCCTTAATAGCTGTAGTTGCATTAGTACAGGCTTTCAGGTGTTTAAGACTTTTACTTTATCGTCATGCAATGACCATTGGATGTACACCACAATAAGGAATCATTCGAAGAATTTCTAACCTCAATTCTATTATAAAAGCACGACCGTATAAACACGTTCCTTGTCCATGTAACGTCGAGTCCGTATCTATGAAGTAGTGCACATTATCGCATACCTACAAGACAACGTACTTCGGCTTTATGTCAAGGCAATGCAATATCACACTCTGGCAAATAGCAAATTAGCCTGACCAAGGATACTCGCTGGGTCAAGAACCACTTCTTCGCTTGCAGGAAAAACGTAAATTAGGCTCAGATTAAAGCGCAGAAAGGCTCACGTGATAACTAAAGTTTTCCCTGCTAGCAATAATTCGCTTTAATAGTGGCATATATCACCCTTTGCCGCACGCCTCGCCCGAATCCCCCCAGCCGAAGACAATAAATCAGGCCTGGAAATTTGACGCTTTAAGTGGCTCATGAACCTTTTTTCTCTTTTCGGAAATTTGTCAGGATCCAGGCAAATTGGCATCCGCCATGAATTATTTCAATGGGATTAAATTATATGCAAAAGGAACTCCTCATGGTCGATAATTATTTGTGTAAGGTGTAGGCCTTCAATTATTTATTATTGTTCTTCTTATTTCGAGTTGAATTCTTATCTGAATGTCGGACAAATAGCAAAGACTTCGTCCCAAAATGGCCGTGTAGAAAGGCTTAGAAGTGAATTTTCTGACCAAAATAATGCAACTTTACAGGGATAAACAGTCTACAATGATTTATTTTAATGTTATTGTTTGCACGTTTGTTCAATGAATTTTCAAAGTGACTCGGACGTGCCTCAGTGATGCTTATTTTAGCCATGATGCCACTAGAAGCGCCTTGCACAGCACTTTTAGCTGTTATTTCTTTATATTTTCTCATGATGTTGATAAGGTATTTACAGAGTGCTATTAATGAATTCATTTAGGTGGTCACGCGCCTAAAACCTAAGCCTAAAATTCGTCTTTTTAAGCTATTTTTTTAGCATTTTTATTTTGTTATTATCGGCTTTAAAATTTTGTAAGAGTCATATTACTGTCTTTTGCGTAGCATCCTGAGTTTCCTACCAAATTTTCCTCTCAAATGTCAGATTCAATTGTGCATTAGTTTGTACGCAACGTATATTGATAACACGAATTAGATAATTATTATCAAAATGATTAACAGAAATTCACCGCACGATAGCGATGCTTTTCGCCAAGAAGGCGTTGGAGACAAAACAATAACGCTTGGGTTGTCAGCAGTGATGGCGTCTCCGAGTTTTCTCCCGCGTCGCTCTCGAAAAATACCAAATTTCCAAGGAAAATGTAACAAAAATTCGGATAATTTTGTACAAGTTTGAAAGATAATTTCATAGAATCGTACAAGATTGTGGCCACTTAAAAACACGTAAAAACCGCATTTTCTAAATTTAATTCGGTTTAACATTACTGTGGATAACGTGTCGTTTTCGTTCGGGTCCCCAACTCGCACGACAATTAAGCAGCAAATCCGAATAGAACTCGGATAGAATTAAAGTAAAAGTTTTTGTTTTAATCCAGAAAATGTCAGTGACGGACGTCTGATAGGGCAGTTCAGTACTCTGGAGATCGCTGCCAAATATCAATTATTTATTAAACTTTAATGTCATGTCGATTTTTTTGTTAACATTTTCAATGCTTTTTTTGTCCCTTGGAAATAATATCTCACATACCAGTAGGGATGGAATTCCCCACCATTTTCAGTAAAAACTGCTTAGGAATAATATTTACCATGCACTAAGAACTCGTACAAAAGTTTTTGTGAAAGAGTAGACGAACGAAAATACACATATTTAAATTCCTCTTTTAATTTGCTGAGGAATGACAATTTTCTTGGTGACGAGTAATGTAGTTATTCCAAAAGGTCAATTTGAGGAATGGACTTCAAATTGATGTTCGATCTTTATACCTCGTTAAAATTGTGTATGTTTAAATGCATTTGCTGTATGGACTGCTTTCAGTGGTATTCGTTAGTTTTAGTGTCTTTAGGTGTGCCTGAGGTTGACTTCTTGTTCAATCATCGGGAACAAACTTACTGCACCGGAGGCCGCACATCGATGTCTAATATGAAAGAATCTCCATGTCATCCGTTAATTTCAACAATCGAATCCAGAAACTTACAAGGCCATACAAGAAAGAAATTTGACAAACTTTTGAGATATTCATTAAAATGTACTGTCTCGAATCTTGGTTTATTTCAACGCTACGCGTCTCGATAAACAACGTAGTCTCTCGACAGTAACGAACTAATATTCCATTGCGATTTTCCAGATTATACACTCTTGATAATGTCAGCATAGTCCCATATGAATGTTCTCCTTCTTAATGATGTTCATGTCTATGAATACTCCTTCATGAGCATACGAATACAACGTAAATCTAGAGGAATATTACACGTTAAGGTCACTTGTCGAGCCCGATTGATTCATTCACCTATACGATCATTTTCAAACAGCTATAATTATGTTATATAGCACATACGAGGCAAAACCATGCACAATAGCCGTGGCGCAATATCTCAGTGGAAATTGCCAAAAAAATATTTCTCGTTTAATAGTTAATAATAATAATCCATTGTGTTGGCCACGTCGATTGCCTGATTGGAGTCTGATTGATAATGATCATTTAATTGTTAGCTAAGGCCAAGACCTACCTGTCTGACGTCACTCTTGACACGTTAGCCCGAAATCCACTTTGAAACTCGAAGCCGTAAAAATCCACAAAGTTCAAAAAACTTTCCGGTATTCGCGTGTTTTTCTCGTATCGAAAAGAGCGCAACAGAGGGTCCGGTCCGTTCGTGTCTTCTGCGTCGGCAAAGCAGAAATGTCGAGCGGCTCCGGGTTCGACTCCGGTTCACTTTCTAATTCCGCGCGAATTTAGCGCGCGCACTGTCAGATCAACGCGTCTTTCTTGGCAGAGAAGGTGTACGGGTTTGGTATGAAACCGTCCACCTCCCGTTCTTATCAAGGAGGTTTCGAAGGAGTGGTGACTAAGAAGCAAAGGGAGTCGCCTGCTGCCCCTTTAACAATTCTATTAAAATCGCTCCCAAAGTACACATAAGCACAGTGACCTAATATCGGACTTCCGACGATAAGTCGACTGGAGAAACGGCCCTAGGGACGAATTACTGAGATGAGAATCAGGCGAAGTAGATGTACGCCTTTCCATTTTTCACCGTTCTTTGGGAGGTCTCGCCCGGATTAACGTTTCGGGTCCCCGGAGAGAGGCATCGATAATGTTAAAGGGCCGCAGCCATGCAGAAGCCTTAAAGGCAATTATGGGCGTGGAACAAAGGTCGGCCGACGTGTGACCAATGACCAAACGAACAGGCATTTCTTAAGTGTCAAAAGCATAATTCATGAGTCTAAAATCGAACTAAGCTTCCCTTTGTAACGTAGTAAACGACGCAATAATTTAAATGGGAATAATTACGCGAGTTGAACAAAGATCAAATGATCTGAGATTAATAAGTCGGAAAATGATAATGATAGCGCTCATGATAATTGAGTCTGGAGGTCGAACAGACAGAGAACTACGTCGAGATTGCAGATGAATTAGATAAGGACGCAGCACAATGTGGTTGTGGTGTAGTTTTTGTGACAGTAACTACAACGATGTCACGTGTGATCCAAAATTAGCAGTGACATGTAAGCAATTGTCGCTGATGGTTTTAGCGTAACTGTCACAGCTATGCCAAGCCAGAAGAGTAAAGTAGTCCTATCATACTGTGACGTGTATAAATGACGTTACTGTCATTTTGATGAGCGTCCGGGGTATCTAATGAGTTTTGCTAGTTTAGGTGAGCAGGCTTAGCGGTGTTCGCGAGAAAACTAAGTGCTTTCACGGATGTATAGCAGCTCATATAATTTCCAAAACTAATAAAGACGGAACGGGTATTGATATTGCGGCATCCAATCGCGGAAAAACCGATTCGGAACATAAGCGAAAAAGCGAATCCAATATCTGCCTTCGTTATCCCAGACCGCAGAATGTAATTTCTGTTTTGCGACAACCTTTACCGGGTTTTTTGGCGCACCCGAAATGCTCGAGTGGTTTGTTTAAGTTCAACGGTGACAGCTCGGGCACTACAAAAAGAAGTCCATGTTTGTGTTTTCTTTCCTCATGTGGAAATTTGAGTACTATTAGTGCTAGATGTACCTGTCATGGATTGAAAGGGCAGAAAAATTCTTTGACCGAACCACTGCTATACCATGGATATGCAGTGTCGTGGAAAAATATTGCACCAACACGATTTTGCAACAATTTTCTGACGATTTGGTGAATGCGACTTGCATAGTTGGAAAACAATTTCGGCGCCTCTGGAAATCGGTGTCAGGAAAGCGGAAAAAAGTCCCTCAGCAACTATTTCTTAAAGATATCATGAATGAGACATTTAATAAAACTAATTAATTATTATTGTTGTTGTACAGAGGTGTTGGACCATCTTTAGGCGGCCTTCTGATGTTAAATCTACGTTCCATTGTCCACTAAAATTAAGCCCTACTATTTGACAGCGCTGCTATTGATTTTAGCTTATCGTTTACAACCGATACATTAATTAAATATTAATCCTACATCCGTTGTAAATTTGCATTAGGAACGCCCACAAATTACACAATACCGAAATACACTTTACATTTTATAACTGTGTTATTTTCGTCAAGAAAATCTCAAACGAGATAGTTCTGCAGTGAACTACAGTGACGCGCATTAATATTCGGACACTATGGTATTTTTGGAAATATTAGGTTTTTTGCTAAGTTATTCTTAACTAACATTATTTATTGCGTAATCTTTGGTTACAACAAAGTTTCTAGTATATATAAATACATTTTTGATCTTTTGAATTTAATTATATACAAAGATACTATCGAACAAAGAAAACAAGGCATAATTTTACTAGCGCAAAAATATTCGGACACATACCAGGAACATAATATTTGTAAACAAAATTTATATAAACAAATTAATACTTCGTAGGATTGCCTTTATGTTGTATAACTTGTTGTAGCCGTTTCGGCATGTTTTCAATTATTTTTTCAATGTAATCTTCAGGTATGCATTGCCATTCTTGAACTAATCGTTGTTTTAACTCGTTTTTGGAGTTGATTGGCTTATTATGGACTTTACGGACTAAAAATTCCCATAGATTTTCTATGGGGTTAAGATCAGGTGATCGTGCAGGAGGGTTTAATACTTTATGGCAATTATATAATAAATAATCTTGGACTAAACGCGACTTGTGTTCTGGATCGTTATCCTGGTAAAATTTAAAATTGTAGCATGTACCTAATTTTTCAGCACTTTTTAGTAAATTTCGTTTTAAAAGATCCGAGTACATAACTTTATTTAAATTTCCTTCAATAAATACGAATTCGCCTACTCCTGCAGCTGCGATGCAGCCCCAAACCATTATGCTCCCTCCGCCGTATTTCACGGTAGGCCGGAGGTTATTCATTTTTAGCTCTTCATTCTTTTTTCGTCATACCATTTTACGACCATCGGATCCAAAAATATTGAATTTTTATATAAGCAAATATAGCGCTTTCCCTGTATGTTTTCTCTTTCACAACGAATTCATGAGCAAAGGCGAGACGTCTCTTGCGATTGACTTCCCATACGTATGGGGCTTTTTTCGGGCTGCTCTTCCGTTGTGCCCGTCTTCTTTTAATAATCGCCGAACTGTGTCGGGATGTGCTTTATTGCCACTGTATTCTAGTTAATCAGCTGTTAATTTAGGAGCACTCAGTCCAGGGTTTATTTTAATTCGTTTAATAATTTTTCGCTTCTCACACTCATCAATAGGTTTCGGGCGTCCCTTTTGCGGAATTGATTCAATTCGATTTTCTCGAACAAATCTTCTAATCATATCACCAACTGTACTTTTACTTATACTTAAAAAATTACCGATTTCTCGATACGATCTGTCCTTAGCGTGATGAAAAATAATCAATTGTCCTATGTCAAAAGAAATATTTTTGCTTTTTCGCTTCGTAATGTGGGTTTTAGTAAGTAATAAGTTCGCCTTCAAACCCCCTTGCACACAACTAACAAGAAAATTGAGTCTGAGGCATCTCTAATCTTTTACGATCATAAAAATCTCTGTATGCAATGTTTTTTTATTATTTTTTACGTGCGCTGCATCGCACCGCATTCCGTGTCCGAATATTTTTGCGCTAGTAAAATTATGCCTTGTTTTCTTTGTTCGACAGTATCTTTGTATATAATTAAATTTAAAAGATCAAAAATGTATTTATATACACTAGAAACATTGTTGTAACCAAAGATTATGCAATAAATAATGTTAGTTAAGAATAAGTTAGCAAAAAACCTAATACTTCCAAAAATACCGTAGTGTCCCAATATTAATGCGAGTCACTGTATATAATACGGAAGGTTCGTTATGCTAAAATAGGCGATTTGCACAAACATGCCAAGTATGCCTAACGAGACGAATAATTAGAATTTGAAAAAATAACAGGATCAGATAAGTAACAAACAAATAAATAATATTGAATGCGGCACGCCAAGGTCGCACCTGTGTGCCCGATAATTGTACCTCTTTAAATTGTTGCGTATTGCAAAGTTGAAGAAGAATGGCGGTCTTGGGAACGTTTATTTAACAGATGAGGTAATGGACTCTTGCGGCAAAGTGGTACATCAAGATCAAGGCCATAATGCCCAGGAATCTGCCACGATAATAATTTTCATTGGACTGTGTGGGATTAGTCACTGCTTCATGAAATGAAAAAATCAACGAATAACGGGGTTTTCTCATAGCTGAAATGCCTGCGATTAACGCAAATCAAGTCGATAGTCGCCCTTGAATGTATCCACTCAATGCAGAAATGCATTCGTCATCAAAACGTGATCGAATATTTCTCCAAGACCCACGTGGTGTTCTCAACTCGACGGGGAGAAAAAGAGGCGACTTAATCCCTTGGAGAGCACAAATCTGCCGACTGGAAAAGTAGGTATCAACGTCCAAATGTGGATTTACGGTGTGCCGTTAAAAGGGCGCTTCGGTGTTGTGTTCCGAGCCCAAAGCCGAAAATCGAACCGGATATTCGATGCAATAAATTTTAATCAGTATCGACACGAAGATGATGGCGGTAGGAATGGGCAGGAAGCGAGAAATTTGCACTTTTAGTGTATTCGCCGAGAAGTTAGACGCACATGCCTAGGTGCAGTTAAGAGAGTGTGAAATCTCGTTACTTCCGTTCTATATATCCCCATGCTGCAACAAGAATGTACTTCCGCAAATTGCCTTTCCGATATCCGAAATAGTGGCAAATCCCGGGCTTTCCAATTTCAAAGAAAATGGAGTCTCCTTTATTTTTCGGGGAGAAATAATATTTAAAAGTTAAGAAAAGGGAAACGCCGTGTTTACTCGTTTCACTTCGAAGAGAGGACGCATCGGGATATCAATAATGCAGAGAGCCCTCCGCCACCAGATCCACTCGAGTCGGTATTACAAAGTCAGTTTATTGGAACAAATCCAGTTCGCCTAAAAAGCCAAAGAAAGATAAATAAACAAGCTCCGGGACTCACTCCGGAGGAAGATAAAAGGCCGATGCACCGGCTGAATATAAAAGCCAACGACGAGCTCTTGTTTCATTAAATAGATTTGGGAAATTTGTGGACCGGGACTTTAAGGAAAGTCACCGCGATTCCATCACAGACAACTGCAGTAGCGAAAAAATACCCAGGCCTCCATGGAAACGCAGTAAAACAGAGAGAGCAAGTATCATCGTGAACTAGACAAAGACAGTGACAATCCTGCGAAGAATGCAACCAAACGATTTTTATTTGACGGTAGCTGCCGCGTTTCCATGTCGCTAAAAACTATTTATGAATAACGAAAAAGTATTTTTTTAATTTTATTCGAGTGTTTCAGTTCTTCAAAAAGGGCTTCCGGCGCGTTCTCGTTATCACCAAACCTGCATCCATCAACAACTTAGACCGATTTAATTGGGTTAATCCCCCCCAAATTTCCAAGTCAAATCTGCCGCTTTCATATCGCGACCCACGTTCTGTATGGTCGCAGTTGAAGATTTGAGGAAACCGCTGATTAGCCGAGTGATCCGGGCCCGGAACAATCGAACCGCGATATCTGTGTGAAGAGCCATTCGAAAATTAATTAAAACCTTGATTGAACAATCACAAGTTGGGTAAACGGCCGTCAGGGGCGACTCGTCGCAGACCTCGGGATGAGACGAGGAATCCGGTTGGCGACCGAACAACCCTGACTTAATGGACGAAATTTCCAAAGTTTAAACTTGTCTGAACTATGTGTCATTCTGGCGTAAGACGTTAAGGGCGTTTGGTATCGAACACACGAGTGTTTGAAATAGTTTCCGAACCGTTTTAATATCGCTTTAGAGGAGACCAATTTCTTGTGCTGTCCGCTATGAGGCACAGCGAGAATTGTTGCAATTAAATGTACGTTCATTTGACCCTTAAATTGAGCCTCAAAAGCAAATTTCTGAGAAATTTTCCTTTGGTATATTGGCTTAAAATGAACAAGAATTATTGCATGCATGGATGTACTTTAAATTCAAGCCACGCAGTGCCACAAAGGGGACGTGAGCTAGTCATCTTAGATGGAGATCATATATTGTCTTTTAGGGCTGCGTTCGCGCTTCCGGACAAAAAGAGGTTCGATGGGGGTTACGATGATGTTTAATTAAAAGAAGCAGTGATTAGAGTTCAAGAACTCATCACACTTTTAAAACATTCTTGTCAGAATTCAGACGTCGGTTTAAAAAATGTGTATCAATGGGACAAAATTCGTGTTTCTCGTTTTCACTGTGAAATTCGGCATCGACACGAAAGGAACTCAAGTTGGCGTAAAATTGGCACGTTATTCGAATGTGAAAACCCATTCGAGGACGTTGACGTATTTACAACACGAAAAACTGTTGTGCCGTGTTCCCTATTGACTTCATCCCTTACGGAATCGGTTGATTCAGCTTTGTTAGGGACGAAACTATAATTGCTTCGATTAGAACGAACTCAAAAAACTCCTCCATGATGCAATTAAATGCAAATTTTCTGAGAAGCAGCTCCGTCGGATTTTTATCGTCATTTTATTTGGAGTCAAACGACACACTAATGTGTAACGAACAGAGAGACGTAGACGCAGAAAAAACAACCAATCAGGACCGAATTTGAAAATTCGCCATTGTTGGAATTTCCTCAAAAAAGAAGTGCTCTATGAAGGCTTGGTGAATGATGCGGAAATCTGCCAAAATGCATGAGTTTTTAGTAAAGTTTAATAAGACGGTTTATATAAAAACGCATTGTGGAAATGATGCTATAACCCTCTTCGAATAGAGATTGAATCTGGCAGAAAACCAAGTTAAAAATTAGCAAAGTTTCCATTGATATGCATCCATAAATTGTCAAGAAAATTTCTGTGGAAAAAAATCAATTTTCGACAGAGCTTAATGAGTGCGTTCGTAGGGAAATAGCATTGATAGATTTACTCCAAAAATCCTCTCAAACGGAGATTAAATCAGGTAAAAAACCTAATATGAAAATGGCAAAGTTTACATTCAGGTACATTCGCCAAATGTCCAGAAAATTCCTGCGAACAAAAATCGATATTCGGTAGAATTTAATGAGTGGATTTGCATCGAAGTATCTCGAGATATTGACCGCAACGCTGCGGTTTACGATTAAGTTGCTACGTTTCCATGAGAACAAAAACTTGTTTCATTAAGAAACTTCGACAAACATCAATAACTGCTTTAATGGATGAAATGGCACTAAAAACTGGATCCCTTTTGCCTGAATTTTACACTCTCCGGGGATGTATGTAACAAATGCCGGTTAACTAAGGCGTAATGTGGACTAATTAAACTACGCTGCGCCGAGATTTTTAAGGCTTTGAAACAGGCTGTAACTGAGGCAAAATGTTCTTTTTAAGGCTGTAGGTAAATATTCCGAACGAACGAACAAGCGCGATAATAAGAAAGCCCTTAACAAGAAGAAGGTAATTCAAAGGAGCGAAACATTTTCCCTGCGAGACGTGGAAACTATAAGAACACACGTTCAGTTTCAAAAGAGAGAAAGGAATGCTTTGAAGCCATTCTACCTCTCATTATTCCGGCGTCTCAGTTTAATTTCAGTGTCGGACTGAAAAATCGATGGAAGCACAGTTTTGCGAATTATCCTGCATTGGATTCATCAAACCAACAAAACGGTGGACATAAAGAATGCGGGCACAAAGAAGTGCAACCCCTTTTACTGTCTGTTTGAACGTAAGCAGAGAGATATACTGTCCCGTTACCGGGCTCAGAGGAATTTTATGAGGTTTCCGTGTGCAACGGGAGCCCCAATTGTTTCGCTATTTTTGCAACGCCCTATTTATGAGCCCGAAAGAATTCGCCATGTGTTAAAAGCGATAGAAAAAAATTGCCAATATTAAAACTTGTTGCTCCGCTTTCTACTTTTTTTTCAATATTCATATTTCGTCTTTATATGGCCAAAGTTATTTGCGAAAGCATCGGTTTTATGTTCATTTATGCGGTGCTTTTTTGCCGCAAATTCCGACGTACTTTCCTTGAATGAGAAACCTTATCAGTCTAATCCATTTGACCCGAATAATGTCAGACCCATTGCTCTACATTACCAGCCCGGAGAATATTACATTGAGTAAACAACGTATCCAGAACGTTTAACATCGATCTGGATGATGCCAGAATGGGGATTGCTTTAGATCAAGAGGGAACAAACTCTTTAATGTAATTGAGGCAAACATGAGAGTTAAAGTTTAAAAATTAAATTATAAAGTTGAAGGAGGCATCGCAACGTCAAAAATCGATTATTAAATTGATTAAAATATTTTTTATTTTACAATATCCTCACTTTAAGCCCTTAAATTGCACTTAAAGCAATCTAAAAACATCTTAAGTCATGTCTTCGAAATTTCTAAAAATACATGTTGAGATGTTAAAAATTAATTTGTTAACAGACCTTGAATGATGCTGTTTTTTTGAACATTTGAATAGCGCTGTAGGGTACAAAAATTCTACTTTTCCACGTAGAGCATTCCGGATATTACACGACCAAAAACGTCCTTAGCAGGATCACCAAGTTTTCAGGTTTCGCCCGCAGCTTGCCTAACAATTCGATTGACTCGCCCTTCGAACCACTAGTTTGCAAATAGTAACGTAATTAATTCTATTTTAAAGATTTGAATCTTGTTTTTACCACATTTTAAGCAAGACAAAATATTACAGCACGTACACATTAAAGGGGAGTTTTACCAACGGTGTTACGAGGATTTGACCCAAAACTCTTTTTCCATTCCGTAATTCAGATTGCATCGCTAGGATCTCGGAAACCATATGAGGTACAGGTTTAGAGGAAAGATTTCCAGCTGTTGGCAAACACATATGGAAGCCTTTTGCATGGCGATGTAGCAAATAACGAAAACTCGTTTTTTTCTGAAAATGGTTTTCAGCAGTGCCAAGTTTCACACGTCCGAATCCCGATTATTACCATAACGAAACTTTATTTGAATGTTAAAAATTATTAATGACTGAACAGCCAGGATGTAAAAACGTGATTAATTATCCCTCCCCGTATTGTTTTTGGAGTGGTTTTATTATGTACCTGATGTCTCATGGGTTTATAAGAGTGTGTAGTTTTATATGGCTAAGCGTGATAAATGGACGGTTTTTTGCACTGTGGAGCCGTGTTTGAGGCGTACATTAGGGCTGTCTGGAGGATAGTTTGGGTTGTGTGAATTTTCGTGGTGAATGGAGCAAACAAAAAATTAATTATTGTGAATGCTAATGCTAGACAAATTAGTATTAATAGGTCAAGTAGTTTTATTCAAGTTATCATTAACGTAATACAGCATAAAGCACATGGGTTCCGTAGTGTAGCGGTTATCACGTCTGCTTTACACGCAGAAGGTCCCCGGTTCGATCCCGGGCGGAACCACACTTTTTTTTTGTTGTGTAACTTTTTTTTCATTTATTATTTTACAAAAATTGTATTGTTACAGTTACGTTTCCCGGCATCCAACACCGACCGAAATGTATATTCTTAAGAAAATTTGTCCCTCTGGCTGACCCTCAAATTGCGGAACCAATGAAATTATAAAAATATCTAAGCTGTTTCCTACATTTCTATAACCCTCTTCTAACACGATAAGTGACCATTAACTCCCCTTTATTTACTTTTTCTCATTTATCATCCATTAGGACAAACTCTTAAGCACACTCAATAGAGGCACGCTAAAAGTTTCACGTGGAGAGTGTGATGAAACAAAACGGTTTTAACCGCCTGTTTCTCCTCTTAATGCGTTTTTCCGAGAGTTTGCGGTTTTAGGCAAAAACAAATGCAGGGCCGGATTGGCGCATTTTTAATTGTATATCTCGAATACAATGTGTACTAAGAAAAATCACGGCTGGGTTCGGCTCTGTGTTTGAAACATCCCCGAAATGACACTTTACCGCCAATAATACCCTTGCCGTTTCAATGATATAACATCTCCGCACTTTGGAGGGTTTCGGGCAGCAGGTGCATTTTATTATGAAGCAAAGCACACGGGGGGTACGTGACGAGGGGTGAAATGGGGGCACAAATTAGGTAGAGCATTCGGCATCAAAATACAATTTGGCTATTCGCCTGCAAGAGTTTGTACAAAAAGTCACGTAGTTTTATTTATCATTAAACACTCTTATTAAAGTTTATTATAATCGTCCACATAACGTAATTTCCACTAACTGCCTGAATTCAGCTCTATTCGGTTTGGAGTCCGCAGTTGGAAATAAAACGAGATTGAGCCCATTCAAACTTATTTCTCCACGGTGCGACATGTTTCGTAATCGAATTGAAAGCGCCGAGTGTGTTTAGCGAAAATCCCTCTCTCAGGCAGAACTTTCTGTTTATGCGAAATGATTATAAAGTAAAGATTTTGAGGGTTTTGGCCCCAGTTAAGCTTATTGAGGTTGCCTAATATCTCATAATCTGATCGTGCCTTTCGATTTCCGGGTATGCCACCGAATTGACGGGCGGAAATTCCTGTATAAACACCAAGCCGGCGCCGGTTTAACAGTCGTTTCTGAGTTGTGATAAAGTGCGGATTTATAATCATAAGAAATCTTAGAATCAACTTTTGGAAAAGCAGAGAGTTTTCCCAAAATATGCACATAAACTTGCATATTCTTTTATTCTGTATTTTATTATCTTTGGTCAGCTCGGTTTGGTCAGTTGGTCAAAAATGCTAAATTTTGTTAAATTTCTTTCATCGTCACAACCTCTTGGCACTTTTCCATTGCCCCGGAGTGAGATTCACAAAGCCCTAGTACGATCGTCTTGAACTATTCCATAAAATCAGCATAAGAGCAAACAACATGTAACCCAGCCATTCTCCGTGTAATCGCGGACTCAGATGGAACTGGCACACCCGGTATTCCGCCCCAAAACCGCCTTAACACAGGCCTTGCAAATTAGTTTGTTGTCCTCGTATTTCAATTCCGAACGGCCCTGTATCCACTCATCGACAGTTGGTTTGGTCAGTAGTTAACATTCTGTATAGCCCAACCTCAAACCATAATCGCTGCGATCTCTGCTGGGTTTCCCCGTGACACTCTTAGTAACGACCAGAGGCGGAATGCCAAAATTATGTAGGGCGGTGCTGAATAATTAATTATGCATTATAAATTAATTATTAATTCATACAAAATATATGAAATAAAAAAAAATGTGTGCAAAAAAGCACAAAAAAATACCGACCGCAAATCTGCTGGAAATTCACCCCTTAGTTAAACCCGGACAGTCGATATAAATAGGTACCCTTTATAGAAAAAGAGTTTGTTTCCTCTGTGTGATGTTTTAACGGCCAAATTAACGTGGTAATTTACCGAACGAATGAAACATTTCAAAGGTCCTCTCGTTTGCATTTTCGCAGTGCTATAAAACCTGGAAAATATTGTGGTGGTTTAAATTTAGTCAAAAAAGGGCCCCTCTGAGAGCACACACAGTTGAAAGAATGTTACCGTCCAAACGGCGCAAATTGCAAATAAACCTCGAAAGCCTGGAAATTCACATTGTTCTGCTAAATTACCGCAGATGGGAATTTTTTTCTGATTAAATTCAGCTTGTCTGGATACCACGAGGAAGAAGTTTTCATAGAGATTAAATCAACTTAGACCGATGGAGGCCGAGAGTTCAGCAATCCAAGCTAAATTGCCAAGATAAGCCGTAGACTCAAACATTATGGAATGTGTCGCCGATCGCCATATTGATTACGCTCCCCCTTTTAACCGATATGACAAATTCGGTATGTGGCGTACGTCTCATATACAACTTTTATGGTGAAAAGGGGAAGGAAAACTTTCATAAATTCACCAGCAAGCCTTATCAGTTGCGGTGCAGGGTCGTTCGAATAGGGGAAGACGGCTTCCACTGGAGAAATAGATTGTCATCAGACGTACCTACCTAAAAACGCACGTACAAAGAAGTTTGGCAACACGTCAGAGGGCGAAATTGGGTGCGACATACGTATCCCCCCTTCCAACAGCTTTGCTCTCTTGACAGTGTTTTAGCCCCTCGTGGAGTGACAGCGGACTTCCGTTAGATATATGCTCGTTTTTTCTTGTGAACTCGGAGAAATGCCGTAAATCACTTAAGAGGAACCAGAAGTGGCCGAGGTTGAAACGTTAGTACGTCCTTAACTCGTCTTTGAAGGGTCGTGGGAGACGTCAATATCGCTGTTGGCCAAACGGCATGGAAACTGGAATAAGAAAGGTTGTGGATCATAGATGAATAGGAACGTGACAAAAAGGAGTTTCTGGTCGTTTCTTCTATCATGAAAACGCACAGAAACTGCAGAAGCATATCTGTTTTTGCATCCATAGAGGCAAACAAATTGAGCAAAAGCACGTATATTCTGAAGTCACACTATTCTGAGTTAGCATTTAGATGAAAATCGTGAGAATAAGGTGCAATCGCACCGCCGGTTGGGTGTGAGGCGTCATTCCCAAATAGAATAAAGAACATAGGATTATTGACAATGCTTCAATTGCTTCACCCCGATATTCGTAGCTTCCCCTGTATATTCGCGAGGCAACAAAATAACTCCTCAATAGCTTGTCGTAAAAATCCCTCGGACGTTGCATCGGCGAGAAATTTATGGGTAATCTTTTATATGGATTTTCTCTGAGTCCCATATTTTTCCCCGAACAGCGCAAAGTTTTAGGTAAAACGGCGCTTTTCTCGGCAAAACTGATTGAGATATTACCGAGTTTTCGGAATGTTGTTCGAGTTTTGCTCATACGATGCCGAGATAAAGGTTCAAACGAAACAAATCGGCTCTGCGTTGCAGGAAAATCCATCAGTTTGTCCGTGAATTCGCCGCTCTGTTGTTCATCAGACCGAAATGAAACCCCATTAGTATAAATCATTATTTCGGGGCGTCTTTCCCCACGCGAATGATAAAAAATCCCCCCTTCACTTTCTATTTAAAACTTTATAATTTATCGTTGTTAAGGCGGAGGCTGCGGCGCTGAAAAAGAACAAAGTTAAGCAACATAAATTATGGATTAAACGAGGCACTTTATGTATAGATTGTTAAGCCCCATTTACCTCATCCTTAAACGTATTAGTTCGGGGCATATGACCAAATTCAATTTAGGGGATATAAAAAATATATATATCGCAGGAAAGTGTGCATTTCCACCGGTGATTTGAAATATTTTATGGGGGATTTTCCATGAAAAATTGCCCACTATTTCATATTTATGTCGAGCGTTTCGCGACCGCAATTAAAACCCCTTATTATCCGATTTCGTCTATTCTCATACAACCTTCAATTTCCGAAAAACCGAGAGCTAATCCCGCAACGGGATTATCCGGGAAATTTCGTACGAAATTAAAAATTTGTTAGGCATTCGATGGCGGAGATGACGATCGGAATAAAATTAGGCGCGGCCGGTATACCGGAAAATTAATAAACTCCCCCCAGGTCATATACGACCAATTATACCTCGTGATGCGGTTAGGATGTGATGGGTTTTCTTTATTATTCTCACAGACCCTCGATTAGTGCCCTGGAGGCATGAACACTGACGACCGGTGTACTTAAAGACCACATAGGTAAGTTTTCGTAAAAATTTTCTTCGCCAATTGTCAAGAATTCGCAAATTTTCTTGAAACATTGGTAGTAGGACCTGCTTTACAGGGCTTGATGTCTCCCTAATTAAGTTTCGTTGACCGTAGTGAACTAATAATCCTTAATTGCGTTTGTAAAAGCTGCTTGTAGAGGAGCCGCAGTATTTTAGGCATAACTGACGCCCCTTCACCGATTGTCAGGAATTCGCAAATGATTCTTGACAGTTCTTTTAAAAATGGTTTTAGGGTCTTCATATTTCACAAATTTAGGCTGATATATGCTATTTCACTTAAAGAATTTTACTGGTGATCAGAAAGCCCCATTATAGAGGTCAGACGTAAGTTCTGTCAAAAACACTTTCCTTCACCTATCGGTCAAAAATTATTTTTTCCGTATAAACTGTATTTATGTTGAATATGCTTGCGCCACGGCTCACGATTACGTTGTGGTAAGTTATTTATTTTAGTATACCGTTGGAGGTGTCGAGTCTTAAATAATTACTCGCCTTACGAAACTTCAAACTAATATTACGTGGGAGCTGAAGAAGACAGCTAAAAGTTACACAATATAAAAGCAAAGTTTTCGGCCGGCAAAGTTTCCAGTTTGAGGCAATTTGGTCCAAGTAATGAATATTTTCTCCCGAATTATCCCGCATTGTTATCACTGTTCCCTTTGTGAATTTTAATTATATTCCGACAAGGCTCACACAATAGCTCGCCCACCGCCCAGAGAACTATAGAAAAAGTTAATATACGTTTTTCGCTTTCGCTGCGTAATTTAATAAGAAGGAATTTTTGGGGCAAAGGAACGATAACGGCAGACAGACTCTGAAGAGATATGATAATTACCGGTCTAACGGCCCTCTGGCAATTTTCTTAAATCGTTTCGAGGCTGTGGAGGATTCCGGTCCTATTGGTACTTCGACGGAGTTAATATAATTAGACTACTAATTGAGAAAGCTAAGAGAGTGGCGATTAACCGACAGCATTCAGGAGCAGAAACTATATGAATAAATTAACTTTCGAAATGTTCTCGATAAATAAGTGCTTTTCACCTTACGGCCCAGCAACTTGTTAAAAGCACGGAAATTACGTCTGAACAGCAATTTGCCAGGCGCTTATTTTCCCGAGAATTTTTCCATTTTGCCTCCGGTTAAGTTCAATTAAATTCCTTTTAGAATTATTTCAAATTCTTATTTTGTTTCTTACAAGGAATCTGAGAGCGCGGCATCGATCGCCCCCGGTATCTCGTGCAACTAAAAGAATTCTTGAGTAACTTATTGTTTCAATTCCACGAAAACAATCAAACTTCAAAGCTGACACCATAAATGCAATTCGGAATTCTTAACTTTGTAGAACAGAAATTTAATATTCTTTTATAGTTTTCCCTCGAGACTTACTTGAGGCCTTTCGACGCGAAACATGTGGCTGAACTACCTTCTCGCATGGCCGTTGCTTCTGTCCAGCGCCTTTCAGCCCAATCCTCGGCAAAAGCTGATTGTGAGCTGCTTAAACTCTTACAGGCCCAGCTTTGCGGTGCTTTTCCTTTGCTGGAAGAGACGAGGTAGGACATCCATCATGAGAGATTTTTAATAAAAACCTTGCACTGCGTCAGGACTGAGAGGCAATTTATTTCCCCGATAGACAAAGTTAAAATGCATAAAATGATCCGGACCGAGGGCCTGATGGATGTTCGGGTTGCCTTCCTGAAGGCCGAAGCGCAGTCCCTTGGGAAAGTCGACACAAAGAAGCACGAGAAATTCAGTTATTTTTTGGATTTGGAGACGTGCAGTCTACGGCAAGCTGAGACGGTTTTGCAGGAGGTTGTCGAAGGATTTGGAGTGGAATCGCCTGGAAATAATTGTTAGGGGAAAATTGCAGGCCGCGTTCGGAAAGTTGCATTTTCTCTACAGTTGGTTTTTGCTGATGAACGCAGATCAGAGCATCGGTGAAGTCGAAGAAATGTTTGGAAGGCTCAAAACCCGCATGGATATGGACGTGAAAATCTTTCATGGTTCTAGGATTTTTGAGCTTTATAATCCCGGAATTAACGTGGGACTAAAGAGGCGATTATTTGAAGAGATTTCTGAACTGTCCTATTACGATTCGAGAAAAGACATGAAAGGGGTGATTGTGCGCTCCTCAAATGTGGTAATTTTTATAGACGCCTTAATGTAATTCCATGGGTTTCTCCCTTTTAAAGATTAGATACCCCTTTAAAACCTCCTACGAAGAATACATGCTCGATCCTAAGCTGAGGAAGTACGACATATACAGCAAGTTTCACTATCAGCTCTTCCTGTGCTTAGCTGAGATTCATGGGTTCAGGTATTGTAAGGGAAATAAATAGTTATTTTTGTGCTCGAAGAGGCTTTCAGTTTTAATACGACTTTGGCCCCTTCGTGGTTTGGCAACACCTCGAGTGGTGAGGACGGAGGCCTAGCCAGGTACCTATGGGAAGACGTCGTCGATATAAGCAGTGCAGGATGCATAATGAGGCTTCTGGGCACGGAAAGAATTGATTTCTATGATTTTATTATGCCATACTATAAATTCCGGTAATAAAACGGCCAATCTATTGTGTTAACGAATGTACTGCTGGTAACTAGTGGTAAACTATTGGTAAATTTTCTGCCGTTACTATTAATACACTAGTATTAATATTAGCAGCAGAAAGTTTTGCTGTCTACGGGTTCAATCAGAGATGTCGCTGTCTTTAGTTTAAGTATATTAATTAAACCAGTTAATAAATTGACCTTCGATTAAAGGTCATGTTTCTACTTCCGCAATCCCGGAGTGGTAAAACCGAACTTTGCCGAAGTGCTGAAGCCGTTTTCCGCGCAAACTTGGATAATCACATTGTGCGTAACTGGCTTAATATGCTTAGCCATTGAGGTTACGTATCTGGTCAAAAGAGGAGACTCGTTCTGGTACCACTCGGTCTTTGTTGTGGTCGCAGCTTTCTCCCAGCAAGGTACCTCAGTGAGTCACATTTTCCTCAATTAACAAACAACTGAAAAAGGGCTGGACAACATCCCTGCAAACCTCCCCAGTCGCATAATATTTCTTCATCTCCTCTTCTGCTCCGTGCTACTCTACAATTACTACACCTCCAGTTTAGTGTCCTCCCTCATCAGCACTGAGCCCGAGGTCTTGAAGAATATCCGAGAGCTGCTAGAGAGCCAGTTAAATGTCGGCATCGAGTATCAACCTTACACCATTACTTACATGCTTGATCGAGGTAATAAGTACAAATAAGCAGGTTTCTGAGTTTTCTTACCGTGGAGATCAGTGAAGAGTGATCGCTTCCTGGACGCTCTAAACAAGACAAAAATATACGAGCACGACGTACCCAACATCCTAACGGCCGAAAAAGGCATTGAAATGGTGCGTCATGGAGGTTTTGCCTTCCATACGGAATCCATTACAGCCTACCCCTTGATTGGAGACACTTTCGAACAAGAATCAATTTGCGACTTGGCGGAAATTGCCCTGATCAACAGTGACACTTCGTTGATGGCCCAAAAGCGGAGCCAGTACAAAAAACTGTTTCAAGTGAGGTAAGCCAGTAAATAAAAACAGAGCCAATTAAACTTAAATGCGTTTGCAGCCTTCGCAAGATGTGGCAGAGCGGCATCATTAAAAAGCTGCACAACACTTGGGTTACCAGACGACCCGAGTGCTTATCCAGTGCCCGAGTTAAATCCGTGGGCATAAACGACCTTTTTCTGCCCTATGTTCTACTGGCGATGGGAGTATCGGCTTCCCTGCTCATGTTAGGAGCAGAAATCACTTGGAACAGAATAAAATCAATTTTGGCATAAAGGAAATCAATGAAGATTTAGATGAACTCTGGTATCTTGTTAATTTCGACTTTGAAAAAACCCCTCGTATACATGCGCACAGAGGGCGAAGCTTCCGCAGCAGACAGAGATCTGTAATGTAGAGTTTACGACTATCGTTGGTAGATGGCACGGAGTGGAAGGGATTTGTAGATCTCTAAACCGTGCGTTAAGAGTAACAACAGTTAATTTGTGTGAAAAAAAATGTAATATGTCGATTGTACGATACGGTAATTTTTGGACGATCTGATTCTTTACATGTTTGAATTGATATTCGTCTCGCTTCTGGTCGGTACAGAGAAGTCGCGGTTGCTTCTGTCTTCAGTTTTAGCTGAAACTATATCAAATTTTAATACTACTATTAAAAATTAAATTAATTACTTCGTTTTTTTTCAGTATTATGTTCCACCTCACTAAACTATTCCTTATAAGAAATTGTGAAGGTTCTTCTCCATCTACATGACAATCATTTAAACCATAGTTCTTGTTGCAAGCGCCCCCTTAACACCAAACGCTTAAACAACGGAATTCCATACAGAACACATGTTCCCTTCGATCAAAGTAATTTAGAACTATTTCCGGTAGATGGCAAAACAAATTTGAACGAGCATCAGGTCAATAAACATTGTAATGTAAAACAATTTTATTTTGGTCCCCACCTTTTTTTACATCCTAAAACAAAACACGAAGAGAGAAAAAGTCCTGTAATTTGAATTATTTAAAAGGCAACCCTAGAGGCGCTAAAAAAACTATTTTTTTTACAATTGGAAATTGTAATTGGCGAAGCATAAGAAAGTGAGAGGTATCATAGGAAAGAATGACTTTGAAATAATACCATGCCAAAAAGTGATAAAATTGAACACTGTAAACCGTTAGAAGAACTTTCTAAATTGTTCACACCCATGGAGGACTCCTTCTATTAAGTAAAAAAAGTAACGTTTGTCTGTAAAATTCTGTCGGTAATATCTTCAAAGCAACCCTCGACCAACACTCCCCAAATGAATAGAAACAATCGCCCTAACCGTCACGTTTTACACTGTCTTTTTAGCGTCAACCACTTGACAAGTCGAAGTGCTAATTTAAGACAATGATGGCCGCTCACGGACCTTCAAATCCGGTCAGCGAGGTGGCCATTATAAGGCACTAATTGATTTTTACGCCACGGCTCCTTCGACATATCGATGCATGTCTTCTTTGAGATGTCGATAGTTATAGATTTTGTATCCGAAAATATTGGAATTATCGTTTACTTCAGCATCGGCCTTTGGCACTTCATATATCTACTTTACGAGACCACTCGAAATTTTTAAAAGCCTGTTAATGTAGTGGGCAAACACCACGCCTAAGCCTACACAAGCTTTCCAGCACGTTTTTCTACCTGATGGGATGTCGTTGAGGTCCTGTGGAATTTTCAAAGTTTTCCATTTACATGCCAAATAAGCGGGTGTAACCAATCCTTTTTGGCCTAATTTTCTGCCCTATTACCGGCACGGCTACCGAATTATTCAGATTCTTGCACATTCGTTAAAGGTCGTTGGTGTACAAGCGGTTTAAACACGAGCTGCATAAGCTCAGAAAAAGGCCTAAAAAGCTTTTGGTCTCTCATCCGTGTCTTAAACCGCATATTTTAATTCCCCGCGGCCGCAAGTCCCACAAAAAATGGATGAGAAATAAATTTGGACAGGTACGCGCCAAATGACCTGTGTTGACTGCGTTTATGCCTCCATCCTTCTTCTCTGTATAACACTTTGACTGTTGAAAGCTCTGCAAACGACCTTAAATTTGTGCGGTAAACCAAGTCAAAAGCTTCACGACTAATGGCGGGTTGCTGATGGAGTTAAGCTTATTTGGCTATTTATATGGTCAAAAAGGCAGAAACGATGCGCCGATCATCTTGTCGAGGACATTTGCATTTCGGCGATTAAATCGAGCCAAATCGGGTGCGATTATCGTTCATTTTCTGCACCATTAAAAAATACTTTGAAGGTGGAATGCGCACTGGACAGTGAGAGTGGGTGAATCACCCTTGATTCTGAACTGTTGATTGAAGACTTAATGACAGAGAAGAGCCTCACTTCGGGCGAGGAATTCTCCTGAAATTTCGTTACGAAGGAAAAAAAGGCACTCTTAAAAGAATGAGTGAAACATGGACACTGAAAAACCTTTGAAATGATGAGTGGTTGACATGAATTTGCTTTGGATCGAGGAGCACCTATGCCCCCTAAATCTGCCACTCATTGTACGGAGACATAGTGAAACACGTCTTTTATTTCAATAAAGACAGAGACGTACAGAACGAAAATTTTAAATACTTATAAAATGTAGCAAAAAAAACAAGGTTGAACCGAAAACTGCCAAATTCCCAAGAGAAAAGTTATGGTCGTTTAACTCGCTTATCACTGATACTTGTAGGGAATATTCGCGAAAGCTCTAAGTAACGAAAAGTTTGTAATTTCAACGTTTGTAAGAAATCAGTGCAGCACCAAAAGGGGTAAAAAATTCTGAACGAAAACCTCGTTTGTTATTACTCAAAATTGTTAAACTGTTGTAAATGCACAAACGCTCCGCAAAACAAACTAGGTACGCCACCGAAGTTCTTCCGAAAAATCGAAGAAAAGACCAGACCAAACATCAACAGAAAGAGCCAAATCTGTGTCTCACAAAACTAAGGATTGAGCCTCAATTCGAACGAAATTCCCATGAAACTTTTGGTCACTATGGAGTCCCAAGTATGCCCGTAACCGTACAAGTACGAATACCAAATACCCATACGCTTTATTGAACAAACAGTTTAACGTTGAATCTCATTATCTACACTCCAATGCGTGTTCGTCGCCTACAAAATGTGAAAACAAACACTTTTTCACTCTAGAGTGGATATTAATTTCAAAATTCAACCAAGAAACCGTTTTTTCGCGTTCTCAAGCTTTTTAACACCTTCAAGTACCCGTCGAAGACACGGAGTGCTATTTGACCAATACGTGTTAATCAAATGAGGAAACAAAAAGATGGGTAGTACCGGGAAACCGGCCATCTTAGCACTTTTGTTTGAGTTTTTCGTTAGCACCCGCACGGTAGGTGGAGTGAGTGGTTTTTCAGTGCCGCTCACTCGACTATATTGCAATCAAAATCGACCGAGATTCCTCGCTCTGCTGCTCACAAATGGTTTTTTTCGATACTTTCATAAATTAACTTTGTCGACCAGATCTGACTCCTACAGACGAACATATGTTCGCTGAAATAACTGCATAATAGGCTTGTATTTATGCCCTCCAGATAAAATTGCTGACAACTGTTTCTGTCTTGCTCTTGCAAACAAAAATACGGGGAGCACGTTAAAAGTAATGTGACAGGAAAATCAAAATATTTTTTGAAAGGAAATAAATTCCAAATAGTTGAACGGTAAGTTAACATTAGTTAAATGCACGGCGGGGTTATCTTTAGCTTATGTACGTTTCAAACTATTTTTGGTTATTCGCTTTAGAGCGGATTCGCGAATTTGGGAACGCAACATTCATCTTCGCTGCATTTATGATGAGAATTAACGCCACACAAAAATCTTTATAACGAAAAAAAATGTTTTACTAACGGCGAAAACTGCAGTTTTTATAATTACAATTTCAACAAATCCGAAGATTTTAGGCAGGAAAAATTTATTTGAAGGAGAATTTCAAATTTGCAGCTTCGGTTAATGTAGCAACTCTACACTAGCAGCCATCACTAATCATTTTCAAATCGTCCTTTTTCGCAAGTAAAGATCGTTTTTCGCTGGAAAACATTCCGAAATAATTAGACATAAGTTCTATCTGCATTTCTACAAGGTGAGTCGGGAGGATCGTGCCAAACTTCAGGAGCGTGTTGTACATGAACAATAAATGTAAAAAAACTCAAATGTTGTTATCCGATTTTCGTTTGTTTACAAGTTATAGCGTAAATAAAATTTCTTAACTAGGATTCTATTTACCATAAACGTACCTTTCCTGGACGTTGGATTGGTCGTGGTGGCCCTATTAGTTGGACTCCAAGGTCGCCAGGCCTAACACCACTAGACTATTGTTTGTGGGGTTGGTTTAAAACTGAAGTGTACAGAGTAAAAGTGGACGTTCAAGATGCACTAATTCAACGCGTTAGAAATGCTGCAGCTGCTATTAAAGAAAGACATGAAACAATCAGGAACGCGACGAAGGCTCTTCATAGACGAAGCTGAAAATGTTTAGAAGTTAATGGCAATATTTTTCAACATTTACTATGATATTCAAACGTTAATTTATGGAATTTCTTATGAAATTAATTTTTTTTTAATTTTATGTTTTATTTTTATTTACGCTATAACTTGTAAACAAACGGAAATCGGATAACAACATTTGAGTTTTTTTACATTTATTTTTCATGTACAACACGCTCCTGAAGTTTGGCACGATCCTCCCGACTCACCCTGTATATGTTCTTCCACTAAAATTTTAACTCTTCCCGGCGCGACGCGACAATCTACCTCTGAGAAGGCAAAACTTACATATTGAACATGAATCAGAAATGAGGAAGCGGCCACATAATTCTTCTCAAAATTGTCATGTTTACATGTAGAATTGAATTATTTTTTGCTCCGATTCGTTTATTCTATCACAAATTTGCCGTTCTAACATGTTTCGATTTAATTAAATGCAAAATTCGATAGCAGATGCTCCTATTTGAGAGTTGAAAATTGCAGAAATAAACTTTTGAAATCGGATAGTCACATTTAAAACATCATAGAATACTGATAAATACAGGAGGAGGGCGGCCGAGACTCGGAGAGATAGGCAACCAAACTTGCAGAGTTGTTTTGTTCTTACTGATTTTCAGTGTTTTCGCGATATAAATTCGTATTTGACACAGAGGCGCATCTTGGATCTCTAACGCTAATAAAATACTCAAAAGTAAGAAAAAAAAGCAGTTTTTCTCATTTGCCTGCTCGATTTTTTGCCCTTTCAAGTACAAATAGTTTGAACCCGACGCCTCGCTCTTTCAATTTTACCTACAAAACTGTGGCCCTTTTCGAGGTCCAAACTTTAGAAATTGTGACAGGTAGGCAATCAAAATTACAAGAAAGTCGTAACATAAAAACTCCTCCTCCAATACCTATAATTTTACTCAATATTTTAGGCACATTTCCTCTAACCAAAAGGTAGCTCAAAGCCCACTCATCTTAAGTCTGAACTCTCGCTCGCCCCTCGTATTTTGGGGTCCTCATTTCCATTCCCCCTTCGAGACCTTTCACAACAAATCTCCACGTATAACAAAAGAGCGTTACATATAGCTACCAACAGTGGGGATTTAAAACCGCGATCGGCGCTTTTCGGCCTCCTTCGGCGCTCCGAGGGCTCTTTGGCGCACCACTTGTTGGGTCCGTTCCGTGGTCCGTGTTGGTACAACTTGTTCGAGCGTCGTACTGATAAGGTAGGTCCGGATAATCGCGCGCATTACGTACAGAGTTACGCACAGCAGTACTTTTCGGGAAATAATGTAGCAGTGACATTTTTGAAGGTGTAGTTCCATGAAAATGTCGGTGACATTGACGGGGAAATGGGGACCTGCGGTGGTGCTTTGGGGAGTAGTTTTGAGCATGGCGGGCGCCTCAATCATGGGGGATGAGTGCGATTGGACTGGAAGGTGAGTTTATTATGCTGGAATTGCGCCAATCAATTAAATCCAATAGAACCAGATTTAAAGTTCAATTAAGGCATGTGCCCGGGGTAATTGAGCAGCTGCTTCTAAGTGGTACCGAGTAATTTGCCTACAATAAATGAGGCAGAACCATTGTGCTGCATATAATGTACATAGAGAACGTAAACCGTATGTTGTTTTATTGCGGCTCTGGCTTATGTTATTTTGTATTTGTTTAGAGAGTGGTGGTACTTATAACATATAGAGAAAATCTTTTGGGAGATAAATGGCTGGGACATAGAAGCCAGGATAAAAATCTCCCTTTATTAAGGGCCATTTCTACCTCGATCACGTACTTTTGTGGGCTGCGCTAATGAACTTTTGCCCGCATTTGCCGCCACTATGGCGTCAGAACCACACATGGTACCCATCTCCATCGATAAAACAATGCCAAAAACCATAACAAACTCCCAGGCGTATTGTGTGTTGAAATTGCCCACATTTGGCCAATTTTTTTCCGCAAAGCCTGCGAGCTAATTGGGTTTTCGAGAAATGCCAGATCTGGCGATCGGGATGGCCAAATAACAAATTTGTTTACTGTTGAGGTGAAATTGTATTCCAGAAACTTTCATGATTTTCATTAGTGAATTTTCCACGCAAAAGTGACCGTATTATATTGACGAAATACCACTTCTCTGCCTAACGTTTAAACAAAACAAATGTTGGAAATTGCTAACGTTTCATTCACTAAAACCTTGACAGTAAATTAAAACAATGATTCATACGCGTGCAGCAATTGCTGAAAACTAGTCCAGGATCTGGTTAACGTGTTCACAGAGATTAGAAGCGAATCGTTATCATTCAAAGGTATAAAGGAACCACGTCTTTTATGAACCTTTTGACTCAACAGCTTTCAGCAAATACTAGATAAGCGGGCTCGTATTTGTCTTTAAATCGTCGCCGCAAGTATTATTGTGCTGATAAGTAGGAAAGTTGTGTATGGAACTTGTTGGTTTAATGGGCCCGGGTATTTGTATTCGTCGATGATTTAGAGCTGTTTGCTAATGGCGATAAGCTTGCATCGACAAGTTGCCAGATGGTCCGGACTCGGAAATCTCATAAAACACGGCCCCCTTTTGAGAACGGGAATTTCAACACTTTTTTTCTGGCTCGGAGTTATGGGAAAAGCTCGTCGGGAGCTTTCACAACTCCACATCCAGGCGATAATGAGTAAGACATTCGGAGTGGCCTGCTATAATCCAGTTTAATTTTAAGTGCGTAAGTGGGTACAAAAACGCCTGGGACACCGGAACTGTCATTTATCCCATTGCGGGATGTAACAAAGCACATTGTTGCCAAACACGTGCTCTTCAAAAAGAAGCTTTTAATGGAAGGTTTACCCAACTTCTTTATCTTTTAAGTCCCTTATCGCTTCGCCATCCCTCTTGTCGAAATTCGACCTAAACGGCCCTTGAAATTCTTATCTATGACCCTCGTTAACGACCGACTAATCCATGAGAGGTACACGAAATTAAATCACATTTTGTTACAATTTGTGATAGAAAATTCCTTGAAATCAATTCGAAGGCGGCAACTCCTAAAATTATGTAATCCTCAAAATACGATGACGTACTTGAAAAAATAGCTTTGCAAAATTGTTAAAATTTTGAAAAAATATTACTAGAATTCATTGAAAAAGGGTACGATACGGACTTTTTTCATAACTTGTAATCAAATAATAAATCAAATTTCAATGCTCTGCATCTCTAAAATTGAAATAGGTAGATGTGGGTATATACGTACCAGTAATAGTCAACGTCTCAGGTATTCAAATAACGCATAACATAGAGGGAGTTCGGTGGAAAAACCCAAGTTCCTTCTCGACTGTAACTCAGTATATTTAAAGAAATTTTTAACTTATCATTGTTAATTATGTTCTTTGTATTCTTTCATCATCCAACGGACCACTTTATTATATCCATAAAAATGCTAATTTGTTTTTTTACAGAAAAAAAGCGAGTGTAACTAAACCGATACTGCAGTCCATCTCTAATTGCGTTGTATATTTGCACTATTGCACAAAGTTGCTTATTGCCTGTTGAGAATTTTGGTTTTTAAATGTGGCTTTTGAACAACATTGGAAGAAATTGGAGTACTTTTTTCTTATTTTTTTAACGGCCCCTTGCTTCTCACCGTTCCCATAGTGATAAACGCAATATGAATATCTAATCAAACCGCAATATTGTTTTGCTAAAATCAACCACATTCGTCGATAACTTCTTTGTTGCCATCATTAATTTACCGTAAACATGCAACAAACCATCATTAGATTAGACCAAAAACGCCATTACCAGGCAATTATCCCATTGAACGAGACATTATGCGCTAATATAAGGTGATGTACCATTGAACGTTCCCCGGAACCCGGCGCAAAAACGACTCTTATGGTACTGCGAACCTTATATTGTATAATGCTGTTTTTACAAGGCGACCACTACCAAATACGTATGTTCCCTATAAGGCGACCCTTTATTACTTACCAGGCGTGGTCGCTCTGGGTTTACGAGGTCGTTCTAGTTGCGTGTGTAATCAAAAGTGTCCCCTTTAAAATCGAGTCGTGTGCCCGGAAGGGTGATGGAACAATACCAGCTACTAAATAACTTTCCCTTGCGCCACGCTCCATCCTATTATTATTAGGACAGGTATGAAATTGTACTTAAAGTAAGTGTGGGAAAAACGGGGGACGCAAGTTTCCACATCACCCTCCTGGGGGCGGGGGTGACAGGGCAACCATCATCAGGGTCTTTAGTTTGTGCCAATTAACATTGAAACGCACGGCCTCCCTAAAAGGCAGCAAACAAGACGAAAAGGCCGCTCTTAAGGCCCTCGTCGCCGAATGCATTTAATACACTGCCCACGTAGCCATTGTTCTGCCGCTAGAACCCTCCGGTACCCATTGGACTAATGGCAAATACGAATATTTTATCGGCCGCTGGGTTCGGGCACTGCGTTCTCACTTCACAACAAAATAAAATATATAAAAATCACGTGTTACTAAAAAAAATTGTTACTGGGCATGACCGCTCCAAAAACATTTAATCTGCTGTCAATGTCAAAAGAAAGTTTTTTATTTTTAAAAATAAAAATACACCACGCGATGTTATTTCCTCGAAAGCGATTATCTCTGTCGGTTTTGATGGAGTTGTCACTGTTACACACATACACAAGATTGATCCCACGATATGCATATTCTATAGCATTTGTTGACGTGCGCAAGATGGCGGACTAAACCTCAAGACATGCAACAACTGTCGTCCCATCCACTCGCTGATTGGATGCATGTGTGACGCTGAGAACGCAGTTATTTGGCGTGTGCTCTTGACTCTTGAATACAAGAGCAAAAGAGGGAGACAGATGGACACGTGGGCATAGCACTGCAAAGGCGGAATTCTACTGTAGGAGATTTTTCGAAAAAGTCGAGGCGTGGGCAGGGGCAGAGCTTTTAATATTGTGTACACTTTATTATAGAGTGGACTGGCTCGAGTGGCCTGTTGGGCACCACTCGAAAACGACGTTTTATTCGTATATGGACGATTATTAATTTGATCTACGAGGAACTCTGAAGCATCTACCGTTGACCGAGTTAATTGATGGAGTACACACACAGCGTAATTAGCTGCATTTGGGTTACTAGTTTAGGATTTTCCCACATTGATGAAGTGGTGCCAATAAGGGCGAGTTCGTTGGCTCCAGGCCCACGCATTGGCCCATGTACAATTGCTCGTTTTGCATGGAAATAAACAGTTGTTTCTCGTAAAACACCGCTTTTTGTTGTGGGGATCATTAGCAATCGAAAAAGGCAATACGAGAATGCAATCAATTCCCGATACGTAGCCACAAAGGACTTTTTTACGGCCGGCATTTCGGACCTTTTAAGTCCTAAAAGGAATACTACTGAAAATACGTTGGGGATAATGAACTGGGACTGCCAAACTGAGGATGGGGTTTTTCAGGTATATGAGTAGATAGGTGCATGTTGCAAGGTGGGTTTGGACTCAAGTTATACAACGTTTAAAAAAAAAAGCGACCAAAAGCGTATATCGCTTCTTCTTTAGTGAAATGCGTCAATATTTCAGGGTTTCTCTTCACTCACCTGACCAGTAAAAACTGTTATTAACAGCAAATAAATCTCTCCGTTTGCGGTAAACAATATGGACTTTTTTGGCTCGAGTGGTTCGTTGGTTGGTCTATAAAGCGCAAGAAAGGTTTTCTATCAAGCAATAACCGTTCCAGCGCTTTGGCTCCCATATCGACGGGGTACTTTTTTAAACAGTTCGATTATGTCAAAACCAGCTGAATCATCGGGCATAATGGGGCGCCGCCGGGAGGTGCCCGCGCTCGACCAAAACTATCTCGGAATAATCCAGTTTTTGTCAGCGGTCGGTTTCGGATTATTGTGAGATATCGGTGCTTAAATTCAAAGTAACTCTTCTCAACAGGCCGAGTCCAAGGTGGTCATAATGTTCAAGCCAAAATTCGATACGTTAAGGGGGCTGATGGAATTTAAGCGAAATCAAGGGTGTCGTATTCCCAAAGAGCAGAGGTATAATTTTTCAAGTTCCCTGAGGGGCATTGTCTGATGGGGACAGGCCATTTCCATCAATCGCTCGTTTCCTTTAGGTACTTTTAATTTCAAATTTATTCATAAGCCGGAGACGTGTTTCCTAAAAGTGTTATATGGACGACTGTCCGCATAAACAACATTCGTCATCCCATCGGGGAGTCTCTAGCCAATAGGTCCCACCTTACAGCCGTTCTCAATAAATATGTTATATACGTCTGAGAATAAATCTGCACTTCTTAATTTTCCTAAAACATGGCTACAATTTTTAATATAAGAACTTGGATTTTCGACTAATAAATTGAGGAAATTTATCAAAAATTTAGACAGTGGATGTGCACATGAGTTTAAGCTAATAATTCAATTTCATCACTTCAACCACTCTCGCTGATGTGTAATAAAAAATCTAATTTGGTAGCGCAGGACACACATAGCACTGCTGTGTTTCGCGTACATCCCTGATTTTTTTTCTCCTCAATAACCGAAATAAATAAAAGTTTTCGTTCAAAACACATCTTTATTAAAAGGTGTAAATATTTTCCTCATATGAAATCAAAACTTAATTATATTTAAATAGATATATTGTATTATCTATATCTATATAAGTAATAATAAAATCCAACAAAAACTCAAACTTATTCAGAAAAAGAAAATACATTTTCCGATAATAAATTGATTCCACAAACGTCTTGACACACCAACCAGATTGCCATTATATATATACAGAGTGTTTCCTAACTACGTGTAAAAAATTTAAAGGCGTAATCCTCGACTGATTTTGAGTCAAAAATGTCTAATAAACATATGTCCGCAAATGCCTGTGTCATTGGCTTTCCTCCTCCTGGAGTTTTCATAAGAGATCCTGTATCACAAAGACGTTGAAAGAGGTTTTTAAAGGTTTGGTGGTTGGGAGCTTGGTGGTTTAGAAACCTTTCCATGTAAATGCGCTTCGCTGCCAAACACTTACCATCAGCAAGGCCATAAACAAAAACCATATTGGCCATTTCTTGATTAGTGTAATTAGGGATTTGAAAAATGTTCAAAACTGAAGTATAATCTGATTTTTGGGACACAGCACTAAATTCTTTCCCTTTAGAGAGTAAAACACCAAAATAACACTGACTATCTTGTTTATAGTAGTGGAAGTAGCAAAAAAAAACTAACAATAAACAAGTTAGTAAATACCACCAAACCTTTAGAAACCTTTAAAACCTTTTTCATCGTCTTTCAGTCAACACCCTGTATCTTGGAAACAAGGCATTTGCGGACATATGTTTATTAGACATTTTTGACTCAAAATCAGTCGAGGATTACGCCTTTAAATTTTTTACATGTAGTTAGGAAACACCCTGTATATGAATAGAGGAAACAAGAATAAACTTGTTTACTGTTTTTTTTTAATAATTTTTCACTATAAACGTACAAAGAGCAATAATTTATAGTCAGTAGTATTTATTTTGTCACGTAAAACATGGACTGAACGGAGTTGAATCATGGTGAGTGACAAATTATTATTAATTTAATTAAATAAGGAAAGTTTTATCCGAAAATTTCAAAAATGATCAAAAAATTGTAAATCTTTTCAAATACTAAAACATAATTAATAATAAATCACGAAGTGGGCATCCAAAAAAGTTAAAAAATACAGAGTGATTGAGCTAAAATTTCGGGAAAAGCTAATTTGGTTGGATGAAAGTAAGTTTAACCTTTTTGAATTAAAAAGTTGCAGAAAGGGGTGGAGAACAGCAAAAGGGACAGTGAATCGGGAAAATACAATTTTAAGCGTTAAGTCTGAGGCGGAGGATTGGTGATCTGGGGTTACTTGTCAGGTTCTAGGATAGGCGGTGTGGTGGTAATTGATGAAATCGTGAACTATGCAGAATATCTGAAGATTTTAAAGGAAAATTTAAACCCAAGTGCAGAAAATTTTAAATTGGGAGGGAATTTTTATTTCCAGTGGGATAACGACCTTAAACATAAAGCCAATACGATACATCACTAGCTAATCTTTAATTATTTTCACCTATTAGAAACGCCTCCCTAAAGGCCAGGCCTCAACCCTATAAAACATTTATGGTATCATTCGAAAAATAAATTTCTAAACATAATTCACAATAAAACGGATTTCAAAAAAGTTAACTAAAAAGAATGGTCACAAATATCGGATGATCAGAAACAGGAAAATGGATTGGGTCATTGCCGAATCGTTTATTAGAAGTCCTTAACCAAAAAGAACACCCAACCCGATATTAATTTTCTTTATATGTATTTTCAAATAATAGCGGTAATGTTACCTGTACCGAGAGTTTTGTGATGTAAATTTATTGTTAGAAAATGAAGTTAATTTTTTTTCTAAAGAAATTTTAGTTTTTGTGGGATTTTACAATTATTAGTTGTATATATATATATATATATATATATATATATATATATATATATATATATATAAATAGTACAATACATACATATTTAAATAAAATAAAATTTTGATTTCATACGAGGAAAATATTTACACCTTGTAATGAAGAGGTGGACTGTACCAAGACTTTTGCGGGTGACTGTATTTACTTACATTCAATTTGATCGTCATCGAGGCATGCTGCTGGGTGGTCGTGCAACTCCGGAGTCCCGAATGCAAACGACGTTGAGTTCTCGGTATTAACTAACCAAATCGAATTTTAAAAGTGCGATTTTTACGCGTTTTTAGCCGGGTACCATCTCGTACGAACACTCATTACGTTTCTATGAAATTAGCAGTGTAAACGATACAAAATTTTCCGAATTTCTGCCACATTTTCATTCGAAATTTGATTTTTTTCGCAAACGCCACGGGAAGGCACTCGGAGATGCCATTAACACTGACAACAGAAATGTTTTGTTTTTTTTTGTTTCAAAGCCTTCTTCATAAAGAGCCTCGCTCTCCGTATGACGGATTTTATATAAAACCGCGAGTCCATTAATCTGGACTGAGTTGAGAATTTAATCCACTTCAGCTTGAATTTTCCTATTTTATTGTGAAGCCGCCCAGTACTTTAGCTATATGAGTTCGAAACGGGGAGCCTGTTCTAATTGAGAACAGTGTACCAACCGCGATTACCCAGGAAAAAACCTGTGAGATTTTGTTCTAATAGAGCAACAGTAGAAGGCGACCTTTCAAGTCCTTCGACTAACTGAAGTGCAGTAAGATGGATGCAGCTAATCCGAACGAATGCATAATAATTAAAAACCACCTAGTGCTGCATAGTTTGTTTTTGTCGATGGCATCAATCGCCTAATGAACCCGTCTAAGATACACACAGAGACCGAGGAGTAAATAATTAACTTCATGGGAAAAATCTCGTTCAGTCGGTTTCACATGCCTGGAACGTGTTGTAAATATTTACGTGTAATAATAACACACTAACTCCATGTTAATAAATAGCTGTCTAAGGACCAAATTCTGGTGTTTCCAGGGACAAAAATAGTACAAAGTCTAAAGTTTCAAGGAACGCTTTGGCGTATCTACCTTCCATCTCTTCTGCATCCGAAAAATATGTAAATCGGCGGTATCAGGAACATAATAAAACGACATATGGCACTTAAGGCAGGGCCATAAAAAATAACAATAACGCGACGCCCGAACGTAACGAACTCTTTCTCTCCGAAACTGGTTTACATTTTTCCATTATAGGAGATTTTATGCTACAAATGACAATGGCTTTGTCCGCCTTACGCCTTTGCTGCCCCGATTATAAATCTTAAGTGTGGCTTGCGACCAAATGGCTGCGTTCCAAGATTCCAATTCTCAGCCAACGAGGAACAAACCCTTCGTCATGAAATTGTAAGAAATTCTTGTTTAATTAGAAAGAGAATGACATAAGCAAAATGGCTGCTCCTGTGACGTACACTCCATGACGTAACGAACGTGACGTATGCTTATTCTTCTCTATAATAGGCAGACAAGTGTACGATCCTTATGAGACTTAAAGACTTTATTACGCTACTACTGATGGTACGGTTGTACATCAATAAATTTGTAGACAATGAGACTATAGGTTCATGTAAAACTTCAAAAATTGTTCATTTAAGCAACTCGAAAACAGGGACGTACCAGCCTCAAATTTAGAGTACCTCTTTAGAAATAAAGCGACATTTAAAAAGCTAACAAATTCACGCTATTACATTTCGAGTTAATAGCGTGTTCAACAACTTCCTCTAGAACCCTGAAAATTGTCCATTCCAGCGACTGCCAAACACGAGCGTACAAGCTCAGATGTTAGGACACCTTGATTTTACAAATCTAACGATAATTACTAAGGAATCTACTTTGCTACGAAATCAATAGACGTACATCACTGCACTCCCAGCTAACAACCGTCTCTAAACTGACCCATTTGAGCCACTGGAAACCAGGGGCGCACAAGTTTCGCGTGCTACAAACAAGCAGGTATTTAGAACCCATCGATTCGTACCATGCACACGTGCCCGCATTGAACCAGAACCAGCATCAGTGCCAGCACAGATACCGACGTTCTTTAATAGAGAGGATGCATCTCTCGATACGGCAAAACCCACAGTCAATGCAATTTTCGCTTGTGCTGGTAATGATAATGGGCATTTAAGCGCCATTTCCCCTGACCCACACGCCGTGGGCTTTAATGAGGGCCCACCACCATTAATGTTTGCTCATTGGAGGGCCCTTATTAAAAGCTTTTATCACCTACTTGTCAAAAACGTATTTATCTCACTCGTGAGGTAAAAAGGTATGGAAGCTGGATTAGCTGTGTGTATAGAAAGCCACGAAATTGACACAGTTGAAACGCTACAATTACGTTTACGCGAAAGAAAGTTATTTGGTGGTCTCACCTTGGGTACCACCTAATGCAATTTTATCGGGTACTAATACGGGTCCTGAGCGCCCACGCGCCTAAGACCGAATCTTGGCTTAACGGTTTTTCATATTTATCTCGCAAGGTACGGTCGTGTTTCTCCGGGTACCATTGGTGGTACGTAGGTGGGGCCGGCTCCAGTATTGTTTCTTTAAATGCCCACGCGTCACCCATAAACAAAAGACCCATATTTAAATGGCTTGTATGGTATGGGGCTTTTTAGGCAGCGCTATATTTCTTTTGTCTTATCTCTTATAACCGAAAAATGAGCAGAAAACGATGTTTCGCCACTGATTTGATCCTCATTGAATATTTCTCATCGCTTTCAGCGGTCTCACCACTCCCACCTCAGACAAGGGAGTGACTCCAGTCTACCTGCGCTGCTCCGCAGGAAAAGTTAAATGGCTCTACCCCAGGGGCGCCTTAAGAGTACTCCTCAGGTAAACAACCCCCAGACATAAACTTACTTCAACTCTTAACTCAACTACTTTAAGGTTACCAGCACAGGATCGGAACTTCCGCGCTTGCGTAAAAATCCGCACTACCTCCAAACCGGGGTGGCCTGTGACTAGGGTGTACCTAGAGGGTCCTCGCTCTTTAATTCCCCTCCATAGAGGGGAGGGAGAATTGCAACCCATGAGGTGCTTCAACAGCAAAAATTACCAAGCAGCGATTTACATTGAAGCTACAGATGAAAGATCCTTTGAGAAGCAGTTTAGTGAAGTTGAGTATGATTTGCAGCCTCTGCAAAGAGGAGTGTACTCCTACGATCCTCTTGAGGAGTGTCGCCCCTGCTCAGATGAAGAAATGGCCAATGTCTTTTGCAGCAGCGATTTAGGTAGGTGGATACTAAACTTTTTAGAATTCCTACTGATTAACCCTTTTTGTATATATAGTAACCCGAGGAATTATCCATTCTGTTGAGAACAACGATCACTTAGAACAATCCCTAGTGACGGTGAAGATCACCAAACTCATTCGGCATTCTGCCGCTGATGACTTCCTAGAAAAAGTGGAAAGTAATGACATACTTCCAGGCCCCTTTTCCAGCAAGCAGGTAACAGTAACAGTGCCTCAACACTGTGGAATTAACCACGGGTTGGGGGAGTTTGTATTTATGGCGCGCAGAAAATTAGGGGATTTATCCCTAGTCTGCGCCCCTCGTTTGGAGACCTGGGCGCTTCTGTCAGGGCGCATGAACGAGGACGGCCGTAGCCATTGTATGCTGCGAAGTTAGCAAAGACTGATCAATTAGGCAGTTCTGTGATTTTCGTGAATAGAGTGTAAATAGAGACATGATGAGTGCAATGAAGAGTGTGATCTCAAGCTATGTGGTTAGATTCTTGCTTGCCAGCATTGAGGAAAAAAGCCTGTAAGCTTTTGAATTCTATGTGCCAATATTCTTCTTTGAGATAGATGTAAATTAACGTAGGTGTAGAAGGTGGGGTTGGAGGATTGTTATTTTGACAAAAAAAAATTGTTTATTTCAGTAAGAGTTGCCATTCGAATGAACGTAATTTCGTTTCCTTATTCCCAAAATGTCATAAAGTTCCCTTAAACTATTTGTAAAATATTTAAACTAAACTTGTGTTACATGTATTTTACGTTCACTATAATGACAGAAAAATATTCTTTTTGCGTCACCTCGCATATAAATTGTCATTAACATTAAATATCTTTGTCATCTATTTGATATTGTGCGCTGTCTCATCTGTCAAGACAACAATCTCCCCAATTCTTTTTTTGTGACCCTTGTCGTCATGGTGCAGACGCATATGGTCCGTTTCTGTGATAGTGAGCACACTCCCATGTGCTGGTGCCAATAAACATAACAATAATAATGGTCTCGTGTACATTAACGTTATTGAAAATTATATATATAAAAGATTTTGTAGTTTCATATAGTATATTAAATATATTGTAAATACTTCATAATGTAGTGATGATGGATGAATGTGAAAAATGCCGATAGGGTAGTTTCAATAAAGTGTTTATGTTGAATTACCTGATTTATTATCGAATTGTTCGAAAATTATTTAACATTTACCCGGAATTTGGTCCAATATACATATTTAAATTGGTCCGAGGGCTCTCAGCGCATCAGAGTAAATGAAAGTTTATATATGTATGTAAAAAACATTCACTTTCGACTATTAAATTGTATAAAATGGCAACCAGACTTTAAAACACTCTCACCATTTTGTCCACATTTTCCTTGGAATCTTTATAATAATAATACAAAACAAGCTAAAATATTCACTCAGAATCCGAAACTGATGCCTCAGCATTTACGACAGGTCTTTTATGTCTCCACTCGACCCACACAAAACTGACCGTTCCCATAATGGCAAAAACGAGCAAAATCCCCAGTTGCGCATACAGGTAAAAGTAGGAGGCATAAGTAAGGCTAATCGCTGCACCCACAGACTAAAAAAAAAGTAAATTGTTTGGGAGTATAAATCCAGGAAACGTTTTCACAGTTGTTTTGTGTCATATACCTGAGTGAACTTGAATATAGAGAAAGCAGCAACGCTGTCTTCAACATACACTCCACCTAACATGGAGAAGATCTGCGTGTTGAAACAGGCATCTCCAAAGCCTAGCAGGAAGGAACACATGATGGCCAAAACTGCGTTGCTGGTAATGAAGGCCTGGTCCGGGGTATCTTTGAAAGGGGCGTTGTTGGGGATGTTCAAGAAAATGACGAAGAAGCTGACTACGTGCAGGATGAACCCTAAAATCACTATGGGATCCCTGCCCCACTTGTTGGTCTTGGAACCGAGGATGCCGAAAGCCGCCCCAGCTAAATCATTGCTTGTTAAGTTACTACGCTTCAATTTTCAAAAGAAACAAACCTATGACTTCTCCAAGCCCAATGAAAATTCCAGAAATCCCCATTAGTCGTTTGCTATTAGGCAAAACTTTAGTAGTGCTGATGCAATATCCGTAGACTCCGCTCCAGAAGCCCAGCTCCAAACCTGCAAATAATCTTATTGTAACTATAATAATTAGAAACTTCAGTGCTGACCTGTATAAACAAAAGTCAGACATAACAGGATCATGTTACGGGTGCAAAAGAGACGCCCTGCCCTCTTTAATGCTAATTTAGCTTTGCTGATTGCGGTCTCCGAAATCTCTGTTGAAAGTTTTTCTTCTGTATGAACTGGTTTGGGGAAAAACACCATGACTGCCAAACCGCTCACGGCAATGGCTGATAAAGTCCAAATTACAATTTGCCTGGTACTCCTGTCAATGTTTTCTTTGTCCCGAAAGACGAAAAAAACGAAAGTGTTGCCAATGAACATACTTTAAAAAACGGTTATAATAGACAAAGAAAATTGGGGTGTTATAAGTTTATACCTCATTTGAAGCATAGCCCAAAATATACCAGAATTCCTAGATATAGTTTGTTCATTCGAATTTAACGTCAAGTAGTTTCCTTGACCGGTCCAAATGAGAGCAGCTCCTATTCCCATTATGCAGCTGACCAGATACAAGAGCCAGACATAAGGGATGAAAAAGGACATTACGAAGAGGCTGTAGAATTAAAATATTATTAGGCCTCAGCAAGGGAAATTCTTCTCAAAAGGCTTATTTACACGTAAGTAATTCCTCCTATGAGCATTGCAACCCTAGGGCCGATCAGACTTATAACTGAAGGGGAATTCCAGTTGAAAATAGCCATGGAGATGTAGATGATGGCAAGGCTGGAGTAGGCGTTGGCATCTTTAAAGCTTGTATCATCGATTTTAATACTGTCGATTATGGTTTTCTGAAAAGTTTGGTCAATTCATGAAACCACTTTCACCAATGTAATAAAAACTACTTTCGAATTGCTGATAACACCAATATGATTTTTGATATTGAAAAATAAACCATATGATAATTAAGAAATGTAATACGCCGGAGATACATTAGTTACGGGTACAAATAGGAAATTTTGATGCTTGAACCTCTAGTGCAACAAGATCTAATGCTATTATAATCTTTAAAACTGTATTTCTCGTTCAGAGCAAGCTTTGAGGGTTTTAATTCGGTTAACTGATTATAGATACACCCTCTCGGGTACAGCCAATCAGAGTTTACAGCAACAAGTGATAATCAACGACGTATTTAGTTTTTAGTTTCCAAAGTTTCAGTTTCGTTTCGATTGTGAAAGTAATAAAAAAGTGGAACATTTCATCGAAATTCGCATTCAAACAACAATTTATTTAATAGTTTATATGGTTTATAAACGATGTTTTTCTTAAGCGTCTCTTTGCCTTACATTTGCCAATTTATTGTTAATTTTTTGACAAATTTGAAACACTAGAAGTAATCAGGATCGTAATTGCTAGTTTCGGTCTTTATGAATTCAATTTAGCATTAATTTGGAACTTTCAAATCATATTTTTTCATTGTAACCAATTTCCGAGACTAAGTACAACTAAATGATCAGAGATGGAGACAATTTTTGGCATCAGGGAGCCAGTGAAAGGGAGTTTTCGCAAGCATTTTCCAGAATAAGGTTAAAGTTGTTTTGATATAAGTTGAGTCATTATTAATACTTGATATAAACTCAAATTCAAGTGAAACTAGTGATGACGCAATATTATTACTGTTGCAATATGCATTTAGGTTAACGGTATAACTGGTCTATGGCCAACGAGATTTCTCTTAAAAAATTATGATCATTTTTATCAGCTTAAACGAGGGTAAATCAATAATTTTTCCAAGCGATTCAATGTTATTGAGTAAATCACGTCCCTTTGGAATTAGGCCAAGGATGAATATCCAACAGGTATTTAAAAAATCGAAAGCGCTATTTAAGGCAGAAATTATTACATATAAAGGTCCGCAGGAAGCGTCTATTAAAGTGTCCTTTAAGCAAATCACGTAGGCAGATCAACACTGCAAAACCATGTACGTCTTATGACTATTCATGCAATCGTATATTTCATTTCGAGATTAGAGATTCGAAATCGGAAATCGTTGACAATTAAACCAATATTATACAAGATAGAAGAAATCCCCGTCTTAACTCGTCACAATCTATAAACAGATAAATATTGTTTCACCATAGAGCAGTATTAAATGTAACGTACGAAAACTTAAAAACTTTTAAAATTTAAGAAATATATTGGTTTATTTGTGATTATTATGTGTTGTGTTGCCGGAAGGAGGCTTATTTCCAGCAATGTTAATTTCCATAGAAACGAAGCATCTACTTTAAAGTTAATAGTTAACAAAACAATATTGACTTCTGATTAAACAAACATTCTTTTAAACTTACTTGAATGTTCGTCCATGTCTGGAAGGCAGTAAAGACCAGCATGAAAGCTAACCCCAGGAGCAACACATTAATGAATCCACGGTCCATTTAGACCAAAGAAATTACACAGGAAAAGTTTTGAATTTAGCGTTTTTAACCCTAGGAATACGTCACCATACTGTTACAACAGCAACGTCAGTTACTTGAGTTTTCCTTTGCTAGACGCGATGTGGTACCACGCAGTAATTCACCATTCACTGCGGTCGCCGAACCGATCACTGAAACAGTGTGTTGATGGGTACTTGGATATGGCAAATAAGTGTGTAAACAAGCCTGAAAATTGTTATACCTTAGTAATTTTATCTGTTAATGGGTGTATGGGGAAAGGGAAAGATAATTTTTCATTGTGATTAATGTACCTTTAAGAGCCAATACATTTGTATGCATACAGGGCGGCCTATCGAAATCATACTGTATTAGGTCACGTGATTTCACTTTTCTACTTAAGGCCCACAATATCAGATCTGGCTTATAGTTTTGATGAGCGCGTTTTGATGCGAAGTTTTGAGTTGTTATTAACATGAAAATTTTCAATAATACAAATAAAATAATAAAAATTTTAAGTTTTAAGTGACCCTCTATGCTTTCGTAAAATCATTTAAGTTGATTTAAATTTAATATTGAGTAGATGTTATCATGTAATCGTGTAAGACTTTTGGGTTTTTTGGCTTTATCCTATCTGATTCTACATGACAACTTTTTTGAAAATAATTTGGAGAAATTTGACTATTTCCTCGTTTTTTAATTTAGCATATTACCTAAATTTCTATGTGAAAACATCGTTAAGCCCCTGGTAATTCACTATATTAAACAAAAACACTAAAAACTGATGTTTATTTACAATTTACATTAAACAAACGCTCATCAGCTGGCCATTTTGAAGTTTAGAATTTACACTATTGTCAAAATCATCGTTAAGCATGTCTTCCGTCTTCTGCTAAAATGATGTTGTAAACAAGGAAAACAATACCAAATTAACCATATAGGACTTTTATAGTTGCCATTTTCATGAAATGTGCTTCTACGTAAATTGAGAGTTTTGCCACATTAACTAGTTACTTTTCGCTAAATTTGCTTGACTATAATTCGTGTTATCAAGTGCTTTGCTATAGACACAATGTGGCCATCATATGACCGAAACATTATTAATCTTTTCATTATATAGCCATATTTACTTACTTCAAGCCACTTCTGCGCAAATGCCAAATCTAATTAATATTTTCATTTTATTTTTTATATTCGTGCTATGTTGCTCTGTTTTCTTGACACTCTGGCGGTTGAAATATATCCAAAACAAACTCATGGGTTTTTGTGCTTCTGCCAAAAAAGCTTCTGTAATCTGCCGATAATTCGATGATAACATTTGACTCCTGCGGGGTCCGCTCCACAGTCTAAATCGTAACAGTGCAAGTTCGAAAATAAATCCAATAACTCAGCGCAGTGCCGTACAGTTCGTAACAAGCGATAGTTGCAGGAATTGTTCTCTTGCACCGATTACATAACAGAAAATTAATTCGGCCTTGTGTGACATAGTGATGCATCAGGAACCGGTAAAACTGCTACGATTATCTTGTTAAACGAGAAATACTGAGCGACGATTGGTCGTTTAATCGAAATCCGACCGTATTTACAAAAATCCAACCAATTAACTACGATCGATAAGTACGTTCTTCACGCGAAAGTCACCTGCCAGTATGAGGAGGGCTAACTTCACGGCAGTGCGCGCCGCAGTGGGTGAAGCTCTGACTGCAGTTGAAAGGGACAGGGGCGGCAGTGGAGCCCTATTTTTCGCTAGAAACATGGCCATGCAAGCACAGCCCACAGATGGGCGACAGAAGCATTGTTTGTCTATAGATAACATGAATCCCAACATCAAAGTATTGGAGTATGCAGTGAGGGGTCCCCTGGTCACCAGGGCTGGGGAGATCGAAAAGGAGCTGGAGAAGGTGAGCTCAAGTAGGGAAGTGACGTATTCAACGTAAGACACCATTCATGGGCCTGTGTCTTCAAGGTGACATACATATTAAGAACTTTATGGTCCTGTTAACGTTGCCTCTTGTCCTTTTCTCAACCTGGTAAAAGGTAGTTGTTAAAAGATTCAATTATCACCGTTTTGTAACACCTCAAAATCTCATTAGAATTTTTATTGTAAACACTCATTTGCAAGATAAGAGGTTGAACTTTAGACCAGGGATTATCACAAGTTTATCTACAATCGACTATTATTTAAAAGCCCAATAATGTATTATGCACGGTAAACAAAATGAACAAATTTGCTGTGCTTGAATTCTGGACCACTATTGTGTGACTACTTATAACAATGGAATTTTGATACTTCTAGATGAGTGTTAGAAAGGACAGAAAAATACTTCTATTAATTCATTTTTGAGAGAATATCAACTATGTGTAGAAAAGCACTTGGCAGCTGAACACTACAGATGTAACATATAAATAGATTTCCTTGACCATGGATCACAAAACATTCATTACTGGCACTGCACCCAGTTACACAATCACCATTCACCTAAGGGTCAACAGACAAATACTTTTCCACAGAAATCAATCTCATGTTAATAAGCTACGGTTTAATTGCTCCATTTCAATTACCTCCTCAAAACCCATCTTCACATCAAGTAAATCCATGAAATCTCCCTAGGGAGTTAAAAAGCCATTTACCGAAGTCATCAAAGCGAACATTGGAGACTGCCATGCAATGGGCCAAGTTCCCATCACTTTCATCCGGGAGGTCTTGGCTTTGGTGACCTTGCCTACTCTTCTGGATGACCCTAGGTAAGGTTCCAAATTGGAAATGTTGGATTTTCACCAACCGCATTAGGTTTGCTGATGATGCCAAGGAGAGGGCTAGGACAATCCTTAAGGGTTGTCGAGGGAGTTCTGTAGGGTCCTACACTGACTCACCAGGCATTGAGATTATTCGGAAGCATGTGGCTCAGTATATTGAGAGGAGAGATGGTATTCCTGCTGATTGGCAAAATGTCATTATTAGCGCAGGTACTATCTTCTGACAATGAATTTGTTTGAAAAATTATGGGGTGATGGCTTCTTATACAAATATTAATACTACATAGGGGCCAGTGATGCCATAAAAAACGTGCTCAAACTCCTAATCTGCAACATCGGTGGTAAAAACCCAGGAGTAATGATCCCTATTCCACAATACCCCTTATATTCGGCCTCGTTGGCCGAATTTGGCATTCATCAAGTAGGATACTATTTGGACGAGTCTCGCAATTGGGGTTTGGACATTGCAGAGCTACAGGTCTGTCTTTATCCTCCTTTTAAATGTTTCTATTAAAAGAAAAACTTTCATAGAGATCGATTACTGAGGCCCGAAAAACTTGCAACCCTCGTGCAATTGTGGTAATCAACCCTGGAAATCCAACAGGTCAAGTCTTATCTCGCCAAAACATTGAGGAAATAATCAAATTTGCCCATAAGGAGCGGCTGTTCGTGCTCGCCGATGAAGTCTATCAAGACAACGTTTATGCCGAAGGCTCAAAATTTTACTCCTTCAAAAAGGTGTTAATAGAGATGGGGGAGCCTTACAGCTCTATGGAATTGGCTAGTTTCATGTCTTGTTCAAAGGGTTATATGGGAGAGTGTGGGCTTCGCGGAGGTTATGCAGAGGTAAAGAAGAAAATTGAGAGGGATTTTTTGATGATTTTAAAGGAGTTTAGGTGATCAACATGTGTCCAGAGGTTAAGGCCATGTACTTGAAGGCCATCAGCGCTATGCTGTGTCCTACAGTGCTAGGACAAGTCACTTTAGATGCCATTGTCAACCCTCCCCAAAAGGGGGAACCTAGTTATCAATCATTTATCAAAGAAAAGCAAGGTGTTTTAGATTCTTTAAAGGTAAATTTTTTAGTTGAGCGAGGAATTGGTTTGATCGGGTTATTGTAGCTGCGCGCTAAAATGGTGGCAGACACCTTTAATTCTATGGAGGGCTTCAGCTGTAACAAAGTTCAAGGAGCCATGTATGCCTTTCCCAAAATCACTCTTCCAGAAAAAGCCATTGAAGCCGCCAAGAAAGACGGAAAACAACCTGATGCTTTCTATGCTTTTGAACTCCTAGAAAACACAGGAATTTGTATTGTGCCAGGTTCAGGTTTTGGGCAGCAGCCTGGAACGTACCACTTCCGCACCACCATTCTACCACAACCTGACAAACTTAAAAGTATGTTAGAGAAATTTGCAGAATTCCATAAGAAATTTATCAAGAAGTATTCGTAAATGTATAATGGAAACCTGATTTAGTCGGTTTTTATTTCAAAAAGGCCATAATAACTCACATGCCCCATGGGCAATTATAACAGAGAGGATAATCTCTGTGAAAGTCCCTTCACTGTGAAACAGTAATTTAAGACAATATGTAACTCCACATTGACAAATTTTTAAGCATTCTCTATTAGATTTGAGCCAAAGACCATAAATAGATTGATTCAGAAGCATTTTTATTTAATTAATATATTTTACATTTTTCCCTGTACTCTTTTATGTAAGCACTGAAAAACAAAATGATGGAATAAAATTAATAATTGTTTGTTGAATTAAGAGTAAAACTTTTTAGCCTTCTCCGTGATAACTTTTCCCTCTTGATAACATTCTCCTCCATCCAAAAATATAGGAGTAAACTCCCTATATGCCAAACAAACCCTCCTCTCCTTCACATCCTCTCTTACTACTCTATGCTCATAGTCGTACCTAGCACTACCATACATGATAATTAATGACTTCCTAGGCATAGGGACAAATATCACTGCACTCACTAAATTGCCAAAACCTCCTAAAACAGGAGGATATGTCTTCACTAAATCCAAGTTGTACCTCTCTAAATGTTCATTTGGAGTCAATGTAAGCACTGAGTCACTTAACAAATTAACAGTCACTACTCTTTCCCCCCAAACCCAGCAATCATCCACATGGGGCTCAATGGATGAGCCTCGTTTGGGATCATAATCCAATGAGCATTGTTCAATGGTTTGGAAACCTTGCATTAAGGGCACTTCTTCAAATTTCTGTTGTACAAATTTGGAGAAAGCGGGAAAGCCGCTAAAGTTGCCAAGGCGTAGCTTGCGTCCTTTGAAGTTGGTCTTGGGGCCAAAATTTTGCTTCCTTCTGCCACTTTGTGAGACATCCCAAGGCATTGAATCAATGTTTTGCATTAACGTATCATGCTCCTCTTCAGTTATGAAATCTTCTTGGATGTATAGACCCTCTAATTTGACTGCTTCTCCTTTGTGGTTAGGGTGAGATTTGTAGGAATTGGGGTCCTCATTAGGGTAACATAAGTTGCAGTAAAGACAGTAAACCAGTTTTTTTAAGGGACTTTTCTTGATGTTATTCCCTGAAGTGGGAATTTTGTGGATTAACTCACAACGAAGACATGTTCTGTGGCCTTTGCAGCCACAGGGACGAGTCGTATTCATAGCATTTGATTAAACTGAGAAAAATAATAAGTAATTTAAAGTGAGGTTGAGATTTATAGCCATTTGTCAGCATGAATAGAAAGATATGTGGCAACACTGCTGATGGTGTCGTTTTTCACTGAAATTTAATATATTTCTTAATTCTCTGCATCTGTGACCTTATACGGCTCAAACTAACTTCATTAAACTTTAAATGAGTAAGAATTATATATTGGCTAAATTACTAGAAAAAAATTAAAACTACCACAAAACATCATAAAATTTAAACACTATCAATCTGACTTAATCATAAACCATAAAATAAAATAAAATCTGGATAAACCTAAAAAATTTACAACCTCAATTAAAGCTCACATCAATACCACAACTTTTAGCCAGTTGTTCCTATACCTAAAGCTACTTCAAAGATACAATTCTATCACCCAAACAGTAGTAAAATCACAATTTTCCCATTTTTCCTGCATTTCAAGCTTTAAATGTTCTAACCACTCTCACAACGTATCTGCGACAGATTGGACACTCAGCTAATTTCTTCCCACACTCAATGCAAGTAGTAATGTGACCGCACTCAAGCAAAACGCAGTCCAATGGAGCATTCATACAAAGCTTGCAAAGCTCCTCAAATGGCACATCCTCAGCAATATCTTTGTTTCGATTATTGTCTTCCCAAAGTCTTCTAGCTCTCTCCAGCAGCTCTTCTTTCTCTATACATCCCCGGAACTCCACTCTATTAATAGTCAAGAGAATCTTTAATTGCTTTGGAGTTAATTCATTCAATTCTTCAACTCTAGAAAAGTCTTCTAATCTTGGGTGTCTTTGTAGTAATGGACTAGCTTGAGGAGTTGTTTCAGTAACCTGTGAGGTTGTTGGCTGTGGCTGCAATGGTTCCTCATGCGGAGGTGCAGAAGGTGGTACAACTCGGGGTTTTGGTGCAGGTGCTGGCACTGTAGTTGGGCGAGTTTCAGTAATAACTGATTCTAAATTATTGAAGAATCCATTAATGGGCCTCAGAGGATCGCCGAAGTTTGCAGTAAGTTTATCCACCCCTCTGTGCTGTTTCTCAGGTATGTATTTGTTGCACAACAAATCTACCAACTCATTTTTCTCAACTAAACCATATGTAGACACTTTGTTTTTGTTCAAGTAGTTTCGGAGGTCTTTGACACGGAGCTCCATTAGTTTAACACGGTCGGGCGGCCGCTTGATTAGCACTAGACATACCTCGCAGTACAGAACTCCATTTTTGCGTTTCAGGCATTTGTTGCAGTATTTGTCTTCACATTCCCCGCACTTGATTTTCCAGTTAATTAATGTAAAGTCGGAATTGCATTTAGAACAAGGCATTTCCTTATTGTACTTTGAGGTGTATCATATGAGGATAAACTCGGTATAATATATTACTTTTGGAACCAAAATGGGAATTGAGAAAATACTACAAACTGCATTTGCTAACGAACTGAAAACGAAAGTGGGTGGGTCTACTGCGTCAGTGGTATTGTTGACAAGAAGTTTGATTGTCAAAGTTTTTTTATGAGTAATAACTTTAGATAATTTTGACAACATCGCAAATAGGGCTTATGCCCATTTTTTGTAACTTTGACACTACCATTATCACCAACATTTTTGGAACATTTTTATTTTGTCAATGGTTTTCAGAGAATGCCAATAAAATGAAATACAAATATTGATTTACTGTTATATACTCCAAGTAAAACTATCCTAAAGTTTGTAAATAAAACCCTTCAGCCAGCGAAGAGCGAGTAAATTGCCTATATAATTATTATACGTTATGACTAGAAAAGAATGAGTGCATTTCCAATAAGACAATCACATTACCAAATAACTTACCACATTTTCGTGCAAAGGAGATTCCATTCACTGCGAGTATTTTATAGAAAAAACAGATAATTTAAATTGATTCTCAAAATAACCAATTTCACTACCTTCTTACATACATTATATCACATTACACCAAGACTTTAAAACATTGAGCTACTCTCTACTCTGAAAGTTAAGAAAAGCGAGAAAAACGACAGGGTCAAATACAAAATCCAAGTCAGTCTTAAATCAGTCTATGTGGGTTTAGGAAAGAGAGTAAATTCGTTTCGCCCTGTTGGAGGATCGTCTGCATCGCTATCATCTTGCGGTTCTTGACTCTCCGGCAATCTAATGAAGGGTAAATGCTCGCTGCCACTCCACATCGAGTAGTAATTCGTGTGAAGACGTACGGCGTCCTTAAAAAACAGGTTAAAACTTGAATTAACTTCCATATAGAAATATCTAAAAGCTTACCGGACCGCCGCCCTCACTTGTAGAGCTCTTCGGTTCTGAACCACTAGCAGTGGATTTGCTGTGGATGGACAGACAGGAGGAGGAATCGGTGGAGGAGCTGCTTTTCCTGGAGGTCAGAGGCAAAGTTGCGGGGAAAATATCGAATTGCTCTGACACAGCTACGTGACTCGCGTGGGGCACGTCCACCGATTGCCAATTGCCTCTAAAACGACCGCAAAAATAAATTACAATCATATGGGGAATGGAGAAATAAAAAACCTTTGAGAGGGAAACATTCTGCGATGTCCAATACGTTCCTCATACGTGTCACCCATACACCCAGGGACATATGAATGCCCAGGAATGGTAGTGCCGGGAATGGAAAAGCGATTAGGACGACAAGACAAAAGCTGAATGGCCTCGGAGAGACCGTCAACACTTGGCAGCTCTCCACCAGCAGAAGGAGGCTGAATGTGGGCCGTAGTTGAAGTGGAAGTTTGAGACGCTACTGACTCTGCAATAATTATAAACTCATTCCAAACTACAAAAAGAAAATAAAATATAATACCTGGAGTAGTACTCCTACTTCTGTCCTGAGATCCTCCTCCAGGGACCATTAGCTTACCCTGACTACTAGGGCGGATTTGACCCTCTCCAACCCAACTGGAATCATATGGCACTGACCATCGACGCGCATTGCCATCTGCCTTGGTTGCTACACATCAAAACCTACCTACCTTTAAGTTTCTGACATGAAAATCGTAAAGAACAACCTTCAGATCCGCTAACATCGGCGGCTGCTGCTTCTGACCAACGTCTGGGACCTCCTAAACGAAATAAAGGAAAGTGAAGGGGTGATCGCTGCCCTCCTCGACCAGGAAAGGGCAACTTCATGGTGTGCAGTGGTCCTGGGGTAGGAAAGGGGCCTGATACAGGGAGAAAATTAACAATTCCCAAGATTACAATGGTAGGTCGTATATTTCAGAAATTCTCCATATTTGTTCAAACTTGGATAATTGTTCTTAGCACTTACCTCTTAAACTTTCAAGAGGACTTATCCCCTTTTGTCCCTCTGGAAACCCATGAATGGGACTAGGCCCCCTCATTGATTCCTGATATGGAGACGAACCCCTTGTATCAGCCATTGGACTGTGTTGCCGTGGAACATCTTCCATCCTTGGACTAGACATTTGAGACCTATTTCAACTAATTTATCTCTCATTATTATTTTGGTAAATCAACCAAACCTTGTCAATTTGCTGAAACACTGCTGTACTGTAGCCATACTGCAATCTGAATTGTGCACCCCTCCAGGGGTCGTTTGGCATGAAGGACACATGGCCATTGACCCAAAATTTTCACAACTTGCTATGGAGAACTGATACTGTAGATTGATGAAAGTGAGTAAGTTTTCTGCAACTATGTTCTGGTTGTGCTCAAGTTGCCTTTGAGCATCACACTCTATTGAATGATGAATTTTTAAGTTTTGGTTTTTTTAATTGTGGAAGAACATGCCAGTAAAAGTGTCTCCAATGCTCATATCTTGCATTGCAGCTGCAATATGGTTCTTAACAGAGCTGCTGGCTACTGCTGTTGCTTTAGTTAAATCATCCCAACTGCTCATACATTGGGTGGCCAGTGGCAGGTTTTGCAGTTGTGATAAATTATATAGGGATTGAGATAGGCGCATACCAGCTGCACACATACTATTGAGCATCTAATAGATTATGATGTCGGTATCCCATTAGGGTGTTTTCAATGGAAGCTGGTTCTACCTGCAAGTAGCCGATCCAGCTGTTTAAGCAATCAGCGGCAGCCACCTTTAAGGTATTAGGGCTCAGTTGCTGAAGCTCTGAAGCCTCTTTGCCACCTTCTGCATGTTCGAGTTCTGAAGGCGCTGCTGCACTATATAGGTGGGAGTCCCTACTTATTAAAATTTTACTCAGAGTGAAAGAGATAATGGGGTGTTACTAACCTGTCCATTTTCAATAATTGTAAACAAATAAATAATTTAATAAACAAAAACCCTAATTAATTGGGGTTTGACAACAAACCGATTATCTCTCAATTTGAAAGATATAAGCAATTAGCAATTAGACGATATGGCAATATGGCGCGTAGGGTGATGATCAGCAGCTATTTTAGTCTGTGTTCTATATAATTACTCAGTAGGGTTTTAACATATTAAAATTTAAGATTAAATGAACGATAATTTTCATTATAAATTTATTGTCTAAAAGTTTTTCACAGATAAAATTGAGTTTCAATACGACAAGTAAACATTAAAAAAATCACTTCATAAATTAGTCATATGCTTCAATTTTTCGATGTATCTCATAGTTTTCGTTCTGTCTTTTTCTATCACATAGAATTAGACAAAGATGCATCAGTTCCTAATAAAATAGCGAATTGGATTCGAATTCACATTCACCCCTGCGCCTTGAATCCATCATAACCAAAACAAAAAAAACTCGTTTCATGTCCTATGTACGAACATCTGTCAATCGAAGAGTCCGCAAAATTAGCAAGAAGTCGTACATAAATATCTCAAAATCGCCAAATTTCGGGTAAAATTCCTGTTATGGAAGTGGGTTTTTGAAGGGAAATGGGTTTCGAAGTGAACAGGTTCCAAGGAGACGTCGACGAGGAACTCATTTGCCCCATTTGTTCGGGAGTGCTGGAAGACCCCCTACAAGTGAGTGCTACTGCCTTATATGGGGACACATCGACATTATTTTATAGCTCCCTAGACACCATAACTTTCCTAATTCAGACCCACTCATCTCATCCAGTCAGTCTTAAACTAAGGTTTTTGTTGTAGGCCCCAGACTGTGAGCATGTATTCTGTAAAGCCTGCATTACACAGTGGATATCTCGGCAGCCCACTTGTCCTGTCGACAGACAAAACTTAACTCCTGCACAATTGACTCAAGTGCCACGAATTTTGAGGAATTTGCTTGCAAGGTAAGGGCTACAAAGACCATTTTCCTATCTTATAAATTACGCTTTAATTGCCTTATCAAAATGCCCAATTGGAAATTTAAATAGCAATTTTTTGGCCATAATTAACCAGTATCAATTTACTTGTCATAGCATATAATTACACATGTAAAAATGGTTTGTTGTGCCACGCTTAGTAGTAGGGGGATTTCCATGTTCATGACACAACAAACCTGCAAAATTGCATGAAAATTGCCAATTTAGAAGGCATCGAAGAAGCATTTAATTGTAACTTTCACTACTAAATGGTGATGGAAACTTCTTTGATTTTAATTTAGGCATGTCCAGGTTTGTGCTCAGTGCCTTTGGTTGTTATTCTCATCCTCCTCCCTGTTTCGCCCATAAAAATCTTCCTGGTCTAGCCCCCATCATACCCACTTCTATTTAACAATTCACAAGGTGAACTTCCTATTACACACATCACCTTGATGAATTTGAAATAAGCTGTTTTCCCAAGATTAACAATAAGCTGCGATAACGCCCAGTATGGTTGCCCGCGCGAGCTGAATCTGGACACCCTGACTGCACACCTCGAAGAATGTGATCACAACCCAAAGAGGCCTGTTCTCTGCGAACAGGGCTGTGCCCTGGTAGTCCCCAAAGATGAACTAAAAGATCACAATTGTATCAAAGAGCTACGCACCCTCATTCAGAAGCAGCAGCAAAAGATGAATGAATGCCAACTTGAATTCAATGAGCTAAGATTCTTCATCCTTGAGCAAAGGAGAGAGATGCAGTTACTGAAGGAGTTCATGAGGGCTTTGAAGGTATCAAATCCGTCAATGCGAGCAATCGCCGATGCCATGGATAGGGACCAGTTAGATAGGGAGGTGGTAATGTGGAGCAGTTCTCTCCAAAGAGCCCGAGTGACCAGGTGGGGGGGAATGATCTCCACCCCGGACGATGCCCTGCAGGTTGTTGCTTAGGGTTTGGATTTCCCGAGGATAAAGCATTGTCTTGCAGAGGATGATCAAAAGGACATTAACGGAGATGGGATGTCCTATCCACATCCTGGATAATCTCATGGAGAACTGTCATGAATGTAGGTGGCCGCCGGGGCTGTGTTCCTTGGAGACTCGACAGAATAACAGGAGGCAGTATGAGAACTATGTCTGCAAAAGAGTGCCAGGTTCGTTGAGTGTTGTTTCTTGGTGATGGTGTACTGGACGGTTTACACAAAAGTGGTTGTTGGTTTACTTGAATGGGAGAAAAGTTGCACCATTGGAAACACAATGTTCAGGCATTTTGACTGACTTAAAGAGCACGTGGGGATTTGTAGAAGCTTCTTAAAGCACTCTAGCCATTGTGCAACTTCTCTCTTCTGCGAGGCTACCCTGTACATTGGTGTTTGACGCAGGTAAGCAGGCTGTCCTGGTGCTGCAATGCGACAACCAGCACATGGGCGAAGACATGATGGTGGAGCCCGGTCTTGTGATGATATTCGCACACGGGGTGGAATAACTGCGAATTTCCCTGCAGAATAATTACATTCCTTCATTACTTTTTCAGTTGGTGTAACCGTAATTGTCCTTATGAGCTAATTTCGACAAATAGAAGAGAGTAAAAGGCTTATTTGTATACATAAATGCATACCGATTTATCCTCGTGTAGGTTCTTTTTTTTAACTAAATAACCAAAAATGAAAATGTGTTAAATTATAAGTGTAAATTAGGTCGGAGAGTAAATTTTATTGTTTTTTTTTTGGTAGCTAATTCTTCCTTGTTTATCTCCTTGTTTCCCAGAAAGCTTTTAGGTTCTAAGTTTATTTGGTGCAAGTCTATAGATCTCGCTTGATGCCTAGGTCGGAGAAACTATCCCTTAACGGGGGTTTTCCCCTGATGTCAGGTTCAGGTTAGTTAAGGGTGTATCCCCTGAATCTGGTATTTGTGCGTCATGGACATACACCTGGGCATTAGAATTTGTTGTTAGGTTTGTCAAGCTGCCAATTTTGGTTTTTTTATATTATATGTTGCATATGTTAAGATAAATAAAGATCAACGACTGTGAAGACCAAGGTTGTTTTCTTGTACGCTGTTACGCATTTCTCTTCCATGCATTTCTTTAGGTTTATACTCGAAATTCGGAAATATTTGTAGGCACTTCTGGTGGCTTTTCGCCTTGATCTCCCAACCCTCTCACGTGTTGTCATATCTTTCATGTTCTCTCATACCTCCTATGGTGAAAATTTATCTTCGTTACGCATTGATACGCCGCTGATTATCCACTGTAGGTTTTGCAAATCTCGTGAATTTTAAAGGACACTTGGAGCTTCTAAACTGTTCATATCTCGTAGAGCACCGCCTTATGACATGCCATTATTATTTTTTTAAACCTTCCTGATCATATTTGGGATTAGTTCAATAACAGTAAAACTTCATAATTTTTTTATACAAGGTATTTATTAATCTATATTTTAACAATAAAATAGTTGAAAAATAATATAATGAAATCCATATTCATTAACGCACGGATTCTGCTAAAGTTTTTACTTTTGGCGGACATATTGGATAGTTTGGAAAATTTATACCTAATCTCCAAAGCGTCTGTCATAAGTGTCAATGTTAGTCAAAGTGGGAGGTTAGGTTTGCATGATACGCGTCAATTGACGGTCCAACATGGCCGTCTCTTGGAAGTGCTTTAACAGAACCCGTTGACGTAGGGCCGAAACCGAGCCTATAACAACTATAATTAATTAGTTAATCAATGAGAGAATCGCTAAATATAAATAACAATAATATAATAAATGCGAATATAAAATATTAAGTAGCACAACGTTTCATCAGTTTATCTGCCACTCGAACGATGATAATTAAGGGGGAAACTTTACAGTTTTTTTTATATCGTAAAGGACAACGTTTCTTGGACAGCTAAATAATAATATCTATACCGCCCTATTCGGGTTGAAAAGGGGCGATTTCACAATTCAATTGCTATGGCACAAATCGCCCATTTAAGACTGCTCTTACGCGAGCATCGATCGGCTGCTGTCAAAGTGACATGTGATTCTGACAGTGATTAGAGGAACACGTCAATTTGACAGTGTCGGATTACCCTATAGAGCAAAGCTCAAGGAAAATAACAATCACACAATTTTCTAACCAGTCTTTTTTTGGAAAAATCTGTTAAAGTCACTATAAATTGTGAAAAAGTGACTAAATATTATACACACAAAGGAAATTAAAACTGTTACGCGCGGGAGTTGTGTAAAAGGTAATAAAACACCGATAACTACTAAATATTCATTTCTCCTCTTCGCCTTGTGAACTCCGTATACTAAAGGTGGCTTTGTACAAATTTATCCCCTATCTAAGACTACAGCCACTACATCTAAATATATACAGAGACGCTCATGTGTACCCCGCAATCATGGGACACGCGGTATATTTTACAGGGCGTTGCTCTCCCACAAATCACCTCAGACCGTGACTAGCTCTATGGGCCGATCCGGCCCAGCGCTAAAATCTATTGCGACGAAAACACCCTGTATCAAGTTGCAGGGGGGCGTCAGTCACCTCCCACACTTATAACCCCAGTCAGTCTTCTATTGCTGTCTCTTTTCCTCTTCCAACATGGCGTCAAGCTCATCAGTCAGGTTCGCCAGCATGTTACCAATGTCGTTCAGTACGTCGGCAGCAGGTTCAGACCTAGATGTTTTGGTAATTTATCGTAATTGGGAGATGATAAACAAATTTACCTATTGCGTGTGCTAGGGCCGGGGGCCTGAGCCCGGCTCTGACTTGGGGTCGGGGACGGATGCGCCGGGAGGCCCGCGGGACGCGATTTTGGGGATGAAAATTCACTCTGCCGTGTAGTCGTTCCAGCCCTGGTTCGAATGGTACCAGCGTTTTCATTGGCGAAGGGCAGCGAATCCGATTCTGTGCTAGAGCTCGACTGAAAGAAAATTAAAAGTAACGTCAAGAAAATGGAACAATGTGACATTTAAAAGGTGACAATCGTGGCTTCTGACATTATTGATGTAAGCGCGTACGACTATTTAAATAATTTGGAAAGCTCACGTTCTAACATTTACAATTTGATCATTTTTATGATATTGTCATTGGAGTGCAGTGAGTCCGTTTTAAATGTGGATTTAGCGAGCTTTTAGTGAATAACCACACCTTTACACGAATGGGGTGAATTTAGTTATTCTAACAACCTCTTAATTCCCATAATAGAAACTCACCTTAAAACTGGCATCAGACCCATTCCGATGTTGCAGTGCCAAAGTCTTGATCAGCTCCTGCTCCTCCGCTCCCCAACTTTGCGACGAATTCAGTTTACAGTGCGACGAAACCGCCCCCGGCGGGGTCCCTGGTGCGGGAGGGGGTGGCAAGGGCAAGTCTCCTCCACTATCCAGAGATATGCTTAAGCTATCGCTACTAGGATACGCAGGGAGGGGTAAAGGGCTCGAAGTTTGCACGTGGTGAATCTCCACCGTGGTGGTTTCCTCCGTACACTCGCTATCCCTTCGTTTGGGGGGATTGGGGGGTATCTTTTTGCCCATCATGGGACTGCCGTACTGGATGTAGGCCCCCGGCAGGGTTTTGTTGTATTGAGGGTTGCCGTACTTCTCAGGGTTGAATTGCGGCTTTTCGAAATCGGGGAATGTTTCTCTAGCCTAAAACATCAATTGAGTATTTGTTAATATATATTGGTGCGGCATCATACTTTGGCAGTGATTTTGGCGATGGGTCTAGGCCGGATTATGCCCCTGGGCCTGGGCAGGGTGCCTCCACCCTCATAGAACAACCCACTTTCATTGGTGGGGGTAATATCGCCGTCGTCGTACGACCGGGGCCGCCACCCTGAGGGCTGATTATAGTAAAAAGTCTGTGTGTTCTCTGCAGAAAACGTGTGATGAGTCCTTTCCGTCGGATCCTCGAGGGATTCCAGCGACTTACCTCGCCCCGTTCGTATCTAAAACAACCCCCCATTACCCTCAAATAACTAAAAACAGTCTCGCCGCATGCAGAACCAAAGAACAGTACCTTTATGGGGACAATATCGGGACAGTACATGGTGTGCGTGTAGGTGGGACCTATTGAGGTGGACATTTGACGAGTTTGGTCGATCTCCCACGCCTGGTGGAACGAGTGGAAGGTACTGTGCACCTGCGGTACCGCCCCTGGCGATGGCAGCTCCATGGGAACGTGCACCAACACGTCCTTATATACACAGACATGCAGCGTAAGCAATGGGTCAAGTGTGATGTCAAAGGGGTCTCCGACGTTGCCACCGCCATTAGCCTCCCTACGGTGGCAACCTCGGAGGTACTATTAGAGTGGGGAGCGTGTGGAGAGCTTGCACGCTATCTATGGTAGTAAAGTGCCGAACCTAATGCATTCATTCATGTCACTGACACTAGAGAGCTCTGATGTTGAGGTTGGGACGAATTCAGGCGAGCGGCCAAGGAGCTTGGTTTGAGACTCTGCCCTGAATGCGCTTTTAAGTATTGTGTCGATAGAGTATGTAATAGATTCGGAATGAACAGCGTCATTATCAAATTAAGAAAAAACCGAATAACAAACACAGAGATTTAGCACATATGTTCATCCATATGCTTTTCAAACACATAAACAAGGACGAGTGTCTCGGGTTTCCCTAACTGCTTTGAACATGTTGTTCGGTGTTTGTCTTTAACTGGTAATAAACCGAAAAAATGTGTGTAACATGTGTGATGAGTGATGACATCACGCATCGAAAGATCGATCGGAAAACATGCTCAAAGTTGGGAGCATCTAACATTGAACTGATCAAGCCTGGAAAGGGGTGGCAGGGTGGTTTACCTGTGTGGAATAGATTCGGTTCGAGTCGGAGCTAATGCGCTTGCCCGCCTTAATATCTTTGATCCGCTTGATAGCCAGCATAACCTTTTTCTGATGACCCAATTTTACTATCCCGAACTCCTCTAAGTCTTCCCATGTCAACTGAGCGACGTCATCGATGGTCTGGTATCCTTGCTCGATGAAGGCGGGGAGGTACTCATCGAGACGCAGGATGCTTAGCCATTCCTCCAATGATCCCTGAGTGGGAAAATTTGCTTGATGAGACCCAGGAACTACACAGGGTCTTCATTCCTGGGGCTCATTCATGTCACGATATTACGTGTGAAATCTGACGTTTCGGCTCTCGGCAACCACGATTAACTTGATTTCTCCTAAGGGTACCATCTCGAATTTTCATTTATTTTTCGTGAGTAGGAAACAACTGAATTCAAAAATGGTAAAACCCAAAATGGCCCCCCATGAAGAGAGGTAAAGTGGATTATGGTTGCCGAGAACTGAAACGACGGATTTCAGATTTAGCATTGTGACATGGATCCCCATGGTTGCGCTCCAGCAATGCACCCCCTATATAATTAATCTGGCACTTACAGGCACGAACTCTGGTAAATTATCAGGCACATTGAGCTGAGCAATTTCGGCTTTCAATTTCTTCCTATGATTGGGCTTTTTAATTCCTATGGCAGTCAGGTCTTCGGGAGTCATGCGCCCGATCGTCGGCAGATCGTACCCGGCGCTTATAAACAAGGCGAAGTACTCTTCGAATTGCAAGTCAACCAACCAGGAGTGGATGATATCTTGGTCGGGCACTCCTTGATTGATCATGCGCTCTATGCGACCCTGGTCCGACCCGATTGAGCAGGAGCTTAGTGAGCACCTAGGACTGTTCGATGAGCCTATAGTGCTCCTCCCCGCGGTACTCAAAGGGTGATAGGAGGCTCGACCAGAGTCCAAAGAGGCGGTACTGTGTCTCGATCCCGAACCAGCACTGCCACTGGAAGATCCAGGGCTGTCGCGGCCGGGGGACTGCAACAAAAAACAATTTCTCGACTGAATCCCTGATCAAGTTAATTTAAAAACTGCCTTATTCATAAGCAAACAACGCGGGGCCCCATGAATGTTGATGATGTTTACACGGTCGTAAACGCGGAATACGAAATCGGCTTGGGCAAATATCGATAATGCTGGTGGTTAGGAAATTACCTGGGTCATGTCGATGCCTTGGTCCTCTTGTAGACTCAGCTGGTTGTGGTAGTAGACGGCGGCCTTATGGGTAAGGACCGCCCCCGGGGGCGGCTGCCCCGGGAAGGTAAAGGAGGGAGCGGAGTAGAGGGGGCCCGGGGATTTCCCGGTACTACCGCTGACGCTGCTGCCGTAGTCCGAGTGGTCATCTGTAAAACCGCAATTTTAGTGCAATCGAATTTCCGTGCTATATGAATTAGTGGCGCGCTCGGCATCTCATGGGTGTCTGAGATTCTGCCCTTAGTACAATCCTCACTTTTGCATAGGCAACATGTCAGGTCTCACTGAAGGCATTTTTTGGACTCAGTGGCGCGGGCATTTTTGAGCCGGAGCATGATTCTATCCCTTTAGAACAGAAACAAACAGAGGCGTAATGCGTTGCCCACTCCGCAGTGCCTTCAGGCAGTGACACTTTAAGTCTATTGAAATAGTTCCAGTTTTTGTACGAGAGCAATTACGAAGAAGGTGCCGTTGAAAATCTCTGACCAGGCCTATAATAGAAGGGGTTTTCAAGCTTCCGTCGATAGGGCTTATGGGGCACATCTGCTCATTTTTTGTTGACACTGTTTTATCTTAAGCAAGCTCGCCTAACAAGCCTCACACTCTTCGAAGCCGGGGGCAATGTCAGAGCTACGCGGAGTGCATTCACCTGATGGCCCAGCGATGGCGCCAACATGAAGTGAAGACAATGCCAGATATAACAATAATAGACAAAAATGATTCTTCTTGGCCTTTTAGCGTTTATCGTAATCGATGCTGGGGGAAAGCGGATGAGGCTTGCAAATGCCATTCGATCGGGGAATTATGGCCGTACATGGCACGTCGTAAACCAGGGTTATGTGCCCATAAAATACCCGGAGTGCCCGAATTCGTGTTATATTATTACGCACCCCAGTAGTAAAAGAGAAATGAATATCGACGATTGCAAAAACCAGATGTGTGCGACGTCACAAATTAGTCCCGATTGGTTTTGAAGGTTGCTTGTGGGAAATTTGCACGGACTCAGGCTTATATGGAGACAATTTCGCGACTTGCAGGACCAAAGGCAGGACAGGACTCCGCGTGATAGTGCCGCGTGATCGCCCCATTAATGTATGCACGTAGCGATGAAATTTATGTGCAATAATCGAGACGCGTTATCCATCTTCTATGGCTGTCGATTGCAGTTAAGGCCTTTTGTCTGCAAAAAGGATGCTGTTAGCTTATTAGTTCTAATAGGTTCAGGGGAATTTCCGGAGGTCAAACGGGTCGTTTGTACGGGGCATTCCGTCTCAAAAAATCATGTTCACAGGACTTTTTCTATTGTTCCGCTCATTCGGGCTCTCGATACGCCCCTGTTTTATGTGAAATCAAGTTTATAATTTTTTTAGCATTGAGACGTTGTAGGATTCAAATCGAGCCATGTTGCAGTGTTGCAGAATAATTCTGCTGACAGCTAGAATTTTTTGAAAATTCTTAGCCTACAAACGCGTTCTTTCTTGCACTTGCTAACATTAACCGTCAGGCGCGCCTGCTTCTGCCATTTTAAGTTGGTCATTTTTGCAAAGAGAAACGTCTCAAAAACTCCCTTGAAAAACACTGAAAACGTGCTCTTGTTGCTTTTCATATTACTCAAAAACTGTGAGATGAGCAAAAGAATTTATATGGGTAAATTAACCTTAATGAGTAGTAAATTTATATACGGTTTATAGGAAAAAATGGAGTTCCACCCTTGCGAACATAGACTTAGGATCACGAACATCATAGTTATAAGAAAAGTCATTGACACATTGCTCCTTGTAAAATTCGATGAAATACAGGGTGTCCCAATGAAGTTCTCTCAAAAAATTGGTCCTCGTTCCGACTGCAAGTGCAACATTCATTTGTTCAACGAATACTTTCTTAAACAGCTTTGCAAAGCGGGCAGAAAGTGGGTCTTAATCGTCGCCAAAGTTGACGAAATTTTTCTTACGAAACAACTCTTGACCATATTCCACCAATTTTCCCTAAACGTCCAATAACGCGCCTTTTCTCGTACCTACGAGCGCGCAATTGCCTTTATTGTCTTCTCAGGTTCTTTGTCGATCGTTTTCTAATAAAAATTCTCTCGTTCGCCAAAGCCAAAGCACACATACCCACAAGGCCGAGAAAGGAAACCGAACCCGGCCTATCCTTATAGGGCGTATTTTTTCATCCACGAGGGACATAAAGAATGTCGGTGGGACTCTGCTTCGGCCTCTGGTCAAATATGTCCGATTGAATGATGAGTATTGCGCAATAATATTTTTTTATTCCAGTTGGAGTCTTTGTCTTCCGTTATCTTCGTGGGGATCGGTGTGGTGGTTCCAGCGTGCCAATCGGCATTTGCAATCTGGAACCCGCGAACCCACGGAGAAATGTTGCTCCTACATTTTACGTACATCTCTCAGGATTTAGACTTCCACAGGTGGTTTTAATTGTAATCTCGTTGCGAGCCGTGTAATTGTAGATCTCACAATAAGACCCTGATGGTTCAGAACCAGTTTGGGCCACTTCACCTTATCCGGATAAAGGACTTTCGGGTGTGTGTTTGCGGTAGATTTTTGCTTTTATTTCGCTCTTGTAGCGGCCATAATTTACAATTTGTACCGCAATTTCAGCCGAGAAACACGCAGATGTCGAGTTCGCTTGTCATTTGCAAAGTGCACGATTATTAGATCAAACAGTATCTTACGTTCGATCAATAATTCAGTCCCGACAGCTCGTAACGCAAGTCACTTTGCTTGTGTATTCACGAGCGTGCGAAAAGGACACTTCCCCGTCGTCACTGGTACTCACCTCTCGGTACTCCGGGAGGTTCCGCGGGTGCCAGAAACCCCCCGCTGCCGTCCTCAGAGCTCCCATATCCAGCGCTGCCGAACGAGCTGCCGGAATGGCGGAATTCGTGGGGTACCGCCGGCGGCGCCACCTTCTTGGCGGTGGCGGTGGGCTTAGGCGGCCTGGACATGCCGCCCACTGAAACAAAACGAAAGTTTTAATAATCAACTAATAATACGCAGTCAAAAATCGGCCGTAATGCTGAAAATTTGGCGTGTGGCGCCCCTGGCTTCGTAGAACATAAATCGATAAATAAGAGTATATTCATTGTTTTTAAGTTCTTGATATTTTTCTTCTACGTCACTGATTCGAGACAATTTTCAAGTTGGGAAAAGTCACGAAAAATGCGATTGCGACTGAAAAACCAAAAGCGCCCCCCCCTGTGGAAAACTTTCCTTCGTTGACGCTCGACCCTGAAAACTGATTAATGAACAATTAGACAAGCGGCAACGCCGCGCTCTGCTTTTGCTTCACTTCGGACGTTTCTCATAAATCTGTCAAGTGTCTTCCAAGGTTGCCACACCTCTTACGCCGGATTATTAACTGCGAATTTCAAGCTTATTTTTCTAGTTAAAACCGGGTTCATACACGACCGTTTCCAGGAAACTTCGCACACATTCGGCGTTGATGAAGGATGTTCCTGACAACTTCGATGTTATCTATGTAATATTAGTATGCAGAAATCCCATTTGCATGCTCCCTCAGGTCGATTCTCCCTATATGCAAACGGACGTGATTTCGCTTGTGCAACGAGTGCCACAAACGTGCTATTTTTGCCTCTCCCATCGAATCGGAGATACGCAGTATGTAAACGAGTTCGTTTTGTCATATCTGCACGCGAAACGCAAACCAAACAGTCTTGGGTGGTCCCTCAACGACGTTTTGGGGCCAAAGGCCAGAGCGCCACGGAAAAATTCATTGAAATGCAAAAATTCGCGTGGCTCCAAGCGCGCCTGTGAAGATATTAAGAAATCAGTGGCGTGATACCTATCGATGAGTAAAAAATATATTAAAACCTTAGCAAATGTTAAAATATTCGTCTCGCTTCGCGACCAGCTCGCCTCCAGTTTACGCCACTGATTCTTGAGAAATTTTGTGGGAAATTTATGATTTTAGCAGACGACTTTTTGCGCTTTGAAATGATTAAAAAAAAAACGGTGGCGTAGCGAATCAAAAATATAGGGTTCTGCTTGTGAAAGTCAGTGGTGTGTCATTATCTCGTCACATCCGGACGTTAAATTTCGCGAGCCAGTGGCGCAGCACTGACATCTCGGAACTAGACCTAATGACAATAATTAAACCCACCAACAAGCCCGTTGCCCGCATATTTAATTCATAACTCGAATTTACATATTGTAAACGATCCCTTTCACCGTTATACACACGCGAAGGCGAATTTTTTCCCAAACCCTCGAAACGGGTGTTTAAATGGAGATATCGACAATCGACATTTCCATCAATGGGCATTTTACTATCGATGCGATTTGTCAATGAAACCACCCACGTGACTGGGGGAAAACCCGCGGAACAGGGGCGTAGCACCCAACTTCCCGACATTTAAATCTAACCATTTATCAGAGGAACATTGACGGTTTCGCCCACATTTTGTCATGCCATGGCGCCCGACACGTGAAAGTGTATAGTTTCAATGGGAAATTAATATGCTTATTTATGTAATAAGGTTTTCTGCTTCTGACTAATGTTAAATGGAAGATGATGATTAAATAAATGGCGCCACATCGGCCTTTGTTTGGGCTGAATGACGCCGTTTTAATCTTGATGAGGGTTACCGCGAATCTTAAGCCCGGTTTTTTGGCTCGGCTATGACCTAACGGACAAGCGCTATTCCGCAGGTTACGCCTAGAAAACAATAAACAAAATTCTTGGGCTATATTGTAGTGTAAAGGCGTGTGGTGGGCTTAACCGATCCTTGTTGCATCCTACTCGGCACCTTGAGCTCGACATGAATCGGTACTTTTCTACCGAATTTGCCAACAACGAACATATGGCGCTGGCTTTTGAAATTAATAGGATTATCCGCGTTGGCCAGTGGCGTGGCTCACCTTTTTCATCACCGCTACACCGGAAGATCACACTCCACATCACTGGCAAACTCACTAATGTCGCATCAAGCGATATTTCATTGGGCGATAGCAAAACAATGCAGAGCTGCTTAGTCAGCTACGATTTCGGTTTCAGACAGTGGCGTGTGCGGGCTGAGTTCGGTTACTTTTCAAAGTGGCGTTTTGTGCCAGACGGTACGTCTATGAAGGTCACGTTCTAGTCGCATTGTCCGAAGCAGTGAAATGTCAACAGAACGTCTCTGACCAGGAATTCTTCGTGGGAACCGATTTGTTAACCGTCAGTCCCATAAATGTGTGTGGATTGTAGTAATCATGTTTGCCTTGCTAAATGGCGTGTCGCAGTAATGTCTGATATCTAGCGGCGACGTCGGAGGCCCCATTCACACATCAGAAAAAGAAAATCCCCCTGACATCCTCTCATTTCTCCCCCAACAGACGCACCACAATCCGCACCATTTTCACTGCACTCCCGTTCTTTATCGTCACTGACCCCTTCCTCCCTCCCTCCTATTAAATGACTTTAATCAAGTCGAGCTCTAGATGGCGACACGTTGCCCGTTCGGCCCGTCACTTGATAGATGGCGCTAAGATGTACAAACCGTAAATTACGGGTCGGGTTTAAACGAGCCAAGAAACACAAATCGCAAGGCGCATTAGCCGGAATGGGACTTCCATGCGAAATTTAATTAGAAAACGGCAGTTAAGGGGTATGTTTTAGGGAAACATATATAAAACCAGGCGAATGGGGTGCTTCAAGTCATGTTCTTGTGTTGCGCGCAAACCGCAGTGGATCTATGAACGGAGAATATAATTTCTATAAGTCTGGAAAGAGGCCAAATGTATCGGTTAACTCTTAGTGGTGCCCCTTCGGGGCAATAATTAAATTTTCCCTTAAAATTTCAAATTAATTCCCATCATACGACCCTCGTTTCTCGTCCGAGGGCAAATAAAATACAGTCCTCAACTAAGTGGCTTTTACCCGAAAAGTTCGGGGCTCCGTATTGACGGAACGACCCTTTGATTTAAAGGTTTTTAATAAAGTTGCTGCCAAGTGGATTTAATCCATCCAGAATTGAGACCGGACCCTGGATTTGACAGCTCAATTCGTCGCGGTTAATCCACGTTTTATTCAGCCTGGATAAGCCCTGCAAGGCCCCTTTCCTAAGCAGTAAAACAAATTGGACTTACGATTCAGCAAATTCTTCCAACTGCCACTGAGCACTCTCATGTACCTGCTGATGGACAGCTGAGGCACCTCCTCCTCCTCAACTCCTTTCTTGTCTAAGTTGCCCTCGGAGTGGCTCCGACTGAGGCCGACTCGGACCTCGCGCGAGGGCCGTTTCAACGAATTGGTGTGCGACACCCTACGCGAACGTTTCGTCCTCACATTAGTCATCATCTGGATCGATTCGGCCGCCACGACGTCTTCCGAGGGATCGCGGAAGCTCATGTAAGTGGAGGAGAGGTTGACGCAGCTGTTTTTTTTACGGACAGACAGTCCTTTTTTGTTGGGGGGCAGCGGGGGAGGGCGAAAGCAAATTGTCGCCATTTTGCCCACAAAAAAGCTATTTGGTCATTTCAGCCTGAAAAATTCCACTTTTAAAGTTAGTTCTTCAACTCTAAGTGCCAGTTTGGTGCCTGCATGTACTCGAATTTTTGTTTACTGTGAGTCTATAATATTTTGGTGGTTTTCGAAATGTACTAAATGCAGTAGAACTTCTGGAGATAGCATCGTTTTTGGCAAATTTTAGGGATTTTCCAACGGTTTTTGAATTGTACTAAATATAGTACAATATCGATATTGGATGCAATTTCGCTTTTTCGTCTTAAAAAGGGAAGTGAATTCCAACTTCAGTCCCAAGTTTAGAGCAATTTTCATATTCTAAGTAATTTCGATTTGGAAACAAAATAAGGTCCACACAAAGGGAAAAACAAGAAAAATCTTCTCAGATCCGATGGGGCCCGGATGACTCGGTGACAGACAAAGGTGCTTCTCCCTAGTCTGCTTTTCTCCCTCATTAATGCAAATGCGATCGATTTAACCCGTGTTTTCTTCGAATGTACGTGACCATGCAGAGAGACAATGCCGCCATTAGTACCAGACGTGCGAAGAATATCTCGAAAAAGGCCCTATTGTCTCGCCATGGCGATAATTCGGAGACCACCGACTAAACCCATGTAAACTTTACCCACTACAGGCCTGTAATCACCACTTCAACCCAAATTTACTTCTCGTCATAATCGCTTCAGGGCAGGACTTGCGGTCCATTATTCAGCTTCTTCACTCTGAAGTAAAAGTTGAATCTTTAAACACACTTCGGGACTTCAAAAGGGTCATAAATTTGTCCCATAGGACCGCCGCGCACTCTATATTATTAAAACTTATGCATTTGACGTTTTTATGGGGGGACCTGCAGCCCGATAACGAAGCGAAGTGCAAAGGGGGGAACCTTGCGTAACTGATAGCTGTGAAAAATGGCCCCCCGAATTAATCGCCCGGTGTCAAGAAGAACGACCATTTTTCATATGGAGAAACTGCAGTATGAGAAGAAGAGAAAGTCACCAGGCGTGGAATTTTTGTCCTTTTTCTCGTAGGGCGAACTGACCTTTCGGAAGTAGGTTAACGCACTAATGACCCTTAGGGTGGACTAATGGATTTCCCCTTTAAAGTGCAGCAAATGACTATAATCATGATTGCATTTCTATTAGTACAGACATTTTTATTTTACACCCCCCGAAGGTTTAATATTCAAAAAACCCTTTTGTTTAAAAAGGACATTTTCCGCGTGATCAATTTAATCAGGATTTCTTTTCACAATAAGTCTTTTGTGTTCCTCCGTGCGTTAAGGGAACGTTTTCTTTTTAATTTTTCCAGGTGATTCGGCTACTACAGGGTTCTAAGGTCTGTCCTCTTTTAGAGGTGATGTCGCCTAGTACTGGGCAATTTTAAAGGCATTAGCGAAAACCGCACTGTTGTAAAACGCCAAGATTAGCTGCCACGGCGGTTTAGATCTTGTCCTCCTTCAGAGGCTAAATGTGTAATATACGTGCACCTATATAACAAATAATCAGATCTAAAACCAACTGAAAACCGCAGTGTTGTCGACGGTCTCACCACACAAATTAGATTTTTTCGGCCTAAATTACTGCGGAGGTTCGATTTAGGTCCTTCAAGGAGGTCACCATCTAAACAACGATATCTCGGAAATCAGCGACCGAATCGAGTCAGCTTTGGCAAATAAAATCTGATATTTCGGGCCTGGCTGAGCAAAACTTCAACGCCTCTTAGGAATTCGTACATTCTCAGGAAGGTCATATTATCTAATCTCTCATATCTCGTAAATCTCTTGATTCATGAGGCTAAGTTGATGATTACCAAACTCGATTAGTTCTGTCTTTTGACGAAACCTTGCTTGGTTACGGTATCAAAAGTAGAACCGGTAACCTTCAAGAAGGTACTGATAATCCTGGATATTTATGCGGTCATGTGAAGTACTGTATGTGCCGCTACTGCCTAGAGAGGAAATGGGAATTTTAGCTCCAATAATTTTTAAAATTGCGGATTTTAGAATCTGGTCCTCCAAGATCTCAAATATTTAAACGCGGATATCTCCCGAATCCCTGCACCGATCCAGTTTAGATGTCGAGGACTACAGTGCACATAAATGGGCGCTAATGTGAAATTTTATTATGGAAAAATCGCGTCCTCCATGGAGGTTAAAATGGAGCGGTCCTCAATGTTTTACCCTGGTGGTGTGGCGCAGGATAGGCCCTTCTAGTATTTAGAGAGGAAATGTGAATCCTATCTCTCCTAGTCTTAAAGATACGCGGTTTTATATTTTGGTCCTCCAAGAAGGTTAAATATCTAATCCCGAATATCTCCTAAACCCTTGCTCTTGTTGAGATAAAAATTTCAGGATCTAATTGCACAAAATAGGCACCAAACTGGTAACAACGAACCGCACGTTCAGGTACTACCTTCGAGAAGGAGCAATTAACCGAGGACTGAACTCGCGGTATCGCCAGCGAACGTTGCACCGCGGACACGTCTCAAGCTAAGATACACAACGAGACGACGTATGTTTACACTGGCGAAGGTAAACACGGACTGCAATGTGTACCGAAGTACCGGGGCCTTCTGGGCAATCTCTGACGGTTTCGCGGTTGCATTAAGAGTGGGTTTTAGTGCCTACGCACCTCTGGTACGACCGAGAAGTGACTCGCCCACCTGCGATGGCGCATTTTCGACTTGTTATCGAAAGAATCGTTATCAATGCACCAAATGAAGTGACTTATCTCATAGAGCGGGTTTTGCCCGCAATTACAAAAGCAAAGTACTTTGCGTGGTACCATTTCTTATACGGCTCGTTTCCGGCTTAATTTTGCAAGTAATTGCGGTACCTTCAGGTGGAAGTGAACCAGTTTTTTGGTTTCAAGGGTCGTTAGGTTTCAGTTTTGTAATTAAAAACGGGGATTTTTATGATTGCTCCACGAGGTCGCGAGAAATTCACGCTCAACATCGGCGACATCTATTCACAATGAACATAAGTTAAGAGTTGTGGGCGGTACGAGTCGCTAGATGTCTCTGGAGCATGCGTAAAGAGCGTAATCGAAAGCGGTAGATTGTTTAAATTGAAATCAAGAGTTTTCCGATTTACGAGCTAAATATGTGGCAATAAAATGGTGGCTAAAAATGGCACAAGTGGGTCACGGAAGTCGTTACTAACGCCATAACTACAACAAACCATTTAAGCGTACGTGCAGGTCCCGAGAGATATATCGATACACCTTAGTGTAAACAATGGAAATTTGAGTGGGTTTACACATCTGAAAGGCCTTTGCCAGCGTAAACGCAGACGAAACCCACACGTGACCGACTGTTTTCACCCATGTGGGCACTGGACAATGCATACGTCATGGGCGTTAAAAACGGCTGCTCAGTGCTACAATTTCTATGGGGAAAACTCGCTGCATTCTTATGATAATTGATAGAAAAACCCACGAAAGTGCCAGTTTCCCATATTCAAGAAGCTTTTACATTTAAAACAGGGGCATGCGTGGGAGGTGCGAATTGTCAAAGAACGAGGTGCGTCAATGCGACTAAAGTTAGGAGTTTCGACCGGCCTATCGTTGATTAATTTGGCCGCTCGATGCTTCTGGCACCAGCCTGATAACATCTCGTATTAATCAACTTTCCGAAGAAAACCTGCTAATTTTTGCTATGTAAATCCAGTGGCGCGCCAACGATAATTGTCAGATTCGCACCACTGGTGATCGAATGGACTGCGCCGCTGCGCAGAATTTCGCGTAGGTTGGTGAGGTAATGTACACGGAGAAAAAAGTGCGTCAAATGCTAATTACTCGATCGACTAGGCCGCAGATATTATCGGGCGAATGCCGATAATCCGTTTACTTTTGGCCATAAATCAGTTGGGATTAATTTAAAAAAATGGCGGAGACACTAGCGGACACAGTCTAGTGAAATTGCTGGGTGGGCGATCTGGTTCTCGATTGGCCACCATTTCCTGAACTTAGGGCTAATAAAATAGCGAGCTGCGTAGGTGCGGAATGTGGCGGCAGTAATTGGCATTTCACCACCTGCTGGCCAAATTTTTAAGCCATGAGAAAACATTCCCAAATAAACGAGCTCGGAAGCCCTAGGAATATCGGGAAGCTCGCGAGTCTCATGGGATGCGCAATCTGTCTCGCTACCATCTGGAGAAAAAACGATGGTTCTATCTTTAATAATTTTAGAGATATCAGGATTTCGATTTTTTCTTCGAAGGGGGTTAAATATTTAAATGCGAGTATCTCCGAAGCTACTGCGCCAATCGAGCCGAAATTTTCCAGACTTGATCTGTCCAGAACAGGCGCTAGATTGGTAATAATGAACCACACATTAATCAGGTATTACCCGCGAAAAAAGGTACAACCCCAGAGCAGGAACCTTTAACTGAAATAAAACTCCCTTCGAGTCAGTTTTTCTGCCGTACCTTCCTCGGACATACGAGAGATAATAAAACCCGATAACCCCCAAAAGTTCATATTTTTGAACGAGTGTATGGGCGGACCGCTCGCAACCTTCGCATTTATATATGCTAACGGGCACGCCAATGGTAAAAAAAAGTTTAAGGGAAATGGGCCTCGATTTCTACCTGCGAAATTCCTTTATGGGTGTTTTCTTTTAACCCACATGGAGAAGTGATAACCACATGTTGCCATGGGAAATAGGTTAGAGGAATATTTCGGTAGAGTTTAGATAATGCAAACATCCTGTGGAAGCCGTTAGAATCACAAATAACGAGCCAATAAAACTGAAAGAACCTAAGTGACAAACGTCTAAGTTTGCGGATAATTAATCTAAATATAGGACGAGTTTGTTGGCGAGGAGAACATCCTGCCTTTGAGCCCTGTATGAGAGACGTAGTGCCACGCCCATGGTTTCAATAATCATAATAACTTGAGGGAGGCATTGTCTTGTCGAATCGTCAATTTAAGTGGGAGGAACTACGGTAATTTAGTCAAGGGCTTCGCCAATGCTCCCTTAATCGGGGGGGTAATTAGGCCCTTTTTAAACGCTCATCACGTAAAGATATGCGTGGGCAATAAGGACGTCGGGATCGCCCACTTGCACGTGTTCAGGACCACCATGGTTTCGTGTTTTCTAGGAAATGTATTTCAGTGCTTCTTTATGCGCCACCATCACCGTCACTAAATGAATGAATTACTGCGCACCTCTACGCCTGGACAAGTTCAGAAGAACCTCCTCCTCCTTCTCCTCCTCCTCCTCCTCGCAGGTAAACATGCGACTGGTGCGTTTGCGGTAAACCACCAACAACTTGCTATTTGCGTCTTCCGCCATTGCCTCGCTCTCTTTTGTTTCGTTCTCACTCTCTCAGAAAGAAAAAACAAAACGCGACCGGGAAACAAACGAAAATCGCCACCGGCCCATTAGCTGGACGATATCTCGACCGTGCATCGGCCCGTGTATCGCGATCGGCACTGCACAAGACAAACGAGCATCGAGGCCGACTATCGCGCGGGATCCGTATTGGTCAAAACCCGAGTTGGCTGTGTCTTGGTGCGATGCGCTTTTGTTAGTAGGTACTTACGTGACACAAGTAGTACTCACCTGAAAAAAAAAAAAAAAAACATTAGCCCTGGAAATTTGGTGGTTAAGGTTAATTAAAGCCCCTCCCAGGTGTTTCGGGTTCAACGTACGGCAGGAATAATTAGATCGGCAGGATCATGTCAAAGCGAAAGGCGTGATTGTCGTTTCGGGGGTAGGATATTAGGAACGATGCGGGGAAGATTGGATTCATAATTCGGACCTTTTAGCTTCAATTTCTCCCGAGATAGGGCTGACTTCAGGTTTTTGATTTCAGGTTTTATGAGTAATATTGGTTACCCATTAGCGTGCACTTAAAATTTTATTCCGACGGAACGCACTGCCTCCGAGACGTCGGGTCTTAGAGCTTGTTCTGCAGGAACGTTAAAGCGTAAAAATTTTGATTTGTTGAAAAATGGAGGAATACTTTGAATTAATAATACAAATTTCAGCGCACGTGCACTAACCACAGTGGAGGTGTCTGGTTTTGGTTCGCCTTCAAGAAGGATAAGAGGTAATCGTTAGTATTTCTGGAAGCGCTGCTCCTGCTTAACTTAAATATTGAAGGAATACATTACATTTATAATGTCTTAAATGTGAATATATGAAAACTTCTCCGACAATAAAAGATTCAGAATTATATGGGTGAACGTATCAGGTTTTCACAAATAAAATTTTAACTGATAACGAGCAGCCGTTCTCGAGATATCGGCGTTTAGATGTCTGATCTTCAAGAAGGGTAAAATCTAAATGATGATATCTTGGAAATGGCCCCTCGTAGTGAGTTGACATTTTCTACGAAGGAAACGGATATGTTAGTCCATGTTGTCACACTGTCAATGTCCAAATATGACAAGGTTTCGACATTCACTTCAGACATCTTCTTATTCTTTGGAATAATTCTGATGGTTTCGCATATGTTAAATACAAGAAGCTGAGGCATTATTTATCATGTGTATCATTATCCTGAATTAGCACGTCTTAAATATGAGCATGCCGCTGCGATCAAAAAAGAAAGTTAATTTGTTTATAAAACGAAAAATCTCTATTTATTCTTGCAAAAAATTTCATCGCCTTCAAAGTATTCCCTGTCCGACACAATGCACTTACGCCATCGTGTTTTCCAATTCTCGAAACAGTCGGAAAAGTCTTTTTCCGCGATGCCCTTCAATACTTTCTTCGATTCGGCTTTTATCTCCGGAATCGAGTCGAAACAACGTCTCCGGAACAGTCTTTTGAGCTTGTTGAACGGCCAGAAGTCCAACGGTCCTAATTCGGGCGAATACGGTGACTGCGGAACTATATGGGTGGAATTTTTGGCAAACATGTTCGCGGAGAACCAACGCGGCATATTGTTGTGGTGTAAAAACTAAGAATTATCTGCTCATCATTCAGGCCTCCTGGGCAAATGGCTTCACGCAAACGACGCACAACGATCAAATCATATTTCTTTTTAACAGTTTGTCCTGGCGGGAGAAATCTGCGAACGTTGATTTTTGAGCGACTTTGGCGCGTTTTTTTTTTCATGCTTTTCTTTCACCCGTCAGCTTTTCTTCACCTTTCAGCTGTTTTCGGGTCGTGCGCATAGATCTAGCGCGCACCTTCCGCAACGAGGCGTCTCGTGACGTCCATAGAAATGCCGTAGTCAAAAATTGTAGTTTGACAGATTTCAGCGCGACGCTTTTTTCCGAGAAAATGTGCGTTGTGGGAACCAATCGAGATTTAGCGCATTTGGGACGCGCAACATCTTTTAAAATGGTTGTTTTCGAAACACACCCCTCAAACGATATTTAATGCAGATTGTTTGTTCAACAAACTCAGACATGGCAACAATCGAGAAACTCACTTCTGTATAATTACCAAAACACGTGTACAAAAACAATTGAATATATTAACATGAAACTTCGCACAGAGGTCGCAGACAGCGCTACCAATCTACAACCTACCAATCCTGATTTTATAACACCCGCGAAGGTTAAGTGAAAAGTTTACCCTTATTTTTTTTTCACAGTACTTCCCCGAAAGTTAAAACTTCGTAGTTACATTGGCAAATATGTCAGCTTTTCTCGTTTAAAATTTCAGCCGAGTACGAGCGACCCTTCCCGAGAAATCAGCGTTTAGACTTCTAACCTTCAGGGAGGTTAAAAGCTAAACGCCAATATCTCGGAAACGACTGTTCCTATTGAGCTGAAATTTTGCATGAGGGAAGACGTCGCGTTTACCCACGACACGGCGCTATTTTGGGGTTTGATGAACTTCCGTGACAAAAAGCTTTGGAGAAGCGGGTCAAGTGGGGCACATAACCGCTCTCTCCCACTGGTGCCATAAACTATAAAGCGAAGTTTTATTTTTGGTGCCTGAAAAAATTTACGACATTTTCGTTCGACATGCGCCATAACAAAAGACGGTTGGCAGATAAGTAATGCAAAAGTACACCCACGCGGATTTGTGCATCGGACCTGATCGAACGGAGCAACGTTCACATAACTTATGCGATTCAATAGGAAAAATGGATGACCAGCCACGCGAAATTGGGCGAATCATTCGGCGAATTCCAGGCGATTAATTCCCGTTAAAACCGCGGTTAAAACACAAACGAATTGGGGCGAAATGCAAATTTCTCTTTTACCGGCGGTTTTAAAGTGCCGAAATTAAAATTCAGGGCGCTGATGACTCATGGAGCACGTCTACTATAACAACAACAACAACAACAACAACAACAACGACGACAACAACAGGTAGCCGAAATGAATCCGATTGATTTGGAACGTGCCGGCCAATCAAAGGAAACCAATTTAGGGGGGAAAACTCGGAAAATGCGTTCGACCACCCCTAGGGATTTCGGTCACGTATAGGCCTAAGAAACTGCGGGCATTCGGGACGTGACGCTATGGAATATGCATGTTTGAGCGGATTCGAAAAGAACAAACGTTCCTTTGGTGGTAATGACAAAAGGCGTCTAGACGCCCGCAGGGCGGACACGGCGCTTACAAACCCCCGGAAGGATTCGGAACGGAATCGCGGAAAATCATTTGTCATCGGAGGACGAGACTTAGAAATTACGGATCTTCATCACTTTTTATGGGGGCGAAGTCGCTGACCTGCGGCTGCGACGAACGCGCGAGAAATCCCCTTTGAAATTCAGCTCTAGCGTGTCATGAGACGGATTTAATTAGACTAGCGACCGGAAATTAAAGGTAAAGATTAGTCGAAACATCTGTCAAGGTGTCGTGTGACTGCTGCAACCGATTTCAATTTTAGACCCGGAGAAACCGAGAAGCTGTACCGCGCCGCTCTGCCATCACCTTATAAAATAAATGAATCCTTATTAAAGACAATAAGGAAGTACTAAATTAATTTTACAAGGTACTGAACAAATTTCTCTCTCTATTGTACCGTTTCCACTTCCAAGATCGCCGCCATTATATTCAGTACTTTTACCGGGGAAGATTGCTTATTAGCTCCGAACGTTAGAAATATGAGCTCCATTACGAACAACCACGAAAATAATGATCAGCTGCAAGACCGCTCTTGTTAGCTGTCGTAAGACCGCACCGTGTGCTCGCATTCGACACGCAGCGATACGGGCAAATATCAGCTTCCTTCACACAAAAAATTCACCTCAGTGAGACTACCCGTTCGCGAGATATTCGCATTTCGCTCTTGACCCCGATGAGGCCCCGCGCGAGCGCCGAAACCTTGTCTTGTGTCCACACTTGACGGTGTTTACGTAGGCGGACGTATCAGCTCCCTTCACGCGAAATTTCAGCCGTATACGACTGGCCGATCTCGAGATTCTGGCATCTAGATTTTTAACCTTCAAGGAGGTTAAAATGTAACGGCGAATATCTCCGGAACGGCCGCTTGTGCGGCGTTGAAATTTTGCACGAAGAAAGGTAATGTGTTACCCCTTGTGGTCGCGTATTAAGTACGAGCTCAGGGCAGCCTCCCTGGAAGTAAGATATTCGTAAAAATATGAGGGGCATATCAGCTGCGAGACGGATAGGTTGAAATTTTGATGAGCGATGCCTCGCGTCAGCCAACACGTCTGATATGCCGCCTTAAACCCGCGAACCGTCTTTTGCAGGATTGGAGGACGAAAATCTAATTACCTCCCTCGGTAAAAGGAAGGATTTTGGCATAAAAGAATTTATTAACCACCCCCTAGTGAAGTTAAGAAATTTGCTTCTCATCGCTCCCATTTAATAATCTAGGTAAACGCCCTTCCCGCTGCGAAATGCCTCTGCCCTACATAGGGAAGTCTTCATTTCATTACGGGATAGAGGAAAAGGGTGTATCGTAAAGACACTGTGAACCGTTTGCTTGATTAAATTCGACGACGGCTTTATTTCAGCCCAATTTAGAGCTGGTTTTTTGGTCTCTACTCACACCTAATTAATCGACCTCCGTGTAAATAAATCTTAGTCACCTGAACAATGTGCACATCCTCAATCTCGCACACACACACACACCCCGAGCATCATTAATTTCCCTCTCAGTCTGATATAAGAAAGACAATCGCGCCTTATGTCTCTTCCCATCGCGGGATGTGTTAATTAGTTTAGGTCTAGGCCCAGTAATAAGTAGCGATAACATGTGGTAAAATAAGCTCGTTTACGAGCTTTTTTACGGCTTAATTACGATATATGAAAGCGCCTAATTGTTGCCTCGATTCGGCGTAAAACAATTCGCTTTATTGAGATTATAATGTGCTCAAAACGCTTTCTTATTACCATATTTGTCCGACCGTGTTTAATTGCACCGGACCCGGTTTGGTAATTGTGCGATTATTGCATAAGTGACCACATTAGTGAGTTTTTCTGACGAATTTACCACGCGGCTTAACAGTGCTGAAATATTGCCTTTTAGATAACCGTCCTCTGGGTAGGTTAAAAATCTAATTGAACATATCTGTCTGAGCTGCCCGAGGTTTTGTTGAGTTATGTCCGGGGCTCGAGACCAACAGAATTATTCCAAAATGTCTCAAGTGAATGCCGAAACGTTGCCACATATTGATGTCGGCTACGTGAGTGCACGGGTCGGCACATCGGCTTCCTTCACGCAAAATTTCATCTCGTTACGAGTTGCCGTTTTCCAATGTGTGAGCATTTAGATTTTCACCTCCTCGAAGGTTAGACATCTAGGCGCTGATATCTCGGGAACGGTTGCTCGCACTCGGTTGAAATTTGGCATGCGAGAAGCTGACACACGCGCCGATGTAATTGCGATATTTTAATCTTCAGGGAGGTCGTCATGTGCTCGTGTCCAAGACGTGGTAACTTAGGCGAACACCTCGACTCTCTGCCTATAAAACTTCAACCCAGTACCAGCAGCCGTTTCCGAGATGTAGTCGATTAGATTTTAACCTTCCCGGAGATTAAAAATCTAAATGCCGATATCTCGAAAACGGCTGCTGGTGCTTGGTTGAAATTTCGTACGAGGCGAGCTCATACATCTTAGCACGTTCTCCGGTGAAAAAACGTATAGTTTAACGAGAACTAGCGGCACCTGCGCGCGCCTTCGGAATCAGGAAAAGACGCAAACAGTGCAATGCTTCAATTTCCTAATGTGTGGTGCAGCCAAGGTTTTGACATCGCCACATCGGACCTTCGATTAAACCTCCACGGAGGACCAATGTCTGAAACCTTAAGCTCGGCAAAAAATTGTAATTCAGTGTTTGTGCGAAGAATTTAGCGGCACTTGAACTGGGTTGAAAATCAAAACGAAATCTTATTCGCTCTCTCAATCGAACAAACTCTAATGTCGTGGCCGGGATGATTTTTAAAGCGTCTTGGGCGGATCATAAAAATGGACTTTATTGTTGCGAAATGGCCGTCATAAGCTATAAACCGACGTCCGCGTATTTATATTGCATTACCGCACGTTATGGTTTTCCCGCAAACTTTCTGGGTTATTTTCTTGGCAACATTGTTCTATGGAAGTATCGATATGAACAATATTCACGGGTTCCATTAAAATTCCTCCATCAGACTTGAAAAATGGTCTCCAAAGAGAACTTTTCTCCAGCTAACTCCGGCTAATGGGGTGAACTTTGGCAATTTGGGTTCGTCGCAAATTGATTTATGCAGTCGCCTTGGAACAATAAGAGATTTAACTTTGAGAATCACTCGCCCTCTCGGTCGCCCTCGCGAGGTCGTTCGGATTGCGGGGAGGGGGCCGGCCTTTGAGGACGTGTACACAAAAGAAACTCGAGTAGTGCTTAACGTTTTTAGCTGGAACGGCGGTATAAAATTTAATTTATCGCCCAAGTACGTGACGATATACAATGGCACACTTCGAGGAAGGGACGTAAGCAGCTACGGGGAAAAAATCGGTTACATGCCTGCACGCAGCTGACATTCGCAACTTCCAAAACACCGAGAACTGGTGGTTTTGTTCGGTCCGTGGGAGCTGGAGTCGTCCCCCTAACGCAAATATCTGAAAATCGTCCTAATTTGCCAGAAGCGAGCAAATAAACGTTTTGTCGCTGCCGCTCGTAAATTCGCGCCGGAACTTCTCTTAATAATAAAATGTCCTAAAACTTGATGGAAACCCGTAAAAAGTACGAGAGGGGGCGAGTTTCATTTAGCCGAAAAGCTGAAACTTCGCAGTTTCCGCAAGCGCCGCCTTCGACCCCGCGGGCCACACAAACTCCTAATACTTTCTTTATTGGGGACTCCGGCAGCAGATTACCGATGCTAAAAGTCGGTAAATTACTTATTAAATTTCCTTTAACAATATCTTCACTCGCTGTAAATTAAATTTCCAACGATGGCAACGTCGCGGAGGGCGGTTATTACCGGAATTTTATCCGTGGGGTGGACTTGGCGGAGACCTCAATAATCCTTGTCCTGTTAGTGTCTCTCGCGAAATGTTAATGACGGAATAGATCGGTTGAAAACCCCAAAATACCGCTTAAAATTCACCTCCGAAATAAATTCAAAAAGCCTTTTAGACTTCCGTACTGCTTTTTGGTTGTTGTCTAAACGCGAGCATCTCGAAGCGCAATGCCTGAAGAAGTATCTTCAGGGATTAGATCAGAGCTAAGGGTTGCTACATAAATTGGCCGGTTTCGACGTGAGCAGGGTATTTTTTCAAAAAGCGTGGAAATATCGAAAACGGCCCCTGGTTCGTGAATAACGGTTTGTACAGGGTGTGTCGTGGGAATCGAGCGTTTTTGAAATAGTCATGCAATCGTCCGTTTTTGGTATAAATGGTGGTATACACCGTATACATGGTGTTAATTAAGTACGTGCACTTGTTTTAAGGAATGAGTCTTTAACTGACTTTGTCACAAAAAGTCCCTATAAATGTAGGCCCACAAAGCCTTCGTTTAAGAACTTGAAGGTGTTCAAATTTCATTTTTAATTTGCTTTTTTCTTCGAGCATTTTCGCACAGAGATTTAACAATCAGACAAAATTTGGTATACGGGTTTGTTACATGATGTAAAATTTAAAAAAATGTTTAATTAATGATAGAGGGCGCCACACACAGGGTTCTGTCACATTTTAATTGGCCCTAAGATTTTTGCCCTACACCGTATGACACTTTTTCATTTACAAGTTTATTCTACGTTTATTTCTATTGAAAAAGAGCAATCTTCGAAAATGTCTGCAGAAATTACCGTTTTGGGGATAAACGGTATTTGCCACTAACACGATTTGGGCAAAATGGATTGAATGAAAATTATTGAAATTATCGAAATTAGTTTAGTATTATAATAGATTTTGGAAAGGTGCACCTCCGACTTCCATACATTTATTATATATTCTTTTCTACACATTTACGATTTTGTGCGATTATTACGTCATTGTACCGAAATGTATACAGGGTGTTCCAAATAAAGTGAGTACCATGGGGATTATGGAAACGGTAAGAGATACAAGGTGACTCAAATTGGAAAAAAGAAGCGCATTTTTGTGCCCATTCAGAAAATGTTCTAAATTTAAAAATATGCACAGGGGTTGTCAAAATATTAGCAAAAAAGTGAAAACTGAGATTTTCGAAAATCATAAATTATGAGTACACTGTTTGAGTAAATTGTACCAAATTTGGCAGTTCTTCATTATCGACAACTGCCAGTTGAATGGCGTTTTCAGAATTTTTCCGGGCCTTCTAGATTTCGAGAAATTATATTCAACTTTGTTATTTCTTATGGCCGCCATATTGGATTTTGGTGCCGTCGAATAGACAATAAAAAAAGTTTTTTAACCGTGTATCACAAAGGTGTCCTTGAACCTGCCAAAGTAAGAAAAATAAATAAAAACATTTTTCACCTTAGTAGGCTTAGAAACAAGTGCTTTAGTGTTGCTATGGATACTTTCGTTACATGCAACGAATGTCAACAAAAAATCTTCACTATTGTTGTATTTGAGGTCAATTTTTATTTTTTCTATTTCATTTCTATCAGTTTTACGCTTTCATTCGGCACAAATTTTCAAGTAATAAAATTATGGAACGATTTTCAAATCAAGAAAAGCTGGAGATTAATGACTGTTACATTTTAACTGGAAGAAATGTAGGTAGAACTCACAATATGTATCTCCAGAGGTATCCAGAGAGGCGTCAACCTGGACGCGCAATATTTAATAGGCTTAGAGTGAATCTACTTAAGTATGGATCATTTGAAAAGAAAACCAGAACACGCAGGATTAATGAAGATGTTGAAAATTATGTTGTTGGAAGTGTTGTTGAAAACCCTCGCATCTCACTGCGTCAAATAGAATATAGTATTGGTATACCTAGATCAACTGCTTATCGGGTCCTAAAGAAAAATAAATTTGAATAAAATTGACCTTAAATTTGTTTGTTGACATTCGTTGCATGTAATGAAAGTATCCATAGCAACACTAAAGCACTTGTTTCTAAGCCTACTAAGGTGAAAAATGTTTTTATTTATTTTTCTTACTTTGGCAGGTTCAAGGACACCTTTGTGATACACGGTTAAAAAACTTTTTTTATTGTCTATTCGACGGCACCAAAATCCAATATGGCGGCCATAAGAAATAACAAAGTTGAATATAAATTCTCGAAATCTAGAAGGCCCGGAAAAATTCTGAAAACGCCATTCAACTGGCAGTTGTCGATAATGAAGAACTGCCAAATTTGGTACAATTTACTCAAACAGTGTACTCATAATTTATGATTTTCGAAAATCTCAGTTTTCACTTTTTTGCTAATATTTTGACAACCCCTGTGCATATTTTTAAATTTAGAACATTTTCTGAATGGGCACAAAAATGCGCTTCTTTTTTCCAATTTGAGTCATCTTGTATCTCTTACCGCTTCCATAATCCCCATGGAACTCACTTTATTTGGGACACCCTGTATAAACAAAAAACAATTAAAAATGAAATTGCCACATCCTCTAGTTCTTAAGGGGCTTTTTGCGATAAAATCGGTTAAAGATTAATACTTGCAAATAAGTACATGTACTTAATCCACGCCTTGTAAAATTTGTTTTTTATTATAACAGCATGGTCGAAAATATAGCATTTTATAATCAAGAACAGAAAGTTACACCTGGCCTCTTTCCGAACAGAGCGAAGTGGACTTGCCGCACCCTTCCAATGCTTTCTGGAGTAGGCACAGTGTCTTGAGGGCCGGAAGGCTTCTTTTTTGTTTTTGAACGTTCTCTTTTTAAATTGTGAATTCAACGCAGGAGTGTGTCACGCGTGGGAACAGACTAATTTCGATTAATATCGGATCTGCGAGGAAACTCACGGTGAACTGCTGTCACAGACTCACCACTCATAACAAAACAGTCATAAAGGAACGTTGGATGTTCTAACGTTCACGATGGCTCCGTGACGGCAACTGAACGATAATAATCAAATGCTATCGGCCAAAGAATGAAATGCCTGTCGAAGCACAACCCCTCCATTGTAAACGTTCGAGTATTAGTCTCGCGCCGCACCCTGTATTTTTATTACCCCCCTGTAGGAATCACTTTCGTTCTTTCCCTACGACGAGCCGATTTTATTTTGAAGTTTTGTTATCTCTTACAAAATCTTCGTCAGGTATGTAGTTTTTCGGCATTTTTTCTTTTTTGTAAAAAGAACCGCAAAAAACCCATTGGTAACCAAGTGGCCGATATAAAAATAAATGGTAAGAGAGCCTTTAGGAGGTCCATCGAGAGGTAGGCTTATTTTTATACAGGTGCAACGATACACATCTGAAAGAAGGTGCTACTGACCACTCTCTTTCAGATGTGGCGTATATTGGGCCATATGTACTATTATACAGCTATATACATTTCGAGATATTCTAATTTTTTCTAATTTTAGCAAAATTTTTTGGAACACGTGATCTGACTATTTTTTTTTAATACAAACTTGGATGCGTATTTTACCGAAGTCAAACATGTAATGAGATCTACATATGGAAAAAAGTGTGGCCCGTTAGAATTCCAAAAATGAATTTCTTGGAAATCATAGTTCGACGTTGTAAGCGAATGAGGGAGATCCAAATGGAAGAAACATATCAGAAGCAGCGGTTCTCAGTTTCGAGCAGGAAAATTAATCATAACTAAATAGCATAATTAATGCACAAATAATAACTACTCATTAATTTTTTATTCAATGCGTTAAATTGCCATATGGATTTTTTCTGCATTTTTTTTTCTTCTTTGATTAAATATCATATGCGGCATTAAGCTCGCGTCTTTGAATATAACATTGCAAAGAGCAATGGCAGAAGAAACTTTTAGAGATCTTTGAACGAGTCTTCCATTTGCATGTTTCTATTCATTCGCTTGTAGTCGAGATTTGATATTCCAGAAACTCATTTTTGGAGTTTTAAAGAGCGACGATTTCTTCATACACCTTGTATATTTATGGCGAATATTAACATATTTCTCTGGTTAAGATAGAAATCTTCTATTAATAAAAAGTTACAAATTCTGAACAATTTGAAGGAGACATGCTGCCGGCGATTATAGCTATTGTTCATAACAGAACAGAAGAAAAATTTATTAGATCACTTATAAAATATTAAGGCTGATAATGGATTTATCTCTACTTTATACGGGGTGTTGTGTCGTACACATACCGACAAAGTTTCTGGGGATGTAGAGCTCATAAAAACAAGTATTTAAAACGAATAAATTTGGGTCCGAAATTGTTTCGTTTCCAAGATCCAGAGTGTTTAAATTCTTATCTTTCTTTAAAATTTTAAAATAATTTAAAAACTGTTTGGGATAAGGACCCGAGGTTAGGGCCACAGTATGGCCGGACAAATGTATATACAGGGTGGTTATTTAGTGCGGTCTCGGAAGATTACGGCTAAACAATTTAATATTTTGAATTTATTTTTTTTGCGTTATATAGAACTCGATTATGGGTACATTCTAAAATTGTTTTCGTTTTATACAGGGTGTTCTAAATAAGTGAAAAATATCAAAGTTATGTTTCTTTAAATAGGACACCCCATATTTTATTATATATAGGTAACCATAGCAACTGATATAAAAAGTAATAAAATTTGCTACCTTTTCTTAAATCTTATTTTTCGAAGAAAACCTGTACATTTAAGTATAGGAAGGTGTAACGATTTTTGATTAGTCATATGTTTATCTCTTATTTCAAGTAATTAAATATGGGGTGTTCTATTTAAATTAAGCAAGTTATTTCCTTTCAAAAAAAAAGGAATTTTCATGTTATTTTTTGGACGCACTGTATGAGATATTTCAATTTTAATAATTCCGGCATAAAATACGTCTCATATCTAAGGTTTGGTATGAATTTTGATTTACTCCAGTTTAAACTTCCTTCAAAACAAATATTTTAAAATTGCATGATTTTTTTTTAAAAAACTTAATTATTTCGAAATCCTTAAGATTTAGGACAAGTAAACCTTAATGAAACTTACATTTATTTTTCTCAAGAAATCTAAAACCATATTAATATATGGGGTGTCCTATTTAAAAAAGCACGACTTTGATATTTTTCACTTATTTAGAACACCCTGTATAAAACGAAAACAATTTTAGAATGTACCCATAATCGAGTTCCATATAACGCAAAAAAAAAGAAATTCAAAATATTAAATGGTTTAGCCGTAATCTTCCGAGACCGCACTAAATGACGACCCTGTATATTCTCGAAGAGGCAGAATATTTCCACCAGCAACAGTGGCGTCCCCACTCATATGTACATACAATAGAGACTCGATAATCCGGAGACCGTTAATCCGGATTTTTTGTTAGTCCGGATTGATACCAAGTTCAAATTATGTATCTTGTAATTCGGATCGTATGATTTAGTAATCCGAATTTGCTATCGTTACATACGTGATCATCAGCTCTAACTTAACGCATTATTTCAAAGCGCCAAAACATAAGTTATGAGGCCACCTGCTCCAGCACTATTGCTTACTATTATTGCTGCTGATGCTGTCTAAGAACTTTTTGGTTTCCTTAATGCCAGGGGCAGAAGTAAGAAGTCAGTCAGAGCTTTACATCTGAACCAGTAACTTACCTGTATAGTATACCAATAGTATTACCAATAGTATTAAAGAGTTTTCTTGCTCGCGATATCTTAAGTTATATTACATATTTGGTGGCTGGGTGTGTTTCAACGTAGTGTAGAATGGAGAAACGTAAACATATTACTTTGTTTATAAAACAAAAAGGTGAATATTAGACAAATTAAAAAAATGGTGGTAGTGGTAAATCACTTGCGCTACAGTGCGTCGTCGCAACGTCTACTATTTCCGAAATGAAAAAAAACGAGGATAAAATAAGGAGGTAAGACTAGTTTGTTTTGGAACGTCTTTTGATGATGACTTACTCATCGATATTTTAGATTTATTAGAATTTGTCATTCTGAGCCAGATTCTCGTAAAACCTTGCGGCAAGCAGAATATCCGGAGATGGAAGAAGAATTGTATACCTGGTTCATTAAACAACGAAGCAAACATATTCCTCTTTCGTATGAAATACTAGGGGCCAAGGCTCGACAGCTCTTCCAGAACATATATGGAAAAGGTACATTTGTTGCAAGCAGAGGCTGACTACTTAATTTAAAAAAAAAGACATGGGTTGAGACATCTTAAAATCCGCGGAGAGAAATTATCGAATGATGGATCTGCTCTAACTCCCTTTATTGCGAAACTTAGGCAAGTAATAGAAGCTCACGGTCTTCTTCCTCAGCAAATTTATAATGCTGACGAGTCGGGTCTCTTTTGGAAGTTGCTGCCCGATAAAACCTTAGTTCACAGCAATGAAGAGACGGCTCCCGGAAGAAAATCCAGCAAAGGACGAATCACGTTTCTAGCTTGCACTAACGGTGATGGTACCCAAAAACTTCGACTTCTTGTCATTGGAAAAGCCATTCAAGAACCGAACTTCACCTGTGGAATATGTCTCTAGCAGTAATGCATGGATGACTTTATAATATTTAAGGACTGACTTCACAATTCATTTTGCAAAGAAGCGAAGTCATTTTTAAACAACCAACGAATTCCTGAAAAGGCCTTATTATTGATTGACAATGCACCAAGTCACTGTTCTGAGGAGGAATGATTAGTGAAGATGGAAAGATTTTCACTATGTTTCTGCCACCAAATTGCACAGCTTTAATTCGACCCATGGATCAAAATGCTATCAGATTAACGAAGCTAAATTACCGAAAAGGCCTTTTAGCACATATTCTTTCAGTACTTGAGGACGAGGATGATATTGTTAATTGCTTTAAAAGTGTTAATCTTACAGATGCGGTTTGTTTGCTCCATAATTCATGACAAAAAGTGGCCACGAACCGTTCAGAAAAGTGTTGGCACAAACTTTTATTAGGCAATTTACCCGATTATGACCCAGATGATCTGAAGCCCATTACAAAAGAAATGTCAGCAAATAAGCCATAGCTACCAAGACATGTCAAACATGCTGGCACAAATTGATGGTGAGATTCATTCAAATATTGAAATTAATCAGCGAGTTGGGAATGCAGAAAATGTTATGGAAGATGGCGATCCTGAGCATGAGGTTATAGACGATGAGACCAGTGATGAAATAGTCGATATCCAGCCAAAAGAAATCAAGCATGTGGATGCAATAAAATATTTTACATTGCGATTGCAATGGGCTGAAGAAAGTAATCTTAGCGTCACAGACTTTCTTATGCTAGAAAATTAACAACAGAAAGTTATAATTAAGAATTCTTCAATTATTGCGCTTAAAAAGCATAGTAAAATCTCCGATTATTTTAAATAATGTAGTATGTATCTAGTATTTGGTATATAGATACATACTAATAGGTACATACAGTGGTGGCCATAGAAATAGGGCCTCTACTGGTTCAATTTCAAATATGGAAAAAAGTTTATTGAAAGTTATTCTATCTCGTTCGAAATTGGGTTCTAAATTTCTACAAATTTGGTAATTATGTGTGTCAATAGAAACCAGGGGAATTACCTTATGCTAGAATCGTACTTCCTCTGTTTCGTTTAGACAGTCAAAACTAAGGTGGTCATAATAACAGGACCAGTGTATTAAAAGCTCGTTATTTTTTTAAATAACTTTCATAATTCCTCATTCATTAGAATAGCAATTGAAAGGTAAGTCTAATTAATTATTTCGAAGCATTTTGATGCATTTTAATAATTAATATAAAAACAGATAGAGCGTAAAAACCATTGTTCTTTAACTGAAAGAATTAGAATACGAACACCTAGAGATGAGGGCAATTCCCTTCGTCAAATTTCTCAAAAACTAGAAAGATCGAAAACGGTAATAATAAATGCCCTCAAACGCGAAGAACAACAAGAAAATCGCGGTCGTAAGAGGAAAACAACCATTTTGACCGACCGCCGAATAAAGCGAGAATCCCAAAAAAACCCTTTTTTAAGTTCCAAAGAACTTCAAAAGGACCTAAAACTGGAAATAAGTTCCAGAACTATCCGAAGACGATTGCTGGAAGTTCATTTACATGGCCGAGTGGCTGGAAAGGTACCGTCGTTATCAAAAACAAACAAATTAAAAACATACTCTAAAAACCCTTAAACATGGAGGTGGTAACATAAAATGGTGGGGTTGCTTCTCTTGGTTCGGAGTTGGTCCTATTTATTGGATAAAAGGAATCCCGAACCAAGAAGAATACCTTAAAATAATGAAAAACGTTATGCTGCCGTATGCTTCGGAAGAAATGTCATTAATTTGGAAATATCAACAAGATAATGATCCGAAACACGCGGCTAGGCGAGTGAAACAATTTTTTCAAAATGAAGCAATTTCTGTTGTGCCGCGGCCTTCACATTCGCCGGATCTGAATCCCATCGAAAATCTTCGGGTACACCTTAAGGCTGCTGTGAGGAGTCATCAGGTCAGAAATAAAGAAGAACTGTGGTCCATAGTCGAACGGGAATGGGAAGCTATTCCTGTTGAGCTCTGCCAGCGTTTAATAAGGTCAATGCCTAAAAGATTAAAGGCGGTGATTGCCCAAAAGGGAGAAGCAACCAAATATTAAACGTTGGGCCATATTCAATTGCTAATTTCGTTTTTTTTTTCCTTTTTATTTTTTTTTTTTTTGATAATGTTTTACCGGTCCTATTTTTATGACCACATACTTATTTTGTTTTTATTGTTTCGTTAAAGACTTTTATTTATTTTTCGTTAAATCATATTTTTGTATATTGTTTTCTTTGTTATTAAATCTATTCCAGTTTTGTTTGTTGTACTTTTTTATCTCTTTACTGCTAAAAATAAAAAATTGAAATTTTTGAAGTGGTCCTGTTTCTATGGCCGCCACTGTATGTAGTAAGTAGGTTGATCTAATGCGTTTTAATAATTTTGCATTATATTTTTTTCGATATTTTGAGAATAAAGTGTGTTATGCATATACACTACCGCTCAAAAATATTTGGCCATGCTTATTTTATCGTATTATTTAAATAAAAAGGTAGTATGAGTATACTCATTGAATACATTTAATTACTTTTCTCTAGAATAGTATTTTTACATAAAACTATAACAATTAATATTAGTTTGAAGACGTTATTAGCTACGAAGCCGTAAATTTAAATAAAACCTTTATTGAACATTCAAGAAAAACAACTGTAGCAATAACTTAAAATGATTCGTAAGGAAAATTTACGTTTGTTTTTGTTATTGTTATTATACCTACTGATAATAATTTTGCGTTGTTGACGATTTGGCATAAAACATCGAAATCAAAATTAGTATGCTTAAGATTTTACAGTGAAAAGGCCGTGTAGGAAATAAAGTGCTAAAAAAATTTTTTTAAATGCCTAAAACAGGAGAATTGAACATCGAAATACGTGCGCTTACAGTGGCTTACCACAAAAGTGGCAAAAGCAATCGACAAATTGCCAAAGAATTGCATTTAGTTCACTCCACCGTTGACTACATTGTAAAAAAATACAAACAAACTGATAGTTTTGTAAACGAAAAACGGACTGGAAGACCAAGAGCGACTACATATTCAGATGATCGTGCAACATCACTGATTAGTAAAAGAAACAGGCGCAAACTGCTCCAGAGATTTCTGCAGAAATAAATATTGCGCGGTCAAGGGCAATTAGTGTTTCTACTGTAAAACGTCGCCTACAGGAATATGGTCTTCATGGACGATTAGCTATGAAAAAACCTTCCTTACGTAAACAAAATAAACAAAAACGACTTCAATGGGCCCGGGAACACCAACATTGGACAACAGAAGACTGGAACAAAGTGCTATGGACAGATGAGTCGAAATTTGAATCGTTTGGTTCACGAAGACGTGTGTTTGTTCGTAGATCGGTGGGTGAAAGTGCAAGAGAAGAGTGTCTCCTGCCTACTGTTAAACATGGAGGTGGTTCGGTCATGGTTTGAGGTTGTTTTGCTGGCACAACCGTGGGTGGCATCGTGAGAATCGAAGGGATTTTGAAAAAATAAGGATACCGCGATATTTTGGAAACTCATGCAATACCTTTCGGACTAATGCTTTCGGGTCAGAATTTTGTGTTACAACAAGACAATGACCCGAAACACACATCTAAATTATGCAAGGAATATTTACACAATTTAGAAATGGAAGGTATTGTTAAATTAATGACTTGGCCTCCTCGGAGCCCAGATTTGAATCCAATAGAATTATTGTGTGATGAATTAGACAGAAAAGTTCGGCAATTGGCCTCCACATCAACCAATGACCTGTTCAAGAACTTAGAAGCAAGCAGCTTGGGACGAAATAGCACCTGAATTTTTGAAAAAAATCGTAGCAAGGATGCCCCGATTATGCGCTGCAATTATTCAATCGCGTGGAGGACATATAGATGAAGCATCCATTTGAAAATATGCAGTATTTTTCTGCTTTTATAATATGTTTTAAGTTCATTTATGTTTATACAGGGTGGGCCACGAGTAACGCCTCGGAATTTCGTGTCAAAGCCAAGAGATTTTTTAACTGTTTCTTTTTTGAGGTGTATACAGACTAACTAGAGCTACATTTTAAAATTATTTTAAAAGTATACAGAGTGTCCCAAACACATGTAATTGATCAAAGTTGCATTTTTTTAAATGGGATCCCCTGTATGTTATATAATTTTTGAACTCAACCATTAAAATAAAAAGCATTAAATTGCATGAATATCTTGGCAATTTCATATGGCATAATGTTAAAATTGGGGATTTAGATATTTTTATAAAAATGTATGTTTTTTGCGAAAATGAGTAGAGCTAGGCATAGGGAACCCTAATGATATTCGATAGATAATTAAATTTGGCATCTAACAGTAACACAACATACCGGGTGTCCCATTTAATTTAAAAAAGTTATTAACAGTTAAAGGTTGAACGAATTTGGCGCTATTTTTAGAACACCCTGCACAATTCGCCGACTTTTTGAAACTTACAGTACAAAATTTGGCCCCTTGATGGCTTCCTATTAAAATTTTGTTTTAAAAACTTAAATATGGGATGAGAGATTGGGTGTTGAAAATTATCTTGCATCTTGACAAAAACTGAATTATTTCAAAAACTGCTAGAGGTAGATACCATAAACCTTAACACAACTTAATTTTATTTTAATGGGTGAGTTCAAAAATTATATAATATACAGGGGATCCCATTTAAAAAAATTGCAACTTTGATCAATTACATGTGTTTGGGACACTCTGTATACTTTTAAAATAATTTTAAAATGTAGCTCTAGTTAGTCTGTATACACCTCAAAAAAGAAACAGTTAAAAAATCTCTTGGCTTTGTCACGAAATTCCGAGGCATTACTTGTGGCCCACCCTGTACAATATTAAGGAATAAGAAATTACAGCCGCTCAAAAAAGTATTCGTACAGCGGGAAAAAAATTCTGTGACCCATAATTTTCGACTGATTTTGTTCAAAATTTGTATAATGAAAAATCAATCCTAAACTCAGTTTAGGTGTTCGAGCAAGTTTTGGAAATTAAATTTTTAGAGTGCTTTTCATGGTCTTAAAAAAACTCCATTTCGAAAACTTCTTGTGCGGTGGAAATTTTTCAGTAAGATTTTAATGATCCTGTAGAGGGTATTTTTCTAGGTATATCCTGAAAATTTGATCAAAGTCAGAGCACAAATAAGGAAGTTTGCGCCAAAAAGTGACGATTCTCAAGCAAAATAATAAAATTTAAACATTTTTGGCGAATTTAAAAGCTGCAACTCCCTTATTTGTGCTCTGACTTTGATCAAATTTTCAGGATATACCTAGAAAAATACCCTCTACAGGATCATTAAAATCTTACTGAAAAATTTCCACCGCACAAGAAGTTTTCGAAATGGAGTTTTTTTAAGACCATGAAAAGCACTCTAAAAATTTAATTTCCAAAACTTGCTCGAACACCTAAACTGAGTTTAGGATTGATTTTTCATTTTACAAATTTTGAACAAAATCAGTCGAAAATTATGGGTCACAGAATTTTTTTCCCGCTGTACGAATACTTTTTTGAGCGACTGTACGTACAGTTAGTCTCATGAGTATTCGTACTCTATTGCTTCTCTATTTTAAATTACTGTTATTAATTTACAATGAACGATTTGAAACTGGTACCATCACAAACCTACTTTCCACTTAAAGGGCTTTTAAACTCATATGTGCTTTCTTGCAAATTCAAATGTTTATATGGCGAAAACGTTATTTTAAGGAAATAAGAATAAAATGAGGCTCACAAGAGTATTCGTACTGCAACTGTTTGTTATGGGTTAAATCAAGATGATAAGAAATTTAGCCTGTCTTAACTTGTTTGCGGCATAATACGAACGATTATCAATATAGACATATCGATTTGTTAGTCTTTAGGAGATACTAGTGAAAATGGGGAGAAAAAGTAGTGAAGTTTCATTAAGTGATAGGAAGTTAATTCTTAAATGGCACACTGAAAGTAAAAGTTATTTAGAAATTGCAAATTTAGTGGGAAGAAGTAAATCTACGGTACAATATGTTATAAAAAACATTAAGTCAAGTGGAGATATTTGCAATAAACAACGTGAAGGAGGCCCGAAGAAACTTACTCCTTACGAGGAAAAAGCAGTTATTAAGGAAATAAAGAAGAATCCACAAATTAGTGGACCCAAGTTAGCAGTATTCGTGTTAAAATACTTCAAAAAACAAGTATCAGCAGAAACATGTAGAAGAATTTTGAGAAGGAACGACTACAATGTTGCCAAGTTGCCAGAAAGAAGCCATTTATTAATAAAAGGAATCGAATGAAACGTTTAGAATTTGCAAAAAAATATGTCGACAAGGATATTAATTTTTGGGAATAAGTAATTTTCACTGACGAAAGTAAATTCAATTTGTTCAATTCAGATGGACGAACAATGGCGTGGAGAAAATCAAATTCAGAGTACGAATTAAAAAATTTAAAAGGAACCGTAAAGCATGGAGGTGGTTCCGTCATGGTGTGGGGTTGTATGTCCGCAAATGGTGTTGGTGATTTGGTTTTTATTGAAGGAATCATGGACAAAACATATTACCTAAATATTTTACGGAATCACTTGGCATCAAGTGCTACAAAATTAGAGTTACAACATAACTATTATTTCCAGCAAGGTAATGATCCAAAACACACGGCTCATATTGCGAAAGAATGGATCTTATATAATACGCCACATACCTTGGCAATACCACCCCAAAATCCCGATATCAATCCTATAGAACGTTTATGATCAGAAATGAAAAGAAGATTAAAAAACTACGAAATTGATAGTAAAAAAACATTAAAAGTAAAACTTTTGGATGTTTGGAATAAAATTGAACCAACGTATACGAAAAAATTAGTTAGTAGTATGCCCAATCGGTTTAAAAGTATTATAAAATTCCGGCGAGGTCCGACAAAATATGAAATAATAGAAAATAAACTGATCTTACAACAACTGAAGAACACTGTACCAGGAAAAGACAACATACAAAACAAAATCTTACAAAACTTAACACCTAACACTCAAACGCTCATTCTTGGAAAACTTAATGAATGTCTTGAAAACAGAGCAATCCCACATATATGGAATAAGGGTATAGTAATACCAGTTCCTAAAGGCGGACTAGATAACTCACAGACACATAACTATAGACCAACTACTCTACTACCAGTGATGAGGAAACTTTTTGAACAAATCATTAAGAAGAGACTAGAGCATTTAACCAAGATTTACATTCCAGGTTACCAGTGTGGCTTTAAAAATGGAAACTCAACTATCCATCCCTTGGTTATCCTGACCAGCAACATACAAGCCACGCATTTAACGAACGGGCGAACAGCAACTCTTCTGATGGACATCAACAAAGCCTTCGACAGTGTGTGGCATAAGAGCATGCTTTTCCGACTCTACCAACTAGGTACACCACATTATTTAATACACAGCATTAAAAATCTACTCTTGGACAGACAGATAGGAATACTTGTTAACGACGCATTATCATCCCCTGTCTCTCTTGAACAAGGTCTCCCTCAGGGCTCTCCACTGTCTCCGCTTCTGTATAACACATATTGCCACGACATATACTATCACAATCGACTAGACAAAGGTAATATTGACAGTGCCGCATACATCTTACAATACGCAGACGATACCGCACTTATTGTACACGACAAGACAACTGTGAAAGCGACACAAAGACTTCAATCCCTTACAGACGAAACTATGAAGTGGTTCTACAAATGGAGATTAACGCCTAATTCAAAAAAGAACCAGCTTCTGCTCTCAAATCATAAAATAGGACTTAGCTCACCTACAATTACTGCCGACGGAAACATCACCAAACCAAGTAAGTTCGTTAAGTATCTAGGTATCACTTTAGACCCTAAAATGAAATTTACAAAACACTTACAAAACATGAGAACAGAAATGACCAAAAGAGCAAAACACTTTAGAGTGCTGACTTACAGGGACAAAGGAATCAGCACTAACACAGCAACCAAGATATACCGGGTGGTCCATTTAACCTGACAAATCGGGATATCTCGAAAATTACGCATCAGATTGAAAAAAGTTTCAAATGAAAGTATTTTGTCTCGAATGGATCCACGATATAACACTAACCATGACTTCCCAACTCTTTCACTTGGGGTTGGGGCGGGGGTAACTTTGAAATCTCAAATGGCAACCCTCATTTTTTATTGCAGATTTGAATTTTACGATAAAAATTACTTGGAGTTTGTCTGAAATTTTTTTTTCAATTCGCCGCAGATGGCGCTGTAATCGGAAAAATTTGTTTTATTCTGATTCTGAAAGAAATCATCGTGTCTTTCATATTTTTAATGGAAACTTGTTGGTTTTTTTGGGTACTTTCGATAGTTTAAAGAAATAAAACCGTCTGTGACAAAAAAACTTTATTTATTATTAAATTTCTAAATAAACTTAGATCCACATTGAATTTTCATTCCATTAAACACAACTGTTCGAACATTAAATTAATGACGAAGCAAATGTTCAAAATGTCCACCACCTTCATCAATACATTTTCTTAAGCGCATCTGTAATGCTTGTTGAGTAGACACTAACACTTCGGGAACGACAGAAACACAAGCATCTCTAATTCTTTCCATCATGTTTTCGGGCGTTGTGGGTACTCTTGAATACGCTTTTTCTTTGAGATAACCCCATAAAAAAAAGTCGAGTGGGGTAAGATCAGGCGATCGTGCTGGCCAATGAATAGGTCCACCTCGTCCAATCGATTGATTGCGATATTTATGATGTAAAATTTCTCGGGATATTAGAGCCCAATGAGCTGGGCAACCATCATGCTGAAACCACGGTTTTATTTCTTTAAACTATCGGAGGTACCCAAAAAAACCAACAAGTTTCCATTAAAAATATGAAAGACACGATGATTTCTTTCAGAATCAGAATAAAACAAATTTTTCCGATTACAGCGCCATCTGCGGCGAATTGAAAAAAAAATTTCAGACAAACTCCAAGTAATTTTTATCGTAAAATTCAAATCTGCAATAAAAAATGAGGGTTGCCATTTGAGATTTCAAAGTTACCCCCGCCCCAACCCCAAGTGAAAGAGTTGGGAAGTCATGGTTAGTGTTATATCGTGGATCCATTCGAGACAAAATACTTTCATTTGAAACTTTTTTCAATCTGATGCGTAATTTTCGAGATATCCCGATTTGTCAGGTTAAATGGACCACCCGGTATAAATCCACTTGTAGACCACTACTGGACTACGGTAACATAATTATGGCAAACGCAACTAACAAAACAAAAAAATACATACAAACTACAGAGCAAATAACTTTAAGATGAATTACAAAAATTCGTCACCCGGATAACCCACTGTCCAACCCTTCCAACGAAGCGCTATAGGAAAAAACTAACATGACAAAAATTTCAGACAGACTATTGCAAATACAAAAAAAGTGGAAAGACAAAGAGAAAAATTGGGTCATCGTTGATGGACTGTGCATTGACCGACAGACTAGAAACTCACGTTACCTCACAACGGGCACAACTCTGATTGAACACTACCAAGACATAGACTAGATGTGGGATGTTTGATGTGCCTGATATGCTTACACTTGTGTTCGGTGTTGTGAAGGTTGGATGTTGGTTGCTCTACTGGATGTGATTGGTACTGGTGGTTTTGGGGTGATCGTTGTGGATGATACTGTTTTTGAGATTACGATTGCTATCATTGTAACACTTGTAAATACCAACATGGGCAGAAAGGCCACGTAGGCCGACAGCCTCTTCTTATTTAAGAAGGAATTATATTGTTTATTTATTTATTTTTAAACTGTTCTTTTAGTTTAGTTTTAGTAGGTACGAATACTCTTGTGGGCGTGATTTTGTTACTTATTATACTTAAAATTATATTTTGTTAGTAATACTGTTTATCTTCAATAAAGTTTATAGGAATTGGGCTTTTTACACGCCCATAAAACATTTCTACTAAAAAAAAAATTGTTGAAAATTACTTATAAAAAAGTATTTTTATTTTTAAATCTGGAATCAATAGGGTACGAATACTCATGAGACTCACTGTATGTATAAAAATGCAAGACGGGACAATCCGGATTTTCTATTAATCCGGATTAGTTCTAACTTTAATTGATCCGGATTATCGAGTCTCTACCGTATATTAATTATGCACGCGACGTATGAAAGTCTAAATTAATATTTTCCTAGAAAAACCTCTGACTTCTTTTTCAATCAAGTACTCTTTTCAATAGCTAAAGTATATTTTCATAAGGAGGCTACTGCCTCGAATTCGCAACTTTTTCCCCATTTTATTAAATCTGGAAACATCGCATGCTACTCCCTCTATCGCATATCGATTCCAAGACGGATCGGCAGTACCTCAGGTAAAGGGCAGGTAGTACTGATACCACTTCCTAAACGATTCGCTCGAACCTCAGTCGGACAGTGAACGAGACGTTCGTCATGCGCTCTGCCCTAGTAATCGGGATAATCGGGTTTCCTATTGTTCTAAAGACTTGTGAGGTACGCCGTTAGTGTATCCACGACTCAGTGAGTGAAAGTGAGGGACGTCTAATCTGTCATTTTTTGAGTGAAAGGAAATATTGCTGACTTAATTATGACTCACGCTCTTGTTGCCGGGGGGTAAATTTTGATTGTTGTTTCTTGTGGTTTGCTGTTAAGTTTTGTCACATCGCTGAGAATGACGTAATTAGAGTTTTAGATGAAAGTCGAGATGATTTGCAATATTGGCTCTTCTGGCAGGTGCGAGGAACCATCTTTGGACGTGTCGAAGAATGGAGTCGCAAATGAGCTGTTTCAAAGATTTTAAACACTTTTTCGGGAATTAATACTGTTTGACTTGTGTTTCAGGTTTCGAGTGTGCATGCCTTTGTTTCAAGCCGAAATAAATTCGAAACTGTAACCTGTTTTAAAGACTTCTTTCGGTAATTAATATGCAATTCTCAGAAATTAATACTGAATCTTTTTCTGTCCAGGTCTCCACTGTTAGCGCTCCTGCTCCGAGTAGAAGTTCATCGGCAAATAGAAGTGTTCTGAAAATTTTCTTATGAATTAATATTAAATTTTTTGTTTCAGGTTTACACGGAGTACGCCTCTGCTTAGAGTAGAATTTCATTCAAAACTCGAATTGTTTTGAAGATCTTCTCAGGAATTCATATTGAATACTTTTGTGCTGCAGGTTTCTACTGTGTTCGCTTCTGCGTCAGATCGAAATTAATTCAAAAGTCCAAACTTTTTTGATGATTTTTTTCAGGGATTAATATAGAATTCTTTTGAGGAATTAATATTAGATTTTTTTGTGTTTCAGGTTTCAGCTTTATACATCCCTGCTTCGAGTTGAAATTAATATTGAATTTTTTTCAGGAATTAAAATTGTCCCTTTTTTGTTTTGATGTAATGCCAAAGCGGTTAGATGGAGACAACTATTTGCTTTTTTTGCAAAACCCCACCCGATTCACTGGAGGTTTTTTCGCTGCAATTCCGTGACGACATGTGGTTTACGCACTGAGGGGCGCCATCCCCTATTTTAGTGTCAGCCTTCGTAGATTTTTAAATGAAACGCATTCTAATAGATGGAGCGGAAGATGTAATGATGTCCTCGTAAATTGGCCAGCATGGTCACCCGATTTAGCATCTGTAGACTTTTTCTTGTAAAGATCTCTTAAATCAAAATTGTATTTTTCTTCCGTCGCTATGGAAACTGAGTTACTGCAATGAATTTTCAACGCTGCAGGTTTTTTTTTTTTAATAAGCTCGAAACGATGCTCAAAATCCAGATTAATTTTTTGGAACGAGTTTATTTGCGGAAAACGATCAACATTTTAAAAAATTGTAAGAATGAAACTAAGTTGGCAGCAGTTATTCAGAACAGAAACGTTTTTTGGTGTTTTCCTTCTGACTAAACAATAATGATGGATTGCAAGGGTAAAGCAAATAATTTTTTTGCGGAGAAACTGTGCGCCCGGCGAAAGTTTTACAACGGACGAGAAAGTTTCAAATTAAAGTCCGCTTGTGGCTGAGAAAAAAAATGAAAGTTATTCGCACAGGGAGTAAAAAAATACAAGTTTTATATGGGAAACATACGCCATTTTTTATATTACCACGCACTGAAAAATCCTGCCACTCATGTCAAAACACGTCAATTTACGCAGTAGCTCTTAGTCTCAAAATTGGCGAATGCCGACAAAAGCATTTAGCAATTATTTTGAAAAATTTGGCGCTCTGTAGCGGCAAAACGAACCGCAGTGGATACTGGAGAGTTCGCCCAGAGAGCTTTATTTTTTGTTCGGGAGTTTTCGGTCAAACGTTGTACGGTCCTTTCGAGGACACCCTGTATATTCAGCCATATTGGAAAGAAATTGTACTCTCAAGGAAGGTAGCATGCTCGGAATTAACAGGTGAAAAAACGGAAATTATATTTTAGCATCTAGATTTTAACCTCTCCGGAGGTTCAATTGCTTCAAGAATATTCCAATTTATTCGATTGCGAGGAATATAGGTTCCATTTCGAATTTCTCTCCATATAAATGGGTAAATTTAAAATGAAAATTCTCCCTTTAAGAGCGTTGTTTCGGTTTCTGCATTCCAAGATGACGAGAAACTAGTTTAAAATCGACTCAAAGGCGCAAGCCAGCACAATAGAGTCGGTTTGGTTCTTATTTTTGCATTACGCCGCATACTTGGCCTTTTTATTGCCCCATGAAAGTTTCAGACACAGTTTCAAAAGTAAAATTGTGAAAGGTTTACCGGCCTCGGGTTTAATGTTTCGCGTCCGCAGGAGCTAGAAAAGGAATAAAACGGAGAAGCTGAAAAAAAATTCACTTTAAGTTGAAATCCCTGCGGAGCAGGAATTAAATGCAGGTGAGGTCTGCTGCTGTGAAGGACGGTTAAGCACTGAAGGTGGAAAAAAAAACCGCTCGTTTTTGAGATATTAAAGACGCGACGAGTTGACGCTACTCGCGCAGTTTTCGAGATATTTATCAATTCGAGATGTGAGGATTTGTGACAGCCCAAAATGAGCTACTACGCCACTGACATTCTGGGCGCATAATCGTTTAAGTGTTGCATTTAGGCGGTGAAACGGCGGTTCGCACGCAATGGCGCAGCGAGGCCTCATTTGAGGTAACGCACGTGAAATCCCTACAAATAATTTGTAAATATGAAAATCTGAAGCGCCCCAGAAAGGCGCTCTGTGCCACTGAAATTCTAGATAGATTTTCCCTGAAGTATTGCAAAGAAATGATAAAGTTCGTGACTCGATTGATTACCAAAGAATGGGGTAGCTGGGTTCCAATCGGGGTAACCCTCTTGAAATTCCCGTACAACAAACAAGTCTAAAAGTGTGTGGCTCCTTGGAAAGACGCTCCACGCCACTGGAATTCTAGACGGATTTTCCTCGGAGTGTTCCATGTAAATGACAAAATTCCAACAATTACCAAATAGTGCCGCAGTTGAGTCTCAGTTGAGGTAACTCGGTGCAACTCGCTTAAATTTTTTTACAAAAACGTTATAATTTCGAAAATCTGTAGCACCTCAAAAAGACCCTCTACACCATCGAAATTCTAGACAGATTTTTCCTGAAGTGTCGCGTGCAAATGAAAAAATTCGCGATTTGATCGATTAACAAACAGTGGCGTAGCAGGACCATCTCCGATGAGTCTAAAAAAATCACATTTAAAGACAGATTTTTCCTGAAGTGTCGCGTGTAAATGCAAAAATTCGCGATTTGATCGATTAACAAACAGTGGCGTAGCAGGACCACCTCTGATGAGTCTAAAAAAATCACATTTAAAGACAGATTTTTCCTGAAGTGTCGCGTGTAAATGCAAAAATTCGCGATTTGATCGATTAACAAACAGTGGCGTAGCAGGACCACCTCTGATGAGTCTAAAAAAATCACGTTTGAAATATCAAACAGCTAGGATAGGACCTCTGGCACGGTTTTATTGTGCACTGAAGCCGAGGTACGGCTTGAAAAACCGTTCCACTCCACTGGCTTTATGATTTCATGCACTCGCTGCATTCAAATTTCGCAGTGCAAACACTGTTTTATGTGCGGGTCAGGGAAATTCCGGTTTCTATTGGGATTTGGTCAGAAAAACCGCAGCGGCCGCAGCTGCTTCTTGTCTCTTTTCCACGCTCTATTGGCTCGTTTTTGTTTCCAATCCTGGTGCAGCTCTCTAATGAAGCGGGTTTTTCGGCAAAAAGCGACGTAATCGCCCAATATCTCAAAAACCGTTTCGTTTATCGTAAAAGCTAGTTTATCGGGCCTCGCGGCACTAAAATTTAGTACCGGTTTTAGATTTACGTCCCGGAATTATCCGTTCATGTCCGGCTTTACGGTTTAATTTTTGTTCCATTCCCCCCGCCCTCCCCCGTTTTAGGTATGACTCTCGGTTTATTGAGGCCGTTAATCTCCGATGATCAACAGGGGTTTCAGGACCGAAATATCCGAGAGACGAATCGAACGAGAAAAAAAGGGCAGATTGGACACGCCCGCCTTAATTAACACAATACAGAGTCAATTTCGGACCAATTTACATAATCTCTCCCCAATTGCAGATCGAGTGGTGGCCGCTGCGCCCTCAAATCGGCCGCCGGGACTGCGAAAGGGCTGCAATATATCTATCAACGCGTAGTTCTTGCCTTCCATCTCGGGTAATTCAATTTATGACTCCGGGAGGCCTCCGGTGAAATCCGGAAGGTTTTGCTTACCTGGCCGAAACGGGAACAAAAACACCAACGAAAATTGAAACGCTTAATATTCAGAAGGGCTCGCGGGAAGAAATTCCAAACTGCCAAAATACAATCGAATTATATTAACAGATTAACCAGTTTTGGGGCGTATAAGAAGAAGTGGGCTCTCGGCTAATCTCTCTCGACTCCATCCGCCGTCGAACGAGGCCTGAATTTAAATTTCAAATCGAAAAGCCCAAAAACGACCTAAACGATAATGCCCTTTTTTGGCGCTTCGCAGGGCGCACCCTTAATGGCTGCGAGGGTGGCGGAATTGCCCGCTTCCGGCCAGATTTGAAGACCGTTCAGATGGGCCGTTTTAATAAATACCTATCTCATTTTAGCCCAATGAACAACAACGTGCCCGACACTCGGCCGTGAATTGACCTGGGACGACGCTGGTTTCTGCGGCCCGATTCCTAATACACAGAGGCGGAACGCGTTACTTACAAACGAGAAAAAAGTCCGTAAAAATTGTGTCCATGTAATTGAAGAGTTCCCAGGGAAAATTTTACTAATCAACGCTAATGCGCCTTTAGATTTTAGATAATTTAAAATCCAGAGGCTCAAAATAGTTGTACATTTTTAATTGAATTCGAGCATTTAATACTCATTAATTGCGGCCCAATTACTGTACTCGTAATTATCCAATCATAAAACATATTTTGTCATTTAAACACAAAATTTGATTAATTACCCCGAATTTTATTGGCGTAGATAGGTATTTCGGTCATAAAATTGAAAAAAAAAAAGTTTGTTTCTTGAAGGAAATTTCTACAGTCATTAATTTCCACCCAAGTAGGCTACTGCTAGTTAACCAACGACCTTGGAATTTTTGTCATACACACAATACTTAAGGGATTAATCCCTTCGAGTGTCATTGACGTAGATCGTTTCTTTTCGGCCGTTAAAATTTTACAAAATTTCCCGCTTTTGTCGCAAATTTTAAGTATTTTTTGCAGAGCGATCAATTCAGTTCCCATTACGCAACCGTTAGTTAATCAATCACATTAAAAATTTTCTCAATTTTTAGCAGAGTACACCATACCCTCGAAGCGGTTATCTTGCAAAACACACAGTGGCGAAATTTGATACATCTAATGTTTGAAATTGAGATATTCGGTTGTGCAAGTTTGCAGATTGTGCGTCTCTTGATTGTATGCAAAAAATGCCCATTTTTGTTAAATCGATCGCATTAACTGGAAACTAAATGTTTGCCAACGTAATCAGCAGCGAAACACCAGGGTTGGTGTAAAACAGTGAGGTATTTTAACAATTTCTAATTCTGATCCTTGTGAGGGAGATGCGGGAAGTACCCTTTGTGTGGACGGCAGCTTCAGCTGCTCCTTGCTGGCAATCCAATTAAATTCTAAAAATTACATGACTTCCCAGGGCTAATCCACATACTGCGGGCAAATCGACGCATTCACCGAAAAGCAACCGAACAGACAAAAATCACGACCGTGTTCCGTCGTTGTTTCGGTCGTTGCCGCAATCAATCAAAACCCTCCCGGGGAGCCGGACAGTTTTTTTTTCATGTCCTTTCCCTCATTTACTGCGGACGCCATCAATCGAAATCGAGACGTTCATTGTTTGGATCCATGCCGCGATTTTGGGACACCGTGTACCCTGTAAACGCGACGTTGATCAACGAGCTATACGAACGGCAGCGACCATAATTGAAATTTTATGATTCAAATCCTAGATATTGCCCTGAAAAATAGCCTCGTGTCGCCCCTAATTACGTCACACGTTTTCCCCATTTTTTCCCCCATTCTTTTCTTTCATTTGTCATCGGGGATGCGACTGTGCCCCCCTCCCCCCGGAAAATGAATATTTCTTTCAATGGAGCTACTCGGCAGATTAAAAACCTTCTTTCAGGAGAGAAAATCCGCCCCTATCGCGATTGAAGCTTTCCACCTACGTCGATGCAAAAGAGCCCATTATTTACGTTTTAATACGGTGAGGGGCGGCGGAATGGGGGGGAGAGGGATTCATTGATATTCCGCGGGGGTGTCTATGTGTCATCGCCTCAGCAATATATCTATACACGGGATGCAATTTTTATTCTCATCACAGCCGCCATCCCCTCCACCTTGTGAGACGTCCCTTGAATATATCACAACCCTCCCGAGGGGGCATTCGAGACATCATTAACCCCCAATTTTGGGTGCCCGAAACTACCCCGTTGCTTGTTGTTTCACTTCTTCTTACGCAAATTACTGAATACGGAGCGGAACACAAGTGCTCGGTCGAGAAAAAGCAGGCGCCTGCGGAGTCGTGCGGATACACTATTCCCCCCCCCCCCCCATCCCGTTGGGGGCGAATTAATATCCGACAAGCTGGACAAAAACGTACCAAATTCCTTAAATAATAAATGGAAATGCCGTGTAATCCTCCGTGTTTTCGCACTCGGACAACGAAAACCACCCCGTCATGCGACCTATTTTTGAGGGGATGATCGCACGCGATGCCCACATCAATTTTTGTTAAGTCCACACCCTGACTTCTTCCGATGTGTAACGTATTATATAGTTATTATTTGATTTGCGTTGACCGATAACGCTCAAATTCGCGAGAATTTGATGAACATCCAAGAGCTGCCCAGACGCCATCTTCGGTGATTTCTCGCGAGCTCTTTCATCAGTGAGACGCGACAAATTTGGGCTCGTTTTCAGCTGCCCCGAGCTCACAAACGTGCTCAAACTTGAAATTTTCACCTAATAACCATCCCAAAACTTTGCTCAGTATTCCGCCAAATTTCCAAAGAATTCGCTCATGTGGCGGAGTCCAGTGGCGTAAAGCGAATTTCTTCTCAGAATAGTTTTCTCGGAATTCGTTAACGTAGAATCGAGCCGGCGTACTCTCCTGGATTCAGGAGGATGGAGCTGGTACTTGTTTTTTATATATCGGATGTTCAAAAAAATCTCAGCGGCGGAGAGCGCGGCTCTTGCCATTTTTAAATAGTCCTTGATTTTTCCTCCACCCTGACGGTTTCGATAAGATCGAAGCTACGTCTGAGAATGTTTTTCTTCGTCTGCGACGGCGAGGCCCAAATGGCAGCTCTGGCGGTTTTCAAGATATTCCCGCAGAAATGAAAAACGGTCGAATCGGAAATTCTCTGGGTAGCATTTTAAATTTATGAAGGAACGAAGGTTACAAAACCCTTCGAGATCGCAAAGCACTGCCGAGATCACAAAGCACTGCCGAGATCACAAAGCACCGCCAGGGTCACAAAGTTCTGCCGAGATGTCACAAAGCACCGCCGAGATCACAAAGCACTGCCGAGATGTCACAAAGCACTGCCGAGATGTCACAAAGCACCGCCGAGATCACAAAGCACTGCCGAGATCACAAAGCACCAGCAGTGCCATTAAGCTTTTGGGCCAACGGGGCCACCGAAGGCCTGCACCCATCGCCAATTCCTCGGCGATTAAACCCAGTTTTACGTCATTTTCGAACTCCTTGTTAATTGGGCACCATCCGAGGCGACTTTCGATTGAGAAATTGCCCGCTCAAAGTGACACACACTGCAGCCGTTTAGACCGGCGGATTAAAAACTTTATAAATCGTTTCAATTTTCCGAAACGAAAAAAAGGCCGGAATTATGCAGATTGCCCCCTTTCTCCCTCAAATGCGAATGCAAATGAACCTAAAATGAGAGACGTATTTTTTAATTGGCGAAAATAATTGTTTTAGCTTGGCTTTCGGGACGCATCCGCGCCTATTAAGATAATGTCGAAGGGTCTGATTTAATTTGCTCTAAAGGGAGGAACCCGCTGGAGATCCCGAACCCTCAAAGGAGCAAAGAAACCAATTTTCTCCCTCGATAGAGCGGCAACATATGCATGTAGTTATCTGCTTCCCGTATAGTGTGGAAAAGCTCTTAAATCACGCGATGCTCCGCATAAACTGGGACGATATCAAAGGCAGATATGAATCTTTTTTGCCACGAGAGGCCTTATGTAAACGGCTTTTAGGGAGGATTTTATTGCGCCGAGGGGGGGCTGAAAATGCCTTGGTTCCGATGAAGTTCGCGCCTTTCCCAGCTAAGGAGGCCAATTTTCCCGGGTAGAGAATAGAAAAAATACTCCCAATTAATGGGCCTTCTTTCACCCCCTCCCCCCTCTCACACACACACACACACACACACACACACACACACACACACATACACACACGCACACACACAATTGGCCCCCTGCAATAAGAAAAACCTTTTGATTTAGACATTCGCTTCATCTCAGTGCGATATCGATTGAGAGCTAAGTGGAAACGCATTTTTCAGCCCCCGCTCCGGGTGCCCCCGTCTGTTTATGATAAATAGAGCTGTCTCCTGGTTTTGTGCCAATTTCGTGTACAACTTCACCCTCCGGAAAGCGTCGTCCCACGTGTCGGGGGGATGAAAAGGCCATTATTGCAAATTCCTCGTGGCGGAAGAGGTTTATGGAATGTCATATATCCGTGTCTTCCTTACCGAAACATCAATCAATCGAATCAGCGAGATTTCGCATCGATCGGGGAAAGTTAAATGGAAACAAACTTTTATCGAGTGCTCGAATAACAAATTTCCTGCCCTCGTAATTAAGAGGGGCCCTTTTAGCACGTGACAAGAGGGCCCGAATGATTCGGCGAATTTGGTGCGATTGTCATAAGTTAGGTCGCCCTCATTTGCCCGAAAGGTGCCTTTAAGAGGGACGTTTCTCTCTTTTTCCAATCCCAAGTTTTTCAATTAGAAGTCTCCGAGTTAAAAGTACTAAGGGCGAAATTAGCCGGAAAGTTTAGGGAGTCGAAATTGTGATGTACCGCTACTGTGTGTAACATCAAATGCTCAGTTTTGAGGCCGAAAATGTGCACTGGCGGAAACTACAAACACCGACAGCGGACCGGACAAATTAATTATCACAATCTCCCTTCACCCCTAAAAGTAGATTTTTTTGGTGAAATTCAAATTTCAAAACAGCTTCACGTCCCTCTTAAAGTGGACAAAAATGGCGATTGGTTGAGGAGAGAGTGAGTTTGAAAATACGTAATTTTTGGGCCGAAATCATCATGTTGCTCCACTGTGTGTCGCCGAGCAGTCAATTTTCGAGTCGAAAATATGACGGAAAATTACAAAAATTAGGGGCTTATCAGGACTCATTACACACATATAGTACTTACTGCATCTTTCTGGTGCTTCCCGCGTATAGAGAGATTGGAAAGTACTCACCTGGAAATAAAAAAAATCTATTTAAAAGAGCTAGAAGGCATTGGGCGGGAGATTAACTTTGTTCTAAGTTTAAGAAAATCGGCCTTAGTAAAGCGGATTTCGGAGGATTACATTGCAAACAAAGCTGTTTGATGCGAGACCGACGGGAGTACCACCACGAGAAATAAGTCTGTTTCCTAGTAAAACCGTAGTAAAACGAAAGTAAGAATTCACCGTAAACTGTTACCACCCCAGTCGGTGAAAATCTCGTACGAGAACACTTCGAATTAACTCAAATTTAGTTTCTTGAGTTCCGAAATTGCTTTTTAGAACGCCACTTCACTGGTGTATTAATATGCAAATGATCAGAGTCGCATCATAACTGCTCGCAGAAAATTATGGAGAGTATTGATAAGTCGGTCGCTAAGGGCGGCACTCTCGATTATCGCTGCCACTAACGAGGTCAATCATAGTCTATGTGGACGCACGTCTTCTGATCAAATGCTCAGTGCTGCGTGAGTCGTCTTCCGTGAATCCGAATTCATCTCCGATAGAGCAAGAATTTTAATTGTTGTTTTAATGTTACGAATAGGTCAATAAGTCCGGCAATGGTGAACTTCGCCCTGCGAGAGGGGGAGTGCCTGGGTTTGCGTGTTCCGCGCGGGGGCACGGAGGCCCCATCGGAGCACATTTTTTTCCGTGGCAATTTCCGGGTCCGTGGCCCGTTTTTGGGGGAACCGGAGTCATCGAAATAAACATGTCATGTCGCCAGCAAATTGATCTATTGTTGATGATGGCGGCCGCCGCGGAGTCAACGTCCAATCCTCGTAATTGAAAAGAGAGATATGACCTCGATGGAGGCCGAGAAAAAGTTGGCCATCAGCGGATCCCATTAATTTTTTTTTCCGCCACAATAAATCAATCGGCGATAAGAACTTTTCGTAGAAGGAAGTTGCAGCTGCTTTAAAACAACTTCCGGATTACCATTCGTTAACCCACCATGTTTGGCCAGCAGTACCATCTCTATACTTTCAGCCAGCTTGATTTCGCTCTCTATCTATCCGAAATCACTCACAATTCACCCATCACTCTGACTGACGCCACTCACTAATGTCTCCCGATAACAAGCGGATCACTGTATGATAAGTCAAACGAGCGCGCAAGACCACCCTAGCAGGTCCGTCGAGTACCGACTGTGAACTGAGTAGTACTCGGTTCTGCGAGAAAGCTCTGAAAGCTCTTGACTGCTGCGCTGGCCATGGAAACAAACGACTGCACATGTGGCCTTATGGTTGGAGAGAAGAAAGAAGCTTTTCAGTTCAAATTCGAATTAGTACCCGCAGTACTGCGTTGCGGTACCAACAAATATCGTATTGCCTTGATTATTTACCAGGAATGACGAGTATTCGCTGATATGGGTGTTCCATGGGAATGTGCCAAGTTGGGAGGTTTAAAGAGATTGCGGCGAAAACTCCCCAAAAGAAATAGCATCACATACAGGGGGTTTTAGGATGTCAAAAAGCTGAGTTTCTGCCTCACAAGCACGGTGGAACTTATCCTCAGATCAATCGCACGTCAATAATTCCCGCAAAAAGTCGCATAATATTAAGGAATATACAGGAAGTTTCACCATATGAAAAAGTGGAGTTTTTGCGTCTCAAAAATGGTGGAAACGAGTTTCAGACCGCTGGCATCAGGTGGAGTCAAATTGCTCGGAAATTGGCAAAGATATATCTACAGTAAACTGCATTAAATAAATAGAAAATTTAATTCTAGTGCAAAGGTGGAGTTTTCGCGTCCCGAACGCAGAGGAAAAAAATCCAAACGAGGCCTTATAAAGACGGAAACTGAAGGGGATGGGTATAGGAATTTTCATACATGAATTCGCTCTAATGAATAGCAGGACAAAAAAAATTCACAATATATGAGATGTTTCAAATGAAAAAGTAGAGTTTTCGCGTTTCAAACATGCCCAAGATTCCAAACTAGAATTCTAATTTTAATGATTCTCGCGGATCCGCCTCTGCAATAAACTTATTGCGCATTCATTAACTATTTTTACCAATCCACATTCGAAGGAAATAAGTCATAAATTCCTCGTATGACCATCGCCTCGAGCTGAAATACGAATAATATTTCCATTTCGATTCGCCCAACGCCTTTAAACGGACAAACAGGTAGTTACATAACGTTTTATATAACGTAAAACTGTAATATAATTTTTGCGAATATTTGTGTTCATTGATTAGGACGGATTTTTCTACAGGGAAAGAGAATTCCCTGTATAGAATGCTTTCCCTCGAGGAGTGTGGCAGACCCCCTCAACGGGATCTCTAAATTTTTCTAGGGACTAGAGACTCAAATATTCCCCAAAGTAAATTCACCTGACAATTTGGCACCGTGACAACGCTCCGTTGCCAGTTGGTACGTATGAACAAAATCGTAGAAAAAAAATTCGTCTTGGGAGTTCCTGCCCGATCCGCCAACATTGCTCCGTCAGTCAGTTGTCAAAGTTTGACAGTTTCTTTCTGACACGACAACCAAGCACGATGTTGCCACTTGCTGTAGGAATCATTTTCGATACCTAATCGCCCCGCCACCAAAATTTACTCGGTAATGCGGTACTGATCGACAGAACAAATCCATCTCATTTAATACATAAATCCTACGAGTTGCACATCATTTTCATCCGGCAAAAGCCAATTTATCGATAGATCTAGCGATACTCTAAATATTAGCATAATCTCCTTAACTGATGGTACCCACTTAATGCAACGTCTGCTGCGATCAGTCTAAACCGGAATCGACATATCGATGGGTTTAGAGAACTGCAAATGACACGTTTATTATTCTTCTTTCTTCATACGACTTCAACTGGCGTTTGCAGCCTAAAACGCACCCACTTGAAGATTCAACAAGGGGAGTAATTTGGCCAGAAGCAAGGGATTAAAGCACTCGAAACGGCTCTCAGTCCCCCCTTTTGTTGTGAGTGGTGGTACTTACAGCAACCTTGAAGTTTCCTTGCAACGTCGAGAATTTCCGGTTCTCTTCGTCTGAATTATTCATTTTGCAAAATCTCGTTTTGTGGCTGCTTTTGCAGGCGTCTCAACCGCTGCCCGATTGCCCATTCAGATCACGTGAGTTGGAATTTATTGCGGTTTAGGTAGTTGTCACGGTACCACTGTTTTTCTGCTTACCGGATTCCGGAAATAGGAGAAGCGCAAAAATATCGAGTGTTTGAAACGTGCTGTCGGATAATAAGGAATATTAAAATCCCCTTTGAGTGGATCGAAAAATTCGTTCCTGTCCGCATGACTCGTCCCAACATCATCTTTTCTCCAAAATTTCCAGTGACTTCCTTGGCCTGAAGCTCTTTCCAATTCACAAGCATCACGATTTCTATTCAAGCCTGGCAACCTGCGACTCAAATACATCGACAACGGGCGTGTCCTACCGTCTTTGTCGCTCTTATGTGGCTGTCCGTACTGCCAGCCATGTTGTTCTGACAAATGAACAGCGCCTTGTTGCCATTTAATAAGAATTATATTCAATAATAGGGAGGTGGAGTTAGGGCGAAATCGATGATTTCGGAATCTTCCCAGTCGCGCTCAATGCATACTTAGCAGTCTTTGGCACTCTCACTCCCCTTTGCTTAAGCGACAATATCTCGGAAACGATAACAGCTATCGACTTCCACTGATGGACGGCAAAGTAGAAACACTGCATGTACGGAACTTTCGGGAACAACGGACTTTTAGATGGGTTTTCGAGGAATTTCTTAAGATGCCCTTGATGCTGAGCACTATCAAAAGCCCGGATTGAGAGTCGCCCATAAGAAAACTTGGGAAACTTCCGAGGAAAACCCGGCTGAAGAGCCCCCGAAGAGGTGAAATATGCGCCTGACAGTTGGGATCATTATTTTCCGTCAGAAGAGGTGTTTTTATCGTGGGGGTTGCGGATTTGCAGATGATACACCCTCATTTATTAAAAATGGGGGTAAATTTGTCTCGGGTTGCCAAAACGGCGTCTGGCGTCTTATCTTTGCACTGTCGATGTAGTTAAAACATGGTCGGACGTCTGCTAAAGCCGCTTTCAGACTTCCGGCAGCCAGGGTGAAATATGAGGGGGAAGGGGGGTTGCGCGCCCCAAAAACGCGCCCTCCGGGCCTGTCTGGCCCGCACTGAATAACATAATGAGATATTGCCCGGATAATCCGATATTAAAGTTTTGCCAAATGGGCCGGCTTATCGAGTAATGACCAAAGTTGGGTAGGTGTCTGAATAGGCCCGATTAAGCCTCGCGAATACAGATTTAATTTGTTTGTTGCCGCAAATGTGTACACAGTAGGAAGTTTGGAGGAGCGCCGATAAGGCCCTTCGGGGGGTTTTAAACGATCGTTATCTCGGGGAGAAAAAGGGAAAAGTGCGCCGTTTATGCAACCGGCATGACAAATTATTAAAATTCTCTTGTACGGCGGTGTCGGCGGTCCGGAATTTATCATTTTTGCCTCGCCAGAAAACATTGACTAATGCGGAGGGGCTCTGAAATGAAGGATATAAATCTTGGCCAAATGCGTCTCTGCCCACCGCAGAACTTTAAAACAAACATCCTGATGAGTTTCGGGTGTTGCCGCAGCTTGAACGACCCGAAGATTGTCACGTATTTCTTTCTAACGATAATTTACGCGAAAACTCGCCCGAGACTACCAAAATGTCAGAGATCGAATCTTGGTGCAGGTTCACCAGTGGTCGTTTGTTCCGAAAGCGGCAACGCCGCGTTCGGCTGTTCGACTTTTGACAAATTGTTAACGTTGGAGATTCTCTCTTTGACAGCCGGTAAAACAGCGTTGCCGCGTTAGAAATTGGGAGTTGAAAATGTTTGAGTGTTAATATTAAAACCAGGGGCGTATCACGCCGAGATTGGAATTTGTCAAGTACCCACTTCGTATTTCAAAAAATTGATCGCGTTAAAATTTCGAACTTAAATGCTTCGTCACTGTGACTTTTTTCTGAAAAATAGCCTCAAGGGTTTGCTACATTTAGCGACAAGAAAGAGCGATTTTGATTATGTTTTCTTAAATGATTTTAGTAAAGATTCTTTGAAAAAATAGCAATTAGAGTGCCTACAAACAAGAGATGTGTCACGTCAAGCTCAGTTTTTTTAAAATTTCGAATCTTGGTTAGTTTTTTTATATCAATCAAAAGCGTCCCATCACGATGAATTAGCCAAAAAGGCGCCGCTGATCTGTCTGAGATTCCGTAAAACTCGCATAAATAGAAAACGGCAACGTTGTGCTTAACTTTCGTCCTCGAACTTAACGTGAATCTGTCAAATTTTCAATAGATCAGTGTCGCCATCCAGAAAATCGGCTTTTCCAGACTGAAAAAATCTTCAAAAAGTAAATCGCCGCATTGTCCAATCATACATGGAGCTTGATGTTGAACAGAAGCAATTTGAGATTAAAATCTTTGAGATATAAAGTGAGATGGGCTTCATTCAGCACTATTGAAGTGTAAGCGACTTTACGATCAGATAAAAGTCAACGGCAAAAACCATATTTTCCACTTTTATGAGGTATCGACAATACAAGTTTTCGAGCTCCAATGCTGGGCCCATTACCGTAATTTCGTGTTAAAATATAAAATTTGGTGCTTTCAGGTAATAAAAATAACGAATTCCGCGGGTCCTCGGAGGATTTTATGCGCGATCTTTTAGAGTTTTTGGACGGGGCGCCCCTGCACGTTGTCAGGAACGTCGCTGGTTTAATTAACCCCGAGGTCCCTAGCTCGTTACCGGAATGACCCCTGCAAATTGCCCGGTCTCCATTCCAGCGGCCCTGATTTATTTTCAATTATTCTTTGAAGGTGGAGGCTTCTCAAAGGAGGGGCCCCAAAATCGCGAATTTTTTTATCAAAAAGCTCCAGTAATGATCCCAACGGAGCTTAGGTGCGTGTATGGCTCAATGTCGAGAAAAAACGAATTAATTTGACCCCAATCTCGGCATCTGAATGTAAGAACGTACGTAACGTGTAACACCTGCGGACATACGAAGTATGCCCGTTTCTGCCGGGCATTCAGGCCTTGTCGTCATCTCCATGTTCATTTGCGTATCTCGCCGTCTCACGGCCATCATGAACAGCTATTAAAAACTTAATCCCCCGGATAGCGCTATCCGGCAGACGATAAAACATTAATTGCATCAACCCTTACCGGCGAATTAATGTGGGTTTATAGTTTTTGGACTGAGGCATTAAAACCCCTGAAAATCCTGTGCGTTTGTATCGCGACGTGATTTCCCCGAGGACTCGCCCCTGTGATTTGTCTTTCAACGAGCGCAGAGGCGTACCGCCGATTTCCGCGCCGAACAATCGGCGCGCCCATGGAGGCAAATGCTGCCCAAATGTCGCAAAGGTGTTCGGCGTCACCCCGAGACCTTTTAAAAATCGAACTTCCAATAAAAGATGTTTGAGTTTCTGATGGCGACTCGGAATCCCTCTCCGGGATTTTATTGCTGAATCCCCTGAGGGGGTCGATCTTTTCCATGGGTTTTTTTTGCGCATGCAGGCATTCAAATTCAAAGTTAATGAAACTCCCCCTAAGGACGTACTACACTTATGTGCTCATCAATTATTGGGGCGCTCTAAATAATTCTGGCCGGGTTTCAGCCCGACGCACCTGGCTCAGGCCACTTTTGTCGAATTTTCCAGTTTCATTCGAAAACCGTGTTTTCCATAGGACACAGCAAATTGACTTTTAAAGCTCGTAATGTAGTCAAAACAATACGGGCTGTTTACCCGCAGTCACAGGGTTTTAAATGTCGTACAACTTTCCGCCATTTTAAGCACCGAGGGGAACAAAGGCACTTTAAACTTTGCTTGTTGCTTTTATGTCGTTTTCCCCTTAATGCCTTCGCGATACACCCCCTAAAATATGCGTCAGCTTTGCTTGAAATCTAACACAAATTAACAGCTGACTTCGTATACGGGATGTCCCACAAACAAAAAAAATAGTACAACCTCATATACCTTCTGGAACTTCACCTCAGATAATTCCCCTTTACTTTTGATTACGGATTTGTTTCTCCAACAACGTCGACAACACCCGAAAAAAAATCCAATGGATTTAGGTCGGGACTTCGCGTCGGCCTTTCATTTTCGAGAATTCGCTTACATGTACGCAGGGTGACAAGCGGAAGTGCCATCTTGCCGAAAACGCAAACGTTGTGCTAAGGTTTGAGAAATACTCTCTGAAACTAGTAATTTCTCAAGCAGCTCAAGTACCCTATTCAGTTTGCCGGAACTTCCATAGGTCCCCAATTCCACACCACACAATCGGAAATTGAATACTCCTTAGTAACCAAAATTAAATGGGCATTTTGCTAAGATTGGTCAAACTAGTCATTCGTGGCCTCCACGAACTTCCTATTTGAAACCATCAGATTTCATTGGGTTTTTTTCGAAGATTTTGACCAGCTCCAAACTTCTAGCACCCATTCAGTATTCATTTGCAGCATTGTTTCTGGGACACTGTAGGTTTTCAGCAACTTCTCAATGCGCGTTGAAAAATATAATATTATACCCCAAACAAGCCTTTCTAATTTGCATACAGATAATGATACCGTTTAGGTTCGGTTAAGAATGGAGTTGGTCATAAATCAATGCCAAACAAGTCTCACTTGCCATGATATATCATTATAAACTGTGGCCTTTTTTCGTGCGGTTTTATTTCAACAAACTCAGTGGCCCAAAAGGTTTTTTAACCTGTAAATTATCGAAGACAATCTGTCTCTGCGAATGCGTAATGGAGGCTGGGATGTCGGTCTTTCGCAGTGGTAGGCATTAGGGACGCCGCTAGAGGCTTCAACTTTCCACTTGGAAAAACATTGAAAATTTCAAAGTACTGAAATTATGATTGGCGTTAGGGGTTCTAGTACAGGGGCGGCTCAAAAAATATTTAACAAAAAAGAAGAGAGTGCCCCCGACGTCTGCCTCCTTTGATTTAAAGTGGTGATTCCTCTCAACCTCTGACTTTTTTGTATGGTAGAGGAGTGGCAAAGTGGACACGTCCTCCCCTTTGGAGTACCCCAATTGAGGTGCAAGACCATGGGAGTGTTTAAGTGTGCATTCTACCCGGAAATTAAAGAAAAAAGAATAGAAAAAGAAGACATTGTTGCTAATCACGATTTGCGGTACCTAACCAACTGTGTGCTTACCCTAATAAACTTGCTCTAGTTCAAGACAATGGCGGCCTAATTACGCGCAAACAAATCAACAATGGCCGGCTAATTGGTCATTTAGTAATAAATTAAGATCAGACGGAGTGATCACGCCGGAAAGAATCGGACATTTATTTCACTCTCGATATCTGGTCAGCAGCCGCTTTTAATGGCTGACGTCACCGGACAACAAAAATTTAGACAGCTGGCCTATAAATAAACATGCGTCTACTGTGTGAGACGTACACGCGAACACGTGGCTCGAAAAGCAGAATATCGGCTCGAGGACAGTCACTGGAAACATCATTTTTCGGAAATTTTTGTTGCAGTGCGGCAACGTCGCAACGACTTGACAGCAGTGCTCTTTCCCTGTTGCACTCACGAGGGGGCGCGTTCGCCGGACATTTTGTTAGGACAAGCGAACATCGTGGCGTTACCATTTGCTTAGGAGGTGGTTTTATGGCTCTCAGAGCCACAAGGCAACGAAGCTAAATAATCTCATTTCAGTTAAAGGAAAAAGTCGCCGGTAAATTGAATGTGGGGCCGATCAAAAACAAGTAATCATTGAATTCTAAAAAGTACATAACTGAAAGTTTTCCCGTGTTTATTCGGGCGAAATTGCCCGTTTTTCGGGGTTGGTGGGTGAATCTCGCAGTTAAGGCATATTGAAAGGAAACTCGATTCTAGTGGCAAAACTGGGCTGATCTAATTCGGAGGTGTTGAGTCGAAAGTGAAGGCGAGTGAAAAATTACCGCAAATCCGCGAAGTAATAAATCGGCCCCCATATATTACTTAATAAAGGAAATTATTACTTCACACCTCTAGAAGGTGACATGGGACAACCACCGTGGCCTCCGAGTTTTCAGGTTGTTAACGAGATGTTCGCGCGCCTTTTACCACACGCAGGCCCACCATGGGCCATGCTTATGGTATGCACCCATGGGCCACGCAACATGGTCAGTAATAAGTCGCTAAACCAATAAATTCCGTAATTCGTAGTGATTGCAGGTAAATACTCCTAGTTTTTGCATTACTTATGCTGCGTTGATTGGGAGGCGAAATGTTTATTTAACCCATCGGATGGTACAAAAATATTCATTAAAATGATCATTCGTGGTCGCTTAACAGCAAAACGCACATTCTGTAATTAGACTTCGCAGTAAATCTGAGTACTTTGCTCGGCATTGAAGCATGGCCGAAATATACGCAATCACCCGTTTAAACGTAAACAGAAAGCTGATTAGCAGTGTCAGAAGTCAACTTGGTTCTTGGTGCCAATGGTACGTATTTTTGCCCCAAGGTGGGCAGGCACCATCCGTTCAAATAAGTCCAACAAATGCGATAAAGTAAAGAGAGGGGCTAACGGGTCAGGTACCAGAGTTTACGACTGGGGCTTGAAAAGATACCATGTACCATATCATGGTCAGCCCACACGGGAGATTGGAAGAAATTTATTATCAAACGGGATCATTGGGGGCCAGTACGAATTGCTTGAGCGTCACAGCTCCTGGAAGGAAAGTCTTGAAATCGAGATATTGCTGTGTGTTTAATCCCCCTTCTGGAAACACCCTGATCTGTGGAATATTTAGGTAAATTTTCCTAAATTTTGCGATAATTTTCAGGTCGTAATAGTTCATTGGGGCTACATTAGTGTTCGCAGTTCAGCTATAAAATTCTCGAATTTTACAAGCAATTCTGGACATCCACTGTGTACGAAAATCTGCGGCCTCCGCCCTTCTTTAGAGCTGCCGTGAGAGTTTCAAAAATTGAGACAAACTAAAAAAGATGCTGCAGCTCCCTTCGAGCGGGGTCATAGCGCTCATGGAGGTGATTAATTTACGGTATTTCTTTTTCGATTGCTCGTCGAGTTCCCGAGATATCGGCACGCCAAATTAGAATCGGAGTTTTGACAGGTGGTCAATAGCGATTTTCTGCACGCCAAATCGAGGTGCGAGGCTGATCACTCATTTCTTCCTGTTTGTGTTCGCCCTAAGGGATTATCTTGCCACCGGCCCCGTTCTGAGGTGCATAAATCTAAAAACTACCCCCCTCCCTCTATTCACTCCACTAAGTTCAATTTCATTCGAATCCAGTTACGGCGCGGTCGTAAAAAATAAATTTCCATCACGGCCGGAAATGTCCGGATAAATTTTACGATCCTGTTTTTGTTCTGCTACATTTAACCGTGATGTTTTTGGGCGTTTATCGGCGAAGGCCCTTTCTTTAAGTCTCCTTCGCTCAGAATTTCTTTTCGGGCCTCAAACTAAAGCTCCAGTGCAGTGCAATTTATCAAGCTTATTAAACGAAATCAAAGTAAAAAATTTCTTCATGTTCCACCATGATGATGCTCAATATATCGTACTTTCCCTCCCCGGGAAAATGAAGCATAAAAAAAGGATGTGTGAGTGTGCACAGGACATTAGCCGAGAATTAAGGACCCTAGTAAGCCCTTGAGTGGAGTTGAAGTTCTCTATTGCGGGGTTGTGGTATCTTGCGGTTGAATCATCACTAAGCTGTCCGTTACACTGGGTGTCCCAAAAAGAATGGTATACATGAGAGTTTGTTGTTACAGAGCTGAGTAAGGCCGTGGTCACCATGACGTCCAGACTTAAACCCATTTGATCCTTTTGTTTTTGGTTTTTTAAAGGATTTTAAAGGGTTATCACTTTATTGTTGGCCCTAAGATCCAGTACTTATTTGCACCATAATTTTTAGGACACTCCGTATACCCTATAAGACGGTATTTTTTTTAATGTAGATGAGCGAACTGGGGCATGCTCTGTTTGCCATTGGAGTTAAGCCCACGTTACGAGATAACAGCTCGAAAGCAAACAAGAAAAAACCGCCATACATATTCTAAGCGAGGAACGTATGTTTGCACCCACTGGATTTAAGCGAAACGAGGAAATTTAGGACGTCTAGATAAACGGAAACCGTGCACCGGCTTAACGGTGAACCTACGAAGATGAAGATACGAAGTATTAAAGTTCGAGGAATCGTTTTAACCTGAGCTACGCTCCATTAGCCCCCTCCCAGGTGCCTCAAAACGCGCCCTTTTTCAAGTCTGGACTAGTTTCCACTTGGAATCTTAATGGCTTCAGACCTCCGGGGAAAGATAAAGTGCAGCGCACGTCGCCTGCATAATTGCAATTGATGAAAATCTGCGATTAATCCCTGGGAGTGCATCGCTGCTCGACAACGATGATCTGAGGTGATTTACAGGGAAAAAACAACTGAGAGGGAGATGGAACTCAACGGGTTCGAAGTCGGACATTGAGCAGATGTTTTGAGCAAGTGTAATAATTCTGTAATAGCGATCTGGCAATTGCCTTTTATTTCACGATGAGGTTCGTGGTCAACATGGTGGATGCGCCTCGTAGAGGCGCATTCGCCACATTGAACGGAAACCATTTATTTCTAGAACAACCCGTTAACCGAACTCAACGAGGCTTTGTGGCGATATGGTACAATATGGCTCGGCCTGAAGTTTGAGACCATTAACGCAACCCACGACTTGACAAACACCGTTTTGTTTTACATCAAATTAAAAACCGAAAGCCCATTAACGCCAGAGGTGTTTTCACAGGAAACGTAAGCGAGCACATCGATCTAAATTAGAGGGGCCAATTTGTAAGCTGCACTATTTCAAAGGCCCCGATCGGGTAAAAATAGAGCGGAGCTTAATTAATTTCAAGTGTGCACACAGCTGTCCTTGGAGAAAGTCAGCCGACCATTTGGTCTCGCACTATTATTATAGTCCAAGGGCGCTGGAAGTGATTAGAAACTAGCGGTTTACATAAGTAGAGCATCGAGTTCGTGTCAGGTTTTTACATGGGCAAATGAAGAAACTGAGAAAAGCGATCTGCCACTGAAGCGAATCGATCGGATACATTACGAGCGGCAATATTTTATTGCCAAAGTGGCTGTGTGTTTCGCAATATGCTGGAAAGTTGGCACCTCCGCGAAGTAGTCCGTTCGGCCTTGTTAATGGCTTCGCCTCAAAGTGCGACAAAAAGCCGCATTCCACGACATCCCAACATGGCAAAATTAAATTTCCTCGGCAAAAAAACTACCGTAACAATTTCCTCTTTACCGTAGCAGCCGATGTCCCTATTTGGGAACCCGCAATTTCTTCGTGCTTCTCGGAGGATCGTTCTTGTGGTTCCGCGGCTCGCATTCCGGTTCCATCCTCGATGCAGCCCCATCTAGGTACATGCCATTTGAATGCAGACAAGAAGAACCGAATTGTCTATTATCGGAAAATTATGGAATCGTTGCGTGCGCCAGAACCATCTGGCAGATCTCGGGGCTGGCGGGGTGAAAAAGTGGAAGCCTTCCGACGAGATTCGATGATTTTCCCTTTTTACGAACCCAGAAATGGTTTTTTTTTTTATGTTGAGAAGAAAGTAAAGACCCTCGTGAAGGTCCAACACGCAGTAAAACGAGAAAACGAACGCCGAATTTCTTACGCCAGCAACTATGTTATCTGCATACCCATAAAAACTGAAGGTGCGCCAATGAACTCTAGGAATACTCCGATGGATCGGATCTAGCTTGTACGAATTTTGGGACTGTTGGATGAAACAAAGAAAAGTGTAACTTTGGAAAATGTTTCAACGTGATATGCCATTGAGTCTTGCTACAGAAATGCAGCTTCATCAAGCTTTTACTTTTCGACAGCCCTCTTAGGGAACGGGTATTCACAGGCACGTGCCAGAGGCTCATCACGATTAATTGAAATTTTCTGAACGAAATTCTATCAAATATTTCTCGATACTTTCTAAAAATGATTTAGGTTCCTCCGCCACTGGCCATGGACCAGGGGTGGACTAAACACTTAAAACATGCATTTTTAATAATCTAATCAATACATATAACATACCTGTTGTGGCGTGGTGGTCGTTGTTATATGCTAATTTACCAACGCGTCCCAGCTGAACACTGTTACGTAATAGTATTACGCACGGTTTGAAGCTTCATTAAACGCACTTATCTGTAATTGCTGACGTTCGTTATGGGTTATAAAATATGAGAATGGGTAATTTATTGCTACAAATCGACTTAAGAAAATGGTACATCGGCTACTAGAACCCATGTGTACACGCATTCTGGCATCTGTCGCAACATGCAGAAAACGAGAAAATTCGGGTGTCACCCCAATTCTGGAGTATTGAACCCGAAGGCTCATGTCACTCATTTTGTCATAATTGAAATTGACGGTCAAATTCAAAAATCTCCAGACAAATTCAATATGACTTCTCTGCCTCAGTCGCATTTTTCCGCGGTATTTACCACTCGGAGAATCGTCATTCTACCCTACTTCACAATGCATAATCTCTGTCACGTGCAACTCATTCTAGCAACATGCAGAAAACGATCGGCTATACCCAAAACCCCGGCTTTGGAGCCTAGTACGTTGGTCCCATGAAGAACTCCATTACGTCATAGTTTGATCACATCAGTTCGTTAAATGGAAACGCTATGACGTTGTGGGGTCCTTTTTAAAGCATTCGCATCGTAAATTTCACATGAAGAGGATGTCAAATGTGTCAGCTGTCACTGTCATTTATGTTATACATGTTGGCATACATGTGGCTAATTCGGTCATTATTGAAATTGACGGTCACATTCTAAAATATCCGGACAAATTCAATATGACTTAAAACGTTAGTGAAGTTAAAACATTTCCGTGTTGATTCGTCAAATTCCAGAGGCGCATCGGGTCATTCATTTTGAGTTTTTGATAGAAATTGCCTACTTTAATTTTTTTAAATTACCAAAGATGGTAGGAGGCCGCACGAAGAAGACAGCCTTGTGAGTGAACGTTTCTCAACCTTCCCCAAGTTCTCGAAAATAGCAAGGAACCTTGCCAGAAATGTAGATCAAGGGGGACTCCCGCATTACAGTGGCATTTTAAAACTTCGCCTACCCAATTCAATTCAATAAAGCCGCTCAATTAAAAAATCCCAACTTTAAACCTCACACAGCAGGAAAATCGCTGCACGGTAGCAGGAGCCTTGAGGTGGAAAGTCTCTGCTCGGTGTTAGAACTCCCCCCGTTTTATCAAAAGTGGCTTTATCGCAATTTCTGGGCCATCGCGCAAATTTCGAGAAAACTTCCCCGGAAATAATTTAAGTGGAGGTTAAACTCCCCTGCGAGAGACATCGTGCGGAAAATCTTATTTATTTTGCATGGATTTTCTAGAGGTAAAAGGCAAAAAGGAAAATCGACAATGCACTCGCTACGCGCAAATCTTAGTAAAAAGTCCGATTTTTATCCGTCAGTTCTGCGAATTAATCATTAAATTTTCGATACGGCGTTCACAAAGAGAAAAAATTTAATTGCATATCTTGCACTTTCTTCGGGCGGGATCCGTAAATCGCCGGTTTACGGCCGACAAGGTCAAATTCGCCATTAACACGTGACAATCTTTGAATGGCACTGACTGTCAAAACCGAGAAACCACCAACCCACACGTGGTGCCATCTTCCTGCACTCAGTCCTCCTTCTCGGGGAAGTCAACGATAAAAAAAACGATACGTGAGTGGGCACCTGAGCAGAAGTACTTCATCGGCGGGAGGGGGGCCTTGCGATTGAATCATCATTAAGCAGTTGCTTACACAGAGTGTCCGAGAAACGCGTGAGCATTCGGTGCTGAGAAATAAAAAAAATGCCACGATGCAGTGTTAAAAAAAGAAAGAAAGATAACTAATGGATTAAAGTCGGGGCTTCGTGGGGCCCTAGAGGGCTATCCCAAGGACTTCTTCCTAATTTTCCATTCAGTACTTGTTACCAAGCGATTTTCAACCCCGAATCATTTTTTGCAATAATTTATTTTTAATATGATTTTGGAACCAGCTGACCTTCCGGCAAACTAAATGGGGGCAGTAGTTCAGCCTTTCGAGAAACGACTTATGTACTTGGTTTCTACAAGACGGCGCTCCTGCTCATTACCTTGTCGATGTAAGGGAGTTCTGGAACGTGAATGGCCCCCACGACGCCCCGACTTGTGCACATTTGATTTCTCTTTTGTTTTGTGTTTTTTGAGGCACAGAAAATCGTGATAGCCCCAAAACGGTGCTAAACTGGTCAAAATCGAGGAGCCACACCTGGTACCGTCTTCCTACACACTTACTACTACAAAAAAACTATAACTAACCGTAATAACTTACAGGTTTCGCCGAGACCATTGTCATTAAAAACATTACGTTGTCCATTAGCATTCGTTTAAATAAATTAGCAATTCTAATGGAGTTTATACAGGGTTCAATGCATAGGCTTTGTCCCAAAACTGAGTCGTCTGTGCGGCCAAAGCTTGTACCCTTACAGGAACTCGCATAGTGCATATTAAGCAGCATTTAGGATGTCATGGTGCCTCCGCCTAGGGCGAAATTTCAGCTAAGAATTGAAGCTGAAATTCGGTATTTTGAGGCTCACACGTCGATGATGGTCCCAAGAGGCTTCCTGAGAACGGTCCTGCTCGAGGGCCAATAAACCGATTCAATTCAATAATCGCTTAATAACTAATAGCTGCGCGATTCTATCAATTCTGGTAATGATGAAACAGAACCGTGACAAGGACGTTTCAGATCGCATCACTAAAGGTCATAAATAACAAGTAAATCCTCTGTAGATAACATAACGAGATGCAGGAGATGAGCTCATGCTGACAGCCTTGAGGATCTGCATTGGAACAGAATGTACGAGTTAGAGGGAAAACATTTTAAGAATTTTTAGGTTCTTTCTCTTGGATTGATGGCAATTGAGCTGAGAAAAAGCGATCGCCTTCAGATATGATCATTGTTATGAGATCGCTGAAATTAACCCATAAAAGTAAGATTAAGGCAAGCGATCATGAGCAAATACACGACTTTCTCGTGATTGATATTAGTAAAAGCGTAAAAGTACAAAAGCGATTAGAGTTTTCTCATTATTTATAGTGCGATTTGTATTCTGTCGACGCCTCAGTCGGTACCAGCTAAGTAAACCATATGGTTAATTGCATAACGCTATGTTAGGAGAACCATTCAAGGCTATTGCGGTCAAACCTGGCAGGGTAAGTACCTAAAACTTTCTGAGAAATAGGCAAAATTGCGATCGATATATTTGATACGAATGATGTTCGGGTCGGGGACAAAAGTACCCTCGAAAGGCCCTACGAAGGAGGCTTTTTTCTCCTCGATTGGGCCGGATCTGATGCCTTGTAGAGCATACAAAATCATCTATAGAAAATGCACATTTAAATGAATAAAGTTTCACAACATTATTAACAACCCGGGAGAATCACTCGCCGCCACTGCGATTTTTATTAAGTATGATAGTAAACAGTGGGGCGCCAGATCGCGCTCTTATCCAATGAAATCACTAGGAAAAATGCACAGTTGAAAGCAGAAAGTTTTTCACAATTATTACTAATTCCAGGGGTAACAATCCCACATCTTTGACAGTATGAGCTTGCAGAGGCATGATCATCTGCCATTCACTGAACCCCACATGGACAAATTGAAAAATGAATAGTGGTGGACAGGCAAAGCAAAAGAATCGACAGAAAACATAAGAAAAACGTGACAATTGCAGATTCTTACTGGAAAGGAAAACCTTAGTCCAAAAAGGTGCTGCCTACGCCCTTGACATCCCAACAGATAAGACTAACTGGGGTGTAGCATCGAACAAATCAACGAGTTACAACGCAAGTGCGGTTCTTTGATTTTATGCAGATTTTACTTTTCCAAAATGAAGGAGTTTCCACGTTGTTCATTGTCGACCATCAATAGACAGAGGCGGAGTAACAAGGACATCAATGAAAAAATGGAAGAATATGGGCAGTCATGGACAATGTGGTTCAAAGCTAACTTAAAAAGGGTCAAAATTTAATGGGTGTTTCAACCTGACCAGCTAAATTTGCCGCTAAAAGCACCCTAATAACCATTATTTGGTTAAAAAAATATTAGTGCCTGATATCTTACAAGACCTCTTAAGCCATTTTACGATCGTTTAAGAGTATTTTAATTAAGAGCGCAATAAAATGTGTGCCCAAATTGAGACCGGAATGAACCCATATGGGCTAATAACCATGGAGAGCCGTAAATTGTAAGTTTTCCAATATTATGTAGCGAACTGGTGCTATAACGAGTGTCTTCACGGTCTCCTTTCGTCCTTTATGGAAAGTTTGCGGTCAGCAACAATGGAAACGTGGAAACAAAGTTCGTGTCACTGCCTTGTTTGTGCAAACTTCCTGAGGGGCAATTTGAAAACTAACTGGGAGAAACAGTGGAGTTTTTCAAAAAATGAGTCATTTCTTCCGCCCCCAAGGGGAACACGGCTCCGATCAACGACTCTTACTATTCTCAAGATATCAGGAAATATGCGGAAAGTGAAGGTTTTCGAGTGGAAAAGGGCTTTAACGTCCGTGCGATTTGGGACAGTGCAAGTTCACAGGAAAAATCTATATTAGCTAGAAGATCACGAAATTACCGGGTTAGCAAACGACAATTAAAATCGAATGAGGCATCTAATGGCGCAGCCTGTTCTACTGAGGAAATTGAGGTTTTTGATGGACCCAGCCCCGCCTCTTTGATGCTCATTATAATTACCAACAGTCGAACACACTCATGAGCCCATTCCGCAATTGAAGGTAACAGATTCCATCAAACCGTACCAATTTAGTCCTTGCAATCTCCGTGGTTCCCACGCCAATTTTCGACGTTTTAGCTCGAATCTTCCGGTATAAGACCGACTTTTTTTCTCCTCGGATGGAGGGAGATATGTTGTGGGAAAGTTGGGCAGATTATCGAGAAATTTGGACATCCGATATCCTTGACCGCCGTCATCCACCGCAAAACTGCCCGAGAAATTTGCATTTGGTTAATTCGCATGCAAATGAAATTGCACTAAACTGCTCGAGAATTGATTGGATTTATGAGCGCTTGAAAGAGGCGCCCTGAAGGATTCGCATGAATTTTCAGCGCTCAAAAAGCACGAGATCTCGGGAACGGTTAGATGCGCGACCAATTCTGGTGGTGCGACCCCGCTTCACTTCTTTGGCATTATTTAATACACAGTTGCCAATTGAAACAATGGACGACACATTTAAGCGAGATTGATTTATCGTTCATAACTCTGAACGCAATTAAACCTAAAACGAGAATGATAAATCCATCCAATGGGCAATAAATCCATCTCATTATGGCGAGAAAGGGTGAAAAGGTGCCCGGACCTCCTGTTAATGTTACAAGTAAATAAATAAATACATAAATAACTAATGTGTGAATGCGCACAACCTCCTACGCGGCTGCACGCATTTTTTGCGTTTACAGCGTTAATTTATCGACCTTTAGAATTGTCAATTACAATTGAAATAAACAGCCGATAAATCTACGGTGATGTAAGGCTGCGTTACACAAGATTTGGTGACCTAATCGGGACAATAAGGCAAAGCAATTATTATAATATCCACCCTAAATCTAGATAACAAATACTATAAGCTTTTGTGTCCGTGAATGCGTTTTAGAACGAAATCCATCAGGAAACGACCAGAAATAATATCACAGATAAGACTAATTTTATCTTTGTTATAAAATAAACATTGGCCAAGTAAACAGCGAGCCTGAGTCGTAACAAACTGCGCAAAATTACACCGAAAGATCGGGGAAGAGTGGTTTCTGGCGTCTGAGGAGGGTCTAATGGAGTGGAGAAACGTTGGCACGTAACGAGAATCAGGATATACAGAGTGTTTCACGCCAATTAGAGCATAAACAACAGTCCACAAAACACGTAAACGAATGAACGAACCTGTATCGAGCCGAACAGAAGCGTAATCATCCGAGACTCGTGCCGGAAAAATTGGTTGTCAGACCAACATCTCTGTCAGTTATGGTATAAGCTGTCAGTTTGTTTCTGGCCCTTTAAAGCCCCGTACAATGCGCCTGTTTTTTTTTCTAAGAAACTACTAAAATCGGACAGATTATAAACCAAACTTGAGGTTTCAAGCATGAAAAAATCAGTGCCGTACATCGTTTTTTACACAGGGCTATTCACTTTATCAATAACCGAGGGTTTAGGAGGAACTTTCTAGTCGTTTTCAACAGTTCGAAAACCCATTTGGTGCGCTCTTAGTTAATTTCTGAAGAACCAGTAAGTTTGGCCGAGCACGTGAGGCTGTAGGTTATAAAAAAAGCAGTGGTGTAAGCATTATAACTTTTTCATCAGACGTTTTTGAGAGCCGTAAAGCTCAATGCGCGTCGTCATTAACACTATTATCCCTATTTCCAACTCAAACATTGAAAATTGGAATTGAAAGGCATTTCAGGTGATTCTGCCGCGTACATTACAGTGGGTAAGTGGGGCAACGTACTATTATCTCCATTTAGAGATTAGAGACGTGTCACTTTATTGATTTTAATTGTTTGCCCACGCAATCGAACCTCCCCTCTCAGCAATTCCTTGATACTGGACGTGTATCAATATTGAACTTAAAATAAAAATACCCGCCAGGAATTTATTTGTCAAACTTGATATCTCAATAGTCAGCGAGCAATTTGCACAAGTGCAAATTATGGGATAATTGTTCTGCACCGGTGTAAATTATATTTATTGCGCCTTAATTTACATTACGCAAACTTTTGACAGCGGTGTACTAAAACCGGGACTAAAACGCTCTCTCCGCACCCATATAAACTCCATATATTTCTCTATTTATGGGCAGCAGCTGGTAATAAAATTTAAACTGGAGAGGGGTGAAACTTCTTTTAAATATTAGTCCAAGTGACAGCTTTACGACCCCATTGGCGTCAGCCGAAGATTTTCCCATTTCTCATAGTGGAAGGCGAAAAAACTAATTTTAACATTCCGCAGGATTTCCACGTAACAAGGGAATGACAGCGGGTCAAGGGGCGCCCCCCTCCCGAGTGGGGGGGGGGGGGGTTACAGATCTGCCCAAATGTGTGTCACGCATTTGGGCTTGTCGATAATTCGAATTGGGGAAAAATGGTAAAACTGTCGGAAAGTCGAACAGCTGGAGAAGTGGCACGTGCCCCATAAGCCTGCTGGGCAGCAGATGGTCGGAGTTTTAGGGAACTCCTTAATTATTGTTGCACCTTTGCTACCAGGGCCGCAATTAGATGAATAAAATATGCCAATAGTAAAATCAGGCACAGCAGCACTGAAAGATTGCTTTGAAGTGCATTGCACGGCCTCAAGTTTTGAAGCAAAGCGCTTTCGGACCTTTAAACGCTACCTAGAGTAGTCGGCAAATCGTCCAAGAGAGAATGCTGTCCAAATTTCAGGGGGCCTGTCCTGTGCCCTTGAAGGTATTCTGATATTGACCCTGCCTTGAGGCGAAGCCTAATCGGGCTGATATTGGAGTGTGCGCTAATTTGCACCCGGTGTACACTGCACAGGTGTGCCTGGTGTGCCAGATGGTCTTCTCACGCATTTTAAATTTATTTGAAATTCTGTGCGGGCAACCAAAGGTATCGTGTGAAATCCAAAAATTCGCGCAAAAGGGAAATAAATAAAGGATTGTTTTGTTTTTCTAAGGCAGCCATCTTCCCGCCCATTTATCTGACGCTGACCTTGACACAACCCAGTCACTATCAACTTTTGTGCATTAACAACAATAACTGTTGCCAACTGAACTCACCGCTTATTTTCCTCATGCGGGCATGCACGGAACACTCCAACTCGATGCGGAAACTCCCAAATCCCAAAAACGTCACTCAACTGTCACCTCAAAATCAAAATTCGCCTCTTGAAACGTCAAACTCTGAACAAAAACAACCGCTAACGCGGAAGCAGACGTCAGCACTTTGTGGCACTAACGACTCCGATCGCTCCTTGGAATCGGGCACATACAAATAATGACGAAAAGTGGAGCAATTTTAAGGCCCTTTCGGCACTTTTTTTGGTGCACAAATTCGTCAGTTTTTACGGAAATTCCGGGAAATAAATGACGTTCGCCACCGACGACGACACGATCGAGTGTTTTGTGCTGAACGTTGAACCGCGCGCGGGACGAACGGCTACATGTGCCATGTTGCCACATTAAGCAAATCTGTCCCATACCGAGGATGCACATGGAGTGAGCCTCCATAACAGAAGCAGCGAGAGAATAAGCATGAATGATGGAGGTTCGGCAACAGCGCAGATACGCGAGACAGCGCGGTGATGGCGCTGACGCGATGTGGGGATTCAAAATTCAAGGCCTACTAGATATCTAGATTCTATGATAAATAAATGCGTTTTCGTAAAGATATAAACATGAGTTGAGCATATTTTGGGCAGCTACAAAAGAGGTGTCTTTGAACCAAATTGATTCTTGCCCAGTTTGAGCAGAAGTCTTCAAAAATTCTTCTGAAAATAACTCGAAATTCCTAGGAGAGATCCTCAATACAGAAGGAATACAAAAAGCTATAGAAGGGCGCAGTGGACTACATAGAGGCACAGATAACTACAGAAAAACGAAGAGGACTGTAAAGGAACAAAAGGGGCTAGAGGGGAACGCGATACGCTACAAAGGGACATACGTGACTACACAAGAACTTTCATCAACAACAAACCGAACCTAACCAATTTCCATCTTGTTCGAGTCTCTTTCGAGCCTCTAGCTTCGATTTTGAATTTTCTTAAGAGTATCTATTTTTATTTTTGCTGCTTTTTAACGCGTTCCCCTGCTTCTAGTTAATTTTCATATTATTTAAACAACAATTTATGGAGTTTACGCCTGCACACAACTCATTCGAGCCGCGTAACCTACTAGTTGTAACAAGCAGCACTCAGTCTTCTATGGTTCTTTCTTTACCAAAAGGGTGGTACTGTACCAATCTATCTTCAGACAATAATCTCTGCAAGCACCTACTTAAGCAACCATTTAACCTATGAGATACAAACAATAATTCGCAGCTCCAAGCAAATCGTACCATTATTATTAACAATCTAAATTGCGGGGTCGTGACCCCAAAAGGTTTCGAAATGTGTGTGAGATTGGATCTATTTGCCGAGAGCTGGCCGTATTTTTGCAAAAGCCGCTAAATGTTGTGTAATCTTGGCGATTAGATTGTCACAGGACGCAAAAATTGATTAAATTCTTATGGCACCTCGCGGCAGGCTCCAGAAAATTCTCTGAAGTTTCTGGAGCTGCTACAAATTAAGCTCTACAATCTGAGTACAGTCACCTCCAAGAAGGAAGCGAAAAGAAATTTCTGGGGTGTGCTTGTCGACCTGATGGGAGGAGCGCTCCAGTAGCGGCACAAGCTTCTTTTTTTTTTCACACTTTAACTGTCATGTGTCGATGTAGCGGAAAAATATCTGTGCCATTGAAATGTGGTGTGGAATATGTAAAATAATTACGAGAGTAATTGGAACTCATTTTGGCGGGGTAAAGTATTAGTTTCAGTGGCGGCACAGATTGTTTATCATTAGCAATTCACATTTTTTTTAGTACTTTAAATAGAAAAACTACGTCAAAGTAGTTTTATATGACGATTCGTTTGAATTGAATTGCAGGAGTAACTGGGAAAGGCGGTTTTTACGTGAAATTTGTGGTAGCTGCATGAAAATTTGGGAAAAATTCAGCCTCAATGGAAATGCCGAAATTTCAAGTCGCTATGCATTTTTTGTTTGTTCTGAATTAAGAAATTTTTTTTAACACAAATTTGGACTTACGCGTCTGGAATTCAACGTGAATTTCTAAGTAAGTTGCCTGTGCCAGCACTAGTGGCGGTACCAGATATTCTATTTGGCGCAGTGAATTAAAAATCTATATCCTTTTGGAATAGGGACCTATGCCAATGCTATTTGATACTAAATACGAAGTTGCCACAACAGAACTAGGAAAAAATATCGAGCTTTTTAGTGGGGTTTCACCGTCCAAAACCACCTCAGCTCGCAAGGGCTAATACCCACCCTCGAGGGGAATAGAACTAAAGCCTGCATGTACTACTTATGATATCATTCAAAACATGCAATATCTATCCTTACCTAATCGCTCCTATTCTGCCCAAATCGATCAACCCTCAACTCATTGCCGTCAAGTCATTAGGGAAAAGTTGTGAGTCTTTTTGCCGAAATTTTCTAGGTTAAACTCTCATTTTCGCCGAAACTTCGCCAGCCCGATCTGTCAGAGCCCTTATTAAGGGTCAAGAGCCTCAAAACATTAAACCCTCCCTTCTCTCCCCTCTTAGGGAGGTCGTGGAGTGTATGCTCGAATCTTAGAAAGTAATTATTACCGACTGTAAGCACTTTTACTAGTGAAGACACTATTTGCATGAAGGCACCGCTGCTTTTACTGGGGTCTACTCTAACCGTTTCCGGGATAATTTCGACCGAGTCTAGTGGCTTTACGTAACAAAAATAAGCACTATTTTTGTGTATATAAAAGGAGGTTGGAATGTCGTTTCTGTCAGACTGTAATATTGATTACTATGTTAGTAGTTGCGCCGTTTGCGGAGGGCGACGCATGGGACGCCGCCGGCCGTCGCTCACTGCCAAACGGGGAGCGTCGCGACGCCAGAGCACTTTTTATTTTCTTTCGTGCATTCAAATCCAAAATCTTCAAAGAAATTTATTTGCTCACATGCATTACTCAGTAAAGCAAATTTAAAAACAGCCAACACCACCAAGCACTCCCCTTCTCCTGTGTTACAGAAATGGTACTGTCAGGCGCAACCATAGTAGTCACTTCCGCGCACATCGCAATAGCGCCATCTTCGTCACACATACCTCTCTGGAGGCACCACATGTAATCCCTGGAATATTCATAAGCCTCAAAAAGCTGGGAGCACTGCAGATATGCAGCGTCGTTGTAGTAGTGCATTCCGGTATTGTTACAGGGCTTTAGGTGCAGGCCGTGGTAGATGCTTGGATGCTGATTGCCACGCAAATTGAACTTCCGTAGTTCCAGTCGCACGCAGGGGTGCATTGAACCCCTTTGGAAAGGACGGAAAAGCAGCAGAACGAGGATCAGATGATGAATTTTGGACATTGCGGTTTTAGTATTAAAGGTCGACTAAAAAATCTAATGTCTTTGATTTGCAGTTACGCGATAACAAGACTATGAGACATCGGAACCAATGATGTAGGTCTCTATTGGAGATTTATTATAGATTTGTGTATCAACATTGAAGGTATATTAAGCATAATTTCAAAGAAAATATCCAATTTGATTGGAAGAAATGCATGCAGGATCGCAATCGTTTGATGAGACTTTGGGTTTTCGGGTAAGAGAGGTTAGAGCGTGCACTGTAAATAAGAAAAATTACTTGAATTTGAAGAAAAATTGGGCTGATGTGGAGACCTTGTGAGGCATAAAGTGTAGGTAAATCAACTCATTTTGGATTGAAATGAGGCTCAAAACTTCTTACAGATTTTTTATTATAGGAAATTGCACAAAACAACAGCGAGATTCTATGGTCCAGAGGTTTGGCAGATAACCAACCTGGACGTACCATTAATTATAGCCATTCGATGCTATTTTCGGCATTAAAAACTAAAAGTAATATAAAACTGTGTCCGTGACAATTAAAAAAAGAGAACTATCTGCACTTTACTGAGGGAGATAATTAGTTAAACGCCATAAACGGCACTTTTTAGGCAAGTTAGGCCAGTGTCGCACTCCAAAAACGCACAATTTCCGAAGCGATCCTAAATATATCACAGAAAAACGTAATAATTTCTTAATTTCAATTTCATTTCGACTAGATTTCAATTATTTTTTTCTATTCGAAGTCACTCTGGCCTAGCCCCAGATTAAACGACAACCTACTAAATATAGAGAGCTAACCAGGAACAAATTCTCGAGCCCCATAGGTCCGAAAACAACAGTAATATTGCCGTAAATAACCTTAAACATTATTTTTTAAGGTACAACGAGGCTCTGGCCTCATTGCACTGCACACGAGCATTACATCGATTCAATATGCGCACGATAAAATCAATAAGTACCGAATAAAATATCACAAAAAAAAAATACTTTTCGAATCTCGACTTGCCAAGGAACTAAATTTGAAAACTTTATAAAAAAAAAAGTAATGTGATGTACAGGGTGGTCCAGTTTAAAGTCTAAAGTCACGCCATTCTTGCTCGAGCGGGAAATGCGTCTGCAATTGCTGTTAAGTAATTTTATACCTGAAAAATAGGGAAAAATTCCCTACTGACCCCTAGAAACGTCATAGATGTGTCTAAAGATGCATGGAAATTTCTTTAAAAACCTATTTAATAAATCAAAGAATTTACAAGTTTAACGAAGCAAAGCCATAAAAAATTTAATGAAAATTAACGAAAATAATGCAGTTTATAGATACCTTTAAGAACGTCATTAAAACTCAATCATTTTCTTCCCAAGTTTAAGCAAATAAATTTTTAGTAAAACCCTAAAATTCACGTCATAGGAGTGTCCAAGAAGCTCCAAATATCAACAAGCAATAAAGCCCGGGCCACCGTGTATATGTATATATAATTTAGAAACTATTTGCTTCCCAACCGCTCAAACCAAGCCCCCACAACAACAAGAACAAAACCTACACATATAGAATAAAAATCATCTCAAATGCGAGTTTCATACCTCCCAAACGTTACAGACCATTTTTCTACCCTTTAACAGCTGCCTTTGGTCTCAGAAGGAGCGCTAAATAAAACCTAAACGTCCAATACTTTATAAAGAAAAAATAGAAATATTGCAGATCTCTCAATTTTCATCATAGCGATGTTTGTCCTCATTCTTCCAGGAACTCACCTGGATGTGAGGAGGAGGCAGAAAGCTTCTCAGCGACTGAATGAGTTGAATTGTGTCCATGAGGGCTAATGCAAAAAAAGAAGGACTCTGTTAGCTTTCATTGGGAGTTATTATGGTTAAAAACAAAGAATTAGTGTAAAAATCAGATAAGATCAAAGTTTAAATCGCAAATCAATGCCCGAAAGCCTCTCGTGGGGCTCTCCAGAGCTCACCTTCGGAGAATCATCATATACAAACACATAAAAAGGGAAAAAAAAGAAAATATAGAACCAAACTCACTCTTCTGTAAGGCCTCCGACTGTTTTCCATAAGGTTTGCACATTGCAGGTCTTACATAAGTCTTCATTCTCTGCATATTTTTCATTACCTCGCTGAAAGCCCGAACTATTTTGTCTTGCCCTCCTTCAGACAGCCTTTTATCCTCACTTGAACTAGACATATTGCCTGAAGTGGCCCAGGCCCCATTGTGCAGGGCTAACAAATCTTTGTTTGAAGCTCCTAGGCCTATGGAGGAGTTAAACACATGTAGAAAAATAATTATTGATTTTGATTAACTAATGATTTTTTTTACTGACCCTCTAAATTCTCAATATTAGCCCTAAGAAAATCGGTCAACTTATGGTCCATTAAAGGCAAATCAAAATGCTGCTTTTGACTTTGATTTTGCTGCTGCTGCTGCTCTTGTTTCTGTTGCTCCCGTTTTGCAGCCAAGTCCATCTGCTGCTGCAAATGTAGTTGCTGCCTCTGCTTCTCTAAATTCGCGTTAATTTTGTCTAAGTTCTGCTGAGCTATAACCCTGCTTTGCTGCTGCAACAAAGCTGCAGTAATCTCTTGTTGTGATGGAGCCACAGATTTTGGACGCTCCAATAAAGACTGTGTTTTTGCATCTAGAGACTGCTGCCCACTGAGGTCGACTGCTCCCAAACCTAAGACGGTCTTTCAGCTTTAATTGACTTCAGTTTTTTTCTGGAACTTACGCCCTCTTAATTCCCCCCCAGTAGAGCTTCTTTCTCCCAAATACCCAGGAGCCAAATGTTGTAATGTCTTCTGAGTCAGCTCCATTTGGTTCTTGTAGTATCTGCAAGCAGGGTTTGGGCAGTTTTGCACTACCTCTACAATAAATTCTTTTTCCATGCCGAAATTCTCACGCCCTATAATAGAACTACTCATTATTTATTGGCTGCAGTGAGAAACATGCCAGTACCAATGGTATAAGACTCCATTACAGCCCGTACTGTAGCCTCTACTCCCAAATGTAGTCCATGGGGACCATTCATGTGCTTCAACATGACAGCATTGGCAAAATGCTCAAAGGGCAGAATTATCTTGCCATTCTCACGCAATATGAGCCGGCCCTGAGAGTCAAGGGTTACGCGCGAGGCCATCATTCTAATAGATAAAATTAATGGTAATATATCAGTCTCTAAGAGATATATTGAAAAAATTTGAACAGTAGTATTTCAAAAAGGAAATGGAAACTTACTGCAAATAAGTAGCATTGGGCAGCATAGATGACTCCTTTAATTCAGTAAAACATTGTAGAAGCTCTACAGAGGGGTTCCATCCCTTATTCTGCAGGTAAAGTTGCAAAAGCATGTAGAGTTTCTCAGTGACATAGCCCGCTCCTGGGAAACCCATGTTGGCTCCAGGAAGGTCGTTAACTGAGGCCTGCTGAAGGCCTTTGGCCAGAACGTTCTTCATTGTCTCTGCTAAATCCATTTCAACACGTTGCTGAAGAGATTTTGTGGAGGCATGAAAGGACTTCATAGGAATATTTTAAGCAATAAAACTTACCCTTAAGAGTTTAAGATGCTGCAGCAGAGCATTTTCAGCAGGGATTAGTGGAATTTGGTGATGAAATTAAAGAATTTTTAGGCATTTTTGAAAGTGTGTTTATGTAGCAAAAAATGTGATAACTGAGAGTGAGCAAAGGTGCTTTTTTTTAAAGGCTTTTTTGAAGTGATATGAATTGAGTATTGATGCTACTAATATAATCTTAGAAAATATGTGATGAATTGAGTATAAGTACCTCGAATTTTGTAATAAATTGAATGAATTTATAGAAAAATGCTAAAATATCCAGGTAAATATTGCAAAACTAAAATCGCAAAATGGCGAAAGCAACACTGACGTAAATAATTTCACTTTCTCTGACGTTATAGAAGACGTTCTTTCTTTATCTCATGTTATATTAAAGACGAGGAAAGAACCTAAGACACGTGCCAATAACATATTTGAAAGGAAGATTTATTTTATGGGAAAAATAGTCTTTAGTCAATCACATGATACTGCATGTGACAAGATCAGACCAGTTTTGTTCCCTCTCTCTTAGTATTGTCATGAATCAGAAAAAGACATAATGAATTCCCATATGCTTCACTCAGCTGAAACACCTGCATTGGTGGCGACAACGTCAGTGTCATCCGGTTAGATCATATGATCAATAGAAAAACGTCCTATTTGCTACGGTTTTGATCACTGCAAGGCGTTTCCAACAAATCTCAATTTTCCCTGTTTCAAAAGAAGAATTTAAGGAAAATTTGCAGCCATGGCCCTCAGCGACTCCGACGTTCAAAAACAGGTATATCACTTTTCCCCATTTCAGCAAGATCCCCAAAACATGTTCCACCACCCATGTAAGCCCTCTTTTTGAGATGAGTTAAGTCCTATTTGCGTTTTTCCTCAGATCAAGCATATGATGGCTTTCATTGAGCAAGAAGCCAATGAAAAAGCTGAGGAAATTGATGCTAAAGCTGAGGAGGAATTCAACATTGAAAAAGGGCGTCTGGTGCAACAGCAGAGGCTCAAGATCATGGAATACTATGAGAAGAAGGAAAAACAGGTGGAATTACAGAAGAAAATGTAAGTTAAATAGTGTGAAAATTTGTGTTAAAGCTCTGAAATATGTGGTCATGTGATTTTAACTTCAGAAGGTCATTTAAATTGAATGTACTTTAATATGCAGCCAATCGTCAAACATGTTGAACCAGGCCCGTCTTAAGGTGCTTAAAGTGAAAGAAGACCATGTTAGGGCTGTTTTGGATGAAGCTCGTAAAAGATTGGGTGAGGTGACCCAAAATCAAGGGCGTTATGCCCAGATTTTAGAATCCCTAATTCTTCAAGCTTTATTCCAAGTAAGGCTATCTCAGTATGTATTATAAAAAAAAAATGATTTTCTCACATTTTCAAAGCTCTTTGAGACCAATGTATCAGTTAGAGTGAGGCCTCAGGATCGGGAGTTGGTAAAGTCAGTTTTACCAACTGTAACTGCAAAGTACAATGATGAGACTTCACGGAATGTGGCTTTGACCGTCAACGAGGAGGTACAACTCTCCCAAGAGAGTACTGGGGGAATTGAACTCTACACCCACCAGAACAGAATCAAAATCAGTAATACTCTAGAGGCGAGATTGGAGCTGATTTCGCAGCAGTTGATTCCGCAGATTCGTACCGCCCTCTTTGGGCGCAACCTCAACCGTAAATTCTCTGATTAAGTTTTGTATGAAATGGAAATTAAAGCAGTAAGTAGTTGACTTTCAATGCTATAAAGCGGTCCTGTGGGACCTCTGTAAATATTCCAGCAATTGGTATTAAAAGTATTGTTATTTTCTAGGTTTTGAAGTTTTAACTGAGACACAGTAATGATTATTAGATATTCCATGTGTTATGTATTTACAGTGTTACCAATAAAATTGTATCATAAATAACAAAAGGAAGTGTTTTATATCTCCTTTGTTTAAGTTTTATTAGAGTTTTTGCTGCAGATTTATTAGGGGAACAGCATCGTGTTTCTTAATGTCCCCTTTTGCTTCATTCTCCAGCGACCTTTCCGAAAATTTCACAGTTTTCTCCTGCTTCCCGCGCACAACTTCTCGTTTCTGAGACGGGATATGGAGGTTTGAGCTTGCAGGCGTTTTTCGGAACACAACTTGAATGTTTGATGCCTGAAAACTGATTATATAAGAGACATAATTGAGGATATTACAGGAAATTCCTACATTCCTACTGCTTTGGGCTTTTAATTCCTGGTAGTAGGAGACCACGCAAAGAACTGTGTAGAACTGAAACAGTATAGAACGGATAATACATCAGAGACAAAAATAGTCATGAACAAGAAATTGAACAGGATTATTTTGAAGTATAAAGTTAAATTTTTGGGTTTCCACAGGCCGCTGGTCATTCGGATTTGGCAGGGCAAACTTGCTCTTTAGGCTCTACCGGTGACCTCCGACCGCAAAGTTTAGACCGGAACTTAGTTGGGGTTTCAGGTCTTTGCAGATAGATATAAGAATATTTATTGGTAAATTGTCTCTTGAAAAGATTTGTTGATCTGACTGTTGAGAAATCAAAAACAAGAGGAATACTACTTACATTAAAAGCGTTAAGGAAAAAATCCAAAACGAGTAAAACTGCCACTGAAGGGCTCCATTTGAGCTGAAAAACACAGAGGATTTTTTTTTTTCATTTTACTAACAGTTAACTCTAAAATACGTACAACATGTACCAACAACCCATAAAAAATATACGTCGCATCCAATATCGTGAACGCAATCATATTTAAAATCCACGGGATTAGAAGGTATTCGGCATTCTGCTCAGCCAAGAAAAGAATAAAGTGCCAATCAAACGGGCTCCGAAATCAACTTTAAATCCTACCTTGAACACTCCAAATAAAAGCAAAAAAGAGGTCACAATTCCGCTCGAAGAAATGGTAAAAATCAGTATTAAAAAGGCTGCAGAGGCGGTAAATTGATTCAACCTCAATGGTGAATTATTCAGCAATCCATGCTCTTCATAAGAGGCCTGAATTACGTTAAGAGTGTAGTAGATCTACGAGAATGGTAAAAAATTATTAGTTTTCATTATCATTAATTCTAGCTTACCGAAGTGTAAATGCCGGTGGCAATTGTGGCCTTCTTCAGAGACTTAAAGCAGCAACAAGATTGCAAAATCGGCATTTTTTACTCAATATTAAACTTTCGTGAGCGTCTAAAAGGGCAGAAGTTGGAAGTTTCTCTGCAGCTTAAACACAACTGATAAAAATTCCGCGTGAAATTTAACCGGAACGCGAAACTTCGAGGATAACGGCAGCCAGCTCCTCAAGTGGTTTCGTGCAATAAAACCAGGAAAAATCATAATCAGAACTTTATTGTCCGGAAGTCTAGTCACAGGTGTAAACACAAGCACCGCCTTTGGGGGCGGTAGTGAAAACCACAGAATCAAAATTATCGGTGACCCCTAAGGGCCTGTAGAAATTGTCGATGAGGTATTGAATGAACTTGGGGGCCATTTCCGCCACGACCAGAGAGACGGTGCAACCCCCCCACCCCGCCCCTGTAAGTCTGGTCCCCAAAGTAAAGCCCTTGGCCATGTCCACAATTCTGTAATTAAAAATCCACTTTTGTTAAAAGACCAAGAAAGATATCGAGAAAAGTCCTCATATATTTTGATTCGAAACAGAGTACTTTGAAGCTGTAATAAACAGAACTCACTTATCTAATTGAGGATGGCTGCACTCGTACAGTTCTCTGAGACTATGGTGGCTCTCACTCATCAATTTTCCTAAGATGACAAGACTATTCTTAGCCCCTGAAAGGGTTTTGCATGTTGCGTGGAATTTTTTCACTCGTTTCGCCTCTGGAATATGAAGAAAATTTGACCCGATTGTCTCGACTATTTTTACAGATTCATTTCTCAAGATAACATCCAGATTATACCAGATAAACAAAGCTGGAAATCGGGGTTAATCTTCAATTAGGGTAACACCTGTAAACCCACGCCAATGAGACGGAGAAATCCACTAGTTCAATGGGTTATCCTCGATATAAGTAAATGCCGAATCGATATCCGGTAATAAAACTTTATTGATATTTCCCAATACTCTCAATATCGTTTAAACTTGTGCGAGATGGGTGACAATCAGAAAAACGAGGTATAAGTGAATTTAACTAATTGAGGGGAATAAAATATGTGTTTAGTGGGATTTTCACGAAGGAGAGGTATAACTATGAAATAGAGAAAGAGATTGATGGAGAGCATTAAACTATTCAAATTTTCTTTTGAAAAAACAAATTTTCGACCATGAAACCAGTTTTAAACAGCAAGTCATATTTTTGGTTTAATTTTCCTCACCTGATTGTCAAGAAACTACTTTAAACTACAAATTACACTATTAACATATTTTCATTACCTAAATGCCAAGAAACCAGTTTCAAACCATAGAGTACGTCAAATTTTTTAACGTATTGAAAACCGCATGATAGATACAAAATAATCTATTTCTATGCTGCAATCGACCCTAAAGAAATAAACATGGATAAAAAAGCGTTTTTTTTACATAACCTTCCTTCTTAAACTTGGTCATTTGAGATAAAAGTAATAGTCCAGCATTATTCAGGTAAATATATCAAACAGAGACCCATTTCAGCACTTACCACAAAATACATGAAGGGCCCTTTGAAACAATTTAAAACTTTGCAAATCTCGCGTGTTTTTAGTCAGCGACATGGTTTCTAGCAGACTGGAAGTGGTGTTTAATTCTCGCATGATATCATCCTTGCTGTAGGGCGTCTCTTTTAAACATTCTTTCGTGACCTGGACCATTTCATCTAGGGTCATATTCAGCATTTTCTGCAAGTCTCCTAAACGCTTGATTTGGGTCCAGTCCAGGCCCTTTTTCATCGCGATTATCTGCGATAATAAATGAACACGCAGAGCTTTTGAGTTATGTTTTCTGGTAGGAAAACATGAGATAGCAGAGAGTTTTGTTATAATTATTCACGTACTTGAGCGGCGAGTCTACATTCAACTACTCTGCAGTTAAAATGGTCTGTAGCAGCCTTGTTGAGGCTGCTCAGGCTGTGGGCAATAATGAATACTGCCCCTGAGGGTAGTTCTATATCTGTGGACCTTAGGGGCTCAAATTCTAGGAATTTAGCACTCCCTGAAATTTTTGTTTTGCAACTCAGAAAGTGATTCTTAATTCAAAATGTACCTTCTTGAGCTAAAAATGCTATTGCTTGATCCATGCCCCCTCCTTGAGTGCCTATGTACCTCTCACTCTTAGCACATAAATCTGCCAGTTCCTCCTTCAGCAAATACAACTAAAATCATATTCCTTTTCCCTGATTACTCCAAAATTTTTACTCATAAAAGTACCTCAAATGCATGGGTCGCAGCTAAAGCTGCAGCACTCACTAAGGCGCTGCTGCTGGACAATCCTGCACTCTGTGGCACATTACCACTAACAACAACCAGAAGCCCTTTATTAACTCCACTTTTCAATAAATTAAAAATTCCCTTAAGCCCACATAAGAAGTACTGGTGCCACTGTGGTGCTGATTCCATTAAAGTTATCCTACAATGAATTTAGGTCAATGCTTGCTGATTATGATTCATGATTTACCTAAGATCAGTACTCAAAGGACACTCAAAGCTGTCATATTTTGGGTCTATATTGTGCAGGAACAACTTGGGATCCTCATGACAGCTTACTGCAAGAAAAATGTCCTGTTCCAGTGCCATTGGACAGACCCCATAGCCACAATAGTCAATATGTTCTCCAATGAGGTTTACTCTTGGGAATTCAAGGTTAAATTCGTGAAATTTTCACTTGAAACTTACCTTCCAGGAACTCGAATGTAAAACTCTGGGCTCTTGCCATAGACCTCATAAAATGTTTTTTGGAGTTTCTCACTTCTGCTATTTCTGGGCAATGGCAAAATTTCTACAGTCATTTTGCTTTGATTGTTGTTTGCACCAATATGTATCGAGTGGTTGCAGTAATACTTATTAATGGTTTTAAATTGTTTGATGAATGATTATCAATAGATTAGGCGATTTACTGCAAGTTTCTAGTTGCGTTTTAAACAATTTCTGACGATTTCGTGCGATTCTGAAGGTTATTTCCATCTTTTTCTAATCTGTGAACTGAATTTCAAGCATGTTTTGTGTAAAATCAGCTTTCTTTTCGCATAAATTAACGGAAATTGATAAATAAATGAGGTTATGTGGTGTTTATTTACGTTTTTTCATACGTTGCTTGGTTCTCTCCCGCGTTGCCGGTTTGTCATCTAATTACCACAGAGTTCTGTTACATAACACCCTAGTGTACTATTAATTGGATATTGTTTTGAAATTATCATTAAAATATTATTGTAATTCGATAAAAATTAAAAATAATTGTAAGTTACTGGTCGTTTTACCTAGTGAATCGTCAGATCGGCAACACAGCTTTCAGCTTCCAAGCTAGTAGTAGCTTATGCAGTGTATCCACATGTGGCGCCAATATACATTCCGCTTTTATTTGAAATTTTCGTTTCGTCACGAACAACTGTAGTACATATTATTTATTCTTTATAGACAGGGTGTTTCATAATAATGTGTCAAGAATTGAAGGGTTGAATCTGTGGATGACTTCTAGACAAAAGTTCACGTGAACATGGGGCTGCTTCCTGTGTGAAAGACAGGGTTATAAAAAAATGAAGTTTTTTCCTAAGAAGTCCGTTCTGTTATTAATTTTTTTATGAAATTTGGAGGATTCAAAGTAGATGTAAAAACATACTTTTTAAGGGCAACACAATCAATTTTAATTTCGCCAGCGGCTTTTTATTAATGTGATCCTGATTATTTTAAACGACAGATAAGAGACGCCACTGCTCTTTTAATAAAAATAATTTTCTAAATGCTCCCCAAAAAACGGACTTTTGTTCACATGGGATTTTTTCTTTCAATCATCCGTCGATACTATTATGAAACACCCTACATATATTTTTTTCATAAATAAAAGAGTTTTTCTCAACTAGAACGTCTAATTTGCTACCTATTTACATACACACACACACACACACACACTAAAATTGAAACTTCGTATGTATATATAAAAAAGAACTATCATAAACAAAATTCGAGTGGTAAAGGAGGAATTTCGTCAGTACCTCCTCTGTACAGCATTAGGTGATATTTATAAATGCAAAAAGGGGGCATTTTATAATAGGCATAAATCTATAAAAAAATGAAGCAGCTATGAAAATATCATAAGTGTCTAACAGTCTATTAGAAATTAACTATGGATCACGCTGATACGCTGGTTTTCACAAAAACATCAAAGTAAAGCGATGTTGATGAGATGACTAATGAATGGAAAGATGACCGCAGGTAATACTCACAAAAGAAAAATATTGTCCTCAGCAAAAAAGCAAAAAGCACATCAGACGAAAGCCCATACCAAGAGTAAAGGTCAAGACGACACGGAAAATAATCTAAAAATCCGAAAATAAAGCAAAAAAGACTTTCTCCGGTACTGACGATATATATTGCGCGTTAGGCTGACTAGGGGCTATTTTCAGAGAGATTTTATCATTCTCACATCATTGATGTGAAAATGACACGTGAAAACAATTTATTTTTATTCCTCGAAGACTATACAATTCGTATAAATTTGAGTTTTGATGCGAACTATTCAGGGAATCGGCATAGCATGCTCTATACCATTCGACTCTGAACTGTCCGCCCCCATTAATGTTTTAACAAATTATTTTTTTTATTTAAAAGCAGCACTAAATATAACAAAAACTACTATTTTTTTTTAATGTAGCTTACGTCACCAATAGCGCAAAATGCTAGAGTTTTTAAAATTGAAACATGAGAAACATAACATCTTAAAAGTCTTTTAACACTACATTCAATAGTGTATTGCAATTGAAAATCTATCGACAAGTTTTTGAGGGAAACAGGAATACATTTATTTAAAAAATGCAATACAAAATCACTTTGTATTGAATTTTTACCACATTAATACAAAGTCGATCATTCAGCACAAAATCGAAAACAAACCAATTTTCTATCAAAAAACAAGTTTTTTTCATTGTTTACGTACTATTTAACTGAGTTTGTATTGCATTTTTTACCAAATGTATACCTACTTTTCTCAAAAACTAATTGATAGATTTTTAATCACAATACACGATTGAATGTATTATTGAAAGGCCTTTAATCTGAGGTATCACTTGACTCGTATCTCAATTTAAAAAAATCGGCCATTTTGCGCTACCGGTGACTTAAGCAATATTTAAAAAAATAAAGAAACGTCAAAAGGTAGCTTTTTGTCTTATTTAATGCTGCTTTTGAATTAAAAAAAAATGTTAAAAAGTTAACATTAAGGGGGGGATTTATAGCAGCACGGTAGACCGATACTTAAGTACTAAGTAAGACTGACCTCGCCGATTAACCCGTTCCCTCCGCATTTTGCATCATATGATGTGTGAGTCCAAATTGGCCCAATCATCCTTGCGCGTACTGTATGTATGTATCTACGGATACTCAAGCAAAATAAGTTTCCAGGGTCGGAAAAGAAGGGGTTACCTTCTATTCTGAGGTTCTTAGTCGGTATAGGCGTCTTAGGATATCCCCTACATTACCCGGCCGTGACCAACATACAGGCCTGGGCGCCTTTAGAAGATTTTCATCGAGACAAAACAAAAATAACACGGTTTTTCCACGCAGTAGTGCTTGGAATTTCTCATATTTTCAACTTGGTTATTAACATAGCCTTTTCAAATTGTATTCTTTCAAAAATGCCTCAGTTTCGTCTCAAATAAGACACAAACTCCTGTCTTTAAACTGAATGAAAAAAATCTTCATTGTTCATTAAAAACTCGACATTCTTTGTCTATCTCTTTTTCTTTGATAACATTTTTAAATAGATAAAAATAAGGGATAAAGAAATTTTATGTGCATATACATAAAAGACGCTGGCACAGACACATACGAAGCGAGTTAACTGTTTCAGTGCGTTGATCCTGATGATCTGGATACAAGCAACTTGGTAAATTCCCGAATTTCCTCATTTCCGGAAACCCCTCAATGTGGTACATTTTGCTATTGGATAAGACATGAACGCATTATTTTAAAGTTTTCTTTACGCCTTTATATGGCATTTTTATTTAATATAGTGAATATTTGTGAATTTATTTTTTCTATGCGGCCACGGGCCGCATAGGTAAGTCTCAATGGCCGAATTTGGCTCGCGGGCCGTAGTTTGGTGACTCTTGCTCTACACTATAAACGTTCTCTACTAGCTGGTATTCAAGCAAAAATCCGCGCCCAGCTTCTCTGTCGTCAGATCTAAACCTGACCATCATTCCCTTCTCCGTGGATATCAGCTCGCTTTCTGTCTATAAAAAATCGATTTTAAGTGATCTCAAATGGGGAAGAGGAAAATGCTTACTTCATTGCCACAGAATCTCCCCAAACTTCGGAAATCGTCGCTGTGCAGGCCGTCAAAGACCTCGACGAAATCGTAGCAATCCTCTTCAAGATGGAACTCCTCGAAGGTGAGTTTGACGTTGAATCCGTCGCTTCCTATGAGGAACCAGTCGCACGATCTCATTGCTGGATAGGTGGTGTTCCCATATGAGGGATGAGAGTAGATCTGGCGTTTTTCCTGGGTTGCCTGGAGAATTCCTCCGCAGAGCTTTTTAAATTAAATTAGACGATTAATGTCACGAAGTTTTGTTGACGTTTAAAGAACATACAGTATGATACGTGGCGAAAAATCCCTTTTTGTGGACGTTAGCGTCTGATTTAAAGGTCATATACAACTGATTGTCGGTGGAATCGATAGCACTGGGAGCACCAGCTCCGCAGTATCTTCCCTTCTGGTGCGCTTTGGAGGAATCTCCATCAAACACCTGCAACGCAACCAAACCAGTCACTCCAGTTACTTTAACCAGCACACCATGTCCTCACTTGCACGTAATCGAAATAGCACTCAGGGTGCGACTCCAAGTTGAAAATCATGAACGTCAATCTGATCCGGTGGCCAGGTGACGTTCGCAGATGCCATGCGCAGTCCTTCGAGGGGGGGTACGTTTTGGGGAAGTTGGGACTGCTGATGGTGCCCATTTCAGGTGGGATGTCCGTGGTGAACACGTCATGGACGCAGTCGCCCTCAATACAGCTCTTCTGGTTTTCGTGTAGGGTGAAGCCGGTGCGGCAAGAGCACTGGAAGCTGCCCAGGGTGTTGGTGCAGTCGTGCTCGCAGCCCCCATTTTTGGCGGCGCATTCATCTAAATCTGTAAAGAAGAGTGGAAATCTAGTGAGTAATGGAAATTCTAGAAGAATCCAGATATAGTCATGCGTTTTTCGTCGACAGAGATAGAGAGGAAGAGAGATGAGCAGGGATGGAGGGAGAGAAAGCGGAAGGGTAATCATTTATTGGTAAATCTTAGTTTTTTGATTCGAAAGAACTAAAAAACATAAAATATACAGGGTGTCTGATTAGAAAAAATCGACTTGCATACACAATGGGTGAAACTGATAAAATTTTCAGCGCTTACTACGGAAGCACACCCGTACCCATGAAGTAAACCGCCACGAATCCGGTCTGCTGGACACTGTCATCCGACCCAAAGCTGACCTTGAGCCCGTTGCTCTCCGAGGCAATAATGCCCGGCTTCTTGGTCCCACAGAAAGATCCATGCTCTCTGTACTTCCCCGTCGTGAGTAGACTGGATACATTCACGTGATCATACTCGCAAGGCTGGAATTCCGATAAATCCACCATTAATTCCGCCCCCTTGTCGACTGAGACACTTACCTGATCCTCATAGTTGTTGCCTTCGATGTCAACGTGCGTGAAATTTAAGAAAATCACGTGTTGGGGGGGAGCCGCGATTTGCCAGGTGCAGCGCTTCTTTGGGGGATAGAACTCGGGGAACGACGGGGAGGTTATAGTGCCGTTCGGACCTTTGAAGGTGCCCCCACAGGCATCTAGAGGGAAGCAACGTTAGTTATGTTATTCGACGATCGCAATGAACACGGGGAATTACCAACACAAGTTCTCTTGTCCGAGTGCAGTTCGAACCCGGGTTTGCATCCGCACTGGAAGCTGCCCAGTGTGTTGATGCAAACTTGCGCGCAGCCATGTTCAATGTGTTCACACTCATTGAACTCGGCAAACACTTTCGCAGAAAATCCCCCCTTCTGATTAGTTCTAAATAAATGAATTACAAACGAGGTCGAGAAATTAGGTTCACTCATACTTATCGCTGAAGAAGCGCACAGTCATCTGGTTCCCTGTTGAAACTTGGTGGTCGGGAATGAGAGAGCCACAGAGGGTGTCCATATGTGTCGAGTTCTCCCCCAAACCGCTGTGAATGGAAACGAAGTCATAGCTGCAATCCACGTGGTGCTCCAAGTCGAAGGAGACGAACTGAATGGCTACCTGGAACTGCTCTGCAACAGAAATTTGCCAGACGCACTCCTTGCTGGGTTGGTACTCGTCGGGGTAATTAGGGGACGCGAGATATCTGGAATTAATTCCATAAGTTGTCAAACAATCGCTGAAATTTTTACCATGACTAACCCTATAGAATCCACGTACAAGTCGCCCCCGCAGACGACTTCAAAGCTAGCGCTGAACCCCTTGAAATCCCGGGTATTCTCCGAGACATAGGTGACCAGCATACGGCTCGTTTCCGTTCTGAACCCACCCACTTCACCACTGCCGCATAATCTACCTGTAATGGTCGCCTTTCATTCACCACAACTCATCAAAGCAGGCAAGAGATCTACCTAGAAATCTGGACTTCCTCCAGTACCCGTCGCGAATTTCCAGATAATCGGTGCTGCAATTGGGCGATTTACGAATGTCCATTGAAGTGATGTTGAGAATGACTCTTTCCCCTGGAGTCGCCATGATCCGCCACTCACATGAAGCGGGTTCGTCAGCGGCCGAGTTCACGTTCGGGGTGGGGGATGAAAACGTGCCCGATTTCGTCTGGAAGGTTCGACCGCACCCTGCAGAATGTTTAGCGTGTTTAGAAAAACAGATCTCCGAGAGTTTGCGTTAATACGCAGGAAAGTTCCCCATTGGTCCTTCCCGGTACTACCGCTTTTTTAATGAGTTCAAATCTGCCCAGGAGGACTTACTAGGACAATTGTACAACTTCAGCGTCTGCTGGATGTCTCCGGGGCTTAAAGCAACCCTCTGGCCGATCTCCGGAGGGTTCTTGCCCTGGGGAATTCCAATGGGCTGGATGGTGTCCAAAAATTGGTTTATCGCATAGGTGTTCCTCGCATAATGCATGATAGAGTCATAATCATACTTCTGCCCCAACGATGTCACCTGGTCCGAGCCCATTTTGTTGAAGTTGTTCTTCTGATCTGAAAGGATCTTATGGTCATTGCCCCGTAGGATAAGAAACAAACTGTTATACTCACTCTCCATTATATTGTGCTCAAACACTTGGACATAGTTATCTCGATCCGGCCGAGTGTGTTCGTGGTAATATCCGATCGCGTGGCCTATTTCATGTACGATCACACCGAATTTAGCACACTTGTCCCCAATGCTCAGGGCCTGAGCCCCAATTCCACGCTTACCAACGAAGGAACAGCACCTGAAGACGTGAAATGATTGAGCTTTCATTTTAAAAACGATTTTCCCCACGGTTGGGGTGGCGAAACTGTAGTTTCGAGCATCCAGTACATTATGAGGTTTGAAGCATCATGTTTGGAATTTCTTGTTCATATTAAAAATAAAATGAAACTGAACTCACCCGCAGTCTTTTTCGGTGAAAAACACGTAATCATCGTCCTCGCTCTTGTCTCTCTCGATGAATTTGAGGCAGGTGTGGTTCTCCCAGTGCCTCATGGCCTGTCTGGCCAAGGCTTTCCTGGAAGAGCTCCAGGTCTCGTCAATTTCGTAAGGAACAATCCCGAAGTCCCACAATCGGTCTTTTATGGTGGTGGCTGAAGCCCTTTTCCGGATTTTGTGTTTGTCTCGCAGATTCCTCCTGAGAAAAGGGCATCAAAGGATTTTCCCAAACGAAATTCTAGTTGCGGTTCTATTACCAAATTTTTTTCTTCTCCAGAATCTTCTTCGCGCTAACTAACATGGCAGCGTTCTTCTCCTGCTCATTTTCCCTATCCTTGGAAAGGTAGCGCTTTCTGGAGTCTTCCAAATGGATCGCAATATCATCCAGGAACACATCTGGATATTTAAACCATGCAGTAATGGTTGAAGTGCACACTTATAAGTAAAAAAAAACTTGAAATGCGCACTGGAAAAGGTGCGAAATTTTCATAAAATATTCATGGACTCATAGAAAAATTCATAGAAGCCCGGTATCACCTGAATTTATCCGAGGTGACACGAAATTACTCTAACTAACCTGAACTAACTTGAACTAATGGAAAGAGGAGCAAATCGAAATTTTTATTTTCTACTCGAGCAAAAAATTTCGTTTTTGTATTCTACGGCGCACGCTAAAAATGTAATATGCATTAACAAAAGTCTGAAAATGCACGGAATGACTTAATTCAAAATATCTCGAAAACTGTCGGAAATGAGTTTTTTCACAGAACGCCTCTTTGTGACGAAATTCGTAAAAATGTCGAAAATGCAACTTTGCTACCGCGTCGAGCGCAAACAAGCAGGTTTCGTATGAGACAAGTTTACCTCAATGGCCTGATTTTTATACGCTCTAACGCTGATCCCCTTTCTGGGAATTTCTGAGTGCCCAGTATATTTCGCAATTAAAATTAAAAATAGCTTGCGGCATATCTGCTGGAAATCCGAGCCCTAGGGACCAAAGCGACGATTTTAAAAGAAAGTGCACTTACCGGCTTTGCACGGGTTCAATCCGATGTCATTGGAGATTTTCCTGGGGAAAGTCGTGGTGAGCAGTTCGTCAATGGAGAACTGGTGATCTTTCTGGTAAGTGTAGGCAGCGATGACCGCAATGTGGTGCACACACAGAACCAATGCCGCCCAACTGAACATGGTTGCTGAGTGTAATCTGTATCTCGGCTCTGATGTGCGCTAATTAGTAATTATTTCTGATAAGCAACTATACTGGGGGCCCTCTGAAAGTAGACGGAGAGTTTGTGCAATGTTATGTAATTCTCCGCCTATTCTGCCCGCGTTTGACGATTAAATATAACAGCATCGAACTGTCATTAATATTGTGATGAATCAATCAATAATTAGCGCAACTATCTGAAAAAACAACAAATTAATTATTTGTTTACATCGCAGCTGAGCGAGGCTTAATCTAAATCACTTATGTGAATTATGGTTCAACAGAAAAATCGTGACCTCCGTTATACCATTGATTTCGTGGAAAGATTCTGGGGAAAAAGCTAATCAAAGCCTGTGACGCGGGCCGCAGCATGTGGTTTAAGCCCCCATATATCATGTGACCAGTCATATGAGAAATCACTAAAACTTCCTGCGTGCAGTGGCGAAGATAGAAAGATGAAAAAAAAATTTAAGATTTGGACATTTTTTTGCTGATACACCACTGACTTAGGTAGTGCTAAAATGGCGCTAAGGTACGCTAAAATGTGGAAGAAACTGCTAAAGAAGCAGCTGTGCACCTGACGCGCTGAGAACAACGAAGAGGAGAAATAATTCTGCCGGAACGTTGCGCATATCCAGTGGCGCAGGCAAGAAAGCGATCGTGCACGAGGCACAATCACCCCTAGGTCCGCCACTGCACAAGAGTTTCTAAATGAATACTGAGGCCGCTTGAACAGATGCTTGCGTCTCCTGACCTTTAGCTCCAGGATATCTTAATAGTTTTTAATTGGGACTTGTAGCCAGCTTATCTGGACTGCACCAGGTCCTAAATGAGGCTTTTCGGGGCAATGTGATGCCTACAAAAACGCGGAAACTCCGAATGTGAGTCGATACGAGTGGACGCATTTGGATCTTAAATTGTCGTAAATTGACCAAAATTCATCTGATTCGTGATGGGGATGTGTGAATTTGAAGGGCTTAAGAGGGGACCAAGAAATACCTGTTGCGTATACTCGCCAATCTCAGGCTTATCACAAAAAATAAGTAAAGACGAATAAAAGACCACGTGAGTGGGGAATATTTTATCCCGGATAGCGCGGCGATCGGAACCATACTGTCTGGCCAGTGACCAGCTGTGGTGCTAGTGAGGTCTTAGTAATAGCGTGTGTGTTAGAAGCTTACCTTATGTGCACTAGAGATTAAAAAAATTGATTTTGGTATAACTTAGCTGATGTTCAGAAGTATAGTTTAATGTTGGAGCAAATTTCGAACCTTCAGGGAAGACGTGCGGAAACTGACTGCAAAGAGTTGCAATTACAAGTCGTTATACCCAAATTTTATGATACTACCTGAGAGGTAGTTTTGGTAGAAAAACGTTGTATCAGGGCCAAATTTGATTTGCTTGGGACCTTAAGACTATTCATATTCTAAACATAGAACATTTTTTCTATAGAAACGAATACCTGACTGTACCATTCCTTCTGGCATAGGCATGAAAATATTGGTATTTATGGAGGGGCATCGTCTTAAAGACGAATCGTTTGAAGCAAAATTATTTAACTCTCAAAAAATGTTTCTTCTCTCTTTTCGGCGATTTTGAGACCAAATTTTATGGGGTTGTAAATAAATATTTAATTTTCCAATACTTTACGCGTACCTCGAATAAATCTTATCCCATTTTTCCAATACCGCAAGTACTCCATCATCAGGAATCTAGTACTAGTGTACTCTATAAGCAGTATATGATGACGCTTGAGCCTCGGTTCGCCGCAATGTTAGGAATCTGCCTATTGGTCCAGTGTGACCGAAAATCAATAAAACAAACAGAAGCTTTTAAGGCAGGCGGGTAGATGGCACGCAGCGTTTTAAGTAGAGTAACTGAACTATTTTTAGAGCAATAGAGTTGCCTCGTGGGGAGATATTAGGGTTCGTAGTCGTAAAAGGAGCAAAAAAATTTCTAAATTGGAAAATTCCATGATGATTTTGGGATCTTTATCTATAAAAATCATTTGATTTTGGGATCCTGCCGCAATGGTGAGTCCCCAGGCAGAGAGGTTTACGTATGGTTACTGCAATGAATTTGGATTTACGGCCATTTGGAACTAGAAGGATCAAGTTCCTGTGTGTTGCCTTTTGTAGTTTTTAAAAGTAGCTTTAGATTGGCGTAGTTATCATCCAATGAATCCAGAATCCAGAATCTCCAATGTTTTGTGTAGCCACTACAAGTGAATGGCTCAAACTCTTGAGAATTTGTCATTGTAGCCCGGTATAACAATTTTCAACGTGTAGATGTATGAGGACGAAGCTTCTCTCAGCTTATGGAGTGCACCTTGGTACCGTCTTTGTGATACTTCTGCATGCTTGAAGTTTTGTGTGTAGCAACTACAAAATAGACGACCCATATTCCTTCAAATTTAACTTTGCAGCTACTCTAATGGCAAATATTGAGATTGTTTAATGACAACTGAGGTTTTTTGAAATCTACAATAATCATTTTAAATTCGCGTTTGTAACAATCGCGGTAATTAATTCGCAGATTTTTCACTTGTCTACTTGTAGTTATTAGAAAGTTAGTGAGATGCGTAGCGGAAAATTTGGATTTGTAGCCCCTCAAAATTCCCGCTAGAGTACTGTCACTTCTGCCACACTCACTAAATGTTGAATCACTTTGGTACTTTTACCCAAGACGGCCGTGGACCGCCATGATGGCCGAAAACAATTGAATATTCGTTGGTGCGTTGACTTCATGTTGAAAATTTCGGGGCCACGCTGAAAACGATCGTCGAGTTGCAGTTTCCGAGTTCAGTATGAAAAGCGCAATGTCTGCAATCCAGATCAGTGCTGTAAGTAATAAATTAAGTTTTATCATGACGTTTTACAACAACTGTTTCATCTAATATTGCTATACGACAATCTGCTCTTTTGCTATTTTGGAATTGGACTTAATACACAAGTAGGGGTGAAATTGCGCACTGTTCTCAGTCAAAACTCATCCAAAATAACTGCCCCTCGTTACTAAGGGCACGAACAAATACTAAATGATAATAATAATAACAATACAAGTGTGTAGCAATGAAGATTGCTCGGAGACGTCATGATTACGCATGCCATGACGTCATGAAACAATAGTGAATCGCATTAAATATCTCTCAGCTTAGCGAGAAATGATGCGCAAGCATAAATTTCTGAATTCAGCATGGAAAGTACAGTGGTTCGAATCTACGCCAGTGGCGCAAATAACAAACTAAATTTTATGATGATGTAGTAAAACAAATCTATTATCCAACATTTTTATACAAGATCTTTTTTCTTTCGTTTGGGAATCAGGACTCGCACACACGTAAACGTGGAATTGCGCATTATTCTCAGTTAAAACTAACTAAGAATAACATTCAGGCTTTACTAAGTGCTTGGACCACCACGCATAACAAATTTTTCGATAAAAAAAAACTGGTAGACGTCAACGGATTGGTTAATACAAATTATTTGTATCGCCGCTTTTCTTGGCTCGGGTATAAAATGGTAAAAATCATAAGTGAATTTAGCACGGAGAGTCTCAAAAAACGTAAATGTGGCCCGTATCATTCCATTTAAAACAATAAACTGTATATACCTTAGCCGGCACGTTTACCAGATCTTGCTCCATTGGACTATGCGCGCCCTCATTTATAAATCGGTAGCCACCGACATTGATGAGCTGGGAAAGAAGGGTCATCACAACTTTAAGGATCACAATAACAAATAGGGACGTTTTAAGATCAATGCCGAATTTAAAAAGACGCATGAACTGTGTCTGGAAGTGGAGGGTGAACACCACTCAAAATTTTCTTCACGTGGCCCCGATCCAACCCGAATAACCCTACAATTCTATAAGCACCCACGGCTGCTTGATGAGCCTATAGTTCTGCTCCTCGTAGTGCTTACGGGGAGATAGGATGCTTGACCAGAGTCTAAAGAGGCGGAACTGTCTTGACTCAGCTCAGCAACTGGAAAATCTGGGGCACAGTGTCGGCCAGGGCACGTCAACAAAAACAATTTCCCAGCTGAATCCCTGATCGAGTCGGATTAAGAACTGCCTCATTCATGAGCAAACATCGCAGGGCCCATAAATGTTGATGATATTTACCAGGTTGTATTTATGGTTACCGAAATCTCCCTAGTTCAGTTCCAGAAAAGCACCCCCCCCTCACCTCCCATCGCAACTTATCCCCGAATCGGGGGTATCGCTTCAATTTGACGCTGATGCAAGCCAGATTCTCAACGCTCCGCTGCAATAATGAAAACGTCGCGTAATGACTGGGAAGTTTTTCACGCGGCCACGTGTCCGGTCAATGCGGGGGCCCTTCGGGCGCGATGGGCAAATTCCGAACAAGTGCACGGGCTTAGAATAATGGACGGCCACGTTGCCAAAACAAAACACTAAAGTGTCAAACGGGCCACGTGACCGTAATGAATACGGCCGTCGAAGGGGCGGCCAGTTTACTCAGCGACACGCGTCCTCCGCAAGGGTTCATTTGTCGTTTCACGCTCCGGGGCTAATGCACTTCCACCCCGACGTTATTAATCTAAATCCGCAAATATGCGGATTTTTTCCGCACGTTAATTAATGACGCGCCGGCCCTGTCTGGACCAGAAATTTACGGAGCACCGAAAAACTGGTCTACAGATGGTATCACGCATCTAAGGTGGCTGTTTGAAACACGACGTAAAATAGCTGCGGCCTTTTGTCCCTCCGAACCGCCACATGCCACACATAGAGCCCCTTTAGGTGGCGATTGTTTTTTCGGTTATTAATGGGCATTTCGTTATTCCGAACTTCGAGCGCTAACTCGGCTCGACTTAACCCCATTGAGGGAAGAAGCCGCTTCCGGGATCCGGCGGTGTAAAATCGCTCGCAAATCCTCTTAAAAGTTTGCATTCAGACGCCGAAAACTTCGAACAAAAACAAATTGAAAAGCTGAAACCCTCGTGTTAATGAAAATCCAGCGCTCAAAGCTCGGTAAATACAAGTATACTAATAAATTTATTATTGAAATTCCCATTGTCGCCTGAGAGTTTGCGAATTTCGCCGTATAATTCAGAATTTTCTTGCAACGGCAAAACAAACGTCAATAGCTTCTCCCGATGGGCAAAATAAATTAACTGAGGCGTGGAATAAATTTGTATCAATTGATCGTCGCATCAAAACAGGCCGCGATTGCGGGAAAAACGAACAAAATGCGTAGAATGTACTTTAAACACTTTAAATTAAACTTTAAATCCAATTAAATCAATCATTAATTGGCTCGCGGCCGGTGCCTTAAAGCTCACTCGGAGTTTTTGTTTGATGACGTGGACGTAGTCCGGGCGCTGATACTCATTTCTGTACGACTTACCTCTGAAAACTGATAAACTGTCCCGAAATGCTGTTAATTGCATCTCATGAACTCAATGCGCTAGGAAAATGACTTATCTCACAAATAGAGAAATCCAGGAACCGTCTAAAAGTCCATCAAGTGCCATGCAAAGCCTTCAGAAATCCGCACTGGGCTCCACCTGGCGAGACATATTCCACCCGTCTGGACAAGTTCGTCAGATGCCATGCGAATCTTTCAGAGATCTATGCTGCAGTCTACCTGGTCGTATGTATTCCACCTAACTGGAAAACGCCATGAAGTGCCACGCGAAGCCCTCAACGATTCATGCCATGCCTTACTTGGGGGAGTATATTTCACGGCAAAACCCACGGAGCTAAAAAAGATGTAAATTCTCTTGCATTTCCTGACAATCTGGCGACTTGGGAGCGAGGAAAAGGCAGGGAAGCGCTGGAGAATCCGCCATTACGGTCAAGCAATCCGGACTACTGCCAAAACAGCTTTACAGGTTAGTTGAAGTTAGGGAGAGATTGCAAGGCGGAAGAGAGTGGAAATTTGTGAAGAGGGCACGAAGTGCAAAATAGAGGCAAGGGAGGATCTTCTGCAGGAGTGGCGGGGAATTTAAACTAAGTGCAGTTAACTTACGTAACCCGAGCTCAAATCTGAGAAGTTGCCTACGAGAACATGAGATTTTCACATTATATCTCGGAAGCTGTAAGCGGGCAAAGGTCGCAACGGAAGTTTGAAAAAATACTTTTTCGTGATTGCGGCGTTGTCAGCGTTCGCCGTAAGCGAAGCGAGATTTGACAATATTGCGTTTTAATATTGGTTTACCGTTTTAGTGAGCAGCTTCAGTCTTATTTAACCGGCGTTGGTAATCGTAATTGCACCAACCTGTATAATGCAACACAGCCTTCGAAATTTCCCTTTAATCCTCATTTTTCTCCAACGGATAACGATAATAGCCTCGTAATGAGGGCAGGCAGATACAGGGAGGGCAAAAACGCTCATTTGCTTAACCAAATTTACATGAATGCCCAATTTGGCAATCCGACGACTGGTTCTTAATGGCGCCTTATTTTCGAGTCCTCTTACTCCCATATTTTTCGATGATGAGTCTGTTATCTGCTCATTTACCGTGCAGCTGATTCATCCACCGCAAATCGATGCTTCCAGCCATAAAGTTTTAACAATGCGAAATTTGTCACTCTCTCCCCATTAAAAACCGTCATAATTCAAAAACAGCGTCCGTCTTATGACACTTGTCAGCGCAAGCCGCAAATGGGCATTTCCGGCTTTAAAACACCCCCTCCCCACGGTCGGAAACCGAAGGGAGTATCCACCGGAAACGCGCTAATGGAAAGGGATGGAATTCTATGACGGATGAGCCGTGACGGTCCTGGACCAAAAACCAGTAAGTTCTGGCACGCAACTCGCAAAGGAAATCGCTCTCATTATAACTTAACAATACTCTAATTATTGCTCCTTATCTGTAGGATATCCTGCGGTTAATTGCGGCAATTGTACAAACAGAAGTTCTCTAATTGCTCTCGGTGAGCTTTAACGACGGCAGGTGCTTCTTGCCTAATCTGGGGCTCTTCCGAAATTGCAAACTATAAAAGGCAGAAGCTACGAAGATTGCTGGAGGCAACGTCGCCTGATCAATATTAATCGCGACCGCGACATGAAGAAACATGTCAAGTTGACGGGTCTTCGCCGATCGGTTGTTAACCGGAGAGTTGAAGGACCACCCCGGTAACATGGGCCCGAAGAAAAGGAGAATAGTCCATGCGTTAATGTCGAACGTGTACCATCAGTTCAATCTATCGCATCTACACCAATGATCTCTTCGTTTGCGCGTTACAGATATTTCTGTAAGCCAGGGGCGTGGGGAGTGCTTTGGTTAATTATGAGATTAATTCGATTTTGAATTTTTTTCAAATTTACTCAATACCTGAGAAAACATCAATATATATATATCAAGCCTATAGGACAACCAAAGGCGTATAGTTTAGTACCGGTTAATTCAGGAGATGGTGAAGTTGATTTGGTTTTCAGAAGAAAAAAAACCTTTAGAAATCCTCTTACGACTTGGTCTTTTTTATGCAACAAGAAATTTCGTTGAAAGTCGATTAAAAACTCGTATTTGCATATGGTATTCGGTAGACAACTCCGTGAACGTGAGGGGTACCAAACGTCAATTTAGTTTTTGGCATTTTTTAAATATTGCTAACGCCCTCAGAAAACCAACTACGCCAATGATTGTTACTCGTTCACGCATGTGTCGTTTCACTTCAGATCCAACATGGAGGGCGCCTTCGATTGGATTTGGAGCCAGCTTGGGGATTTTCTATTATTTTATGGTGCTATTTCCCTTTTCGAAAATCGATAAATTGGGAACATTTCTTGGCTCTTTGACGCACTTTATCAACTTATGATGATAATATGAGATGGTTGAGAGTTCGCCATCAGCATTAAACGTCCGCATCCTGCAATTTTCATCGAAAGAAAAAATTAATCCGCTTATCTAAATTCGATACCTCTTGCAGTACCCGTACCGGTACCGATGTAATTGCACTTAAGTACCGCACTATACATTATTAATGAGGCACTTTCCCCTGATAAAAGCAATCTCGCTGCCTTATATTTTGCAAAAATGACTTTGGCCAAATTGAAAACGATCCGGTAATGATAAGTTTGCTGGAAATAAGGCGCTAACTGCCAATTTACAATTTAAATTGCTTATTACCGGGTTTACTTGTCGTTTAATGTAAATAGGTTTTTGAATAAATTCCCCATTTTTCATTTGAGATTGCCGCTTGTTTTATGCTCAAGACATTAAATTGTTACGAGTTTAGCGAAAACTAGTGCCTACCAATCGCGAATATTATGATGATCCCTTCGTTAGATTTTTGCCCGGGTCGGTCCCGTAGAACGGTGCAGAATCATTGAAAATTTTCATGGATTTCACAAAAAAATTGTGCGCACAAAAATTCGGAATCTTGGCTAAAGCCAGTGGCGTAGTCAATTTCTAACGCGGACTAATATTTGAATTTTTGCCGTAAAGCTCTTTCGGCACAAATCAGATTTCTTTAGGTCAATTTAGGTTAGTTCAGGTTATAGGGATAGTCACCCACGCCCCTGAAGTAATGCTTAACGGCGGTCCCGGAGGGGATCTAGGGTGAAGAGGGGAGGTTTTTAGTGGGTAGGCGCTCCATTCTGAGGTGAATCCCACATAACCACTGCCGACAGAACATCAGGCAGTGGTACCTATGAAGGTTTTCCTTCCCCATACAAAAAAAAAAGGTTATAGATATAGAAGGGCGCATCTGTCGGAGTTTGTACTCACTACGCGGAGGTGTAGAAGTGCAGGATGCTGTGATAATCCAAAAAATACTGTGATAATTGAAACAATGCCGCAATAGTATGAAAGTTAAAGTGATACAAACGTAAATGCAGTGGGAGCAGTATAGACTGAAAGTGCAAATGAAGGGAATTACCAAAAGGAAGAATAGATGACAGGAGGTTAAAGGTGTCCACGGACGCACTTGCCACCGTCAAAGGAAATGCATAACGGCGGGAACCAGACGGATGGCAAACAGGGGCGGTTTTAGTGGGTAGATATTCCACATAACCGTTCTCTAGACCAACAGGCCGGGTACCTATAAAGGTATCGTCTGCTGAGAAAAAATTTTTGTTCAGGTTAACGTCTGTGTAATCGCTGGAAATTTGAATTTTTCAGGCGACACCCAGTATATTTTCTCAAACTGCAACAATCAATATTTTAGGGAAGATTGTTGTTTAATACGTTCCCATACTTGTTTCCACTCGGTTTTGAGATACCGAGCCTGAAATTAACTGTCGAGCGTCTGAAATTCGAGTTTTTACACGCAAAAGCTCGTAGTTTTCTCAGACACAAACAAAGGAGATTAGGGGGCCGACTTCTGGTTAATATCTCCCCATAATTACTTCTACTCGTTTCTGAAATGCCGAGCCTCCAATGGGGTTTCCTCGAGTTATTTCCCGGTTCAACTGGCATTTTTACAATAAATGACAATTAAAAGCATTAAAAGGTGGTTTGTTATAAAATTAATATAAACTGAACGAATTTTTTTGTACAACATGACTGACATTCCATCAGATATCGCATGTTCTCACAAGGCACATTTCCGGCTCAACCATTTCTCATGCAGCATAATCCCGCTGTTGCCAATTTACCTTCATTTAAACTCGTGTTTCGAACGATTTATCTCGATCTTGTAGGAATTATACATACACACAAGGTGCTCAACTTCCCGAGATCATCAAGAGAAAAAAATCGCCCTTTTCACAGTTAATGAAGTGAAGACATTGATAAAAAGGCCTGTTATGGGACTTGGGAGTTCTTAATTCAAAGCCCTTGAGAGCAGGCGACGTTGCCGATTTCGGGAAGATTCTGTCCAATATTGAGGCGTCTGGGAAGTCCCTCTGGAGCTCGAAGAATGAGGTTTTGGCAACAACCGGGAGAGGATCGAAAGCAACTTTTTTAATCAGTTGATTCCGGAGATTAAATCCTTCGATAAGGACCGATGTTAATGGAATTACTATCTGTGTTTTAATTTCGGGACTTTTCCCGGCTTAGGGGGCTTAATTAAAAACTTCTCCCGGGAAACTTTTCTTTCCCGAAAGCTTTTTATTCGGCAACTTTCTAATTCGACAGCCCAAAGGGCCGGTTTTTGCGATCGCGGACAAGCCTCAGACCCTTAAAAGGGTTGAAAGTTTTCGTGTAAAACCAGCCGCCGAAGATTGCCGAGCGGGTGTATTTGGAGCAGCGAAAAAAGCCACCTCATTACGATAATAAAACATGAAAGATACATTGTTGGGTGTGCTGAAAAGCAGCCCTTTCGGAGCAACAATGCATGCTCCAGCTTAAAAGAGGACCTTGTTAGAGCCGACTTTCGTCATTTCGGAGCGACTCTGTGTTTTCCGGGTTGAGTTTAGAGAAAAGAAATGCCCGAAGGGCTTTTCGAATGCAAGGGAGCGACAATAACGCGGGTTTTCTGTTATTAGGGCTGAGCAACTTCAAGTTCGAAATAATTAGAGATCGTACAGGATTCAAATGTTGTGCTCTACCAGCCAGCAGAGCGATTCATTAACCTCCGAGTTAAAGCGAAAATACGACACTCTAATCCTGTATTTTTATGTAGGAAAGTTCTATAGGTATCGCAGAGCGCTACCAGAAAGTTGTTATTTTTGGTAGTTTCAGCAGGGGCGTATCAATGCGCTTCCATCCAGCAGCGAACGTGCCTGCGGTTACGACACAAATCTCAGTCGTTATGATTTGAGCAAGTAGATATTTTCCATGAAAGCGGACTCACCTGTCTCCGGAAACCCCCAAAATTCTATTTTTATCAATAAAACGTCCAGTTTGTTTTTTTCAATTAAAACAATGGGGGCGACGTTCCCTTAATACGTCTCTATTTTTGTCTGCACTCTGACCACAGACATCTAACAGTTTAGGTCCCCTAACAGACCATGCAGGGCCAGGTCCGAAAGAGAAGGTTCAAACGCAAGAATAATCCCCGCTCAGCCGTGATCGTTTAGTGACATCCTTTGACGAGGTAATCTAAGCACGAGAAACTCTGCCACGAGGCGCACGCGTGATTATCGCAGCTGGCACGCGCAACTGAGCCAATCCCCTTTCGGTTCCGGAGCGCATTCGTGACGCCACTGCCCTTAAGTTCCACGTTGCAGTAAACTTTATTAGCGCCCTCCTATATTATGGAATTTACATGTATTTTAAAAAGTTTTTAATACTCGCCGAGTTGGCAACTTTTTAATATCGCCTCGGGGTCTGCTTAGCTTGTTGACCCGACACCGTATTAATTCCTTTTTGAAACACCGGCGCGTTTTTCAATGCGAAACTTTTTCCAAATTATTAACTTTTTAGGTAAAAGTGCAATCCATCAGTCAACGTCAAGAGTGTCAAGATTTTCCTCGCACACCCCCCGACCACTTCCCCTCGAACAGCCCTCCGAGATTAACCTTCATAGACACATAATACTGTGGAGATGATTTTTGAAGCTTATTATATTTACTTTCCCACCCTCTAAGGGATTACGCCACCCTTTAATTTCAATGAAATATTGACTTGTATAATTTTTGACGTTGCTTTCGTGCGGAAAGGGCCATATATTTCACCTCAAAACGCCGCTGTCGGAACTGAGAGAGAGGTATATTGGCCTGTAAATGGGGCCCATTATACGCCAATTTCAGGTATTAAATCATCCCTTGTAATTGGTCAGTTTGAGAGGTGTTTATTGCCCTTCTAGGAGGGCATCTGTCCCTTATTAAAGTGTTTTGCGTATATAATACGAGTACAGCTCCATATGAAAAGACCGAGATAATAATAAAGTGTAATGCCTGGAATAAGTTTGCCAGACTCTGCTTCAGCGTACTCTGAAAACAACCACTCAAATTCTCTTTTAAACTTGCACTTTGCTCTTTTATGTATTTCCAGCGGAGTTTTCGGTTTGGTCGAGATTGGGCGAAGTTTTTGCCCTTTTAGTGATAATTGCGGAATGCCCTAACTGGCTTTCAACGTCTTTTTTTACCACGAATTGACTGCCAAAAATGTAATAACGAATGCGCAATAATTCAAGTTCAGGACCGTACTCGCGCTCGCCAGCGCAATTAACCAAAATTTCTAGCCTGTCCTAGACCTCTCCGACGAGCTCCCATGAATTTCAGTGGATCTCTCGTGTGTAACACCAGTTTCTCCGCTACCTGTTAACAGGCGCATTTAAAAATTTCCCCGACAAGTCCGGTTCTGTTGCTCTTTTGGCGAGGTATGGACTCCAGTTGTCAAACTAATTGGGTGGCAGGATGTGTACTAGTTTTTGCCAGCGGGATGTTTCGCAAAAAGGCAAACGAACTGCCCGGTGACGGAGTGACACGACGGACATGTTCTTGTATCATGTACCTCGGTACCGCTTTAAATAACTCTGTATAATATTTGGTTCCCACCATACGGTTTCGATCGCGCTTCTGCGGAATATCGTTACAGAACACCCAGGTCTGGACATACAGGGTGTCCAGGAACACTGGGAAATGAAGGAAACTCCATGTATTGGTCGCGACACGGAGGAAATCGCTAAAGTCTTGAAATTGTATAATTAATACATATAATGGAAAAATATCTATATTGTACGTATATTAATTATATAACACATACATTTTTATTTAAATAAAATACAAAAGCGGGTATTCACGGAAAAATGGTGAAATAGTGCGTTATTAGAGTATGTGCTGACAATCAGCGAAGCGACTGGCGCAATTCTCCCGAGGGAATGATGCTCGCTATATGCGGGAATGATGCTATAAATTATCCACGGTGTTGAAGGACAGTCCAAAAATTTTCTCCTCTCCCCGTTTACTTCTAGGACCTTAACGATTTGTACATATTTCGTTAGAATTCCTGGCAATTCGGCTTTAACTAACTAAAATTTGAGACACAGAGCGGGCGAGGGGTCTCCTTTGACGCTCTGTCTGAGTAAACATTAGAAGACATCAGGTACCAACGACAAAAGCTTTCACATTTCGCAATACACATGTGATTATCCTGAGCAGCCTGCCTTTAGCTTCCAATTTCCTTTAAGTTAAGAGTATTATTAAGATACGTTCACGCAATAAGGCCCTGTTCGGCTAATTACTACCAGCCCGTTTGCTCTAATTGCAGGGTTTCAGTAAGGCACTTAGAAACACCGGTGTGGTGGTCGCAGACAACACCTTTACACCGTTTAAATTGGGTACCTAGGACTGTCCAATTAAGATATCAACCGTCTTGTTTTCGCATAAGGGCCCTGAATTAGCGTGTGTATGCGCGAGTGGGAAATATGCGCAGCATTTTGATCACAAATAAGAATACTGCTCGCGAATTCTTACCAAGTGGGAAGAATTCAAAACTCCACAGCAATTCGCGTAAATCTTCGACAACACCGGTCGGCTCGGATATATGGGCAATTCCTCTGCGTACAGGGTGACCCGCGAGAAAACCCGAATCTCCTTATACCAAGAAGCCGAAGTCGCCCTGTATGCTGGTCATATATGCACCAGCGTGAGTAAGACATAACACACTCCTACTACAGAACGCAGATTTCACGATATGGTGTACCAGGGGAATGCTGCTGGCACTCTCGCACACCAGATTTATGCCCCGTTGATAAGCAATCTGCAATGGACAATGTAAATTACAAGGTATTCTCGGTGTAAATATGGTTTCCGAACAAAATATTTTCAGGTTTACTCGGATTTATGGCGTTGGGAAGGTATTTTTAAATTGGATGTGTGCAGCAGCAATAATAATACAACAGGTGCGGGTTGATAAATAGGGCCCACTTAACCCTTAAAAAATACAATAGTTTGAGATGTCCAAGTGGCATGGAGCTAAGGGCATATAATGCCTTTATCTCCTTTAGATAGCGAGCTTTTTCGGGTGTCCCTCCTTTATATTCTTATCGACTTATACAAGACCTTTAAGCTTTTTAAGGGCTTTTCTACATGAATACACAAGTTTTTATTGTGGGTCTTTTTGTCGCTCAGACATGGGCGCACCAGCCCCAATTTCGCCCCACGAAGCCCCAGACATGGGTCATGCCTTTATCCCATCGACTTCTGAGGTGTTTTCGACCAAGTCGTTGACGTCCCATTATCTAAACGTTAAAAACCCTGTAAAAGGCAAATTTCGAAGTTAATCTCCCCATACAAGCCCGTTTCCATTCCACCTGCCTTTTAACAAAAGCCGCCATTACTCTTCCGCTCTCTCAAATCTCGTTCGCATTCAACTGTTTTCGATTCCGGGCGGCTTTTGCTTTTCCCGACATTCGAATGTTTCCTCGGTGTGAACGTCTGTTGTCTTTGTCGGCAGTGGAGGCTTGGCGCGGTGCGTGCGAGAGAGACGGAAGAGGGATTTGGAGGAAAATCGGGAAGGCCGAGGACAAAGCAGCAGCACGGGATTTGTTGGCGCCCGTGTCGAACAAATGACTGCAGAAAAGTTGATCAAGGCAGCCTCGGGGGCGGTCGATAGTCGACTGTTTTGTGGAATCGTCGATTTTGTGTTGAGTAATTGTTTAAAATCTGCTGCAAAAAAGTGGAACGATGACGGCATGGGCTGTGCGCAGTACACGGACGAATTTTCTTTGTTTTAAATAAAGCGTTTTACAATAAATAAATATAGTCGAGCATTAAAATACAACGCGCCATGAATATTTTAATCATAAATTAGCGAGCTTCCGTTTTCAAACCGAACAGAGGGAACTTTATTAAATTAAGTAATTTTCCATATTTTCCGTGTTTTTCCATTATTCATATATTAAAAATTCTCTCCGCTTGTTGCTAAAAATGTTATATGTAGAAGCCGCTTTCCCAGCGGCTTTCGCCGGAAAATTTCATTTCATTGCTGCATATACAATTATTGAAAAACCAGTATATCATTTGGAAAACAGCATATTGTACAGCATTTTCTCTCTATAATGGTCCCTTGCGCATGTACTGCTTTCACAGCATATTGCTAATAAATGTCTGAGACACCCTGTACTATAACGTTTCGGGAAATAAAGCTAGTCATAGATCCATTAGCGGAACTTAAATAATAACGAAAAACGTGGCCGCTTACCAAATCTCCGCAATCCTGACCTAAGTAATAAAAGGCGGGCGGTAGTACCATCCTGTTCAGAATGTAGCATTGCCAGAGATTGGTACCAGCTTTTGAGTTCCACTTTCAGTACTTGAGGCTTCCCAGTAGTGCCTTTTTGGAGTCGTTAATTCCGCTTGCCAATAAATATCGTACCTTGCGCGTGGTCTCTACAGGGTATTTCTTAATTAATTCTAACAGATGAAATGGGTGAACTATGAGCTTATTTTGTGATAAAAACTTCATATAAAGGTATGTCCTAAATTACTTCCATTTTGGTTTACAGGGTGTTGAAGTTTTTTTTTTTTAATTCATTTCTCTGATACTTGTAAAGATAATTAAGTCAAGATTGATAGTAACAATCGTTTTAGCATTGCGAACAAACCGAATTAACAATTATTTAAAATACTCCACAGGGCGTTACTTTTTTTCTAGTCGCTGTCAATATTTTACATGAGAGCTTTTTTATCTTTTTAGATTTTAAACATTAACTTCATTTAATTCCTTATGCCTTTTATTTAATTTTTGGTTTTTCAGTTTTTTTATTATGAACAATAGTTTAAGCGATAATGGCAAATATTAAAACTAGTAATTTGGATTATAATAAAGTAATTGCTAAAAATGTCTTCCTCCTACCAAAATATAAGATTCTACCCTTTTTCCCATGGACTGACGAACTCTGTGAAAAATTCTAGGTGTATTTCTTATAGTTTGATAAACATTTACAATTTTTCAACAATCACTATGTTGCCGCTTTATCGTGTCCTTTTGCATATATCTCTTAAACTGAAGAGGCAAAAAAGTCAATAAAAGATAATGAGGAATTAAACGAAGTTAATGGATAAAATCTAAAAATGTCATAAAAAAGTTTTCATGTAAAATATTGAGAGCGACCATGAAAAAACCAACGTCCTGTAGAGTATTTTAAATAATTATCATTTCAGCTTGTTCGTGACGCTAAAATAATTGTTACTGCTAATTTTGAGTGAACGATCTATACGAATAACAGATAAATTAATGAAAATCGAAAGAAAATAAAACTTCAACACCCTGTAAAACAAAATGGAAACAATTTAGGACGTGCTTTTATATGAAGTTTTTACCTTAAAATAAACTCATGATTCACCCAGTTCATTTTTTACCGCTCATAAAAAACACCCTGTAGAGTATCCCGAGGACTCGAGACCGAATTTCAGTGGCAGGGCCGAGGCGGGAAATTCAAAGTTTGGTAAAGGCAATTTCTGTCATAACTGTGCTGGACATCTCTTAAATTGGTTGTTGACTCTCTAAGAGAAATGCCGGTAGACGAGAAAAGGGTCGTTTTTGACTGCTCTGTTTCTGCGTTAAATCGCGATGATCCAGAAATTGCAGTAGACGGAAGTTTAAACATATTTTTTGAATATTTTATCTAGAACTAGTATCACAACTTGAGTAAAACTTTTGAGAATTTCCAGAATCCGCCATGAAGACTTTACTGCGCGTTTTTATCGCTTGAAGTTTGAATCCAGAAGTTACCTCTCGTTCCTCTCCTTCTTCTTTACAGGCAATTTCATCTCACCGCACTCAGGAAAAAAAAAAGATAATAGTAAATGGGCGCTTTTGGGCCCTCAAGGGCCCAAAGGAGTCGGGGGGTGGTGTCTAATGTATTTTCCGTGTAATCCCGCTCGTATCGACACCTCTACACGTGTCTTGCGCCCCCCAGCACCTCGTTTCCGTGTCGTGTAGTATTCGATGTATGGCCGTGTTCCAACGAGATGGATTTCGGGCCTTTTGCAAAAGATTCCTTGGGAATAAATTCAGCCCACGCAAAGAAAACCCCTTTGGCCCTCAAAAGTCCCGCGCCCCCGTACGAGTCAGGGCGCAGCTGTTTTAACTCTAACTTGAAAGTAATCTCGAAGTTATCTGAGGGTTATCCAATTATGATTAAAAGGCTAGTAAGCACGAGTTAATTCGCTGGAGCAGGGCCCTTTCACTTAATATTAGTCAAATAAATCAACTTAGACTGTTAATCCGCACGGTTAAGGCCGGATTTGGGGGAGCAAATGTGATGTGCTGTTTTCAATTTTCGTTATATACACTCCCGGATTAAGTCCGTTAAACCAGCTCGAATAAAAAGGAATTTATTTACGAAAATATTGATCCCCGAAGATGCGATTTTCACAGAAAAAGTCCCTCCGGGGCGATTGTCAATTGCCCAAATCATAAATGCAATAACTTTACCCAACATACAGGAGCCCCATTGTCCGAAAACGAAGAATCGCTCAACAGATGCCTCCCGAAAATAAGCTGTTACACCGGTTGATTGACGTATTATTTTCCCGAAAGGGCGCCCCCGACCCCGTATAGAGCTGTCACTTTTGACAGGTTAAGTAAAAGGTTGTGTTCGCCGGGATGAATGGAAATGCGGCGATGCAAAAAGGATTTTTGCATTCGGGCATGTTGACGTATGTATTGAATTATGTCATGTGTCACCCTGGGGGTATAGAAGTGTTACGTAAGGGCCGGTTCTTTTTTTTTTAATTCCCCCATCGTCTTTTCATCAATCTGTTTGTACATAAATTAATCACAGTCAAGTTTATATTAAAAGCGAGAGGCGCTCGTCGGCTCGTGAAACCCTCCTTCGTATAATAACTAAATAATAGGGCGTCTTTTTAACGCCCTTAGTTTTCAGCTTGTCGACAACATGACAACGCTGCTGTAGCTTCTTGTGGTGACACGCCAGCGGGGCCCCGTACGAAAATTTGCATAACGAACGTTGCGACGTTGCCAATTAGACCGCTTAATGGAACTATTGTGCAGTTTTTCTGGAATTTCCCACAGCCTTTGAACATGTTGTAGCTTTGGTTCAGTTCAGGTTCCTCTGAATATGAGACTAAAGAAAAAATTTAATCTCAACAGGTGAAGTAGATTCTTAAGGGGCCTGATATGCCCGCCACTGCTTCCCTGTACTCAGTATGCCATATATCGGTCAATTTACAAAATTATAGTTTTACATTCCTCTCAAAATTGCGTCAGATGTGCCATTGCTTTTTGTTGACTTACGATAGGTTACTGATTAAAAAAAAATTGCTCGGATTTTGAGTTCCCCGGAGCTACGCCCCTGATTTTTTTTCAATTGACTTGCAAAACTCGATATTTCTCAAAATCACCACCACAACATCAGCGTTGCCAAGTTTGGACTGATGAGTAATCAAGATGCGTGACAATGGGTGGTAGACTCCGTTCTTCATGACTTTTTTAGCCCCTCTTGCCGGAATCCCGATTTTTCTGTGTGAAAGCAGTGCGTGCTTGGTTCCTACGCTGAGCCTGAATTGATGCTCATTTTGAGAATATTCTGGCCGGAAATAAATTACGTCACTCAGTGTGCTCCGTAAGTGCGTTCGTCCCTCGAAAAAGCCCTAAATTAACCGAAATAACTCGGCTTGGGGACATACGGCAGTTACTCGGCTGATTGATTTTTATACGGGGTCTGTGTGCATTAAATGGCGATTCCTCTCCTATTTAGTTCTCGTTTTATCGAATTGAATCTGTACCCGATGCGAGTGTTCCGCATTATGGGTCCACTTAAATAAATTGCTTTAACGATTTTTCTGAACGCAACAAACATTCATTCCGCATAATGCCAAATGTGCCCGTAACGAAAGTTCGGCCCCCCGAGACCGCAATATCTCGGTGACACCTTCGTTTTCGGCAACTTCTGACTTAATTTCGAGTTTTGCAAAGTTCGAAATCTTATCACTGTACTAACGACGGCGCGCCATCTGGCGTCGTTTCCGAAAATGTTAATATCCTACATAACTTAGCCAAACCCCAAGGGGAGTTTCATGGCTCTTATTAAGACAATAACAGTATCGAAAAGTGCGGGTTTTGTTATTAAGTGGGGGGGAAGATGGAGGGAGCAGGGGCGGCCGCCCTGGGGATGATTGATGATCGTTGTCGACACCGTGTTCGGGAAGATCCAGGCCGTCAAGCGGGGCGCTGTATAACTAATAGTTACAATACTGCCTCGACTGGAAATCGATATCGATACTGCCGCCCTTATCAGGAGAAAACTTTCGCCCTTTGGTGCCGCACATAACATTTCCATATGAATCGGATTTATGACATATTTAACGGTCATAAGCGTGCGGTCAGAAGGACACAAAGGGCCGACGTGGGAATGGCAAATAGACATCGGATCTGCTGCTGATTATTATTTATGTCTCGGCCGAGGGCTGCAGCCCTATTGTTTACTGGAGGGGAGGCCCTCACAAGTGTTTGTGTTTTTAATGTTACGTGTGATTTTGACATGTGTCCTACCACTGTCCTTACAGCTCGAGAGGGCCACGTTTCAATGCAGCCCGTCCCACATTTTGCATTGCACCTTCATAGTTTCTTCCGACTATTTTTTTGCTAAATCCTCCTTGAACATTGTGTCCTGTACGTCCTTCTTTTTCTAAATCAAAATGTGCACTTTCCAAATTGCAGAAAACCTCTATAGCCTTTAATGAACAGCGAGTCATTAAAGTATCACTATGCTTTCAGCCGCAGCAATTTTTTCCGCAACTATCAAATGTCTAAATAAATCCTAATTTCCTTCATTTAACGTGACAGATATTGTCACAGATGTCAGGTCAGAGCAGATGTCATCAGGTGTGATTTTGACATGTGTCATTCCGCAATCCTGATAGCTGGAGAGGGCTCCACTTCAGTGCAGTGCGCCTCATACTCTCCATGGCAGTTAGAGATGATAAATTAAAACAGAAACTAGCTCAATTACGAAATATTAAAATGGTGGAAATATCCCGAGGGAATGGAGCGCTTGAAACGAAAAAGCACTCAATTTTTAATTGGATTTGGTTAATTCTCGCGGATTTTAATGGAGATCCTACATTGGTCGTCTCCGAATTTTCAACTGTCTAAAAGTTTTTACACAGCCATTTAGACAAATCTCGCAATTCGGATCGGGAATTTGAAATTTTAATTCCTTAATCTGAATTAAGTTTCCGCAGGAACTTCCTCCGGCCGGGAATAAATCCCGAGGCAATTTTTCCTAATTTGCCGTTCGACTTATGACATACGAAACGTCGAAATCGAGCCGACGGGAAAATTAACGTGCGACCTACCGGAAAAAATAGCGGGGAACTGCCCTTGTATAACCGATTCTACAGGGATTTCCACAAATCCCTTTATCAGTGTTTCGTCGTGGGACGAAAACTGCAAACCTTTGCAACGCCAAATCGATCGGGGGGACCACCGTGGAGGGCTCGGTAATCGGGAGGCAATTCCCCACGTCCTGCCCCGTTATTGGACACTCATTAACAAGCTTTAAAACCTAATCGCGATCGATTTCGAAATCAATTTTCTCATCATGAAAATCCCTATTACTGCCTTATTATTCTTTCCGCAATTTAATGTAAAGATACTTGCATTAAAGACTTAACGGTGAACGGTTCGGGGGAATTATTACCTCCTAGATATACCGGGGAGGCTCAATTCCAACCGAAGTTTTGCTCAGGAATAACTGAGAAATTCCATTACTCAAAGGCAGAAAATTTCCTTCGGACATGCTTTTCCATCTATGTACAGCCTAGATATGTAACACGTGATGCTGGGTAGTTAGGATTAAAATATGTAGCTCCGGGGTGTTCCAGAAAAGTTCTCGAGTGGGCATCAAAATCTGTAGCCTCCAATTATTCCAGAATGAAGGAAAATTTAGTTAGAAGTCGAAACGTGTGGTTCCAAGAAATACGCGGGTGGAAGTGAAGATGTGTAGTCTCTGGACTTTAGGTGGAAAAGAAGTTGAGGCGAAGCACTCCACCAACTGGCCAAAATCGCACATCCTGCGTTTTGTCTCGAAGTTTAAATTAAGATATGTAGTATTCAAGGACAATTCCAGCTAAGAATGACATATATATGTATCTTCACGGTGCTGTAGAAGAATTCTCGAGCAGAGGTAAATATATATAATCTCTGGACGTTCCAGAAAGAAGGAAAATTCTGAAGAAAGTCGGAACAGTGGGGTCTCGAGAGAAACTTGGGTGGAAATTAAGATGTGTAATCTCTGGACTACTGAAGTCTGGTGCGATCTCAGGTTGAAAGGAAACTCAGGCGGAATAATTCACCTACCCTAGTGATCTACGACAACGAGGAAGGCTGATAATGCTAAGATTGAAGCTGATCTTAAAAGTAACTACATCAACCTTTTTATTGGAAAATGTGGCTGGAGTTAACTGTCCCGGCGAGAAGATGATCTTACATGTATTCTTTCCTGAAATAATGTATTTCTAAGCTTAAAAAAATGCTAATTCATGAGGTTATGTCACAATCGAGCTCCCAGAAGATTCTCCGGCGGGGCGCAATGGCTAAATTGTTCCGGGAATTCTCGTGAATGTTCTCAATACATTCGGAATTCACTAACAGGTGGGTCGGCGTGGCGAGGTGTTCGTCCAGTGAGATTGATGGAAAACGTGAAAACTACCGTACCTGGAAAATCGAAATACGGATCGCCCCCGGTACAACCAGCGAACATTAAAGATAATTTTGATGGCAAACATTCGGGGGGGTATTTGTGTAAAGCATTATTACGACACGGGTTTAGATTGTGCGGTAACGGGGCGCGTTTATACGCGATCGAATTAATTCTGGGCGCACAAGAGCGACGGGGACGTAATGGCGAGCACGCTATTTAAGCAAAATAGCAGTAATTTTGAGAGCAAAAATAAACAAACTCGAACTAAAATAAAGCTATAAAATTAAATTAGATTGGATATCTCGGTCGCAGAACGATTATGCGGAGCATCAGCGTTTATCTTTCGCCAAGTCGCAATTTACAGCTAATTTTCTTCGGTTTTATCACAATCATTACGGCAGGACAAATTTTTGGGCAAATAAAGATGAAATCTTTGAGCCTCAGCCCTGGCCTGTCTACGTGTAGCGCCTGCATCATGTGCTTCAATCATGTAGGCACGTTTTTTCGCAACCCAACTTGTTAATACACAATCTAATCTAATTATAGATTGGCAGATAAATCCTGTTAACAAATCGGATGCTCGTTATTATCTATAATGCATGACCTCATCGCTGTATGCGTTGCATCTTCTCAAGGAGATTGTTTTATTAGCAGGCATTTGCTGGAAATTCTTCAGCTCCATTCCTTTTCTTGTCTCGGTCAACGATCGGCCCGTCAAAAAAATCCCACATTCCTCCTTTCGCCTACCCCTAGTTCCGCCACTGGCATTTTCAAGAATGCAAATGCAAGCAAGATGTAGGTAATTTGAAGCGAATCAAGGCGCTCCTAGTTTATTAAATTTGGTTAGATGAAAATGAAGAGCCTTTTCTTTCATTCTACGCCAGTGATGCATTGCGAAAATTTCTCAAAATAGCATTTTTTTTCCATTCATTTTTCTACTACGCCTTTGATCTTTGCCTTCTTTCGGAAACACGTTTTTACAGTTTTTTCAAGAAAACCCATTGGCGTAGGTTGTCTCATTTTTGTATTTTATCCCCGAGCTAGTTAAGTTGACTCAAGAGCTACGGCCCTGATTTTTCTTTTGTTTCGGGGCGTCTTTTCAATCTTATCGGGACCATAGGAGAGAAAGGGGTGGCCTGACTATGCTGCGCCTCTGGCATTTTCATTGCTCATTAAGTTCCAAACCTACGGCAAGAAAATCCCAAAAATTCAAACTGCAATACCTTTGCGTCGATACGAGCTCATCTGATTCTGTGCTCCGCCTCTGGATTTTCCCTCGTTTCTGCGATATTTTCTAACCGTCACCGTGACCATTAAGAGTTCTTCCATGAAATGCCTTTGGAGTAGCTCGTAAAATTGTATCCAGAGAAATTAGTGTTTGCAATGAGTTTACGCCTGCAAGAGTCTGTTTGATTGTGCGCTACGCCTCTGATTTTTCTATTGCTTCAGAGCAATTTTCCAATCATTAAGCTCCACTATTAAGCGTCCCTCCATGAGAGAACAGTAGGGTAACTTGTAAGTTTGTACCGAAAAATTTCCTCAAAATCGCCCTCTTCAACTACGTACTTGATTTATGAATCTGAAGGATGTAGCTTGGCTGCACACGCCTCTGGCTTTTCCATTTTTTCCTTGATATTAACCACTAGCCATTAAATAATAATAATTGACCACTAATCATCATGATGACTATAAAACATCGTTTAATGCGAGGACAGTGGCGTAACATGCAAATTTACACCAAGAAAGTGTCCTATTTCACTTCGAAGTGTTTTTTCGATTCTTAAGCCACACTCGTCTGGAATAGGAAAAGTATGTATGTATTGCTCGAAACATTGTAATGGCCGTTGGGGCGTTATCAGAACAGCACGGAAATTTCCAATGTAGCCCCTGAATACCACAACAAACTCTAAGTAACGTTAGAGATACATATTTTAAAAACATCCATAAACATAGGTTATGATAATTTTCCCGGCACCGAAGTTGCGTGACTCTGGAACTGTACCGTGCAGAACCGCACTGCGTTCCCGAGCGACTCCCGCAAACTGCGAGGCGGAAGCGGCGCTCGCGGGCTCAGTGCGGCCCTGTCGGAAATGTAAATCGTCACCTAATCTGATGCAATAACTTACTAAACAGCAAAATTTCAAGCCGCAACTTATCTAGATCCGAAGGGCATGCAACATAATTATAACTAATAGCTTGTTTTACTTTTATAAATTTTCATAACATCGGTTTTAGCTGTTCGCGTAAAAATGGGCCGCAAAAGGTTTTTGTTCTCCTCTCTCTCCCGCCGTTGATTATTAAAAATCAGAATGGCATCACGTACGGCAGCCGAAGAATACCCGGGGACCCAATTAGGCTAATAATGAGAGTGACTGCCCGCATGTTTCTCTCACCACTGAACAACCATCAGGTCTTTTTTTTATAGATTTACAAGTGCTCAAACTAAAAAAATCCGGTTCTGGTACTTGCAAGCGGTGTATACTGAAATTGGACAAACTGTCCGTGAGAAGAAAAAGCGAAATATCCACCTCCATGAATCATCGCCGACGATAAAAGCCAATTCCTGAAACTCGCAAATCCGTATAAATCATTCTTAGGCGAAAATCCATCATATCTGTCAAGAGTAATGCGCGAGGGACACTCATAAGTAGATATTTATGTGACCCCTCGGTGGCTTTGTTTATACAGTCGAGCAATAAATGCGGTTTTTATTTGCTTTGGGGCCGGCACCATGTAACTGTTACTTTTACGCAACTGAGTTTCGTTAATTTACGCTAATTTAGGTTAGTTCAAGTCGGTTCAGACTCCCTCAGTCAAAAGTAGCGCTTTGTGGCGGTTCCTGATGGGAAAAATGCGAAACTCATGAGGGGCCAAGGGGGTAAGTAGGAAGAGGGGGGAATGCCCGAGGTACGTCCTGGTCGTCGGAAGACCGGACCTGGTGCCTTAGGGCGATTTCAAATCTTGAGAAAAGAAAAAGCTACATACAGAGTGCCCCAACGCAAAAAAGCCCACTTCGTGGACAATATTGTGTCTTCGCAAAAGACACTTTCGACTGGCCGTAAGTTCCAAATTCGGTACCAAAAAAGGCTGGAAAAATGTCGAAATTCAAATTTACGTACAGGGTGTCTTGACGCACAAAAAAACCCACTCGCTGGATAAAATTGTGTCTTAACGAACGACGTAATGCAGCGGCAATAAATTCCAAATTAGATACGAAAATACGAGGAAAATGCCGAAAATCGAATTTACGTACAGGGTGACCAACCGGGCAAAAAACCCACTCATTGGACAAAATTTTGCTTTCGCAAAGGACATATTCGAATGGCAATAAATTGTAGTTCAGATGTGAAAATGAAGGGAATGTGTGGCTTGAAGCGAATTTCTAAAAGTTCTTGCTACCTTGTAAAACCCTATTCACATACAGGGTGGCCCAGGAAAAAATCCCAGCCGCTGCCTAACAACCCGCATTGATCGAGTCACTTTTAAATGCCAATAAACCCCACATTAAATAAACGAACGAAAAACTCTGTTCGAAGCGAATTTTCTAGTCTGCGAATTCCTCTAGCGATGCAAATCCGCTCTAACCTATAGGGTGTCCCAACACAAAGACCCATTTCCGGGGCAACATTGTCCTCACGGAAAGGCCACTTTATATGTGTCAATAGAACCGGGTAGACGTGATCACACACACTGATTGAAGTGTCACCACTCAAAACTGACCCAATTCTAATCTTCTAAACGAATTCAAAGCGAATTTCACGCATCACCTAAAAGGCTGTAATCCCCAAGCAAATATTATTTTTCGCGCGCTCCTCCTTCAGATGCAGGTCGACCGTAAGATGTCCCATTTCTGAGCTCCGTGTTAAAATCGACATCAAAAGCTCCGCCGGTGTTTACGAAACGCCCGAGTTTGTATAAATACACCTGGGACGACCTATATCACTAACTTATTGACAGCTTGTTGTTTTAAGCAGCGGCGGGGGCGAGGGACGTTCGCCTATATATGAACGTATCAATTGCTTGGGAATCAAAACAGTGTCGTGGCCACAAAGGGGACCCCCCGAAGGGCGCAGTGGGCATTCGACGCCCCCCCGTAAAGACATTATACCGTCCAGATAAAAGACCGATTCAATTATTTGCGATCGCATCTGCTGACATCTGGTGGTGATTATTTGAGACGCCGTTTGGCCCTTCTGACGCGATTAGGGCCTCGCCGGTTGACTTCTGTTTCCCGATTTTTATCAATTGATTGGAACGGTTTTATGTGCCCTTTTATATAACGGATGAAGTCTTCAGTTTGTCTCTCCTCGGACGCATCTGCGACCAGACTTATGCCCGTCATATTTCATACATATGTAGCAATATTAAAAAAAAATTGATCTCCCCTCGGTCGATTTTAAAATTTTACACTTTTTGCCTGCCAGAAAGGCCTCGCTCGCCTAATAAAAAGTATAAATTTCGAACTAGACCGCCCCATCTGGCTCTGACACTTGGACCCTTCAAGGGCGTAAAAGGGTTTTATAATTGAGATTCCCGAATTATTGACAGTCGGACTGACGTGTTTTAAAACGCCCTATTTAGCATACATATTGTCTATGGGGCTGTCGCAGACGGTTTTAATAAGGGCGTAATGACGTGTCTAGGGTTGTTCGCACCCCGCACACTTTCGCATGCAAAACGGTGGCCCAAACAAGAAGAAAACACATATTTCTCCTTTCGCCGGGATATTCCTAACAGATAAAAAAGCAATTCTCGCAAACTCGCGTGGATCAATGCCAAACAGTGTATTTTTCCTTGGAGTGTAGCTGTATCAGTCCGAAGCAACGCTCCGATTATCCCGGCCATCGAACGTGAGCTGAAATCCAACAGGGAGGGGCACCATCTAAGCAGTTTCCACTTTAAAAAACACTTGGCGGTTAACTTCAGAGTTGTGGCACTCCTCGTCGCACCACCCAACCTCCTCAGTCGCGTCTTACGGACTCTATAGGGTTTTTGCAAATTTTGACAAAATTTCCATCCCTACGTTGGAACACGTTTTTCGGTCATATATGAAGAGGTTGCCTGGTGGCCGTTCCTGCGGCTCTCGCAGGCGAGAAGAGACGATAATGCCATTCATCAAAAAAACGTTTCGCCGAGTGCTTCACTATAAAGCCGAATTTGATGGTCGCTATTACTGTCGCAACGGTTTTTTACGAACAGTAGAGAATTTAGTGGCTCTTTTCGGCAATTTTTAATTGATATTCTTGGTTGCCTACCCACGAAACAAATGACGGTTTTAATCAAGCCGGAATATGATTTTTCCCTGTGCAGAATCGAAGTGTCCGAGGACCTCGCTGGCCTAGATGGGCACTTCGCGGAGGTCGGTTAATTTGGTAAAACTGCAACGTGCCGATTTTCGTCACTTTATCAACTCAAATGGGCTCTAATCAGAATTTTTTGGGCGCCCCGGAGGCCCCATTTACTAGGATTATCTTGGCGTATAACGAGGTTTTCTATGCAGACATGATTTCCGCACTGAAACGTCAGTTGTAATTTAGGGGAAATGCCCCGCTACGCCCCTGGTTTCGAGACTTAGGACCCCTATTTCACCATAAAACCATAACCGTGTGCTTTCCTTTTTAGATTCAATTTTCCGCACCGGGACTCATCCAATTCCTGGTCCGCCGTTAATGAATACCCGGCGCGCCACTGGCGACAATCAGTTCAAACTATAAATTTTTATCGAAACCATAAATAACAAACAAAACTCAATTTTCGAAATCTGACAACCTGGTGAATAATTTGACAACTGACGTCCCCTCGTGCACCATATTTTTTAAACAAAAGAGAACAGACATGTTGCCATTGATCACAGGATTGATGGGCGTAGTAGTTTATTTCCGGGAGCAATTTTTAATAATTGGCATTGCTGATTGCCCGTGCCCACAGCCCCAATGGCCAGTCTTCCCACGCCTCAGGAAAAATAACATGTCAAATATTGACAAAGCAAACAGACAAAAAAGTATTGCTTCGCCAGAGTGCAACGAGATGTCAAGATGAAGTATTTGCCCGCGGTAAATACAGGGGGGTAGAAAATTAGGGTTGACAATAATGCACCGCGTGGGTCGATGAAACATAGCGCGATGCAAGTGTCGCTGATGTTTTTATGGCGAATTTATTGGAGGTTATTAGGCCCTGATCCATGCAGTGTCTCTACAGGGTGTCACTGCTATCAAGAATATACAGGGTGAGGAATTTCCTCGTGAAAAGTTTGTCGTGTTTTCGATTCAAATTTCTCTGGTAAAAAGCAACAAGGCACCGCTCGTTTGTTTCTAACACAAGATGGGCGCGTCATTGAAAGACCTCGGCTGTCAAACCGAATGCGACATTGCCGCATGTAAAAAATTGTGAAAGAAATTTTCGGTGAATTCTTGTACTTGTTGATAAGGAGATTCTGTAAACTTCTTTACAACCAGGCATTAGCATTTCAGGTCTCTACTGTTTGAACTTGGACCAAATTGAGCTCATATAATCAATTACTAGTGGCGCGACTTTAATCTGAAATTTCTTTCCCCGCGACTATTCATCCAACTTTGAGGTCCGTCGAAGTGAAATTTCGACGAAAAACAGCCGCAATTCAAAGAAACCTTCAGGCTAAAGCACGAAATCGGGTCCAGTGGTACCACCGGCACTGATTCGCAATTCGGAGATAAAAACCAGTCCCATTCAGGTGGGTTTGGATCATCCGCGAGAGCACGTTTTGATCAAATTTTGTTCTGTGGTAAAGTTTTTCTTCACTTAAGATTTATTTATGTTGATAGCCCGCATACAGAATACTCAAAATAGAGCAGTCCGACAGCGAAGGCTGCTCCAATTTAGCCGGGTGACACCTGTCGGTTGTTGTCCTAAGTTCGAAATAGAGAGGGTTTTTGCGCTCATTATAGGTACAGTTATTTATATTATTGGTTGCATGAAAAGTGTTTTTATTGTGCACTTTTTTGACCGGCATATCAATAATTTGACCCGTAAGTGCACTTGAAACGCGGGATATGGGCGATTAACGCTTCGCAACAGCTGCACGCAGCGGTCGAAATTATGAGCCCTGGACCATACTGTCCAGTTGTGTTTTAACCGCCGAAATTTAATCGTGCGGTTAGTATGCACGCCAATGAGCTTGCACGTCTTATCGGCCAAACAAATATTGAACAAATAAAACGGGCGTTTGAACGGGCCGTCGACAGATGGCGCGAGCTTGTCGCAACCACCGATCCGGCCACTGCGGGAGGTGGGGTCAAGGCGGGGCTACGAGTTGTGGGGCTCCGCCCCCAGTTTTGTCTCGAAAATACCACCATGTTTCCAGCGTGTTCTTTTGCGGAAAGACAAGTTTTAGGTCTTTTCGAGTGAGCTGGTTTTCTTTCCTTTACTGGCTTGTATTGTTTGTAGTCTCTCTTGTGAAACTCAGACGCTCGTTTGTTATTTCGATGACGGTTGAGTTTGAGGAGAGCTACCTTTTTTTTTGAGGGGGCCTGGAAATATCTAATTTAATCGCGCCCATTTATCTCTGGAGAGATTCAATTTCTCTCGTTTGGGAGCGCCGAGGGCTCGATGATATCCCTCCCGGGGGCTTTCGCCCCTCACTTTGAGGGGGTGTCGGCAATGAATATATAGAGATAAAAAATAGTTCTCAGAGTATTACCGAGATCTTAGTGTTTAATAGTTTTGTCAAGGGGAAAAGACTATTCTTTGCAGGGGTGATTGGGCTTTTTCCGCATCGTGCGGATTTGGGCTCGCGATAATGCGTCACTTAGAGCGCGAGAGCCTGAATCAGCATCGGGTTTTCGGGCAGATGCGTTCGCCGCTTGTTGGAGGGCTCAATGTGCAGCTCTTCAGTGGAGGTTCAGCTTCAATTTTTCAAAATTGTTGCTCTTTTTTTCCGTTTTTTTTTTCCCGACTGCGGTTACCTCGGAAGTTCATCCTCTACGCCATTGATTTGTCGCGGCCTGTCATACCCCGAAAATGCATTGGCGTAGCATAATCTTTTTTACTCTCCTAATTTATCTGCTTGGAGACTGAAAGGCACACAGTGTGAATACAAAGTGCTCAATATGTATCAGTGCCGGTGGTTGCGGGGTCTGCCTCTCCGGGGGGATATTTTTGTTTAATGGCCGCGTCCCTTTAATTCAGACAGGGTGCTTGTTATTTCGGACCTATCGAGATGATCATTAAGGCGACGAACAATAAAAACTTCCTCTCGGGACAAGATACCATCTAAATTTCACACCTTACAGCCTTTACACCCAACTGAAGTTGGATGTTCAATGTAAATCGGTGCGTGGGTTCTCTTATCGGTACCCCGTCTGCTTTTGCTACAACCTTGTGTCATCAGTGGTACCAAGCGACCGCTGCGTTCCCCTATCCAATCCCCGTGCGTTCCACTTATTGAACCGGCTCGAAGTAGTAAAAGGAGTGAAGCGGGAACGCAGTGGCATTCACGGAAAAAAAAATCTCGATTGGATCGAAGAACCACCAAGTCGTCTGCCTGACGCCAGGGACCGTGTTCGGACCAATTATAACACCTCGGGTTCCGCGGCGCTAACAATGGTACCGGCAAAGAACCGGATGAACCGGACAAAAAAGGACCAGGCCACGAAATTGCTCAATGTTTATTGATGGGGTCTTGAGACGACTTTAACCGTCGACGGCTCGCAAAGGCAATATCGAAAATTAGACAACCCCGAAAACACTTCAAGAGTCCTCGAAACATCTGAAGGGCGCGTTTATTACCTTTCTCCGGGCATACATTCTGGAGCAACTGTAAAGTAATTAACCCGCTCTTTGTAGATCTTATGGGAGAGGTACTGCGTATGCGGAGCCTTGTTTACCGCATTTTTGTTCGACAATATGGCTCTATGTGGAAAAAATGCTATTCCGGAAGGAAGTCAAACAGGCATATTTGATGAAAACAAAATTCTATTCTTGGGAACGAAGTATCCATCACTCCCCTCTCTTTGCTTTTCAATTTCAAAGTCAGTGGTTTCACCCGCACCGATCTGGAAAGTGGTGATTCTGAAATTCGAAAAAAGTCATGAGTTATTGTTTCTGTGTTTTTTCAGCAATGATCAGAAACAGCATCGGGCCTTCCAACTTTATGATGTTTTCCTTGAGATTTTCGCCGTAATCGCTGAGCATCGAGTAAAATTTTTGTAGTTCAGGAACGGGCGGTTCGATCCTTTTACCTTTCCAAGGCTTCACCACGACCTCGAATCAGATATCGGAGGTCACCAGAGGCTTTCTTTCTGCTTCTTATAGTGAATAGAAAACAAGTTGTTTCTGGATATGCAAAATTTGCTAAATAAGTTCCGGGCAATAAGGGCTAGATCAGGTTAATGGGCTGGAAAATCAGTTATGACTGCAGTTATCCTCCTAAAGTTGATCGTCTGGAGGGCAGTTTTCCTTGGTAACTTGAACTGACTCTATATGAACGTTATCTTTAACAGAAGGGACGACGTCTTCGCTACCTATATAGACTAAAGTAACCTCATCGGTGCTTGTTAGTTGGGCGAATAACCATTTTCCATTAGACAGGTACAAATCAGCGATTTGAATTTTCCCGGTAAGTTTGCTGGAAGAGGAGGACCATGGACGGTGGTTTGGATACAGAGCCAGATTTCCTGGGATACAAATGATGGGGGGAAAGACAAATGGGTTGGGGCGTAACGCCCTCTGGCGCTCAGGTTGTTCGAGTAACTAGAGAGCTACATTAATTAGTTCGGGGAATATAGCAGAGCACTGTGTTTACACTGCACTTACAAGTCGTAATTAAAACTGTCTTACTTGTACGCTCTCCTCTCGGTCGCCTATTTGTCAGCGACATGTAAGTTTAAGTTGCGTTGCAGTGGTGGAGCCCTCGAGGGAGAAGAAGGAATGTTTTGGATGAAAATAAACCGTTCGCATGGTAGACAGACAGCATTCTGGTAATTTATACGAAATTGTTCTGGTTAATTTAGTCGTGCGTTCCCCGTAATAAATGTCCCCAATTAGTGTCTCAATTCACGAATTTATCGTACGTGCAAATAGACCAACGTTTAGGTCGCTTGCCAGAACGATTATACGCTAAAATTGATGTAAACGGGCGAAGAGAGAGATGGGGGCGGTACCATGTAACCCCGGTTCCTCATGCGCAAACATTAATAAAGCGTTTCGAGTGTATGTAAACACACTCGAGCCGGTGGCAATTAAAGCAAAAGGTATCAATGTCCCAATCAATCAAATAAGTCTGGGAAAGGGCATCGAGGGCACGTAGGACTACGTGCCCTCTTCTTTGGGCCGTAGATTTCGCTTTTGCCAGTCAATATTTGAGAGACACCCGATAGTCAGTTGTGCAGATGTCCCGTTGGTATATGCGGAGAGAAACACGCAAAAGACAAAAACGTTATTTCAATGCCTGGAGGCGCACCTAACCCTCAAGTTGGTTAAATTAAAGAGACAACGCTCAGGGGTTACACCCTGTAGAAAATCACGAGGGCTCGCTTCATTCTTTATTGTGTAAAGGAATGAAGAAAATAGGATCAGAAGTGAAATATTCAGGACCATTTTCCAAAACTGCAAAGTGGGGTGAAACTCTGAGGTTCCTTTACGAGGGAGGCTCCTTTCCGGGGGCTCGTCGTCATCAATAATCCAGGTCGAACCGACCAGAAGGGACTCTTCCCGAAGTCCCTGCGGACGGTCCCGTTGAATTATCAATACGGTAGCTGACCCGTGTCCAGCTATGTCCGGCGATGTCGGCGCTTATCCATTATTGATGCGCCAAGAAGCTGATGTGTCGCCTATCAGGCCCCCGAGGCTCGGACAAATGCCGGCAACGAGGATCTAACCGCATTTCGACACGTCCTCTGAATTTTCGAAAATCCGTGTTAAAAAATGAAAAGGGCGAACGAAGGGGCGATTTATTAAAAGGCCATTCAATTTGCCTTGTTACCAGTGGAAAAAAACTAATATTTTTCGGGCGTAAAATGCGTTTGATTGGCGCCTCACTCTCTGGGAAAATAAAAAGCCGGATTTTTAAACCGGTAAATAATACATCGATTTGTCCGTGTGTACAAATTTGGCTGTCAAACTGTAAACTCGATCCTATTATTTGTCCAGTTATTGGTTTATTTCAATTTGGAATGTTGGTCTTAATCGTCGTGGGAGAGGCGCCACGTTCAGGCTATCGTTAAAAAAAAAATTAACATAAAAGTGGATTTCAATTTGAAACTGGCCAGATTTACTAAATTTTCAATGCCTCCCTTAGAACTCAATAGAAACTCACGTGGAAAAATCTACCGAAGAGAGAGATTTCCAGAATTAGTGCAACTCGCCAATTAAAAGTCTTCAGATTCTCGTGTTCCTTGTTTGGAATTAGGAATTTTATCGAAGTTTGCACCGTTCGGTGGTCAACAGAAACCTCTAGGGATGTGTCTTTTCCCTAAAATTTCCACCCGAAACCCACGTGAAGAGATCTACAGAAGGCAGGGGCTCCCAGAATCGGTGCAATCCTCCAATTAACTAAAAAATCGGAATTTCTTGATTTTTGATAAGAATGAGGAATTTTATCAAAGTTCGCACCATTTCGTGGTTTAGACAAATCTGTAGGGATGTGTTTTTCCCCTGAAATTCTCACCCGAGACCCACGTCGACTACCCACTCCATCTACAGGAGGGAGAAACTTCAAAAGTCAATACAAGTCTCCAGTTAGTGAAATCTTCAAAATTCGACAATTTTTGCTAGGAACGAGGGATTTCATCCAAACTTGCACCGTTTGATTGTTGGTTTTGACCACACGTTCCCGATTTTGGTCTACCGAGTCCTAATGTGAAGTTCAAAAATTCTAAAACTGAGACCGCAAATGAAGATAAACTCGATGGTTGGTAGGATGAAAACACCGAAACGATATCTCCGACAGACTTCTTAAACCGTGACACGTTTGTGAAGCATTGAAAGAGGAGAAATCCGAGATAAACAAACGATACTATTACCTGTTACCTGTTTGAAGATAAAGGTTCCAGAATGTACAAGAAAAGGTGCATCTTATCTCTGGTTGTCGTTTTAATTAAATCGATGGTGAATTCGACCGTCTCAAAACATCGCTTTTCTTATTTTTTATGTTGATGATGTTAGGCTTGGGGTTGACAAAACTGTGCAAGTTCAGTCACCAGTGCTGCGAAGCGGCACTTCGCGATCCGCCTGGAAAGTTTTTAAAAACTTGAAAAATCCCAGACTCTCTCTAAAGTTGCTGAAGGTGTGAAAAATCAACATTTAAGAAACTACAGAGGGTTTTACGGATAATTCTCTGGAAGTTGAGAGGGGGTTTTCCGCTTCCGATGCTAGTGAACCGGAGGTCTAAGGCGGCTTCTCGACACAATTAGGGCCTAAGTATAAAATCGTGTAGTGGTCGAACGGCATGAGTGATGGGTGACAGCTGACCGCCGACGTTGGCCAAAGGTCCAGCGACTTTCGTCGATGGACGCTTCCACACTCTTGTCACCTCTAAATATACACAATAATAAAGCTAAAATATGCTTGCAAAACAACATTATTTGGCGTATGTACAGGAATCTCAATCACTCCTTTCGACGCCTTTAAATTAGCACCTGCGAATTCGGAGAGACTTATGAGGACGTAAATCGACTCCATACGAGTCTATTTATAAGTGCTTTGGCCAGCACGATATCCAGATTTGTACTCGCGTGATTACACCGACACCTACACGGGCCGAGTTGTTATTTAGACAAAGTAGTATTGGATAAGAGTAGTTAATAAATCGAGGCTGGAACATTATTTTGGCTCTGGGCCACAGAGACGTGTCTGCGACATGTAGGTGATGGTTAAATTAGATACTTTTGGTGTTGCGATTTGACATCGGAATTTCGAGTGGCCGTTACAAAGTTGTTATGTACAACGTAATCGCAAAACGATTAATAAGTGGTCAAGGGGGTAATTAGGGTCGCGATAATTGCGATTATTAACTGCGAAGTAGGGCTTTAATCCTTCGAGGGCAGTTTGTTGCATCGATCGCAACTACATAGTATAATCGAGTTAAAACTGGAATTTGACCAAGGAAAACATGGATAATTCAAAGTAAAATATGTAAAAATCAAGATGTGAGCTGCGGAAACTCCAGACTCCTACACCTGCGAGTAACGTTCCCACGTGTTTCCAGGTCACTCTGTCAAAACCTTGTCTGATATCGATAATTCTTGCTTAACTTTTTAGTACATAAATTTTCACATTTCTTGTATTGCCCCATTCCCCTCCCGGTGCGACCCTGGTTTAATTCTAATCAACCTATCAGTTTGCGGTCAATTCAAATTTCCTGATTTTTCAAAATTCATACACGTCAATGGCGTACATCATGCTTCAAAATTGTCATGATATTGTTGCGTTGGGCGTTCAGCCGCCGCAGGTAAGAGTCGCAAAAAAAGGGTTTATCGTGGAGGAGCGCTCGACGAAGTTATTTATTGCTTCCTTTTATATATGTCGAATATTCAGTATGTTTGTTTATGTTAATGCTTGCAAGCTTTTAAGAAAATTGTGGAATCTTCCAGTCATCCTATATTTTGCTGCATAAAGAGCTCCTTGTTAAGAGTGAGTGAGTCGAAGGCTCACACAGCCACAAGAATGTTAAACAGTTTAGTGGTGCAGTTTAGCGATTTATTGGTGATTATTGGTTGAAGGTGGGTCCATTTGTCGAGTTATTAAATACCGTTTACACCGAAAGCGAACCGAATTATTCACGCCCCGACGTCGCAACAATGTGAGCTCTTGAAACTAAACATAAGAAATTAATCGGCAAATTCCTACAGAGGTTTGGAATGATCGTAGATTCTCTAATTTCTCTCGTCATTCAAGCGTTTGAAACTTCGAAAATTCCAGGGAAGAAAAAAACACTTTTGTGGCTGAAAGCGGGTAAAATGCTCTAAATTCCCAATGTGCATGTTTCCGGGATGTTTCTGGGAGCGCTAAGAGTTATTCCCTCTTAAAAAATTCACCTTTCAGAGTCGTTTTTGGGCCTCCCTGTATGTGATTGAAACAAACATGTGCGCATAAATACAAATGCAAACAGGAGTAAGTAAAATAGTAGATAAGCCTTGTATAGGCCTAATAAGCCCACATCCGATTACCCAGGCTCATTACCACCAGCGTTTTTTTTTCTTGCACCTGTATAGGTTTTTTCATGAACACGAACGCGTGTTAAGTCCCGTATATCGTTATCTGCTACTGCTGCAACTGGCACTTATCCCATCAGAAAACAAGGTTATTATACGCGTGCGCCATTTGGAGCTCGGGAGACAATAACGCTTAACTTCAACCACCCCCGGGACTTATTAAAAAAAGGAAACTAAGCAGAAATCTTATTTAACCCTCCTAATACCCTATTACAATAAAATTTCCCGAAATTAGGTGTCATGTTAAACCCCGTCTCGAAAAGAATATTAAAAAACTTGCTGGAAAATAATCAGGATGGGGGTGGTTGCAGGGGACGCCACCACATACGTAAAGGCTGGAGTGCTTTGGGTTGCTGCAACGAAGAATGGAACGTCTAAAATTGAACGGATTTCTTTGCTTCCATCAGGGCCCGGTGCAGTCCATCAAAAGAGCGTAGATCAACGGGATGGATAAGCGACGAAAGAGCGCGACTCAATCCATCCTCTTCTATTAGGAAAGGAAAAATTATTTTGTGGTTTGGTCCGCATTGAGGAAATGTATAACGTCTTGGTAATGCCTCTAACGACGGCCCTGAAATCCTTTTCTGGGAAATTGGGGGAGAGGGCAATGATTTAAAATTTCGGTTATTTAAAATTCAAGTATTATGTACCAATTTTTGAATAACCGCGTTAAGGTTTAATCGGACGCACGTGGAGTCATCCAGTTCTGCACATGGATTTCGTCCAGCAGCAAAGATTTTAAGGAAGAGCAGACGTTCGATAATGTAAACCAAGTGTGCTCCCATTACCGAAATGTTTACATCAGTCAACGTGAGTTAAATAATAAGCGAAGCCATTAAAGAAACGTGTAATATACATGTACAGTGTGACCCATTTAACCTGGAGACACCCCTATAAATTTTGCATTTATAACTCGATTTCGAAGGATAGAGAATAAAAAATTTCATTTTCGTCGTAAAAAGGCTTACTATAATTTGTTTTCTATGTCGAACATCGAAAGAGGGGAACAGGGTGTTTTTTGTAAAAAAAAAATAAGCCCGCTACTGAATTCAGCGTTCTTTAAAATGGATATGTGCCTGATCGCATAAAAAAAATGACAATTATTAACCACTCCAGGGAAGTTTATTTTATATATTATTTTATCAAAAAAAAAGTTGTAAAAACAAATTTGAACGAATTAAATTGAATGATAAACATAAAATTAATTAATTTTTTTATTTTTGAAGAAAATCTACATGATCCAAATTTTCTGGAATATGTTCAATAAGAAGTGATGAACGCGTTGAACGATTTGCCGCTCGCTTATTTGAGAAACCCCTTCTTTTCCTAGTCCTTTTCATAACTTCGCCCGTGTGAGACAATACCCAAATTTACATTTGAAAATAAATCGATAAGCTGCAATAGTCTATTAATCGAATGGCCTCCTCGATCTCCCGATCTTACGACTTTGGATTTTTTCCTGTGAGCCTGTGTGCATCAAAATTAAAGTTTAGAAATCGCGTCCTCGCGACTTTCAGGATCTTCGAGCCCGCATACGGAAAGCTTGTGAGGAAATGTCTCTACAGCAATTGGGACATGTCCAAAGGAGCATTTTAAAAAGATACAATAAATGCATTGAATTAAAGGTGGACTAGTGGAAGCTTCCGAAATTGAGTTTATTTATCTATATATTTTATTTTTTATTTATTTTTATGGATATCTTCATAAAATACTATTGTTTTCAACTATAACATAAACTTCTCGGAAATGATTAATAATTGTTCTTTTTTGATCAAATTTGGTACGTACTCTCTTCTCTCTGAAGATCACCGAATTCAGTGGCGTGCTTATTTTTTTCCTAAAAAACATCTTAATCTTTTTCAGATTTTTCACATAGCAAACCCGTTCTAGTATGGTTTGGTCAGCTGAGTTACAAAATTATTTTCACAGCATAGAGAGAGCTTTTTACTTTCTATCGTTTGAGCCTCTGTTCTTTGAAATCGCGTTACATAGCAAAATACACAAATATTTCAGTAGTGATAAGTATTTCGCAATTTAAAAAAAACTGCAATTTTAGTCTAAGTAAATTAGCGTTTGGCATTGCCTTAAACAAAGAACTAAAATATCCGTGTATGACGCTTCTTTTCTTTTAGCTTAATCTAATGCTTAGTTAAAAACTTGTATAGATTGCGAATCAGTCTCTACACTTCGTACTTTAATGGGAACGTCTTCATCGTCCTCACCGTTCATATCTTCCTCCGTATTACCATGACTCGTCTGCTTGTCTTCGTTGCATAAATTAATTTCAGCTAGGGCGCAAACAATGTTTTGATCCACTATTTTCAATAAATCAAGAACATCCAATGACGCACTGACAAGAACGTCAGCATTGGATCGCAGCTGTTCCTTGATTACACTTAAGGGAACATCATCATCATCATCTTGATTAGCATTTTTGAATAGTTTGCTTATTAACTGCATTCTAGACCACATGCAAATTTAAAACAGCTTCTCGTAATGTTAACCGTCGCCAAAAACTGTTTACGTCATCGAGAGTACACATTGTTTACGTCATCGCGCGTTCCGCTTAGTACGAATTTTGTGTTTACATTTACGCAGTATATTCATTATCGCATGTTTACGTCATCAAGCGTCTGTTGTATTTGCTTTGGTTCCAAAGAATTAAGTTTACGGTATCGGGGAAAATAGCTCGAATTGGTAAATTTTTTAGTTTGGCAATTTTTGAGTTCCAGTATATTGGGGACTCCCGGAGAAGATACCTTAAAAAGCGACTCAAATCAATCGCCCCCGTACGCTCTATGATCGTGCCTAAGCGAAGCTGCAGCGTCTCTTCGGGTTTCTGCGATGTAGAGGCTCTTTGGCGATGTAGTGGCCGCTTTCGGGACTTTGGTAGTGCCGTAAATTGAAGGTCCCTAAAAATGCTTTTTCAGAGTTCCAGGGCCACAGTTGGGAATCCGGGATCGATGCAGGTGCTGTATCGCCCCACCGAGCCAAAAGGCGAAATTTCAAAAAATTTCGATTTTTTTTTTTTTTTGAAAATTTCCTTGTGACAGGGGGAATTACCCGTTTCCAAATCTCTCCCCGTTTGTGGGATATTACGGGTGATGCAAAATGAACGCGCATCAAAGTGCTTTTCCGTGGCCCCGCAACGGACTGGGCCAAACTAAAAATGAAAAATTTCGCGTGATTTGCCATGCACGGCGGCAAAATGTTTATCTGAATCCCCGTTTGGCGGAAAAAAAAAGAAATATGCGTATGTAAATCAAGTTTTTTCTGGTCGGACATGTACAGCTCGTTGAAGTTGAACTGTAAAACACGATAAACGAGGAAAATTAGCTAAAAAATATAGATGGAATGTATTTGACAAGCCATCCGGAACACGCATTCATCGCAAAATATAAAACGGTTTCGCTGATAGGCCGAATTTCGGTTTGGATAAATGTTGAAACAACGGTAGGCCATTCGACAAATTTATGGAGGACGAAATTTATATTTTAGAATTATTTTTGAGCGCCGCCCTTTAAATTTTAATTTGTCCCCGGGTCGGAAATATCGCCGGTATTTGTTTTTATTAATGTTATAATAATTTTAAATGTCCGGCTCGTTTTTAAACTTCGGGAGCCATTACTAGCAGACAAACGACCCAAATAAATAATGGTTTAGATTTAATTTTAATGGATTAGCGGCTGTTAAAACGTTATTCTCCCGGGCGATTTTTCAAACATGCACCAACTATTATTTATCGGAAAAATGGTTTTAAAAAGCCACCGGCAAACGCATTATTTTCATAAGCATTGCCGCTGACAGCTCAAAGGAAACGCATCCATTTACTCATCGCGACAAAAAGACCTTATTCGTATAAAGTCGAAAATCGCTCCCCAAAATAATATAATTAGGAGAAACAGCGGCCTCAGCCATTCGAAAATTGCAATGCGGCACCACCTACGCCACTGTTCAATAACGAATCAAACTGAGAATTTTACCTGCCGTTCGGAATATTCGAATGAATGTCTTGTCCAGATCTTATTGGTGCAGAAGGTCTATGGAGTGTGCAAGAATTTCTCTAAATTTTCCCGTGTTTTTTTTTGGGACTTATATTGCAGCACTCTTGTGCCACCGCTTCATAAGCGATGAAGTTACAAACTCGCACAAAAGCCCTGAAGTAGTGCTCTCCTCATATTTCATTGGTGTAGGTGGTCTAGTTCAAACATAACAATTTTCCAATATTATACCTTTTTCCATTTTTCCGTGGGACTTTCGGTTTCCATTAAAATATTTTTAACGAATTTCCGAAGTCCGAAATCCATTTAAGCCAGTGGCGTATCTCAGTTATCAAAATTTCTATGTATTTTTGAAGAGAACGATGTTTTCCGCACATTACTTCTATTTTGCCATTCAACTCTCAGTAAGGTGCTGAGCCAATTCTGGTAATATTACTGTTACTAGTTTCGGTTTTGGTTTTTGTATAATGTGCCTTGAAGGTTTAGGGCCTGTTGAAGGCAGAGGCGGACTTCATGTTCGGAACTGTTATAAATGTTTGAATCGATAAATGTAACTCAGCGGTGCCACTGTCTATCAACGAATTAAGCGAAAAACTTCACCATTTTCACCCTATACCTGGCTGAATACTTCTTCAAAAATTTATTGAAGTGGCAGACTCTTTGGTTCTTTTTTCAAATATTTCCTTTTTGTTCAGTTTTTTCACCGTGACTTTGAGTGCAGCTCCACTATATCACTGTCCTTTAGACAATCAAGCTTGGAAACGCATCCATTTCCCGATAACAGCAAGAAGACCTTATTCGTATAAAGTCGGAAATCGCTCCCACGAATAATTTAATTAAAAGAAACAACGGGGCTGCGCCCTCAACAAGGTAAACACAACCTTTACCTGAAAGGGCCGGAATTACCCAAGTCGCCGCCATGTCGAACAACCCTGATAGCAATTCGTATGCATAACGCTACATTTCGGCCCCCATTTCGCTAATAAGCATTACACGGGGTCCCCGGCGAAATGCGGCCCCAGGGCTCCGCTCTATTCGCGAATATGCATGTAGACTACGCCTTGTTTGGGTTTCCGCATGTTGGCCCCAACTGGAATTAACCTGCGAAGTTAGTTGCATATACCTATTCGGGATAGTGTGTCACCGTTTTGTCTTACTCAGGATCTGTTTTAGTACCTCTTTAATATACCAGATTCATCACGGCAAATTCAGGGTTAGTTTGCCTAAAGATCTAACCAAGTGCCTACAACAAGTTAGCTGAATCTGATTAGTTTTAATTAAAATTCGCATTGGGCGCATTCAGCGAACTGCATAGCTGCCGTGCACCATCGCAACGGTATCGTTCCGCTCCACCATATATTTTTTTTCGTGAGTAGTACAGCAGTGCACTACATCACTATCTGTGTCACGTTTTCGTATTGGTTAAATTAAGTTAAATTTAGGTTAAATTAAGTTGAGTTTAGGTTAAATTAAGTTAAACCGACACTTAATCAAAACCTTCGGAACTATTGAAACTTCGCTTTCATGCGATATTTCGATCCTTGGAACAACTTTGGCTGCTCTTTTGATAAATTATGGCGGATACTTCACAGGCGAAAATGTATTTATTTCCAAAGACTTTGAAGTTGTAACTTAATTGCTGACTGAAATATATTGAAACGGTCGCTTGTGCGTAATTAGCAGTACTACCTGGCTACATATCATAAGCCCCGATGTTAATTGGGCAGTGAAGATATATCTACCTAATAATATAGGAGATATAGAAACCGGTATATATAAACAGTATATAGGCCGTTCATTAGGGCCCAATTACCGAAAACAAGCACGTCGTCTGGTGTCCATCTTCACGAAGCGAAAACGACATTTGGTCCTGAAGAACAACTCTTCCACATTTTTATGCATCTAATGAGGGCCTGGTTGGCGCCAATGGCGGCCCCATCTCAAAGGTATCGTTGATAAAATTTCAGATTTCGGTCCGATAAAACCAGCTTAAGGACCCCTAAAAAGTCCCCAAAAAAACATTTATCTGAGGTGACGAGAGCTGATGATAATTTTTTTTTGTTCTCGCTTGGTTGTAATGGGGACAATGATCAATTATTTGGCACACGAAATAACAATTTCGTAAATATAGCGTTTTACGACGTCTTAAGAATGTCATATCAGCGGTTTTGATGCATTCAAATGAGCAATGTCTCGCGTCGTCGGGTAATTTCGTTCGGCTTTTATGAGCGTCGTTTCCAGTATAGGGGACACGTCTCGACGGATATTACGAGACGTTTATTTGTTAATTTTTCCAGGGGGAATTAAATTAACGGCAGTTCAGGAATTCCTGCAAACAGGAAAAAAATTCACGCAGTCGGTAGGATTCGAACCTACGCTCCCAGAGGGAATCTGATTTCTAGTCAGACGCCTTAACCGCTCGGCCACGACTGCCGCCGCGCAACGGGGAGGTAAAAACATTAGCGCAGCTTCAATGAGCATTACCGCTGCTTCAACGAACATTCCAGCTGCTTCAACGAACGTTTTCACAGCTTCGACGAACGTAGCTCCAATTTCAACGAATGGTACCGCAGTTTCAATAGAAAAACCTTCATTTGCATGAGAACAAAACAAGAAACTTCTCCGGAGTTAATCAACTTCCGCAACTCTCACGCAGAACGACCGCTAGCCCCCGGCGTCCGTAACCTTGTTAAGCAAGGATAATTATTATTCATAAAGTCCTGACCGCATCCTGGCCAGTCCGGGCCCTTGTTAAAATTAATATTATCCACTTTACAACCCTGTTCACGGGATTAGACCGGCCATCCAGCGCCTGGACCTTAGATTAACATTTCCATGTTCCAGCCGTTCGTTACCGGCGAGAGGGAATGATTTTTTCTTTTAGTTTCACTAATCTTTGAATTGCAAAAATGTAAATTCTGTTTTTTGGTCATCACATAGAGGAAACGGTTCTTGAGGGACCGTCACGTGATATGAGTGTTTTGGTACCTAGCGATAGGAGATGGGAGTTCAGGCAAGACAATCATTCTAAGAACATAAGTGTCTTTGCCGCTGAAGACAGTGAGCGCATTCGAAGAGGACAATCAAATTTAAATTGTCAGCGGGTGCTGCAACGCTCGACTGCTGAGAATTTCCTGAATGCGTCTAATGAAGCAGCTTCAACTGGATAAAAGTAATATTGGACGCAGAAACATTTTTTTGTAAAATTGTTTGCAAATTGTGACACTTCAAACAAAAACTTTAAGCAGGACTAAGAGAGGAGGAGCAGGAAGAAAATTAGACAGGACAGCGGGAGGGGTAACCTTTTCTTATAGAGGTTCGGGAAATGTATTTACGCGCACCAGACTATTGATGATACGATCTTGATCGGTTTAGTAGTGTGAAACTTACAGACAAGCTACAGCCAAACGCTCAGGATGACCTCCCCTCCCGTCTTCATCTTGCGCCCACCGGGACTACTGTATAACATTGATTGGGGGAGGGGGGTACAAAGCTGAACTGACCTTTTATGGTTGCTGTAATTACCGTCTAAAGACCACTGAACTTCTAACGGTAAATTAATCCAGCGCCTGTTCGTTGAAATTAAATTAAGATTCAACAGAACCGCTCATTTCCCCATGGCTTTCAGAAATTTCTGAAAATTATGGCAAAACTGAGAAATTTCGTTGCCCTCAAGTCACTGAAGGGAATTTGACATGACTTTCGTAGCCTCCCGCCTCTCCAAATGGAGAATTAGCCCTCTGCAAGTTCACAGCGTGCCCCCCCCCCCACCGCCCCTTTTGACTAAGCCGGACATCGTCGTGTATGTGGAACAAATTCCGCAACCGCGTAAATTAATACCATTACTACTGAGCATTATGGACTTATCTGAAAGCGAGCCTACGCTCCCTTAATTAGGCTAATTACCGAGTGCAGAACAGCCGTTGTCAAAGACGGGCTTAACAGCGTGTCAGACATGCAAATCGTCTCGTTAACCTCCGGATTACATTATTCCGTCCGCGCCTATTAAACATCATACACAGCCTTGCAAGGCCAATTCCGTCGGAATAGTCCGAATGGAAACAAGCGAAAAAACAAACTTCCCCGGCCACTGGCGTCAGTCAGCGTCTTGTCAGCCATCTTGAATCGCTGCTTTACAGGAGAGTTTTTTTCAGAACAGGTTGCTAAACGATAAACTGGCCGATAGGCGGAGCCTCAGTCGCCAGGTGAGTCGGTGCCACGCCCTTTACACAGGTAATCTGATGCACTAATCGGCTTTGTAGCTCATGCTTGTTTCGTCCATGTATCATGTATGATCTTTGCGAAGGCTTTCTGATTAGATATTGGAAAAATTGAGGCATCTGAAATAACCGATATCATGCTCAACACCCATCCAAGTCATCGGGAACAGAGCAAACACTCCATTAATATGGCCGCTCCCCCGAAACCTCTTCAGCTTATTAAAAAGTTTCGTTCGGCTTGACCATCGGCATCATCGTCGTCATCGATGGCCCATCGATGGTTCGTTAAAGGGAGTCACGTGACTCCGTAATTGAACGAAAGCACTCTTCGAAACAAAAGCTTTATGGCCCTTTAACACGTGACCCCCGCGGTAGCGACGGGGGCGAGGGTGGCGCGTACGCGGAGAAAAGAACAATTGATGAAAAAACGCCTTAATTACGTTTCGCGGGACCAAATGGCCCATAAAAACAAAAGTCTAATGACCGCGAGAATTCGGAAAAATGCCCCTAATTGCGGCTCTAATTCTCCCTTAAACTCTTTTCCGAAAGTTCCGCGCGGAAAACTTAAGGAGGTGCAACCCTTTTAAGTGTCTTTGAGGAAAAAAGGGTGGGTGGATGTCGTTTTTCAACAAGGAAAACAGATATTTGCTTGCCGATGGACAGAACCGAATCAGCTGGCTTTTGATACGAAATTCCCAAGATAATTGTTCTTTGGACATCATCAAGGCTGGAAGGAATAAAACATTTGGTACCGCCACTGGAGCAGCTCTAAACAGCCAAATGTTTTTTTATGAACCCTTATGTGCTTACTTTCTCTGCAGCAGAGACATAATTTCCATAGACGTCTTTCTCTTCGATTTGCAGATGTTTAAACCTGTCATTTACCTACAAACTGCTTAGAAGAATCAACAATAAACAAATTGACACCGCCCCTGGAACAGCATTTAACAGCTGAAGATTTTTTTGCACTTATGAAGGTATTCTAGTTTGCTAGCAATATCACTGGGGTACGAACAATTTTCTTCCATTTACAGGGTTTTAAACTTAACTGTCCGCAAGAGATGGGACAATGAATATCCGTGACGTGGTATAAATGTCCTCAAAATGATTTCCAAATTTTCGACATATGACTTGGACATTTTGCCGTAAGCTGACAGCCGCCAAGCATGACGTGACGGAATGAGGTCATGTCTGTTCCAAGTAATCCAACCTAAACTGAAGGTTGTCACGTGATCTGTCGTTGCTACTTTTGATAAAACGTTGAAAATTTTGAGACCGCTCCTGCTCACGGCTAATTACCAGCCTTTGCCGCGCGGTAATTGCAAAGGGCGCGATTCTTTTAGAGATCGCGAGCCGTCATTAGCAATAATTGATGCAAAGAGATTCGCTGCAATTCGGAGGCTTTGCCTCTAACCGTATTAGTGCCTCTCGATTAATCGCGGAAAAATTGTCAAGTTAAAGGGTCTGGGCGGTAGCGTTTGCATATCAAAATGCCAGTCACGAAGGGACAGGTCATAAAAGTATGTCGCTGAGCGAAACATTTGTATACAGGAACAATAACCGTAAAAAAAGCGCCCGACGCAGTGATGACAATTAAGGGAGCAACAAATGTCGCGCAATTAAAATAAATAAGAAAACACCCCCCGGGGGGGCAGCAAGGAACCACTTTTCCTTGCTCTTATTCTTGACGGCCCTAAAGAAAGCTCAAAAACAGCAGAACAATGAGGAAAAACAAAACAGTTCCGGAACTGAATTTTTCACCCCTTAAACCAGGTCCGCTAATGAAATTTGCATATTTCGACGTGACGACGACGTCGTCCGACTTTAAATTCCTGTTTCCTCGACGCGATATTTCAGCGACTTATCATAATTTTATTGCCGGGAAAGACGATACAACTTTCGCCTTTTTATTAAGCCTCCAAACCGCCCTTAATGGATTGTCCGCAGTCTGATTTATTCAGTATTTTTCCAGATCATGCAAAATTGATTCGTTAATGCGGCGAGCCAAAAACATCGGCTCTCAATGGGGGCGGTCATTAATAAACCTCCCTTTTTTTTTCGTTAGTTTGGATTCGGTCCAGTGTAGTCGATTGGCAGTCGTTACGAGGGCAAAACTAGCTTTAAATTAAACATATAGTTTTACCCCCTGAACACCCCTCCGGCATGAGCGAAGCGATGCTCGTCTGCCGGAGGCGATAGAGGGTGAATCCGATTTGAAATTTCATGACAGAATAAATGAGAAAATATTGTAGTGTTCAGAGAGATTTTCCATCTAGTCATAACCTGAATTAATGATGTCAAAAGGACTTATTTAGGACGTCAATTTGTTTCCAATATTAGCAAACTTGCGTCATTTTGACGTCACTCCCAGAGGCACCTAAAGTTATGTATAAGAATTGGAGAACCCCGTTTCCAGAGTTTACCAATGTCGTATATTTAAACGACATTCTGTTACGTCACATTAATGTCAATGTTTGAGAGTTGTCCTGCTGCTCCTTTCGAGCAAAACCGACTTCATGAAGTCCTGAATTCGTGATGGGCAATCCTCAGGAAAGGACGCCAAGACTTGTCAATAAGATCACATTAAAGAATTCAGGAGAAATGTCTGAGAATGACGTAGAAATAACCAAACTTGCCAGATATACTAATAGCGACGTCATTTTGATGTTAGTTGCTAGGGATGAGCTGCCGGAAGAAGGCTTCAGGGATTCGACTTTTGCAGCCGGAGGTAAAAATACTTTGTCTGAATGAAGTCAATGTGACCTAGCGAAACAACTCGTGTACTGTCGTTAAGACAACCTCACTTCGACGTCATTGCTGGAGAATGTCCTGTTCCTGTTCGTCCCATTCAAGAATTTGTTTCCCAATTAGCTGATTTTAAATTCGAAGGTGTCGAGCGTCCTTCTGGAACGTGAACTGGACGACATCACAAGTTGAAGAGTTCTGCTTGTTAGGTCAAAACGGTGTCATTCAGGCGGAGTTCATAACCTTCGCTGTCGAAAATTTGGTTTTTAGAGTTACGTTTGCAGCGGCTCGCCCTAAAAAAATGTCATTTCGACCTCCTGGGGACGTCAAAATGACGTGCGCTTGCTTAACGTTCCGCAGTCGCTGTTCTTTTTCGGAACATCTAGAGCATTCGACAGTCGACTCATCCCCATAAATGCTTCAAAAGAAAAGTTAAAATCCTAGCGAGGGAAAGCGTGTAATAAGCCAATTTTAATCATCTAATATTAACGAGGGGTGTAAATAATAGATCGCGGCAATTATGGGGGGTGGATTTCGGGGGTGAAAATACGGCCCCCTGTTGTTCCCAAACCGAACTAACAATGCAAAAGTTGCCAACGGCCAAATGTTTTTCTAATGTATCCTTAGGGTCGGCAAGCATTATGAATATTGACTATTCTCATCGAAAGTGGTATTGCCGAGCCATGCACCCACCTTCAGGGAGCCCGGACGATTCGGGATAAGCTTGTTAGCGAAAATCGGGATTAATCATTCCGAGAGGGGTTTTTCATTCATTTTCCTGGAGAGTAAAATGGCTTCGAAACAAATCTTCCCTTAGATTTATGGAGGTTTTCTCGAGTAAATCAATGTCGGTTCTGTGTGTATAAAGGCTGAAGTAAATGTACTCCTTATTAGCGCTCCGGAGCGTGCCGAAATTGATTGCGGCACACGTTTCCTTTGTCTTGTTGCCTAGACGATAACTTATATCTCCCCTCGGCATTATTTTATAAATTTTATAATAAAAAAGCTACATGGAGCTCTGCCAGTCCATAAATAATAATAATAAATACAAGTCGAAGGAGCCTGGCCGGGGAAATTACGCCATCTACCGCTGGTGGCGTGACTGGCCGACATTCATTACCACAAACCCTTAAACTCCTCCCTTGGTAGGGCGAAATTATTTTTTTCCATTAATCGAGGCGGGGCCACCCGGTCAAAACTACACAAATATCGTAAATCTCACAATGGGAACAATATCGCGACCCAGCTAAGCAGAAAATCTGAAAACAGTGGGTCGGAGGTCGACTCAAACTTAAACTTACAAGAGACAATCGGCCATGGGCATACCACCCATGGCGCACCATAAACCATGGGCCCTTGTACCTCGTTCACAAAGACACGATTTTGCGTTCTAGAATTTTGCTTGTCGGGAAACGGGCTGTCATATATAGCAAAAGCCCTCGTGACGAGGAATTTCGATGTTAGCTTCAATTCCGAATTAATATTCAATCAAAACGGTGAATTGTTGCGGATTTCCGTCAAGGGAAAAGGCAGGATTAGGGCTCTTGTGTTAATTGGATGGGCTGCACGTGTTCCTGTCAGTCTGGGAATATACCCCTCCCCCCTCCCCATCCCTGGGGGGAATCGCACTGGTGCGAAAATGCTTGAGAAGGAACCCGAAGTACCATATTTTAATCCGCACGAGCCACCCATGCTTGCCCAATGCTGCACTGGAAGCATTTAGGGGGCCTTAGGACTCGTGCTTCAAGCATCGTTTAGGACGCAGCAGCTATTAGCTAACAGCTAACTGGCAGATTTCGAACTAAACTTAAAGCTTCATCTGCGGTTGCAGTGAGGACAACCATATGGCGCACCTCCGCAATTAACACTTTGACTGAGGGTTCCCCTTGACCAGAAGTTTTTTCACATGCAGGGAACCAGCCCTTAGCGATATCGGTTTCTCAATAGGAAAAACAGACACGTTCCCTTGGGCAGACCATTCGGGAGTCTGGGTATAATTACATTGCTTAATAATCAGTAGCGCACCAAAGAGACGTCACAGCTGATTTTCAATACTTTTTTGTGCAAAATGGACATTTCCAAATTATTCCTAAATATGTACTTATATGCTACATATAATTTTTTTTTAGTTATTTATTCATTTTTTATATTAATTATTATTTTCTGCGAAACGAGTTGATGCCCTCCAGTGAATTTCGGCACTGTTACAACTCTAAGTGTCCTCAGTACCATGTAGAAATGACGGTTGAATTGCTTAATAATCAGTGGCGTTCCAAAGAGACGCCACAGCGACCTTTCAACATTTTTTTGCACAAATTGAAAATTTGCAAGGTATTTTCTTACAAAGCGAGCTGAGGTCCACCAGTGAATCACGGCACAATTACAGCTATAATGTAAAACTGACAGTTGAACTGCATAATAATCAGTGGCGTATGAAAAAGGCATCACAGCTAATTTTGGATCCTTTTTGCGCAATTTAGATATTACCAAGTTATTTTCTCCCTAAACGAGCTGACGTACACCAGTGAATTTCGGCACAATTACAGTTCTAAGTGTCCTCAATATTATGCAAAATCGACGGTTCAATTGGTTAGTAAACAGAGGCGTACCGAATCCGACGATTCACAGCTGATGGCTTTTACGGCGTTAGTTTAATGCAGATTGAAGTCCTATGAAATTCATTTTAGGCTTAACTCGGCTGGGACTGAAATATGGATTTTGATATTGTTTTTATTATGGACCAACTTTTGTTATTTTAGTTTATTTAATCCCAGCTCGGATTAAAAAAGTTCCGTATCGGCGTGCCTTTTCTTGAAACAGTCGGAGAAGAGAATTTAAATAAAAATTATGTAAAATCCCCACGAATTAAATCGTTTTCGGCCAACCGAACCAGAAAATGGTCTTTTATACACTCGACACACCTCCCTCGCAATCATTAGTATCATTTCTCGCCTCATCGTTGCCAAACTTGCCACTTTTAGTCCCCTTCGATAGGCCGCCTGGTGGGACGCGTCTTTGAAGAGCACGAGGCAATGGCAACGCCGCCACGAATCTCGCGAAAAGCTTTAGGGGTGCTCCAGAAACCGCCCCTCAAAATGGGGATTGGGGGGATTACCATCGCATTTAAATAAATACATAAATATTACATCGGTGAACGGTGTATAATTAAATTTGGGGGTACTGAGGAATGCTAATTCGAGATCGGTCGCCCTAATGGGCGCATGCTGGTGCTCTTGACAGTTATCAGGCGGTTCAGAAGGTCATCTACGATTTATTGCTAACAAATACCGACATTAAGGAAATTGACGATAACCGATGTTTTGGGCGGCTCATTTGACGTTGACTGACACACGAACGTTATCGTTCTCACGCCCAATAAATCTGGAATAAGTGTTTATAATAAGCCGGATTATTGGCGCACTATCTGAAGAGGTTCATCCTCGGATAACCTCCGAAGAGTGCCCACTCGAAATAGACTATATAACGTTCACCAAGTAAGCTCAAATGATCATGAATTCCTTCCCAAAATAATCACGCCCCATCACTCTTGTCTCGTCTCGTTATTTTCGACGGGTGTTTACAAGCCAGGACTTAGTAAATGAGGCTGTCTTCGGAAATTCTTTCCACTCATAATAATGTGTCGAACATTTGTTGCCAGAGCCAAAATTAGGGGCACGTTTATGAGGTGGTGAAAGTGTACGCTTTAAATTCACACATTTGGTAGTTAAGCACTTGTAGGCGTTGGAAAAGGGCAAAGATCCACGCATCCGATAATGCGAGAACTGATGGAGATCGGTACGGAGACATCTCTCGACATTTTTTCTCAAATAACATTTCAAAAATCTAATAATACACAGGGTGTCTCGTTTAAGAAACTCAAGTTCCGGGCCGCTGAGCGCAAATCACTGGACTGGGGGGCTCCAAACAAACTCCTCAAGTGGGGCCGCAGTGTGCTTTCCAATAACTCGAGAAGCGCTAGAGATAGGTAATCGGGACCTCTATCATCGAAAATTTCCTAGAAACTGATGGATTCAGAAGATCTAACGATGTACTGCGTGCCGCACTTAAAAATGCAAAATTTCGGGCGCCGCTGTATGCACCTGCCTGGTTATTCCTTAGTTCCGTTAAAATTTGCAAATAAATCCGAAATCTCGATAACTGACAGAGATGGGTATTAATAGTTAAGACACCAAAACTAGTCCCCTTAAAGGAACCACACCCTGTATATTGCGAAGCCGCGCCAGCCTAATTTACTGGCGCTTTAACTTACAGCACAAATTTATTAGGCCCATTTTTTACTTTTTTGTTTTATCTTCGGGTTTATTTTTCCTGACTGCCGTCGTCCGACTTGACGGTATTGTGTTTGTCATTTTGCCGCGGCCCGAATTAATTATTCGCCGGGTATTTTTAAACCCGCTTTCCAGGCAAAAAACCCGCGACTTTCAGCTCAAACCCCGATGGCGGCAAGAAAAGAGTTCTGAGGATTCAGAATCTGAAAAACGGTCGAGGACAAAAAAAAAAAAATCGGTATGCCACAGGAAATTGCGTCTACATTGTGCCCAGAAATGGGACTGTTAAACAACCCATCAGCTCCCTGATTTATATGTTTTGACTCTGATAGGTGGCATTAAGACCCTGATCTCCAGGCAACAGACCTCCTTTGTTGGGTCTGAGACCACCAGAATTTTCAAGGGAAGTGACCAGAAAAATGACATTCACACGTTGTCCTATTAGGGTAACATCTCTCATTCTCGTACGTCATTATTAAAATTAATGTCGTACCTCTCGCAAAACCGCCCGCAGAGTTATTGTACGCCATTCGAGACCATTTGGTATAACGTGTCTTTATTTAGCATCCCTCTGTTTGGCTGCATCTGATGGCACATTTATTTCGGCCTATTGTGTGTTTTAAATTTACAATGTGACATCATCTGAGCAACGCCAACCCTCCTCCCTACGTCTTCGCAGGGCTCAGACTGTGATCGCGGCAGTGTCACTTTTATGTACAATATACGCGCATTTAGGAATGGTTAATATACAGCTGTCCGGATTTTTTTCGGACAGGAAAAATGGTGTTTGGTGGGGTTGATATTAATGAGCCCCATTAATATCACCCGGGGGTTGGGCCCGCTATGACGGGATTGGGCAAGAGGTTTAATTTATTTATGCCCTTGGAAGAATGCAGGTCCGGCCCTGGAATCGAAATAGTTGGTAATTAATAAACTCATCACCGTGGTGGGTGTGCCTCGGGCCGTCAGTGGAAATATGTAGTTTATGAGGTAATAATAAACCTTATAATTGAATTAATACACTGAGCCGACCTTATCGCCGCACCATCTTGTCCGGGCCTTTTTAACATGTCCATTAATATTCAGCTTGAAAAATGGATACACGGACATTCCGGCTCAAAGCCATTAAATTATATTCATACGGAACTAGGTATCCTCTTGTGTCTGAGACGAAAACGTTAGTTTAATCACACTGGGAAACAGAAACCCCATTTCATGATTTATCTTCCCAGATCAGGCGACAATTTGAATCAATTTACCCGTATAATAATATTCTCGAGGATGTAAAAAAGGGCCGTACATGTTGGACTGCGGAGATAATCAGGGGCGTAACGGAGAAATGCGCTATCAAGGCCGAAGCGCACAAATCGCCACATTCGAGACTGTAAAATGGCCAAAAATGCCACTTTATGTAGCACAATTCGCATCGAAGACGGTCAGTTTTCATGGAGATTTCATAAAGAATATATCAATATTTAAGGTCTTTAACTAGGCGAACTATAATTAAAATCAATTTTCACTAGTCGAGAGACCCTTCGCGCGACGCCCATGTGTTAGTCACATTTACACCAAATCAAGTATGTGAGACCTGAAAATGTGTGTATCAATTGTTGCATTAAAATTCGAGCCCTTCAGTGGCGTATCGCAAGGTTCGGGAAGGTCCAAATATCGCGGGACCATGAACCTATCTTAAATGAGTTTGCCTTACTATATGAGTTTTTCGAATGACACCCCTGGGATCTGGATGTTTAAAGCTCAAATTGAATATACAAGAACTTGAAATGTTTACACGTCAAAAATCGCGCAATTCAGTGGCGCATCGCGCGATTTGGTAACAGACGACATTCGTAAATCAATCCAAAAAACTAATTTATGAGCCGTCGGAATGAGGCCTGTGGGTTGTCTATATTTTAACCAAAGTGACTTTCTGAGATTTTCAAAATGTTTACTCGTTAAGACATCGGTCCATTCAGTAGCGGAACAAGAAATCTAGGGGCTTCCCATGAGGTAAGCATTCCTGAAAAAATTCTGGTATTCGCAAATTCAAGCCAAAACAGGAAATACCTGAGAATTGACAGTAACAAAAACTCTGTGTGAAACAGAAATCAGTAACCTGTGTCCCATAAAATAACGTTTTCTTTCGACGTATATCCGGAAAGGGAAGTCAAATCTCTGGTGTTGTCTCAGGGGCCTCGTTCACTAAAATCCGTTAACAGCAACACTCGATAAATCGATTTTGTTTTGACTGTGCCTCAGTTTTGGATAGAAAACGGGCACCGCGTTCCCGAATTAAATTCTAGATTTATACGGATTTGTGAAAAGCTTTGGCACATTGCAAAGGTGATAAATTCCAAAATATTGTTTTTTTCCAAATAATTAAAAATAATTTTCTAAATCTATGGGTGCCGAGAAATCACTCTTCTGCCTGCACACCTTCCTGGCGTTTAACAAAATTAGTGCAGTTTACACAATCGTCCGTGCCGGACGACCGTATTTTCGGCCACCCCGTATGTGAGCTCACCGGTGACTCCAGGAAACCGAATTTCGAATTCCCCTGGATCGAAGGAAACTGGAACGCAGCTGCGTTGTTTGGGAAAATGCGGAAACCGACAATGTTAGAACCGAAAAAATTGTTTGTTTTATGTTAAACATCCCTGGGAATAGCCCGAAGGAGCATTAAATCTTTCATCGCGGACATGTTTACAGAACGCCTGATCCAGGATCGTTTGTTCTTCGTTTCACAACTCTAATTTTACACTTGCCAGGAACACAATAACGTCTAAGGACTGGTCCCCTCAGACCGAATCCAACTCGGCAACTAACTAACAAACAACAAACTTTCCATACGCCACGTCCTCGAGAACAATAAATCTGGGAATATGCTTGTTTACAACCGAATGGTATTATGGAACAAGTTGTTCAACTAGTCGGTGATTTAGCCGTGGAAATGCCGGGCCCAAAGCCTGGATACATCCATGTAGACACAAGTTTTGCGTCCTAAGAACCAGACCAGAGAGGACGGCGAGTAATTAAGTGCGCAACGTTGCCAAATCATTCAAATTTATCCAGAGTTTGAGGGTGAGTTCGGATTCGCTGGTGCTGGTTCTTGCGGCTGGTGGGACAGGTCCAGGAGGGGTTTCCCGGCAAAACCAAAGCTTCTGCTAAGAACTGTACATGTCCAGTTAATAGGGGGCCTCGTCCCACGATTAATTCAAATAAATCGAACTTGCTGAACACAAATACCACACTATTTCAAGTCGATGTTTATAAATGGTCTCCCCGAACAAAAGCGCTGCTGACCTATTTTACCAGGGTCCGCGCATTCATCATACCATTAATATCTTAAATAGCATAAAAGTGCCATAAAATTAAGGCATAAAGCGACCAGTTTCCATAAATCAAATCGTGAATAAGCATGTTTGCCTTTAGTGGGTGGTCCGGCCGGTCGAAAAGTGTCACTTTAGGCCAAAGCAACTTCATTATGATAGGTATTTGCTTTTGCACCTGGATAGGGATAAATCTTCCGGTCAGTCCCTGAAAAGAAATTGGAAAGCAATATGTTACGACGTCGTTGAACTGTCGAACTCGATGTCTCATATTGGAGACTAACAGGGAAAGCAATCGGGCCTGGATTCCGTTCAACAGCGAAAGGGCGGGTCTGGAAATCTTGTCCCGGTTGTCCTTTAAGGCCCTTTATTTGCACCCACTCTCAGGATTGCGTTTAACATTTATTAATAAAGCCGGAGCGATAGTTCAATAAGTGCATACTTTCTTGGAGCGGGAGTTCATTTTACAACTCCAACATGTGTCGCGCCTCCGCTCGTAACTCACTTTTTCGCGCATATATGCGCCGAGTGTGAATTATTTCAATGCCGATGTGAACAGGCCTTAAGGGCGACAAATTCATTTCTCTTTATCACCTCCGAGATCATTAATATCACTTTTATGTCCGCCGCTTTGTATCGGTCTTAATGGTGATAAACATAATGTCAGGGGAATCAAGGTTTCTGCATGATCTTTGTAGGAGGTAAAGAGGCCCTTAATAAAAATTAAGACCATGTTTCTCAATTACTCCGGGGGCCCTGTTTTAAGGGCGCCTAAATTTAAAAATATGGCCGTGTATACTTGAGGAAACTTTCTTTCCAGCCGTTAACTTCATGTTTCGTATACTCTTTCGCTAAAAGGTCTATTAACTCCGCTTCTTCGCGGCTATATACGCGCGGATTTCGGTCAACTTCAAACTTTGGCTTTTTTACGAGGAAATTATGACGTATCACCGAGGAGAGACATAAAAGTGGTATCCGGAGTTAGTTAGGGAGCATTAAATCCTAATAAATCATACTAAATTAGCGGCTAATTTATGAATCGGGGTGAGAGGCATAACTCGTTTTACTGCTCGTAATTCACCCCGTCGACTTTTCTTGGCGCTTTTAGTCGTGTTTATAAAACAATTAGACGCCGAGATAAATTTGCCTTTACGGGCCAATAAAATCGGCCGAATATAGCGCTGCCAGATGGAAATTTTTCCAAAACTGAACAACGGGAAAACTCCGAGTTACCAAACGGCTCGGCCTGGATTATTATGACATCGCACTAACCTATGAATACAAAGCAGCTGATAAAAATGTTTATCCACATTCGCTCCCTGTTTTCCCCCTGCCGTGGCTTTTTTGCGCAGGGGATTTATACAGGGACCTGTCAACAGAGATGACGAAACGCATCCAATTAAATTACCTCACAATGTCGACGCTAGAGTTATTGCGGTGTAAACGTGCCTCGAAACGGACGGGTCGAATTCAATGGGCACTATCATCAGCTCGGCCAATAAAATACATTCATTCTTGTGAGCATCAATTTAACGATAAATAACTAAAGAGACTGGAATGAACACTGTTCGCTTCGTGTTTCTGATGAAGAAGGAGAGTCGTGTGTTGGTAAAGAGCTTCGCATAAAAATCGAGGAACGAGGAGGAATATTTCCCGACCCAATTTGCACGGAGGAGAGTCTGCTCTCTGATTGATCTCAAGCAAACTGTGTCCGTCAGTGCGAAGAACCCCTCAACCAACGCTGGTTTCTTGCTCCTCGTTTTCATCAAAGAGTTAACTTAGAACGGAAAGTTTACTTCGAGTGGCGCATATTCGTCCATATTATCTTCCTACTCCTCATTTTAAATAAAATGATCGATTTTTACTTTTTTTCCGACGACATTTCTCACAGAGTGCCTCCTCTCTCGGGCTTCTTACCGTGAAATCTACTGAAACCAACCTCAGAAGATTTCTCTCGGAAAGTTTTTATAGAAATCGAAAAAAAGAAAGAAAAAATCATCCTTTGTGCTTAGCCGAAGAACACTTAATTTTTTCTTCAAAATCCTACAAAGCGCATAGCGATGTTTCTTCAGTAGAAATTGCTTGAAACCAGAGAGATGGAGTAGACTGAATTTTCCTGTGAAATCCGTGAACCCGACAAAGAAACTACTGGTGTCAATATTCTCAGAGAAACTAAAATGGAGGAGGAGACTTGGAGGGTCCTGCCTGCGAGGGATAGAAGGTCTAGGTAATTCTTCTTGATAATTCTGCTTTCATAAACTCGCAAGACGGAAGTTCGTTTGAGAATTTTAGAGTGAAGAGTGAGCAACGAATAGAATTTCTTAATAAGAAGCTTACGTGGGTGAGCAGGAAACCACTCAACTAAATGATCCAGGGATGGGAAGTGTGAAGCTTATCGAGAAGAAGAGTTGATCCGTTCATAAAGAACATAGAGAGCACAATGAAAAAAAGCCAAGAGCTGTTAATTTGGTAACACGCTTCGTGATACAGAATCGTGGAAGGCATCATCATCGCTTTCAAGATATTCCAGAGCACCCAGCTCATGCAACGCACCGAATTCTCTGGTCAATTTATGGAATTTTAAAGCATACATCAAGGCAGCGGGCATAATCTTGGTCGGTCAGATGTGGTCCCAAAACGGGGGCGAGAGGATTTCCGATTTCCTGACGGAATCCCGCAGGACCTTGCATGATGAACGGGCCCCATCAGTCACCTCGAATTGGTATTAATGTACCGGCCGAGCTGCGGACAGATTCGGCCAGAGCCTGGACGAGGAATTGATATTAATGATCTTTGGAGGAGAATGCTTACTTTTAGGATGACCATCAGTGGCGGTCGACCTTTCAGATTTTGACTTGGTATCTGGGACGAAAATCCTCCCCGCCCCTGTCTTACCCAGCCCCCAAACGGGTATTTTATTCATGCGACTACTGCTTCGGGCGAGATTTAGTTATAAACGGGCCCCAAATTGATTCTCCGGACATTTATTGTCGATGATTAATATATTCTTCGGCCACTCGCGTGATTATTCTCACTTATTACGGCATAAAACTGGCCATTGTCCGGCCGTCATCGCCTCGCACTATTGTCTAACTTTTGGGCATATAAATTTAATTGAGAGACATCTTGATAGTTAATGGACGATAATTGAGATATCTGCGAGCCACCCAATTTCATGGACGTTACCATCAACAATCCGAGTTGATCGTGTCAGGCCAATCAACAAGAGCCCATAATTCCCGGTTTCAATTAAGCGATAGAGGCAGGATCCTGCAGGCCAATAAAAGATATCAACTTCGTGATGCGCCTTATCATCCCGGTTATTGTTTGGGGTGGAGTTTTTGCACGTCGAACACGCCGTCTACATAATAAGACAGCTCTAAACATGAGGCCCTGAAGGAGGCTCAAATGTGGCGTAAGTAACGTCGCTTTGTCTCCAAAATTTATACATGATGTTCTCAAATCCCAACCCGTACTAATGCTTGCTTAAGCTTAACGCACGCTAAGTACCCATATTAATTTATGTTCTCCGACATTAAGGGGGTGCTTTATGTAATGTGTGCTCCTTTAGTGGGGCAATTATGTCGGAACAAAACCCCCTTGTTCGGGCCTTGTTTTCATATTTATACGCCCTTTTTCCCCGAGTGTATTATATAAAATTACAATTCGGAAAATCGATGTGCGAGCTGAGAGCTTGTGTAAGCAAGTGTACATAATAATGTCAGTTCGGAATAAAATTTGCAGCTGAAGCGGCTTATGGGGATGTTCGATCCATTGTACGGGGAACGGCCAAAAAACCGTCGACAATAGACACACAGCGCCGTAATTAAGCCTGAGCTTCAGTGTCAATAATGCCCCTCTCTGATAGAGGACGTAATTAGTTCACGCCTGTCTTTGATGTCCGCCATCTTGTGTGTTTGTACACGTAGCATGAATGTTACATGAGCTCCACTGCATGTTTCGTCTTAGATTGTTTACATGGCTCGTATACGCCGGATGTATCCAGGAAGCTACGTTCTGGAGCGATACAGCTTAGCAGGGGGGCCAAACCAACCTGAAGGTCCTAAGTTCATTCTTTCCTCCTTCGTATACAACACCCTGTATGTTAGGCTAACTTCCTAAAGAGATCAACATACCCGTGTTTTTAACGCACCGCCGAAAACTCTATTTTCTTGGCACGCATGGAACACCCCATTCATATCTAAAGTAGGGTATTCGAAACGCCCATTGGTACGCCACTGATTTATGGCATAACTCGCAAAAACATCAGAAATTGTCAACGCAAAAACCCTATGTCTCAATCAGTGCAAAGTCAGCGGTCGTTGCAGCCGCAGTTTTGACGGAATTTAATTACATGAAATAATTTCTATATCTAAGAATGTGGCTCTTTTGAGTATTTAAAGGGGCCTTCAAGTTGTGAGGTACGCCATTAATTTGAGACTGCACTCAGACTGAAAACAGACTGAGATTTAATTGGTGTTTGAAGTATTTTTTAGAGGTTTTACCCTCTTTAAACTAGAAGGTTGTACGACACTGATCCAACTAAGAACATCAGAACTCGTCGCCTAAAAGAAAAGTAAACTTCGAGTCTGAATGACTAAAGTCTTGGACGAATCCGAGCCCTTAAAAACAGTTTTTAAAGGATTAATATGTAACAAAAAAATTTTGTTACTGATGTGAAATAATCATTTCTTCGAGACAGATTTATGAATTAAGTCACGAAAACCTCATAACTTCTCAACGAAAACATTGAGTTTCACATCTAAGAATAATCGAGACTGAGCACTCACAACATAACCTCAAATCCGAAATTACTCTCCGAGGCGGCGTTGCCACACATCCGGTTTTCACTCTCGAAAGGTACTTCAAGCAAATCCCTAAATCGAAACCGCGGCCCGATTTACATCTCAGCCAAATGAATCCGGGGGCTGTTCGCCAGTAAAAATTCCCATATTAGAAAACGTATTTTCGCGTTTCCCCACTCGAAATCCATATATATCCATCCAATATCCCGACTAAAAAGTCTTATTCGCCACTCTAGCGTTCGTGAAATATTCAAAAGGAGCCCCGAAATGAGCCGAGGAGGATATATATTGCAAATGGCTTTCTCATCATCCCGAATCTACATTTTCGACAAGCGAGCAGCCAGTGTAAACATTGAAAAATACTCGAGGTGGATGTTACATTCGAAAATGAAGTGCGGGGGTTAGGTCCTCGAGGAAGGGCAGTGAAGTTCGTCCCCTAGGAATCTGAATAGGGGTGTTGATTGTGTTCGAGGGCTAAGCTACGCCACTGGGAATACAATATATGTAGATTGCTGGAAAAAGAAGTGATTTCGCCTAACCTAAAGACCGCCAATCTCGCTACGGTGGTGGATTGCCACAAACTAGGAGGGCTGCCGCCCTCTCCCTCAGAAAAAGGAGGATCGCTTTATGAAAATACCGTTTTTCTGGAAATATAGAGGCGATATAAATAGTTATAATACATATAAGACAGAGGCTCAGTTCAAGGGAGGGGGCGCAAGTGTATAAAAAGAGCTAATAAAAAAGGGGCACTTATTGCTAAAGCTCCCGCAACCGAGGGTTTTCCAGCAACATCTCATTTGGGTTTGAATTTAGAGCGGAGCCAATATAATCTCTCTCAGTCATGAAATATTCATTTCCCACTCTGACTTATGTAAGTAGGACCGCAATGAGGTAGGTCGAAATATGTCCATTTGTCATTGAGTAATATAAAGCCGTCGATCTTCTTTCTTACCTCCCAAATCCGTGACGTGTAAAATAAAGTCTGCCATCCCGCTCACTGACAATATTGTCGACTTTTTGATCCGATTTGTTACATTGTTGTCCTGTGGGAGTCTTCCGCGGGACAGCTTCCATATTATTGGGGATTTACAGTCGGCCAGCTCAGTTCCGGATTGAGGGGGTAGTTAGAGCGGCGAGGAGTGGATCGCACCAGTTTGGGGGACTGTACGGTGGCCGAAAAATAATCCGCTTTAGTCCGAAAATAATGACGATGGAACATGTGTGCGCTGCCTATAAGGGCTTCTTAGTGTCATCGAATACAATCGACGCGAAAAGACGGTCGAATTTGGCCGTTCTAAGCGCATTAAGGCCCAAAAAAGGACACCTACTGCTGACGGATCATGTATAAATTTGAAATATTGCTCACAATGCTTAATCCTGTTTGTAAACTGTGTACAGGTTAAATAGACCTCTTTCCTCCTCCTCGCCTCCCCCCTTCTCCTCATCACGCACTCCCTTTCTCTTTCCCTCTCCCTCACTCTCTCACACTCTCTCTCTCTCTCTCTTGCTTTCCTTCTCTTACGGTGGATAAAAAAATTGATCCGACAGGCGGCTCGAAAACCGCGAAAAGACTAATCTCGAAGAACAATCCATCTTGATTACCTCTTGCAAGAAATCGAGGTCTGCATGTCGCAAGAAGATGGCGCCAGAAGGGATCCGCCGAATGACAGTTTTATAGCCGCGCTTGCGAATCCGAGGTGGCTTTTGTTTACTTTTTTCTGAGACCTTAAATTGTCATTTGTAAAGGAAACAATCGCGTCCCCCCGAACGGCTCGGTTTAGGGGGACGCGATTCGGCCGGGGGCGGGCTTGTTTGCCTAAATGCCCCCGTTCCCCAGATATTGGTTTCAACCGGGTGTACATTTGTAGTGCAAATGTTCCAGCGATTATGTATGCTGTTAATACCGGGCTGCTGAGTTCATCAAAATGCGCATCTTGAATAGGAAACTTATCATTCTACAATCGCCTATCCGGGCTATCGGCAAATTGTTATTACTGGTAAAGACAATAAGAAATACATGTTTACGTTTTGTCTTTGATTAGGTTTACGGCAAACGGCGTACATGCAGTGATAATGTATACAGGGTGTCCTCGAATTACGTGGCCAAAATAATACCGCAGATTGTTTGAGTGAAAATAAGTCGATTTAACTAAACTTCCCTCAGTCCAAAAATTGATAATTATGGAGCTACAGGGTGTGAAAGTTGAAAAAAAAATCACATTTTCTTTAATATCTTTCGATTTCTTTGAGTTAATTTCACGAAATTTCATATTTGAGGGTGTTTTAGGATAAGAAATTCAAATTTATTAACGATTTAGTTGTTTCTTCTAGGGGGCGCCACAAGCGACCATTAGCTTCTAGCAAAGTCAATAAAGTATACCTTTTCTAAATATAAAAGGTAGGGAAAAAGGTTTTTAAATACCAAAATAATATACACCGTGGCACGAAAAAGTTACAGAGATTTAAATGTGTCCTAATGGTCGCTTGTGGCGCCCCCTAGAAGAAACAACTAAATCGTTAATAAATTTGAATTTCGTATCCTAAAACACCCTCAAATATGAAATTTCGTGAAATTAACTCAAAGAAATCGAAAGATATTAAAGAAAATGTGATTTTTTTTTCAACTTTAACACCCTGTAGCTCCAAAATTATCAACTTTTGGACTGAGGGAAGTTTAGTTAAATCGACTTATTTTCACTCAAACAATCTGCGGTATTATTTTGGCCACGTAATTCGAGGACACTCTGTATATGTATATATTTCCAATTGTCCTAGGACTTCAAAATCTTGTAAAAAGACCATAATTTTTACCTGACCAAACATACATTACGTATGTGGCGAACCAACCTGAGGAAGTTTGTCAGGTAATGCAGTTAACGTCAGGGGGTAGCAACGGATCAAGTAGAAGGAGAGCAATGCGTAATATACTGTGTGTTCCTAATTTATTACCACAGGAGATTCTTTCTTCTTTTATTCTATTTGAGAACAACGCCTCACCCATAAGTAGGGTTAGAATTGCACACAACAACAATTCGTCACACGAGAGCAATGCTTTTCGTCAGGGAGGCTTTGGAAACAAAACAATAAGCTTCGGTTGTTGGTATTGATGACGCCTTCAAGTTTCTCCCCGCATCGCTCGTAAAAAACATTAAGTTTCGAATGAAAATGTAACGGAAATTCGGAAAAGTTTATACGGATTTGAAGGTTAATTTCATAGGAACGTAATATGTGCTCGTACGAGATTGTGGCCGGTAGGAAATGGGTAAAAATCGCACTTCTAAAATTCGAATTTAGTTGACCATACCGCGATAATCACCTTGGTTATGTTCGGTTTTACGAAGTTATACGAAAACTGAGCGCCAATTTGCGCGGCCAATTACTCTAACTTGTTAATTACACTTTGTTTTTACACGAATGTTGCCATTGACATTCTCAATTCTTTCTCTTGTTTTGGGGGAATAATGCCTCACACTCCAGTAGTGATAGGAAAAGTCCAGATAAACACAGATCTGCAATTACTTCATGAGCGATATTCATTGTGCCCTAACCTAACATACGTTCAAACGTTTATCGTTAATTGTGTCGGAGGACCTGCTCTTCCTTCTCGGAATTATTGAAAACGCAGAAAATCAAATGTCTTTGTGCTACCGAACATTTTCATTAAAATTAATTTGCGAGAAACGAGATTCTAAAGGAGTTGTCACTGTTGTCGATAAAATTCATGTCCGTCTTGGTATGCGCCCATGCAGCGCAAATGAAGATTTGTAACCAGCGAGTCCATAAACAGGCCATAAATACACCGGGAGCGAGATAAGAAAAAGCCAAAGCGAAATATGACAGAGATGTAAATATTAATAAAATTTGCATAAAATGAGTTCTGTGCCGATGCAGATGTGAGACAGAGATGGGGGTCGCGATAGAGAGCTCTCTCGTTACACGTTAAAGAGCAGAGCCGGGCTCTATCAGCAATAAATCATCGCTAAACAACGGTTTTGTTGTTGGAAAACCGCGGGGGACGACAAGACCCGAAATTTAGCACGAGCCCGAAAACATGAGAGTTAGAAAACACGAATATTCGGTCACTCATCAATTTTCGACGCCCGTTTACGATGTTCGACATCGTGTAGAGTCGTGCTCCATTATTATCGTGTGTTATATAGCTTTGTCTTTGGCTTGTTACGGGCGCCAATGGGGGGCGATATGAATAACTAATGCTCAGAATGTACACCTAAAAAAGAATGTTCTTTCTAATGAGGCTGAGGCGGTGATTGATGCCATCGAGAAAGAGAATCGATCATATTGAACCGTGCGAGGCTTTCTCCTAAAACACACGATTTTTAAACGTTCCGCTGCGAAAATCTCTCATTTTATGCGAATGTGATTATGTAATTCGTGTTTTAAAGAGAATCCTCGTAACAACAGAGAAGTCTTCAGCTCATTACGAAACGTTTCCGAAACGAGCACTCCAAATTTTTAATTGGCAAAACACAAAATTACTCTTTATTAATTTCGAATTGCTGTTCAAACCGCGTGCGTGACTTAAACGTGAGTCATCCACATGATTTTTCCCAATTTGCATGAGAATTATCTTTGTTTCTGCACATGTTTCTTATCAGTCTAAAATGTGTAGTTTTTTTAATTGCGCTTGTAAAAAGCACATAACGAGGTGGATTTCTTTCGGGAAATCCCTCCCCGACGGATGTTAATGCAATTGGTTTTTCCGAATTATTCCAAAAGGACTCCAAAATCTCCGGTTGGTGTCATTGCGGGCGTTTTAGTGCTCCCGGGGATTTGGCGAATTGCTCCGTTTCAATTTATTTGGATTCCTCCTCGAGCGCATTAAGCGACTTTATTAAGGAGATTGATTAGATAAGAAAAAACATATGGCCGTAAAATTAAATTAGTGTAAACTAACCATTAGAGGAAGAATGGGAGAGAGCCCAAAATGCGCTGATCTCCTTATTTAGTGTCAGCAGATAGCGTCTAATGCTTCCGCCATTAGTCAGATGTTTTAACGAGGGTTGTCGATAGACCAATTTTTGTCAAACCTACTATATTACAGAATAATCCAGCGATCAAGTCTTACGGGATGACTGAAGAGATCTGGCCTGTTCGAGACTGAAGGAGGGCCCGTTTCGCTTGATTCTACTCTGTCGACAAACTTATTTAGATAAAACCGAAACCGGGTCTTTTTTCGTCTATAATTGATTAAGGTAATTAACTCAGGCCTTCCCTGTCAAAGATATGACCCATTTGGAGACGTATTAACTCTATTAGGGATATTACCTTTTAACAAGCTGTCATACGAGGTGTTTTATCAAAAACACTTCAACATCTTAACGTGAGAAAATTGTTCAGGTTTGGAAACGAATCCCTTGCCTTGCTCGTAATTTTGCGTCATTTCGATTTTCGAAGACCGAAACGTGATTAAAAAGTTATACCTTTTGGACTGGATTGACCACCTCTTATCAGCGCTTCGCAGTCTCCGACATTAATCAACCAATAATGTAAATGAGGCATCGGAAAGTGGGAAAGCCCTCTTGTTTTGGTCAAAATTACTCCAGATTTAATATGGACCTCACGTACGGAACTAAAATCTCAAATGACCGACTATTTCTAGAATTAAAGGGGGAGAGGTCATGTGAAATGTGAACCAGCGACTTTTACGACTTACGAAAATGGCCCACGCACTGCGACGTTTTGAATAATTCCGAGATGACTCTGGTCAGATGGGAGATTACCATGTTTCTGACCCCTCGGAACATCTTTTTCGACATTGACCAATCCACAGGAACGTACTCTCTAGTTCACCCATACAGATTCCCGGTCACAAAACTCCCAAATCCCTCTCTGGACCTAATCAAACTTTCACATCTCCTCAACTTTCCTTTGTAATGCTAATTCTTGGTTTTTTACAATTTTTAAATACACCTGTAGGGCACAATAAACTTGTCTTTGTTACCTACCACATTGTTAGAGACCTCTGCTCTACATAATAATGGCTAGTTTGACTCTTATCTCCTAACTAGACGGTTCTTAAGCCCAGCAGATGGATGGACCTCCTTTGTGCCCGTTTTATCGGGTACAGTTATTTGACTACTGGGCACTCGGTATATACAGGGTGAAAGCCTAATCGAAATGACCGTTAAATTGGCTTCCTGTCCGCAACACTAAGAATGATAATTCTAGGATTTATCGACAATATTTAGACGTTTGGTGACAATGGGTACCACTTTCAAGACCATTATGGGATGATTTATGGCACTGTGACGCAACAGCCGGTCACGCTGTTAATTGAACCTGAATGAGGCTTAATGTGGGGTGGCTACCTGGCTTATTTACGCAGGACCGCATTAAGAAATCTTGAAAGAATCGGAGGAGTGCAAAAAGTTTATGAGGAAAAATTTTGGCAGTTGTTCCAGGCACGCGAGACCAATGATTATGCCACTAAATCCAGAGTTTCTACAATATTCTGGAAATCTTAATGTTCATACACAATGGTGTTTTACAGTTTCAAAATTTCATTGCAGTATTGTTAAAATTTATCTCTGGATAAAGGCGATTTAGCTCAGAACAATCCTCAAAAAAATTTATTTTCACGTACTTAAAGTAACGCAAAACCGACCTTCATTCATTGTGAAATTTGTAGATCTCCAAGGGTTAAGCAGGAATAACTTTTTCCAGTGAAGGCCTTAAAGTATAAGCATAACCACACTGTTGTATCTAGAGGATATTAAATTGATAACATCAACAAGAGACACTTCATCAAAATTAAATCAATTCACAGAAGCTGAATGGGGTATTTCGGGTAAATTGGATGGGATTATCGGTGCTTATGCTATATTGACATCACATTATGAAAATGATGGCTATCTGTGATTAAACAGGGTGCACAATGCTCGTGTGAGCCCATGCCGGAGGTAACTACTTTTGCTATGTGAAATATGCATAATCCTTTATCTGCATTGTTATGAAATACTGCCTCGTTTAAAGCTAATATTATAAAACAGGGTAGAGGGGTTCGTGGAAGCAATGAAACATTATCAAGTTTCACCCTGTAGGTGTTTGATGCATTTGACAAAACGTTCGCAAATCCCATCGCCTATATTATGGCATACTGCCTATGTTTAGATATGTCATATCAATCACGCACTTATTCGACCAATGTTTTCTGATTAACTAAATAAGTGGCAATACGAATAATCCTCGGGGCAAATAGTTAACACTGAATGTTTGCCCTGATAGTGATAAACCCGTCATTCACCTAAAAATTGTTGTTGTTGAGATTTTAGACAGGCATTAATCTAGAGAATTATGACAAATGAGTCATTTTTGTCGAAAAACTTTAAAAATTCGGGACTGGAACAACACAAAATTGGAAAGTATTTTACTCTTTCGAATGCATTGTGATTATTTGGAGCCTTTAAGCTAAGCCTGTGATACGCCACTGGTTTTCGTTGCTCAAGCCTCAAAATTCGAGCCACTGTCAATAAATCAGTTGTCGAATTGCCAATCATTGAAAAAAAGAATTTTCGCATTTCTCAGGAGCAAAAATTCAGCTAACGTTTATCCACCGCTCTGAATTGTCAAAACATACTAAATTTGACCCTTAATTTGGCGGTGATTTTCGACTTCCGTTCAGGTTGGTCCTCAACATGTGAAGCTTCCGCCAAGTTCACAAGACGTTGAGCGCAGAATGCTGACCGAAATTCGTCACCGCTTCGGTCGGATGCAACGCGTCGAGCCGCTTTTACCTTGCCTAAACGCGCGCCGTGGGAAGCAGACAATATTAACTGGAAATTCCAAATATTTTCGTTTTGGGCCTCATTTAGGAGTTACTGACCCTTTTTGAAAATATTTATTTCGTTTGATAGGTGCTCCAACTATGTGGCCCCCATGACGAGACGATTTTTTTGTGTGATCACCTTGTCAAAAGACTTGACTGCTCTATTCTGAGCCTCTCAATGCTATTCATTAATAACGCGTCTTACATTTGTTGGCACTGCCTTTACTAATGACAATGAGTTTATTCTGGAAATTTCGATTGTCATTAGACAAATGATCCAAGGGCTGTATGGTGCGTTCGGAGTTGTCTTCGAAATGTCCGAAAAAATTCGGTGGTGTGTAGGAAATCTTAAGAGTAGGAAATCTCGAGGAACGCAGTGTTTTCGAGAAACTCTCCCCCTTGGTTAATAAATAAGAATGTGTCTTGTGTTGAAAAGGCATGGGCGTGCCGCTGTTCATTTCGACGTCATTAATTCTGTTTCTTAAGGCCGCTGTATAGTCAATCATGTCTGCGCCTGACAACTGGAAGATTTGAATAAGCGCATTATATGAATTGTAAAGATTGTGTGCTTGACATGGATTGTTTTGGCCCGGGTACATTCGGTTAACACGTATGCGCGTCATTAATCACGTTTCCGAGTATCCTTTTTCTGCTTTCTCTGCGCTGAAATTGAAATGAATGAATTTTTCCTGCGCCTCAATAATAATAATTTAAGGTGTTCAAACGGCCATTAATCAGTAGTACTTCGGTGTATTGTGGCGAACATCTATAGAGGAGCACTCGCACAAAACCCATTCATATGGATAAGATGCAAATGTTGTCCGATAAATCAATGGCGAACAACTGTTTTATGATATACAGGATGTGATTTTAGCCGTTTGCGATTTTTAGGCGCACAAGCCTAAAGATTATTATTCAAATTTATTTTGACAACTAACAGCCGGTTCTCAGATATTTATTATACCGCGTGTAACCGGTCGCGAACACTTATGTTTTAATCAGGTGTATGCTAATTTTAATGTATGTTTTTCCGAGTTAATATTTTATTTCGTTGCACGTCGCAGTCGATATTTCATCGGGAGAAATCCTGCCATCCAGGACGATTTAACGATCCATTGGCACAGTTTGCGACGAAAAACCGAACACAATAAGACAATGCGACGACCTCGTCTCTCGGGAACCCCATGAAGTGGCAAACTTAGTTCTACGGTAATAAGTCATCATCGTCAAGGAGTTGTCAACTACTTTCGTAATTAATCATCACTGTCTAAGTGTATCGAACGCACACGTCAACTAACATAGTTAATCTCTGGAGGGGTCTGTGTTTCTTGCGTTACCTTCCACAGATCATTAGTGCCTCAACATTGTTTGTTTCCATTTAAGGGCCTACAGGGTGGATATATCAGACAGTTGATCCATTTTCGATTACCTCTACTGACGTGCGATGTTGAGTCGACAATAGTTATCAGGGATAAAAATCCATGCGCTCATGAGAACATTTCAAAAATGACCCCCATTCTTAAACCGATCACTCCGCTTGAATACAAGATTGATTTTATTAGAAACGGAGCTTTAAGAATTATTAAGAATTAATTATGCTTCATTAACAATTCAATTGAATTTCCATTTTGTAATTTTATGATGAACCGTTCACCACCTAAATTGGTTTTGTGGAATAGTAGAAATCACGTTATCTTATTAATATTGTAAAAATTAATTCGTCGGAATAAAACGAATTAATTCTGACACTTGGATAGTTGATGCGCCACTGTTTTTGCACAAAATTGCAATCCGAGTATTTCGGTTGAGAGGGCACATAAATAAAGTACCATATCGATGGGTTTATATTCAAAACTGAGGAAGTAAGGCGATTTCAATTTTCTCCAACTTCTCCATCCGGGTTGGCGAACTGCGGAAGTTTGCTGCAACCTATAAGTTCGATATTTTTCCCATGTTTCATTGGATCGCACGATTTTCCAGCAGTTGTAACTGCCCAAATAATACTTAAAAACGGGATTGCAAGGCTACTTTCCATCGTCGTCCAATGCGCACTAAATATTTCATACCATATGGGCTGGATTTGCATAACTCATCTCTACCGAACGCATTTCCCTTTGGGTGTCATATGGCCGGCGAAAATTTGTCAGTCTTAAGGGGGCGTAGCCTGCACCTCCCGAAAGCTATTTGGACCCTGTTAACTAAATTGGTTTGTTTATTGTGATGTTAATTTACTTAACCGGGGACGTCCCTTGCGCCGAGGTTTTCTCTATTCACTTCACATCACGAAAATCGTCATAATCCGCTAATTACAACACGCACATAAATAATACTCATTGTAAATTATGTATCTCAGATCGTTTCCCATATGGAATACTTACATTAAAAAACCTGTTTTCGTGTGATTAATTTTAATTAGATTCAACACAAAACGTATTAAGTAACTCTATAATGTAAACGGTATTAGCATAATATCACGTCCTCTCGATATGTTTTAGGCTCGGTTTTTCTGGGTTACGGTTAGTGCCTATAAAATTTATGTAGAAATAAACAAATTATGCCCAGCAGGCCAGTCCATTGTTGTCCCAACATTAATATTACTCCTCATTTATTAACGAAAATATGATGTTAAGTCCCGCCAGACAAAAAAAAACTTGTTTCGAAATGTAAAAAGTCTTAATTCCGAGAGATTTGTAGGCGTCAGTGGCGGGTAGCGAGATAAACAAGCTCCGCGATGGAAAACCCTACGCCCCTGACATTAAAACTAGTAGCACCACGTTAACTCCCGCAACAATGGGACCCATATCTACAAAGGGAACCCATAATTTACCAGTGAATGAAACCCAACGATTTATTATAATAATTTTACGGCGTGAATGCGGGGTGGTCTAGTGATGCAGCCATTCACGGATTTCCATTCTTAAAAGTTCAAGATAAGGGATCTAGAGTTTTTTAGTCTGCCCATGGAGGGTCGGTAATTAACGATCAGTCCGGTGATGAATGAATCGATGAATATTCAGATCGAGTTAGGCGAGTAGGTGTTGAGAAGTGTGAAAGTTCATAAGAGGAGATTTCCTCTCATAAATCATCAGAATGTGGTTGAAAAAGTTGATGACATTTGGTACGATTTCTTTTCAAACCGTTCAAGAACCTGCTGTTACGCCACTGCCTTGAATGTATACGTTAAAGGAAAACTTTGCAAAAATCGAAGGTCGAAAATGGGTCGTGGAGAAATTAATAAATAAACGTCCAGATAATTGAATGACTAATCCTTCTCTGTTTGCTTTTTGAAGATCTGTTTCATCTTTGACCGATCAACAGACACGCCACTGGCGTTTACAGCCCTAGGTCCGGTTTTTTGAGCTTCTGGTAACTTGCCAGCAAGACAATTTTCATAGAACCAACGAATTTAAAGCATAGCACTGGGAAATTATCTTGCTGTTTTTTAGACTTATTTAAACATGAGAGAAAAGGTGCAAATTCATGAGGCTGCACTGTTTCAATCAGGGCATATCATAAAAAGAAAAATATTTTGAATCCCTCACCACCGCGTTCTTAACAAAACCACAATTTTACTTAATTCGAAAATGTGGATTGAAGTGGTCATTTTTGCATGCAGCAGCAACACGTGAATGAATGAATATACATATGTATGCGGGTATTTCATGACAACACGTCACCAAAAATTCCATTCGTGATGTCATTTTTTGGTATATATCTTATCCAGTCTTTATGTCTTTTGTTAACCTCCGAGCATTTATTTCAATTCTAAGTCTCTCTCTCTCTAACGCATTTAGGCTAAAGTGTTTTGCCTATGAAAAACAAAGACGAAACGTGACTTATTTAAACGTCAAGAATGAGTTACAAAAAAACTGATCTCTACGCCATATTTCGTCGTACCATTTGTAGTTCCCTTCAGTGATCAAATTCTGTCGCGTCGTTTCAACGAAATATATAAAAATTTTAGTAATTTTTCGCGAAAAATCCCATTCCGGGTATTGGAGATTTGTTGGAAACTATAGTGAAATTTGTAGTGGATAATCAAATGCGGTTTAAAGTAATCGAAATGTGATTTTTACAGGTAAAAATGACTGACTGTTAGCGAGGAATTCGCAGGGATGCAGTTGGAAAATGGAGGCGCTGTTGGCAGGTTTATTGGACATTTTGGCGAAACTCTCAGGTTAGTAATAGAACCCTTATAAAATGTGACTCTCCAGGCTTCTGCATTGGGTTTAAAAATGGTTTAAATTGAAATAAAGGGGAAATATTGCATTTCCAAAAGTGAAAATCTATATTATCGAGTAAGCTTTGGAAGCTATATTGCCATGGCGGCGAAGCCTGGCAGTGTTGCTGGTTTGATGAATCAAAATGGTTCTTCCTTTCTATTTTCAAGTGTATTTATTGAACAAGAATAGACCATCACGAAACAATATTTCAACGAGTTGCCGAGGTATCGGCATTTAAAATCTGGCAAAAAGAAGGTGTCTTGCCATCGTCGAAAACTTCTCTTTCTCTCAGTCGTAGGATTTCGACGGGCCTAGTAGTCGATTCCTCATCAAACCTCAATGCAGCACTGTAAAAATTTCGAAATTTTTCTGAATATTCCCAAATACCTACGAGGAAATGGAAGGTATATATACTTTTTACCGAGATGTTTGCGAAGACGTTAGGGTTTGTATCGAAGCGAGTAACATGTCAGATAGCAAAGCAATGTTGTCGGATCGGAATTTTACCAATTTTACCTTTTTTTTCTCAAATAAATAATAAAATTGTTACAAAAAAATTAAATTTCAATAATGTAAAATCGGCTTACGGCCTTTTTCGTTTATTTTTAAAATTTTCACGAAGCAGTTACCAAAGCAACGATACCAGATTGAAACTGAATCAATTGTACTCTATATGGAACACCTCATGTCTATGAAACCAAAATGACACCCACTTTTCTGTCACTGTCAACTTATGATTCATAAACATTGCATAGCATTGCGAAACCCATTTATCTCTAACATCAATAATAACTGAGATATCCCATAAAACCGTCGAATCAAATTAGCAGTGTTGACAGTCCCTTCAAGTTTCTCACAGAGAAGTTTGTGGTAAGTTTAAACTTCTACCGTTTTGTAGAACTTGTGAGATATAAAGAGTATAGAATGGCATATTTCATACCAGAGAGCTTAAAATTCCATCAATATTTCAAATATCTGTGAATATTTCTAAAAGATTCACTCCAGAAGGAACTTGTGAGAAAAGGTATTACGGGAGGCTAGTCGTTACAACGTAAAGGTACTGACCCCTGTAGGGAATATCTGCTGCATAATATTTGTGTCACCCACTGTGCAAAGCAACATGGCCACTTTACGCATCTTTTAATTGTAAAACTCCATTAGAGTAAACAAGTCCAAATGACCGTATCTTGGCGATCTGCGCCAGCTTGGTTGCGCCTTTCGGAGATTTTAATTCCCGAACAATTATTTAAGATAAAGATCTCGGCTACCAGGTAATAGTCCTTTACAGGTATCGAATCTTAAATACTCGAAAGATGGAATTAAAATTACCATAATGTTTTAAAGTCACGCCATGCGGGGGCACCGTTGCGAGATAAAGACCGACGTTTTGGCCTTATCTGAACTCAGGATCTCGGTTTTTTCTGTCCGAACATATAAAACACATTTTGACATATTTACGTTGAGGAGAGACAAATGCGCTCCCTTCATATACGCACGGGATTAGACCTAGTCAAACAAGGTAACAACCGAATAATCGTATTTTTCACAATGTTAACCCTCGCCTAAACTGTCGCACAATTGTACTAACTCAACCTTGTTTGCGGAGCCTTTGAAACATCCCGAAAATGTCGATCATAGCGTTTAAAGAGTGTTAAGCTTTGTTTACATAACGCAACAAAGAGACCATCTGCCTTAGAACAGTCATTCGAAAATCTGAACCTCCGTTCGTACCGCACGTAAGCAAACATGTCCCGTGAAATTTTGTGGTTTTTCGTGGCATTTCAACGTGTTTTTCTAAGCCTCAAAGGGTCACATTCGGACTTAACCATTCCGGAAGTCGTTGCACCTAATACCGTCTTAAATTCGGCAGCCGAAAACATTATACCTCTAATTTAGACACGACATTGTATGTAAATGATAGCCGAACAACGTCCATTCAGAATTATAACTGAGACAAGCTAAATTTGATTATTCATTATATGGAAAAAAATCGTGGGTCATGCTTTGAATGAGTAAGTCTCCAGAATGACCCGATCTAAGTTCAAGCGTCTGTTCCGAGCAAACACCAAATGGGAAGTTGTCTAGTGTTTCGCTCCGGAATGTTTTTTTTTTGCGAATCACTTTTGATTTAGCACATTGCCGAAAATTCTTACCTTGGGGTCCTAAAACTGTAGAATCGAAATGATGTTCAGTTGCACTGTCACTTACCAAGATATCGAAGATAAAAAAAAATTGGGCTTGTGGAAACACGATTAAACAATCTTGTTAAGGCAATTGCTCTTCAGGTTCGCGAGGAACCATTATTCAAAACAGATGACGAAAAGGAAGTATCTTCCTGCTTAAGAAATTTTTAAAAAGCTTCCGAAATTCTTGAGGTCTGTCTGTCGCTTGCTACGGCCACAACACTTAAGCTTAGCACGCGATCGGTATCTATTATTTCTAGAGGTGTAACCGATCTAGAGTAAGTAAGTGGAAATGTATATGATTTTATAGCTTTTTGATTTTTCGCGATGCAGGAAGCAATAAACTGGAAAATGTTATAACTAACACGTATAGTAATAATAATGAGCTATTAATAATCTCGACTTCTATTAACGCGTTAGTGTATAGCGAACGCGCTGAAACGTCTGGATATTAATCGCTGCAATTTACACTTGTTGATTAATGAAAATTAACAGACCAAAATAAATAATACCTCTAACCAACCAAAAAGTGCAGCGAGTCGCAAGGGCTAGCTGAGACAGATATATCCGCTTTTATCGTTTGTATTCACCGTTTGAGTTTAAGTTTCCAAATTTCAAATGACGATTTCTATGAGGTAGAACTCGTTTTGGTGGCAAGCGAATACATATTACATGCAATAAAAGAATTTCTCCTCAATGCACTCTTGTGATGAAAGAAAACATATTTATGACCAATTTACAATCCTTCTTCACATTGAAATTGAAACCTTTAGACTTATTGTCACAAGAAATGATATGCATACTACATGCTTTTGAGATGGTAATTTTTCCATTTTGGACCTGATTGGTGGTGCCATTAGCACCGAGCCCGAAATGATTTATGTCGTGACAGACACTTATTTGGTGGCCCGCAGTAGGGCACACTTAAATCTCATTTCTAAGCGATAAATCCGGTACGTTTAGGTCCTTCGGCCCTCCTTTTCCTAATATTTCGCGTTATCCTTAACTTTTAATTTAAATGTCCGACTCACACGAGGGGATATTTCATCGGAGGGTTCCGCTTTATTATTGTACATGCCCTCGACAGACTTTCGCCGCATTTTTCTGCATTGCGAAGATAAAAAAGAACCTCAATAATATCGAAAACAAACGCGGGCTTTGAGCAAACATCATCGTTTCCAATAAGATCGTCGTTGACTTTGCTTTATATGCGATATACTCGATCATCTTTATGTCTATATGAAATCGTACAACGAGAGCTGGGCAAATACTGGACGACTAATTGAAACTGGAGTCCCTGTTGACCTAGCAAACACTTGTTATTGCGAGGGGGGGGGGGGGGGGAATATTTCATATCGGGGTTGATTTTTCCAACGTTAATTAATTGGAACTTGAAGTATACCAGCTTTTTTCGGACATCCTGTATCCCAACAACGCAATTTCAAATTCGGATCGTGTCCCTGCGTATGCCTATTCCTAAAATAATTCCAGGATTGCTTTCAATTTGGTTTTGCTCTCCCGCAGGAATTCATATTATTTCAGATATTTGCGAGATTAAATTTTCCTCGCCTCACCGAGACGGGGATGATTAATATTGGACATCACGTACCTGAATTTTCCACCTTTCTTATCCTGGGGGGTGTCGAGAGAAATCCACAACGTTGAATGGAACACAAAAATCCCGGACGTTCTACGCGTTTTAATTATTTCTTTGTGTTAGGGACGAATGTTTGAAGGGCGCCTTGTTGGGGATACAGCGAGTCTCTTTAATACCGTCCACAAGAACAACTTTCTTATTCAAATACGACACATGACCAAGCAAATCTTAGCAACAATATTCGTATCAACATGTTAACAAATTCGTCAGTAATAATATGTGGAATGTTGAGCTGGCTTACAGCATACGAAATCAACCTAAATAGACGTCTGTTTTGCCTAATTTCACAGTCTAATTTTAATCAAGACATCAACAAATTTCGTTCCGGTCTTTATGATTTTTTGGTAATTTGCATAGCTCGAATCAATTGTTCGTTTTGATTGAAAGCCGGAATTCGAAAAACAACCAAAATCCTAGTTAGAACGTCGGTTATATTGTTTTTCGGAGTTATCAGATCGTTTTACGTGTTCTGCAAATGCATTAGTTTGCACTTTAATGGGGGCTGGTGTAGTGGAAAAACGGAGCCGGTTTTGAAGCCTAAATGCGAGGATTTAATGCTCTGTTTACGATAGCTATTTCAATTTCAATCTTGAAACAGAATTAAGAAAGGAGATGTAACCGACAAAAAAGCAACAGGAAACTGAAATTTCTCTTTACCTCATCCCATGTAACCACCGGGCTCTAAATTTTTCAATAAACCCCTGAAAAGGTTATTTGATTTGAAGGCTACAAGACAACGCAGAGAAACATAGGATAAATATTAGGCAATTTTGGACCGTATAAACTGACCTCAATCACTCTTCCTCGTGCTCAATTTCTAACTTAACTCGTCATTCCATTATGGACACGCTATGACCAAGCAGTACTACTTACAAATGTCGCAGACAACAGCATTAATGGTCGTACACGTAGTGCCTATTTTGGCGAGCGGAAGTACCCGACATCAGAGTGTTAACAATTTTGGTACCGGAACTAGCGTGGCGCGTGGATGAATTTCCAACTAGCCAGGTTAGGGTCAACACTCGGTCAGTGTCCCCTCTAATGTGCTCACCTTGTATGTTTACCGAACATTTTTGATACAAAAAGCAATCAGGGCGTGTGAAACGACACGAAATCGGGCCCGGTAGCTCAGCCACCACCCATTGTTTAACCGAAAAAGGTTAATCCCTTATGGCTAATCAATCATACGTTGTACAAACAAATGTCAAAGGGCTTTGCGGAGCACGGGAGCGATTTATTTCGTCGAAGCGTGGGATCTGGATGTGTTTGTGTTAGGTGTGTGCCATCGGCCCTCTCCATCGTCGAACAATCCCCGAAAAAGAGTTTATTGTTGTTGAGGCGACCATCGACAGCTCCATATCAGCGACTACGCATTGCTGGGCCTTCGAAAAAATGGAATTTTTAATGGATAAACCTCGCTATGCAAAGCCCGATGGAAAAAAGGCCCTTATCTTACTGCCCGAAGCACAGGGAGAGAAACCATTAATAATTAAAAAAAAAGAGGGCCGGCAACAGCGCTTCAGCTCTTATCAGTCCTGTGACACTGGTAGGACCCGATGGAGACAAAAAGGGACAACAACGTTTCAATTAAGTGCTCATCTTACTAAAATGAAAGTGATTGAACACAGTCGAGCGTCACAATCAAGAAAACAATCCGACAGTCATTAAAACTGCCGATTGAGATGGAAATTACGCGACTGGCCTGGACAGATAAACACGATCCACGTGGAAGGGTGGCGATAGGGTAAAAATCACGGACCGGACTTCAGCTACTTTCCATTCATCCCCCCTTTGGTTTGGCAATTTAGTACGGGCCTGTGCTTAATTCCGAAAGAAAGCGTTTGTGTTCACAATTAATCAAAAGAGGATTCACGGAGAATCACCAGTTTTAATTACTTTTGACGTCTCGTTCGAGGGTTTAAGTCGAACGTAATTTAACTTTGAGTTTTGGAGAAGTGCATTGAAGACTGTGTTTCTTGGCTGTCAAACTGGGTTGGGGTCCATGTTGAAATTGAGGCGGCCATTTTCGAAATCTCTTGCGGTATTCTAAATCAATCGGACAGTCGATAAACGAGACAGGCCGATGGTTTTAAGCCTTTCCGAGGAGATTTTCCCCTGATTAGGCGGGCCCGCTTTGAAGTCGCGTATCGAAGCGCCGCTGTAGACAAACCTTTAAAAGGTATACGATTTCCGATGATGCTTATCTTCGATCTTATTAATTTATTGGCCTCGATAGAGCGCGCTTTTGTGGAAAAATTTATGTTTCCTCCGACTGGTATAGATGTCTCTTCGTTAGGAGTGAGACGGATGAAACACCAACAACTCCTCGTCGACGATCGAGTAGTGTCAAATTTATTGAAGATTAAATAAACCACATGAAAGCGGCCGGAGATCATAAAACAAACATAAAGTGCCAGACTTGTAAACACTTTAACACTTTTTCTGGCTGAGTCAAAAGAAATACGCACCATATTGCCGGTGTCGATAACAGATAAACGATATTTCGAACATCGTAAATAAAAATTGTTGGCTGTGTTGAAAGCCGTCGGGACTAATGGAAATGTTGCTATGATTACTTATAGATAGCTGGACGGATCAAAGGCAAAAAGCTGGATGGACGTGTGGTGGCGAAGCAACGACCCGAGCCGCGGCCCAGCAAATGGCCTTTCTCCTCTGGCAATTGCATCCTTCGTGACCTTTTTCATTAGCAGTTATTGATTTCTTTTTCACTTTGCTTCCTCCCAAATATATTCCTTTTTGCGTCAGTGCATCCGCCACTCCTCCTCCTCCTCCTCTTTGCTTCTTATGACGCGTCTTGAGAAGCTGCTCGACCGAAGTTCTCCAAAAGAAACGTGGAGCCCTCCCAATCAATCCGTTTTTGGGAGGGCGCTTGGTTCCGGCGGTCGCCGGGCCAGTTTTCAAAGTTCAATATCTCGGAAACGACGAGAGCAATACGAGTTCTTGGGTCTGGCACTGCCGACTCGCCACTTGACACGGGACGATCGAGTTTAAAGTAGGCACTTTCGCAGAGGTTTTTCGTTGCTCTGAAGAAATTTCTCAAAAAAAAAAAAATAATAAATAAAAATAAGAAAAAAAAAAGAAAAAAAAAGACGAATCCGAAAACGAAATGCGTGGTTGAGGCCGTGAAAATGCGGCCCAATTAGCCGGGTGAGAGATGCTTTATGAGGCGTCAGAATTAGGAATCTGTGCGTTTCTTTTGCTCGCAGCTTTACCGCTCCGTTTTGCCATTAAATTACCGGCACTCACGTTTAAGATAATTTATTGGGCCGGCGATTTAGTTTTCTTGTTGCACCGGCATCAAAACAGTTGGTACACGGGGTACGTATGCAAATAAATCGAAGACAAAAGCAGAGACACGGCACGACACGGCTCCATATAGAACCGTCCCGCGGTCGAATATTTACAACCGATTGTTTTCGCTAATTTGATAAGAAAATTAATTGCTTGTCGTCGCCACTACTTACAACAATGCCCACGAGACGACGACTGTGCATGCTTAATTTATCAAGCAGTTTTCGCATCTGCCCCAATCCTAGAAACACATACGAAACATAACTTTACACCAAATTCGCCTGAATTAGGCTTTTTTCGGGCTCAAGGTTTGCCACCTGCTGAAATAAGCAGGAAACACGATGCGGACATATGTCGGAAACCTCTAAAGCCGATAATCCAATTGAATAATAAGACTTTTGTTCTGTTGCAACTAATGCAACTAAACGAAACTTGTGTCTGAACAGCAATTCAGTGATATCCACACCGGCAACATTGTATGTTATGTATGAATCAAATTGCGCTTTGCTTGTGCAATAAATGGGTTATCACGCCTGTGGGTGGGTGCCGTCAGGTGTCTTATGATGATTCTCATGATGTGTTTGTTTTGCCATTCGGCAAACATTGAAGTCTTGCTTTGTGTGTAGTTATCGGTGAAGAGAGTCGGTCGGAGGCCGCCAAAACTATGTTTGTGTGCGTATTGATAATGCTGAAATACCGTACGCTAACTGGAAGTTAACGTTATTACCATATAATATATCCTGTCGTGTAAACTAAACGTAACGGTTAGCCGGTATCTCCGGGGAACATCTATTATCTAATAAGCCTTCTCGTGTTTTATTTTAATCCTCCGTAATCTTTCCTGTTTATTCAAATTTTTCCCATGCCCATAAATCCGCTCTGGACATAATAACGCGAAGGTGTTTAATACCATTGGCGAAAGGGTTATCTCCGAGTCCCGAAAAACAAAAAGCCGCCCAGGAAACATAAACATTTAGAGAATTCGGGGTTCCTCAGTTAAAAATGCTTCTTAGAAATGTCGCATGTTTCGTTCGAAACATGAGGTCCATTAAGAAATCGAAATCCCAGTGGCGCAGCCACTTTGTGCTAATCCTTCGTGGGCAAAATCCTGCTGCCCGGCCACGCCACTGCCAATTAAAAGAATTCTTGGCTATCGTAATGGGACAGGCAGTAAAACAAGAGTTGTAGAAAGATCATTCTTAATGACCACCGAGATAAGTTAAAAGTGGTGTACTAAGATTCCAGCGGCTACCGATCACTAAAAATACCTGCTCGGGGTCCGAAAATCGGCCGCTAAAACCGTGAGAAGAAGACGAGGAGGGAAAACGTCCCGACCAACCAACAAGAGATTTATTTTGCAGCCGGCGTAATGGCAATTTGATTAGGATTGTTTCGTTCTCCCACCGAAGAATTCTATGGCCCATTGACAATTTCACGCAGTTTTTCCAGACGAGCCGAAGCGAAAAAAAGACATAAAAAACGTACGACGCTGATTAACCGCGCCTTTTGAGTTCGCGACGCGTTACGGATGTCTTAGCTCGTTGACAAACGTTCACTCGTTAATCATCAGCGACGGGGCTTCAAAGGGGCGCTAGTCCTAAAAATGTCAACGAAAGGGAAGAAGAAAAAAACGCAAAGAAAGACAGGAAGCGGTTGACAAATGTTTTCTTAATTATTGTTCGGTTAAAAATGGCACCTTTTCATAGAGGAAAACACTGATTTTTGTCGCCACGAATAAACCGTCCAAAACGCACTTCAAAAGAAGCAATGAATATGTCACTTATTAGCAAAACATTTACTTTGGGATATCTGGACAAACACGAATCCGTAAGTAAAACAAAATCATCCTGTTTTCGAGTGAAAGAGAGAAAATAGAGCTTGCTTTATGAAGACTTTTTGCCGCTATTGATGTTTCCATATAAAAATAATTGGAATATCCAACAGGCCATATTGTTTTGTGCGTTCCACACAAAAACGCTTAGATGGACTCAAATTCACTTCGTTCGGGTCGCTCAAATATCTCCATAATGAGCACTTTAAAAACCCCGAGATATACGAAAACCTAAAGTTGCTTCGTCCAGGTCTCTTAACGACGTGTTCCCTTGGAAAGGGACTTGGATCACTTCGACTGTCTCAAGAACCCCGATTTTTTGCAGAAAGTATTCATAAAACTTCTTGCTCTGTGGATCATACGAAAACCTTCAGGCACTGACTTCAGATCAAATTAATCCTTACAGACCCGCAATTCCTTGTACTGAAGCTTCAGTTAGTCGAGGTCCCTTTGCCGGATAACTTGACTCAGAAAATTCATCGGAAGGAAACCTAAAAATACCTATTGAGCACGTTTTCGATTTTCTTCAAACCGTGTTGGGTGGCACCGGCTTTCAGCACTGACTATATCCGAGGGTTAAAGTTGAACTATTTTTCGAATTGAGTAATCTACGACTCGGTGAGAAATTCGTTCAGAAAGACAGTTAGGTTTATCTGGAAAGTCTTCCTTGGCAATTTGTTTCATTAAAATGACACTTAATCCAAGTGTCTAGGTTTCTTGACACGGGGTTTCCGTAGAAATTCACATTGTCAAATAAACTTCTCTAGTAGCAGATTTATTTATATCGTGACAGATTTCGTCTATCCCTTTTTTTCTCAATATATAATCAACTATGAAGCAACCCTCGTAATACTTGTTCCATTTTCCCTTAGAAAATCAACTCTGAAAATAATCGCGAATAAGCGATTCTGGACTATTTTCCTTTCCCATCACTCTCTGTTATTTCCTGCTGAACTTTATTGAGTTTTTCTGTCCTCTCCAGTATGTAAACTTAATAAAACCAAACGGATTTGAACTCAGAAACACTCCTAAAGGTCTCCGCATGCAAAATAAGAGCCAATATAAATAGGTAATAACATTCTGTACCGCAAAGGGCGCAGTTGATGCAAATTGCGATGCTAATAGGCTAATCTTGTCTTGAGAACGTTCGACACTTTAGTGTTTTGTAATTAGTGGCAACGCGGAGATAGGAGCGATAGCAGGGCCGTACTCGCAATGCGAGGAAACGATAAAAAGTGCGAATGACAAATATGTTAAAACAGGACTATATGTAGTCAAAACAGGAACTGAATCGTTAAAATTCCCTCGTATCATTAATTTCGACTTTTTTTACCGGAACCTGTAGAAAAGCGACGCCTCATCTATTAATACGGTACACATGTTTCCTTTAAGGGGTTACATAAGATATACAGCAGTTACAACAATAATATACAAGGTGTTTGCAATCGTTTCCAAAAATTAAAGCCGATTTTCGTTTTATTAGACGATCGTAACGTCTTGGCCTCGTCGCCCTCCGGACCTATCTCCATGCAATTTTTTTCCCATTTGGCTGTAAAATAGCAATTTTTTGGCGATTCCCAGCTTGACACGATAAACGCTCTATCTATGAAAACATCGCCCTGTATACCACGTCTTCTATTTGCTAAACATTTTAGGGGGCATAAATCATGCCGAGGCACTTCAAAGATAAGTAAGAGTCATTTAGTCGGACAAGAAGTGTCAAAACATGTAAAAAATAGTACTAATTACGAACATGTGTACGCGCGCGTGAGTGAGACAGATGGTTTCCCAGAAGCGGGTTTTCTCTCCGTTTATATAGCTTGATGGCTCCGCTTGGCGGACCCATAAAAAACCCTTCAGAAGAATGCGACTACTACACAAAAGAATAATGTTATTAATTAGCCATTCCGTGCATAAATCGCGGGGCCATGAATGTTTCATCGATGGACAACGAAAAACCATGTCTGCCACAGGCTCCGTGTGCAGTCCCATGATGATGTTGTCATCCGAAACGTCATCGCGGACCAATTTAGCCCGATATGGCATATAATGAAGATACCAGGCTTCTTCTGCGGGTACATCAATCTATAACTTGTCAATGTTTATTGGTTATTGTTTAGCGAGGCTGCTGCGCCCCCGCTTTCCCTCCCCGATTCCCAGAAACATCGACAGTCATTTGTTGAGGTAGATTTTTCAGGCAAACACAAATAAAAATATGGAAAAATCCCTCGTGAATCATTTAGAGACTTTTCGGACAATATGTAATTTCTAAATATCGATTGTCCATGATTTTCGAACTATGGTAATTCCTATTTTTCTCGAAGTCAGGCCAGGCTCACGGCTAATATCTTACGTAATTAGCAGTGGCGGAACACCTCTCCTTTTATAATATCGGAAACTATTTATTGACAACGGAAAGAAGTGTCAGATCAATGAGCCTTTAGGGGCGGACCATGTGCGTTAAAGAAAACACTAGACGTATTTTAAATAATGTTCGATATATTTATTGCAGCATATGTTACACATGACTGTCAACAATTGATGTTCTATGCATATATTCGATATGTTTGGAAACCGAAAAACAGAGGGGGAGAACAATAATGTAAATGGGAGAACAACGTAACCTAGAACACTTGGTTTTTGCGCTCCTCTAGAATCTTCTAGAAGGTTCCACAGATTATTCTTTATTCGATACTGTTTCATCATTACACGACCTATTTAGTATAATAGCAGCTTTTTTAAATACATAATAATGCTCTAGCTACACCTACGCATCTGGGTTTAATATTAGTTACATTTACATATAGATACAATAATACAAAATAAAATTTTTGCACTTCACCCCAGCGGAGGGCGAAGCACTTTTATGTACAAACTCAGGGTTCAAAGCACGGAGAGTGGGGGGATGGCTTTCAGGCGTTTTTTAAGGCTTATTTATTGCACATTTATGTGTTCTGAGGCTGAAAACCACCCCCCGTGACAGCACACTTAAGGGCGCCAAACGAGAATGCAAAGGAACAAAAGACGACCAAATTTATACAGGGTGTCCGAAATTCTAGGACCAATTAAATAGAACCTAGAAAAGTGTTAGTTGAGGGATTAAACGGACGCATTTTCAAGATTGCAGCGCTTCACTTGGCGAGGCAACCATTTCCAAAAATTATATAACGAATGTGAGTGTACAGTGCATCCAAGTTAAGCACGTCTAATGTGACGATTTCGACTGTACCCTGCATAATCTTAAACGTTTTTATTTCGGATGTAAGGTGTGTGTTTGTTCGAAAAATTGTGTTTCTAAAGGTCTGCCATCTTACAAATAATAAGGTCGTTATTAATCCTCAATTCCTTTGGATGCAATTCGCGCCGATGAGCTCATTTGTACCTCGAATTTCTGACACACTGCATAGGCATAATATATATCACATATAGTACAGCACGTCAACGATGAAGAAAGTCAAAGGCGTCCGAGAATTTACTTATCTAAAATATTTAATAATATAGTATTGTCCAATTTGGTCTTTTTTGCATGTTTCGAACCTAAATCCCGCATTTCCACGTCCTCGAAAAAAAAAACTTCAACACAGAGGTAGATATAGACATAACCACAGAGTCAACAAAAACTCGAAACACTTCATCAAACCTTGTTCAATGCCACTGGTTTGATGGGGCTCTCGCCGCCTCCTGCTGAGCTCATGGAGCTCGTGGTGGACGACGGAGACATCCGGGAGGGGTGAGTGGTCAGCCCCAAGGGAACGCCACTGGCTGATGAGGAGGAAGTGCTGCCCGCCAAACTCGACTTCAGAGCATTCTGCTGCGCCGCTAGAGTCCTCTGGTAGGTCTCCAGCAGGTTGGATTCTCCAGGCCCTCCTTGGAGGTGCTGCGCAGCAGGTCCGTACAAAGAACGGTAGAAATCGTGGGGGCGCGCGTAAGGGGAGGTGTGCAGCCCCGGAGGGGGAAGACGGCTGCCCAGAGGAGCCATCAATCTGCTGGTGGTAAAGGTGGAGCCCGGGGAAGGGTCGTTGGTTTCTTTTGAAGCCATGTCCGCCAAGCTCCAGATTCGCGGTTTAGTGGTGGCGCTTTGACTCATCTGCGAGGGACTGGCCGATGATCTGGGGGGCAGGAAAGCGGGGTGGGGAGGCCGTTCGTAGATTTCGGGGCTATCCGGACCGCTGTCCGGTCTCGACTCGCTCCATTCCGAGGGCGTGTCGGCGGCCAGGCGCGAGTGAGGCTGTCTGTCGCCGTCTTCACTTGAGGCAGTGCCAGAATCTTTCGAGTCTATAAGATAATTGGAAAATTACATACAGAGTGTACGACAACTAATGCGGACGACTTGCACTAGGTCTAAAAGTATGTAACAAATTTCAGATTGTGGACGTATCATCGATATTTCACGGCAGTAAAAACTACATACCTAAGATGTCTTTTCCATCGTTGCTCTTATGGTCCTGGTCATCATCGTCGTTATTATTGTCATCGTCTTCGACCCTGTTCCTCGGTTCCCACGTCATCTTGTTCTCCTTCTTCAGCCTTCGACGAGCATTGGCGAACCACGTGGACACTTGCGTCAGCGTCATCTTGGTGATGATGGCCAGCATGATTTTCTCACCCTTGGTGGGGTAGGGGTTCTTCTTGTGCTCGTTGAGCCACGCCTTAAGAGTGCTGGTAGTCTCGCGGGTGGCATTTTTCCGCCTTGCCCCGTTCAAGTCCATCGCGTATCTGCAACAATCGAAAAAAGGCCCTTGAGTACGTCCCTGCGTCTAAATCAGGATTGGAAAGCGGCGATGCGAAAGCGATTCGCCCTTCCGAATTGTCGAATAGCAATCTCTATGGCAACACGACGGATATTTATACATTCGGAAGGGTTGAGTTATTATTTCCTGCATCGCGATTTAATAAGCGGCCACTTTGGCCGGATTGGGGTGTTTTTGTTGCCACACCGTCCCCATGTTATATGTGCGTTTTGCTAGCGAACTTTGCCTAGACCTAGAAAACTCGAATCTAGCACAAGGTGGAACTCGTTAGCCGGGCATAAATTAGCTTTGCCGTTCGTAAAAATGAAACTTCAGGGTTCGAACTCGCTACCACCAATCCCGAAACGTTTGGCTGGAGATGTCGCATTGGTTTCGCAGTTTCGTTTTAGCCGTTTCTGCAATATTTAGTTAAAGTTGCCAAATGGCAAAACTCCCCGAAACAGCAATTCTGCGCTGAATAGTAAATGTGTCGTTGTGTGAGGCCGAAATGAAACCAATAAAACACGTTTACATAATGGAATAGATGCAGCGACCAGAAAAGTGCCCTATGACGAATCCAATCGCTAATTTATCGTTGTGGACTGGACAATTTATAGCTTCTACAGCGTGAGGCAAAAAACTGTCAACGGGGACATTCAAAATTCTGCAGATCAGAAATATTCCCCTAAGACTGATCGATTCGGATTATTGAGAACCCTAGTCCTCTCGTGGGAAGTGCGGGTTAATCTTATGAAACCCCCAAAATTTTCCTCTAAAGGATAAGTTCTGGTTAGTCTATTCAAATCGTCCAAATATCCTCCTGTGGGGATTCATGTTCAGTACAGAAATGGTCAATTCAAATTAACCTAAAGCAGTTTAGGTTTGATGGGATTTCCTCAAAACGTCCCCTCAGTTTGGTTTGCGAGTTCGAATTGCTGCCTACGTGAGTTAGTTCAAGAATAGTCCAGCTGATTTCGTGAAAATCTTCCTCTGAGGTTAGTACAGATCAATTCAAGAGCGATCTAATGGAAAAATGAGGAATATCGTCTTGCGTCAGTTCAGGTCAGTCCGCTAGAAAATTCACTTGCGGGGAGTCCCCCCCAATCATGCCTCGACCTTTTCCAGACAAGATTACAATAATTATTAGTCCTCGATTTGCATTTATCTTATTGTCCCATTGTTGTATCACCGATGGTAACTGGGACCGTGCACCTTTCGTGATTTCTCACCGGCTGCTCTCTTGCCGCATTTACGAAACCGATAACTTTGAATTTATTTGTCAATGACGGTTCTCACATGGACGACTTATGTAGATTGCGCAATGAGAAACAGTTACCTAATAACCGTTTCGTGATCAGTTCTTTTCCGAATCATTAAATATGCTGAATCGTAACGTGGAAGCGGAAGCCGAGTTGGCACGTTCGAAGTCGCCAACCTGTACATCGATAATATCCTGCGATTACTGGGACACCGGGTATAATGCGGAATATATGGGCGTCTTGTGCGGCATGGCCATTATTAGGAGCACCCATTCATTGGTGTGTTTACGAAACAATCTAATCGTGTAATTAGCCGAGGCTTATCACATATTTTCAATTAATTCCGACTTAATTGACAGTTTTAAATCTTTAATCAATGACTTTATTGTTTGCGGTCTGTCACGTTCTCGAGTTGCTTTTTGGGAGGACGTCCATTCATCGATGATCTAATTGCCCCTTATACGTTTTGCACATATCGATTCTGTCCCTCCGTGCGGGACTCCGTACAAAGCCTCTATCACGCAGATTGCGCTGACTTTTTCATAAACACCGAGACAGATCCGTTTTAATATTAACGACCCCTACGTGCAAATCAGTCACATCTGCCGCTTTGTCAAAAACGTCAGCAAATTTTTCTGGTGTTTAAGCTCTCCGGAGACGAACAAGACAGCATTTTAATATCCAGCCCGACAAGGAGGGCCCTCTCTCCTCGTCGCTCAAACCAATTAAATTGCAATCTTAATTATTGCGCCTAAGGTACGTGGATGGCATTCCTCTTAATGGCCGACAGCTGGGACATGCATCGGGGTTTTCTGCTTGAATGGGTCGCAACCCGTTCTGCATACGGCCATGATGGATCAGGCATGGGACCTTCAGAAAAATCGTCCCATTAAATCGCGATTATGACGCGAAAAAATCCACTACATAATAAGATGTAAAACAACAATGGCGCATTGTTTTTGGGCAGCATTGTATTAGGGAAATCAATCACGGTAATAATGCATTCTTTGAACAGCCCGACGTTGGGCGTTTTTCCAAGTTTTCAACTAATTAACCAGCGTTTATTTTCGAAAACATCGGTTTAACACAATGGAGGACAGTTTATGAATGATTACCGGAGCGGTACCGAGTAACGTTTCCTCTTTGACGTTCCCGTTGAAGGAGGTAGGAACGTTACGGCGCACAGCCGGCGACAGATCCGCATACAGAATGAAGTGCGGATGGCGCAGGAATTCACGTTCCGGACGAAGAATGGGAAGCTCGGCGTCATCACGAACTATTAGGTCACCTTCAGATTGGGGGGAGTCCCGGATGAGATCAATCGCGGAAGCGGGCGAAAACTTACGGGACAACTCTTCGGAAGTCATCCGGACCACAAGAACTCACTGGAGACATCGGCGAGAGATTAGCGACGCAGCACATTCCTCACCAGAATAAGCTAGAGGAGGCAATTTAAATCAATCTTTATTAAAACCTGGCGAGTGTAAAGATCTCGAGGCTGATCCCCCAGCCCTGTAAAATCCCTGCTGGGGGCTTATCCCCCTCGAACAATAAGTGTAAATGGAAATAATGGCATCAGCTCCCAGAGGTCGCAGTTTCAATTATAACTATATAATCTGATGTATTATTCAGCGGAAGTTGACAGCCCGCCCTCCCAGGGGAGACTTTTGCTAAAAGTGGGATGGATGTCGGCGTCGCCGTTGTTTTTCCCCAAGTTAGAGTTAGACCTTAGTTAGCCTCGGAGATGAATGATATCTCTTCGGAGCAAAACACTTCATAATCAAATCACTAGCCCTCGTCGGGTCAATTAAAATTCTACCGCTTTATCGGTGCTAAATATCGGCGACCAGTTCTCTTAACAGATGTTTGCCTCACATTCTGAACTGTCATGATTTATGCATCCTCTGGACGCGATATACGCACGTCCGATATTTATGAATCCGAATTACTCTTACTAATTGAAATAATATTTTAATAAATATCCATAAATTTTAGCGGGTCAGGGAGCCGGGTTATCGGACGGCTCTTTCCGCGAAACGGAATGTTTTCGATGCTGCCCCTCGCTCCCCTCGTTGCCGACCTTAAGCTCGTACTTACGTAAAAAAAGGAAATTCGCTGGAAACTTGTACGTCGCCACCTGAGCCCAATTGTGTGTGGGAAAAGTCGCTTTTGTGCTTTTCACCTTGATTTTTTTCTGGATTTCACTCACGGTGCCATGTGATCAACGTCTCGAAGCTAAAAAATTCGACAGTAAACTGGGTCGCACCAGTGCAGGTTTATCGCAGATGAAGTTATATAATCGGTGAATCGAAAATCACTTTAAATCCTCCAATCCTCTGAAAAAGCCCACCCTTACACAGGAATTTCTTGTAGAAGCTGATCAAAAAAAAAAAAAAAAGAAATATTTAACGCGACGATGGGACGAGAATTGATGCCAGCAAATGTAATAAAGGAAATGGTTGCAAGAATGGGGAAATTGATCTTGATTGCAAATTATGCGGAAGAGATACTCACGATAATGTAAACGGATGGAAGAGGCGAAAAAAACGGAAGATCGAGCGTACAAACAGGGAAGAAATGCCTTACGGTTGTTCTAAGAAAACCCGTAGTTAAAGTCTCACGGTGGTGGAAACCCCGAGCGCCAACGGGAGAGAGTGCCCTGTCAAAGTTTCCCCACCGCGAGAGACTCAAAGCCAGAACTCAATTGCAGAAAGTCGCCGAATGAATAAAAAATCCTACTCAATTTTCACCGTCTCCCGGAACAAGAACTTTGACGTGCAAACCACCACCAACCTCCGCAGTCCGGAATCACTCGTATAGGAACCACTTTTCATCCTCTGCTTTGAAGGGAAGCCAAACTCACAAGAGGTGAAATTCACATGAGTTTCCCGTAGAAACGCAGGAAGTGAACAGTGTTCAGCACATGCGATGTTGCATTAAAGGCACCGAACGAAATGACACTCCGTTTGGAAACCACCATTAGACTCTAAACTCCAGAATCGGTCGAAGGACCAAAACCATTTGCGTGTCCGTGAAGGGTTTCGAAATGTTTTTTTGTGAAGTCTCGTGGAACCCTGGGACAAAGGTAGTTTGCGCCACTGCTTTCTGCGTAGGAGACCACTTACAGATTTCAGTCATTTTATGAGAAATTAGGGCCTCAGTTAGAGGAAAAGGCACAAGTTTAAAGGCAAAAGTTAAAGTAAAAAGTCTCTTTAATTCGAGGCGGGCGATACCCGCGGGGATTGGACGAACAGTCGAATCTCACTTGCGATTCTTATCGAAAAGTCACGGGAATAAACTGATCAGCATCATTAAAGGGAAACTCCCTTAGAAGTGCACGTTTATATTTCACGAAACACCATTTCTGGTTGGTAAATTACTCAACTTGAGTTCACTCTTCGAGTACCCCAACTCGCATTTGCCAAATTACCAACTGAAAGATCTCTATCTGCTTAAGCAGCCATGACAAATAAATCAATGGACAACTGTTAAGTGTATAAACATGAGCGATACTCCTTGTTGTTATGCAAAGTGACAAGTCGGAAGTGTCCACCATTTCCTTTGGACTCTACAACCTTTTTCGGACAGCTGTTACGGTATTAGAGACCTACTGCATAGACCCGTTACGTTAAAAATTACTGCAGCCCGTCCCAGTTTCCATAATATTCCATCGGTGGCAATACCCTCCTATATTATGTGTTATTAGCGACGCGTGATCGGAAGTTGTAAATAGCCCCGTCAGGCGTTTTTTTCTTTAATAAATGCAAGGCTGCGTTCACATTACACTTGATGAGCGTATTGTCTTTTCGAATGTAAATATGAGGTGTGAATGGACACTTCCCAAAACGGCTTAATGTGAGGCCCAAAAGCGGATGACTTATTCATCGAAGAGAAACATTTTCGCACCCCCCGAACGTTTCTTTTTCCTAAGCCCCATATCTCTAATAGGGAGGGAGTGTGTAATGTCCATTATCGCGCTAAATAATAAATGACGTACGTCCTTCCTAAAAGACTTAACCGCACTCGGGATTGTCCCGTGGTGACCTTAAGGCTGGATCAATCACGAGTGAAAAATGGCCTCAGTAATGGAGAAGGATGGTGCGAACTTACCCGTTGAAGGGATAGCCCGCGAACGCAGTGTCGTAGGGGTGGTACACGGAGGGGTACGGCCACCCTGCTGCACCCGCCGCCAGGTTTTCCTTCAATTCCAGTCCCGCTGCCTGCAACAAAATAACAATTGAAATTTAAGTCATAAATCAGGATTGGAGAGAGCAGCCCACGAATGTGTAACTTCATTAAGCCTGGTTATATTAATCACGCAGCCTTGTTACCGCACAACAAAAGGCTTGACGGCTTATTTTTGTAGTTCGTTTGCCTTGGGGAGGGCCACCGGATAAGTGCCTATAAGTGGCGTAAGATACTCTCCATTTTACGTTACAAACGATGCTTAATATCGCACCAAATAAGGCAACTTGGACAGGAAACGTATTTTAATTTTCGAACTGCGCGCCATGACCACCTACGCCACTGAATTCCTCGTGCTTTACAAGCCTCAATAGCAATTTTCAATGGCTAACTATTCAAATTCGAGCATTAAACAACATAAAAGTTACAGCATGTCTCGGCAAGTGAAGGAGAGGTAAAGTAAAATGCCCAGTTCAGGTTCGTGGGGCTCGTAGAGCGATTAATTTCATCTATTTTTTAACGAAATTTGTTCTCGGGTTGCCGAGATGTGAGCCACGCCACTGACTTAAAATTGCTAAAATTCCCAATGCGCACGTGTCAAAGCCCAGTGGTGGTGCCTCGGTTAACTTCGATGAGTTCACCGCATGACAGAAATCCCCCTTCGACTACCCGCCGTGAATTCCCTCCAACTCAGAGTAGATCAGTGAGGCTACCAAAAGCCTAAAGCAACCTCTTCTCAGAAATCAAGGAGGGACCAAATGTCAGGGTATTCTTCTGTGAGGGATTTTACGTACATGGAGAACCAAAAGTCCCGCATAAATTAGTTAAAAATTGAAGGAAATATTTTTATCAAAATGCTTGCACACCTGAAATATTTTTTTATTGTGCATTTTTTGACGTTGGAGCTAGGTGTACGTGGTGACCCCCGTAGTATGTAAATGTACTTCTTCATTTTTTCCACGTAGAACCCCGTGTATGTTATGACGTCTAGTTTTCGAGAAATTCTGAAATATTTTATGTGACAATTTCCTTCGATTTTTAACGAATTTACGCGTGATCCTGGTCTCCTCTGTATAAAACATCTGAAGGCCAGTGCAGGTTGACTCCAAATATTGAAGATTTTCGCCCAAGACCAGTCCACTTCAGAAGGTTTTAACCGATCCGCACAAATTCGAAGCGAAGAAAAGAAGAGGTCCTAAATGAATGCGCACCTCTTTAACTCGGTGATCTATTTAATGGCTATACGTATAAATTTCTTCTCAGTCTCCAAAATTGCCTAATTTGCATCGTCATTTATGGAAATGGGAAAGGTGTGTACATCATTGGACCTGGACCCGCGAAGTGGCTGTTTCTACAACTGCAAGACATGTTTACATCGTTGTCTCTGGAACGGAGAGGTCTCTTTACATTGGTGTATCTGAACCTTTGCTCACATCGCTGCACGTTGCCACTTCAGGAAAACAACCAATTGGTTTACATCGCTATGGCTAGATTTGAAAGTTGTGTTTACACGGCCGTTTCTGGTATTGCGTCACCGGACTAGTCTGTTTACATCACAGCGTGGAGTGACAGACCTGTTCAAATTACCATCTCCGGACCTAAGAAGTTATAAATCCGAAACACAGCGATCTACCTTCATGACTATTTCTAAAAATGAGATTTGTGCTCATCGTCGTCAAAGCTATTTCATCGCTATTTCTAGAGCTGAGAGATTTGTTCGCACCGTTATCGTCACACCTGTTACGTGCCATCTCAGAAATAGATGGACCCGCTCACATCGTCATTTCCGAAATTGAGAACGACGTTGTCGTCGCTCTTTCTGAGACTTCACCAATGTCTCTGAGACGTACGATTTCTGGGCACTTCATTATCATTTCCCCTTGCGTACGGTCACCTGAGCCACCTTCAAAACTAGTGGGTTTACAGATTAACATACAAACCCGCAATAAACATTTGTTAGAACTGTTTTACATTCAAATCTCCGCTAATTAATATCGTGTTTAACATAAGTAGAATGTTAAGTTATTCGAGCGAGATCTTTATCTCAGGTGCAATTGAGGTTAACAGAAAAAAATCGGTTCACAACGGTGGTACCCCGCACACAGAAGCGAAATAATGAGCCACAATATTTCTCAGAAATGTGTGTGTGTATGTGTACGTGTGTGTGTGTGTGTGTGTGTATGTGTGTATTTAGAAAAACGACTTACAGTTGCGGAATTGTTATTATTATTAGAATTAATATTGTTACGGAACCTGAGATCTTAATCCCATACTGTCTAAGATGGTAATTTCTTTTTAATGTATTCGGTTTTGTATTATAATATTGCGTGCTCGGAGAAACAGTGCCGCACTAAGCCGATGGCACAAAACGGGCTTTTCTTCGTAAAACTGCCCACCTCAGGTGGTAACTAGAACTCAAACAATGGCTGATAAATCTGATATTTGAATGGACTTGTAATGTATAAGGTGTCCTCCCATCTAAAGCGACTACTGTATTTTAATTAACCGTGTCGGACAATTAGTTAATTGCCTACAATGGCTTTGTTTTTACCTTCTGATGGGAGCGTGGTAACCAGTAGGTCTCTATACGAATTTACCATATAGAACTAATCCTGTTGAACTAACTTTAAAACTAGTCCATTGGAGGTAACGTAACAGTGCACCCGGAGTAGTTTACAACTTCGAATGGATTAGAGGACAAATGTTGTGTCCTGTAGATTAAATGGAGAATAATGTTCGAGTTGCAGTCTCTAAGGTTGTTTAATTTAGTTTCCGGAACTGGAAAGTTTACGATGCGACGCCCGAACGGACACGGAGTTTCGTTTAAATGCATATGTGGCCCTTTGTTTTTCGACACTTCAACGGACATGGAAATTTATGTAGTGCAAGCCCCAGGGAGGTGTGGCATGAGCACTGGCCGGATCACCAGGACGTTCGCAAAAGTTCATCAAACGAACGAGTTCCTCGTGCGTTTCGACGTAAACGACGCTTACCGTAGACGTGTAGAACGGCGCCTGATCCGCTCCTAACGCGGGAAAATACGCCGCCATTCCTTCGGGATAGGGGGCGCTGTACATGCTTAAAGCTGGCAACCCTGGAACGCCTGCGCCTGCAACAAACCACACCGCGTGAATACCCTCTAGCTCTACGAGACCTGTGGAAACTCACCCGCAAGCCTTTGGTAGCCCAGCAACTCGTACTGGCATGAGCACACGGTTTGTCCGGTAATGGGATCGGTGAAAATCGGCCTTCCGGTATCACAGCAGCGTTGCGCAGGCGTCGGAGGCGTGCCAGGAGTGGGGGCGGATGATGTCACAGCCATGCCGGATGGTGGGGGAGATGTCTGGGATGGACCCGACGATACTGCACTCTGAAAGAGAAGGAGAGAATTAATACTGGGAGATCCACCTTAAGGTCATTTTCGGCCAGTCCAAAAAATGCCCCCGCGATCGATTTCAATCGGGGCAATTTGTGATCGGTCCAGGTTAGTTCGGGTTACGTTGCCGAGCTCGAGTACCTGTCCAAGGCCCGGTAGGGTCGAAAAAGTGACAATTTGACCTTCGGAAAAATAGATTAAACACTCGATAACGTGTAAAAGAATATAGTTTTTGCTGTCCACTTTATTGCCAAACAACGTCACGTCTTTTTACACGAGGGGTGTTTAAAAAGGTAAAAAAAAAAAAGGTGGGAAATGGCACCGGAGCCGAGGGTAAAATATACATTATTAAGCGGGTCTCATTCGCAAGACTGAACTAAATAAGTAATTCGATTTAACAGACCGCCGAATTTTAGGACAGATGCGTCACGGAGTTATGAGTCTTACGGCGCATTAAAATAAGGGCGAAAAGGGCGTCCGGACGCATTCGTAATGGCAGATATGTACACCTCGGTGAACAGCGGCGGTGCGGAGCGATTTCCAGGGGGAGACGAGGTGCCCGCCCCTAAAAGGGCCGGTTTCGTGTTTCAAGCTAGACCCACAAGTGGGCATAAACTTGGGACTAAACGTATGTCCCACATATTTACTTGGGAAAAAAATCTGTTTTAATATCGCCATAATCTGGAATGGGCCGTAAATGCGCAGTAAAAATCCTTTCATAATAGGCCAAATATGATCTATAAAAGTCTTTTATTATCTCGGTTATTTAACGGGGCAGCTTATTAAGAGAAGGCAGACATTGGTGCGCGCGATTTCTCTATTAATAATAATCAATCAGGGGCGTCCGTCGGCAAAAATCACGGAAAAAACTTGTCTCAATTACACACTTCACATCTCGGCAACAAACGAGTCGACACAGGAGAGAAAAACTCGCAGGTAATTAAAACCTAAAATGTATAAATAAATAATTAAAGTCCGCTTAAAAAATTAATTACAAATCGAGTTCCCAATTTATGGCCTCGAATTGACAGGTTAATGTTTTATAAACTCTCGGTATGTGCCGAGATTTGCCCGCTTTTATGCGTTTTTTTTTCGACTATATGTAAGACGTGCGCTTATGAATTATGCATAGACGCACAGCTTTGTGTCATTATTGAGGGTACTCTCCTTATACAATCCATACGAGAGAGAAACGGTACGATTATGCGTCTGCAACAAAATAGCAGTACTTGACACACATTTATGGCTGGTTTAGGTGTCGATTAACCACAGTTCAGATCGCCGAGAGGTGGTAATTGAAACGCCAGATGAAGAACTAGTTCAGCAGCTGCATTACAAAGATTATTCTGCGGCTTTGACGTGGGGGCTGGACAGGCGATAGTTAGGAAATTCCATTAGAAATAGCGAAAAAATCACTTGCATCAGGTTTAAAAATGTTTAAAAGGACTACCTTCTAGTATAGGCGCCCGACGAGTCGTCACTGTTTCTTAGGTTAAAAATTTTCACGTTTACACGTAACATGCAGGTCACGATTCATGCCGAAAGCAAATTTAACTAAATCAAAGACTTATTAAATTTGAAATGTAAGCAGTTTTTCTGAGATATGTATTCGCGATTTAATTAAAATTAAATAATTCAAGCGGCTTCGACGGCGAGTTTACTATTAGAACGATGATTTATTTAAACAACAATAATTTAACGATTTTCAAAAATAAATTCAAGCGGACCTGCTGAACGGAATTCGGAAGAATTAAAATAATTTAAAAGACCATAAATAATTATTTAAACCACTTCCGATTTAGAACCGCGAATAATTAATCCTTCAATTATTTGACAAATTTAATAATTTACGAAATTAATGTAAGAAAGATTTATAATATTTTAACCGATTTGGACTGAACTCACTTAGGGATCGAAATAATTTAATAAGTCTTAATTTATAATTCAAGAACACAATACGCCTTTCAACTGAATTCGACGTTGTGACTTACCGTTTATGAATTTATTAGACACAAAATGTATTTAATCAACCATTTTTCGATTTCAAGATGATTTAAACTGCATTTTTTCTCTAAAATTGCCAACGTTGTAAATGAATAATTATCCATGATTTATCATGCACTGATGCATGAGAGTGCACAAATGGAAATAAAAATACAATTTATTCGTCGGTACAAACATATACGTATATCTGGCAATTTGGAGCCGGCTCTATATAATATATAAATACAGAAATTTACGGTCGGTATTTATTACGAGAAGCGTTTTGTCCTATTTGGAAATAATTGATTTATCCCCGGTTTTTATGTCATTTTTATGCGCCAGCCGTTCACGCAAAATACAAAATAAATAAATGTTTACAGCGCATGAAATTTTATTAATTTCGACAATTATCGCGGACACCCGGTATGCTGAGGGGAAGAATGGGGTGCGGTGTCAGACAGAGAAAGGGAGATTTATACCGATTTAATATTTATTTTGATGGGTTTAACTCGGCGTCACTAACACCCCAAAAATAGGGGTCGGAACCAGCTGCCACTGTTGGATTTAATGCCTTTTTAAAGGGGACTCGTCTTTTTTGTTTAACGAGGCATCGCAAGCGCTCATTGGCAGAGGGGTACCTGCTTACGTTTATCCACTCAAAAATACGCTTTTGGACACATTCCCATTGCGCGAGGACGCTTGTACAATCTAGGGAACAGCGATTTAAAAAAAAAAAGGGGACATTTTCGGCTTTAAATCATGTTAAATTTTCTAATGTTCCGTGCGGCTGCTCAATACGTGTGGGATTTATGAAATGAGCAAGCTCAAATAGCTCATCCAGCATTAGTTTAAATCGCATAAATAACGGATTTAATTAAATGAAAAATTAACGATTTAACGGGACAATAAGTTGTAAAAACGTCGAAATAAATTGTTCAGCAATCCGATAACTCGCCCAACGAATTAGGTATCCTAAAATCTGCATCTGATGCATTTTTCAGATATTGACACGTTTACAGATTTCCGGGCCATAGCCAGAAAAATCGCGTCTAATACGTCAATTATTGCCTAATAATATGCGATTTTAAGCCCCATCGATGCTATTCGCCTTTAGGTTCTCCTCTTTGTTTAAAACCAGCAAACAACGCCTAATTCGGTTACCATAAAGCCGCCGCAAAAGCGAATTATCTCATGCAGCCATTACAGGCCTCTAAGTGAAAAGTGAGTACCTAAACCGTTAATAGGCAATAACAAGGAATTTATCAGCAGCACTTAGTTTGCAAGGTGTTAACACGCCCGTATACGGGAAAATTGCGAAATTTTACGTGCCTTACATACTTATAATGTTAAAACGAACGCCGAGGAATCGGAGAGAGCTTTTGCGCACCCCCTGTATGGTTCCCATTGTGCTCGTATTACCCTCTTTACCGGTGTGGTCCACCTTTTATTTGCCAATACCGTAAGCTTATTAAAAGCATGAGTGAGATTTATTTGTCGATGGCATTAAGAGAGATTTACACAACTGCCTTTTTAAAGTGCGCGAGAGAGAAGGAGACAATCCGTTTGGAAGGGGAGGTTTAATGAGTTGCCAAAGGCGTGCGACCGCGTTAAGTTTACACAAACATTATTTGAAATGCGATAAAGGCTGCTGCTGTAAACACTAAATTCCGACACTTTGCTGGGTTGTAACGCGACCCGAAAAGGAAATGGCAACGCATTCGCAACATTGCATATTATTTACTTATCTTGCGGTACTCGATCGGCTTCAAACGTACCGACCACGGCACCGCATAACCAACGTCGAAAACTTACCTGAACATGCGTGACGTTACACATTAGAGATTAAGCACCAGACACATTGACAGTACATTAAAACAGAGTTAATACGCCTTTATTGTGGCTTCGAGGAAGCGATTAGTGTTTTCGATACAACAGTAATAACAAATACGAGTAATTGACATCTACTTGGGTGTTCAATACTCCCTTAATAACTGCGTGTTTTAATTGATACAAGCGATCTAACGACGGGTCAGGATAGTGCAGCGAACGACGCAGCTTTAACTAGTTTGTCACCAAGGGGAAATGCACATATAAACTGGTCAAAATGGCGGATGCGCAATTAAAATCTCGCATTTCCTCTTCCATTGGGTTACCCGAAGATATTTCGATAAAATGTCGATTGCGATATTCAACAAATGTAATTTTTCGTTATTCTGTGCTATCGGTCTCCGCTCGTCTATACCACCAACACAAAATAGTTTAAATGTATTTTCGCATTGTTTTACGCGCGGTTATCGTAACAAAGAATAATTGTTGTTTTATTTCCCTGCACGCATTATAGCTAATTAAGGGGACACCCAAGTGGTTGATGATGATAAAACATTTTTGTTTCCTAGACGATAACACGTGGGTTAATACTCCAGCGTGTAGCTTATTGCGATGATGGATGGGATGCGAGATTTATTTCTTTTCCTTCCCTTCCAGATGGAGATTAGCCAGAAGTCCACGAACCCGAAGAGCAAACGGTTCCAGCGAGAGGAGTTCTACCGAAATCACGTGAGCTTTTAATTTCCAAGCTTTGCCCGCAACTGCTATTGTCGACTAGAGCCATTTTTGCTTCCGCAAAATTCCCAAATTAAATGTCATTTTTGATCTGAATTTTTTCAGGAAAAGCTGACAAGGGAGACAACTGAAATAGTCATACTACGTGATTTATAAAATGTTAATGGATTCAGTTTGAATTTTTAAAGTGGATTGACTTGAATTCACGATTTAAATAAATCGAGTGTGGGAAAAATTTAAGTTTTTCGCATCATCAACAAACTGTAAATTTAGTTCGAGTTCTTTAAGTATCAGGTATAAACAGGTAAAAGTGATCAATCCAGATATATAACTTGATCCCGGAATCAACCTTAGAGAATCGGAGGCGATTGAACTCTAATTACCTTCAATTAGGCGAATCAATAACCCATGTGTTATTAAACAACTATGACATTGAATTTGCGATGTTTTCAACACAATTTAATCGCGGATTTACGGGGGATTAAATAGATTTCATATAAGAATTTAACCTCAGCGGGTCAGTAAGTAATAAACGATTTATTTCAACTTAATTAAAGTTTAATTCGTCTGACATTATAAATCAAGATATCGTAAACTTTTCTAAGTTTTAGGTGGTAGCTCAGAAATCTGTGAAAGAATTGCGATAAAAAAACACATCTCAAAGGGCTCTGTAAGTACCACATTAACGAGGTTTGAGGGTTGTGTCGTCTCCCTTCGTTTCCGACACTATCGTTTGAGATGACGCTGATACATGATGATAAAACCGAAATTTTTGCTATCGCTTCTCAGAGATTAACGTCGTATTAAAATAATTTCTAAAACGATAACGATTATACATATACGATAATTAAAACATAAGTTTCAACACTCGATGCCATGGAAACGATCAAAATCCATGTACGCCATACACCACTGAATTAGGGATACTTTTAGATGAAGTTGTCATGTGTTCAGGTAAATTTTTGCCACCAATGTAGTCAGAAATTTAATAAATTATTTTTATTAAATCACTGTTTACATAAACAAAGTGGTTTAACAGGCATTTAATAAATCAATCAAATTAATATTTTTTTAAATCACAAAACCTATCGCTGATGGTTTATTAATGTGATCTCCTAACTTGATTTAGGCAATTTAATAAACAAATTTATACTTACTTAACTTAGTTTAAACATTACCGTGTATTCTTTTTTAGATGTACGCTCTTAATCACGTTAAGTCGAATGTTTACATCAACCAACTGTTGGTTTGAGTAGTCATTAAAGCTAGTCTTAAAGACATTAATTAGTTGTTTTATAAAACATTTAATCAAATGTTTAATTCTCAAAACGTGTATCATAAGTTTTATTAACACATTAGTTTTACAAGAGTGATGTAAGACGATTTAATAAACAGTTTCAAAGAGATTTTTTACGAGGATTTAACTAGGAAGTAGTTGACCCTTAATTTAATCTCCGATTAATTTAATAAATCGGTTTGAGGAATTCGATTTACGATGAAGCAGAGCTGACAAATGTTATTGCCATGGCTAGAGTGATTCAAAGTGTAATTATTACAACGAGACAGAGAAATTTGATGGACGATTCGTTAAACTGACTTTTTACATATTTAAGAATACTACATGAACACCTAAGTAGTTTGAGCATTTAAATCAAGTATAGATAGTCAGGGAGTGATTAGATTAGGTGGAGAGACTTAATCGTATTTAACTAACGGTTATTAAAGCAAAGTCAGCTTTCAGTTGAAGGAAGCTGATTAACATTGAGCAGATTTAACAAACATGTGACAAGTTTTATTAAAATGTTTTTTTTTTACAGATTTGCTAAAGATTGGTAGAGGGTTTAATTAAGTAATTATTTTCCGACTTGACGCACAGTACAAGTCAAGTATGGACTTGATTTAAGGGAGGGCCATTTGGAAAAACGAACCTATATGGATAATTTTTTCTTTTGATTGGTACCCACCTGAGTACTCGGAGATGCCCTGAATCCAAACTGGGACATAGTGTCCCAGCGGCCCTTTTCTTAGTGCCCGTCTGCTCCGAGAAACATGGCAATAGCGCCCTTCCCGTTATTGGTCCAGAACGGGCTGCGGTGGTCGCACTACTTCCTGGATAGCGGCGGCCGACCTGCGGTGAGTTCCTCCTCTGGCACCACCGAAAACGTGGAAAAGAAACGCACTGGTGAGGACACTTTGGGTTGTTTGTTATGGTCGTTGCGTTGTTGCACAATGTCTTTCAATCACATGACTTAAGTAACACACGCGCGCGGTTCCGAAACGTCGCCACACGTGGCCGTAATGATGTAGTCGCGATGTAAAATTCAGAAGCTCGATCGTCAGGTAAATTACCCGGTAGCGTACTTCTTTCGTCTAACCGCAAATTTTTGCCACCGTTGTTGATCGGCTCCACCCACCGCGGGGGGATAGGGGGCGGGGGAGGGAAGGGAGCCTCCGACGGATCGGCTCTATGATGTTGACGAGGACGCGTCCCCGTTGTGGTGGTTAAATCGTCCTCTTTTTGCTGGCGTCACTTCGCGACTACCGATGTCACGGGATTCTTTTAACTGGAACGACAAATTGTGTGCGCGGTCCGACGACGATATCGAATCGAGAAAAAAGCGGCGGCGGCGACGGCGGCGGGGAGCGACAAGTCTTTCTCGACTACTGACGAGGTTGCATTTTTGCCGTGCGACGACGTACTCCCCTACCGCCACCACCACAAAAATCCAGCCCTACTTCTTTTCGGCACGGGGCGGGTTTTTTCTGCCCCCCACCGCCGGTGGAACGATTGATGAGGTGCGGGCCCGCCCCTTCGTGTCGCCCAATGGGCGACAGCGATAGAGCTACAGCGACTCTACAGGCAAGAGCGAGTCGCGAACACACGCGACACGCTTCTCGTTTCGTTTCGTTTTGTTCGTTTTCGAGCCTTTTCGTCGGCGTTCGACGTCGTGCTGTCGATGTCGATGGGTCGTCGTTGTCGACGGCCGGAGCGTCGGGACGCAGTTCCACGTTTTGTCCTTCATTTCAGTTCAGTTTCATTCTCTGACCGGCAATCGGTTTCTTGATTCACGCTCTGTCCAGAACTCATGCTGCATGAGTGTTATCTTATTTCTAGTCATTAATATATGTATATGAATATGGGGATCGTACATGCTTTTATTAAGAGTAACTTGGCCTGGAAAAACGTCACGATAGACCATTAAAAGTGGTGCAATAGTGCGACAAAGTCGAAAAAAATGAAACAGGGTGTCAAGAATTTTCTTTGAAAAACTTGGAGGGTCATACTTAAAGAAATAATAATAAGGAAAATGCGTCCGGAAAAGCTCCGGGATCGTTAGTATTGTGCAACTGCTGAAGAAAATGGCCCTTTTCACACAAGAAAGACAATCTGTTCAAATGAGCCGAAGGCGAGCGACACATTGTCTTACGAGGGTAATAAGAGATTTTCTCTAGTGTTTGACACAAATTCGTGGCAAATTATATTTCTTATTTCTACTATATTTCATAATCAAACAAATCTCTCTCGGGTTTGAATCAGCCTACGTCACTAAATTTTGTTTAGTTTATTCTTTATATTTGAATTTTGATATATTGCAGAGCATATATTAAAATTAACAAAATCCTTCGGCAAGTACTAGGTATCTAGTGAAGAACAGCAACAGCACTGAGTGGACCCAAGGCGTGTGGAACGTACCTCAAGAAAATAAGAAATATTCAGAACCATTCTTGCTGGTCTTGTGGCGTCACAGTTACACAAGAACTTCAACCTTATAACTCAGCACCATTAACGAACAACTTGTTTTTAAAAACTCAGCTGACAGCTCTTCTGGAATATTAGTAGTACAGTAATGCATTGCGAAACGAAAACGTATAAAACCAAACGTTTTTTTGTTTCTAGTTCTCCCCCACTAAATACAATATCAGATCACTTAAAACCAATTGATTTAAGTCACAGTATATTTTTCGAAATGTCTTTCCATGCTTTTAAATGATCAAAATTAAATATATAAAATTAATTTCGCGGCAAATCAGAGCGGGAGAACTAATACATAACGTATCTTGGTGATTGGCCGCAAAGAAGAGCAGATTTATATCATAGGGATTATTGCCCAAATCGCCTTTTTTGTGAAATTCCGATTTCGTGGAAACGTTACTAGAGATCCAAAAAAGGGCATTTTAATATTTCGCACATTATTATGTGACATTAAACCCTGTCGTTACGCCGTTCGGCATATAAATCTCGTAAACTGGCATTTTAGAGAAGAAAAGAGAACTACATCGGTAATTATTTATCTCTGGCGATCGTTAAACCTAGACTTATTGCCTCCACAAGTTGTTCCTGTCATTAATTCGGGTTCCTCAGCGGTACCGAGCGGCCACACAACTTGCTTCACATATCCTTAGCTATAAGTAAACATGGCCACGCAAAATTTTCACATTTTATTTGACGAATCATTAATCTGAGCATTAGAATAAAATCAAATTTGTTCAAAATAATTTGGAGGATCTACTTACTGGTGGTACCCAACTGCATAGCCGCTCCCTACAGCGAGTGTCCCGCTACCTATCCGAACAATTTTAAATCAACATTAGTCACTCAAATGCGAACAAACGCGCGTTTTTTCTCCAAAAGCGGCTCAGCCGGGTCGCGACCAATGGGGCCCCTGGGCTCCGCCCCTAATCGACGCGATTTTGTTTTAACGGCCCGCCTTTCCCTGATTAAATGTCAATTTGACGGATGATCGGGCGCCGGAAGTAAAAAAGGCCCCGATTTTTTATCTCGTGTCGTCCCGGTTGCCTACCCTCACTCAGTCCTCTTTCGAAATTAAATTTGAAAGTCAAGTGTGGCGAAAAGTTTCCCGTAATTTCATAACAGAGGTAAACAAGACGGCGAAGCCAAGTTTTGATTTATGTGCATCGCATATCCAGGGCTGCATTCTTTTGTTTCTCTCCATTTTCTTTCCATTCTTTTGTTTTAAGCAGCATGTGTCACAGAAGGGTCTCCATCACGACGAACCGCATGGATTATAGATGGCGCCTCGTGCTAGTGTTCATTAGTAGCAAATCGAAACTAAAAAAAAAATGCAATTCACTATTTACATAAATGTAAAAACTGTTGTGTAGGAAAAAAACACTAAATGATGGCGGTTTTTTTGATAAATGATCCTGATTTTTCCCATTTTACATACAATTCCCTACTAATCGTCTTATTTTAACGTCTTATTGTGTACAAATCAAGAACGCGCCTCTCTGGAAAAGGCCAATGGGGTGGAGGGGGGTGAAACTTGGGGGAGTTCAATTACGTCAGCTTGTTAATTCAACGTCGCAAAGTTTCGCCGGAAGTTGCCAGCGGAGACGCGTTTTACTTCGATATAAAATTAATAAAATTAAAGATGAAAACTGTATTCTCGGGTGCGAATACATTGAGAATGAATAATTCGATAGGAACTGGATGATATCCGGTGGTTCCTTTGGTAATTCGCGCTTGTCGTGACATAGAAAAGTAACATGCGTTGGCAGGTCCTAATGTTCGACATTATTAGTAATGTGCAGTCTGTGACGTGCTTAAAGTGATCTATATGGCAGTGGTGGGTGGTGTTGAATTGACGTGTCGGAACCATAAATCTTCAATGGGTTCTCTAAATATGAATGGAAACATTTACGTTGGTTCCGTAATAGATATCTTGCATTTATTCTGAGTTGCAGTTTCGGAGGACCAGGAGACATGTTTATTTTGTTTTTTAGTGGACTCTCACTGAGGGTTTCTTCTGAAGTCGCGTTTTTTTTCTTATCAAAGTTCAATCCAAACATTTATTTTCTAAGCACTGGCACCGAGAAGCTCATTGCATCACTAGAAGGAAACGTGATAAGAAAACTAACAGAACAATCCCTCAGTATTTAAAAAAAAAATTGCGCCCTTCGTTCGGGGCATTTTCACTCACTCTTGGTATCTAATAGTGACTCCTTCTCGACTTTTTACAGTATTCAAACAGAGGCACAACGAGGGCTCATTTACTGACTCTGCAGACCACACCTAAACGCGTCGGTAAAAAAGGGAGTTTTTTGGAAAATTGTGCCCTCTCGAGCAGGCCCTCCATGCTAATAAATTCCTGGGGAAATATTTATCTTTTTGCTGTATATAAACTCACAAATTTGCACCTTGATTAGTTAAGAAACAGAGGCGCAGTGGGGGCCCACCCACTGTCATTAAAAAACACACATAAAACGGCTTTGTCAAAAATTATTTCTATTCAGAATTTTACGCTCTCAGCCAGGCTCTCTAGGTCGATGAATTTCTGGAGAAACAAACCCTTATTAGGTACAGGCCCGGGTCTCTACAAAGTGCAAAATATGCATTTACACAAGACCGCAAATAGCCTCTGACAATTTGTAAAAACGGGTCAGTTCAGAGAGATAAAAGGCGGTACGACGTCGACTTGCACAGGGCGCCAAACCGTCTGGGGCCGGCCCTGCTCTCAGCTGTTTTCCTTTGGAGATTTACGAGAAAAGAATATTCCACAGAACTTAATGCAGCAGGGGAGGACTTAGTAACCAAACGAACTACATAAAACACCGCTCTGAGAAAAGCACCACGACGGTACCTACCACCCTCACATTTCAACCGAGCGAGTATCGATTTTAAGGTGATTTCTCCTCGAAGATGTCTTGGTTGCATCAGCATCCCCCACCGCCCCCCCCCCCTCTCAATGAAGATGATTCCGTGAATTTTTCCTCGCTTCGAAAATTCGAAAACTAATTTTTTAACGTGGCACATAGAGCCGCTGTCGCCTGAAACTTATCCCCAAGTAAACTTCTTATTAGTTCTCCATCTTCGCTCGGTGAGTTGGAGCACTAATTAATATACAGCCGAGGCAAGTATTATGCGTATTAATTAAAGGGTCTTGATAATAGATTGAGCCAAATGTTACAGAGTCGAGTGGGGGGAGGGGGGCTTAAATGGGCCTCCTAAGTCTCGAGGCGAATTGAGCTTTTCCAGCCGAACACAAAGACCGTTTTGGCATATTCTCCATTACCAATAAAGCGATATTGTCGCTAATTGTATAGACATGCTGAACACATATCAATATTCATGTAAACACGGTCTGTTCCGTGTTGGGTAGGATTAATTTGGAGGCCTGCAAGCTATTAATTGGCAAAGTGTTCTTGACGTCACCGGAGATGGAAAAATCCCGTCGGTTTGGCCTGTTAAGAGTGTCAAGAAGCGAGACGAATAACATTTGAGACATGGGTTTACAAGGGTGCTAGAAACTCGTAGAAAAGACTCGACGACGGAATTATGAGCACTCCAGACATGAGATATGGTGTTATGTGGATGTGAACGCCGTTTCTGTGAGCGTGTATAATACGTGAAATGTGCCACGGAGTTGAATAATTATTCCTTCATTAGGACCGTCATTCTTGGTTTTACAATAAAATCAGGAACGCTTCAATATTAACTGATATTTTAATGCACCGTATGTGTTTGCTGAATATTTGATTTGACACCTAAATAGCTGTCAATTATCCAAGTCACGAGCCTTGATTGCCTTTCGGGATTACGTCTGATTGGAGCGGATCGATACCGATCCGACCCGGAGGAACAAGGCCAATATTTGAGCTTTAAAAACCGATGTCAAACACGCACGGCGAACTTTCCTCAAGTTGTGTTTTCGGAGAGCATCGATAAATACACTTATATTGGGTATTTGTCATACTCTTCGGATTTCTCAAAGGGGCCGCTGGCTTGTACTTTTTCGGCATATATTTGTGTTTTATCACCATTTGATGGACCTTTGCGAGAGGCCGAAAGGGGACGCTGTTTGCTTACGAAAGTCCATAAGGGGGTCGGGAGGCCGCTTGTTTGCTTTTTTTAGTAATTTTCGAGAATTCGCCTTTTGAGGGTCGTTCAACTTTCGCTTCGCACGGCGAAGAGCGATGCCGGGCAGAGATCGAGAATGTTCGTTTTGAAAATTTTTTAAACGAGAAAAGTTGCCGATCCTCCGCTAGATCTCGCTAACGCACGCATTAATCCGTGAAATTTTCGGGGAAAAAACGTCCGGAAATGAGTGTCCGCCCGCGTACAAATCTGAGGGTGGTACTGGTACCGTTCTCGGAACGGTATTGTATCTTCCCGCACGCTTACCCGGTTATTAATGCCGTCCAGCCGTCTCTGGCATAGTTTCTCAGCCCGGCTAATTTCCACGGAAGCTCATCCGAAAAGAAGCACCACCGCGTTTTTTCAATTTTGGATGCGAGAAAGTGACTTAAAGGGCCACAAAGGGTCCGAACTAAGACACGAATTTTCCAATGAAAAAGCGCCGAAAATAAATGTCCATCCTGTGGGACTGGGCGGGTCGTGGCGGTACCATAATTTCAATGGTCGCTACGCCTTGGCGAATTGTCTAGTTTTTCTACCTTCACACACCTCTATAAATAATTAAAGTTAACAAATTAAATTATAAGACTTTTTGGTTGGTAATAGTACCGTCTGCACGCATCTGGATTCAAAGTTAGCAGAGGCTATAATGCAACTATCAAATTCCTACAAAGCACGTAGTTCCACAATCTATGAGAAATGCGGAACGATACTGATTCAAAAATGGCAACCAACAAAAAGCTGTTTATTGAAAACACACACGACAAGCGACCCTACAGATGGGTTATTTGATGACGTTAAAATACCAATCTAGTACCACCAGTTCGGAATATAATACCAACTTTGTCGGATTACGGAAAAACTCGGTGATTTACTAAATCAGCGGCTTAGTAATACCGCAATAAGGTCGAGTAGCTGCTCATTTTCTACACAATTAAAATTTGCATATATTTCGCTAGAAATATGAAAACTGAATTGAGCGATTTTATGTACTACTCAACACAGTGGGTACCATGTCCGTTCAGTTCCTACACATGGTAAGTACTATAAGTTTGGCCGACGTTCAAGCCTCTATAATTTTTGTACGCGCAGAAGTGTTTATTAACGCTTTTTCGAGATGATACAAAATTGGTACTATTTTGAAACGCCTGCTTGAAAAGTATCAATACAGTAATTAGATCCAACCAACATCTCAAGACCCACATTCATTCGCAGTACCCTCCTCTTTTCTCCCATTGGCCAAAGCTTGATTTAAGCAAGTACTTAGTACTGCATTCCTGGACTTTGACTTAATAAGGTACTGCTGAGGCGCAGTTGCCGCCTCTCTGAGGTTTTCTGCTCCGAAGCATACGCTCTCCACGCGCAACCGTTAGGTAAAACCGCGAGAAGGCGGCAACACCGCCGAGCAAAAGAACACCTGAAACAATTCACGATTCTCATTTATTTATTAGCCGGTTTCGGTTCGTGTAATTCCCCACAGGTGGCACCACGAAGCCCGGCGGGTTTATATTTTTGTTTGTTGGGGTTTAGATGGTATTTTTATTGGGATTCGGCTGATTCGAAATGGGAAATTCGCGTTTGTTTCGATTAGTCAGTATTATTAAAAGTAGGAGATGCCTTGCAATATCTCGCAATCATTAATCTTGCGCCTCCGAATTGTATTTGCAAATTTCCATCTCGCGAGGGCCGCATTTGCATCAATCATGTTCCGATTTAATAAACTGCCCTCAAATGCCCTTCGTGCCGAACGAGGGAATGCGCTCTTTGTCTCCGAACGGAGTCGTCGGGTTAAAACCCACGTTGGGATGGGAAAAAAATGAGGTGTCCACCGGTCAGGTTCATTAAATCGGGCCCGCGTTATCGAAGTTCCGATCATTCTAGTAATCGAAATAAATTTAATTCAAATATACGCTGCCCTGAATGGAAATGCCTGTCTTATCTGGTCCGAAAATCGGACCTCGATTTCGGAGAATTTTCGAGTTTTTTCAAAGAACCCCGCCACGGAGCGAAAAGGGCTCAAAATGATCGAGAAACGTGCGGAAAAGGCGAAATTAAAAGCGATTTATCGATAATTGTTTTGTGGTACCCGCGGACAAAACCTCGTGTCCCGACAAGGATCTTAAGATTAAAGCCGCGGTCCGAACCGTGTAAAACAACTTTTCGCCTTTTGAAATCGTAACAATAATTCTTCAGATATCGAAAATTAACAACCGGAGATTTAATAGCGGTTTAATGGGCGCGCTACCATGCAATCTCCGTTTCTTCAGCTCATGCGGATTCAGGTCCAGAATTTAGAACATGGGCGTGTATGGTGAACTTCACTATTCAATATTATCCCCAGGCGCACGTATAGAAACAGTGCTAAGCTTGGAATGTTTAAAGGGCAGTGAGCACTGCTTCCGCGACCGAAAACACGGGCGTGCGGGTACTATTTTACGAGCTGCGATTTTTTGCGACACTATTTTTAGAATTTTTTTAATGCGAAAAATCTCGCTACGCCTCTGTTTTTCCTAGAAACACTTCAACAAATTTGTGTTTGCTCAAGGATACTCGGTGCATTCTTCCTAGAAGTGAGACCATTGATGGGTTTCATTTTAACCTTTATTAATTTTTATTTCATAATTATTGAAGAGTTCTCGCATGTTAGCTGAAACTGCTCTTAGCGCCTTACTGTTTTTCACACATTTTCGTTTCTAAATGGCTCTCGGTGTGATGCATCGAAATAAAACCATGGGCGTACGGAATCTATTTTAGGAGCTACGGCTGTTCAAAAGTCTTCAACGAAGAAATCTGGGCTTTTTTCGTAATTTTGGTAAAAGGGCTTCGATAACGTCCTTATTTTCTGTTCAACATCAGTCCCGATTTTTGCGTCGTTAAAGGGCGCTCCGCCCTGCTCCTAGGATCAAATCCATTGCCGCGCGGTCTGTATTTTAAGGGCTATGATTTTTCAAATTGTTTGCGGATTGCGGTTTCTCTCTCAAATAAATCAACAGCTTTGCAATAATGCAACTGAAGGTTGTCGCCGATTCAACCACCAATAAAAACGGCCAGCGTGGTATCGCCCCCGTCAGCGTTAAGTCACTATCTCAGAAACTGTTTCAGTGACCACTCGAAAAGTAGAATATAATTAAAAACGAGCAATGGAAACATTGTACCTCTTATCCGGGACATAAAAGCTTTTGATGGGGTATATTACACAATTAAATCTTGGTATTTGCTCGATAAGTAGCCACTAACGACTTGTTTTCGAGTTATCTCGGTTTTACGGCGGGGCCGGTTTGACACATTCAAATTTCTCCGGCCGGATAGGTGTCGAAAGGTCCTCTAAATTAAAAATATATCCCGAAATCGAAAACAAGGCAGAGGACGGCCGTTATTGATGATGGTCGACGTAACGACGGTGACTAAAGCCAATAAGAATAAAAGTTAAGATAAGCCTGACAAAGGCAAATGGTTTTCGAGGCGAAAAGTTAAAAAACCGGATTTCGAGGGGGCGACTGAGATGCCCGGGGAAGGAAGGAAAGTCCTCCTTGAAGAGCCATCGAACATAACTCGGAAAGATGAATGGAACCATCGGAACCCCGTATAGACGATCAATAACATAAATTGTCCAAATACGAATATATATTTTAATTGTGCAGACAGGGCCTTAATAAATGAGGTTTAAGCGTATGCGCGCGGCCCACGCGCTTGTCTCGGCTTTTGTTTCGCTCGCTCAACTGTTTTTGCTTTTGTTTTTCGGGCACCATTAATCCCCCCATTATGATTGAAAAATTGGGAAAAATTCAATTGGAGCGAGGTACCATCCGAGTACCGAAAATCCGACCCGCTCGGGTCCCATTTAATTTGTCTTTCTCCTCGGAGATCCTTCGACCGATAGGGTCGACGTTTTAATGGCATAACCGTGTCCGGGCCGAGAATTAGGCAAAAAACAACAGAACATCAATTAGGTGACTTTTTAGGGGGCTATTTTTTATGAATGGACTTTTTTCCCCGTATGCACGGACGATCCGTTTTATGGGGTCTCTGCTGCTTTATACCTGTCATCGGGCCTACGTATACGCGAATTTGTCCGTCTTACGGCTTAATTCGTGTCTCAAATAAACGGGCAAAGTTTACGAGCGTCGGAGGCCGCGATCGAGAACCGAAACATCGGGTTATCAATTTGAGCGCAGTCGGTGTTCCGGCCGTTAAGCCGGCCATTCTGTCCGAGCCAATAATTATTTTACTTATTCACGATACTCCTCTCGGCGGGCACTTCATGGCCAATTATAAATTATAGAAACACAGCCGAAGATGTTAAATGGTCGCGTTGTTAGATTTAACACTTTCCCCGGGCGTATTTCCATCGGCCGGTGTCTTGTAGCCACTTTTTCTGCCTGTCGACGGCCGTTTGATTCATTGCGCCCACTGCCCTACCTCACCAATAACTCAAGTCCTTAAGTAGACAGCCGCCATCTTGGATGGGGGCTGGTTACGGAACCTGAAATTTTTGGGAATTAACTATCTTCAATGAGATCTTCGACATGAGGTGTCACACGGTCATGCTCGAAGATAAAATAATGTGACAAAATGGCTTCTGATCGCCATTTTGTTATCAATTTCACGTGGAGAGGTTGCCGTTTTGACGTAACATTGCTGACTGCGTGAACGATGAAGGTAACGCCAACCGGCATCTCCGATGATACGGTTATTTCTAAAAGCACATTTGTTAATTTTGTGTTTTCAATTTAGCCATGTTTTGCTGCTGCCAACCGCATCGTTTGAAGAGCGGTGTACGAAAGCATGCACGGCCATGTTTTTTTTGTCCAACAAATTATTGAATCGTTAAACGTTTTAAAAACAATCGCTCCTATTGACGTTCGGTGTGAATTTAAATCAAAGAAAATTCGTCCTTTAAAATCAATCACTTCGAACACTTCAACCAAACATCGACGTTTCGAAGAAGAATTTAGAGTCTAATTATCAAATCCAAAACTAACAGAAAACAAAACTCGCTTATACCGAACTATAGGGGCTTTCACAGGGCCGGTCGCGCCACGCAGTCCGAGGGGGGCCAGCCCGGACCCCATGGGGGTAATTTATGACATCTTCAGCGCGACTACCTCATTGTTTGAGTAACTATAACGTTTTTCACTCTTATCGGGCCGTGTATCTCTCCGCTATCTTTTGTACAATTTAGTGTTAAGACCTTAATGTTGCGTCGGTATAGTGCCACGAAGCGAAATGTGTCCAACTCGGGGAACGACAACCCTTAAGATTCGAAAGAAGTGGGGCGTCGGACAGAAGAAAAACGCAAGCGAAGAGGTACAGAAATCGGGAACCTTTCAACTGCGCATGCGCGGTAACCGGTTTGCCAGATTACCTTAAATTTCAACGTCAAAGTCAAATTCGCTTAGATTCAGTCAATTTTTCGCCTCTTCCCATTAGGTTGACCGTAAAGTTGGTTTGTTGTGACTGCGCCCTTCCGAACTGCTCCAAAAGTGACCAATTGCCAGACTGCGCGCTTGCGCGCGAATTTATCTTATTTTCCCTGCGTATCCGCGCATTTGTTTCCAGGGTGGATTTTCGTGCCCGTCGCCGACATCCGTTTCTTTTCTGGGCACTAAATTAAAACGAGAAACGAGACAAGGAGAGCGCGAAACAATAGAAATTCCTTGCGAGACGGGGGGCGCAGCACGAGGGGGCGCCCGGACAGTGGCGCCGCATACTCCGCTGCAACACCGGCTATAAATCACGTGACCGGGAGGGCTCACGAGCGCCGTGCACGAAGACAATAAGACAATGGGACAAATGCACCGGGACGTCGTCCCGTGGTTTATGGCCGCGGCCCGAAAAGACGACTCGTCGGGGCGTCATGTGTGCGTCGGTACCCGAATCTGGGCCAAATAAGACCTCCCCGATCGACATCTTCCTATTCTTCGGCATCTTTCGAGAGCATCAATAACTGTCACTCTAGGGCCATTCATTATCTTTTGAACGATACTAGAGTTGCGTGCTATTTACACTGAAAATCTTTGTTGTGGACAAACACGGGTTTCATGGTGGTCTGTCTTGGTGCCCTTCAAGATTCCTTTAAAAAATGCCCCAAACTCGACGACTCCATTTTTCCGAATCGCGCCACAGGGGTCCTTTTGACAAGGTAGTTCTCGCTGTTCCCAGTAGGGCTTTTTATGTTAAATTTGTAAAAAACGTCAACGATTTTATTTATAATTTGAATAACTTATAAACACGATTTTCGGTGATTTATACGGCCGATTTTCGAGAATCTATCCCGGTATTATTATCGTATTTTGTGGGGACCCGGAGATTATAAATAACGCCACTGATTTATGAACTCCCCGGACGTAAACATTAAGACATTGTTCTGGTTAATAATAACTGCGGTTATTAATATTCCTTTGGAAACTTAATCGGCATTTTCGGTGTTGCCTACTGTATTTCCTTCTTGTTTGCAGAAGCCCGGATGGTCCGCGACAGTGAAAAAGTTGCAAGGTAAATTGTTAAATTACCTACATCGTCATGAAGCCAGCTTTCTATGCGATGTGCGCCTACCAGACATCCGTCCCGAATCAAATCGTTAAGATTCTGACAATTTCGGCAAGAGCAACGTACTTAATTGTCCCGTGATCCTCGATCCTTCCTATCACGTCAAAAGTTACGATCGTTTCGTCAAGACACCCGTTAAATCAGTTCCGTCCTCAAAACTTGATGATAATGTATATTCGCTTATTTATGGTAACGCGTTTGGTGGATGTCGGTACCGTTGGGGGGAGCAAGAAATTTAATGGGGCGTCGTTGTGTTGTTTTTCAATTTTTGACGATGCGTGTTTGCGGCGCGGAAAAACGGGCGAATGTCACGAGGAAACAGCCTAAATTTTTCACGTTTCGATACGCTCATTCTTCGATCTTTCTTAACATTGAGGGACGGCCCCGTGGCATAAGAGGTGACTTTGATATACCCAACTGAGCTTAGAAAGCTTAGTCACTAATCGACGTACGAACTGAAGGGGCCAAGAAATTAACTAGAGGAGTCGATAAAGTCGAGAATATTCTCTTTTTCCTCAAGTTAATTGGACATGTTTCGCGATGTCTGTTTGCAGCAGGGGCTCTAGTCCGCTTCTCTCTGCTGAAAACTGCGACTCTTCGTGAAACCTCTCGTATAATAAATATATGTTCTGCCTACTCCCAGTCGATCGTGCCTAAATTCTAAATTGACATCCCCACAGGCAACTTCTAATCAATTATTATAGCAATGATCACTAGGTTTCCATGACAATGTAAAGACTAATTGATTGCGATTAACCGGAGTGATAGTTAAAAACGGTTTAATTGGAAACACTTATGAAGCGGTTTAAAAACCGGCCCTTGCACGCATAAATCCCAGCTAGTTTTTAATTAGTAATTTTTCACTTATGTTAATTTCACGTAATTTATGGTGATTCTGGAGCACTCTTTTCGTGAACTGGTTCGATTCATAACAATTGATCCGTCTTTGTCGAACGCATAAAAGCCGAAATTTCGAAGTAACACCGATCGTTATAATGCGGGAACATTTGTCAAAGGACACCCCACGCGTTTTCCTTTATTTCGAAATTTATTCTCCCGTATTTACATTGACATTTTCTATGTTTTATGGCTCATTTCGAAAGTCCGTATGGGCTACCAGTAGGGAACCACTTCCTTCCTATGGTACCCGGCGGGTATTCTCGGAACGGGCCGCATATAACGGCTGGTCAGGGGCGTGCAATTAAATAAAATGCTGATCGAGTCCAAGATCGTTAATGCTTTATTTCAATAAAGACAATAATATGTAATACTATACATCTAACTTTGTACAATAAAAACAGAGAAATATGTTTATGTACACAAATAAAATCGGGCTTAAAGAAGAGCCAACAAAAATATATATTATAATAATTATTACTTAAATTTTATTCGTAATGATAATAATAGTAAGAATAATCGTAAAAATCTTACAATTTGTTCGTGTGTGATATGGTAAACTGTTCGTCGAATAACAATAATAATAATAGTTAATTGGCTAGAGACACGAGCAACAAACAAGTACGTGGGAATAGGACTTCTTTTTAATGAACGTTGCACCGGAATGGTGAAGGTGTCAGAATTCCTACGTATATTTCTTTATACGATTGAGAAAATCGCACGGTGCCACGGACGTCAAATGGCTTTGTAACAGACAGAGACGGAGTTTGAGAATTCTATGCGTTGCTGCTCTGCATTAGATATTGCATAAGTGACTCTATGACACCGCAGGGTTTCCCATAACTTAACACGTAGTACAATCACAATGAAAAGAAGATCAATCCCAATTGTCAGTTTATTTGTTACCAATAACGAATTTCCAACATAGGAACTCTTAAGCCTGTCCAACATTATAAGCTCTCCTCGCTCTCTCTCTCTCTCCCTCTCTCTCTTTCTCTCTTTCTTTCTCTATCTATCTCTGTCCAAACCCAAAACAAGAAAATGGGTCCGCTAATTAATATTCGAGATTGTGCTAGTTCGATTAAAAATCACGTTCTCTCAACGCAACAGTAATCGTCGAAATGAAACCTAACATTGCCATTGTCAGCCTAACGGTTTTGTTCAGTATCACAGATAAATTACTAAAATGCATCTTTATTATACAAATATACATTATTGTGCAGATTCAGAATCCACCATTAAAACTCAACGAACGGTCCGTGTCGCTCTAAGTTTTGTTCTTTGCACTTGCCCTCGATTGGATGATCGTCCTGAAACAAACAATGCGGCTTATTAGGAACCCAGGGATGTGTTTATTGTTAATGCAGACAGACAGAAGCCTTGGCAAAAATCACAACCAGTTCAGTTTGACATTACGGCTCAATGTGCCTCCATTCGGCCAAACAAAGTAGTTTTTCCCAAGGCTTTCTCAACCTTATTAAATCCTGCAACGTATCACGACCATCTAAAGGAAACCAATCCGACTATGACATAATACATTCTTAAGAAACACCTTTACAATGGAGAGATAAAGTCAAAGAATTTTAAATTGTTTTCCTCTAATCTCTCATCGGCAATTTGTTTTGTTATTCGATCGGACATTATTCGAAATCAATAGATAGACCTGTATTAGTTTCCAAATTAAATTTTCAATTTGAAGGAGCTTTGCTATTATACAGAGTGATTCAATGATAAACTGGTAATTCGGCAGCATCGCGTCAGGTATATGTCTCTGGAACGTCCCTCATTTTAGTGAACGATTACCGAATGAGTATATTATACGCACCCATTTATGCTGGACCAAAATGAATGAAAGTCCTATCGCCACCTTTCAGACGTTGACAAATTGAGCGAGATTTGGACCGGTTGAGTGCAACAAAGTAAAGAAAAATTACTTACGTTTAACGCAGTGGAAACCACGCTGCTCATACCGGCGATACGAAGCCTCCGTTCAAGCTCTGTGAGCTGCGCACAAAGAGAAATCAAATAGAACATAATAAGGGTTAGTCGGTAGAAAGTCTTACCTCTTGTAAAAGGGCTTAAAAGCAGCGTTATCGCCAACACTCCCCGAAGTAGTATTCATCGGTTGCGGATTTTGTGCTTGCGTCCTCTGGGGACTGTTGACCCTCCCGAAACCGCCCAGGAAGCCGCTGTTGCTCGAGTTCTGAGGGTACCCGCTGTTTGAGCACGGCGCCACGTTGCCGTTCAGGTTCGATACCTTGAGGTTCGGAGGCGTCTGCGGAGGGGTGTCCGTCTGGACCTCGGGGAAACCCTGCTGGCAGTGGCCGGCTAAAAAATTGCCGCTCGAGTTATACCTGTCGGAGAAAGCCCTGTTTACATGCCGCGCAAATTAAGCAATTGCAGGCAGAAGAAGCGCACCTGGAACTGGGCAGCGCGAACCCGTTCGAACTGCCTAACCACTGCCCCCCTTGGCTGGGCGGCGGTGGCGGCGGGGGGGTTTTGCAGGCGGCCGTGTCCGCTAAACTCCAAATTTTCGGCTTCGAAGGTGGCAGCGGCACTCCACAGTCCGAGCTCTTGATTTCGGACTTGAGTGCATAGCCGTTGTTCAGAATGTGATGCATGTTATTGCCCAGAATGTCGTCCTTGCGATCCTCATCGGTCATGTCGTCGTCGTCCAGATCTTTCGTACGTTCCGATTTTATTCTGCCGTGTATGTCTACGATGGAAAAAAAGCGATGTGTGTAATTGTCAAATGCCCGAAATGAACCCCTTTATTTCTCTTGAGGGGCGCTGTCTCTTAATAAAATATCATTTTCATTTCGACACCCTTTACCCCCCATAATCATGTTCGCGGCTAATGTGCCCTTTGCAGCCCCTGAATAAACAAATTCTAGTCCGGGAGCTTTTACTAAAATATTTTTTAACCGGTTTCCCCGGTTCAAAAGTGAAATTCGATACGTAAATTCCTGGGTCGTATGGTAACTTTGCTTTTCAAAAAATATTTTTAAAATCTTCAAAAACTCTTCTATAAAATCGCACCATCTCCCGATATACACTACCGGCACTTGCACCCCCCTAAACAGCTTTAAATAAAGATCCTTCCCTAACTATATAACCCTTAATTATATCAGAAGGGCTCCGGTCTCGTTCAATTATAAAATCGCTGCGAACGACCCTCGAATGCGGCCTTTAGGCTTTTAAATCCCTATTGTTTTCTAATTTCTTCCCCGAATTAGTCCGCTTTTCGACGTTTCAATTGGGGATTTGCGTCGCGTAGCTTACCGATCTCGTCGCGCTTGTCCTCGTCGTCTTTGTCCTTATCGTCGCTGTCGGACACCAGCGCGTCATCGTCGTCCTCGGTCTTGTTCTTCGGCTCCCACGTCATTTTGTTCTCTTTCTTCAATCTTCGGCGGGCGTTTGCGAACCACGTCGACACCTGAAACAATTATGTTCATCTTCAAACATTAATTTACTGGAAGCAAACGGATTTGCCCTCAGCCCTCCAAAAGTTGACAAAATTTTCGAACATTTCAAAAATGCACAACATATTTAAGTGAGCATATCTTGAAAATTGACAGAATTTCTAAAAACACATTCCATTTAACACAAAATTTATGAGCAATCGCTTTCTTTTACCTGCAAAGACATTAAAACTGTACCTGTGTCAAAGTCATTTTGGTGATAATCGCCAGCATAATCTTCTCTCCTTTGGTCGGATAAGGGTTCTTTTTATGTTCGTTCAGCCACGCTTTGAGGGTGGCAGTCGACTCCCTTGTCGCGTTTTTCCGCCGTGCCGCTAAGTCGTACCCGGCACCGTATCTGAAACAATAAATAAGAAACGCGTTGTTAAATGATTTCGTTACGTGATTTCGTCCCATTTCTACGCAAAAATATACAGTATTCCGAGTTATAAAAAAATCCCGACTCGTCAAAAAAGCAAATGTTTCGATTCGTATAAATTATTGGCGATTTGGCAAATTCCTGTTTGGTAAGTTACCGAAGTTAGAAATGCAACAATTGTCGACGTTCTAACCCCATTCATTTATCAAAATCGGCCTTATCCAAAAAAAAATCCGCTTTTCATGGCAAACCGGGAATTTTTAAAAGTTAGAATAGCATATACAAGAGGTAGTTATATAGCAGCTGTATTGAATTAAGGACAGACATGCAATCAGAACGTTATATTGGACGGAGATTTCTGTTTTTGAAGGTTTTTCTCTCTTTCTCGCGATACCTGGGGCCGTAAAAGAAGCAAAAATCCAAGGTGTCAAACCTCTCTAAAAGGCCCCAAAATAAAGAACCGCGCCCTCTCCGATAGTATCGGGTTTCATTTCGGGAGAACAATGGGATCGGTAATTGAACAAATAAAGCATAATACTGTGTGTGTTGGCAAATCTTGCAGACACCTCGTTTAACAAGTCCCGGACGGGATCTGTTGAATAAAAAATGAGATTCTCGATAAATATTTAAGAGACTTTTATTATTTGCCATCAGCAGTGCGGGTTATTACGGCTCTTAATGCCCCGTTAAAACGCGTCAACGGACTCGAGTAAACTTCATAATATGGAACAATTCACCCTCAAAACGCATTTCCACACACTCATCCCAAAAAAAAAACAGATTTATCACGAGAGTCAATTATTTTGTGCAGAGCTGCCAGACCGGGAAATGCATGGGGGCCTCGTTTTCCGCAAGCGAGGGTTTTGATTATACTTTGAGTGGTTTCACCCCTATTAAACTCTCTGTGCTACTTTTTTCCCGAAGAGCCTCGAATAGACATCGAAAAGGCGGCGAAATGCACAGGCGCGGACTCTAGCAAATTTAGAAACTATCCATGGAATACTTTCCACGGCCTATCCTGACCTGAAAAGTTCTTTCCTATTTCCACTGCATGCCGCCGTTTGCCACACTTCCCCCCCAAAATCCCCCTGCTGACTTGGGGTTTTCTCCTGCAGCGGGGCGGACAGCCTTCCCCTCGACGTTTAAGTCTTTTATAAGGGTAGATTGATGGTTTAATTGAGTTTAGTGTTTTCCAGTCAATCTGGGGTGTGAATAGCTGTTTAGGATTTATGGAGCTAGTCGGGGTGTGCTTGGAGAGGCGGAACGCGTTGATGCTAATCTGTCGGTTTTGTGGAGAGAAAATTATAGTCATTTTGCTGCATCTAGTCTACAGATTGTTTTAGAGAGGGAAAGAATACGACCAATAGCAGTTCTAGGTACGGCGACGGCAATAATTGCATTTGCAATCTCCTAGAATGAGACATGGAGGAAACAATAATGTAGACTTTTGAAAGACTTTTTACGGCTATTAAGAATCTCCCCAATAGTGCTTAAATAATTTTTTATTGTGTCCATACTTCACTTTCACAATATTTATATATTGAAGAGTAATTGAAAACGTAAACTACGCGTCTAGCTTGTCTACGGTGTCAACGTTTAACCATCTCTCGTTTTGGCAAACAATTTTCTCCATTCTCTTCTCAGTTCGATATAACCGTTTTTGGTTTACCCTTCTGACAATTATAAATCAGTCAGAGTCGCGCGACGGGGCTCCTTCGGAAAAAGAGTTTAAGAATAAAATATTTCGAAAATTATTTAACACTGTTGGTAACTCTTTACTGTGCCTTTCACTTTTTTATGACCACGAAGCCTCGACATTTCTCTAAAATGTCCGAACCTTAGCTCCCTGGTCTGTATAAATCACGGTTGTCCGAAGAACTATTTGCAAGAATAAGAAAAAAATAAAGAAGAAACATTTTGATAATAATCCAGAAGTATTGTAAATTTGCTACGCCTCTGACTTTTCTGCAGACCCGAAGTCTCCGCACTTCTCTATAGACGTGTGTACTTTTTTTACGATTTGTACAGACATTTGAGAGTGCACAGAAGGGTAAGCGTAACAACGTCTACTAGTCAAATCGGACCCCCTCGGTAAGACAAAATGGCTGAAAACGGCGCTCGTATATCGATTGGCGTATGGGGACGTCTGTCGTCGCGACGCCGCAGGTGAAAAGCGCCCTTCGTGTCGTGGCATTGCACCATTATTTCCCACTTTTGCGGTCGCAGTCGATAAAATCGCTATCGGATCCCTTTTTGGGCTGATCCGCAGACAACTTACCCATAGGCGGCCAAGGCTGGATCGTAAGGATAATACCCTGTGGTCGGTTGGAGGCCCGCGCTGGTCCACGCCGGCATATCCGTCGCCCCACTGGCGTCTTTCAGGCCGTAGGGATTGCTCTGCAAAAAAAATTTCTATGAATAATGGAAAAAATAAGGTAACAAATGAATGCAGCCATCTTGGAAAAATATTTAAATCAAAAAGCATTGCTACCGACATCGGCTCAAGATGGCCGTCTTTTTTTTAAGATGAGACTAACTTTTGAAAAAAAAACTCAGTCTCCCAGCAATATTTAATTTGATTCGTCCTTATTCTTCGCTCGTCAATATAAAGACATTTTAACCTCGAATTTCACAACATTGTATGTTTGTTCTTGGGTTCAAATTTGTTTGTCTTAGTATTTAATAAGGGTAGGTTTACATTGCCATAAATTTTACGAGGCGTTAAGTGTGTTGTTTCTACCGTCAACGAGGCTCTAATTTTTTTTTCCATCGCAAACATTGGTTCAGTCTTCCGAAGAATGCAAGAAGTTCGGCAATTTTATCGTACTTTTCACTCTGCGTTGAAATTACCAGACTCGAATATCATTGACTTCTTTATTGCCCCGAGTGTCTGTGATAACTGCGACATTTTTGGTTTTCGATTTGTCTAAAGTGTGTGATATTTATTACAAAGTTTCGATCGAAGAGCCTTCGTCACGATTTCGATTTTGTTTTTTTAAAAACCGCACACATCATTGAAACGAGTAAAGCTGAAATTATCACCTCTCTCGTAGCAGAAAAAAAAATTGCATTCAACCATATTTGTCGATGGACGAGATACCGGGTAATTTAAGGATGTCGTGTGTGTGCACAATGACAATGGCGCGTTATTATTGTTATTACTTTTATTATTTTGGTACCGGTGCGCACGGCACTTCGTCATGCAAACCACCGTGTCGTATCGGAACATGCTTTTCCCTGGTTTTCCTCTGTCATTAAAATAATTGCCTCGATGATAAATCCGCTGTTCGACCAGCAGTTTAATCGTCACTTCTGCGCAAATATGACCAGACATGTCGTGATATAATAAATTGCCCTCTATTGGTAGCAACAGGAAACGAAAAGATCCTGTGGCAACATTGAAAAAACCTAGGTAGACAGCAAATGCAACACCTGGTGGCCAATATAAGAAAGCAAGCAACGCTGATCTGACATTTGACATTTGAGGTTATGATGATGTGTATTTATACGTTTGCAGTTGTCGAAGGGAGAAGTGTCAGTGTCACAATATACGTTTTTAAATGGAACCAAGAAGAACTCTTTTAATATTATTTTACTTCAAGCACCAATTAAGTAGTTATTGTTTTAATTTCACCTCCAATATAACTTATAAAAAACACAGTGGCCACAGAAACTTCACGCATGACAGTCCAACCTTGAACCATTATTATTCCTCCTGCCATGATGCATTGCTCACGGTCTGTGATAATTCCTTTGACATTTCTTCTTCCTCGAGTAACAGTAATTGCTTTACTTAAATTGTAATTAATAATTAATTACCGAGATCGAAGCACTTGCAGTGCCGCTGGCGCATATAGACGAACTAAACCCCTTATTTCTCCTAAATAGGTGCTGAGCCAGCTTTAGACGTATAAAGAGTCGCCTTAAAACAACTCGCTTTTATATGCGCGCAATGTTATAAAGTACGGTAATTTGTAAGTCTGTTGGCTCGGTGTGACTTATAAGGCACGACGATTTATTTAAAGCGCTTTCTCATTGTGATCCCCGCAACATGCGGTTGGAAGCCATCTTTATGTATGTTGTTTATACCGAATTTTTATACACAAAATACGAAACAAATCGCTCCGATGGTAATTAAGTGTTTGCACCTGTATACTTGCATGCTTACAACGGCCACTTGCCCGCGTTAATGACAGCCGAACATGTCCCCGTATATTAAAAGTGCAGTTTTTAACGGCATTCGATGTAGGGTCCGGTGTAGAAAAAAGGTGTCTCGAATGCTGTCGAGTTACTTATGAGCTCCGATCGAACGATACAAACGGCACTTGTAATTTAAATCGAATCGCAGGGAACAGTACCGGACTGTGACTTGTTCGGCTCGATTCAAATTCGGAAATTTACCATTCTTGGTTTGGCGCCTTCGCATAAAAGTGATCCCACAGGATATGCAAAACAACAAAAGCGGTCGATTAAACACTGATGGTGTGAACAGCAAATTGTGGGGGGCATGGGGGGGGGCTTAGAAACAGCCACTGGGCACATCGAGACCGGCAGACTTGGAAGCATCGAGTCTTAGGCGTTACTTTTCAACAGATTAAAATCACCGCCAGTTACAATTATTGAGCCAGGACATCGCATGTAACATCAATTCAATTTTCGTAAGTATTAAAGCTACCGGTTCATTACGTTTCAACCGGAATACCACATATCAACAATAGTCCTGGTACACGACAATCACCAAGCAAAAACAGGTACTCGTCAATATTGTTAGCCAAGGTATGGACGTACATGGTGTATTCGCTTCTTTAAAAAAACACCTCAATGTTTCCCCATCTTCGTTACGGTGGTGGTAAGTTATGCCACTTTTTGCCCCTCAACGACATATAATTCTGACTAATACAGATACACAGGATCCATTAACTCTCCGAAACTATTACGACAAAGTTCCGGCGTTGAAGTGACGAACGGTAATAATGACGACTTACAGATTGGATTGTTCCTAAATTACTCTATCTATTCTATAACGGTTTTGCTTACGCATCACGTTATACTGAAAAAACTCATTTGGATTGCAATTACCTCTCAGAGACCATTCACGACATGAAATTTCATTCGTTCTGAGAAAATTCCTTCTTGTACTTCGAAACAGTGTATTTTCTCGTTACAGTAAATCGTGTTTTTCTTTATACACATATATCGAATATGCCAGTTTCAATTAAAGAAGATAGTTGGTAAAGGCTACTAACTGTGACCTTTTTCCACTGATATGTCAGATCCTTCAGACGTGTTACACAAACGATCATTTTCGTGATTGTGCAGTTTATTTTGAGTGTTTTTTTAAACTTGGATTAACACTCTTCTGTTCGACGAAAAACGACGCATTTTACAGCATTTATTGAACTTTTTTGTTAAGCTTTATGATTTATTTTATGCATCTCTTTTTCGGTCTAGGACAGAGGCGCACGTTCTCAGCAAATAAGCACCTCATAAAGAAGAAATGTCTTCGACGTGGTGCGCCCTGCTCGAGCACTCTTCTCGTCGTTGCCCGTGCAAGTTATGGGCGAGCAGTTGTAAAAAAAGGCTACGTGGATTCTTGTAGAATGTCCGCTGGAAGTGTTAAAAGGCTTCTTATGCTTGTTTCGATTTAAGCAGTGGCGTCTCCTCGAATGGGACACTCAACAAGTCGGCTTGTGCTTCAACACAAAAAAAAAACATATCGCTGTCGCATTTAATCCATCTATCTTTCTCTAATTCCCGCGGAGACGCGCTTTCCTCTTTTCGGCAAAAAAAGGTTTACTCTTCGGGAATAAATGTGGATAAAAGCAGAGGCGCACAGGAAATTCATTTCAACGTTTGTTTTCGATACACACCGACACATCAATTGGTTCAAACACGAAAATTAAGTTAGACATTCTTTCAACAAGCAATTGCTGGTGATAGGTCAAGACATGTAGTTTAAACGTTTGCCTCGGATTCTGAATTCGTACACCTCCGCCACTGTCGGGCACATAAATGAGGCACTTCGAAGGGGACGGAAACGCACTCGAATAAAGTGCGACGTTCTAAATCATATCTGTCAAAATTGAGAAGCGGATTTTTCAATATATACGTCTCGGAGGACCGTATGAATACCTCTACAATTTTATCTTCACGGGATTTTTCATCGCTGCCCCTTTTTTCTCAAAGGGACTTTTATTGGCTTATTTCTCTGGCGAGGGCCAGTCGTGCTCCCACGTGACGGACAACGCCACTAAGTTTGTTTGATCTATAACTAGTTGCGATTAAATTTAGTTTTACAGAAAAACTTGATGCCCAAAAGAAAAATACATGTAGTGCACCGTAGGTATAATTCGTTAACTCGATGCGCGCCTGTTAAAGCACTTCAGAGGTACAATGAGGCCGGGAGTAACGCGTCCTGGAATGTGTGTGTTTTTTTTAATTCCACGTTCGCCGCCGCATAACTTCCATTGTCTTTGGACGGTTTTTAGAAGCGAAATAATTTGTTGGTCAATCCATTATTTCCCGGGAGGCCCGTTTTGGCCTCAGGGACGAACTCGCCCTCCGCACTTTAAAAATAAAGACTGTGCAGGAAATATATACTTGTCGATGTCCCATTAAGTGATTACGTGTTAACGATGTTAAATGTTTTTTTTTTTTTGGTCAATAAATTAAAAAGATTGCTTATGAATACTCTTGCTATGCTTCTATTTTATGTTTGAAATGTAAATTTTGTTTTTATAAAAAAAATAACAGTTGGCACAATTTACTAGGTCTGAAACCATTGGCGTGCGGATTCTATATTAAGTGTAGGCAATTAATGCGTGTCGATTACTTTTAACACTTGTTTTTGTTTGACACCAAATCAGTAACACCAACAGTTCAAAAATCTCCTGGAAAAACGTCACCTATTCAGTTGGTAGCTGTCTTCATCGTCTGCTCGAGGTACCGTAAGTGTAATCTGTAAGTTGGTCACAATTTTGCGACTGGAGACAATTTTCACTCAATTTTACTAACAATGTTGAAGTAAAACCGCCACAGAACGGTTCCCAGAGCAAATATACTTATTACCTCCTGATGATAACCATGAAGTGGGTTCAACGTGTAAGGGACGTTATTACCAATCAAATCACCAATTACCACTAAGGAATCTTTTAATTTGGTGTTAGTTTCGGTACAGGAACGTAATGGCTAAGGATATGTAAAAATCGCATTATTTCCTCCTGCAAGCAACGGCAATTACCCACAGACACCTTGCAGGTGGTGAATTTTTAAACTTGCGATGCTGGTATTTTTGAAAAATTGTTTCTTTCTAGGTACGAACTTAGTGAAAAGTAAACTGCCACGTGCGCGAGTCACACCAACTTTAAATTTTCACAATTAACTTTACTTAATTTTGCATGAAACTTCCTGACGATCGAGTTTTCGGTGACATTATGATTGGAGCGTTCGCAGTTTATGACGGGCAAATTTCAAACGAAAAAGGCGATTTAATGGTAGTTTTCGAATTTAAATATCGGTTATAAATTGTGGAAAATATCGTTGGCACCTCTGGCGAACCCATAAATGTTTTAACGCCCACTCGAGCACCGGCACCGGATTGGTAATAGAATTTTAAATAAACGCTATAAAAACTATAAAAAACGTATAAACACAAGTTTAGTGCAACAATAAAATGCGTGTACATACCGGAAAATATTTCCTCCAACTTTTGGGCGTGTTTATATGGTGACGCTAAACGGGCTCATGGCCCATCGTTCATCATCCAAAGCAAACTTTAAAATCTAATCGGGACACAGTGACAGCGGTAAAGGGGCGATCAAAGGCCCGCCATCTTGAAACCGAGTCGAAGTGTCCCTTATCAGTGTATATTTCGACCGATAGTTATTTGTTATGTCGTAACAAAATGCCGACAATCGAGTCAATCACGGTTGCGATAAGTCTGCAAACATTTGATAACCGCTTCTTATCATCCGGCGCGGCCCTTTTGAACTGTGCTTCCAGGTGACTGGGGCCATTTAAATGTAAACAAGTCGGGCATTTTTTGCTTCCTACAGCAGGAAAACTCCACGGTTAATCAGCCTGGTCAACACCACTGACATTCTTGCACTGAAATCATTAAGGTTAAAAAGGTACGTTCTCACACAGCGTTTGATAGTTGCAGGATCTGCGCGACGAATCGTGAGAATTGATGGTCATTGAATATTTCAGTCTCTCATTAAAGTATCCGTTTGGTTTGCATGTAGTAGAGATGTGAATCGCGAATGGTTCAAACGAATATTTCATACGTTCGAACACAACAAAAAAGACAGGATACCGGCAAAGATGGCAACATCGCGGCGTTAATTTGTCACGTCATTTGTCAGCTGACGCTCATAAACGTACACATGATAATTTTTAATTTTACATCAATGAAAGTTCGTGACGTCTATTAATTTTACGTGCATGACAATTCATAGTCAAAGTCGCAATACGACGATTTCGTTTCACAAAATGTGACTATACAGTGTTGGGCCGAAAATAAATTCGGATGTCCTGTATATGTAAGTAGTACAGAATAGGGACTTCCATAATAATAGGCATAACATTATGCATATACAATAATGTTCAGTGCATTACACTAAACTGTGACGAATATTGACAAACGCGGCGAATCGGTCCATTCTTTTACCAAACGAACTCAAATAGAGACTCTGAGCAGCACCATCGAGGTGACAGTCCTCCACTTGCATCATACAATGTTGCCAGTGTGACTTTTTCTTTGTCGAATTGAGGCAAATAATTTTTGAAGTAATGATTTAGTGCACCTAGAAAATTCCTTGTTTACCTACCAGTGGTGAATAGAAGGCGGAACTCTCAACTCCTATACTAGGGTAGGGATTCTGGTCGGTGCTGGGGTAGGGTGTGCCGTACATGCTGACACTCCGGGGGTATTGCAGCGCCGCCAACCTCGCAGAGTCATACTGACAGGAACAGACACTTTGTCCGGTAACCGGATCGGTGACCAAGGGCCTGCCGTTATCACAGCACTGAGTGGGCCCAGTGGAGGAAGTTCCCCCGGGAGATAACGCACCGGGAAGCCCGGCGGAACCACCGGGGCTCAAGGAACCGCCCCCAGACGCCGGGGACGAACCGCTGTTTGTCGTCGGTTGACCGCCGACCAAGAGCTGGAATTGCAAAGATAAGAGTGTTTAAGTACCACCATGATGAGTTATGACAAAAATTAAGTGCCTTAAGTGTTGAGGCAACAAACCAACACTAATAGGCCATTAGTTGGAGTGTTTGTTTTGGAAACTTGGTGGGGTGTTGGTTTTGATTCCTAAATATTTAATAATAGCGGGGACGTAAATAGGTCCGTATAAACATAATTTGTGGCATCGAAAGCGGCGTCGCGGCGCACTCTACCAGATACATCATTTTCCCATTTCGAGGCCCGGCACTCCATCACCATACGCGTCACAATAAATGAGCGATAATCTGGGTACCTCGTCGAAACAGATGTTCGTCTGTTTTTTCGCAAATACGTAATGCGATTGGATTTTGCAACGGGCCTAATGGCGAGCATACATACAGCGATTTGATAATCTCCGGTGATTTTGCAAACATTTGTTTCGAGTACCATGTACACGGCTGAAGTGGAAATTATGCAGGAATTTCGGTAACAATGGCGTATAGGGAGGAGGGACCTGGGGCGTCATCGGGGAGGGAAAATTGGTAAAGCGGGTCAATTACTCTTGTCGACATTTTGTGTGCATCAGTTTATACATGTACTGGATACAATTAAACGGAATTTTTATCAGTTGATTAACTGACGTGTACATCCCGGTTTTCGAATTTGGGTTGGTTGGGGTGAGTGAGAGTCCATAATGGCAATGAAGTAACGTTTCCCACCGAACCCATATGAGTGTTTAAGAAGTTGAGAATTTATTTAATATTTGAGCTGTAATTTACACATCCTATAGAAAACGAAACAAAGTTCTAAAAAACACCACAAAAACACTGTATTAAATTTCAGTTTTACAATCTTAGAACTCTCCATGCACGCCAGAGCTTGTTGGATAATTGTGTTATAATTTACATATTCTAATCGATACATTTCCAGTTTAAAAATACCAAAAAAGCAATAACAGAGAATGTCGCCAATCTCCGGCCCTCAACACTGCGAATTATTTTACTTTCATTAAATTCACACTTACTAACTTTTCTCTATGTTTCTGTTTCAAGGCATTCATTTGACAGATAATTAGAAAATGTTATAAAACAATGTTGAAAAATTCACAATAAAGACCGAAAATTCCCGTTTTTTAATTCAGGTTTATTGACCTTAATATCTAGACATCCAATTTAATATGAAAATTTGAGATCTGAAGAATCTAGAGACTTAAAAATACAGGATTTGCGACAAAAATGTTTCTCGTTTCCTGCTGAAACGGCCCAAAAAGATACATGTGAAATAATTATGACAAATTGCTGAAAACTTGAAAAACCTTAAAGCTGATAATGAAACACACACTTTTTATTTACAACATCACCCACTGCCAAGACTCAGAAATTGTGGCTGATGACTATGAAGATGTGAAGAATCTTGAAATTCAAGGACTCTTCCGTGAAAACACTAGAGAACAGTCAAAATCAAATTCTCGAATCTTAACCACTCTGAAAAGTTGATAACCGTTCGAGAGGAAATATTAAAACATGTTAAAAGTAATGTTATTTGTTTATTGTCCACCGCTTGTTCAGATATCACATCAGAGATTCATCAATATGAAAAGTGAAAACTCGTCACGCTAATCATAACAAAAATCTGCGATGTTTGAATGTTGCAATTAAAGTATTTTTCATCTGTTGTTCCGTAGCACTTCATTAATTCAATGTGAAAGCTTAAGACTTTTTTAAGGAACGTTCCGACAAATACGAAACGTACGCCATTTCTCAAGGAAAAATTCCCCTAAACTCGTTGAATTTGGTTCTTTAAAGGAAACAAATGAAAAATTCTACTATGTCTAAAATATTTGCTTTAAACTGGTTACAAAAAGCCCTCCGGCAGATTGTCGGCAACTGCGCCCAAAGGGCACGGAAAAGCCCTCCGAGTGGAAATCAAATGTTTACCATGGACTCTCGTTTTGTTTGGTTTAGTCTCTACAGGGCACGTGAAGCTAATTTCGATCAGTAATTAGTTTACCTCCCTTGATACTTCACAGAAATGACACTTTTAGACATAGAAATTACTATCCGACGGCAAGGTAATCAGTTTTTCATAAAATTTACTAGGCTACAATGGCATAAATTACAAAGAATACATTCAGATAGAGAGTGTAATTAGGCCAAATGCTAAATCATAGAGTATTTGAGGCTATAAACCTTCGTTCATACCTGCGTAGCCGTCGGATAACCGTAACCAGCAAACTGGGCATAAGCCGCCATCATAAATCCCCCGCACTGAGTCTCAATCAAGGTCCTGTATCCGCACTGGAAGCTAAGTATTTTCCGCACATTAAAGTCGCAAAAATCCTCACTAACAAGAATTGAAAAAACTTCTGCCCAAGCAGCACACGCAACTTGAGAAAAAAACTTGAACAAAGCGCCTCTTGAGCCGCACGACCTTTCCGAATTTGTTGTCTGATCGAGACTAAAGCAGCTCCCCCTCTGGCTCTTTCTGATCCATACGCTCCTCCCCCTGCCTCTCACTTTCGGGGGCGGAGCCGCTACTCCGACCAACAACTACATGAAAATCGCGGAGCTTATGCGCTGGCGCGAGGCTCGATTGGTTGGAACTCGGCACAGGCTCCGCGGGCGCCGCCTTCTTCAAGCAGAGGAAGGGATGTACACGAGTTCTCTATCTTGTTTTATAGAGTTAGGCGACTTGAGAACAAATCCCCCTTCTCTGTGTGGAACAACGACTTCAAGTTAAGTGAATTTATTGAAAACATCGTGTTTCTGAGCGAGGAATGAATCAGGAGATCGTTTGTATTTTTGGGAACCCTGTTGCCAATTTTGTTTGTTTGTGTATAATTGGGCTGAGAACTGTCATGTGCGTTCGCTATTTTTTAAATATAGGCGAAGTCTCGATTTTCCTGGGTTCGTGCCCTTGCCATGGCGTTAAAGGATACACACCGAAAAACAAACCGAGCAGGGAGACGTGGCAACGCGGCCTACACCGACACACGGTGATTTTTACACGAAAATGCACTTTACAATTTCAAACAGAGCTTGAGCGTGTGTCCCGACAAGTATTAAAGATAGGGATATGTTTATTAAATGAACAAGACATAAAACTTAACTCAATGGGGCTTGATAAGATATAAGTTTTTAACAGTTTGGAGTCGCTTTTTCGATTGTTTACAAATGTTTTACATGATTTATTTTCGACGCCAATCGGGGGAGACACGAGTTAATTGTTGATTAATTTGCGGGAAAGGTGGCAGCATGGAATTTGTAAATTGACGGTTCTCGTTTTTATGTCAGATTCCCGACGTCATCGCAACCGACATGGAAAAATGGAAAATTTTACAATTAAAATTGGCTTTTTTACAAAACTACTTTTCACATAGTTTGACACTCGAATTTAGCACCTCGACCTAACTTGTAACGTTTAAAACCCCAAAATCCTGACCTTCAAAACTTAAATTTCTGCAAGGGATCGAACGCCCCGTGCGAACCTGAAAAATTTTAATTCGTTAATGGACGGGACGGTTCTTAACCCGAAATGACCTTAAATCCCTGGATTTATAACCTTGTAAATCTAAATTTATATCTATAAGTTTAGCACCTTTTAATGACTCCGATTTCACGAGTGAAAACTTACAAACGTATGTACGTAGGTTTTCTTTTGAAAATTTAGCATGCTGGAATCGCTTTAATGATTGCACTGACGTGCCGAATAACCAGAAAATGAAACTCTTACACTTTTTCAACTTTTATCACAGTTGAAAACGTGGTAATGTCTCTCTGTTTTTTAAGATCCGTCCAAAAACCCTCAATAAAAGAGCATTTTGCATAAGGGCTGATGCTTTTTTTCAGCCTAGAATTCATAATAATAAACGATCGGCATTAGAAATTCATGGGGAAGTGAAAAAATAATACCTAATAAATTCATTACAAGCCTATTGTCTAGGGAATATCTCTTTACAGGTGATTAAAACGCCATATTTAAATTCTCGGCCACGAACGCATTGTTCCCCGATATGAATGGGACCTACAACATAGTGTTGTTGTTGTATTTTGTGGCTAATTGTATACGGCAGCGGGCTCATTTGGTTTGTTAGTGCGCGATATTTGTCCGATATTAAACAAAGGCTAATTGTTTCGTTTGTATTGCCCCTGTCCCCCCTTCGTCAATTACCCGTTCGATTGGGGATTTTATTGTTCATTTTCAAGCGGTATCCGACGATGAATTTTGATGCTTTTGGGTCCCAAAACCATAAAAAATATATCTACATATACTCGAGGCGGATTTCTGCTATTTTGACAATTTTGCAGCAAACGCCATAAAGCTTCGGTGCTCGTGTATTTTGAGAATTTAAAACCTAAAAATTAAAATCTTTTGCCTATGGGAACTGGCATCGCTTTCCTTCCACCCATCGCTGAGGCCAATCTAAAGTACCTCAGAAAAAGCCATTTTTCCAGTAGCTCCTTCAGAGATGCTGCATTTTGACAATTCTTTGACGGAATTTTTCAACTTCCGAAGATCACTAGAACTGAATGGTTCGACACAAGACCTCGCAGGTCAGCGAAGCCCGAAGTAAAGCGTTTAATTTTTTTTTAATTTGAAAGTGTCTGGATGTTCCAGCCCATGGCTTCCGGAAAAACTTACATTCGAGCTCAAATTTCAGGAGTCTATCGAGATTTCATAGGGGGCTCCGAACAGCCCGAAACTAAGTTGTTTTTGTTCTAGCTCTCAAGTTCAAGAGATTTAACAACATTTCCTATTAAAATTAAAGATGTGACATGCCCATTAAGTACATATAAAAAAATGTGGCTTTTTGCCACCTGCTGCGGGTGGCACCGTTGCCTCTCAATTTAGCATAAAAACAAAGGCTCGTTTAAATGTGTCTATGACTTTTTCATTACCCACGATAACGAGGGTCATAATTAACGCCCCAGAGGAGTGCGTTTAACAATTTATTAATATTCTGTTTACAACGTTCCGTCGTCGAACGGCAAATTGAGTAATTATGTTTACATTTATTTCTCATTTATCAATGCGTACATTCGGGCCGTTGGAACGGGGGTATATTTTTTCCAAGAGCGATTAGATCTTCATATAGATAAAGGACTTCGCATCATTTATAGGGTATACACTTCCTCTAAATTGCAATTAATATAAAACATATATATAATACGAAATTATAATACGGTAAAAATGCGGTAATCTATACCATCTATAACGAGCGGGGACGCTAATGTAGTTTTGATTGGCCTTAAAACTCCACTGTTATCGTCTTTTAATAAAATCCACTGTCAGTTAATGAAAACCGGGGTAATTTATTAATGGTGAGGCACCTGTCGGGGGCACAGGGGATCGTAGAGCCAGAACACTCTCGGTAGCCGAAAAAAAGGAATTTATGGCACAAAGCCCCATTAAGCTGCATTTACACATAATCCCGTGTAATGAGGTTCTAGCGAATTACTTTTATTTATTTTTATTTTCCGGCGAATGTAAATAGCCGTGAATACGTTACGAACCCAAGGAGTGAGGGACCCTAAATTTATAATTTTCATTCATAATTAAAACGCTTAAAATTACAGCTGATAAAGGCGGAATATTCATGAATCATATTAAAGCTTTAATTAGGAGCGTGTTAATTTAAAAAAAATTATTTTCTGCGTTGCGTTTTAGGCCTCACGGACATGAATTATGCATCGATCTATTATTATTAGTTCTGAAACGGCTATCAAAGCCACAATACAGGATGTCCAAGAAATTCTTGACACACACCAGATAACGAAATATCCCTCTTTTTCTTGGTATATTGACGTAAACGAAGGGCCTCCCAAAACGCATATAATAAAAGGAATTATAGCCACAATTAAAATTCTATTGCAGGCTTAATATTTAAATGTGCAAGGCATTATACAGAGACTGAAAAATTTAATGGCAATATCGCATTCGTGCACTCCATACATCAGCCGCACAGCTGTAATTAGATACTCCTGTGTTGTTTTACAAATATCCCATTTCAATAAATTAATTTTTATTTCCGAGGGGGGCTGACTTACACCACCTCCACCCTGTTCCTTATCAAATAAGAAGGTACGTTTAAAAACATATCGATATACGGAAAATGTATTAATTGTCCGATCCAATCGCGCACAAGGTAATAATTTTGCCGACAACTTGTACCAGTGTCGGCGGCTTCATAATTTATCTTCCCCTTTGCCGATTAACATAAATCAAGCTCTCTTGTAAACAACTTTACTGAATTCTTTCGGAGCCGAAACTAAAGGGTGCAGTACCAATAAATTCGACCATTGAACACTTGACCACAATAAAACAACTTATAGTACCTACTTGATTGGATACCTACCAAGCTAAGTAACAACCCTTAACTAGGTCGTTTGCATGGGTAAAAGGCGGACGGTTGTGAACGGTAGGTTGCGGAGATAGCAGAATTTAGGCCCTCAAAAATCCATTACGGTACCACCTAAACCTAATAAGGATTAGCAAACGAGGTCCCCGATTAGAATGGTATATGGTGCATTTTAGAAGGTTTGGAATTTGTCACAATAGTCTTATAGTGTTTACATGGCGAAGAAAGGGAGCGATTAGAGGAGAAATTACTAGAGGATTTCATAAAAGAGTTTTTGGGGCTGATTTAGCTACAGGAGACTTGGGTTAATCTATAGGCTTAACGGCTTCGAGCGCATTTAACGGGTAATTAATTCGTCGAGACACGAAGGAAAAACAGAATTAAATTGGGAAAACTGTACCCACAAGGCAGTATTACTCATCACAAAGAGCCGGGATAATAATAAACCCACTTAAATAAATTATTTTCCATAACGAGACACGATGCCGTCTTAAATCTGATGAGTACGCCATTCAAATTACTTGTCTCTATCACTAGGTGCCTCCATCTAAGTCATGGAGCAAAAAACTCACAATGTTGCCACTTAAACCACTCTATTTCTCTAAAGGAAAAACGATTTTTCCTTTAGAGATTCGTCTGAGAAAATGTGGTAACACACAAACGTGAAATCAGTCAAATTGAAGACAATTTTTCTAGCACTTGTTCACTTTCTTTATGGTGAATTAAAGCTATCTATTAAGAGAAAGAGAGAGAGAGAGAGAGAGAGAGAAAGAGAGAGAGAGAGAGAGAGAGAAAGAGAGAGAGAAAGAGAGATGCTCAATACATTGGAGAGTCGACTTGACATTGTCTTGAAGACACTTAAAACTCAAGTCTACTGTGGAAGTGGAAGAACGGTTCAAACACAAAAAAATGTTACAAGTAGGACGTAGAAGCTGAATACAATTTTAAACATACAAGGTGAATACAGAATCAAAATTCTTTGTTTCGACTGGAAGTAGTTGCGTTTGTATGGCTTTTCGTAAAATTTTTACTATAATAGTATAACTTGAGAATTTTTGAATTTCACAAAAGGAAGTTGATGTAACACGTAATCGAACCCATGCTAATCAGTTTTACAACGGCGACAAAAAACGGTGGAGCGGTTCCGGAGGCGCCAATTTTGGCACTCACACGTCAACTCGACCAGAAGGCAAAACGCTTTATGACAGTCAAAGTGGTCGTACATTGCACCAAATAGGCCAATAAAAACCGTTTATCTGCGGCCCTCGTCACCTGAGTTATGACTTTTCGAATTTCGACCGGCGCCAGCTATGGGCAGTCACTACCTGACCCATCATCATCCTACTGCGTTTCGTTTTTTATTTGACCATAAGAAAATGCAATTAAAGGGCCCGCAAGAAAATAAAACCAAAGACAACTTAGTAAAAATAGGGACTGCAGCAAGGGGTGATTGCTCCTGGTAGGTGGCGCTACATTTTGGGGCGACAAATCAGTAGACGAAAATTGGAATCAAATCGGAGAAATAGACTGGGCCCCTAGGGAGCAAAAAAATTGACATGACGTTGAAATGACACGCAACCATAGTTATGAATGAACTATGTTCGCATTGAATGTACCCCATGGGGCGTGCCCCCCCTCGACGAGATTATTGATGGATATGATGAGTGACTATCGACTGTCCGGCAAACAAAACCCACAACAAATCAATGCTTATCAAATCGTACGTTAAACAAACAGGAGAAAAAATCAATTATTAAATCGGGAACAAATAAATTAGCATAACGACAAGGAGCTAGGAGTAATAAATATTATCAACGGACTATCAACAGGCTTGACATTACACGTACGTACCAGATAGATACAAAGACATATTAAAATAAGTTAATACCTTTTTAATACCGCGTGGGTCGCCATATTTTCATACATATTAATGCGCGAGCGCCATTGTTCTTAATGGCTCTTAATGTAGTGTTACTGTTTTTATTAAGCTCTAGTTCTTTTTGATTATAAGCAGCCACTTTAATAGTCTTTCGGAGGGCTTAGGGGGGTCAGAAAGTCGGCTCTGCCGAGGCGCATTTTCCCACATCACACTCACATGTGGTGAAGCCAAAGAAGAATATAAATAAAAGTGTAATTAATAGAACTTCCGTGCTAGTGGACAAGACACGTATTTCACTTCCCTTTCGCATCGTTTGAAGAAAGCACCTGCGGGTCCGTCGGACCCACCACTAACTTACTTTTTTTGATGGGATGTTCGTAATAGTTTTACGTGGCACGTGTTCGGGAATTTAATTAACCTTTTCCAACACTGCATCGTTCGATTCTTATATCAACTCAAAGATGTAGAAATTCTCACGTTTCATACTCAAACACGAGTTGCGAAATGTTTGCCTTGAGATGTTTGTACTTAAATTTCATGAAATTTAATTATTTGAACATGCATTCTAAACCCTAACAAGCGTTACCAAATATTGAATTGTGATTGGTTTTTTTTTCAGGCCGTGTTTGCTCGCGTTGGGCGAGAAAGTTTCGGGTATGGTCACCGCAGGAAATTCCCCCCGTTTCGTCGCCAAAAACAATCGAAACAATGGTGGAACGAGTAGCCCCCTTTTTGGAATCAATAATACAACATGGGATTTCATGTCGAAAAATGGAAAACGAATCACGCAAAAAGTGTACCATTGTCATTCGCGTTTTCGGTGGCACGCTACTGAAATACCCAGATGGAGAACGCAGATTTTCTATTTAATAACAATTCTTATTAGTCAAATCCCTTGACACTTTTGTTCCTTGATGGAACGGGGATTAGGAAAGTGCCCCGTACACTACAGGGTCCCTGTGTAAAACCATATTTGTGTATAATTTGATTTCTGAGATTTCATGAAAAATATAGACCTCTCTTAAACGTAGGAAGGCGTACTACAATATTATTCCAAGATGACATTTGACGTCGGAGATATTGATACCGACGCATTTTTTTTTTTTAATACGGACCTAGAATTTTTATTGTCATATTTTAAAAGCTCTTTTTACTCCTAAAATATTTTAACGCATCATTTAGGCATTTTTTTGTTTGGCCACCCAGTTCTCTTGATACGGCTCTAACTAGGAAACTGTCAAAGACGAACTATCAAACCCCTAGAAAAATTGAACCCTTAGAAAAAGAAGATGCAAAGGACTTTCGAAACATAACGCAAAAATGCCAGGTCCGTATTAAAAAAATGCACTGATATTGATACATAAGCATCGCTTAATGATATAAAATAGGAGAGGCTTTCACAAATTATTAATAAAATTTAAATGTATTTACAATTAGGGAATGCCTGTACGAGGTAAACTCAATGTTAAAACAAGAAATTTGTTTGATATTTTATGAATGTTAAATATTAACCAAATTAGTGCCTGTTTTTTCATGGACCTGAGTGTGTATTGTTAATATTAAGCGGATATTTATTTATTCCAAATGCAACAATATAATTAAATATCTAGGGACGCTCCTAGTTACTTTTATGTAATATTACAGATATTTCCAACATTATTTGTTGATATTTTATTAAAACGAATATCAATCATTTAATATTTAAAGTTTGTTTCCTCGATACCTTAAAAACATAGCAAATTAATGAATTGCCAAAATTATTATTTGATAGAGTTCTGACTACTTTCTGATACATGTCAAATTTGGTACCTATTTCGATTTTTTAGGACTATCGAACGTGGAAAAAGTGTATGATGTTTAAAACGTGGATATATTTTAAAAACAATTAAAAATCCGAAGGGGGTGACGGGGCTTCGAGGAAAAATTTGCCTTGAAATACTGGCTGTTTTAAAATTTTTCAATCTTTTCGATTGATCACGACGTTGAAATTTTAATCCGTGTTCGTATATTTTAGTTTTTGCGTTGAGTGTAATTGCGATTCATATTACCGCACTGGTTCTCTGATATTCATTAAATTCTTCAGCTTAAGCGCGTACTTCTGAAGGGTCTTGTGATCGCAAGACTAAAATACTAGGGATTCAACTTCCAACAACAGTAGGTTGAAACAACCCTTAAAGAATGCAAACAAATTCCGACGACGGGAAAGCCAAATAACGGACTTAGAAAGGCAGGAAGGAAATCCACGGAACCTGCCGGGCAGGCACCTGGTTCCCATTAGAAATAGTCTCTAAAAAGTCATAACTTTCTATAAATAGTGGCCTAAGTACCCAAACACCTTGCAAGCCATGTCCCATTCTTTGAGACCTCACGTCTTGACCTTCTTTATAAATTGTTTGCCCGCATACCGCGGGTCACTCTTTATGGTCTTTTAACCCATGAGAATTAACGCTTTTAAAAAGTAACGCTATTATTCTCGGAATTTGCAGGTCTATGTGAGAACTTTTTCAGACCAAATTAGTTTAGAAAATGTCGAAATAGTGCGCTCGACTTTTTATGTATCCACGAGTCGATCCCCTACGGCTTAAATGGCCATTAGGCCTCGAAAAAACATCCAAGACACGTGAAATATAATATCCTTATCTGGTTTGGAAATCATCGGGCTGTCAAAACTTAAAATGCTCGTAAGGTGTTAGGACCAACATATACCCATTATTAGCTACCAGGTGGATCGGAAGGACTGTTTATTTTTAAAAACGGTTATTAACATTTTAAAAGGCCCGATGCCCGGGTCCAAACTGATTGGCCGTTGGTAAACTATACTTAAAACGAAATTAGTGAAATATTACCAAAAAACTGAGAAATAATTTGTCTTTCTGACGACCGACTGTGCGTAGGAAGATGCTGTTACGTAAATATTCAAATGTCATTCAGGAAAAGGGTATTCAGTGGGATCTGGCCATTATTTTGATAAATCGAGAAAGTGTGATTTAACAATGGACCGGTGCTTTACTGCCCGCGGAGAATTCCTGTAAAACTATGAACAACATTTGTCATTGAGGAAGATTTTGGATATAAGGCATTAGCCAATTGAAGCGCACGGCATCGTTATGTAATTGACCAGACACCTGCGCTAACCAATTTTCGAGATATTCAAGCTAAACCAAAATTTACACATGTGTCGTCGCTGTCAAATGCACAGTATCATAAAATAAAACACTTACACAAAAATATGTCTAGAGCGCCTTTCTGGTTTGTCCAATTCGTCCTCCCTTTTATCTACAGAAAACCCTGGTTTTTGGGGGAATGAATATACATAAGAACCCCAAAACGGCACCGTGATGCCCTCAAGTAAAAATCAATTAAGTCCATCACGGCAACGTTTAATTAAATTAATTCGCCGCGTCGTTTTGTTTTTGCTTTCTTTGCCCCTTTTGCTTTCTGTGTGTTCCTTAATTAATTGGCTCCTTAAAGCCCAGTTTAAATGTTAATCGAAGATTTATGGCCGATTGTGAGGGTCTCCGGCTTTAACTGATAAAAATTGCGCAGATAAGAGGGTTTTGTTTATGCCGCGGGGCATCGGTAATTACATTTTTGATGTTGATAACGACCGATTCGAGATAATTTCGTTTTATCATTTATGTGACACCCCTGTATAGTGTGCACTGATAAACGATAAACCAGCAACCTTCTCTTGTTTGTTTTTATTTTCATAATAATTGCGACACCTGGGGGACCAAATTCAAACATAAGGAAGCAGATAATTTGACATAAAATGTCATTTCAAATTATCGTCTGTTGGTCGCTCTCCTCGATCCATTTATGTTTGATAGCGCCCTCTTCGATTAGTATTTTCCTCAATTGAATGAAGTAGATTGTCACGGACTAAATGCCATGTGTCCAAATATCAATAGACACTTTCATAGGCGAGTCCTCCGGTTTGCGAACGAAAAATTTTAAACTTTGCTTCCATTCGGATTTTGAACCGGTCAATTAATACTCATTTCGCGTATAGATAGATATCTTCCGAATTATGTAGTTCCCGAGCATTTCTTGAAAATCTGAATTTTGAAAATCATCCATGGCGCACTTTAGCCCCATCAGCTTCGCCTTTGCTCTCAAATTCCATCACAGTTTCAACCATCAAGTGAAATTTGAGGAAATTCTGAACTCCCTTTGAAACAACTAACCAATTACCGAGGCAACAACAGTAGCTATTATCGTCTGCGCATAACCGGCTCGTTTCAATCAAAATCGACACTGCCAAATGACTCAACAAACCACCTATTGTAGCCCCTTAATAAGGTTTAATTCCCAATTCCGAAAACGAGCTTCGATCGTAAAAGTCGCAATTTCGTGTAATTTATGTGCCGAAACTCACCTGGTGGCCGTAGTAGTCGACGCCGGCGCTCCCGGACGCCATTGCTCCGCCATCGGGGTGGCCCATGGAGTGTTCTCCCACGTGATGTCCCCTTAAGTCCTCTGCGCCGTCCATGCTCGGCTCTTGGTGATGTGCTAGGCCGAGGTCTTGTTGTGCGATTTGGTGCATATCCATAGACACCCCCATCATCATGGGGGAGACGTGCTGGTCCCAGGAGTCTTCCATGTTCTCACGCGGCCGATTTCTCCTCTAATTGCGCATCCGACTCGAAAACTGTATTTTCGCCACTCGAGTTGCGACGAGGACGATTTTTTCGTTCCAGTTTAAAAGAAGTAACCACTGAAGTGACCCGTAGAAAGCAACGGGCTAATTTTAAAGCAAACTCTTCGCCGACTCGAGTGCTTTACTTGGAACCATTATCTATTTTTTTAATGCGGGAACCCCGCGCTACTATTTCCCTCTCGCTCTCACGCGCCACTTTCCGACGAGCACTAATTATGCCCTCTCTCTGTTCTCGAGACCTCTCGTGGCTAATCAAGGCACGGTATTGATGACCACTCGACACTCAAGGGTCGTTGAGAACGTCAGTTGCTGTATGATGCCTCATTGTCGCTTTTTGTCAAAGTGGGGCTCTCTTCGGGGAACCACTACTCAGTTCCACGTGCGACTTATTTGATCTGTTGACTCAACCGCTAACAGGTGGCCTTTGTTGTTTGTCTTTTCGAGGGGGTTGTTATCTTGTTTTCTGAAACAGAATCGTTTTGTTAACGTCCCCGCTGAGGAATTAATTTCACTATGATTATAGAATTTGCCCGCAAATGGGTCGTAAATCGTAAATCGCGGCCGAGTGTCATTGCTACGTTCTAAGCTGAAGTTGATTGTATTGTTTACTCTATACACAACACAATATTTCTAGGACATTTGTAAATTTAAAAAGTTTGCAAAATGGAAAAAATGCGGAGGGTATTCGATGTCTTTCGGAGCACCGAACAAGACTTTTTTCTCGTGGAATATCCTGTAACTTAGTCGCTTATTCGACTAAATACCTATATGGAAAATCCTGTGCACACACATGAGGAAAAATCTACATTACTGCACTCCCACAGAAACAAAATTATTCCTCCACCCTTAAGTATTAAGAAGGAACACCTGGAGAATCACTTAACCCTTTAAAGTGGAATTTTAGGATATTATTTCGGGACAGGATAAAAAATTTACCCTGTAATTGTGAGCTGTATTCTTCCAAAAAAATTTACAGATTAAATAAATTTGCAAAATTATCGGTATAGTTACGGAAGTCTGACGTATATTTTCCTGCCTACAAATCATGAGTGTACGAAAAATTTGAGATATTTATAGAGCTGCTGGACCCAAAATTTAAGGGCCTCCTCATCAAATCCACCAAGGCATAAATTAGATAGCTCGATCAGCATGTATCCACATTATTCGACTGATGAGTTCTGGACCTGGGGATTTTTCCAGTCTCATCATCAAGTATTTTCTTGCAAAATTCTTCGTAGTGAGGGATTAGCAGTGTGTAATAACGAAGGCAGATACATCAAGCAAAAATATAATTACAAATTATTAGTGTACCAAGATTACTGCAAGTTGAGTTTTCTCTTGATGATGAGGCGAGAAGTAAAGAATTGAAAAAGGTAGGAAGGAAATGTTTGGCGTTTCTGTACGATCCGAGATGCTTTGTCGCAATGGCAGAAAATCAGTGTGAATAAGGTGAGTAGTAAGGGGCAGTCTTTCAAGGGAAATATGAGAGCGATGAGAGATTTTGTGAAGGTTGGTGAAAATTCAGGACCAAAAAAAAAGATTATGAAGAAACCAGGTGCATAGTAAAGATTTAAGCGGAAAAACTTGAAAGTATCAAAAATTTTTAAATTAGGGACGCACTAAAGATTTTTTTCTAAGAGATACACGAAACTTACCAACATATCTCGACAATTGTAGGGCATTTCCTTCCTCTTTCAATTCAGGTGCATAATAAGGAGTTATAGTAGACTATAATATAAACGCTTTCTTTTAGCAAGAATATCATAACGAAGTTCTGTTCCGAAATCTATCGTGAGTTTTCAAGAGTGCCAAATGAAAAAACGACGCGTTTGATTAGAAATTGTAAGTGAAGTAGCATTGGACATGGAAAGACTCATTTATCTATTTGCTTAGAAATAAAGAGTTGTCCTGATCTAGATGCCTAACAAAAAAGTTTAAAAGAAAAAAATATGTTTGCTCACAAAATTGGGGCCATATTGAAAGATATTGTAAGATGTTTCGAGAATCTTAACTAGAAATTGTAAACAACTGCTAAGTAATCAGAACCACGGAGAGGGACATGAAAGGAGAGATAAGCGGATAATGTTTTTCCTGCTGAGAAGTCAGGGTCGCAGTTGAACTTTCTCCAGAAAGAGGTTTAAACGAAAACAATTTTTGCCTGTTTACAAAATCAGCTGCGTAGAGCGTATAATATTTTTAATTAAATTGAGAAACCAAATAGATTTCTTTCGACTCAGAAATCAATATCGTAGTTAGAAATTCAACCTCGATAGTTCTAAAAATGAGTATGACAAATTTATGATCAGCCAATAATTCCTATTTAGCCATATTAAAAAACCTTAAGTTTCTATTTGTTACCTCTTTTTCTCTTTCTCTCTCTCTCTCTCTCTATATATATATATATATATATATATATATATATATATATATATATATAGATAGAGAGGTATGAGATATAATAGATATGTATATATATACATATCTATTATGCTTAAAACTTGGGTTTACCTAAAAGAATAAATTTAACTTAAACACGTTAAAACTGCCTTCAAAGGGGCGAAAATGTGCATATACATTGATAAGAATAATAAGACGGTACATAGGAAAAAAGTGCTAACAATTAAATTCTCTGTTCATCGAAGCTATTACAGAATGCTCAGTAATGAAGCGTGATTTTGATGATGATATGTGACATTAGAAGCTTGTTTTATCAGTCAATGTGTATATCACACAAAAGAAGGAAAAATCAGAGAAATCGACGAATGAATAACCTGAACTTTAACGTACTAGGTGGAAATTATGTTGCTGACAAAGCTCTAGAATATTCGTAATTTGTCCTTAGGGTACTTTTAAATGAATAGTTCTGAATGGGATTCCTAACAGACTAAGTTCGTAACCTACTGATAACATTTTCGAAAAAAATATTTTAACGATCCTTAGATTTCAGAGCGCTGTTAGAGCACTATCACGACACGACAAAAACCTCCTAATCCCCTTTGATTTTACTCTAGAAGGATCTTAAAGGGGGTAACGAAAAGCTGAATTGAAATATCCCTTACCTCCACTGAAACCGGCACTTTATCCAACAAAAACAACCAAACACCCGTCGTCGTTCTGAAGTTGAAAAGTTTCGGCAACTTTTCGCGTCCTCGTCAGAGGGTGCAGGGAAAAAAGGCGCGCGAAGGGGGTCGGTGGTACGCGCGTCCCGACGCACTCTGACTGTTCTGCGTTAATCTGATACCCGGTTTAGTTTGGTCTATACACTGTATACCAATACTGTTATGCTCATATATCGTTTTAACGTGGTAAGTGTATGGGGCCCGATCTATCAGGCCGCCTGCGTGCGGCCGAGCGCTTTCAGTGACCGCCCCGTGCCGGCGGTTCTCCAACGTCTCTCCCCCCCTCACGGGGCCCCCGCGGGTCCGACTATACGAGCGAGGTATAATTAGGTTTTGTGTACATAATATCTAATACGAGGAACGATCGCAATGTCCATTTTTAATGAGCCTAAATTAGAGCCGAGACAGAAAAAAGCTCCGAAAGCAACTTGAATTGCAGCAAATATATCCGTTTCATCGTCTAGTTTTTGAGATATTTACTCATTGCGAAATTGATGAGAAAAAGGAACAGCATTTCAGGATTTTAATGTTGCATACTGCAGATATTAAAAGTCTCTTTAACCTCATGAAAAATATCTTTCTCTTTAGGCTTTTGAGATATTTTAGTCTCAAAAAGTCAAGTTGTATTGTCAGTATTGAACTAGAAAAGCACTTTCCACCTCCTATTTTTGAGATTTTTACCAAAAAAAAGATTCAACGGGTAATAAAAGAACTATCAAAGTCGAAGGCCAAATTCCAGAACTTGAATCAGTGCATTGAAAACAGCTGCGTAACCCTCTCGTTTTCGGGATATTTTGAACCCTAAAATGTTTAACGATAGGCCTGATTTCACATTAAAAAATATCTTCATATCAAGAGGGCCTACCATGCCATCATATTATCACTATCCACTAAAGAAACATCTTCTCCCAAAAATGTCTTGGAATATTGAAAATAATTTTCAGAATGCACGGAAATCCTTTTTTCAAAGACAAAGCAGGAGTATATTTTGACCGTACCCTGTATAAAAGCACTGTGCCCATCACATTTCGGAGCAAAGGTAGGCGAAAGCTCTACAATTCTATAGGCGGAATTGTAGTGAAATTGTTATAAGTAGTGTGCGATTGGTCAATGTTGGAATTACTGTAGATCGTTCTTTCAAAGACGTACATGGAACTCAATCTGATATTATACATTTAGTGTGGCACAATATAACAGAATGATGAAGTCCATTCTCTATCTATAATAAGATCCAGTTTCAGCAGTCATAAACCGAGGTTTTAGGTGAAGTTTATTGTTAAAGAACATAAACACCATTTACTCAAAATATTCGTAACAAGGATATTGGAAAACCGACCCTAAAATCCGAAGGATTTCTAGAAACGATTAGATGATTTATTTCTCATCGGGTTTACTTAACTGAATCCTCAAGATCGTCTAAATAAATAAAATATTTTAGTGCGTCACTTAATGGAGAATACTTCTTGACTTCTACAGGGTGCTTTTACTTAAAAAATATCAATCAACAACTGCACGAACTCTTAGTAGTGAGGAAGCAGAAAGTGGAAATCTTTCTTCAGATTCATGAACAAACATTTTAAATGTTAATTTTCTCGCTAAATCAGATGGAAAATATGATGACGAGATAAGAAGATCGTAAATTTACGAACTCTAAAACTGAAAATTTTCCAAAAATTTTAATTAGACAATATTCTAGTTGAAATAAGTTAATAACTTTTCAAGAAAATCGTTTTTCTTTTGGAAAAAAATTTGCTCCATGAGTTTTGTTAAAACTGCTCTTGTAAAATTGGTTCAATTTGAGAGAGTTTGAGTTCTCTTTTGGTTCCAACTTGAATATTGATAAAATAAGGATGGTTTTATATTATTAGTTGGGAAATGGAGAATATTTAGAGTCATTATAAGAAACCAAACCAACCAAAAATATCAACACTGATCTAGATTAGAGGAACGTAGGGTCACTATAAGAGAGTTAGAAAAATGAAATTTAACAACGATTGGAAGTTTTTTCATATTATCTCTTGAGATTGGAGCATATGTAGGGTTGTTTTTAGACAATTTCTTGCACAATGCGCTTCGGCAATATGTCAAACGGAATGCGTAAAAGTGCAAAACATTAATTGGCCACCGTGTATGTGGGCTTTTTAACTAGAAAACAGGGCGTAAATTGTAGTCACACCCAGTTTTCAATGTTTACCTAAGTTAGATTCCAGGCACAATCGCACTTCCCATGACAATATGCTTGATTCATCGACACACGCCTCAGTTCCATGCTTCAAAGAAAATAGAGAGAATCGCAGTAACAAGGACTACTTAAAAATGGGAAAAAACCGAGTTCAATAACATCATACACTGCAGGCCTCGAAAGGAAAAATATTTTGGTATACGAGGTTGTTAAGATATGCATATTGCTCTTCTGAAGTTGTTGATTTAAAACAAAAGAACACGGTCTGAGTGGTGTAATTATGAGGCGATGACGGATCATTTACACAAAACTTGAGGATGTATTAATTAGATTTTAGTATACCTACACTTCTCCCGGTTTCCGATGTTTAGTTTTTTTTTTGCTTTGTTGAAGCGAAACGAAAGCATCGATATTGTGAAAGCTCAGCTCGACGACTTAAACGGTCGAAAAACTGTAAGTAAATTAGAATGGCGTAGTTCCTATTTAAATGGCCACTAAATATTGGCCGTTACACGACATTTACATTAGGGGACGATTACTTTTTCTAGTTTGAGTTTTTCCGCAATTCAAGAAAAACGCGCTTCCTCCGGTTCATAACAGACAACAATTAACGCTTAATGCCGCATAATTAGACGTGTTTTAAGTTGCTTTGTATGTCTGCGTTAAGTAGATAATTGGTCGGGTTTTGATATAGTTTCGGTCGTCCGATTTAGCCGGCACAAAGAACGTTTGCTTTATTATAAATACGAATTTCGATTGCGAGTACCGCAACGCAGAAAAACACCTATAAACATAATGCCTTTTTAATTAAAGCCATAATCGATGCGAGCTATATTGCATAACAATCAGCCATGACACCTGTTATTAGTTCAGGTTGGTGGAGCTTATTCTTCGCTAAACGCTATACTCTTGATAATGAGGGAAATATTCTTAATGTGTCGATTAATATTCAGAAATGAAGGATTAAATTGTTAAAAACTTCTTCGGGAATTTATATTCTAATTAAGCTTAATTCGAGGTTTCTGCAAGGGTGACTGTATGAGGCCGGCGCAAACGTCACGTAAAACAGACATCGAACTTCGCACCATTTTCTTGACACGGATTGGTGGGCTGGTAAAATCTGCATATGTATGTTTATATATGCATACCACCCTGTTGTATCAAGCACCCTGACACTAGAGGGTAATGTAAGCAGGATGGTTCTCGCTATCATAATGGCACTATGGGGAATATAAGAGGTTACAAAATAAAATAAAAACACTGCACATATTTGAAACGATAGTGCTCCACTGCCATTTTGATTTTGTGAGTTGCGTCATTCATCATTTTTTAATTGACAAATTACACCTTCTTCGAAACTATTCCGGAATTTTTGCCCAAAATGGGAACCTAAACCTGATCACTATTAAATCACCTGGCACTCGCCCCTTTGCAGCTCGTTTTAACACGAAATTTCACAATAACTCAGCGTAAAAATGCCGAAAAAAAACCCTTAAACAGCATTAGATAGATTATGGGTAACATTCTAAAATTTCCTACTTCAACCAATAAAAACGATCATCGCCTGCTTGACTTATACCAAAAATTTTGCAGCACAAGAATGACTACGTTTACACCTTTAAACGTAACTAATAAACTTTTAGAAATAAGCCTAGATTGCTCATTAAATAAAGAGCAAACATTTAAACCTAAATTTTGTTTACCGTTTTGCATCTTTAAACGGCCGTTCAAACAAAATTTCATACAATTGCTCAAACCCTCTGACCCCGACTTGCCAGCACAGACGTAGCCAACCGCGCCGATCGCCTTTAAATCTGGGGAATTTCTAGTAACTTTCGTTTCTTGTCGAGTTGGGTGCGCTGCGAGTCAGAGGATGATAAACGTCAGCTAAATAACACAGTTATGGCGGCCGGGGAGTTGAGTTTTCAAGTGATTCTGGAATATTTCCTCGAGAACGGGGGCAAAGTAAAAAACAGGGATGCAGTGAGGCACTTTAAACGATACCTGACGGATCCCTCTACCAAAGGTGAGTTTTTGCTTACAAATCACAGCCGCAGGCCCCTATAATGGCTGCCCGATTGTTTGTTTTGGTCGGGTTCGTTAGCCTTACCTGTTGGATTTTCGCAATTTTCGGCGATTTTCACTGTGTTTCGCTTAACGTATTGCGTAATCTTCCAAGTATTTTACCAGCCCAAGGTGAAATTTAAGTGGATATTGCAGTACATTAGCCATTATCAACAGTAAGGTGACCATAACCTTTGTTTTCTTCATTGGTCAATTAACATAATTCCTGTACCTATTATTATATTGCGAAACTGCAGAGTGATGGCAATTGATACTACTATTTTGAAGACCTATAAGTTTCTATCGTAGAAATAATTAGGTGCCAATTAGCTGAGTTAGATAAAGGCACATTGCTACACTTCTCGATGATATAGAGATGTCGAGGAAGATGTTGAAGCAATGACAGCTGAGTTTTTAGTTGTAAATATGGTTATTATGAGACAGTTTTTGGTCTACAAATGACTAGTGCATCTTGGTAATGATTTAAGTGTAATTAGATTAAATTATTCAAATTCCATTAAAGTTATCGAGAACATAACTTCCTGGTAACTTGGAAGTTAAAGTTAGACCTTGGATTTTTATTATGGAAACTATGTTTTTGTAAATATTGTCCACAGTCAATCATTTGACTTCAAAGTAGTTGAATTCTTGCATACCAATGCACTCAAATTCTGGATTCCGAAGCTACTGAAACTGATCTAGTTAATTTAAGGGCAGAAAATCAACCATTACTCTTAAATATCTACTAAATTGACTTAATCACTTGTTATTTTTATTTAATGAAGATGACTTAACAAAGACGTTATAAATTGACCAATTTCTTTTTAACTCCAGATGAAAACCGTCGCTGTTTCAAAGAATACGTCAACGCCATTGCCCACACCAAACCCGAGGCTGACGAAAAAGTTCTCGTGCTTAAATCCAAATACCTCCATGCCGCAGACTGCTCTTCCCTCTCTCTAAACACCTCCTCAAGCTCTTTAACTTCCCTCTCAGCTCAAAATGACCCAAGAAACAATGTCGGTTTACCACTACCAACATTCCCTTCTGGCCACATGACCTCTTATGGTAGTACTACATCCCTCAATACGCCTTCACGACAACCACCCCCTTATAGACCTCCTCCTCCAGTTGTTTCACCACTCTCACCTTCTCCCTCTTTGGACAGTATTAGTTTAAGTTCGAGTTCTACATTTGATGAGAAACCCATGGCCCCACCGCGGCAGCACAGGAACAATTCCAGGTGATTTGTGTTTTGAAAACATAGGGGTGCAGGTTTCTAGGTTTATTTTAGATGGGTTTCCGATTTATTAATCCAAATTAGTCCTAGTCAAAAGTCTGTTATCAACTTAAGAAGTATTTCCAGAAAATTCCAAGATTGATAATCTTCTAAAAAATACCATGAAGGAAATTGGGTTAATTTGAGTAAATTGGGATAGGCTAGACATTAATTTAATTCATTTCTATTACAACTCTGTTTTCATGTATATAAAGAATATTAAGAATTATAGTTTTGCTATCACTGGTCACATTCAATCAACAGCGCAGCACTGAAGAGCTTTTTACAGTAGTTGCATTTCGCTGTAGCGCTAGGTTACAATGGTAAACAATATTACGCTGAAGACCTGGAATTTTGAATCTTCAATTTGCATAAGACCAATTTAATCAAAAACTGTCTGTTAAATCAATTATCAAATAAAAAGCAATCGGTGACTTCGAGCTTCACGGGTGTTTTCCATCTTATCGAAATAAAGGTAAGTTTCTTTCACTAGGAGCAATCTTCTAGAAACATCCCCAGGGGATCACAACGAAATCAATGAAAGCCTCAATATGGATAATGTGGAGAAGCAAGGGATGAGTGTGAAGGAGCGCCGAGAGCACTTTGACCGAATGGCGTCAATTGAAGACCCATTGAGTCCCCCCCGTGGACCAAAAAGTGCCGAAAAAGACAGAAGTAAAACGTGGGTATGTGTCAATCACTTAACGTACATTTATCACCATTTTTCTGTCGAAAGTCACCGTCACAATGACGTAAATACGTTTTAGTATAGTTGGCAGTTCGTCAGTCTGAGAACGTTAATAACAAAATTTACACAATACAGGTACCCCGGGGTTCTTATAGTCAGTCATTCGGTTCGTTTAGATTGCTCAAAATTGCAAGTCATTTGACAGGCAATAATTGACAAGAGGTACATTCTTCTTATTATTAATAGTAATTTATTTCAATATTGCGTCCTCCCATTTTGCAAATGAGTCTTTTCTCAATCTCCCGGTAGGCACCCAATAAATTCCGTGTTACACAATGACACCCCCTTAAGCCCTTGAAAAAGTTTTTGAAGACAATGCTGGCGCCTCATAAAAAACCGTATTGGCAGCTCATAGGCCGGGCCCCATAGGGCGAATCCCGCTCAGTATGGTACCTCGGGGGGTACTTAAATAATTGATTTTTATTCTTTTGGGCTTGTTCTGGAACGACCAAATCGATTACGTTTCATTATGAGATTTAAGCGTGTCGTTATTTTGTGCATTTTGTGATCGGTGGATGGTGACTAAGTAAATAATGCGAAAGCAAGATGGCGCCGGTGGAAGGGGCACGTGGGCCTCCACCGAGCTAATTTGTGTTCACAGCGGGGTTAAATAAACACATACAGACATGGTTAAGCGTTCCGATGACTGAGCACATTCTGAACGAACGCATCATTAGTCATTTGGCGAGATACGTTATCTCGGTGACGAGGTGTACTTTTAGCGGTGATTACAACGGACTTCATGCTTATTGAATTCGTTTCGCCATCAGGGCTACAGGGCGAAGTCTCTCGCCTTCTCTGTTTAGAAGTCCGCGAGACGAGTCAGGAGATTCTCAATGGGCCACCCTGTATCGGGGCATGGAAATTCGATATTCAATTAAACCTTTCAGTACCGTACCCGAAGGTACCGTCGAGCGGGCGGCCGAGTGACTGGGCGCCTCTCGAAATCTATTAAGTCGCTTATAAGCAACAAATTTAATAATGACCATGGCGAATGCTATTAAGAACGCTTAGGGAGATTGATCGATCAAGATGTGAGGTCGACGTGGGGCCCTCTGGTAGATCACCCGATGAGTCTGTAAGCCTGCAGCAATAAATTCTGAAAATACTTAATTTTATGTAATAGCCAAAAAGAGAACAAAACGCCGCCGGACCTGAAAGTTATTTTAATTGCGAAAATATTCAAATGCGGCTGCCGCTGAACACGCGACCTAAGAGTGGATATACGCCCTTTGGTCACACCACACACACTTTTGCCGAAATTAATATTTTTTCCATAAAATTGGGGGTTTGGAATTATGTTTATGACAGCAAAATTGTGTGACCAAGTTGGATGTGCCTACTGAGCTCTTTGCGCCACGCCAAACATTATCAGGATGGTCACAAAATAGTGGTTCGTGAGCGTATCACACATGGAGAGGATTTAAGGTACTCAACAATGTTTACATCCGTTGAGAGTTCTGCCGAAAGTGCCATTAGGGCCTGGCAATTTTCGTACTTGTTTCGCTACGAAATAATTGTTTCAGACACATTGCTGCGACTCTTATAGAGCAAGAAATCGCTAATTGAGGTATAGGAGAGATGTAACGCTCGCATAGAGAACTTTTCTTTCCGATGAGTGACATGACATTTGTCATTTCTTCGTTGACATATGTCAAGATTAATTTAATTTGTCTATTACGGTGATTTGTTTTTATGCGAAGTCTCTCCTTGTTTATCTTTTTCCACCCCCACGTCCAGTTGTCGCGGATATCGCGATTATTTACCGCGCGGAATTAGCCGGTCGCAAATTGCACGGGCTATTGGTCTACATGGCCGACTGTCGTCATTTGTTTCCGGCGCGATTTATCGCCTAATTATAGATTGGTCGTGCAAGAGAGAGTCGGACGATTTTATTTACGGCCCCAAAAACAAAAAAAGCCACCTTGTCGACGATATATGTGTGTGTGTTTCGGATGTTCACACTTTTAGCAATAACACTTTATCATACCCGCCTGACCCGCATCTATCATAGGCTCATGATGACTTGTTTTGCTTTGCATGAATTTTTAGCTTCCCCGTTAAATTCCTGCTGGGAGTGAACAAATCACTTGAATTATGTCACATCGGCATCTTCTTAGACGATCACGTCAGTATTTGTGGAAAACTCGAACAAGTGAATGAAGCAACTTCGACTGTCTTAAATTTGCTGTCACTATTGGCATTTTCGTTTCAAATCTTCCTAAGAACACAAACGTCCCATTTCCACCCTTAACACCCGCGTAATACGTGCACCCCTCCACCGGGACAAACAGCCCCCCCGAGGGTCGTTCGCGAAGTCACCAGAATTAAAACCAATCCTCCATTATCAACTTTTCACTGTCATGTGCCATATGAAATAATTAAATTAAAATTTCAAACTACCCCGCTGCTGCTCACGAATGAGATACGATCGGGGCTGATTTAGAATTTTGCTGGTGACGCGGTTTAGTCCACAAGCATATCCTTTCTGTTCCCCCTCTGCACACCCTCTGCAGTTGTTAAAAAAGAATACGACACCTGTTGTGCCAAAATGGAATAACTGAGAAAGCGAGAAATGACAGCAATTTTGCATGAAATAACATTAGAGGTTGTGATTTGTTTTATTTCTTTCTATTTGTTTATGTGTCCTAATGGCTACGTTACGGTAACTAAACTGGAACCGAGTGACAAGTGACAGATTTGATAAATGTTATATCGTCGACAATGTAAAAAAATAATGGAAAGTTTTTTTGTGACACTTGTTGGTAATTCTCTCCCTACGATGGCAGGTAATCCTTATGGTGTTGCAATCAGTGTTGCATTAATGCTTCGACTGATAAGTGACAAATACATCAAATATCGTGTTACAGAATTTTCGCTTGACACTGATATTTGACAGTAGTTCATCTGACACTTATATCAGGTTACAGAGTTGATAAAGGGACCCCCGGCCCCTGACTAAATCCCTGCCATTTCTTTCGGTGGCGGGCAAAGCGGTTAGAATTAATAGCTGTGTAAATACGAGGCGCGACTGCTCATTATTTTAATTCGGACACAGCAATAATAGTGGTGCGCTATTAGCCCGATGGGAATTACGTGTCAAAAATGGCATTTGATATGATTTAAAACGCTCTACGTCACTTGCAACGTTGCGGCGCTTCATTAATTATGACGTTTTTTGAAGGGGATGGTTTTTCTCCCGGGTCAGAAGCCAAAAAGGATGAAATTACCTGCGCGAAAGGTCTCGAAGCGGAACCGCACGATATCAATAAATATGTTGATCAACTCAAATTATGGACTTTATCGCCGGTGTAACACGATACACGTAAATCAACGGGATGTTCTTGGGTTTATTTATCATTTCTATGAGCGGATTAAATCATACACGGTGATCTTGATTCGTTAAGTTTGTTGGACTATTTGTAGAACAATCATCGCGTGAGATTGCCGCTCTGTTGCACCTACAAAAATTGACATTTACGCCAAATCCAACCACACGTAATATGTAATACATTGCTGCATATGTTCTAGGCAATGTCCAATTCACCCGGTATAATAAGTCGCTTTCGCCGAACCGTCTTTAAGTCATAACTCCCATCTTCGATATGATCTTTTAACTGCCCATATTAAACTCGAGTTTAGCTTGTAGCCATATTTTCGCGTTATTTGTAACTGCGTGTCACCATCGGCCTATTGATTTACTCACCTGGCTCTCACTGCGTATGAATGTTGCTCGAGAATTTTTCTGCACCTGAAATAATTAAATAAAGTTGAGACACTGAGTAACGTCGTTACACATTCATACACAGCACCATACTATCATGTAAATAATGCATTATTTGTTAACATTGATTCATTCAGGCGATAACACCGAACTTACTTGATTTGCAGAAGACCGACGACACTGACATGTCAACGACAACTCCGGTAAGTTAAGTTATTAATCCAAGTTTACGTGAATTTTTCATCCATAAACGCGTCCCAAGAAACTCATTAAACATCGCTTAATTTAAACTGAAAGATTAGGATCTGACGCCATAATAATACTTAATGAATTAATTATGCCAAGTACTTTATATGCATAGAGCACCGTCCGATTATTATTAGTATTGGTAGTTTTTGTTCGGGACTATTAAAATGCACTTGTTACGGTGTTGCGCGAGTAATTAGTCGTTTTAATGATGGGTTTTTCATCAATATTCCATGCAAATTAGTAGATGAAACCGCTTGAAAAAGCTAAGAAAACGATATGTAATCTAACGTTTTCCACATACCAATTTACTTTCAGTTTCAAGGAAATTCTTAAAATAAAATCAAACTAAGAGTTACCTCAATTTTGACTTTTTTTTTAGTGGAGGATCGCAAATTTGGCGAAGTTCACTGAACTTTCATGTCAGGTCACGAGTTCCAATGAACGTTGGCCACACTTCAATATCGAATTAGATAATGACGTTGACAGATTCAGCACTCCGTCTCGGTTCGTTAGTGTCACAAATATGGCCGTTGGGGTGACCAGTTGGGTTTTTCAAGATGGTTAAGACTCGGTAGATCGCGCTCATCGAACGGCTCTCCCCGTATGATTAAGGGTGTTCGCTCAAATCTTAAAGCTTACACTGGGCATTTCGGATGAGTGTAGCTGAGTAGTTTTTTTCTATTCACATTTTCGGAAAATGGCTGCATCCCTGACAGCACTGCTTGCGTCATTCTAGCGATGAATTGCCGTATTTATGGCAATTCCGGCATTGGCCCGCGAGCTTGCAAAATTCCAGATTATACCAGACACTCCCTCTCCCCGCCGTAACTCGAGATTTTTTTGAAGCATTTTAATAGGTGCCGTGGAACATGTTTTCGGGTAAAAAAACATTAAGAGTTCGAAACTCGCAGGTTGCCTTCTACGGATTCTGGATCCCCCGTCTCTCTTTCTTTTTCTCTTTCTCTTTTTCTCTCTCTCTCTCTCTCTCTCTCTGAATGAAACTTGAGGGATTTGAACACTTTGCAGGAATTGTTGCAGGACTTCGATAGATTTCGAAAAGGAGCGAATTCACATCAGTGCTCAAATGGTTCGGCTGCACTTTTGACCTACAAAGCTCTGCGTTCCACGTTGAAGCTTTGTCGAAAACAAAATATGTACGGCACAATTAACGAGAATGTAGGCATGCGGTTATTAAATTATGCAAAAACATTTAAATACAACGGCACGAACGTTTCGCTGCTCGGCATATAGACAGATTCCCCGATATCGATAAGGGAACGTTATTAAGAAATTTATTAACGCTGCGGTGGCGCAGGAAGCACGGTATACAAATGAGTTTTTAAACTCGGTTGTTCATATCAGAATCGCGAATAATAATTTATTTTAAATGTTGGTTCGCATGGTACCGCCGCCGGCTATCGATTACCTCATGAGTACGACGACGAAATTAAGCACCAAAAGTAATAAATTCGGCCGAACGAGTCAAGGATGAAGCTGACGTTTGGGCTTAATTTTTATTGAATGCTAATTAACGAATATTTCACTACGCGGGTGATTAGGCGACTATTAGCAGCTTCAGCACGCCACTGCTTCGATAATAATTAATGGAATTAAAACCTGAGCATGTTGTTGACGCATTTATGCATATTTTGCATATTTCTAATTATCTCTGACAGTTCAATAATAGCGGTCACTTTCAGTTGGACCCCAAGAAGTGTCAGGAATGGTACGTTACTGCAAGCAAAGGTGATTGCCAGGAATTACTGAAGCTTGCCCATGATGCCCCTGGCCTGGTGAACAAGAAGGTAAGATGAGTTCCAGGAAGCGGACTTGAACCACCCTCCCGGGGGTGGTTCTTAAGTGGCGTAGAGGGAAATTGGAAACGATGCTAAAAGATCTAGGATATGCTTAATTAAGTACATGTGTTCCCTCTAGGGTTACACCCGTCGTCATTAAGACTGAGACGTATGGGCATGTTTCAAAGTGTTGAAGAAATAGGTTTTATTAATTATTACATGTGTAACTCTCGCTGTGGGAAAACGAGATGAGGATGTTAATCAGTTAATGTCCCCTAAGTGGGTACCTTGGTCTTAATACCCTCTCGATATCGGACCATAAACCCGCCGATTGTATGCAAATCTACGAGGATATCAACGCTAAGCTGCATTCGCAAATGGGATTTGCCCGATTCGCGATCATTTTCATGTTGGTAATGATAGACTGTTTTGTATTTAACCGGCCGACAGCCCCGGGTAAACGGTATTGCATTTCGTTTATACAGCGTCTTCACCGTTCAAATCAGGAACATCTATCTAATGGTTTTATTAATAGCAGGAAATTGCCGGGTTGCAGGAGTAAAAACCGATACGGTTATCGTTCCCGAATGCGAAAATTCGCCTTTAAATCAGGGTGGTCCCCGCTTTGCTGTCGTTTGAACGGTGTGGGATTGGCCATACGGTAAATCACGTGGACGTGAACCAGATTTTCTCCATTTGTTTTTTTGTCCATGTCATTTTGGTCATTTATTAACGCCCCTCGCAATTAATTTGGATTTTTATTTTATTTATTTCCGCGTACGCTAGATTCCCCCGTTAAGTTAATTATATTACCTTTTGGTGTGGTTGTACCGAATTGGATTTTTTTGGGCCACTGTATGTATGTTCCCCATATTTGCGTGAAAATTCAGAGATATGTCTACTAAACATCGAGAAATTTTGAAAACGCACAAGTGCGGGCATGCCGAAGTGGAAATCTGAGAATGGATATAAACAACCCTAAATCAACCTAATTTCCTATTAGGTTGGCCTGGACTTTAGTCGTGTAATAAAGGACTTAAGAATTCAGGCACGTACCCTTGACAGAAGGTCGGCCTGCCGATGGTATTTCATTATAAAAATAATTAAAAAAATTAATATCGAACATTTATGTAAAACAGATCGTGTAGTCTCGTGTCGAGCAAAATCGCAGTCGACAGTGAGCTGTTTAGAATGATTAACGACCGCGAGACACGAATGGACTCTGGTCATTCACAGGGCGCTCCGCAGCTTTTGTTTTTAGGGATCGCGTATAGGGCCGGATCCATACGAAATCTCAGAGGGCAATCGATCAATCTGTCATCGCCGGAGGAATTTTAAAAGGCGTCAAACTAGCCGGATTTGACGTCGTTTGACCGTACTGGCGCCAGCATACCGAAATGACATAAATCTTCTCGACCAACGAAAGTTGACACTCTCGGAGAATGCAAAACCCTTATTAACCGACGAGGTTCAGTTCTAGTTTTCATGATGCGAGTGCTGGCGCCATTAGACCGGGCAGGTGTCAGATTTTAAGGGCCTCAACATCCGTTTCGGGTGCCAATTAAGCGCTACTACACGAGAAATTTTGTATTTTTAATTTTTCCATGTATTATATGGAATAATATACAGGGTATTGCATATTTTCAGACAACCACGAAAAAACCAAAAATTCCACCGAATTCGAATGTGCGAGAGTCTAAAAATTACGTTTTCCAAAACTTGTCATACTACAGCACAATTTCGAATATCTTCGAAACTGTTACAGGCGAAAGGAGGGCCTGAGTGATCACCATGTCGCGTTAGAGGCATAGACATTTTGAGATATCTGGATCGATTCTATAACGTTGTTTCTAACCTAAACGAGTCGAGCAATTTTTTATCTTCACGAGGGGTTTATTTGAATTTTGGTCGATAACAAGCTGGATTTTTGTTTGCTTTCCACGGCAACCCAAAAATATCCGAAAAGGGGGCTGTTTGACATAGAAAGAACATTGATGAGAATTAATGTCGGAGTGTGTGGAAACCTAATTCCAGAGAATTTGGTGGGGTCTAAGGAGTTAAAGCTTGGATACGTTTTTGACGAATGAGTGATACAAAAATGATGAGAAACATAGAAAACAGTCCAGTAGACTAATGATCTGGAAATATAAAAAATTACTGACAATGATGTTCAGTAAAAAAAACATCACTGAGAAAGCTTTCGTGGGTATTACAATGGATTGCACCTCCTTAGTTGGGAAATCTTGAGCTTATATCCAACCGAAATAGGTCTGGCAAACACGGAGGTCCACCTACATAACTGGCTTTTCATATTTAAAAATCGTTCTGTTATGTTGACACTGGCCATTATTTAAAATTATTTTTAAAAGATTGTAATATATGACGGCTTTCCATGCTGTCAACAGAGATTTTGGCTGCAACTGAAACTCATCATTTAGCGCTTATTATAGATGCCAATCACCGCCAGAAAATCGACCCACTAATTGTCTAGACAGCAAAAAATTTGTCCGATCCTACTGAAAGATATACCCTCGTGGGGTGGAGACTGCTTTATCTCTATCCACCCTATCAGTCTGAGACTAAGGTCTTTTCTGACATGTTGCCAATATTGATGAGATTTACTACTAGATACGTCAGTTTTCAAGAGTGTAGAATCACCTTAAGTTTCCAATTTAAACAAGCGTGACCAGAGCAAAAATCCGCAGCGGGGGTCCGTTTCAAAACAAATAAAATATGTTTACTAATGACAGGTCTGAACATCTATCTATAGAAAAAGATATATAACACCAGAGGGGCTAAACTGATTACCATTGTAATGGGCAGGCCCTTTTTTGAAATTTGGCAAGTAATGCAGGGAGCCACATGATTTGTTTCTGGGTTCTTATAGTGCGGGTGCTCATCCCCTTTCGGCTCAACTTACGAACTACCCTTCGCGAACATATTTGCTTACCCACTGACTAATCTTCCGAAAAAGACAGATCACAATCTTTCTACCTGACGTGCTTAAGAGCTTTGTTTGGTATCATGAGAGTCAAGACTTCCGGTCTTTTAAAAATGGCCAGATTACAAATCGTTTTATGTCACCCTGTTGTTCGTTTTGAAAATAGAAACGAGTCAAGGTTCATAATCCCTGGTGGACGTTTTTTCCCCGTCTGGCTGCTGCCGGGTTGGGCCCGCCACCAAGAAAGAAGACAAACGGCCTGTATCCCTCAATGAATTTCCTAAACGCGAGAGGTTATTCAAAATAAAGTGCAGGAGGAAAATATATGACCCGCAGTCACGATTAATACGCATCTAAATCCGTAACGCTGCTCAGACATTGTCGTCTCGAACTGTGTTCCTGAATTCGAACATTTTAAGCACTCATAGCGGCAGCCAAACGAACACCCTGTATTAAATAGAACGCTAAGGTTTTGTGATATATACTGACTGGCGTGACGTAGAAAACAGAACATCCAAAAATAATGATTCGCGGGGATGAGGTAAGCTTTTCGACGTCTCAGGCGCGTTCGATGAATACAAAATCTGGAAGTCTGGACGGCGAAGGTAACAAGTTGGGAAAAATGAAACACATGTGGGCGTGCATTGTCTTGTTGAAAAAGTGGATTAGGGAATTGTGCCTCGTTTGTGAAAAAGAAAGAATGAAACTAATAAACATCCAGTCCTCCTTACAGATTGGCTTCATCACAAAAAGTTTTGATAACTATTTGAGTTCGGAACAGAAAGACGAACGTTGCTTGGACAGCGCAGCATTGAGACCATTATTAAAACAACAAAAAGGTATTTCCCCGTAGATATTCACAAATATTACGCTGTTAAAACCATAGAAACTCGTCCCTCATTCCCATTCTCGACTCAATATGACATCAGGAAATAATTATTTGTCCATTATGGTGGCCATAGAAGCCAAGGGCTCCGCCCCCTTCCTGAAACAATTCACCCCTTTGTCTATTAATATGGCCAAGCAATCAATTAACTGAGTCCCTTTGTCTCGCATGTATATACATGCGAACCTCGCAACTGCAAATAGGTGTACGGGGGATGCAAATTAGGGCAGTATTATTTATTATTGGTGTGGTACAAGTGCGTTCTAAGAAAGGAAAGAAGATTCGCCCCATTGTCTATATAAGAACCGAAGCTTTTTTGTCATTAATTGCCCCTCAATCAGGTGGCATGTCATGGGCGTACGTGCTCGGGCCGTTTTGGGCATTTCAAAGCGGATCCGCGTCTCGTTTTTCAGGAATCCCACAGAAATTACTGTCTCCGAGATGTGTGTGTTATTTCTTTAGGAATTTCTGCGCTAAGATTGAAGGAGCGACATCTAGATTCAAGAATTTGCGTGACAGGGGGGAAGTTATCGGACCTTAAACACAATGTATAGAAAATAACATTTCCACATATTGTAGCAATTTTTTTCTTATCTCGAAGAGAACATCGCGGCAGCGCACGCACTTTGTATAATTATTATGGGAAAAAGTGAGGAGGAAATGCCATCTCTGAGACCATTTGCTACAATTAGTCAACAAGCCGAAAATAAATTCCCGATTTGCATTCATAGAAAAACTTAATAAATCTCGATCTGGTGCTAAGAGATTTTGGATGTAGGACGCTAGCTAAACCAATTTGTCAGCGTACACAAACTTCAAAACATTCCTAGACGTATGGACCCCCTAAACGCTATTTCGATCCTGGGCAGCTGCGTTCCCTAATGCGCTGTCCGATTTGTAATTAAGCGTCAAGAAGTAACGCAAGCAAGGAAATTACAGCCTTAACGATCGCTACCACTTAATCATATTTACTTTTTCGCGAATAATTGCAACACCGCCCCCGATGCTGGCCGAGCGCGGCCGAATCCCTCGTAAATTCTTCTTCGTTGACGTGAAGGGCTGGTCGTCACGCCTCGGCTCGGATCGGCGAACGGTGGCACCTCATTGGTAAGCCGTAAATTAGCGAAATCATAATTGGTTTTTGCCGATGTAATTCAACTTCCTAACGATCGTCGAGGCCTATTTGTTTTTTGACTGATTTATTACGTCTGCTTGGTCAATGAACGTACCAATTAATCCGCGGTGGCAATTAACTTCCCAATCGCTCGGGTTCAGATCGGGGCCGCGGTGCAGCCGAGACAACTGTATCGATAAGGTCACTTTTTCAATCGGAGTTCTGGAACCTTGGGAAGGCAGTTTGTTACCCTACATTTCGTTGCATATATGGGCGTTGCGAGTATAGACTCTAAAGCTGATCGACTTTAGAGACACAATGTCATACTTTCAATTTTAACAAATAAGAAAGTTTACTTTGGAATAATTAAATTTACGCAACTTGGCAACTGCGTAAACTTAAGGTCGGGACTGTCTTGGAAAATTTGACAACGTGGTAAGGGTTTCGTAAGGAGGCTTCACAAAACTGGCCTTTGTAACCGTAGCCTACAGAGAGACCGTAATTCTAATAAAATTCCTGATGGAATTTTCTATGACATAGCAAATGTAGTAGATACAACACTCTTTCAGATTTATATAAGTGACATCACATAGTAATATTTTCCGGCATAAAATTTACTGACGTCCCTTTGCTAGCATTAATAAATTGAACCTTCCAGCCTGTTTTTTTTCCAAAAAATGTCCATATTCAGGACAAATCAAATTTATCGTAAACTTTTGCCCTTCCGCAAGACAGAGTAGAGCGGACATGAATAATTACCAACTGCCCTCCACAAGGACCCACAAATACAAGTCGAACGTCCATGTCGGGAGGCGTACGATCTCTCAATTGCTTCCTCACGACCTCCCCCTTTCCCCCCTCGCTTGATTGCCGGACCTTGTTTAATTATCGGGAGCTTGTCCGAGTCGGCCAGGTGAATTGGGGGTTTTTAAGCCCCAATCCACCCAAAGTCCCTAATTAAAGGGGAACCATGCTAATAAAGGCGGGCAGTCCCGAGGGCTACAACGTCCCCGATTGTGTTTTTTCGGTTCCGTCATTATTCCATTGTTGCGGCTCAAAGTCGAGTCTTGTAGCCCTGGGGTGGCGGGGCTTGTTCCCGAGAAGTTGGCCCCGGGAATTCGCGCTTTCCCCCGCAAACTTGCCGCACAGGACAATATCATTAGTAATGAGCTGAAATCAAAACGGCAAATAAAGCAGATGCGATCAACGGCAGCAGTAACTCGGACTGAGTCGGGTGTCCCTCCCCTCGACAGCTCGGACATATCGGTCCGGCAATCTAATGGGAGTGTAATGAGACGCGCTGTGTGCATAAGATAATTATAGAGCCATTCGCATAATTGCAAACGTTTAATCATGTTGCCCTGTATTAGTTTATAACTGCCCGATGATACGGCAGCCGGGCTCTGCTGAGAGAGTGCCCCCATGTAAGCGATTTCATATTTATTCTTACCGACGTCCAGTAGAATTGATGCCAACTCTTAGTTCTCAGTTCCACTAAATATGTTTAGACAGATTGAGAATCTTCTGCAAAAGAGGCTATGAAAGACACTGGAAATATCTCATGCAAAACAGACACAAAGACCACTTATATGGTGACGCCTGGGGCATATACCATGTTGCAAAGAAATCACCTGCCTCCCGGTCGGCTGGTAGCGAGCCAGATCTCGACGGAAGCGAAAATTTATGGAAAATCGGTTAATTCAATAATTACCTTCGTTAAAAAGCTCAAGCTCGTTTACACGATCGTCTTGCGCGATATGCAAAACCCCAATATCTACATCTAACTTAATGGCAGGAAAATAGCTGCATCGTAGAACGCTTGACCATAAAGTCGGCCATCTGGTGCCTCCCGATTTATCTTAACGAAGTGGACGTCATAACATGGCAATTTACACCTCCCTGCGCCCCTTTAAGTGGCCCACATGTAAATGCGACCAGAAAACATTCGACACGTTGAATGGGGCGCATCCTGTCGTTTTCTACACGCCACTTTTATGGATTTCCGGTGTCTCGAGTGATGGACAAATCAAACCTGAGATTTACATTTTCACTTTATGATTAAGGCATCAGTTTTGTCATATCCGCCATAAAAGTTGCCCCGTTGAGTCGAGGGGGTTTTGGCTGCAATCCAAATCGATCGACGAGAAGCTAAACCCAATTAGAAGGGTTTCGCATTCTTTTAACAATTGCCGGAAAACCTTCGGGACCTCGCACGTCTTAATATTGGACACACTGTATATAGTATTGCGTTTCGTGCATCGTTTCCGTGGTTAGACCGGTGAGCTGGACGCTCGCAAAAAAGACTGTAGAGTTTTTTGACCGTTTGGAAGCCACTATGCCGTCGTTATTGTTCGAAATATTACCGGTGGCGCCATGAACTTTATTTCTCCTTTTGCGGTCAAATGGCGGTTGTGAGCTTCCCCCGACCCGTATAAAAAAAATGCCCTTTTTACACTTTAAGAAGTGAGTCCTTCGGGACACCCTGAATGCATTTAAAGTGCACATCACCAAGGGATATTACACTGGGACAATTAATGAGGGACAGTCTCGGTCTTTTGTTCCAACTCCAAGCAGTTGACGCGCTTCGAATAACTACAAGCAAAACCTCTTACTGATCGGAACGGTGTTAAATTAGGGCCTGGTAAAAGAGATGGGGTATATTTAATGTTGACTTAAAGCAGTGTCGCAAATTCAAACTCATTATTATCATATTATGTATAATGGCGATCGTTAGCTATGAAGCTTTCGATGAAAACGCCATACAAATTGTTAACAAAATGTTAACAAGGGTTTACTGTTGTATATTTGAATGCGAAATTTTGCATACTTGTGTAATTGGCCGGTCGAAGTTATCGAATAAATAAGCGATCTGCCAATTAAATTTAACAAGACACGTCATTTATGCGACCATTTTGATGGGTAGCCGAGCTCCCGGGGGTCTTTATGTCTTTATTTTTCCAGGATCGTTAATGGAGACGCAGCGATGAGGATTTAGGCTCAAAGAGGGCTCGAACTTTCAGCATTTTTACTAAATTATGTAAAACGGCCATTGTCTGACGCTTTTAATAGAAACAAGCTGAAAAATCGGCCTCGGTATGCATGAAAATAGCTCGGACATGAAAAAGGAAGGTCCGCATCGAATAAATCAGAATGCATACAGTTGTGTGTCTATTAAATGCTTTCGCACGGTCACATTCTAATAGGAACTTCCCCATTATCCCCCGTGGTGGGTGACTGCGAGACTGTGAGCGTCGCCTGATTTTATCGGGCACAAAAATTGATACCGGGTTTTAATAATAGAAGTAGTTTGATAAATGTGCACTGATACAGATATAACCTAAATGTGACCAGCGACAGCCGCAATTCTGCTCAACTTAACGAGGTTTTGAAAATTGGCCAGGGAATAACCTAATCAGGAAAATGCAAACGAATGCAAAGCGTATTCGTAAAACATTAATTTGTGGAGCGATAATAATTAAAATGCGAGCAAAACGTTACATGTGTCGGGTGGCACTTATTAAATTTTACCTGGGTTGTTACAGTTTAATACTTTTCGGCACGTATTCCTAATAACTTATTATGATTTAGTGAGACGACGAAAAATAAACCAACCAGACGACAAACAATGGTGACGATGAAAAAATACGACATCGATCGCTGTCCACGACTACATCCGACTAAGCGCCTTGGAATTTGTTCTAATTTACGAAACTCCCGTTTCGTAAACCGCATTATAGAAAAATAAAAAAAATAAAAAACAAAAAAAAAACACCCATGTCGGCCAACAAAAAGGTTAGAAAATCTTGCTAATACATTTTTTGTTGCACGCGGGGACAACACCACCTATTAGATTTCGCTTTCATGTCCGCGGAGAGGAATTTTTTGAAGTTTGATCAGGTGTACAGGTCACGCAGTAGGACTCCCTGATGAAAACACGCGAAACAAAAACAAGGGTTAAAATACTCTCATATGTACAATGTCGAAATATTTTTAACGAGACATGGTCCCGCTAAATCTCCGAACATCCAATTCGACACGGTGTCGCGCATAAATTTGGAAAAAATAAATCGCCCCCCATTCTGGCGCTGACATTCATTGGACGCGTCTTTTTGTGTCGTCGAGTGGGCCCCAGCTTATAAATTGCCACTCGGTATAGAGTGGCGGCCAATTTGGTACCCCCGAATAAATGCAGGGGACGTTTGGGGTAGTTTTACGATGTGTGCGTCCTCTGGCCGACGCGGGGCTGCGCCCGGCGTCTTCGCGGACATTCAAACTTTTCGAAACCGCAATTCCGATCGAGAACGCGCGTCGTGGCACCCAAAATCGAGTACAAAAACGATTCTGCGAACAACTTCTGTCACCGGAATTTTAAAAATTCATTTCAGGCGCAGCTGGCGCCACCTATCAGCTAAACCGAAACAGATATTTGAAATTAATTTATCGTAACTAAAAACTGTAAGATTTATTACCAATTTACAAATTTAATAAAATACTCCGACACCTTGTACAATTGTTTTTCGTGCAACCCGTGATAGATCCCGTTTGGGTAGTTGCGCCAGATCTCGAAATGAATGCGGTAGAGCGCGTAAAAACCATCAATTTGACAGTTTTTGCAAATGGAGTTTAGAAATCGTGAAACTCGGCTAGTGTCGAACTTTGGACAACGTTTGACAGGTGTCGCTCAGATAGTTTCCCTCATTGTTCTGAACGTCCTGTGTCTCTTAGCGCAATTTCTGTCCTGTTTTGTGCCTGTAATCTGGCTTCGTTTGGGTACTTGTTGTATGTAAAAATCGCGTCTTCTGCCTAAAATAATGGCGGAATAAACGCGATGGGACAGTTATAAGCCGTGCGAGTGATCGATGCGCCCTACACCGGCCTCGGGTACAAGCTCTCTTGCTGTCGCATTTTTTCGCACTCCGAATCCCCCCGGCGACATGCAAATGCACTTAGGGAGCGACGTGACGTCACGCGGTGCATGCGAACTTATGCAACACGTGCGACGGCTCTCACACAATCCCCGAAACGATCAACAGAACGCGAGATCGGCCCGCTAATCCAGAAATAGTCAAAAATGCGCCTGGAAAAAACGACCGAAATATTTGTCTAAACATCTGTAGGGCATAAAAATAAAAAATCGGTTTTCCTTCGCGCGATAAAATTCCAGGCATCCGAATATATCACTGGGATAATAACACTCCCGAACAGATGCAAGTGGGATAATATCTCAATGCGATCTTATGGGGCAGTACCACGTAACTGAAGCTCTAATTATAGGTAGTCTTGAAGACAAAGCCCCTCAAACTAGGTTTTAAAGCCGATGTGTGTAGTAAGAGTAAGAGGAATGTGGTCATCTAGGCCCCTTGGAGCCCCATTGTCATTTAAATCGAATTGAATGTGCATTATTCGTAAACGTATTCGGAGGAAACGTCAGTTCTCGCCGTTGATATTTACCAGTCCCTCTCATCATCAGACATCAAATCGGATTAATTTAACTTATTTCTACGTCACGCTACCTACACTTTTTTGCTCTATAAAGTTACAAGCGAATTTCTTAAATTTCACTCAAGCTGACAGCGTCTCTGTGCCCTAAATTGCAGTTTCACTGAGTCTAAAACTTCACGCACATTTTCAGAGATTACACAAACATTTCCACCCCGTTAGCATAATTTCCCGGTTCCGACACGTTCGGCATTGAGACTGCTGATATTGTCGCAAAATAGTGAGGATAATTAGTGCAAAAGCCCGAAAATTTCTGCAACCTGTTGATGTAGGTATCAGAACCAACGCACAACTGAGGTACTATAATATCGAGACCTACGAAAAACTATAGAATTTCGTCAAACACGAACCGTTCACATTTCGATTCGATATATACGAAGAATAGTAATGTAATTTACACTTGAAATGTTTCTCTTTTAAACTTGAGGAATGGCGTACTGAATGCAAATTGCAGGGAGAGAAGTTGGTATCTAGTGGGATTGAGAGCTCACGAAATATTTATTGACCGTGAAGTCTCAGGATTCCACCTCGGTCTACACACATTTAGTAAGCCAGCCAACGAAATTGAACTACCAAAGTGCCCTGTGAACATAACATTTCTTCTACATGGACCGTACAAAATACGCAAAACAGATACCCAAAAAAACTTTGGAAAATATTCACGTTTATATTCGGCGTTTAAAAAACTGTAATTTTTGTATGGAGCAAAGTTGGATCAAATCAAGGAACTAGAAGGTCTGGATGTAGCGTTATTCCTTTTGGCGAATGATCCATGTCTACAAAATCGGAAGAAACAACATCACCATCTCGTCATACTTTATATTCGTTTATTGCGCCGGCGCTTGTTACATGTCTGACGACAAAATGGCGTCGTAAGAGCACATACCATTAAAAAAAATTAGACCAATCTTCAGTCAGCAATCAATGGTAGGGTTTGTATACGTCGTTTGGGGACACCCTGTATGCTACTACAAAAGTCTCTTCCGTTCACGAGACTCCCACTTTTGCCTACTGCTTTACCCGAACTAAAGTGTTACATGGTGTCCCCCCGGAGTAAAGACGATGTATATTTTCGGGCCGTCAAGAGTGTCACGAGGCATTGAATTATTTTTTCGAAAAGCCGGCTGACGGGCGCGTACCGGATGATTAAAATATTTCGATGAAGGCGGGCGACAAGAGATTAATCTGCCGCTAAATATATAAATTGCTCTTGGGAATTCGGGTATTTACAAACACACTTACGCCCATTTGGACTTTTGACAATCCTCTTTTTGTCGTTGTTAATTAGCGTCTCCCCATACGTACGTATACTTAAAATTCATCGGGTACTGCCAACGCCACGTGCGGTGTGTGTACCAACAGATGTCAGATTAATAAAAGCACTAATTTAAATCGACTGTATTCGTATGGGAATGACGTGCCGAGGATATCATTCGAGACTTTTAATTGGAACCCGGCAGCTGACCGGAGTTATTATTTTTTTGCCTCGCGTGTCGCTGGTACCCTCCAAGTTTTGTGAAACGGGCAGAGTGTTCCCTCTGAGATTTTTTTGTCCCCGGGTGAATTTATATTCAAGACTAATGACGGCGATTTATCCTGCTCGGTACCGCGTGGTACCCGAACTAGTGCGAGATAAGAGCCCACCTATAAAAAATGCCTTTAACGCCGTAAGAAAACCAGGTTTTTACCACTATCCGCACAAGAGATCTAGATAGAGATAAGACAAGGCGACTCTACGTGTGTGGTACCGGGCAGAGGATTATACGTAGTCTTAAGTCGGGATTGTCAGCAGAGTTGAGTCATGTTACAGGAGGATTTTAGGAAAAGTCAACCAAATAACTAAGTCCCACTCAACTTGAAGCCCTAATCGAAGAGAATTCGCATATGCTCAAATAGGAAAAGAACCTATAACCTTTGACGAACTTCATGGGTTAACGCGATCCACCAAGAAATAAGCAAATCCTCCGGAATTTTCACAAATTTTAATTAAAGATGTTCTGTTCAAAGTATTCGGTCCTCAAAGTAACGTCTCCGCATGACCCAGAAATTACCAATAATTACGTCCTCAAACTACAATGTTTAAATTTCCTGTTCTTCTTCCTAGGCCTCGAGTTCCCATTCATTCTCTCGAATCATTACAACCACAAAATGGAACCCCAATTTATTATTGTCGGTCCACTTGTTCCAAGTGGGTGTGACACCCAGGGCACAGACGTGGCGCCACCGCGAAAGAGACCCTCGGTGGTACCGTGGCGTGGGTGCGACGAGGACAGACCTACCAGTGATATATGTACGATGGGCGTTTGCGACGTCAATTATACTCATTTACACCCTTAGGGCGAGACATTCCTCCGAATTAACGAGAGATTTTGTTTATGGCGCAGCACCAGATTCTTCTGATGGTATAAGTCCTGGGTAATGCACCGATGGGTTATTACGGAGGGCATTTACGACATGGTGGGTAATGGATCAATTTCGCGTTGATTAAAGGCCGCGACCGGCGGAAGGAGAACGAAAGGGTTCTTATATATCGGGTATTATTCGGTACCCGGCCTGATGTACTTGGAAAGATTGAACAATTATCGGACAGCGATTTGAAGAATTCGAAGAGTGGTATCGAAAGGCTGAAGTGTATAGAATTCTTATTTGAAAGTACAGGGCGTTGCACGCTTGTGACCCAGATCCCTCAAGGGATGAATTTAAAGAAGTTGACCGAAATGAAGAAGTTTCTAGAATTTTAGGATCTACACGAAAACGGAGGTGCGAAATTGCGTGCACATCGTGGATACCATCAATATTACCCAATTAGGACTTGTGAATCAGTGAATCTCAGATCGAGCTGTGCGAGATTCGTTTCGATGACTCAGATGAGCAATATTTCAAGATGAAGCCAAAAAAGGCCGAAACTTCTTCATTAAAATGTTCAGTCAAGCAGCTCCCATGAAAATTGCTGTAGCCGATACAGCACGTCTTCCATTAACAGCATAATTTTACTTGAAAACATGCGCAATTATCAGAAATTGATTATACGAGTTTGATATACACAGGGACTACTAAAAATATAGAAAATCGTCCCGGTATAAGGAAATTAAGGCCTGCCTAATAATAGGCCTCCTTTGGACTGCCAATATTAAAGGTTATCAAGTGTCTTAATGGCTCGGCACGGCCTCGTAAATTTCGGGGCTGGTATTTGGCACCTGAATTACGAGTGACAAGAACGGCTCGTAGTTTATTAGAAAACCCATTACTTCAGTCGAAATGCGCGTAATTTTTAGTGACGTTAACGTTTTCCCGCCTCAAAACAGATGTCGCGAAGATGTTTATGGTGGTACTTCCTCGAATGAATCTGGAACGCATAATGGGGGTGCTGGGCGGCGGTACCCGCGGGGACACTGGCGACAGACCGCAGATTAAGATCGTGAATATCGCATCCGAAAGCACGCTCGACTACCGTATATAAATTTCGCGGCATCTTCGCTTTGATTTGTTCCGTGGCAATTAGCGATGGGAAATCGCTCTTGGGTGGTACCGCAGCTCTCTATTAGCCTCGGAAAAAAAAAATCGAATTTATAAGCCGGTAAATCCCCCTCGCCTAAATCAATCAGATTTGAAGCGTTCATCCGCCTAAATACCTTGGACGAGTACGAACACATGTATCTTCGACTTCAACACCTCTTAAAACTTATTTTCGACCGCTCTGCTTGTCAGGAGCGGATTAATTTCGAACGTGTTATTCTGGATAGGCGAAAACAGCTGCGAATTCGGTTTCCAGGATACACGTCCCTTTCTAAGCTCACTCGCGACTAACACGCTTTAGGCGGTTTTTGCCAAACGTCTAATTCCCAATTTTTATTTCAGGACCCATTTACGGTGAGTGTTTATTTGTGAACCGCGCCCCCCTCCCGCCCCTCCCCATCGCAATCGTCGTGCGGTGTATCATCGTTCATCATCTGCTAATTCATCGTTTGCTGCGTTCACTTAAAACTGACCAAACACCTTTTTATTATCACCCTTATCTGATGGGTTGGTTCAGCTTGCCGGAGCAGTCACGCAACAATCGCACAAACGATGATATTGAGGAAATTAGTAGGTATGGGTGGGTCTAAATGGTACCTGAAGGGGGTTCTCTCCTGTGGCGGACCTGACGGAGAAAGCTATAGTTCGGAATCTATCTAATCGCCTTTTAGACCTCTTTAGAATTGTGAAAATTGCCGAGTGTGACTGAAAAACGGGGGCGTACCATACGCCTAACTTGAATGTCTAGTGCGAATTGAAAGCTCACTCAAATTGAAGGATTTTCGAGAATTGATTAGTTGTCTACATTTAATATTTAGCACTATTCAAACAGTCTGCGTAGGGTTTTTCGACGCGGATCAGCGGTGCGCAAAGCGACGCGTCCGACCTGGAGCCACCTTCGAATTTCTACTAATTGAACATTCTTTCCGTTCCATGTCCGATCCCGCTCGCTGCCTTGGACGCTCGTTCTGGAACCGCATGGACACAGGCCGTAAGTATTGGCATTTTTCAGTTTTTTTTACCGATTTTAAGTAGTCGAATAAGAGAGAAGTTGAGCGAGTCACAGTTTCTCTGGCAACATTACGATGATCGCCCATTACATATTTAAAGAAAAGTCGCCGGACTCGCCACAGGAACGCACTTTCTCCCCATAAAGCGACAATATTCCGGGGACACGCTGTTCGTTTTAGGACCGCACGCTGGCCCCACGGGGGCCCCTTTTCTTAAAAACCTGGGCTTCCTCTTATCAGATCGCAGCGTGCGTTGACAATTTCGGGTGGCGTGCTTTACTTCGTGGCTCTCCTCTATAAGCTAAACGCCCCCATTACCTCTAACCTGAGATAACCCCAAAGGGGCTTTGTTTGCTTTTAGCCCTTTTATCATTGAGATGTGTAAAACGAGCCGCTGGCGGTAATACCGAGTGGTATTCCTATAATCGCAGTAATAATACACCTGCCCGAGTTATTAGCCGAGAGGGATATTTAAGGGGAAGCGTTTTTCTTATCGAAAGAAGCTATTTCAGATCGGATTTAGATAGGTGGTTTAACATATTATGACATGTTATGGACGGGCGGTATACGGAAGCTTCGAGGATGGCTGCATTTTTTTCACCCCGCCATACCACATTTCTGTTACATCACTGGGGCATATTCGGTGCCATTTCTAAGATTCAATCTCCTAATGCAAACAATAATATAGTACATAAAGTATAGTAATTTATCAGCTTAAAATCATGAGACGCACGAAATCTCCATAGGCGTACGACAAGATTTTTTTTAAATATCTAAATCCTCGAACAAGTCGAACAGAATATTGTTGTATTTGTCTATCCCTTTGAAACTGCTGTAATGTCTTGGGGTTTATACTAAATAGTGCGAATTTGAGGTAGATTTTGGAGTACCGAAGCTCTGAGAACAACCGAAAGTACGGGGGGTTATAGTGAAGCGCAACTTGATTCACATTTGGCACTTCATAAATTGGAGGTGATTATTCTTATAGTTTCAAACGACCCGCGATCTTAAACTTTCGGTGGACTCAGACACTGCTTGAAGCTAATGTGATATTTTTCTTTTTTCATGACCTGGTGCTGCTGCCACTGGAACCTCCTACAGTACGTAAGTATTCCCAATTTGCCTAACAAATGAAATTGAGCAGTTTACGTGGTAAAAACTCGGGACAAAAATGGCCTAATTCACCACGATATAACGCAGGCAAAGGGCTGTATTCCTCCTCCAAAAAGTCTCATTACCAAGTCAAATTGCTGGCAATTTTCGAGAGCAAAATTCGAACTGACACCTCCAAGGTGTTAATTTCGGGTATCGATGGCGAGCTATCGGCGCTTATCGTTCTTATAGATCTTAAGAACCCGGCTACAGGAAGTTATACGTTCTGAACTGTCCCATTTTTTTAAATTGGTGTCTCTTATCGATCCGGTTATCGAAGACCAATTAGGACTGTTTTTTGTACGAGTTTTAATGGTTGTTCCGAGGATTTTCCCCGTGCATCTGCCTGTGAAGAGTTAATTTGTATTTTTGGAGAGAGAGAAGCTGCCTCTATGACCACCACAAATCATAAACTCGCTTTTTGGCTTTTGTCTTAGGTAATTTAAACATCAGATAGTACGGGTGTTCGCCGCGGGGTGCGCTACGGGCCCGAAATAAAAAAGAATCCAAAATATGTGGGCTTACGATGGCGATCGCCGCATAAGATAGCGCTTGTATCAGATAAGGCCAACATGGGAACGGACGCGACATAAATACATAAATTCGGTCGGACGGCCGATGTAAATAATGTTTTGCAAATTGTCGCATGGGGACAAGGCCTTCGGGGGTTTATGGGGACCCCTTGCCCGTGTGAAGGTGTATTTGCTTCCGGTAGTCGCTGGTCAAAACTCATTAAAGCAGCATTAAAGTTATCAAAATCGCCCTTATTTCATGGTTTCACTTGACTTGAATTCAAGGCCAGTCGAAGACTTACAACTTGCTACCATTCCAGACTGTTCTGCATTGGGGTGCGAAATACGGAAACGAAGACATAATCAAGATTTTCGCGGGAACTTACAAGGTGGACGTCAATGGGAGAACCGTAAGTTTGCCCTAAACTTGACACAGAAAAACCCTAATACTGACTTTTTCCATGCAATGCGCGGGATCCTTCTTCGCCTAGAACGGGGTGAGTAATGCACAAGAACCACGTGAGAAATTGTGTTCTTTATAACCCTACCGCCGACAAAATGTTTCTAATTCCTGACGTGAGTGGAAACGATAAAATTTTTGACGGAATCCGCTTTGGTACACATGAGAGCTTCTTTAGAGCTACTAAACTAATACTAAAAACTACATAATGGCTTGTTTTCAAAAAGGTCTTTTGATATTATAATTTTCCTCGAAAGGCCGGCTCACAGACCTGTTAATAAGGCCACCTAAATACGGTTTAAACCAGGACCGCACTTCCCTTTTTTAGGTGTTTGACAAATATTACCTACATGACACGAATCCTGAAGATACCGGCCTGATGCCGGTGACCGGTAGCAGGTCCTTATCAGAATCCGAAAAAAGTGACAGGTCGAAGAAAGGCGGCGTTGCCAACGTATGAATAATAAGCCGAGCAACGCACTCTGAAGAATACCAACGAAGATCAGATGTCAGGCAGCGGATTAAGTTTTAAATATTTCGACCAGATAACAAAGCTCGTTAACGGTCTGGTGCCTCCTTTTCTCGAGATATTCTCGAGAAAGATGAATAATAAATAATATGCACGTTACACGAGTTATTACTGGCTAATTTATGTCGGCGGTGGCTCCGTTAATTGCTAGTCATTACACGCGCATTCGTTTTGATAAACATTTTTATGGGAACATGTGAACAAGGCTTAATACGTGGGTTCAATTGCAGGGTTATACTCCGCTCCATATAGCCGCCCAGTACGATCACAAGGAGGCGTTCAATCTTCTGGTTAAAGTTTACCGTAAGTTTCATTCGCCATTGTCAAGAATCTTTGATGAGGAAGCCAAAAATTTTATAAGAATTTTTAGTTTTCCCACAAAAATTCTTTCTTTCTCCTAAACTAAAGGTATAATTCCACATCTCTACAAATGTGACTGCAACAACAGCAGTTAACTCTTTAGGGGCCTCTTTGGCTCTCCCAATCCGTCATTTTCGCTCCATGTAAGTCCCTTCCTCATCGCAAAATGGCCCATCCTCTTTATGAAGGAGAGTATCCTATCCCATTCAAGTCTGAAGTTTCTTTCGGAGGAGAAAGACACCCCCGGGAACCTTGTGCCTAAGACGTGCCCTCATACTGTACATGTAGGATTCCTTGAGCAAATGAATTAATTCCAGATGCGGACATCAATATTCGCGATTACAGCGGCCGTACCGCAGATTACTACTTCTTGTCCAAGGAACGGAAAGAGAACAACACCGTCCCTCTTCGTAGTGAGTATGAAAAAGGCTCCTCGCATGATCGCACTGGTAGAAAATCCAAGACCCTTCGTAGTAAAAAATCACAAATCGTCATTGGGTCTCCTGAGGCCCTCTTCGGGAATTATCCTACTTATCCCGGTGCTTCTAAGTAGAATATGTCGAGATGCATGCAAAAATAGGTGCTTTTGGGGTGCATGTTAATATCTTCTATCACATAGTATTATCATTAATCACCGCTGATGAGTATTATAAGCATACTATAGACTGTAGTTTAGTTCAGTAAAGACATGCTTTTAACCTTTAATTCTATATATATTTTTGTATATATTTTATTTGTATAAATTTTATAGTTTGCATGTTGGCTTTTAAATGTTAAATAAACATTGTTGTTTGACCAATTTTGTATGATTTTTCAGAGATTAAAGGCAGGAAAAAGCAATCAGGTAATCAAATCTTTATAATATAAAAAAAAAACTTTCACCACTATGTCAAGAATTCTATGAAGTTACCATTAAACATTTCTTCACTAAATGGTGACTGTTAATATTCTCTTCCACAGATAAAGATCTAGGGTTTCTTCGCATAGGCTCTCTTAATGTTAGAGTGAAAAAGACCACTGAAGCCTTCAGCAATTTTCTAGGGGTGGGAAATAGTGGCAATGTCACCCCTAGTGATTCCCAAATTCAGAAGGTTCATAAAGGGTGGGGATCTGCCGACAATGTCAATAAAGTACGTATTTTCGATGTAGTCTCACTCTTCTCTATGGAGTGACGATTCTAGGAGGCAGCAATGGCGGCACCCAAAGGCTATGTGGTGCGCAAAAAAAGCAAAAGAACCGCAGACACAGGGGTGGGGAGCACCCCCTCAACGCCGAAAACTCCGGTCAAGAACTATTCGTCCATCAGCTTGCCTCTGGCCAATCAATTACAGGACTCGGACTCTGACAGCGCTGCCGGATTTGACTCGAATTGGAAAAATTAACGACAAGGGTGAAGTGAAAGGGGTTCAATGGAAACTTTTGTATGTTATTTGTAAAGTTTAGACTTGTTTGCAGTCTACTTATGTTAAGTTTAGTGGATCAGCCTAAGTTTAAACTCTATATCGAGTTTAAAGTTGAGATATCAATGGACTATAATACTGTTTGTGGCTGTCCCTGAGTCGTTCTATATAGATTTATGTTTTTATATGTTTTTAAGTGCATTATAGAAATATTTTATATGCTTTGTAGGAATGTTTTTATTTCAAATTTGCCTTTAAATTGCAGAAGATATCTACTAGATACGTAAATAGTTCTTTCTGGATTTTTGATTCTGTATTGTAGGACACTTAATATATAAGATCAAAATTAGGGAATGTAATCCCATGCCAATCATGTTAGTCACTGACTCAACAAGGTTTTCCAAATATTCGTGGATAATTTCATGCCTTCTCTAATTTTCGAGGCAATTTTGGCATTGTTCTTTGTGGATGATCTCTTAGAAACCTTTTTATGTAATGAAAACCATGTTCAATGGCGTTCAAGTCTGGGTTGCGAGGGGGCCATGGCCGAATACGTAAAACATGCTCAGCGAACCATTTCTCAACACTTCGTTGTATGGATCGTTGCATTCTTTTGCAAAATAAAGGAATAATTTCGATCTCTGTTGAACAGTTAAGGCTTGATAACAAATTGTTTTCTAATATTTATTTACATTTTTCTACACTAATTTCATCGTCCAAGAGTTTCAAAGGCCCTGAACCATTTGCTGCTGCATACCTTTGGGAAATATAAGGGCTAATTGTAAACAATCTTCATTCCAGATCTCATTTTTTAATTATTTCACACGCATTCTTAAACCCTCAACGCAGACGTCAAACTTAGCCTCATCGCTGAAAATAACTGTCGACCAATCATGATAGGTCCAATCTTTTTTAATTTTAACCCAAAGTAGACGATCCCTCTTCTGCAGCTCTGTTAATATCGGTTTTTCATCGACCTACAGCTTCAGTAGCTGTGGAGGTATTTTAATTTTTAATTTTGATTAACTTGGGTTGATATCATTAAATGAGTCCCCTTGATCGATCTGGCATATCAATCAAAGATTTGACCCAGGCTTGGATTAGACAGGAAACGATTTTAGGAAATTTCAAGATTCTTTTTTGGCCCTGAAAGTGACAATTGAGCTGCTTTTCCATGCACTTTTCTATTGCGTTTCGAGTCAAGTAAGTCCAAAATAGGCCCAATAGTAAGCTAAAAACCAATTTCTGGGATCCATTAAAGTGGTGTTTATTTTATTAACTCGGCAACCGAGTGCTGCAGTCAGATGGTGCGCCCGAAACGGAAGTTACCTAACTTTTGTTTGTTTTCGATTTCCTCTTAAGCTCGCTGCTGCCTCATACACAATTAACGATTATTATTACCAATTTTTTTTTAGGAAAGAGATCTTAATTGCGCAGGAAACACTACACCGTCGATGGCGACAGGACGTTCCTCACCTGGATTTTTGAAAATAAGTTACGTATGCCCTGCACCCTGTGCTTTCCGAAGTTTATTGCCAATTATGGAAGCTATTTTCGGGCTTCGTTTTAAGTTACGAGGCAAAGTCACACTTATATTATTCAAGGTGGGCTGCAATTTTCCTCGAAAGCTTGACGGATCCCTGTACAATACAATATACATTCACCACTGCAATAGAATGGGGACGTGGACACGTGCCTCAGCTTACCCACGTGCAGCAGTTGCAGACAAAACACCATGCGTCTCTCAAAATAGGCCCAAACCCTCTTCGAATTATTTTTGAATCTGGCCCTTATCGTAGGGGAAATCCTTCGGCGTTTTGCAGCAGTTTTACCAACAAAACGTCCTGCCCACATCGCCTCACAAAAACACTGGAAAAGGGTTAAACACCTCTCGAAAAACACGTGTATCTCTGTTGCGCCATAATCCAGGCAACTTCCGTTTACCGTAGCGTGTACAGGATACATTTTTAATTTCAGTTTGGATGAAAAAACGCGCACACTTTATTCAGCAAGATACGAGGGAGCTCGAAAAATCGTTCTCATGTTTCAAGGTGAAATGTGGATTTCCAACTCCTTGCCAGGCGACAATGGACAAGTTTCATGTTTCCGCTATTTGCGGCCAAGGCGTAAATTTATCTCGAGCAAGGGATAAAAGTGGTTCCAGAATTTCCAGAATTACCTCGTATATATATATATATATATATATCTGCCCCAAGCATATACAGTCTATTTTCATCACCGGATTTCAGGTGTTAAAATCCAGACAAGTTGCAGAGGTTTGCTGACACGCGACTTAATCGTAATTTTTACCGCTCAATATTGCATTTTTGAAGACACATATGCCGACCATATGACTGTGGAAAAAACTGTTTTATCAAAGCACGTTTAGTTGAGGCGCGAAATTAAAAAGAATGTACAGTCATCGAATCCGGAAATACTTGACATAGTCCAGGAGTGTGCCAGCTCCGTGAAATGTGGATAAATTGAAGCACCCGAATGCGTGTTTCTGATAACGACTGTAAAGCCAAAGTTCCTATTAAAACGTCGCTTCTCCACTGTCAGAAGCCACCTGGAATTTAGCACACCTTGCCAATAATAACCCCTAACCCCATGGTCGACTGCCAGACGGCATTACCAGACCATGGGATTTCCGGATATAACTCAGACTTGTTTATCTTATGCAGTTCGCCCTAAGGGTTCCTGATGTAAATTGTCAAGTTGCCAGGTCACATTTTTTATAGGAAGGAGAACCAATATCGAATAAATTTAACTTTTAGAGAAACAAGTAGTAGAACATCCTCGTCATAAGATAGCTAAAGTGTTGGGAGATAGTTTTTAGAAAATACGTGCCAAATTATCTTCGCAAGAAAATTAGCAACACAACAGAATGTTTCGTCAATGCAAAGCGTTTTACGAACTAAACCAACCCAGTTAGCAAATTTTCCCGGATAAGGAAAATTCTGGAAAGTTCATGGAGATCTCTAAAAATGTTGTGGAAATTAAAAAAAAAAATGTGATAAAATTGAAGGCAATGGAAAAGGGCATGATCGAAAACTCCAAACCTCATGCAAACCAAGAGGATAAAAATAGTCATTTAAAATTTTTCGACAAAAGAAACTCTGATTTCTTCTTTTCTGAGGCTAAGATTTTCAAAAATGTCATCAATTTTCCGTGGAAAATTTCTTAAATTCCCATAAATATGATCATAAAATCATACAATCCCATTACATCGCAACTTCCGGAATAACATACTTTTCGATCGTAATTAGAAGTCAGAGGTTGCTCCGTGCTTTGTTCCCTGTTCGCAAAGCAACTATCAACATTCCGGAAGTCCTGGCGTGTGCTGGGGCACCACCCTCGACCCAACATGTGCCCTTTTTGCACCCTATTAAGTACCAAAGGCCCGTAATCAGGCTTCCATTTCTGGCCACATGCCGAGGAGGCCTACCCGGAGGCGCTCCGTTTTTTGTGTCGCACTTGCGTTATGATATTCATATATTTCTCAAAACACATGTGGCATACCCCATGCCACTGTTTCACATATTTTTTTGGAACAGTTTCGCAGGTTGGGGTTTGAAATGGGAGATGTTTGTTAGACAATGGTCGCACCTGTGACACGGCGAGGAAAAAATGGGAGTGAAGGTAAATGCGATTAAAACTGACCTAAAACTAGCTTTTTTTTCGAGTTAAAAATATCTTCGTCATTTCGGTGGAGAAGCGAATCGTGCCATGGTAGCACTGTTTACAAAAATCGAGCTAAAGGAAATTTCTATTTTGGATATCCCACCTATACATCCGGCTAGATATGGCGCTTTTAAACGCGGCACAAATCACCTTTCCTTGCGGTCCAAAGAAAGAGGCAAGTGGCCCGGGATCTATTTTCGGATCATCCATAACATTGAACATGAATTTCTTTACATCCCGTCGCTGATTTCTTTGTTCCGACTTAAAATCCGATTTAAAATCGGTCTTCGGGGAATGGAACTGTATATTTATACGCAAATCAGTGGCTCAACAGTCAAAGAAAAACCCTCCCTTCCATCATTGCCTGTGTACCTTCCAACAACACAAATTTTCCCTTTTTTCGGTAGGATCCTTGAGTAGTCAATCAGAGGAGGAAAAGATTGAGGAAAATAATTTTGATAATAAAGAGTTATTATTGGAGGAGACATGTGGGCTCCGCCTCTGGCGAGAGACGCCGACGCCTGGACCAAAAGTAGTTCTAAATCCGGCCGTGGTATGCGCTAAGACGCCACGTTCGTCTGGAAAAACTTGGCATCACGCCATATAAACCACTTTTTCCCATCTTCCCGGCGATGCGGCCACTGACTCATTACCGTGGATTTTCCATTCGTTTTTCCCGACGCCACTTCCCATCGGCTCCACCACTGAACAGAGACGTATTATTCGATGCGTCAGTGCATTATAATGCATCGAACTTTGATCGTCAACAAAGACCTGTTGAAAATTTCGGGATTTTGGCATCTCCTCAAACCAGTGGAGATAAATTCGCCAGACATTTTTCATAGTGCGCTTGTAGGCTAAATATATCGGTTTCGTTTTCGAAAATAACAGGTGGAAGTGAATTTTGTCGGCGTTCAGGGTTCTTTCGGGCGAAAAAAAGAGAATTCGGCCATGGCCGCAAAAAGTTTAAAAAGTTGCAGAAAATGAGAGAACCGTTCGGGAAAGCCCGAGTCATCCAGTTGCGAGCGTTAGTGTAGATACAGAGGAGTATTTGCATATAGTCAATTATCCTAGAATAAGGCAAAGAAAAGGACATAAGCTTTCATTCGAAATTGCAGACAAACTATGGAAAAATGATAAACGCGGCAAATCTGCAAGTGCACATGGACAGCAGTTATGCGTATTTGACTCTTGAACGCGGTCAAGTTTTCTCGACTCATAAAAAATTGAAATTGCAATCAAGTCACTATCAGATCTCTAATTTATTCTTATTAATTTTGCTTTCGCTTTATCTACTACATTCGTTCTGACACTGGCAAATTTCTAATATAACTGACCGTCCAAGTGTCATAAATTGGGAAAGTGTCAAATTTTGCGTATGCCTTGACCGGTTTTTCCCAGCTTAATAATCATTTTGAGAACGTCTTCCACGCGCCGTTGTTAACATTGTTGCAGCGGGCTATTGTTTAACTTTTTAACTTATTTCAGTAATATCTAGACGTAATTTTCGACTCGATTGTTAAAGTCTTAACTGCTAAAACTCCCATAATGCGTGGGGGCCAAATGAGTGAACGAATCCCCATGAGAGGGTTACATCTGTGAACTCTGTACTTGCAGAGTACTATTTAGTCAGGGGCAAAATGAACCAAAGTTTTACAAGAAGGCGAGAAAATTTTGCAAAAAAGGGGAACAATTTTTGCATTCCTAATATATTTTCTCAATGTTTACACCGCTCTAAGTCAATCTAAATACTACTTCGAAAAACCAAAATACCCCCCACAAACATACAATAAATAGGACGTTTCGTATAGAATTAAATATCGGTTTTACGAGGCCCAAGCAAAGAAGTTTTTGGAATATTCCTAGAAACCGGAAAATCAAAGGGCCCTCGAGATTGAGGGAGTTGAGAGGGCTGCAATCAGAAGCATCTTGGACATCTACTGCAATATTGGGGAATAAAGTCAAAAAACATGTATGTTTGGAAAATTGCTGCTAATTAAGAATGGAGACATGGACTCGGGATTTCCTGCAAGGTGCAGGACGTACGGGTAAACTCAAAGAACAACTCTTTCAAACATCACTGACGCCTATACGGAAGACCCTTAGGTGATAATACTTATATTCTCGCATCAGCACTCAAAACTCATATAATAACGCACCAGCAACGAAAACAAAGCAAACTTTAGGAATTATTAATACAAAAAAATGGGACAAATTAGCTTATTCTCAGCTTCTCTGATACGGACAAACGTGAAAAATAAAATCCTATTCTGGGAGCACCATGCGCACCCAGACTAAACTTCAGCGCTTCAGCGTTCTCATCTCCCTACCACCTGAAAACTTGGCACGTTCCCGAAAAGTAAATATAGCTAAGCATACTGACTTAAGACCTTTCAGTCGGTTTTTGATTTTTCCTACGTAACAAGCATTCTTCGAGCACACCATTCGAGCGAAAACCGAGGCATAAACACTATTCTGTTTTCCATGAGCGAATAATAATCATTCCACCAACACCAGTTTTATTTTTGGGACATCCTGTCATTGTCATCAGATTCGAGGAAAAAAGAGCCTGCTAAGTAGTTCTACTAAATACGGAAAAGTTGTTCGGGAGTGCGACTATGCCGCGAGCATTCTTAATGAGCCATCGAAGGTACAAAACGCAGGAGGATCCTGAAGGAGCATATGAAGACGGTAAGTGGTTCTTGTTGAATACCATAAACACAAGTGCAATTTCAAAACAATGGTGCATCTAAAGGCGTTTTGTTAAATAAACATTTCTCTTCGCACATAAAGAATCCGGAGATGTGCTATATAATTTATGGCCATTTTTCTCATTCCTTCTCAACCACCCGTCAGAGGATTTTTTTCTAGTCAAACAACATGTGGTCAAGACACATCCTCGGTTTACTTAAAGCAATCTGGAATATGACCGCTTTAAAATTAAATATAAAACTAAGTTATGACGGCCGAATTGCGTTTCGAACGTGAAAAATATCCAAGAATCATAGTGGATAATTGGGAATGTGTGGCTCTTGGCCGATTGCCAACCGCCTATAAATTTCTTTCAACGTGTAAACGACCACTTGGTCGTACACATTTGGACCAATTCGGGTGTAAACCATCAAAACCTATACTTAAAATTAGCCGCACTTTATTTATAAACTCAAAATTGAGGACGAAGCTACTTGTTGGACTGGACAATTTGCCAAAACGCCAACAAGTAGCCGTGAGTTGAGTCACTTTCAAAACAGGATTCAGCCCAGAGCACTCGGTGAGCACTGCGGAAGACACGCAAATGTCGGACAGCAGCAACGACTTGCCGGACGAGCTGTACAACTTGACCAAACTGGCTGAGGTCGCTGTGGCCACGGGACAGATCCTGAAGGGTAGAAACTCTCTGCATTTTGAAAGCAATCACGAATTAGATACGCAAAATAAAGATGAGAGAGACCGCGAAAGAGAGAAACACTTCGTTACGTACACTCACAAGCTATTCGATAAAAGTTCCAGAACTCCTAGACCTCACTTACTAAAGGTAGACATAAAACAAAATGGTAATTTTTTCCTTTACTACAAAGATGATAATTCGGTAGACTGAGCAATTGAACCAAACCCTCTTCAATCTCTCTAAAGCGCAGCCAGTGATATTGCCGAGCAGCAGCACCAGTGAAATTTCTAGCACTTCCTCCGAGAACAATGAGCACGAATGCCAAGAATGTGGAAAGAGGTGAGTCCTAAGTCAATTCTGAAATATATGACAATTTTTTTAAATCCATACGACAGGTACAGCACTTCTAGTAACTTGGCTCGACACAGACAGACGCATCGTAGTCCTGCAGACAAAAAGGCGAGGCGATGCCCCCATTGCGATAAGCTCTACGTGAGCATGCCCGCCTACTCTATGCATGTGCGCACTCACAACCAGGGGTGCAAGTGCCAGTACTGTGGAAAGTGCTTTTCCAGGCCATGGTTGCTTCAAGGACACATTCGCACTCACACTGGTAAGTCACCTCGAGCACCACATAAATTTTGACCTAACGATTTTTGTACGCCAGGCGAAAAACCCTTTAGATGCACCATATGCTCCAAGGCTTTCGCAGACAAGTCAAACTTGAGGGCTCACATCCAAACTCATTCCAATACAAAGCCGCATGTTTGTGGGAGATGCGGCAAGGCTTTTGCCCTTAAATCTTATCTATACAAACACGAGGAGTCTTCCTGCATGAGGATGAATAACAGGCAGTCGTCGAGGGAAAATACCCCCGATAAAGGTTTGATTTCATTTAAAAGACACCCAAAACCATTCAAATAAATGACATTTCCATAGAAAAATCCCTGCCCTCTCCAACTCCAGCGATAGTGACAACCGCCAGACTAACCGACTCAGTTATTCGAACTCCAATGCTCTACAGATCCACGGTAATCTCTCCCAATCCCGAACGGATCCTCTACAGCACCATAAAGCACCCGTCTATGGTGCTCAATGCTGCAGTGTTCAATCATATGCTGGCTCAAGAACAACCAGTGGATTTTTCCAAGAGTGCCTCCACTTTCAAAAGGGGCGATAACGGTGATAATGGGTACTCTCGAATGGCTATAAAGGTGTAGATCTAGTTTATTCTAGCAGTGAGTATATTGAAATTTTCCAAATTCCTTCTTGGGGGCCATTTTTTTTTTTTATGATAAAGTATGTTTCGAGGGGTAAATCAGTGTTGTATTTTAGCATATGTGGTGTTGGTACCTCGTACTTCACTACTGTACAAACCGTAAATAAAAAACGCGGTAGTTTCGTGTAGTAGTTGTCAAGTTCTCGTTGATAAAATTTACACAATGATATTTTTTCTGCGATCAGGCTTGTTTTTACTACCCCTAGTTAGCTATATTCTAACTCTCATATGATATTCCTCATCAAAATATAGCTGCTGCGTAAATTGGTATTTTAGTATAGAAACTACTATACTGACTTCCGATTACGGATGTTTCAATAGATTTCAGTGTAAAAGTATTATAGTTTGTTAGGAGGTGATGTGCTCTTTCGTTATTTAAGGGTTTTTACCAAGGTCATTTATCCTTTATTAGGTTAATTAACCTCAGTTAGTAATAACCTCAGGTTATTTCTACCCCCGAAATCCAAACGCTTATCGAGTCAGGGGCCTACAAAGGGCCTCGGGTTGCTGGCAACTTTATCTTGAAGACAAGTTCTATAGCCTTTATAGCACTAGTTCCATGGACCTTATCTTCTTGATAAAGTTACCAGAGCTTTGATATATTCGCGCACAAGTAACTCCCATGCAAACTTTATGAAACTCGATATAAATACATCAAAACAACTATTACTATTGCTTACTCAACCAGCATCACCACTTTCATTATGGTGGATGCATCGACTCGGGACTATCACAAACTTCAAGTTCACGCAAAGACCGCGGCTACGGGGGGAATTTACCCTCTGTTTATAGCACTGAACTCCCGGAAATTCGAAACTTTGCAATTTTCCCGGAAAACTGTCCCGAAAAATTTCGCGCGAACCTTCATTTCTGACAACATTTTGTCACTTTTTTTTTGTGCGAATCACCAAATGAAAAGCGCAAAATCTGTAATTCATACGCGCCGCGGCCATGAAGACATGCGTCACGTGACTTATTTTGATGAACCGCACGTAAAGACCATGTGACAGAAATAACACTGCGGCTCCATCTTTTGACGTCCACGTAACGTAGTTTTGCAAGCACAGTAAGGATGGGGAAACAACTAGGGAAGCGTTATCGATACTTATGGGGGTAGACAATTGAGACTAAATCAAGTTTTTTGTGTTTTGTACTATTTAGGAATAATTTCATGCTGTTTATGTGAAATGGAGGGATTTTATGCTATAAAAACCCAAATTCTGCTAAATTCATTGGTTTTTGAGAGAAAACTGACCACACTTAATGCAGTTTAGAGCAGATCTGAATTCTTCGATGCCATGTATATTATAAGGAATCCCAAGAGCGTGTACAGCAAGTTTCTTGTGGTCCGATTTATCGTTTAAATAGGCGCAAGGCGAACCCCGATATGGTGCTAAATTTAAGGAACTTTGTACATATTGAACCTTTTACAAGTCCTCATGGCAGCTAGTACTTAAAATTTATTTATATTGTATCAGCGATAGCAGAGATTGTACTTAGTTATATGATTATCCATAAGCAGAAGTGCTATTAGCCGATACTTTAAGGGCCAATTTAGTAATGTGAAGGTTAACTCTAACATCAAGCTAGGTTACTTAGATAGAATTAAAAAGCCCACATTGATAATTTGGTGAATAATTAATGTAAAAAAAATCCAAGCCTGGGTAATTTTATATGAAGAATCTATTCTTAAAAATTCTTTTTATATAAAGGATGAAATAATCCCGAACGTGCAGATAAAGTTACCAGGACATTGACTTGTTGAACTTAAATACAGGGGATTCAGAACTATTGGATTAAACTTCTAGGGATTATACAGTTGCAACAATAGAAGACATTTAATGATTTTTATATAAAAATTCATGTTTAGAAATATCTGCGTAAGGCGATAAAGCCTTATGATACTCTAAGAGAGTTATACGTAAAAACGTGTTTTATCAGGTTTTAGCACGTTTTATTTAAATTTATTTGCCAAAATTACATTATAGCAATTGTTCAAAATATCATCCGTGGACTTGAATGCACCTCTTAAGTGCTTTTTGCGAAAGATTTATTTCAACCAACACCGATAACAGAAATTCTTGATTATTAGTTTGACACATTTACTCGTTAATTTTGCAAATTTTGAAAAGTTACTTGTAGAAAATTGCATCGGGAAGTTCTGTGGCGCCTCAGGTCGCCCAATCTGACACCTTTAGATTTATTTCTATGGAGGCATGTGAAGTCTCTGGTTTATAAAACGCCAGTGGAACCAGAGGAAGACCTGACTGTGCGAACTACTGCGGCATTAAGAAATTACATCCGGATATGGGTTCTTAAACTTAAATGTTTTCTATTGTTGCACTGAATAATCTCTAGAAGTATGATCTCATAGCTCTGAATCCACCTACGATTATCTTCCCCTTCTTCTTTTTTTTTTTTTATTATAGTTTGTCTCGTTTTTCTTTTAAGCCATTTTTGTACAATAACATGGGAGTATAGCTAGTCTGAAAGCGCCATTTGCAACAGGTCTTTGGGCGCAATGCGAAATGGTCGCAGTGGAACCTTCTTAGTCACTATTTTTAAGTTTTGTCTCGGTTTGTTATTTAGTTTTTATCATTTTCGTTCCGTTATGTCGGCTAATGATATAGCGCCTTGCTAGTCACTATTCTAACGCCTGTGTAAATTTCGTATCTTTGGCTGGACCGTGCAATAGCCCTCACATGTAAATATCACATTTTTGTGTAATGTGCATATAATATTTAGTCATTCCGTAGTATTATTATTTATATTCTTATAAGTTTATTTGTTGTATTATAATGCATATTCCTAATGGTTTTATTTAAAAAGTTAAACGCACAGATTATTTAGCATTCCTTTGAGTACTTATATGGATGGTTGATGAGTTATTGTAACTGCCCACATTACGTAGTAACCACAATTTTATGTACTTTTATACGACAAAAATAAACATTCTCTTTTGGGAAATAGGGCCTTTTATTTGCGATTATTGATGACGCTTTAATCAAGCTTAAAGAGCGTAATAGAACATACTGCTTGACCTCACTATCTATCTTAAATGGCACAAAAACGATTCTGAAGCAATTTTTTATCTTGTAATGTCTATGGCTGAGGACTCCAAATATTTTGCCGCCGGTTGCAAAAAAAATACGGTTCACGTCCCCTCATCTCAACTATAAAAGTGTAAAATTATCTCCGAGAATCTGGGTGACATATTTTTGGGCACTTGACCGAACCAACTCATCACCCTCCTTTGATATCGCGGTTATTACACGCTGCACTTACAAGGGCTGCTCCTGGAAGCCTGCTCTCGCTTCAGCGCACTCGCCTCGATGCTGTCGTCGCCTGCGAAGGCTCTAAAGCTACCCCTCAAACTCCTCCAGCGTCCTCGACACCGCCTCCCGCAATACTCTCGTTAAAGCTACAATGAGCTCCAAATTACTTCTCGAAATTCCCTGGTAAAACGCTCCTTTATCTCATCCAACCCAAGTGAGCGAAGATATTCAGGGGTCAGCACCAAACAGGAATTACTTTACTACTAGTGTTGTTCAACACACTTCGCTCCAAATATGTCATGGAGCTGCTCAAAGTATTTTGTGGTGCTCTCTTGGTGGTGTGGAATTTCAGTGATTCGAGAGCGCAGACCATCGTAGAGACTCAGCAGGTGAGAGAGATGAGGTAATAACTTTCTGATGAGAGTTGTGAAATGGCGCCAAGGCATTACATGAGCTCGAAGAAAGCGTAAACAATTATCGCTAGTTAAGATAATCCACATTTAAATAATTAATTAGCGCACATAACGTAAACTGTTGCCTTGGAAATTGAGTTAATTTTGCGTTAATAATATTCAAACCACGCATGAATGCGTAGAATATGTGACTTATTATCAAATTTGTTAAATTTTGTAACGGTCTATTTATAAAAACATCTTATAATCTATCTAGGACATGTCAAATCCCAGTGAACTCTGTCTTAGATCATAACGTTGTTTGCTACCATTCGGAAGTTTTTTCACTGCTAATCTCCTTATGCTTAAAAATCGTTTACAGAATTCGATACCAAAAAACAGCGCCAAACCTCGCACCCTCTACGACTACCAAACTGTAAGTATCGCTGGATTTGGCCCCGCGACACCGCGAAACGTTCAATGAATTCCAGAGGGTGGTGGCATTCAAAGATCTGATAGACTCGAAATGCCTGCTGGAAATCCTCACTAACAATGAAAGTATTATTAGCCAAAGACTAGCGAACTACGGCAGCAGTCTGAAGCCTCTGCCCACCACCAGCCAACTCTCAAAGCGCGAGGTACGCCCCAATTCACCCTCCTCAGATAATAAATCGGTTTTCGTAGATTTGGAGATTGGCCGGTACGCGGATATCAGATTTCTGCCGGGGATTCCCCACTTATCTCATCCAGATCCCCCAGCCTGGCAGCCAAAATGACCTCCCCTTAGTGCGTCGGAAAAGGGACGAACGCCATTATTTTGTGGGGAAAATACGAGGGCAGACGCAGTCGCAATACCTTAATTTCGGCTTCAATGGGGCGCAGCCCGGCAAAGCCGAGGCAGAGAGCAGCAATGAGGGCACAAAGGCGGTTGTCAGTGCGTATATAGGATACCGCAAATGAGGCTTTAATCTAAGACTGATTTGCAGTGGGTACCAACGGAATGGGTCAGGCGCAAAGTCAAAGCTCTCCCGTTGATTGTAGTCAGTGTTTCGGGCCTGGATATCAAGATCAAGCTTTGCTGTATGGATACGGGGGCAGCCCAGCTAAGTTAACCGAACCTGGATACCCTTCAGGTTCCATTAGGCCTGGACACAGGTAAGAGAATCTACACAACTATCATGAGTGAAACTTATTTAAGGGTTCAAACTTTCAATCCACCTAGATACCCAGGAGGAGTACCTGGAGAGGGGAATTATGCAGGAAGAACTGGAGGAAGGCAAGGCGGGGATTTTAGAAATCCTGGTCAGTTCAAGATAATTTGTCAATATTTTGTTATATCATTGAGTAACTTTCTAAGTTTATAGAGAATAGTGTGGGGGAAAATCCTGGAAATTTTACCGCGAATTTCTTTGGTTCTAAGTCATCTGCTTGAGAAGAAAAAAATCAATTTAATCGAACATTAGACAAGAGCGTACGTGGTCCGAACTCCCACGGTTCCTCAGCGCTTCAAAATGTTTTACCTTTGATTTCGCTCTTTTTTTTTAAATTCAGTAACTTTGTAAAAAATCATATTTAAGGAGAAAGTGGAGGATACCCTGGACACCCAGGTGAAGAGGGCTATCCAAGACCTGGAGGACAACTGCTCCCAGAAGTACCAGGAGGTCCTAGAAGTCCAGGTTAGATGAAACAAGATATGAAAATTTTCCCTGAACTGCTTCTTTTTTTTTAAGGAGAAGATGGTGTCTACCCCACTGGCTTTGGAGTTGGAAAGCGACCTGGAGAAGACGTTAATACATGGAGTACTTAACTCCGTTAAATGCAACTCCGTATAAAAACCTAAGAATTTTTTAGATTCTGGTGGAACCTATCCCACTGGCCCCAGACGACCGAATGAGGGAGGCAATTTAGTGTCTGAAGGTCAACCAGCAGCTTCTTCTAGAGGCGAAGGCCAACCTGGGGAACACATTGGAACTACTTGGGGTAACCTAGATCCTCAAACAACTAAAAAAATCACTAAAAACATTTTTTGAATTTAAGACCAAAACAGACCTAGAAGCCCAAACAATGTTGGATTGCAACAATCAGGCCCTTCCCGAAAACCTTGGGAGTCTGGACCATCAGGTAAATTTGAGTAGAAAAAAAAATTATTGTGCTTTAAGGTGTCATTGGACCAGATTACAGAAGGCCAGGAGGTCAACCTGCTGGAGAAGGAGGTAAAAATACAAGCTTATTTTAAACAATTGAGACTTCAGTTTAATTTTTATGGAGGAAGGAAGTGGAGGCCAGGCGAAGCAATCTGGCAAGTTCTATGGTACCTTCGAAGGAACTTATGAAACAGACGTAATTGGAAAAGGAGGTTACAGTACTACGTAAATTGTACTAAGCACTAAATAAAAAAAAAACAAAACATTTATTAGGCTATTCAGGAAGAGCACAAGGTACTGCTGGCGGTACAACCTCTGGGGTCCAGGGCCCTCCGGGCGATGCAACTTACCCGGGAGTGGCAGCTCAACAAGGCGGTAAAATACTAATTTAGATTCCTATAATTAGAACCATATATTCTATTCACAGGTACTGGTACTAATGGAGATCAATATATTAATAGGCAGTGGGTTCCTTCCGTGGCAGGAGGTATTTTTTTGAAAAGTTAAAACTTTTTTATGATTTACCCTTTTCAAGGAACCAAATCGGAACCATCTACTAACAGATTACAGGCACCTCAATGGGCAGATGGGAGAAGAGTGCCTTCAAGTACCGCTGGAGGTACATACACTTTTTGATGATTTAACGACAGAATGAATAACGTAAATTTCAGGTACTTCTGGTCCAGGGCAATGGATTGATGGAAGATGGGTGCCCTCTGGAGCTACCTTAGTATCTACAGGACAAGGTCAATGGGCACCTGCAGGTTTTTCCTTTAAAAAAAATTAGACCTGATTCTGATTCAATTTCTTTCCAGGGAGTCCAGGGCAATGGTCAACAGGAGGTGGTGCGGATGGTCAATTGGCGGACGGAAAATGGACATCAACAGGAGGTTAATAGATATATTTAAATCACAGAGCATTTTGCCGAAATTTTTCAATATTTTAGGTGGTACTGGAGGAGGTCAGTGGGTGCCCCCTGGAGTTGGTGGTAAGTTCTTTCTGGGTTTTGGAAACTTGATAAATAATATTTAATTTCCAGGTACCGGTGGCTCTCTTGGTGAAAATGGTCAATGGGTGGATGGAAAATGGGTACCAGCTGCAGGTTTTAGATATCATTTAAAAGTAGTGACCATCAATAATTGATACGATTGGAATGTAGGTGCTGGAGGGAGAGGTCCAAATGCCGGACAATGGGGATCAGCAGACGGACCCGGAGGTGATAAATGGCTTTCTCCAGAATTGGCTGGTAAATATTACTGAAAAACCAGAATCTACTATATTTAGGTACGTTTGCAGGAACTGGATCATCACAGGGCGCTAGTCAATGGGTACCTTCTACAGGTAAGTTTAAACTTTGGATTATGCGTCTTAAAACGATATAATTTTAGGACCTCTGGGAGGTCAAGGAGCTGGACAATGGATTCCTCCAAGAGGTAAAAAACTCTAATTTCTAATTAATCTTTAACTTATCAATTGTTATTAAAGCTACAAACCTTGGCGGAACTAATGTAGGTCAAGGAGCTGGACCAAGTGCTGGGTACTGGATAAACGGTCAACCCCTACAGGTACCATCAGGAGGTTAGTGGAGGAAAATATGGGCACTTTGTACCCAATTCAATTGTAATCTTAGATTCCCAATTTTCCAGGTTCAGGACCTAGTGGAGGTTCCTCAGGTCAGTTTCTATTTAAAATTAAATGCTCACACTAAGCATTTACTTTCAAAATTAGTTTCTGGGTCTGGACAATGGACACCTGAAGGTCCTGGTTCTACCCCAATAGCATCTTATAGTCCGGGATACCAACATGGGCCTGGGATAGTAGGTGGAGGTGACGGAGGTAGATCTGGAGTAGGAAATCAAGGTAATGGACCAGGAGGGGTGAGCGTTCAAGGTGGTGAATCTGGAGGAGTAGGCATTCAAGGTGGTGGACCTGGAGTGGTGATTGGTCAAGGCGGTGGACCTGGAGTAATGGGTGGTCAAGGCGGTGGACCTGGAGTAATGGGTGGTCAAGGCGGTGGACCTGGAGTAGTGATTGGTCAAGGTGGTGGGCCTGGAATAATGGGTGGTCAAGGTGGTAGACTTGGAGGATTGGGCGGTCAAGGTGGTGGAGTTGGAGGGGTGGGAGTTCAAGGTGGTGGACTTGGAGGGGTGGGCGTTCAAGGTGGTGGACCTAGAATAGTGGGTGGTGAAGGTAGTGGACCTGGAGGAGTAGGCGGTCAAGGTGGAGGACCTGGAGGAGTAGGTGGTCAAAGTGGTGGACTTGGTGATGTAAGAGGTCAAGGAATTGGACCTGGAATAGGAGGTCAAGGTGGTGAACTGAGAAAAGTAGGTGGTCAACCTGGGCCTGGAGGATTGGCAGGAGGACAGGGCCCAGGACAATGGATTAACGGTCAATGGGTTCCAGCGGGAGGTTTGTTGAGCTACACTATCACTATAGTAGACAGTCATTATGTAACTTTAGAATACACAATTCTCTATAGGTTTAGGGCCTGGAGCAGCTGTTCAAGGGGGACCTTCAGGAGGTAAGTATTCCCTCTACCGGCACACACAGAAGGCTTATTTTTAATTATCAAACTGCAGTTCCTGAACAATGGCCATCCGGAGGTCCTGGTGTGCCTTATGATCCTGGTTCTCAATTAGGTATTGGAGGTCAAGGTGCAGGACAATGGATAAACGGACAGTGGGTGCCAACCGGAGGTGAATTTACGTACATCCCTGTCCCACTATCGTGCTTACACTTAATTTTCTATACGTACATTAGCCGGTGGAGCTTCACAAAGACCATATTCTGGAGATCAATGGTCAACTGGAGGTTCTACACCTTCTTATGGCCACGGCTACCAACCCGCTCCTAGAGGTTATCCTTCAGGTTATGAAAATTATCCGGGAAGTGGTTATAACCCAGGAAGTCAAGCAGGTACACCTGGTGGTCTAGCAGGGGTACCTAGAGGTCAAGCAGGGGCCTCTGGTGGTGGATATGCTCCAGGAGGGCAAGTACCACCAGGACAATATGTACAAGGAGGTGCGACAAGCGATGTTCATTTTTTAATAGGTTTAATTTAAAAATTGTGTTAGGGGGGGCTGGACAATCCGGACTATGGAATTATGGGTCATCTGTAGGTGGACAATGGATTAATGAGACAAGGGTGCCAACAGGAGGTTTGGATAATTATTTTCATTAGAGATGCTAAATTTCCTGAATGTTCACAAAAACTCAAGAATATTCACAGAGACAACTTTTTCTATTGCTATCTCTATCACTTCCAATCAACCCCTTCCAACAACATTCAAATTGCAGCCGACGACTCAGATTCTCAAGTTCTCACCTCAGTCCAGCAATCCGGAAACGAGTCCATCATTGCCAAAGCGCAGGCCCAGGGCAAATACCAAGGCGCAACCGCGCAGTCTCAAGTTTCGGGAGCATACTCAGGTACCGGATCTTTCAGTGCCTCAGCCGGTTCAGATGACGGGAAAAGGGGGGCCTTGACGCAGGTTTCTGGCGGAAAAGATGGGGCCCAAAGCAGCGCACAGGGTCGTGGGGGAGTTGGTCAATCGCAAGCTCAAGTGACTTTAGATGCGGATACTGGAGACGCTTTGTCTTCCGCCCAGACTTCTGGTATGTAAACAAACCATGCCGTGATCAAATAAGAACTGTGCATAGCAGGAAATCAGCAAGGTACTCAGACGCAGGTGCGCGCAAGCGAAAAAGGTGGATTAGCTGATGCTCAGGCTAACGGGGTAGGACCGACGTCTTCACAAGCACAAATAGGATTTACTCCCTATGAGAACAATGAGGCGGTAGACAATCAAACCTCTCCTTTCAATGGAGGAGGAACTGCTGCTGCGCAAAGTGGAACGAATACTGGAATGACTCAGACGCAAATTCAAGGCAAATTCCGATATGGAATCAGATATCAGGGAGCTGCTCAAGCTGGTTCAGGATCAACAGCTATAAGAAATTTGACGGAACCTACAGGGTACTTTAAACCTCTCAACTTCACTGCTAATAAGGTAAACTTCACTGGGCAGTCGCAAAGCCAACAGACTGCAGTGGCGGCACCCGCTAAAAGTGCAGATCCCCTTCCTGAAAATCAAAATTCTACAAAAACCACCACAGAAAGAATCATTCAAGACAGAAATGTAAGTACTCAGTTAATCGATTGCCTTAATTTGATATATTTTGTAGAAACTCTTCGAAATGCAGGTGCACAAAATAGGCCCCAAATCCCCCGAAGACGAAGTGGTGGTTAGTTCTTTGAATGAAACTGAAACTTCTGAAGATCCTGAGTATGCGGATGAAGACTATAGTGATGATGAAGACATTTCCGGGGAGGCTCCAGAGCCGATAGTGGCCTCCGGAAAACTCTTACAAAGGAACTTAGAGTCTCCGGCTACTGTCAGTACTGAGCAGCCTGAAAGGAATGTGGTGAGTCAAAGCTCTAATTACCAAAAGCAGCATATTGTTTTGGACCCGCTGGAAGATTTGGATGCTACAGTGCATCAAAGCGAAGGAAATGCCCCGGTGGATCAAATGGTACTGCAGCCAGGACAAGTAATTCCTGGTCAGGCAAAAATCACTATTGTATTAATAAAAAATTAATAGCATTTTTTTAGGTTCAACAGGATATAAAATTCCTGCAGGATTCCGCGGTCGGGTTACATCTATCTCCAACGGCCCCAACACCTACGCCATTGGCCAGCACGCACAAGCCCAAAGCGTCACTTTATCTCCCGGGAACGGGAAGATATACTACAACAAGCCCAGCAACCCCATCTATGGGGTGATCACTAAGACAACCTACAAAAACGGCCATTATGGCACTGGTTACTCCTACCAGCCCATCTATCACCCAGTGGGGTACAGAGTGAAGAGCGGTACGGTATTGCCCAATTTCGTGTCTATAAGCAAGTCAGAGACAGGTTCGGAGAATTTGGGGACGGGGAGGAGAACTTCAAATGTTTATTACACTCAAAGCAGCTCCTGCGGGATGTTTACCAATTCCTGTGTGTATACGAATGGAAGGAAGACATGTTTCCCTGTGAGGAAGATAAATTCGGATGGGAGTCCCGTGACGTGTTAAGGAGTTTTTTAGGAATTAGTTATTTAATAAAGAGTGTTTGAAGAAATGATTAAACAAATTAATACAAAAAATTCGTTTTAATCGAATAATATAGTTGTTCTACAGATAAATTCTCTCGCGGCCACTCACACCTTCACTCTCTTGCTATAACTAGATATATCCAAGTCGTTTAATATAAGAAAATACGTTAAGGGTTTAAATAAATATTAATCTTTGTTATGTGCGCAATAAAAAAGAAATTTACGCGTAATTTAGGATTTCCTCTCGAGGCCATAGAAGCACAGATCTTTGGTCGTTACGGTGGCCCACCACACGTTTACTATAATTCGAAATAATGGCTAAAAGAACTCACTCATGTCATCTTCGACATCGCTGCTGGATTTGGTGAGAATCGTCCCTCGATGGGCGAGCAAATTGGACGAATTGTGACTACGTAATCTAGAACAGGTACACAACATGGACCTCAGAAGGGGTTTTGAGCTGAGGAGAATAGCTGCAAGGCTCATAGGAAGATTTAAGGGAATTTCAAATAGGGAAACGAAGGAAGTTAACGAGAAGAGGTTAATGATGAACTCCTGACCAAGAGGATCATACAAGGTATCCCGAATTTAATTTTAACAAAGAACATAAATATATATAAAAATTGTCAAATTTGCTTTGGAAGTCGTTCCTGAGATTCGCATGTTTGAAAACAAATTTGGGACACCTCGTAAATAGACCACAGAAAGTAAGACAGTACTTACGCAGTCATTCACTTCCTCGAAAATTGCCATTTCTTCGCCCGCGTCCTCCTTCTCCATACTAAGCAGCGGAAAGCGAGAGAAAGAAAAGCGAAATTAGACCCACAGTTATAATCAATGTTAGGAAATTATGGTTAGTATGAAGAATAAAGTGACTTCAACCAGCCTAAAGCTTTCAGAATTACCTCTAGCATTATTGAATTTTCTTCAGATTTCATCAATATAAGTAACAATAATTATAGTGTTATTATAATTAAAGATTAAATAAAACCACCAATTGCCTTCCTTAATACCAGACAGAGCAACTAACACCGCGCGCATCCCTAAATAATACATAAGTAACCACTAACCTGGTATGTAAATGTTGCAACTGCACTTGGAAGTTGTCCACCTGCTCCTGAAGTTCGTCGTTTGCTCTCTGTAGCTTCCTCGACTGATTCTGCGCATTGTCCAACTCATCTTCGGCAGTCGCCAACTCCTTCTTTAAATCCTCCACTCGCGTCCTAAGTTTTTTCACTTCAGCCTCGTACTGTTCGGCTCTGCGAGCCGCATGGGCCAACTCCGTCATCTTGTCCTGCAGCATTTTCTTCAGTTTACTTGAGGAGTGCTTCAGTTCGGAAATTTCCTGGTTTCTATCGCTAATTTCCTGCTGCAAATGCCGGATTTCCATGTCTGAACCATTTAATGTTCTGTTGCCTTTTCTCTCGAGCCTCTCTTGCATGTCTCTTAGCTCGTTTCGCAACTTTTTATTATCGCGTTCCAAGGCCAATTTGTCGGTTTCCAGGCGCTCGCGTTTACCCCATTCCGAGGCGTTTTCCGCTTGCAAACGTTCCAACTTTGAGAATCATTATTATTAATTTATTTTATTGATAATAATAATAATAATAACAAAAACAATAATACTATATATATATATATATATATATATATAGATATGATATAAATAGACAGAAAAAAAAGTGAAGAATTACCTCTGCTCTAAGATCGTTCATTTTCTTGTCCATCCCTTCACGACTGTTTGCTTCTTCCAACAAATCTGATTTTATAACTTGAATTTCTTTTTCATGATCATCTTGAAGTGAGAATAGTTGCCGCAAGGCTTCTTGTTTTGCTTCTCTCAATTCATCACACTTTTCTCTCTCCTCATGCAACTCGCTAGTAATTCGGTCCAGAAGTTTATGCAAAGCCTCCTTTTCCCTATATTCAATCAACTACAAATCCGCCAGTCCCAACAAAAACAAAAAAACTCACTCTCGCTCTATACTGATAGTCTTATTAGCTTCCTCCAACTTCAACTGAAGCAGAGACGTTTTTTGTTCAGCATCCACTGTAGCAAACTTCTTCGATACTGCCCCTTTTGGACTTCCAATAAAATCTTTCTTGTGCTCCAAATCTAAGGGAGCAGTGCTATCACATTCTGGATTGCTTTGGCTAGAAGAAACTCCATTTTGACGCTCTCGCTCAGATAGTAATAAATCTCTTAATGGAGAGACCAAATCCTTGCATCCGTTGTCTCTTCCTGGAGACCCATTGCTACAAAACTTACATATTAACTAGATTATTCTTTTAAGAGAGTAGTGCTTACCTGAAGGCAAAGTCCTTCAATGGGTCTTCACCTAAAGCCTCAAAAATCTGGCTATCAAACTGACCTGCATGCTTCAGAAGCAGGAGATGTATCTTTTCAATCTCTCTCTTCAGCTGGTCATTTTGAAGTTCTAGGTCATCTCTATGCCTTTTGTGTGTTGAAGCATCCTTCAGGGAAGACTCCAATTTTGTCCTCAATTGCTTGCATTCCTCCCTATCAAGCGACTTCAAAACGCTTGTCTTAATGTAAGAATAAACAAGCTCACCTGGACTTATTCCGCTCATTGCGCACTTTAGACCACTTTTCCCTCCAGTTGGCAGTACAGTCTGACCACCACCGCATGGTTTTCTCCATTTGTGCAGCTCGACCTTTAGCCTCCTCAAGTTCTCGTTGACGCAAAGCCTTCAAAACCAAATTTAGTCTTCATTTCTTGGTTTAAAATGTCAATTCACCTCATTGGCTTCCCATTCGGAAACATCACCTATTCGTGAAGGCATAGAGCCAGAATCGTGTTCTCTAGCAGTTTTTCTTGGAGCAGTGCCTCCTGAGATACTCTGTGCCATGTTTGTGACTTTAAAAGAGAATTGCTGCTTGAATTTAAAAATATCAAAATTCCACTCTGAAATACACTAAGACTTTCTATTTGGTTTAAGGCATATGTAAGACATGATTTCCTGGCTTATTTTGAACGTGTTTTTGAACCAGATAAGTCAAAATTACACTGGAGCAATCTAACTAACAGTGAATGAAACTTGGGAGAGGAAAAATTGTTGTTAATTGAGACAAAAAAGTCTCTCATATTTTATTGCTTCTTTTCTTTAACTAAAGTGTACTTTGCTATTAATTTTAGGTTAAAAAGCAAAGAATAAAAGGGATCAAAATGGGGCTCTTACTAAGTGTATTAACTTGCTCTTTGCCACTGCGCCCTAAATAATCGTGAAGTGTATGCTGTTACTGCAAACTCTGTTTTTCCTTATATTTCACTTAAAGTGCTTCATAATTTGTGTAGAATTTCACAGATTTAATAAACAAATCACTAATTAATCAAAGACAACATTTCATTAATAAATACCTGAAAAACATGTAAACAAATATGGCTGCAAGTGTCAGAACTCGCATTTGATTTGTCAGAAGTATAAGGGGCTGTTCCTAAAATATGAAACTTGCACTGAAAATTACTCTCATTGACCACTTTAGTTACTCTGACGAATTAATTTCATAAACATTGTTTTGTTAATTTGAACGATTTAGTTAGTATTTAAAGCATGACCACATCCTTAAACAATTAAATGCTAATTTAGCGAACGACATTAAAACAAATATAGTTCTAGAACCATATTACTGAACTCAGTCCCTTGCTGACTCATTTCCAGTTGACGCATGTCATTTAGCTTAGAATTCCGGTGTTTTCCATTCATTCTCTGCATTCAGTTTCAGGAATATTTCAGTCCATTTTTTACATTTGGAAAGTGGTGCGTTTTCCAATAAACCTGAAAAGTGTCTCTAAATCGATTTTAAACGTTGTAGTGTGATTTTAATTACTGGTAAGTGCTAAGTAGGGAATTTTTTCGTATTTACTGGTCAAACCACATAGGAGGGGGATTGGAAAATTATGATTTGTGAAAAGTTGCTATTTTTGGTTCATAAGACGTGACGTTATCCACAAACATTGAATTTCCCCAATACAAACATTTGTTTTTTGTTCAATTACCTTCTATTATACCTATATTCATGACAGAATGCAAAAAATATGAGGAATAGGCACCATAACATAACGCCTCCGCACTTCACACCCCACACCCCCCCCCCTCCCCCTCCCCCTCCTCCTCCTCCCCTGCATACAGTACACTGTTATTGCCGCTATAGAAAACGTTGTTATATGAATTGTCAGTTAAATTTCGCTAAAGTCACCCCACAATGAAGGGAATATACTGCATTCTTCCATTTAAGTAAGCAGCAAATCATCAACCTTACTATCTTGACAACTCAAATGAGATTGATTATTGTTAAAGGTAAGGTTCAGTTCCATTACAACAATGATGATGAGTTTCTTCTAGATATGTCTTACAGACCAAGATGTAGAACCAGAAGACTCTGATCTTTTCCATATTTGGGTTAAGGAGACTGATCTCTACATCTTTTTTCTCACATCTTACTAAGAGATACATAAGAACAAGTATAATATTTCCTTAAAGTAATAACTTTTGAACTTTTTGTGGTGAAATTCCTTAACTCTTCCTCCAAAACTGACATTGAGTATCTAAAATAAGGATGTATAGCTTGAATATTGTAATATGCAAGTTTCTCCTTGTTTTCATTCATCATGCTATGGAACATCTGTAAAAGCTGACTACATGTTGGTACAACTTATAAATCATTTAATCAGCAAATGATAAAATCCTCCCAAAGCGCTAATAATACTTTCAGTTAATCCTTCGGTTCTGATATTGGTGCTTCAAAAATATTGTTACGTCTCAGTTGTTGAAGAATGGCCCAAGTTTGGTTTACCTAAACCTGACCATCATAAATTTGGAAATCCCGGTGTAAATACGTTGCTATCACAGGACAAGTAATGGTGAATAATAATATTGGAGGATTGAGTTTAGTAGATTATATCCAATGTTGAACTATGATCCTCCAACCTGCCGATTTAAACCCAGGTTGAATACTTAGATTCCATTCAAAATTTTAGGCTGCACGTGTTTTATTTATCAGATATTTGGAGGAATTACGAACGCACTACACTACTATTTTTAATTGAGTTAAAAATAACTAATTTCTCTTGAATGCAGAAGCTTCTGCTGACGATATTCAATTAATAGAGCACATTTTCCTCTCTACGGATAAACTACTGATAGTTTTCCTCTCTGGTATGTTACAGACTGCTGGTGAACTTCTAAGATGTCCTACGCTTACAATCAGCAAGGTAGGTTTTTATTGGTAATTACTGGGTGGGAATGATTAAAAGACGGCCTTGACTTGCTTACCGTGTCTTATTGCTGCAGCTAATATAATCTTTTTATTTGGTAGCTGAGTATCTACTAATTGCACAGTTTTGTGGAATTAAACATTTAATAAATTGTATAGGCAGCATCATCAAGTTTTCATACTCATTATTTGTCACGATTCTCTAATTACAGCGCACATTTCGTAAACAATTTGGTTACATTGTGATGAATCGCTGAGTAGGGTCAGATAACGTGGATGTTCTTGGAATTAAGCAATCAGCACTCTAATAGTAAATATTATTTTTTAACGTTGATCAGAGTAAGAGACCTAATCGCAAACGTTATTATCACTTTTGAGTCAGCTATATAGAACTTGTGGTTTAGTTTTGTACAACGTCCTCTTCAGATATTCCCATAAGAAGAACTCTAATCGAGTAAAATTTCAATGATGGTTTTGGCCGGTGTAGCGATCCTAGCATCCCTATCCGCCAATTTAGAGAAGTTCAGTCGAGGTTTTAGAACATAAAATTGACGTTTTTCGGTATTTTTTTACGTATTATATCGAAATATGCAAATATTGAATTTATTCTTGTTGGATTATGGACTTTTAAGTCATTAACGTCGTCAAAAAGTTATTCGATAGTCAAACTGAGATAAAGCTTTAGATTTTTTAGATTTAGGTTTAAAATGGAGAAGGGACACTTCTATGAAATTTAACACTCTTGAAGGTTTTAAGATGCCCTTTTTCTGGAGTCATATGGGTTACTGATAGATATGATAAAAATGGTATAGTAGTGCGTTACTGGCTTGCTTTCTGAGTAGTCTTTAGCAGAATAATATATTTTATTACAAAAGTCCTACGTATTATTATTTCATATAGCCCATTTTCTCAATAATTCTTTATTTCATTTGACGCTAAAAATCAATATCAAGTCAAAAGCACATAGGGGTGGGAATCATTCTAAAGATGTCCCATCCATAGCTTAGTTTATCTACTGTACTAAAAAGACGTGTAGGGGTAGAGAGGGAACCTCTGGTTTCAGTAATATGCGATTAAGTACAGTGAAGTGACGTATGAACTATGTACATATAAATATATATATATATATATATATATATATATATATATATATATATATACAGGGTGTCCGGTTTTCGTTGGACAGCGGCTGTATCTCGGTAAGTAAAGCAAGTAGCAACTTCGGACAAAAAATTTTATTACTAATGTGACTATGAGAAATCTCTGGAAAATATTTTCAGCTTCGTGAAATCGCCGTAAGGGGGCGTAGTAGGGACGGTAGTTCCTTAAAATCGACAAATCTGTACTAAGTCACTAGTTAAGTAGCACAGTTTAATTTACTATCAATAAGATTACATCATTCTGAAACTTTTTTATTCGACACATAATTTCATAACTCACATAATAAAAGTGGGGGAAGCCGATGAATCATTTTAAGTTCAAACTATCATATCTCTGTTTCTAATTATCCGATTTCAGTGATTCTGTACTTCATTGTGAGGGAATTATAAGCCGATTTAATATCCACATTGACCAAAAATCCATAGTCCAGAACAAAATCGCTAGAGGGCATTCTTTCAGGTAATAGCGGTTTTCTTCATTTTTCTTTAATAAATCAAATGGAACTATACCATTTTCATAAGTCCATCTTGTAAAGCTTTAAAAAACCTACATTTTTCCCGAAAGGCGCATTTCAATATTCTTTTTCGTTTTTGACTTATTGATAAATAACTGAAAATTTTACCTTAGAAAGAGTTTTCCAATAAACGGTAAGTAGGCTTTGGAGTGAAACCAAGTGTTTTTGTTATTTTGACAAATAAATGTTATTAAATTCTTTAATTTACAAACACATAACTTAATTCATGTTATTTTAAAAAATATAACAATATTCAGAAAAAAGTAAGTTTAAAAGTTAGAAGAAGAAAATTAGTTCTAAAGTTAAAAGCTATAAATGTTCGAAATGTTTTCCGTCACGTTCAATACATCGTCGAATTCTTGGCAAAGTCGAATTTACACATCTCTCAATTTCATGTTTACTTAAACTTAGGATGGCGTTTTTTATTCGAACCTTCATATTGTTCTTGGTGGTAGGACTCTCCTTATATACAAGATCTTTTATACGTCCCCAAAAATAGAAATCTAAACACGTGAGATCAGGAGACCGTGGTGGCCATGGAAAAATACTTCCTCTCCCAATCCACCGAAAGGGAAATTTCTCATCCAAGAAACGACGTACATGTCTATGGTAATGAACCGGGCAACCATCGTGTTGCAACCACATGGTTTGCCTCGTTCTCAAAGTAACATTGTCTAAAAGAGTGGGTAAAAAATCGCTCAAAAATTCCATATATCTTTCCCCGTTTAGAGGTTGTTCAAAAAAATATGGCCCAATAATTTTTCCTTCAACTATTCCACACCATACGTTTAGAGTCCAGCGATATTGATGGTCAACTTCACGCATCCAATGAGGATTTTTTTCCGACCAATAATGGCTATTATGGAGATTTAATTGTCCATTACTTTTAAATGTTGCTTCGTCGGACCAAAGTACTCTTGATAGGAAGTCAGTTTCATCACATATCATATTCTCTAACCAATGGCAAAAGTTTAGCCGATCGTCAAAATCCTTGTCACTCAAGAGTTGATGCAAAACAATGTGATACGGATGCAATTTATGCTCTTTTAGCACTTCATGGATTATTGTTTTTGGAACACTTAACTCTCGTGCTACCTCTCTGGTACTCCGTTTAGGATCATGATTAATATAGGATAAAATATTAACGATATTCTGCTGATTTCGGGTTCTGCGTTTTTGCGTAATAGGTCGAGTAGGATGAACATTTCCAGTGAATTTAAGACGGTTAGCCAATCGTTTAAAAACTTTTCTCGAATGATGTTTTCTCAGTGGATACTTAACACTGTATTCTCTTGCTGCAATTGCCACATTTTCGTAACACTGAAAATACACAGCCAGCATATCGTAGGCTTCTTCATTCGAAAACGCCATTACAAAATACTTAGAAATATTACGAATATTATCAGTAATCAATAACTCAACAATAATATTAACTATAGTAAAGTAATTAATATGACATTTATTTGTCAAAATAACAAAAACATTTGGTTTCACTCCAAAGCCTACTTACCGTTTATTGGAAAACTCTTTCTAAGGTAAAATTTTCAGTTATTTATCAATAAGTCAAAAACGAAAAAGAATATTGAAATGCGCCTTTCGGGAAAAATGTAGGTTTTTTAAAGCTTTACAAGATGGACTTATGAAAATGGTATAGTTCCATTTGATTTATTAAAGAAAAATGAAGAAAACCGCTATTACCTGAAAGAATGCCCTCTAGCGATTTTGTTCTGGACTATGGATTTTTGGTCAATGTGGATATTAAATCGGCTTATAATTCCCTCACAATGAAGTACAGAATCACTGAAATCGGATAATTAGAAACAGAGATATGATAGTTTGAACTTAAAATGATTCATCGGCTTCCCCCACTTTTATTATGTGAGTTATGAAATTATGTGTCGAATAAAAAAGTTTCAGAATGATGTAATCTTATTGATAGTAAATTAAACTGTGCTACTTAACTAGTGACTTAGTACAGATTTGTCGATTTTAAGGAACTACCGTCCCTACTACGCCCCCTTACGGCGATTTCACGAAGCTGAAAATATTTTCCAGAGATTTCTCATAGTCACATTAGTAATAAAATTTTTTGTCCGAAGTTGCTACTTGCTTTACTTACCGAGATACAGCCGCTGTCCAACGAAAACCGGACACCCTGTATATATATATATGTGTCAGAAGAAAAACTTCTTCTTATAGAGAAAACAAAAACGCAAGTTTGAGAGAGACTTCTTTATTTGACAATGATTGGGAATGGAATGCCCCTCGCAAGGTGTCGGAGTCATTCCCCGGGTATCTGTTTTTCCCATCCAATAAACCTGCCATACCATCCACATTCTTCCCACGCTTACATCCCTCAGTTATTCCTTCTTCACACCCTATATGATAAAAACAGACCCTCTTTATCTTTTAACGCAACGATCTACTTTTACAAGTACAAGTTTAGTCCATTTCCAAGGGAACACTCATAGGTGCTTGTGACATACCACATATGCCCAAGGATAAGATATAACACTATCCTTGTAAGGTGGCAGGTTTATTGGTTGCTTTAAGCGAATTAATAACTAACCCCGTGTCACTTACTTTATGAAAGCTCACATATATATGAGCATTCTTTGTCCATGTTGAAACAATTAATCAATTATCTAAAAATATCATGGGGTTCTGGCTCTAAATTCCTCCCAAGATAAGTGCGAGAAAATGGTAAAAGGGCTGTCATGAATCTTTTCGCATTTCTTGTTTATGTTAAGACCATTAATTGGCATTATCTGGAAGTGGTACTGGCTTTTGGTACCAAACTCTTCCCCAGATTAGCGTGGGAAGAGAGGGTTGTTTATAAATTCCTTTAGCGTAGGTGAAAATGACGTTTAGGGGTTTGGTACCAGTGGGAAAAAGGGTGGACAGCCCTTCCATCTTATCGGTTCTCTCACGAAGAGGGGATGTGTTCCGTGTATGGATACCGGGTTGTATCGGGATTCCATTTTTGGTTCACGGAGAATAAAAAAGTGCTGTGAGAATTGTGTTTTTCCTCTGCGCCCTTGAACCGCGAATCTTACATATATACAGTCGAACTCGGTTATAAGGAACACGAGGGGACAAAAGATTTTGTTCGTTACAGCCGGGCATTCGTTAAATCGAATTTTACTTAATATGTATTGGATTAATCTTAAAACTTTTTACTTGCTAAAAATTAATTTTTCTGATATATATAGTTAAAATTAATGCACTAGTTAAAAGGAAAAGATGGGTAAAAATAACATTTTTATTTTATTTGCTCCTATGCACCTAATACAGATACACGTCTCATTGCTATTTATTTTGTACTGTAAAGTAGTCAGTCATTTTATTTTGCACTTGATTTTTAATAAGCGAATGTTTTTCAATATAGAAATATAATTTATCGAAGGCTCGATATATCGAAGAGTCGGCACTTGTACAGCGAATGAATTTCGATACTAGGTTCAGGGAAGAAAGGGTCTGTGACACAGTGGGCACAGCATCGTCGTCTGGTTCCTTTTCTTCCTCGTTTTCACTCTCCTTAATTTCGTCTGTAAGGAGTTCTTTAACATTATTCATTAGCTCAGCATCACTAGAAAAATCGGTTGTTATCAAATCGTTATCTATTTTGGTGTACTCTTCTAGATCAATGTTACTATGTTTTTTAATCCATTCTGTCAATGAAATGTCTTCTTCGTCATCTTGATCTACAAGTTCCTCTTGTTGAAATTCTACCAAACGCGCCAACGGTATGTTGTCTTCATCATCGTACTCTTGTATTATGTGCAGTTTAAATCTCGCACGACGAAAACAGTTCTCGATGGTGTTTAGCGAGACTTTTCGCCATGCGGCACTAATCACGTCAAACAATGTAAAGTTAAGGTCTTCATTACTTTCAAAAGCGCTTATTAGTCGCACCAAAATCATTTTTCGATAATAAGATTTTAAAGAGTATATAACGCCTTGATCCATAGGTTGTAACGCAGCTGTCACGTTTGATGATAGGAACACAAGAGATTGATGTATTCAAAATTTTCTAATCTTGGATGCGCTGGACAGTTATCCACAAGAAGTAAAATTTTCCTTCGTTTCTTGCGAAGTTCGTCATTCCATTTCTTGAAGTAATCCTTCAAAAATTTCACTAGTCGTCCATGCTCGTTGATTCGACTCATAGATGATTGGTAACTTGCCTTTATTTTTGAAGCATCTAGGCGATTTGGATTTACCGACAACCATCAAGGGGCGTTTTTCAGTTCCAGTCATGTTAGCACAAACCCAGACAGTTATTCTTTCCTTGCTTTGCTTTCCACCAGCCCATTTCTCGCCCTTAAATTTTAGTGTCTTATTCGGAGTCATTTTGTAAAATAAACCTGTTTCATCTCCATCGAAAATGTCATTCATATCGTATCCTGTACTAATGACTGGCCATTGACTTTTTAGCCATTCTGACGTTATTTCTGTTGATACTCCTGCAGCCTCTACATGAATTTTGCCCGCTGATACATTATGTCTTGACTTAAATCTATCAATCCAACCTTTTGTACACACAAACTGCTCACTACCACTTTCACCTGCTCCATACGTTAGTCTTCCAAGTTCTTCTGCTTTTGTTCGTAGAATCACGCCAGTAATGGGATTGTTTTGACTCCTTTGAATCGTAAACCATTTGGAAAGTGCTTGATCTATGTCATCTCTTATAAGTTTTCGAATTTTCTTTTGCCTCGTTACATTACCTTTCAAAGTTTTAAATTTATTTCTATTTTTGAAAACCGTGGAAATTGTAGATTTTGGCAATTTATACTTTTTACACACTTGTGAATTAGGAAGACCAAATTCTAAATCGTTAATTATATTCAATTTTTGTTGAATGGTTAACACATTACGCTTTTTAGCTTCCATGTTTAACCTGAAAGCGATTTTGCTTCTTCCTACACAAATGAAATGCAACTGATGCAGTCCATACTTATTTCACGTAAAATTTACTACGATTCAATACACGGGGATTTCCCGGATCGAGATTATGTCGGGAAAATATACTCTAAAACTAACCTAATAGATTGTACAGAATGGTCTTTTTTTATAGATTGGTTCGTTATAACCGATCGGACCTGCAAATATTTACCAGAAAGCATTCGCTAAAGCCAATCGTTCGTTATAAATGTATTTGTTATATCCGAACAAGAATAACATATAGTTAAATAGACACTTTTTACGTTCCAAGCATTTTGTTCCTTAAAAGCGAACGTTCGTTATAACCCGGGTTCGTTATAAGCGAGTTCAACTGTGTATATATATATACAGTGGTGGCCATAGAAATAGGACCACTTCAAAAATTTCAATTTTTTATTTTTATCAGTAAAGAGATAAAAAAATTACTACAAAAAAAAAACTAGAATACATTTAATAACAAAGAAAACAATATAGAAAAATATAATTTAATTAAAAATAAATAAAAGTCTTCAACAAAATAAGTATGCGGTCATAAAAATAGAACCGGGAAAACATTATCAAAAAAAAGGAAAAAAAACGAAATTAGCAATTGAATATGGCCTAAAGTTTAATATTCGATTGCTTCTCCCTTTTGGGCAAACGCTGCCTTTAATCCTTTAGGCATTGACCTTATTAAACGCTGGCAGAGCTCAACAGGAATAGCTTCCCATTCCCGTTGGACTATGGACCACAGTTCTTCTTCATTTTTGACCTGATGACTCCTCACAGCAGCCTTAAGGTGTACCCGAAGATTTTCGATGGGATTCAGATCCGGCGAATGTGAAGGCCGCGGCACAACAGAAATTGCTTCATTTTGAAAAAATTGTTTCACTCGCCTAGCCGCGTGTTTCGGATCATTATCTTGTTGATATTTCCAAATTAATGGCATTTCTTCCGGAGCAGATGGCAGCATAACATTTTTCATTATTTTAAGGTATTCCTCTTGGTTCAGGATTCCTTTTATCCAATAAATAGGACCAACTCCGAACCAAGAGAAGCAACCCCACCATTTTATGTTACCACCTTCGTGTTTAAGGGTTTTTAGAGTATGTTTTAAATTTGTTTGTTTTTGATAACAACGGTACCTTTCGAGCCGTTCGGCCACGTAAATGACCTTCCTGCAATGGTCTTCGGATAGTTCTGGAACTTATTTCCAATTTTAGGTCCTTTTGAAGTTCTTTGGAACTTAAAAAAGGGTTTTTTGGGATTTTCGCTTTATTCGGCGGTCGGTCAAAACGGTTGTTTTCCTCTTACGACCGCGATTTTCTTGTCATTCTTCGTGTGTGAGGGCATTTATTATTAACGTTTGCGATCTTCCTAATTTTTGAGAAATTTGACGAAGGGAATTGCCCTCATCTCTAAGTGTTCGTATTCTAATTCTTTCAGTTAAAGAACGGTGGTTTTTACGCCCTATCTGTTTGTATATTAATTATTAAAATGCATCAAAATGTTTCGAAATCATTAATTAGGTTTATCTTTCAATTGCTATTGTAATGAATGAGGAATTATGAAAGTTATTTAAAAAAATAACGAGCTTTTAATACACTGGTCCTGTTATTATGACCACCTTAGTTTTGACTGCTCAAACGAAACAGGGGAAGTACAATTCTAGTATAAGGTAATTCCCCTGGTTTCTATTGACACACACAATTACCAACCTTGTAGAAATTTAGGACCTTATTTCGAACGAGATAGAACAACTTTCAATAAACTTTTTTCCATATTTAAAATTGAATCAGTAGTGGTCCTATTTCTATGGCCACCACTGTATATTCCAGCGAATAAGGCTTAAAAAATTTAGATTTTATCTTTTGACGCTTTTTCGAGATATCAACATCAACGGATACAGAAAACTAAAATTTTGCTTAACCAATTAAAATTTATTAACAATTTCCAAACCACTTGAAACAATAAACTAAATTTTGTAATTGTTAGTAATAATCAAATTACATTGAAATTATCACTTTGATGGTTATATCAGAAAACAAGTTTAAACAATTTTTTATTTTTGAAAATATTAGTGGCGTATCATTCCTTTATTTTTTCAAAGAAAATTGGACAACTTTTTTATGCGCACACTCCTGGTAAACCCAAAAATAATTTTATTTATTGAAGACTTTCCGTTCCATATACAGTAGTGGCCAAAAGTAGGTGAACACCTATAAAACATAGCATTTCTAATAATTTATACCATTAAGTCTCTATAGAATCTAATATTGCTATTCCGCCAAATAACTAGTAGAATGCTTTACCAAAAAAAATAAAATAAAATAAAATAAACAAATAATGGGTTTCTTATCAAACATTGTTAATCTACATAGAAATAAAAAATAGCTCTGGCCAAAAGTAGATGAGGAAAAATTTTTAAATATTTTTGATATTTATCGATTCGGTTTTAAACTTTAGTATCTTGGTGGACGATACTAGTAAGCCACTAGAACAATTTATTAAAATGCCACGAGGTGTTTATGTTTCTGAAGACTTAAAAATAAGAGTGTTAGCTGCGAACAATGCTGGAGTGAGTCGAGCACAAATTGCAAGGCAATTTCAGCTAAAAAGATCCACTGTCTGCATGATAATTGAGAGGTGCAATCAAAGGGGAGATACCACAATTAAGAATAAGTCGGGCCGTCCTAGAAAAACTGACCAAAGACTAAATAGGGCCATTAAGAAGATGTCTATGCATGATCCCTTTCTTTCATTTAATCAAATAAAGACCAAAATAGAAGAAATTGGTTTGCCTTCTGTCCGTTCTAGGACAGTAAGACGTAGACTAGTAGAGGCTGATTTGTTTGCCAGAAGACCGGCCAAAAAACCTCTCTCTGCTGTCAAAGAAGAACGTTAAGGCCCGATTACAGTTTGCAAAGGAGCATCAAAATCGGACTGTAGCGCAGTGGAAAAGGGTTTGATTTAGTGATGAATCTAAATTTAATATGTTTTCCTTTGATGGCAATGTGTATGTAAGGCGTCCTCCTAACACTCGTTTATTGCCCAAATATACCAGACCAACCGTAAAGCATGGAGGAGGAGGATCAGTGTTAGTTTGGGGATGTTTTTCTGGGTACGGTATCACGGTCCACTTATAGGATCGAGCGAATAATGGACCGATTTATCTACAGGGACATATTAAAAACTCACATGTTGCCCTATATCGAGGAAGTTTTGCCGGTCGCGTTTATTTTTCGGCATGATAACGACCCCAAACATGCGTCAAAGATAGTTAAGAAGTTTTTAGAACATGAAATAGTTCCTGTTATGACATGGCCCTCGCAGTCACCGGATCTTAATCCAATAGAAAATTTATGGGAGATCCTAAACAAGAAAATTTGGACAAAAACCGACTCGAATAAGGACCAATTATTCATAGCATTACAGGAAACATGGGCGAGCATGGATCCATCTGTTATTGAACATCTCGTATCGTCAATGCCCAATGAAGTAATAGAAGATAAAGGATATTACACAAAATACTGACTAGTAATGCTGTCTCGATGGTTTAGTTAATAAGAGTTTATAATATTTGAAATTATGTTTATTGTGTTCATCTACTTTTGGCCAGAGCTATTTTTGTATTTCTATGTATATTAACAATATATTGATAAAAAAATCCATCATTTATTTATTTCTTTAGAAAAGGCACTCTATTAGTTATTTGGCGGAAAAATTATATTAAAATTTATAGAGACTTGTGGTATGAATTATTAAAAATTCAGTGAATAATACGCGTTCATCTACTTTTGGCCACCGCTGTAGCTATTGACAGCTATAAAATTTTGTTTAATTTTCTCAAGTACTTTGGAAATTATTAATAAAATTTAATTTTTAAAATAAAACTTTGCCACCCTGTATCGCCGGTGATGTTGATGTTTCGAAAGAGCGCCAAAGGAAAAGAATCTTATTTTTGAACCCTATTCGCCGGTGAAAAGATAACTCCGACTTTGGAATCACCCCGTATAGCGGTTATTTATTGAAGAGGCATGAGAGTAATTTTTAGGTCTTCAAAATTTTACGCTTTACAAATCATGTCTTTTTACTTACCATCTCATACCCTCTAGCACCAGTTTCCCCGTCATGGGAAGACCACTTCGCATGTAAAATTACAGTAACCTGGGCCATAACATTTTTGAGATGTTCGCTCAGGCCATTCCTTGAGCCACTTTTCGATTATCTTATTGTTGATCATTGTAGGATTATTAATTTTTTTCAGGGAATTGCAAATTGCATAGGTTTGGCTCCTGGCGACTAACTTAATAAGTCATTATTTTTATAATTGTAACCCAAAATCTCTTCCCGCAGGACCGTATGGTCAACAACAGCAGGGCTACGGCCCGCCACCTGGAGCCTACCCGCCACCCCCTGAGGGTTACCCTCAGGGCGGATACCCTCAAGGCGGATACCCGCAGGGGGGCTACCCTCAGCCGGGCAGTTACCCCAACGTGCCCCAGCCCGGTTTCCAGCCACCCCCCTATGCCGCTGATTCGTATACGGGGGCCAACCAAGGTGAAGCACACCCCTTTAATTCTAACTCAGATGCACCCGGTTCGTTTTTATTTTACCCTTAAGTTTTTGCATGTGCTTTTGCGCAAGGAGGGAGCTCGTAGACTTCATTATTCGTTATTCAAAATGAAGGAAACTCGAAATTGACGTATCCGTTTTTGGATAATCAATATTGTCGATTAGATAATTTATAATATGCATTTATAAATGAAAGTTTACTATTTCGTACTTGTGTACGTCTAGGCAGTGCCGCGGCTGTTAAGAGTGAAGCATTCAGTGATTTGTGTTGGGCAGTAACTAATAACCAGCAACAAATGCCTCATACATCTAACAGCAATGAAGCAGGTAAGTTTGGTGTAGTTTACATGTTGTTTCAGGTCACTTTCCTATCGTTAATACTATAAGGTGTGGCGTTATAATTTCAGAGGCCCCGTTCGCGGCAGTTTATGATTCTACGGAAAAGGACGACCCTGAAACCAACATCCATGGAACCTTGGACTTCGCCGATAAAAAGATCCGTTTAGGCTTCATTAGGAAGGTCTATGGGGTCTTCTTGGTACAACTAGCGATAACCGGAGGCACCATTGTCTTGTTTTCAAAAGTACTACTTGAGAAAGAGTTGGTTCAGGAGCATATATTTCCAATTTTGGGCACATCAGTGGGTATCGTGTTCTTCACTTTGTGTACGTTGGTCTGCTGCGCAGGATTTGGACGCGGGACCCCATGGAACTACATTTTACTCTTTATGTTCGCCGTTTCCCTAGGGGTGCCTTTGGGGACAGTAGCCCGGGTTTTCGAATCCGAAATTGTAATATTTGGTGTCGCAATTACCGGGGCTGTATGTCTGGGCTTAACTTTATTCTCCTTCCAGACCAAATGGGATTTCACCCTTTTCGGAGGATGTTTGTTATGCACTTTAATAGTTTTCACCATGTTTGGTTGTTTCACTCCCTATTACTTGGGAAAAGATGACGAAATGATCCAGTTGCTTTATGCTTCTGTAGGAATCCTACTTTTCTCGTTTTTCTTGATTTATGACACTGAATTGATAATAAAGGGTAACCACAAGTATACCGTCTCACCTGAGAACTACATTTTTGCAGTGCTGATCTTGTATGTGGACGTTATCCGCATATTGTTTTGCATATTACAGTGGATCAGATCCGGTCGTTTGAGATAATCAAAATCTATTCAGTGAGGAAAAGTAACTAGAAAAAGAAGTGAAACTTCATCACTCTGTGCATCAGAAATGGTAGAATCGTCGTCGTCATGTGTCTGTTAACCTGAAATATCTTTATGTGGTACCCAGTAGAAATCCTTATGAGCCGATTTTCCCGTATATTAATTAGACTTAAAGGTAAATCGTTGTAGCATATCGATTACTTATAATGAAAAGTAATCTTTTGCTTTTTTGTCTCTTTATGATTCGGTAAACCCGAATTTAGTGTGCCAATCACTCGATGCTGTTTTCAGTTTCTAGTCAGTACAGACTAGTCGCTTTAGATGTTACTCTAAATGTTACTCTAAATGTTGATGATCATTTACGACTCCCCCCCTTCCCATTTTAAAATCCGAATGTCAAGACCCTGAAGTCCCTACCACAACGTCAGATTTTCGAACTTTCGACGAGATCAACGACATGAAAGTCCGTCTGAGTTTCATCAGAAAAGTTTATGGCATCCTCAGGTTATATCGGGCCATAACTGGAGGCTTCATAATTTTCGTGCCATTTAATTAAGCTCTGAGTGAGCTGATTAGAAGGTATTAATGCTCATTTCTTCTGCCGTCAGTAAGAATTATGCTTGTGACCTTTGTCGTGAATGCATGTTGTGAAAAGGCTCAAAAGAGGAGCTCAGGGAATTACTTTTTACTGCTTACTTCTACGTCGACGATGATGGTTTTGGGAAAAACCACCATTACCATAAAATCTAACACTTTTCTTTTGGCCCTCGGGACCACATGAATCATTACTCTGGGTTTAAATCTATTCGCCTTTTAGAACAAATTGGATTTCATCCTTTGGGAGTGCATGCTATGTTCGTTCTGCTGGCGGCAACCCTCCTTTTGGTTCTCTCGAGGATTTCCTTTCTCAGATAATTTATGCGTATCTCGGAAACCTACTTTCGTCGATTTGTTCAGTCCATGATACTCAAGTCATAATGGCGAAAACGCACAAGTACAGCATCTCGTTTGAAGAATACATTTTTGCTGTATTGGCTTTGTTCTTAAAAATAATTAATCTATTTGTGTTTTCTATGTGGAGAATTCTCAGGAATGTCTGAAGGTTTATTTCACACGAAGGTTAACAAACAGTAAGTAGATTCAAATCCGCGAGATTTCGGGAAAACGTGACACTGATGTGTGTGATTTTGATCTAGTTGGGATCGAACCGACTTTCAGGACTCGATTGGTCATTTCAGGGTTTTTGGTTTATTTTGTCCACCAGAGTCACAATTCAGATTTTTCAAATTTCTTCGTCAAATTTGCAATTTAGTTCAAATTTGTCGAAGCCTTGGCGGCAATCACGTTTACTGAGGTGAATCCAAGAATTTTCATCGGTACGCTGGAAGAAAACGGAACAGCAATATTTCAATTTTTCGATGATTTTTGCCGAATTTAAGTGAATACTTCCATATCAAGCATAATGTGACTATGTAGACCTACCTGTAATGTATCAATTAGAAAAAATAAAGCATATTTATCGAGTGTCGTTTGCTTTGAAAACCTCTAATACCTCTGTAAATGTGTGTGTCTCAAGCTCAATTATTCAATATTGTTTTTAGGCAAACCAATGTACACGATCTTTTTTTGAATTCAGCGAGAAACAGAACCTGCCAAATTTTTCGGAATAGCATTAAGGCGGTCAAAGGCACAGAAACGGCTCTAGCCGCAATCTAGTCCTATGCATTAACAATATCTCTCATATTGACCATAACATCCTTAGGGCTTTAACCTACAATCTCTGTGTGCGCCAAAATATAAATTTATGCCTAACACTCGGTATAGACCTCAAACACCTCATTTGTTTACGTTCTTATCTCCTGAAAGGTCGCATTTCTCACATTTATCGAAGATATTGTGCTTGTTTACACTCGTTTAAAGTGTTAAAGAAATACAATGGAATCTAGTTCGGGATCCGATGAAAGTGTGGAGAAATGGAATGTTAGTGTGGGGGACCGACCGGGAACCAGTGGAACCGCGAAACGACAAAGGCACAAACGCGAAGCACCCCCAAGTGGGCCCAGTCTCATAAAACTCATCAAACGCAAAAGATTGAAGGAGCTTAAAGAACTGGAGGCGGATTTACAGATAATTTCGGAAGCTCGCCTGCAACGAGCACTGGAAAACAACATAGCTATGATGAGGCGTGAGCCTAGATTATCTCGAGCTCAAGAAAAAAAAACCTTAAAATCAGCATTAAAAGAAGTTCGAGGAAAAGCCTCAGGAAAGACTCGAGGAAAAGCCTCAGTAAAGACTCGAGGAAAAGCCTCAGAAAAGACTCGAGGAAAAGAATCAGAAAAGACTCGAGGAAAAGAATCAGAAAAGACTCGAGGAAAAGCCTCAGAAAAGACTCGAGGAAAAGAATCAGAAAAGACTCGAGGAAAAGAATCAGAAAAGACTCGAGGAAAAGCCTCAGAAAAGACTCGAGGAAAAGAATCAGAAAAGACTCGAGGAAAAGAATCAGAAAAGATTCGAGGAAATGCCTCAGAAAAGACTCGAGGAAAAGAATCAGAAAAGATTCGAGGAAATGCCTCAGAAAAGACTCGAGGAAAAGCTTCAGGAAAGACTCGAGAAAAAGTTTCACAAAAATCTCGAGAAAAAATCTTAGAAGAAATCCCAGAAAAGATCCGAATAAAAGCCTTAAAAAATCCTCGAAGAAAAGATGTAGAAGAAACTCGGGGAAGAGGTTTAGAAAAACCTCCAGAAAAGGTTCAAAGAAGAAAAGCCTCAAAAAAAATTCGAGTAAAATTTTCAAAAAAAGGTCGAGATAAAACTTTAGGAAAAGTTAAAGAAAAAGCTTTAAAAAAAAATCGGGAAAAAGCCCCGAAAAAAGCTCGACGCAGACTCTTAGAAGAAACTCGAGAAAAAACCTCAGAAACAGCTCAAAAGAAAATCTCAAAAAAAGATCGGAAAAAAAAATTAAAAGAAACTCAAGGAAAGGCTTCAAAAAAACTTCAAGGAAGAGCTCCAGAAAAAAGTCAAAAAACAAACTTAACAAAACCTCGAGAAGAAGGCTTAAGAAAAATATCAAAAGAAAATATAGGAAAAGCCTTAGAAGAAATTCGAGTAAAAGCCTTAGAAGAAGCGCGAAAAAAAGCCGTAGAAGAAGTTCAAATAAAAACTTTTGAAGAAATTGTAAAAAAAGTCATAGAAGAAGTTCGTGCAAAAGTTTTAGAAGAAACTCAAAAAAAAGCCTTAGAGAAAGCTGTAGGAAGAGCAGCACGTGTCTCTCCAGAAAGTTCTCCTCCCCTACAAACATTACCACCTCTACCCGTGCCATATAAAGTTATGGACGAGCCCGCAATTCCCGGTCTGGGGCCGCCTTGCAAGTGTAAATGGCGGTGTTTTTCCTTGTTCTCACATGAGCAAAAAAAAAAAATTTTGCTGCTTGCTCAGAACAAGGAGGATCCCATAGAAAAGCTCCAATATTTAAACACTTTGATAGATCAGCACCCTGTGAGAAGGCCTCGCCCGATAACAACCACTGACCGTCGCAGATGTGTTTCTTGTTGCTATTCGGTAAGCTGAGTTTTGATTTTTGGACCAATGGAATTGATGTCGGGCAATAACCAGCTAATCTGATTCGTTAAAAATCAACTGGTGGCGATGGTTCAATTCGCTCAGGTACAAAATTTTATTTTTTCTTTCAGGTGCCGGTGGGTAACGTTAGCCTTAAGGTGTGCAAACGTGCATTTTGCTCCTTGCATGGCGTAACCCTATCCTTTATAAGCGACATCCCTGTCCAGTGGAAATATTCGAATTTGGTGCCCCGGACCGAACCTTCTCAGGATTTCTCCGACGAAGACGACAATTAGCTGTAATTACGGGATATTACAATCGACATTTTGTCATTTTTAATGTGCGTTTATGTAATATAACGTTTTTTTGTGAAGAGTCATTGTGATTCTGATGCGAGTAAATTGTATTGAGCCATATCACCTTTTTTTTCCATATGTAAGAAAAACCTTCATAGGTACCATTGCCTGATGGTCTATCAGCAGTGGTTATATGGGATTCACCACATAATGGGGCGCCTACCCACTAAAAACCTTCTTTCTTCACCCTTAATCCCCCCTAGGACCTCCGTTAAGTATTACTAAGAGAGGGGAGATCCTTACTCCTTTCTCCTGGCCATCCTTAGAGTTCTACTGAAGGCATCGCATCTTCTTGTTCCCGTCCTTAAATTACAAATACTGCATTTATCCTCTTCCCTGCACTCCTCCCTGCTATGTTCCTCCTTCCCATACACAAAACAAAACTTGCTTTTATCTTTTCCTATACAGTGTCTGACTAAATAGTTCATCCCCCAAAATCTGTAACACCTCCCTACCTCCACTCTCTTCTCCATCCTGCACCGTACGTACCCCATCTTAATAAATGAACCCTTCATCAATTACTTCGCCCTTTTTCCATCCATCACAAGTTTTACCGCCTGCGTGTCTCTTCTATTATCTCTCATGTCCCCTAACGAGTATTCTCCCTCCCTCAATCTTTCGACCCTTTCTTTTACTGCCTCTATCACCTCATCTCCCATTATAGTAATTTCCATTCCCTTAATATGTATAATTACCTTTTTTTTGGCTCTCTCATTGTAATCCTCGTAATTAACCCTTGTTGAATCACCTCTTTAATCTCCTTAGCACACTCCTCTGTCCTTCCCATTGCTATCACAATTTTATTATGTTTTGTTTTTCTTACTTCTCGGATTTCTTTATTTCCCTCTTTATTATTATTATTTTTTTTATTTTCACCATTGTTTTCTCCAAATGTTCCCCCGGTACCCGTTCCATTATAAGTGCATATATCTTTTTATTTCTCACTCTTTCACCCTGTTTGCCTGCGTATATAGTTATTTTTTGTTTTGCTCTCTTTAACCACTGTCTCCACCATTTTTCTTAACCCCTCCGGACTCATCCCTGCTATTTGATGCATGACAATGCATTCTTCTCCCTCCATCTCCCTTTTTAGCCTCTCCAAATTCTTTCATAAATCTTTTTCCATCTCCGTAAGAAAAAAATTTGATTATTTTTTTATCCCTCCTGCCTCTGCTTTACCCCCTATTTCAATTTGCGTGTTTGTTCCATCACCACGAAGTCCTTCGCACACTCCTTCAACTCCGGGTATCTCGTCTTGTACAGAGTCTGCACACCCCTCTCCGTTTCCCTGTCCTTCCTTTACACTATCATCTCCTTTACCGTTGTTGTCTCCGTTTTTAAAGGATTTCTCACTTTAATTTCAGTGTTTTTATATACCATGTCATGCCAACTTTTTAATGCAATTCTCTTAAAATCCCTATAGACTTTTATCTTTGTTATTTCCATGATGTCCCCTACATCCCCCGTCTGTATTTCATGCCACTAGTATCCTTTCCCCTAATTTCCCCCTGAGTTTGAATGTTCACGTTAAATGTCATTTTGTTGATTTTCTCGTATCTGTGTTGTTCCAGCCAACTTTTTATCATATTCCTGTTTAATATTTCCTTTTGTTTTTTTATGTTTTTTGCCAATTTCCTTGATATCTCTTTGTCTATTTTTTCCAATTTTCTTTTCCATTTCCTTTATTAACATTTTTAACCTTTCCATCTCCTCCATTATAATAGAAACCTCCGGGCTTTCTGTCTTTTTGTATGCCTGCCATGCCCCTCCACCTCATTTTTCCCAATTGATGTATCTAAAATTTTTCTTTTCATTCTTGTATCCCTATCTTGTGTTGTCCTCTCCGTATTTGTTTGTGTTTGTTTTCCCATCCCTTGTACGTCTATAATTCCCATGGAGAGCTCCGACTGTCTCCTCTCCATATATACTTTCTTAAGAATTTCGAGTGTATATATAACACCCCCCATCCATGGGGCTAGCACTGGCCACCGGGGCTTGCATCCGGTCGGAACCGGCGGTGGGATTGCCACCCACCTGAGATACGCTTTTCTTTTGTCCACTCATCATTTTTTTCTTTTGCGTCTCTCTTTGTCTCCCTCCCTCCCTCCCTCGACCCCTTCAACAGAAATCTTGCCCACGAGCACTGAGTAGCTGGAGGCATGGAGCCTTGTCACCACGACAAAGTGCTGATACCGCGGACGGGGGGCATATCACCTACTTTCAGATAAAAAGAAAGACACCAAGACTTTATTTATTTTACTTATTGCCGCATTTCGCGTTCTTTCACCGTATATAGTTATCCTTCAAAAATTTACGGCAATCAGTGGCGTACGGCGTTTTTACGGCTCTTACAAACTCTGCTTGGCTGAGTACAGGACGAGTTTTCGTAATTTTGAACGGGCACTTTCTATGCGTGAAACACGCTCCCTCCACTTATAACCGTTTAAACGACTTAATGCTAAGATCACGCTGCACCGATCATGCACTTTCATCTATAAGATAATTCTGGAGTACGCATTGAACAAAATAGTTCATTGCGCATTCCAAACGTTTGTAGAATTACTTCACGATCATATATATCAAAGTTCTGTTGGCTCTACCAAGGGAATAACCTACATGAAATGAATCTCCTGCACTTACCGCAAGGCTCCGGTACAGACTGTCCCATGGCCAAAACTATCAGGATTTTGATATATTCACACTGAATAGTTCTGGTTCGTCTCCACTTACTAATCGATGCAATTTACAGGCTATGGGGGCTACAACCCAGAAGACCCAGAAGTCAAAGGCTTCGACTTCACCGAGCAGAGCATCCGCAAGGGATTCATCCGCAAAGTGTACTCGATCTTGATGGTGCAGCTGGTCATCACCATGGGTTTCATAGCCTTGTTGTGCTACGAACCCAAAACCAAACAGTTCGTCCAGCAAACTCCCAGCTTGTTCATCGTAGCCTTAGTGGTGATGATCGTGGCCATGATCACTTTGGCTTGCTGCGGCGAGGTGCGCAGGAAGGCTCCCATCAACTACATAATGCTGTTTATCTTCACCATCGCCGAGGGATTTTTGCTAGGAGTCAGCTCCAGCCACTACAAGCAAGACGCGGTGCTAATGGCCGTGGGCATAACCGCTGCAGTATGCTTGGCTTTGACGTTGTTTGCTTTCCAGACCAAATACGACTTCACCATGATGGGGGGAATTCTGCTGGTGGCCGTGATTATTCTTTTGGTGTTCGGGATCGTCGCCATTTTCGTGCAGAATAGGATCGTCCAGCTGGTTTATGCCTCGCTGGGAGCTTTGATCTTCTCGATTTACTTGATCTACGACACTCAGCTGATGATGGGCGGGAAGCATAAGTACAGCATTTCTCCGGAGGAATACGTATTCGCTGCATTGAATCTTTACTTGGATATTATTAATATTTTCATGTACATTTTGGCTATTATTGGAAACGCTCGGGATTAAACGTGCCCCTTAAGCTGGGCGGTAAGAATTACCGTCTTGTTTCTTTGTTTTTATTTGTTTTGAGTTGTTTAAGTTACCTACAGTTTTGAACGGTGGAATTGAATTGATTGTTCCCCCACAGTTTTTTTTTTACCAACAAAAGTGAACATTCCTCAATTATCTTAATGATGGCGGCATCGCCTATGCATTCAGCTATAAACTATATGTTTTGCGGTTTAATTTAAACTTTTAATGTATTGTTAAGTGGAAGACAAGACTAACTATGACACTCTTCAGTGTCTAGGCTAATGCATTATTCAACCCTTCTGGTAATTAATCTCCGCTTTTGGTGCGTAGTCCATGCCGGGAATGTTTTTAAAGAAATTATTGATAATCATGGAACTTACACAATAACCCTCCTAAATGGAGCCATCGTGTTAAATCTTTTCCTAATTTTATGATCCTGCTTAAATGTAGTACCTAACGTTGATAATGATATTTATAATTATAGGCTATTTATAAGGAGTTTTTTCTGCAACTGTTGTGGTTGAGAAAATATATTATCTATTTAAGAATGGCACATCTTTGTTCTATCTCCCTTCTGGCCTTACCCCACATAAGATGCCCATGTGTATTACTTCCCCCACTCCTTCACGTTTCACCAATCGTGTGTCACTGGTTCATCTGGCCTCTCCTGAATTCGCTCCGGATTGATTCGGAACCCCCCCAAAAAAATTAAATGTGTTGCGAACCTCTACATTGGGTAGGTGCGGCCATTTTCGTCCTTGCAATATTTGATCCCTTCAATTGATACTGCGACACGTGTTCTCCGAAAAAAAATCAGACAGGTTGTCCAGGTTCTCGCTTTAGTGCGGAAAATGTTCCTGAGGTCACCCTGAGTACGTTAAGGATTAAAGAAAAATTTCCAAGAACTGCTCCCAACTCTGTTTATTGGTCTCTTTTGCATAATTAACTGTATTCTTAACCTATTCCTGGTACTACTGTTTGCTGACCTCGCTATTGAGTTCATCTTCATCAAGGAAAACGGGAAGTTCTATTATGTGTGGATACGGGCTCTAAAACAAACTGTAACCTCCAATTTCGCCTTATTTTTTTCACTTACCGAGTAGGAATTCTTGGAGAACCCTTCGTTTTTGACAGTCAGCTTCTGATTTTCTGCTGTGCACAGCACACAATTGCTATGCAATTTCCCCGAAGTATAGAGGACCAGCCTCTCCTTAGAAAGGAGTAGTTTCTCTTCAGCCAGCTTTTTCTCTCGGTTCGCCAATGACATGGCTTGTGCCTGCAATTCCTGCAACTTCTCCTTGTACCTGTTTTCCAGATATTTGGCCTCCTGAGTTAATCTTTTGTCCTCGTTGCTCTTATGCTGTAAAACTCGTCTGGACTCCTCCAAAGTTTCCTCTCTTTCTATGAGGTCCCGCTCCTTTTCCATCAATTTATTCCTAATAAAGTTTGCTTTATTTACGCACAGAACTCTCAAGAACTTTTCAACCTAAAAGTCTCTAGATCAACTTTCTGCTTCTGCACGAAACTGCGTTCCAAATTCAGTTTCTCAATCAGTTCTCTAGCTACTTGCGCCGCTGTTTGGGCCTCAGTTTTAATTTTCTCGACCTCATAGTTGTTCACTAACTTAGCAGTCACTTGAAGCCGCGATTTTTCCGCTGATAACTGCAGCTTTTCTTCAGTTAATTGCAGTGTTATTTTCTCCTGTTCCGCCAGAAGAGATTCTTTAAGGGTCTGTAGTGAAATTCCTCATAGAGAGCTGTGTAACAGATTGAAGAGTTTTGAATAATTACTTTCAGCTGCTCCCTCTCTCTTTCAATAGAAGATCTGCTGAACTCAATCTCCCTTTCAAAAGCGGCAGTTCTGGCTGCAATAGTAGCGGCCGCCTGTTGCAATGCCCACCGCTCCTCTTGGCAATTCCGGCTCTGTTCCGCAAGTTTCTGCTCTAGCGTCTTCACTAGAGAAATTAGCTGGGAACGGTCGGTCTCAGCTTGATCTCTACATTTCTCCAAAGCAACTCTCATTGCTAAATTGGCGTTAATTTGTTGCTGCTGCAATGTAACATGTCTACTCACCATTAACGTCCCTCTCTTTATTTTCTATGGATCGCTCTCTGGCTAAACTCAAAATATCATAGTCTTTGACTACTTTATCTCGGAGTTGGCCCAATATTTCCTCGTTCCTGTCCAGTTTATCTAGGCTGAAAGAGAGTTTCTGCGACAAATCGGCGCTACCTGAAAACAGCTCGTTTTCTCGGGTGCGTTGCTCGTTGAGTCGTTCCAGTTTATCCAGGAACTCGTTTTTTATATCCGCTATTAAGATGCTTTGGTGCTGCTTGAAAACGTCGATCTCTTCTTTGTGTTGCAAATCTAAATTGCTAAGTTTGTCGGTATAAAACTTAATTTCTTCAATATGTTGAGATTTTAGATTCGCTAATTTATCTTCATGTAATTTGGATGCCGCAGCGATTTCCTCGCTCAAGCGCTGCTCCATACTGTCAGCGGATTTTTCCAGCAAATTTAGCTGCTTCCTGTAAATTTTTTGATAATGTTTATCATAAAAGAGCATAAAAACCATACTTGTAAGATTCCTCCATTAGGAAAAACTCCTCTTCATGCCGTTGCTTCAACGCCTTCACAACTCTGTCTAAACTCCCATCTTCAGTTCTCTGTTGCTCGCCTCTGCTTACACCACTTTTACTGGACCCCTGAAGGGCCAGGTTCCTTATATGCTCATTAATGCGTTCCTGTTGCACCAGCACCTCTTGCTCAATACCTTTCTGCTTCTCAATATATTTGCTCAGAAACAGCTCGAATTGCTGCTCTTGCTTCTGCAGGATTTCGTGCTGTTGATTCCTAATTTCGGACAAACTTTCCTCGTATTTTTTCAGTTGCAGCGAAACTAACAAGAAGGACTCCTGAGCTTGTAAATTGGAAATGTTGGTTTGAAACTGAGAATTTTCAGTTGCAAGAGGAAGAGTGGTGATTTTCTCTTGAGGAGGCTCATTAATGGGCTTTGAAATGGCTTCATTTTTCTTGGGTTGAGCTGTTATGGGGGTCTCAGGGTTGGTTTCCCCCATCAGCCAATCTCGAGTGCTGCTCTGCTTAGTTGAAGTGTTGGCCAGATGTTCAGTTGAAGATGGGCTAGGTGAGCTGAATAACCCCAATACATCTGTGACTGCAGTGTTAGAGCCCCTCCTTCCTCTCCTAGCAAACGAAGCTTCGGGTTTATTAGCGCTAACAGTGTTTTTTTGGTCAGGTGCAGCAGCCTTGCTTTCCTTCAGGATATCTTCAAATGAGGCAGCTTTGGACGGCTGCAATCTCCTGCCCCCTTTAGGCGGCAAGATATCATCGAATAAATCCAAGGGCTTTTTGCTCTCAGTTTTTGCGGGATTTGGCAGAATTTCGTCTAAATTCACAGCAGTCTTCTCAGGACCACTGTTCAACCAGTCGGGTGTCGCTTTTGCTTTCTCAGACTCCAGATCAAAATGAACCTACATTAAGTAAGATTGCAGTGCAGTTTCTTTTCTGATTGGCCACCTCTTACCTTGGGTTTTGATGCTTCCTGCGAACTTGGGACCGTCTTTTTGCCTTCGTCTTCAAACCCGAAGAGGTCTTCGAGGGATTTTTTATCACTAGTTTTTGTCTGCAACTTTTTCCCTAATTTGGGGTCATCGAAGAAACTATCATCTGACTCGAAATCATGGTCTAAGTCCATCTTTTCGATTAATTATCCGTTTACTAGTGAGAACGGTGATGAAGATGTGTTTAGTCAGTGGTCTCCATGGTGACGCCGCGGGGAAAATTTGCGTTCGCCATTCAATCCAGATAATACAGAAGCAGGGCCGGTCTCGGCCACTACACTAGGCTGATTCCCCCCCCCCCCTCCACCGGGGGGCCGTGCTGTACAGAAGCAACTCGGAAAGGTAATTGAAAATTACATAACTGGCGCTTTCGATCACTTGTAGGCAGTTTAACCGTTTCCCATCGACCGGTTTGAGACGGGCCCTATGTAGGTAGGATGAAATGCATTATACAGGGTGTATTAATATGAAACTTTCAAGCACCAACAATTTCGTCAACCAACTCCTTTCTAATGCTAATTCCATTGTGGAGGCTTCAATTCGGCCCTCCGGGGCATAAAGAGTTTTTCCCAGACCATCAGACCCTCTAGACATGGTAGAGGTGCAGATTTGTACTACGCAATTCCACGACACGGTCGTGCCGTCTTTCTCTGTCAGATAAGAAGAAACGGCACGGCGAGCGTGCTCCAAACAAGGAACGGGAATTATTAGTTGTATTCAGTCTAGAAGCGCGGTCCGCACGGTCAACGTAAAAGCACAGAAAGGCGGACGCGGTGTGTTTTGGGAGTTTTGGAGCCAAAACCGGTTTTTCCGAAAAATATTCACGAAAAAATGGCAGCCAACCGGGCAACTAAGAGCGGATTTGCGGCTGAAGCTCAAAGAAAAGTAAGTAATTATTTACCTATCAGCCTGAAAAAAACAGATTTACTGTGGCAAAGAACACATATAGGTAATACAATGGAAAGATTTCTCATGGGTCAAGACTCTCGGTCCTACAGTCGCCACTGCCCACAACACGAACGTGTCAACAGGTGTCTGCTATCGAGCAATGTTGAAATGTAAATTTAACGACTTTTCCTAATTTCCGGTACACGTTTGTTGTCTTGTAGCAGAAAGAAAATGCATTAGACATGCAGTAAAACATTTTTTTCCCTGCTTTCTTTGCAATTGGCATTCGAAATTCCAAGTAACCTGAAATACCCTCGGTCCTGTCTAGCAGGACAGTGATTACTCGAGTACAACATGATAAAGAACAGTTACGGTCATGTAAAATGCTTAATAAGCATTTTAACGCAAGATGCTCAGCAGGATATCCTCTAATTGATTCATTCTCTCCATTGGTGGCTATAGAAACGAGCGTGAAAGTAATATGCACCCTTTGGCTCTCAAAAACAGTTCTTTGTTGCTTATTATCATTAAAGTACAGCATGAAAATAATCGAAAAATATCTTCCTCATGGGACGAGGGGAGAGAACATTCCAACGAATAACGTCAAATCATGTAGTGAAACAATCACTACCCTGTATAATACTGGTAAGCACACGTCATTTTGACATCTTGTAAAAGGAGGTCTTGCGTCCTAATATGTGGGTTCAACGTTGGTCTCCGAGGATGCTCCACTACAACTAGAAGAAACTTGGCGTTGTAAACCACATGTCACATTCCAATTAGATTTTTTTTCGAGCACCTTGTATATTTAATGCGGAATTACAGAAGGGATAAAAACTTATTTTTGAGGTATAAGTGTTTCACGTTGTACGCAGACTAAAATTTGAGGCTTTATGTGGAAAAATTGAGTCAAAATGAACTTTTCATGAATTAGAGAAATATCTGATTTTCTATTAGGTGAATCTCCGTTTTCCTAGCTCTTCCTTTCTCCATCCCTCTCTCGACCTCTTCCTTTCTGTGTCCCTCTCTCTTCCCCATATCCCTTTCTCTCTGTTCTTCTCTTTCTCGGTCGGTCTCTATTTTTCTGTTTACTTTAAGCGCCCTGTATATATCCGAATATTCACTAAGGATTCATATGAAAAAAGTTTTATGTTGTGTCCCTTTACTAAAAGCTCTTAAAGAGATGAAAACCTCACACGCATATTATTGCTAAAGTAAACCAATGACAATAAATGCGTTTTGCTTCTTCAACAATAAATTCTGCACGCTAAGCAAAACCCCTCCCACATGGATATCTCAGCTGGTCTTCAGAATATCTTGCCCATATAAGGTCTATAGCAGTCTTAACTTGACATACATATTGCTCTGAAGTGGGGACCCGGGTTAACTGGGTTGGAATTCGTAAATTTGAGACATTACTTCATGTGCACTTTCCAAGTAAAGGTGGCCGAGTTTCAGTGAAGTGTCCCAAGTTAAGTTACTGCCATGGGTCCAGAGGTGTGCAGAGCCAGCAAGAGCGGATTGGCCGCAGAAACACAGAGAAAAGTAAGAGTTTTCGCTCACTCTGATGTGTTGTTCTATTTAACAGTGGTGATCTAAGAATTTCTCAGTCTTTGATGATTTGATTTATAATTCATGATATGGGCGAGAGTCACCAGACGTCGACGAACCTTGCAAGGTTGGCTGGAACCTTATAATCGCCATAAATAAACTGAACCGATCAAAATTCGCAACAGCACCTTATAAGATGGTGCAGCTTTAGGTGCCAACCGAAGGACCTTGGCCTCGTGTCCCCTTTTCTTTTGCTGGCTGCCAAGTTAACTTTAATTTGAATTTATAATGGCACATGCTCGCATTATGTTTGATTTTGGATTATAGTGCTAATAAACATTCAAATAAGCTAGACAATTCAATTTACTGTAGAGTAAAATAGAGGTCACGCTTAGGATACCCTGTATAAACGATATGTTTAATTAATCTTTAACAGCAGATAAATTGCATTAACATAATTGTGGCTGCATTTTAAGTGTTTTACTTTTTAGCATGAAAGGTCCAATTCCGACCTAAAACGTTTTTATAAGTTACGTCAAAGCGACGTAGTCGAGCAATGACACTCTGCAATTCAAAACAAGAACACGTCATTTTGACGTCATTTTTTAGGAATGTTGTGTAAGAGCAATGGGGGTATGTTTTTTGAGTACAATGTAGTTCGTGCTTGGCTTTGAAACGTCCTGTACATCCAACAGTATTATGTTTATTGTGACAAATGTGCCTATTCGAATAACTTCCGTTAATTAGCTGTGACTGCATTTTAGCACTGGAACAAATAGTCGAATAACTACCATACGAAAGTTCACCATTTTTATATTGGTAAATGGATTAGTTTTGAATACGGTAGAAAGAGAACAGTTTCTGGGCTGGAACCATTAAATGACGCACTATGTTGCAGTGGAGCACCACTAAAATCTGAATTTCGTGGCAGAATGTAACGCTCTAGACCCTGGCTGGGCACGCCACTGGTTCTTCCCCAATAGATGCTCCATTTTTACGGGTCATTGAGAAACTTGAAACTTAATCGTTGGTCAACTTTCGAGACAAAATGTCCACTATTTTTGCTCCCAAAATTTTTCAAAATCCGACTTTAGCGGCAAAAGTTGATACGCTCAACACTGTCTTGGTGCAACACTGTTTAATACCCGATACACGCACCATTTTTATGGGCCATTACGGAACCTTCAATCTAAAAGTTGGTAAATTTGACCATGAAATTTCTATTATTTTTGCTCCCAGCCTTTTTCAAAATTTGATCGTACCAAAATTGATTTTTCTGGCAAAAGTTGTTTTGAGAATTCACATTGCAAACAAGAAATCAGGAAGACCGGTGGCAAAATGACGGTGTTGTGAGTCATGACTTTTCCAATTCGCCTCTCATATGCTCACGAAAATGATATCATAACTCAACGTTCATCTTAGTTGGGGAAAAAATATCATTTATTCAGCTCAATAAACAAGCCAAAAAGCAAATAGCGATTAACGAAGTATCGGCGATAATACTAATATGAGGTCACTGAATATTTTTGAAAATTGTTGTTAGAACTTGTTGAAACATTTATTGTTAGTATTAGATGCGTTATCGGGACGAGCGGAATTCAACGAACTTTATAATGTTTATACGTGAGGCGAGCATTAATTAGAAATTCAAAGCCTTTAGTGTGTCAAGCTTCAAGGAGTTTTTGATTTTTTATTGTAATTAGTGCTCATAGCAAATAGTCCGTTAATTTTACACTCATCTCCAAAGCGAATGACATCACCATTGTTGAATTATAGTGGTACCATCACCATACAATCTCTCTCTCTCTCTCTCTTTCTTTCTCACTCTTTCTCTCTCTCTCTCTCTCTCTCTCTCTCGTTCTCTCTCTCTCTCTCTCTCTCTCTCTTTCTCTCTCTCTCTCTCTTTCTCTCTCTGACTGATTATAGTAAAGTCAATAAGGCTTGAACCGTATCTGAAGGCAAATACATGCTTTCTTATTCCATCTTCATGCAGTCACGTTATTTGCACATATATATATCCTTGCAGTTACGCAAACACTCGAATCTCTTGCTCACTACTTATTCGTCACATTAATATTTGAGTCACACCTCGTATGGCAACTTCCTTTCGATGGCTTAAAAAAGCGGCCAAAGGAAATTATTATAATAAATTAACTTTTTTTAATTGCTCCCATTGCGGCTTCCTGAGGGCGTGAAATGCCTTGCAAATCCGCGAAGACCACTGAAATTCCTATGGAACTTGGTCACAAGGCGCAATAAAGTTTAATTTCGCAACCTTTGAAAATTGTGCTACATTCCGTTTACGGGCCTGCACTTTGTGTAACGCCCGCCAGCGTAGCAACATCTGTTTTATTTTAAACAGCACATTACCATTTGAAGCTGCACTTTGCCTCTGACCGCCACTAAATATCAATTAAATTAACGAGTTATTGTTGATAAAACCTACCCTAAACTGGCTCAGCCGGTTAACTGGACAATCCCGGTTAAATCGATTTTTGTGACCCAGTTTCGAGAGCAGCAACTGAGAGGCTGTGTGGGTGCTGACTGAGTGGAAAATCGTTCGGGGCTTTCCACCATCAGGGAGGTCACCCAGGTTAGACCTCAGTTTGGTTAATGTTATAGATCTCGAGGAGGTCTGCAAGGATGGCCCTATCATGTTTTCCCCTACGTTCCGTAATAAAGCCGCTAGAGGGAATTTACTAGATTCCTTCAATTAGACTTCAAAAATCCCTGATGAAATAGCGAAGGAATTTTTCGTTATACAAAAACTGCGCTCTGCTGATCTTGCATCGCATGAACTTCGATAATAGTTAATCCTGAATTGGGAAAAATATATTTTGCTATTAAATCCCTTTCCGATTTGTTAATTATCTGGATTTATAGGGAGCCATAAAGATTCTCAAATTAGATAATAAACATTTTGTTTTCTTCCAGTTGTTGCCTCACGCGTACTCGTAGTAACTACACGAAATGAGTTCGGATCTGGCATATACGACTAACGTTCGCAAATATGTGCCTCATTCTCTCCCGTAATTAGCGACATTTAATAATTAACTTCCTTTTAGGTTAATGCTAAATACAATGAAGAACTGGCCTCCGAATGTCTAGAGTGGGTGAAAAGCGTCACTGGAGAGGACATAGACACGGCAGGAGACATGGATAATTTCTACGAAGTCCTAAAAGACGGCACGTTATTATGCAAGTAAGTGGTTCACATCCATTAATTTTGTCAGAAAGGGAAAAGTCCAGTCCTGACATAAACATCATCAATCTGGCAACATAAATGTATCCTCTGAAAAAGGCTTTTATCTGTGGCCATGACCAGTTTTTAATCGAATGACATCATACGTAATTATATGAATACATGCGCGAAATCTATCGGCTTATATGGCCTAATGAGTCATTCAGCCGTGTGACAACTGTTTTTGCGGTTTAAAGGGTTTATTTCTAGCATTCCGTTGGTTCAATTCACGGTACCACGAAAGAGGCGCCATAAATGGGAGCCGAATTTAAAATTTTAAAAGATGGTTCAATTTGAAATTTGAAGTTTTTGACAGGGACACACCGGCGTCTGCCTTTTTTCCATAAAGGGGGCTATCATGGGAAATCTGTGTGATCGTCTTCGTCCTCCTTTCTCTAAAAAAACAAAAACGTTTTTAAACTCAGCGGGTTAAATTTTTAGGCTGGCAAACGCCATTCAGCCGGGCGTAATCAAGAAGATCAACGCCACGAAAATGGCTTTCAAATGCATGGAAAACATCAACGCCTTTTTGGATGCGGCCAAGGGCTTCGGGGTGCCTGCCCAAGAAACCTTCCAGACCGTCGATTTATGGGAGAGGCAGAACCTCAATTCCGTGGTCATTTGCCTACAAAGTTTAGGCAGAAAAGTTAGTTCGTAGCAGAATTTAAATGACTAGATCGCTTTTAGCACTCTGTAAATAACACGTTATGATCATAGAGGATTTGATGCATATAATAAAAGCAGTATTGCATGTCTGTACCTATTGCACGTATTATTTTTTATGTCTGTTAATATGTTGTATTGTCTACTAACCCTCAACTAACATAGTGTGTTCCTCCCGTTTTTATTACTGAGTACACAAAGCAGTTAATGCCACTAATGCCATTAGAGTAGAGATTCCGTGGACATAAAAGAAGGAGGAACTCGGCAATTAAAACCCATCAGTAACTATATGTACTGTCGACAAGCATAACTCTGATTTGCTTAATTGACCTTAAATGATAATTATTTCGTTGTATTTGATCACCTCTTTACTAAGCTATGCAATCATTACAAGTAGTTGCATGATGATCACATTATTATTTAAGTTTTTACTACTAATTTTCACTAGTTTCAAATTATTAATACAAAAATGGCGATGAAGCTTAGCAAACGCACTTAAAATAAGGGCCATCTTGGAAAACTTAAAATCCTCCAAGATGACTCCCATTTTAATGGCGCCATTCCATTTTTTTTGGATAGAAAATTTGGAATTTTCTTTTTTAAAAATTTCATACTTTGCAAAGAAAAAAAATTGGCTTCTTTGGTTCGCCATTCCAATTTCACTTGATCTATTGGCGATATATCTATAAACCTTGGAACACTTGCACGCCAAACTCAATACCACCATTGCCCACACTTGCACTGTACGCAACCATAAATTTTCAGGTGGGGAAATACGGAAAACCGAGCATCGGTCCCAAAGAAGCCGAAAAGAACGAACGAGTGTTCTCGGAAGAGAAGCTCAAAGCTGGGCAAACCATCATCGGTCTTCAAATGGGCTCCAACAAAGGTGCCAATCAGTCGGGCATCAATTTCGGCAACACCAGACACATGTAAATACAACGAGGAGTCTTCCGCACTATTGTTGAAGGCCTTTGACACATCTGCAATTACTTAAATCTACAATGTTGTAGTCGATGTTTTTCGAAATGATTATATGGAGACCTAGACTGTAGATGCCTTTCTCGTATATACATAGTGATATTGAGGTAATTTTAAGGGATTTATTATTATTATTTGTCCAGGAGTCAACTTTAAGTTTAAGTTTCACTATTTTTAGACAGTGTTCTCTCTCTCTCTCTCTCTCTTTTTCTCTCTCTTTCGCTCTCTCATGGGTGTGCAGTTTGTACATTTTCTCTCTATGTAAAAAATGAACATTCCATGCAAAAGCAGTTTCAAAAAATTCCAGAATTTATTTATCTTTTAATATGTGAAGAATGTGTATTTATTTTTGTTGATAAGACTTTGTTGGGGAACGACATAAATGTGCCTATAAACCGACCGTTTTCGGGTTGATATTAAAGTTCGTTGGAAAATATTATTCATAGTTACTTACATGTTCAAGTTATTAAGGACCAACTCTAGTAGATACTGGCAGAATAAACTAGTTTCTTTTTTTAAGTCAGGCGCTTTAGTTCCACGCCTTATCACAAACCCCATCACACCCCGTTTTCATCACTCCCTGTAACGAACTCCTTTCAAGTTTAAGGTGCGGACGTTATAAATCACCCTCTATATAATAACGTACAATACTCGGAGGCAAAAAGATAACCGAAGAAAGGGAGAAGTTCTGGCCCTCAATGGAAGTGACAAAAAACCGTCACCATCACGTCAAGAATGACGTTACTAATTTTAGAAAATTCCCTTCAACATTGTTTAAATGAAGATCAATATGCTGCTAAAATCTATTTCGACAGAAACATATCAATAGGCGATCTATAATTGGTTTAGGAATCCCCTGCCATCGCCAAAACTATTATTTTTGGCAACATTAAAAGCGTTCCACCTGGCACCTTTCAAACCATCCCCCATATCGACCACTGAATATTACATGAAAAACCGAAACTTTGCGGCATTGCCAAACAAAACTCGGATTTTTCCCGTAATATACCATCCCTGAATTAACCTTGACAAATTTTTTTTTGGCTCAGAGTTGACCAAAATGTTGATTAAAATATAATTATACCGCGAGTCGATTCATTTAAATTTTATTTAAGAATGACTCGAGAAACTCGAGAAAATTAGATATCTGGCAGCATTGTAAATGGTTTTCCCATGTTTTCCCTTTTGGGCGAGAACTTCAGTGTTTTCCGAGCTCCGGGTGAGCGTAAACGCACGCCGTCCATTTGCCCCGTGGGGGGTACGTTTACGGTTCCCCCCTAAAATGGGGAATGGAATGAACAAGGTAAGTGATTACTAGATAATTTTCCTGTTTAATGCTTAGGCACAGAAACTGCTGGCGAAAATAAGGAGGACGAGGCGAATAGAAGTATTGGGCAGAGATAGTTTAATTGTTTACAATTTTCAAATTTTTCTGGTTTTTGTGCTCGAAGCTAAAGTTCTGAAAAGTACGAATTATAGTACAATTTTGGTATCTATACAAACTCTTATGAGGTTTGATTGTTACTATAAATAAATTTCTTAAGGAGGGTTGTACCCTCCTATACCTCCACTGCTTTCGGCCGGTGCGTGCCAATTCTAAATTTAAATTGCGCTTCAAGGCTGTAATCAGCGGTTTTAATGGTGAAAGGTGCGTCTTTCCCTGAATCTCAATCAAAAGCACAAGCTCCATACCTAGAAATAGTGGCAGAAGTTTTATTGAACAAAGACATCTTCATCATCCCGCCCAAATACGAAAATTTCAGCATTTGGTTTTGCAGGCAAATATATGGTACCATCTCGATACTAATTTTTCATGCTAATAAAAACACAAAAAAGTGGCGCACATATTTGTTTGCTTTATAATGTCACGCAAGCCTTGGTTTGTATATGAAGACTAATGACCGACACATATGACCTGCAAATTAAGTTATTTTGAAAGGAGTTTTTTTCGCAGGTTCTCCCAGGGCTTTACGTGGGCAATTACCGAGATTCGAAAGATGCCACTCAATTGTCAAAACACAACATTACCCACATTCTCGCTATTCATGATACAGCAAGGAGGATACATTCAGTAAGTGCTATAATTAACCGGTATCTCACCATAGGGAAATCTACATGATAATTAGGTCCTGGAATAACATAATGTGATGTCTGGAGAGAAATATAAAATTAAATATTTAAAGCCGCCGATTTACACTCTCATATTCCTTAAAAATCTCTAAAGGGCAGTCTAATCGGTCGATTGATTTTTACTTGGCAATATATCTAATGTATATTTAATGACACCAGACCTTGACCGGGTCAGTGATGATTTTTGTAGCTCGCTTTCACCCATCCTGAATCCTTTTGTATGTAAATCAGGATTTGAAGGATAGAATATTTGAAATAAATTCGGAATGCTTTCGAGATTAATAACAAAATATATTCTTGCGTTCTTTCTCACTTGGCGTTAAGTTCCTCTACAATATGGTGAACGATTCCTTCCTGCATTCCATGGTAACTCTTCAACACGTGCTTTCTGATTATTATTATATTTATAGGACAAACATTACCTATGCGTCATGGCTTCAGACACTCCTGATCAGAACCTGAGCCAATACTTCTCTTTGTGCAACGATTTCATCCATGCCGCCCGTTTACGAGATGGAAACGTCCTCATTCATTGGTATGTACACGCTGATTATCGGGCAATTTTAACTACTATAACTCCCACTACAGTCTTGCCGGCATGTCCCGAAGCGTAACAGTGGCTGTGGCTTACATTATGTCCGTCACAACCCTTAATTCGAAAGACGCCCTCAAAGTGGTCAGAGCAGGCCGCAACGTCGCCAATCCCAATCTGGGCTTCATCAAGCAATTAGAAGAATTCGAGTGCGTTAGGCTTTTGGAGGTATTTTTAATTATCAACAAAATAGTGGTGTTTATCCTTAATTGAAACCTCCAGGAGCGCAGACGTCTGAAAGAACGATACCCGAGCCTTGCCTTGGTGTACAAAGACCAGGAGCAATGCGCCCTGATGCTCAATAACTTCGAAGAGCTTCTGCAGTCCAGGAGCATTTGCGAAGGAAACTGTGCCTTTGGGGAGCCGTGTCCTACGGGGCTGTGCAGGTACAGAGGTCCTCCGCTTTAGGTGCACGCTACATGTCAAAGGTCCATAGGTCTGCGACTCAACGGAGTGCTCGCAGGAAGAGCGCTCATAGAGCTCAATCGGAAATGCATAGGAGTCCCAGTACTAGCAGTACGAAGAGCATTACGAGCACTCGCAGTGCGAATCGTAGACCTAGTTCTGGACCTGCAGGACTAAGGAGTTTAGGTGAGATTTTATGGTTTTACTTTCGAATCTTGACGCGATGGTGAAAGAATTTGTTATAAAGAATAACACTCCTAAGTATTTAAATTCGAGAAATTTATTGAACTTTGTTTCAAAATTGAGAAATTCTTTAGCTTCCCAATTATCTTTGGTAAGCTAATAGTTTCTTTGGGAATCTCAATGAACTTTGTATCAACAATAAAAAAATTACAGAACATTGCACAAGTTCACGCATAATTGAGAAAACTTAACTTTCTACACTTAAACTCTACATAGAATAACTTTACAGATTTAGTAAGAATTGCGACACTACGTGAATTTGAAATAATTGGTTTTACTTCTGGTTGCCCTCCATGATGTGCTCCACAGGAATGACCTTCTCCTCTGTAACCTCCAGGGGCTTCTTCGGTGCTGTAATCGTTAAAATGCCATCCTCACTCAAAGTAGACACAACTCCCTTGAGATCATGCCCCTTAGGCAGCACAAATCGTCTCACAAACTGTCTCGAAATGAGTCCATGATCGTCCTCACGTTCCTCGTGTTTGCCCTCGATTTCGATGGTATTTTGATCGGTCAAAGTCTTGACTTTCAACTCTGCAGGCTTGAACCCTTCAACGTCCAATTTCACTTGGAACTTGTCTTTCAACTGTGCCACTGATGTCTGTTCCAGCTCTGGATATTTCAGGAAATAGCGGGGCCGGTTGAAGAACGAACCGGGTCGCATCAGCTCGGTTTCCAATACCCGCATCTCGTTCTCCATTTGCCTGAAAGGGCGCAGTAAGTCCCGGAACAAAATAGGCACATGTCGCGACATTTTTGATCACTGAAAACGTTTAAATTACGTTGATAAAGTGGAAAAACTGTTAAAATCGCACCGGCAATTTTAAAAACCGACTGACAGATGCCGCTATTGTTTACCTCGTATTTATATCGAGCGAATTGCGTTCGCGCAACGATTGACATATTCGAGAATAATACGGCATTGCCGGACTTATTTATGGTCTGTGTAAAAATATTTTTATTTCATTTCGAATGTACCATGAGATTTCGGTGCTGAGTGGTTTCTAGTGATTAATTCTCTGAGTAATTCATTGTGTAATTAGATTTCTTCATTTGTATGTGCTATTTATTTTGATAATGATATCATTTAGAAGTTTGGCAACCAGGTATCGCTTCTGGAATATGGGTTTGTGTTTCTAGATACATTTAACTGCGATAAATTAATTTTTTTCGAATTTTTCGGATAAAATGGCTATTATTGCCTGAAAGGTATTCAAATATTGATCAAACAATGTTCCTTTAGAATATCTAAAGTGCGGATTTGTTTAAGAATCTCACAGTAGCAAGAAAAGCAACTGTATTTATTAGTTTTTTATTTTCAACATTCCCGCTTCTTAAACTAGTTCTGTGCGTGCACCGACTACACAAATTTATTTGTTTATGGCGCGATTTTTGAATTTGCTACTTTTCAAGTTATTTATAGAACTCGTGCTGGCGCGTAGTCCGACTGTTTTGAAAACAACTCAAGTTCTCTGTGTGTTTACAAACATTAATACAGAATATACGTTTATTATTCGTACATATTTTAGAACGTACAAAATTCGCGTTATTGCTTCATATTTAATTTGATCGCCCTTACTCTTTAATCTAATTTGTTTCAACTTTTCGGAACTTTAATGACGTTAACTAAAACTACTGACAATTTTACTTTTCTTTTCTTTATTTATTTGTCTCCAATTATACAGGGTGTAACATAAGTGATGACTTCAATTTTAAGGAGTGATTCCTTGTCATATTTTAAACAAAAATGTTCATATAAACATATGTCCTAACTTGCTTCCCTTTCGAGATACAGGGTGTTAAAGTTGAAAAATAAATTGCGTTTTCTTTAATAGTTTTCGACTGCTTCGAAATAATTTTATGAAATTTCGTATACAGGGGTTTATTGGGATAAAAAATTCAAATTTATAGTCGATTTAGCTGTATTTTCTAGAGGGCGCCACCAGCAACGATTTCGACCCCCTGAAACCGTTGCAACTTTTTTGTGCTTCCCTGTGTGCCATTTTGGAATAGAAAAATCGATTCTCTCATCTTTTCTGCTTAAAAAAGGTATACTTTATTGAAGTCGCTACGAGCAACTATTTATGAGAAAAATGCATATGTTTATATGAACATTTTTGCTTAAAATATGACAAGGAATCACTCCTTAAAATTAAAGTCATCACTTATGTTACACCCTGTATAATACATATACTCCACCACAAAAAACATACATTCACCAGAATGTGCAGAAAACTAAGAACTAAAGTCAGTTTTACATACTCTGTTTAATGGTCTAACTTCGTGCAGGTTCATCCGCCCCACCATCACGTTCAAACAGCCGAGCCGACCTAGCCTCCGGCTTAGCCGGGGGTACCCTAACCGCTCCCTCCACCCCGCAGTCCAGCCCACCAGTATCGCCCCTTAGACAGAGAGGCGCCCAGGGCCGGGTTCAGGTTCCTTTAGCCCTCAAAGAGGATGATTTTGACGATTTGTATCGCCAACCAGGAGTAGATTGACAATCGGGATGCTTAAGACGGGTTCTCGTACAACTTAAGCAATCAAAATACATATTAACTATTGCAGTTCAAGCTCAAAAATTGGTACGTTTTAACTATAGCAAGTTCTGGATTTTACTATAGGATAATTGATGCTGTTCCGCAATGCGTTTGTGTCTGTGATACTTTTAAAGTTCGAATTGTTGCAGTATAATGATGAGGGGTAGGTGATGAGGAATTGGTCAGATTAATAAAAAATGGAGCACCAAATGCGATAACTTGTTTAGTGACTAGTATGGTAATTTGGCGTTTTTTGATTAAAAAAAAAACGCGTCCACAATTACAAGGTCTGGTCAGTGGATTTTAGTCGTGTAAAGCGGCAAATGTAAAATGTTTTTAATACGACCAACCGCTTTATGGGCAACCAAAACTGTACCTACCGAGCTCTTTTACAAGAATATCGAATTACTCAATTACTGGCTGCAATATTTTAGAAGTGATTCCATTGTTAGTGTTCACAATACCTACTGTTAACATAATTTTAGAGAAGTTTTAGCAATAACATATCAACTTTCATAGTTTACTTTGTTGAAAATTTTAATGTTACCGAACATATAGGGTGTCACATACCATAATGGAGATAATTCAGTGCGCGATAGTGCTCTGTAAAATGATTTAAAAAATTGTAATAGACCCATGGTTAAAAATGAACCCCACAATATTTCTATATATAGGGAAACAAAGTTTCTTATTTTTTCTTATATTTTCTATTTTTTTCACGCATGCCTTTGAATTAAATTTTTGAAATTTCTTACACCAATTTTTTTTAAGACCCTTTACAAGAAAATGTCACAATTACTGGTAGTCATATACAGAGTGTTATATTTCTATGTGTCAAGTACTATTTTATGCTTTGTATCCTTTTTTTAACCAGCCTGTAAGAATGCTGATACAAAATTTGAATTCCTTCCTAGATTTTTTTGTTTTTTGGTCTCTTACAGTTTTTTTGATATGTCTTCCGGGTTTCGTAGAATTTGCAAAAATATCAACCGGTACAAATTAAGAAAGTCCAGTCTACATATTCCTGTTTAGAATTTTTAAAATCGTTAAGTTTCGTTCATTAAAAAAAATTATTTTGTTTTTGACGTTTTGTATTTTCCAAAAACGTAAGAAAATCGAAAAATCTAAAGAAATATTATGCAACCTTGTCACCTTCTATATATATATATATATATATATCGAAAATGATTTATTTTTCATGAATCTATTAGCATTTCTTCATTATTTTACAGAGTACTATATACTGAAATATTTCCATGACTACATGTTATACTCTGTATATAGAGGAATTTAAATTTTATATATATGCGATATTAGCGCAGATTGACACAAAATGATGCGACAAATACGGAAAGCATAAGTTATAGCCCATCAATTATGCATACCCACTTTGCAACCCTGAAAGAGGACCTTTTAGGCACAATAATAATCCAGAAATTACAATTCTCCATTTAAAATATTTGGAAAGTTTGAGGGTTTTCGGGCTATGAAATGTGCTTTTTTGGGTGATTTAAGCACAATAAACAGGCTACTGTTACTCATACATCAAGGTAGATTAGCGGAAAACAAGCATTGATACTTAAATATTTATACTTATTGTTATACTAAGCTAAGTTTCCAGCAACTTTGGGCACGGGCAGGGGCGAGAACTGAAGATGGGATGTGAAAAGACAATATTGCCGGTGCTGCACTAGTGCACTTAAATTTAATTTTACAGTATCTTTACTTTATTTGCTTGATAAAAGTCAACTATAGTAGTGCAGCTTTGGATGGGTGTGAAGAAAAGGAAACGTCAATTCTAAACTGTAAATGTAATGCCATTTTTAGTCCATCATTTTGTCCAGAAAATTTAGAAGACTCCCATTATAGAGTTTTAATTTAAGTGGTCCCTAAAAGGGCAGTTTAGATATTACTTCCATTTAACTAAGATCTACTAGAAGTCCTATTAGGGGTTCATCAGAAAGTCTATGTCAAATTATTGGTCTTTCGACGAAGGGTTCTGAAGCACAGGGGGTTTTCCCTGGATTAAGTGAGGTGGGGTAGAACTCTTGTTATTGAGGGATTACTCAGTTTTCATATGGTTAGTGAATCATTTGGACCAATGAATCTTGTGGTAGTAGAGTAGATTGAGATAGGAAGCGCGGAAAATTATTAAGGCAATATATGGCAATTGTCCCAAAACGGTCCATGTAATGTAGTTACTTAAAGACAAAATTTATATTTCGTTACATAGAGCCTTATGTAAATCCAGCATAGCGTTGTTACATTATATAAATGATATAGTATAGTTTATTAACGCTTAAATTAGGGTTTAAATCGTGAAATACAAGCTTTAACTTTAACGATGCAATGAGGTCTCATTTAACCCTCCGCAGGCCCCAGTGGCACAGCCGGAGTAGGCCCTTTTGTTAAGAAACGAGCCTTAATCGAGTCAAGCTATGCACAGGTGTTCATCCATAGTAAAATCGAAAAAAATCTCATGGGGCACAAATGACCCGTGGGGCCATTACTTAGGCACTGGGGGTGTTAAGTATTTAAAGTTTCCGGCCGCTAATTTCGCAGATAAATCTCTGTACAAGAAAGAAGCCTCAATTATCGTACAAGTTCTTCAACCCTTAAGTTCTATATCTGTTGATGCATTCAGCGGACTTTCGGGGTCGAATATACATATAAATAAGTTTGTTGGGAGTTTTCGAGATTTTGGACACATACAACGGGGCAATAACACAGTTTTATATCCTGGAACGAAATGAATTGTTGGAGATTTCAGGCTTCCATCGTCCTGAGGGATTTCGCCGTGGATATATGTATGTGTATCGAGGAAGCAGGGATATGCGTTTTGCATTCGGGAATTTTCCAGGAAAAATGATCTTTGGGTTGAAAGTCGACCGAGTGGTATATCAAGTCACTAAGAAATAATGGAAGCTACCGCACGAGAGTGAAATACTGCCCATGACTCACTAGAGGGATGAAAAAGTCTGTTTAGAACCTAAGTCCCTCCTCAACAAAACAGTCCATATAACTGTATCCCACGTAATGGGAACTGGGGGAAGGGAATAAGACAAACAAATAAATCCAAATTCTCCAGAATGAGCCCTATATTCTTTATCTTAGGCCGCGACTACGCCTGAAAAATTGGCGCTCGCATAGTGGGTCTCTCTCAGTCTCTTCGTCATCGATCGCGTGTGCAGAGCAACAGAATTCGGCCCCAGAGTCTGTTTCGGCTCTTCTTGCTCTGTGGCATAACGCGCTTGCAGCCCGAGCAGACGGTTTGACGATTTCGGTCTCTACCTAGAGAATTTTGTCTTCACCTTTGTTATAGTTCTGTGAGTTCCAAACGGGCATTAAATAGTTCTTGTGATTAACGGTAAGTGATTTCTGACACTGCATCGGCCGTTTAGCCTATTGAAACATCGAATTTTCATTTTACAGGTCAGCTCAATCGAGAAATCCAGAGTTACATTCGCCACAACACCAACAAAAGATGGTAAGTCTGCTCTATTTAGAATCGACGGTACTCCTGTGACGACACGCAACCAACGCAAAAAATACTGAAAAGATTTGATATATCTTCACGTATTGGCATGTTATGTCATTTTCTTTAGGAACTATGCCATGTTGCCAGTTTTGTTGTTGTTGAGATAAGTTCGGCTCGGTTAAGGAGAACAAGAGTTTATTGAATTCAAAGATATGGGATACCCTAGGTTTTCACATAAATTATTCTTGAGTTGCACGGGATAATTTATCAAAAGTAGCTTTGAAAAAGTGGGAATTTAGGCCCCATTTGGCAACAACGCGTTCCTATAAGTTTCCCTTGTGAAATTAATCGCATACATAAATTCACACTTTATTTCATTGGTATCGCGTTAAATGTGAAAAGGGCCAAAGTGAAAAGTTCGCAGTGGAAACACAAAGATGGATTTTCAGCAGTTTCTCAGTTAAGCCGGATCACATCTCCCAATTTATTGGCTGACGATTGGGGTCTACGACCTTTATGATTTATGGAAATATTGGGTAAAACGCGGATGAAAAATAGAAAATATCGAAGAAGAATGGTTAGTTAGATTTGTGTACCCTCGATTGTCTGGTTTCGTGTCTTGCGTAAGTAGAATCGAAATTTCAGAAATTTGAATCGCAATATTGCCGACATTTTTCACGGTTTGTGATGACATTTGATGATATACCTGTGTACAGCAGGCTGACACTGATGCTTTATCCCTCAGGAACAGTTTCGAGTTGTTTCGAGCTGCAGGTTAACGAAACCTGAAGTTTTTAGTGGGTAGACGCCCTGGCGACTACCACACTAACAGGTCGTTAGAACACAAGACCGGATGTCTTCAGAAGATTTTTCTTGAGGCAAAAAAAAAGAGCGAGACGAGCAGCTTTTGTCAGCTATTTTCCCTGGCCAAGATATACAATCAGAGATGCCCCAAATATATAAAATAATAACGCAGGATGATTTGAAAATTGGGGCACTCGTACCAGCACATAATACTTAAAAAAATCTGCATTTTTTCCTTTTGACGCAAATACCGGTTCGATTTAAAAATTGCGCACTTCTTAGTCTCTTGTCTGCCCAGGAACATGGTACCACCGGATGGCTGAATATTTTTCGCAAAAAAAATGTATTCCATTGCATTTTCGGGAAATAAAATAACTTTTGAGTTCCCTGACTATTTTTCAATGTTTTTTCTCAGAACTGAACGGTAAATTAAAAAATTATTTTTCAAGTTATGTTTCCCAATTTTGAAATCACTCTGTATGACGCCTTGATTTGCGGAAACCTAAAATCGCCATTTTAAGCCTTCTTTGGTTGCATTTCATGTATTGGAGCGACGAAGGGTATAAAGTCTGACCGTTACGTGAGAACATTTCTCGTGTAAGATCATCAGTTTTTCTGAGTGCCCATTCTTCTTCAAATCCTGAAATTTGGCAAAGAAATGAGAAAGAATCAACTCGACACTCGCTAAAGCATTGAGTTATTTATAAGGACGTCCAAAGCTCCTGAGAGCATTCTCTTCACTTATTAAGTCAGTTTATTTTAATCCCCCGGTTCTATTGAATTGTTTTTAAAAGGACCTCGCCGAGAGCCGGAGGACGCGCCTTTATTTATGGACCTCCGGTTCCGGAAAACGGAATTCCTTTCCAGCCCCAACCCTTTTTATACCCGGAAATGAGCGTGTGTAGAATTTTCCATGATGCGTCGTCCTTGAACCGTTTAAACAAATACCCGATAAAGAAATGCCGCAACAACCCCCCGACCCCCAAACGATCCTTTGCTGTGCAAATCGATTGCCTCGTCTTTTTAGCCGAGATTCGCCCCGTTTGCCAGCCAATATTTTATGTTTATAGACTAAAATGGCGTCCAGATTGTTTGTAAATCCTTTCAACAGACGTGTCGGTACAGGACTAATTTTAGCTCCGGTTATCCTATAGAGTCCTTTTTATTAGAGTCTACATCACATAATGTGTGCTTTGATGTTATTGGGTCGGTTTATCAACATGCTTGTTGGAGGTTGAATTTACCGCCCTCCCATTGTTCCTTGTTATGCAGGTGGGTCAAAGACATTTCAAGCTTTCTGTAGGAAAGTTGGAGCAGCTGTTCAGAGGTGATTTAGAATGGAAAGAGTGTTTCTTGCATGGATACACGGATATTATACAAAGTCATTTTACTTCTTGCCATCTGTTCTCAGTCGGGACCGCATAAACAAAGATAATAATATTCTGGTTTATTTCGGGACGTCCGTTTTTAGACGTTTCCATATAGAGGGTTGTTTTATGGATCGCTTAAAACGCGCCAAATGTACCCGCTATTTTGAAGAATTTGTTACTGCCAATGAATTTTTTTTTATGTGTTATGATAATTTGGGGTGTCTTGAAAATGTGATTTTTAATGAAATTTTCTGAAAATATCAAGAAGTTCAAAACATTTCCTGTTTTGAGTAAAGATATTTCAAATGAAATTTGTCGTCTTAGGCTGCTCAAATGCATGGCAAAATAATTCTTTGTCGGAAACCTATTTTCCACTTGATTATACAGGGTGAGTCGGGAGGATCGTGCCAAACTTCAGGAGCGTGTTGTACATGAACAATAAATGTAAAAAAACTCAAATGTTGTTATCCGATTTTCGTTTGTTTACAAGTTATAGCGTAAATAAATTTTTTTAACTAGGATTCTATTTACCATAAACGTACCTTTCCTGGACGTCGGATTGGTCGTGGTGGCTCTATTAGTTGGCCTCCAAGGTCTCCAGACCTCACACCACTAGACTATTGTTTGCCGGGTTGGTTTAAAACTGAAGTGTACAGAGTGAAAGTGGACACTCAAGATGCACTAATTCAACGCATTAGAAATGCTGCAGCTGCTATTAAAGACAGACATGAAACAATCAGGAGCGCGACGAAGGCTCTTCATAGACGAGGCCGAAAATGTTTAGAAGTTAATGGCAATATTTTTGAACATTTACTATGATATCCAAACGTTAATTTATGGAATTTCTTATGAAATTTATAATTTTTTTAAATTTTATGTTTTAATTTTATTTACGTTGTAACTTGTAAACAAACGAAAATCGGATAACAAACATTTGAGTTTTTTTACATTTATTTTTCATGTACAACACTCTCCTGAAGTTTGGCACGATCCTCCCGACTCACCCTGTATACAAAAAATCGTTTGTGATTATCATATTCTATTAATTTTTATAAATTTAGAGTTTATTTTCATTATTAAATTACCACAATACAAGTCGTCGTTTCTTAAGATGTCGAAGATAGAGAAACTGGTATATATCTAATTCAGTTAATAAATACTTTAGAAGATTAATGATAATGCCTTTTTCCTTTTTGTTATTGAGAGGTGTGAGTACAAAGTTCAGGATTGCAGTTTTGTAATAATTCCCAAAAGAAGAAAATCCCAATTTCAAGCTGTTTAGTCGAGTGAGTAAGTTCAAGAGTTTTTCCTTCTAGAAATTAAAACCTAAAAAAGTTAATATTTTATCAAAAGATTCCAAATGGGTCGCTGTCAATTTTACAATGCTATAATTGTGAAACCATCCTTAAGGAAACTCATGTAACTGTGTAGCTTGTGGTGGCGCTAGTGTACTTCCGCTAAAAATAATGACAGGAGAAGATGTGTCATTTTATAAATTTCTTTTTGAGTCTTTCTCCCATAATATGGCTTTGAATTCTTACCTTTGCTACGTTTATTCTTGGGTATAACGAGGAAAAAGTGGGTTATTTCCTACAGTACCTCAGGACAGTAAAATTGAAACTGTTTACTTGGTAGAAAGCGGTAAATAATCAAGGAAAACTTCAGCTGATGAGCTAATCTGACCAAAGAGGCGAACTTTACAGAAAGGAAAAGTGAGTACTAAATAATCTTGAAAAAATAATTAAATAGTTCTCTAATTTTCGACTATTTTTGTAGTTTTATGTAAATTATCTGTCTTCCTCTTTGTTTCAAACCCACAAAATTCGGACGAAGACAGATGTCGTCGTAATCCCTTATGTCATTGATTCCTCCACACGAGCACCCAGGGGCATTGCGCTTCCGTGAGAGTAGCGCTCAAGTTACGCGGCACGTTATTAATTTCCGAACCCTCTTTAATTTTACCCCTAGCTGACCTGAAAGTAGCATTTTCTTTAGCGGAAATCCAATCCCCGTTGTTCATATTAACATTTGTCATAATTTGGACACGTTATTTGCATGATATTCGAGCCGGTCCCAACTCAAATACCTCCACTCCAACGAACTTCAAAACACAATAATCTGTGCTCATCATTCGTGCCTGAACGATCATTATTCAGCAGGATTCTCCGGAATGCCCGAGATTACATCCCTTTTTGCGCGCGGTGGTCGGAAGGGGTTGTTGCTTAAATGCGGGTCGCATCGGCCTTAAGTTTGCCTAAGGATTGTATGTGAAGCGCAAAAGTGCGCACTTAATTAATCTCTAAGCGCAGAGCGGAATTTCTTTTGTTTGCGCTCAGAGCAGTCGTTAATCTCAATGAATAATAATCAGTTTCGAACTAACGACATCAGCAACAACAGAAACGACCTCCGTCTCTCTCGCTCTCTCTGTTTAGCAAGCCAAATCCTGATATAATTTGCCAGACACTCTTTCGTTCCTTCGTAATTAATCTTACTGCGAAGGACCATTATTTTTCTTTGTCTCGACTGTTGCTGCAATCCGGAAATAATTTGTGATAATAATATAGAGTCGTCTTTGTCTGGGCAACTTATGTCCACTATTTCCGAATTAATCCGGAAAAATATTTGCAGTGAGGTAAATGCGAGTGATTTTTCATCCCCGCCGGAAAGCGACGCTCGTTTATTCGGTCCTTATTTCCAGGCGATATATTAAGGCGAACAGTGTTGTATTATTTAGTTTTTCCGGCACGCTCCGAATAACGAGCGACCCTTCGGCTTCCCGATGGCAATGGTAAGACGACCAAGAAATGCCAAAAATAACGATACAAAGCAAGATTAATTATCGGACAGGCGAAGAATCCGCGCGAATTATGTTTCGGAAAAACGGCCGAGTATGTTTTCAGTCCCTTCGAGAATAAATTCGGAGGATTAAATAATAATTGCCGTGTCATTTGCGGGTTATTTTATAACAAACCCCGAATACACCGGCTCAATTGCACATTTCAACTCTCGAATGGGTAGAGCTCCAGGAAAGCCCAACTTCGGGTTCATGTCGATGTAATTAATTTGAAATCGGCTGAATTATGTTGCCATCAAAACGGGGATGTCATTAATTATCGTCTCATGCAGTCAAGGAATTATACGTCGAATTTTTCATTCGAATTCACCGAGACAATGTTTCTTTGCACTACGTAACATCTCAACTGTTCAAGCCAATGTTGAACTTGCGGATCAGACGTTATATGAAAGCATATTCAGAAATCCGAGCCCAAACGCCGATGGTTTACTCGAGAAATTGGGCTACGATGTTGAGTAATAGTTAGCAAGCACATCCAGTTCAACCAACAACATTGAAAGTTTAAGCCTCTTTAGAGCCCAAACAATTTGCTCGAGTTACACCCGGTAACATTAAATTACATTGTGCTAATGGGTGAAAATCGATTTTCTGCGGATAGAGGTGAGGCCGTTTATGGTCGGTTTTAATGGACTATGAGTTTCTCATATAATCAGCTCACAGTCAAATAATAAAGCAGAGCCTTTATTATCATGTTCATGTTTGGACTACGTTCGCTAATTTCGACTTTATCTGTCCCCACGTTATCTCCCCAGTACAGTTGCCCGTTCGCTGTCAATAAACTCTTCTCAGTGATGAGGTTGGTGTGGTGTAAAGTGGTTACTGGATTTGGCTCTCATCATGGTAAATATTGGCTTAAACGCCAAGAAAACTTTCATAAATAATGGATTTCTGCACGCAAATAACCAACACATATCGAGACTTTAGCCAAATCTCCCATCTCCCAAAGACAATAAGAAAATAACAAATATTTGGCTCCAATATTTCCTCACAGATTTCCCCACGGGATGGACGGGCTCCAAGCTGGTGGAAAGAGTTTGCTCTTCCAATTAAATCTAGCCGCGAGTGTCGGGAAAGCGTGAAAAATGCCAGTTTACTACGAAATAGTATAACAAATTTTGCGAATAATTTTATTGCCGTGGTAGTTATGTCTTTTTAACCTGAAAGTTCGTATAAAGCTAAATTGCGGTGTTTCGAATCTGCGTCTAAAAATGTGCACAAATCTCTCTACTCATTTTCGAAATAATGAATCATTTACTTTTCTACGTGGATTTTCGAACATTATATAATATATAATTTGCTCTACTACATATATGGTTACATTAGAATTTCCCGTCTTAGATGGCGCTGGTGCTTCTCGAAGAGCAATCGTCGAGTGCAAAACGGAAGTTGGTTTTGAACTTGATTACTCTCCCCAAATTCCTCAAGCGTGCCAACATTTTTAACATATTCGACATGTATTTTAGGACTAAATTGCAAGTTTTCCATTAAAAAATCGCAAAAAAATGGTGTAGCACACACGAATAAGTATATCGCAATATAGTACAGAAATTAAAACGGCGCCTTTAGAAGTATTGTGTTGATAACGTAAAGCGAATTTGAAATACCACATTATTATTGTTTCATATTACCATAATGTCTAGCTTTTAAACCGACATTTTCAGTTCACAGTTCACATCAATTTTGTGGTAATTTCAAACTATTTCAAACCGTATTACTAAGAAAAAAAGGTTTAATTAATTAAAGTTTTTACTGCAGAGACTTTCTCACTTCTGTTATATTAGACAAAGAAAACACTTTTTCTCCTGTCAATCATTTAATTGCAGCTTAAGGGTGGTTTCTCTTTTGTGCATTCACCTGGGTTAAATTCGTATTGCTGGCCATTTAACTGATTCAATTAGTGACACTGATTTGTTCCTAAGATTACTACTACAACAAAAAATGAGAAATACCTTAAATTTTTAATGAAAATTCTTTACTTTGTCCCCTGAAACCCAACCTTAATGAGGGAAGCAAATTCATTTAGTTTTCTTCGCGTGGTGGCGCTGCTTTTTTTCCGAAACATAATTGTTGACAGGAAGTGAATTTTGTACTTGATTACCCGCGCCATATTCCTCCGGAGATTTCCTGGATCATCAAGACTTTTGACGCATATTTTAACGATTTCGTTGTGCAAAATGCACTTTTGGTGTTAAAAACTCGTACACAGGCAGTTGTGCTGGACGTGTAGCGCGCATTTTCCCAATCTGAATTAAGGAAAACTTCGACATATTGTGTAAAGACGCAGGAAAGTTAGTGGCCTATGCAGAGTTTGTGATGGGAAAAGAATGAAGGTGAAATGACCTAAGCCATAAGGACTTAAGCAATATTAAATATATGAGAAATTAAGAAAAATCCTTAATTTCTTTCTTACTTCATACTAAATTGTCACAAGACAAAGACAGTTGAGTCAAACATTGAAGCAACCCCCCTTTAGGGTGATTTCCCTCTTGGTTTCCTTAGAAAGAAATCCTATTACACTCTTTTTAATTGGTTCGGTTAATGATTGTTCTTGGATTTTGCCGCATAACGGATTTCAAGCATTTAGAAAACTTTATTATTGGTTGAGTATTAAGGATGACGTAGTATAATTAATTTTTGCAGAAAACCCACCTTAATGCGGAAAAAAGTTTGAGTAATTCCTGGAAGGTGGCTTTGGCGAAATTATTCCACAGGAAGTGCGAATTGCATTTGTAATTTTCATGCCTCGTTTTAATTAATTTCAGTGCAAAAATCGCAACAAAAAAAGTTTAATTATGATCTATTTTTTCCTCTGAGGCTTCTTCCATCGGGCCGGAAGTGCAGCTTACACTTGATTGCCATCATCAGTTCTTGCGCTTTTGTTCCGTAAGATTAAGGTTAGTTTCCCTCACATTTCTGCAGCAGCAAAATGGCAATATCTTTTGCGCAGCCACCCTTAGATCCTTAAAACATCACTTTAATTCTCGCTCACCACGAATATAAACAGCAAAAACTCCCCAAAAACAGGATGTTTTAATAACTCACAAAATCAGAAACAGGAAAGGAGCCTCTCTGCCATATTTTCTCATTAAGGAAAAAACTCCAGTGCCACAGGGGCATGAATAATTCGTAATTGCGCGCTGGAAGTTTGACTTTTTAACATCCAAATCATTAATAACATTTTATTACCACAGCTTAGGGCGAATGGAGTTTATATCTTTAAATATTTAAGATTCCAGAGGTCATACGGAATGACGCAGGAGAAGAGGCGCCATGTCGAATAATGTTTGGGTTCCACAGTGAGGTTGTTTTTTGACCTCGAGCTCCTTATCATAATTAGTACGACCATTAATTCAATTAGCAGGTTAACATTTGATCTTTAGAGATCAACTAGGGCGACTCTAATTCCCCATGGCTTTGCTTATATACAACAGAGAGCCTTTTGTCCTGCCAAAGGGCCGTTGTCTGAAACCATAATGTATAGCAGCAAAGGGGGCGGAAGATTTTTATAAATGTCAACGTGGCGTCTTTGGGATGATATATCGCCCAAGTTTTGAGCTCGATACACTATGTGAAAGTGGCATAAAATGAAAAAGTTTGAGGAAGGATCTCCTCTTGCCGTATTAAGTAGGTATTAGTAACCACCTCTTTTGGGAGTAATTAAAAAACCCGCCCTTAGCGATCGAAGTTTTAATTAATGGATGTGAAGGCGCGGCCATTTCCACGGAAATAAATCAAAAATACTGCCTCGTTTGTGTTTCGTTTCCGAGTGGGAATTTCCACAGTTTTTCTCCCGTAAAAAATGGCTTTAGTCAAACTACGTGAAATGCGTTTCAAGAATGCATCGTCAATCTCCTGCCACCGTGGATGTGGCCCATCCATTCTATTATAGCATCGATTCAGAAAATTGCTGGAGATTTACGGCCGTTCTTCGGCCTTAATAATTTCCTGGTTAAAACAACATCATGATCGTATTTTAATGTCTCTCCTCCATTTGTACCAATTAGCTTTTAAATTCCCGGTAATTAGAGGGTTTCGAGCCTGGGGTGGGAAAAAAAGAAGCAAGAACACGGCCGGAAGCTAAGCAATCTTACCCAGGGGTTTTAATGGAAACTCGCTCCCAATTCAGATCATATCCACCTGCGAAACTGGATTAAACATTTATGCAGCCCTGGGGAAAATTTGTTTTTACTTCCACCAAGTTTTCTCCGGAATTATGTGTTTTTGTATTCATTTTTCCACACGGGAATTTGAAAAACTTTTGAATAAACAGTTGTCGAGGGCTTTTTCCGGACGGGTTAAAGGGGAGACTTTCGCTTCCATCGTTGGAAAAATTGAGAATTTTCCCGAGCATTTTCATAACCTCAAAGATGCTAATTATACAGGGAGGTAGAAGGGAGGCAACCACTATTTTTTAAGTACGACTTCTTCGTTTAATAACGATTAAGCTTGCCAGTTGTTTTTTAGTAACGTTTACATAACCAGTGGTCAGTATACACAGGGTGGTTAGACACATTTTTTAAACTAAAATTTCATACCTCAAGAAGGGAATGCGACCTATATTTTGCTGCGTTTTCCTCAGCAATTGATTCAGATGAAGCATCATGAGCAGGGGAGAAACGAATTAGAAATCAATAGAGACGTAAAAAAATCCTGGCATGTGCATACAATAACGGATGCGTCCATTGAAAAACGACTTAAAAAGAAAAAATTTAAATTCATGGTTTGTCTGGATGCAATAGTCGATGCGCCGATATCCATTGGCGTAGAAATTTTAAATTGCCGGTTTCTGGATGTAGAATTTCTTCATTTATCGCGTACATATCAGTCGAAGACAATATCAGTGACAGATTTACTCGCAACAACATGACACCCAAATTGAACGCGTTTACTTCGCAAAAATAATCCCAAATTATATTTTTTCCAGATGAAGTGGCTGATTTTCTTCGCTTTGACCGTGATCGTGGCTCTCGCCAGTGCCGAGGGTGAAGTGTGGGAGGAAGACGACCACGAGGTGCTGATACGAAGCGAGCGGGGCGCAAAAAATCGTAAGTAACTTTATCCAAAACGGCCCTAATCTGGCCGACAAAAGCTGGTCTTTATGACAAGCCCTGTTGTGCACTTTCGGACGGTGCACGAGCACTCCTTTGTTTGGGGTTTTAGCTGAAACTAGACACTTTTTGTTTGCCTAACATGGACGGTAAATGCATCCTCAATAAAATAAAAGGCTGAGATTCCACCCTTCATCCCTCCCCCCCTCCTTCCTCCCCCCCCCTCACCCCCTCTTCACTTCCCATTTCAAACAGTCCATTAGGAGGTTAAAACACAAACTCATTCCTCCTTCGGGACGCGTCGCAAATGGGAATATAGTTCGGTTCAGGTTAGTCGAAACAGAGGGAGATTTATGGCTGATGTTCTCGGCTCACGTTCCACCGGGTTAGGGAAATTTGCGAAGGCTCGGATCCCAATCTACCGATGAGAACTAATGACGATTTTGAGACGATAAAGTGTCTGGAGGAGTAAATTATGGAGCCCGGACGTGCCTTCTGGATTGTTATTTAAGGACCTGGACAACAGGAAATTGAGTGTGCCCTCAATTTCCCTTAAAATACTAGCGCAGCTTCATCAAGATTATTAACATGCAAGTCCGTATATTCCATATATCGGACTAATTTCGAGGGTGACTTTTTTTCTGAAATTAATGATATTGGCTTGCCCTGGGGCTGATCCAACTTTTACTACGGTAATTTAGGAGCTGCGGTTCATAAGCCAATTACGTTGATTAGTTTTATCCTTTTTCGAACGGTCTGGAATGAACCAGAACGGAATTGGGAAATGCGGTTTTATCGGAGTTTCCTGCTGGTGTTTATGGAAGGAACAAAAGGAGTTTTTTTCGTCTCTTTGAGGGCAGAATTTGGAACGCGGCGAGATAATATTTCAACGATTAAAGCAGTGTCATTTTTAAATGACCCGAGTCTCCATTGTGTATCTCCTGCGTGTCTCCTCTATCTGTGTCCGGGCGCATTCTTCTTCGTCCATCGGCCAGTTTTACACTTTATTGTTTTTGGTCTTTTTGTTCCGGGCTCAATGGTCCCTTTCGAACAAGGTGCAATTAATTACCGGAGAGGGTGAGAACGAGTGCCGCGCCCGCGGGATGAGGAAGTTGGCGAAACTTTCTGGTGGAAAACTGCCACAAATTATTCATGGCGCAGACCATAGAATTTAACGCGATTCCTATCCGGGGCCGTCTCGGTAAAACTCGTCAAGTGGATTTGCCAGGAGTTTAAATTAAATTTTCGCCCCGTTTCCCCTGGTAAACAGGTGGGCGATACACGTCTTGCACCGTCTTTGTGCGAGAACTTTTCAAACCATTGTTTCACAATGGGGTTAAGTTGTTCCATTTTACATCCAAGAATTTTGCCAAGACAGCGTTTTAATTATTAAGGCAATTTGTCTGGACATAATGGCGGACGCACCTCGAAGAACGCAGGTGGAACCGTCACATCAAATCGAACGGAACGAGACATGCAAAACCGGAGACCAAAAGTGTGATCGAATTTTCCATTTGGTAGTTTCCCTAAGCATAATTCTGGACGCGCTTATCAAAATGCCGGCCAGAAAAATCAAACAAGGGAGATAAGGAACGTCGCAGTTTCTCTGGACATAATGGCAAATGCGCGTCTCTTAAAATATTGAAATATTTTCCACGGGATGTTCAAATTTCAATTTGGTATCATGTGCTCTCAATGGCTCGTATGGTTTATGAGATATTTGCCCCGTGGTTGTAGGGTGAGCAACACACGTGGGATAATAGCCCGCAAGAAGAAATCAACGGAACGCAAGTCTGGTGTCCTTGTCGGCTGTAAATATTGACCGTTCGGCATTCAGCTGTAATGCAGAATATGGGTCGCACTGAAGGTTGAAAATGTGTTTCCTGCATAGAGATACCGAATTAGCCCATAAAACTAAAACCACATTTAGCTGGAACAACTGGATGATTTAAACTACTGATTGCCTGACATAAATTTATTTTAATTGGTCCATATTTCAGCGGCAACACCATTTCGGCCCTGTCCTTTTATCACTACTCGCATTTTAATCAGGCCCGCGCCCTAGAAATGGAATTTTTAACATGGCGAGAGAGCAAAAATGCAACTTTCGCGGATTTGATTAATACTGGCAAATACACACCCCACTGGGGAAAATTAATTAATTCTGACCGCTGCAAGTTCGGCCAAAATCGACGGATGAAACAAAGCCGTGAGTGCAAATAAATGGGACAGCCCTTGATGGAGTTTCTAACTTGATGGTCTTTTTTTGCGTTTAGCCATATGGCGAGGCCGCCCCTGTCCTCCGTGCCACTCGTATCGGCCTTAAGCAGCAGCACACTCGAGATTTTCGTATTACCTCAGAAATTGAATATTTATAAAATTTATAATGGCTTCCGGGTTTGGAAGGGCGCACGTCCTGGAGTGTCTCCGTTGGCGCTCCATTAAACCCACTTGAAGGGCTGATTTTCTTATTACGGCCCTAAAAATATTGAGAGTCAATTTTCCTGGCCCTCGCAACGTGTTTGTTCAGGCGCAATCCCGGATCGACAGTAATTAAAAATAACGGCACGGTTTTAATCCCTGGAATTGCCATTGTTTTAGATTTATTGACCTCTCCCCCGAAACGGGAACGTTTCGATTTTTATTGCAATATCTCAGTTTTAGGGGCGAACTAAAGCAAATGTTAATTTCATGTTGAATAACTTCGGCTCTGGGCGCACAACCGTCGTAAAGGAACATCTGTACCGGGTCGTTAAACCGCGTTTATTTATAATGCCGCAGTGTAAAACGAGGATTAAAATAAGTCAAACAATGTGGTGGATCTTAGATTTATGAGCTTTAACTGCGTCGAGTGAATTCGTATTTTGCACCTCTTTGCTTGATCCAACGCGGATCAGTCGTGCCAGCCTCAAACCGCCCTGCGTAGGGACATCTACATCATCTAATTCTGAAAATTCCCCTACAAAGGCAGAAACATGGCAACGCCGCGCCCAACATGTGGGAGAAGCATCGTTGCCAAACGTGGCATATAAATCCCGAAATCACCGAAGAAGCTCGAGCATGTTTCCTTACTGAGTATATATTGGTGGCTGATAGTCCTGGTTTTTTAACAGATTTTTTGTTTTAACGGAAAATTTGTAAATTCGGAAGGAAACTGTACAAGAGCCCGCACGGCGCGTTCGCCATTTCAGCAAGATGCATGTCTGGGGGGTGAACTTCATTCGATTGTTCAGTGAAAACCCAAAAGTTTTAACATTATTTGTAGCTCAGTGGCAGAGCAGTGGGAAGTTCCGTAATTAATTACACCTCGTTCAAAATGGCGAGCGCAAAAACCAAAGTTTGTTTCGAACGAATTGATGAAGAGGAATGTCTGTTTCTGGTATCGATTCGTTCGCGTCTTTTATATAGAGAAGGAACAACATTTCCCTTTAATACCAGGATCTAATCGTGAAACATCTCTCGCATTTCAAAGCGGAATTGAACGGAGCAACTTCGACGTAAGACCTCGTTTTGTAATGACGTGCAATGCTTAACTCCTGACTTTTATTTGCTCCGAGTTCGCGGAGTGTGAAAATGTTTCCCGCTCGGATGGGTTTTCAATTGAGCTTTTTCCTCGATGAGGAAAAGGTTTTCGAAGGGAATTTTTGCTCACCCAACACATTCGTTAATCTAAGATATTAATCTATTTTGTAGAAGAATGCCGTTACACGAAAGGAGCCTGGTCCGAATGCGACTCGAAAACTAACCAGAGATCGAGGACGCTCACTCTGAAAAAGGGCAACCAGACGAGTTGCGAGCCGACCAAGACCATGCAGAAGAAGTGCAAGAAAGGTAAGGAATTTTCCCGGTTGTGTTGCCAGTTTTTTGGGTCAACACTCGCAGCAAAAGCACAACATATTGTGCCTCTGCTGACGGAAAAATGATAAACTTTAATCTGCAAACTTTTTCCATAAAAAGACGAACGCTCTGGCAAAATAGATGAAGTTCATCTTTATGGGGGTAGTATTTTTTAAAAGTTTCTTCTCATTAGTTTTGCGGGTTTGGAGGAAAAAGGCACCGAGGAAAGTTTATAAGCGATACATTTATCCTTTTTGTCCTGGGGAGAATCGACGGCCGGGTAATCAATCATGTTTGATTTACTTGATGGGAAATGATGTTACATAATAAAACTCCTGGCTGCGCCTTTTTTCCCTTTTGGACAGATTAAACGCTCGTGTACGATTGATGGATAAACGAACGATTTGCGAGAATTGAGAGGCTCAAAAGAGGGATGTATTTTCTTTACGTGTCATGGAAGTTTTCTCACAGAATGGAACAATAAAGTTGATGATGACACTCGTTGGTCGAGCCGAAATGTTGGAAGTAGATTTCGACGCCCACAAAAATTGTGTACGTGTTGTGCGTAGATCTTTTCGTCGATTTTCATACCTTTCATTTCGGCACATCTTGTATGACGTGTCTCGTAAGTTTCCGCTCTTCACACTCATTTTTATTAAACCCGATAACACCTGGCAGAGAAGTCTTAAAATCTCAATCCTGCAGAGCAGCATATTGGAAATTCAAATGGAAAAATGGCGCGCGGAGATTAAGAAGACGGTTTTACAGGCTTAATGCTGCTCGAATAAATCTGACGAATTTTCGTCCTCGGGTATTATTCCGCCTGATTTATGAATAAGTGCACGATGGAATTTAATTTTCCTCTCTTTTTTTTCAATTTTTCATCGGCATGTGAAGCAAATACCAAACGGCCTGCGTACACCTCATTAACCCGACGTCGGTAATAACCTCCGCCCCGATTCCATTAACATTTAACGTAATTAGGGACACTTTAATTAACTTTGGGGTTAATTAACCGCTTATGCATTAATTATTTACCTCGGCGTGGCTGTGACGGCCTTCGACGACACTATTTGCGCCCCGTCGGCTTTTACCAATTTTGCAGTTGTGTTATTTTCTTTAGCGTGCAGATACGAGAAGGGGACATGGGCCGAGTGCAACGCCCAGGGCCAGATGACTCGCAGCGACAAACTGAAAGCAGGCAGCGACCCTTCTTGCGACCAAAAGCGCGAAATCACCAAAAAATGCAAGTCCAAACCCGCGAAGAGTCAGAGCGCCAAAGGTAAGAAAGGTAACCGTATCGTGTCATCCATATTTTAGTTTATTTGCCCATTTTTTGTTCAGTTTGTTCACCCTTCATCTTTTACAAAAAAAAGTACGGTAGACTTTTAAAATCGCGTCAGACTGCCGTCGTTTGTAATATCATCGCTTCATTAACAGAGATTCGTCAGAAGTTTGTATAGTGTACTGCCCCCTGTTGCAGAATAACGATATTAGGAACGACGGCATACCGATGTATTTAAATAAGTCGAATATGCCTTTTAATAGAAGTCTTTATGATTGTTTTTCTCCTTTAGCTGCACGTAGAAACAACCGAAATTAAGCATCAAAAAGATCAAATCATCTGGAGAAGAATTCCACAACTATCAGTAAAAGCATTTACAATTTTAAAGACAAATCATCATCTTGGTTACTTACCGCTAATTGATTTCGTACAGGGTTGAGCGAAAGCTACTTTTTTAAATTGATTTTTGCATACGTTATTCTTTTAACAGTTGGATCATTTCTCGTATTTAAGTGGTTTACTGAGGTCTAAATTCCACCCTGTCAGGCCTAAGTTGAGCTTTCCCGTCGGTTTACTTAAGCCATTCTTCAGTATTAAGATGGCGAAAGTTGGAGAATTTCGATGGCAAAAGTGGCCTGAAAGAGCGGGAGGTGCAACTAATTTTCTAGCTATTAACTAAGTGTACTATAGGAGCATTTAAAAATTTCTATGTGTAACCATTTCATCGAAAACAATATTTAGAAGCGTGTTATCAACAGATATCTTGTTTTTGTAGATTTTTACAGATGTTTTTATTCTATATAGCGTTTCTAACTGCTGTATTGTAACCTGGTAATTAGGACAGAGAACGTATAAGATACTAAGTAGCGTTAACAATGGCTGGTCAATTTTTATATGCAATATTTAATGTTGTACGCGGGAGAATTGGCCAACTATCAACTTTTTCTTGTCTCGTAGATTTTTTGAGATTTTGCAAAAACATACGAGCATTTTTCGGTATGTTTCGTAGAGTTTTCGAAACTTTAACTTCAAAATCATGTCTGTATAAGCGTTAGATGAATTTAATAAAACACTGTCATTAGGTGAAGAATATGATACATTTTAAGGTTAACTGTTTCTCAGTGTAATATTAACATAATGACTCTTCCAGTAATAAAATTATATAAAAGAAATCGTATGTCGTTTGGTTTTATCGCTCCGACATATAAAGTCTCTTATAATGGAGCTACAGAGTAGTAAGGTAGATTACGATAAAGCTTTTCACGATGATCAAAAATCGTGCATTTCGAAAATACATATGTAATTCACGCAATTTTTAAAAAATCGTAGTAAATAAAAATGTTTGTGTCAATTTTTCATGATTTGTGCAAAAATTTTCGTCTTTAAAAACAGTGGCGTACATGACAATATCACAAAAAAAAGTGAATTAAAATTAAAGCGCTCCGATTTCAGAGAGATTTGGTTCTACAATAGCCATACCAGGCAGCATTGATATGCCGCGATCAAAATTCAAATCGGACAATTTAGCTTTTTGGGTCGAAAAATAGAAGTTATCCGATTCGAGCTTTGACCGCGAGATATCTAAATTGTATGGTTGGCTCCAACCAAGTCTCGCTGAAATCGGAGCACCTCAATTTTCAGCTTGTTTTGTGAAATTGCCGTGTACGCCACTGTATATTGGAAATCAAATTTATGACTTAGGCGTACCACTTACTCACTTCAAAACCCTCTTCGACAAGTTTTTGGGTCACCAAATTCTTCCTCTCCGCAGGAGCGTAAAGCATATCTCCTAAGCATCAATAACCATTTTTCATGGCAGAACGGTAATGCTGACTTTTTCGAGGTGATTTGTTAAAGGGAAGAATATTCAAAAACCACTCAATAAAACAACCTTTATAGCTTTATTTAAACCTACTTATTTGTTCCCGGGAAGTATTTACAAGTATAAAAAAACATTCATCAACAATGTTAAAACGTATTAAACCCTTTAAAAACGTCTCATGCGCGTATGTTAAGTACTTCTAAAGTTTTTAAAAGGTTTTCATGTAACTCGGGAAACTTTATACAACAAAAACTGTTTTCTTACAACTACTTGCACGGGGGCTTACGCTAAAATTAGAAGTATATCTAAAACCTAAAATAAATCTATGTAAGAATTAAATAACAAGCTGATAAACTTTTCAAAAATACGATTCTAGAACAATTCAACCGAAAAAAAACGTTTTGATATTTTGGCATGTTTATACTGGACGGTTTTCGGAGATAGAACGGACACAGTCACACCGCGTATTTACAACAACGATTAATCTATGGAAGATCGTCTACAGCTCGAATTCAACCAGTCAGTATGGCCTGTCCTGAAGGCTCAAAATGGCACTTTAAGCACGCCGTTTTCTTACAGGACAAACCTTGTTAAATATAGAAAAATATAGACTCTGCACGCTTGCAATATACGAGACAGCTCAAGGGAATGTTTACCGATTAAATTTATATAAAAAAAATCACAGATGTTGATAATAAAACTCTTCCGATCGAACGAGGAACATCTTAAAACGAGTTCTTTGCCAGAGGTATCAGCAGTCCTCTTCCACGAGCTTCTGAGTGTCCTTTCCGGTGTCATGACTGGCCGGGTTCAACTCTTTGTGTCTCACTTGCACTTGCGGGGACGTTCTAAACATTAATTCGTCACTAAACAGTTTTCGCACTCAAAACAAAAACTCACCTGTGAGTTACGCTGGAAGGAGCAATTACTGCACTAGGGGGCTCAGTGAAGCTCTCAGATTTGGATTTGGATACGTCTGAAGGCACCTCATATAAAGCTAGAAGTCAGGTTGCAATTTACAAGATTTTTGAATATAAAAATTAACACGAACCTCCGCTGCCATTGCCCATCATCTCTGGATTATTCTGGACGGCATCATACATGGGGTTATGAAAATCTCGATTTTTAGTGTTCACTGTATCTAAGTTATATGCCACTTCCAATGGTTCTGGAGCTCCCGAGGATCCATTGAAACTTTGAGAGCCAAATTCCACATTTGTCCCTTGTCTGAAAGACACGCTCTGGCTGCTTGCTAGGGAGCCTAAACCCACTCCTTTGCCGCTACAATAACACGTATAATTAGAGAAAAAACTTTGATACGACTCTGACTCTTACAAGGGTCTTTTTCTGATGAAAAACCACACACCAGTGGCAGCTCCCAATATAAGCAAAATCACTACTATAGGAACCACTACTGCGGTGGCAGTCCCATCCTGATCACTACTACTAGACGCGGTCAAAACGTCGCAAAACTGCCCTTGATAACTGGGCAGACATTCACACACCAGCTGCCCTTCCAAATCTTCCCTGCAGAGGCCTCCATTTTGGCACTGACACACTCGAGGCAATGCCCTTTCAGGGTCTGAAAACATGCATTTTGGGGTCATTTTAACAAATAATTGATCAACAGTAAATACTTCGTACCTATTGGGGCATCACAGATAATCTCTGCTTTAGTTTTATGCGAGGGCATCACCGATGAATCAGGACATGAGCACCGATGTCCGTTGGGCACTATCAGACACAAATGTGAGCATTGGTTGCTCTTGCACGCATTGGGAACAGATACGTTATATCTCAGGTCATGGAGCACTAAATAAAAATTTCTTAATAACCATTGTCAAACACAAGGATATAAAAGAGAACTACCTTTGACACTCGAGGGATTTAGGAGGTCACGTTGCACTACTACAGGCACACCACGCCCGAATTTATCCTGCTTCACCACCTCTCCGGTGTCCTTGGTTATCCAGAAGAGATGATTTTCGAATACATCTAGGGAGATTGGATGTTTCAGCATGTCCCCCTTGAGAATGACCTTCCTCATTGATCCTGTTACATTAGAATTTCATAAATCGTTGAAACTTTTTTCTAATACTAAACAAAAATGTTAAAACTATTAAATTTTAAGCTTAATTTTAACATTAAAAAACAATAAAATAAAAATCATAAGAAGTAAATAAAAAATAAAATGGCCGACGAGCGCTTCGTCGTTGCCACATTTCAAGATTTACGGTTTCCTAGCCAAAGGCTATAGCAAAAAGCATTATGTCAAGATGACATTTCTAGCTTCGTCTATTGAACACATTCGAAACGCAGCTTCTTTTTGAGTATTTCAGTTTAGGTTACACAGTAATCGCCCGTACAAAATCCAAAATTTCTCTTTAAAAAATGTGTTAAAAACGAGAAAAGCAAAATATCTCACTGACCATCAGGTTTCATGCTCTCAATAACGTTCAACTTGGTGTCCACCCAGTAGAGAGTGTGTCCCATGGGGTAGTCAATAGCCAACCCGGTTGGATGTCTAATTTCATCCGTAATCAAAGGACGGCGCTTCGAACCATCCATCCAAGACACTTCGATCTTCGGCGCCGATCCAGAGTCCGTCCAAAACATTCTACCCAGCTGCGGATCTAATACCAAAGAAGTAGGATTCTCCAGACCTACATTAACCAAAGCCCTGCGGTATCTTCCATCAGTTTTAGCCACCATGACTCTTCCTTTGGGCTTAGATCCGGCTCTGTCTGTTTCCGTCCAATAAAGATTATCCCCGATCCAGTCTACGGCTATGGCGGTGGGTTTGGAGCTACCCTTCATCTCCAAATCCTGGGCAAAACCAGTTTTAACCTCCCCATCTAGGGCTAATGGAAGATAACTGCGCTTTATGGTTTTATCATAGGAATCCGCCCAAAAGATCATTTTAGTTGATGGGTGATAATCCAGGGCTTCAATTCTTTTTTCTTCACTGATGATCCCTTTTTCGTCTTTGAGCAATAAGTCCAAAGCTCGAATTTCCGGGCCGTTGGCAAAAAGCAGCTCAGAATTTTCGGTCATTGCTCGACAAACGCCAGATAATTGATCGGATAAATGGAACCCGTCTCTACACGAGCAGGAGTAAGTTCCGTTGAGGTTCGTGCATGTTTGAGAGCAGTGGTGCTGTCCTGTGGCGCATTCATCCACATCTTGGCAAAGCTTCCTGTTATCCTTTGATATAATAAATCCAGGAAAACACGTGCAGATATATCCACCTCCTGGAACATTAGTGCAAGTATGCTCACATCCCCCCCTGGTTGAGTTGCTGCACACATTATTATGGTGACACCCCAGTTCGTCCGAGCTATCCCCGCAATCATCCCCAAAGTCACAAACTTGTTTTCGATCAATGCACTTATCATTAGCGCACTTGAACTCGGTAAACACATTACAAGGGCGCGTCTTCTTTGCGCACAAAGTCATGTTGTTCTCATCAGTACCATCACCGCAGTTGTCCACCCCATCACATAGTTGGTACCTAAATAGTTAAATTAAAAACGACAATAAAAGCAACAAACAAATCTTACTTGGGGATGCACTTGTGATTGGTGCACTGGAAGCGTTTTAAGCTGTCGCAGTTGAAGTCGTTGCATAGAGAGGGCGCTTCATCGGAATTGTCACCGCAGTCGTCTGCGCCGTCGCAGATGTCCGCCTGGCTGACACACAGGTGAGTGTCGCATTGGAATTTCGATTCGGGACAGTAGCGCCCACCCGGGTATTTGGGGGGGCAGTTCTTTTCGTCGGACATGTCACGGCAGTCGCGGTCGCCGTCGCAGCGGAAATACGCAGCGATGCAGTGGCCGCTTGCACATTGGAAGGTACCTGGTGGTGCAAAAGAATTAAATGAGGCAATTAGTTGAAGTTTGAAACCTTCAAATTTTCAAAAACTTTGCGCAAACAAGCAATTTTCCTTCACGCTAATCTATGAATTAAGAATTGAAATAACTCACCATTCTTGCACTGGAACCCGCTACAGCCGAGCTCATCTGAATTATCGCCGCAGTCGTCCTCATGGTCACAACGCCACCTCGACGAAATACACTTCCCATTACTGCATTGGAACTCAGATTCAGAGCACGCCCTGTAAATCCCCTTGCACATTTCCTCCACCTCATCGCTGCCGTCACCGCAGTCGTCCGAAAAGTCGCAGATCCACTGTTTGGGAACACAACGATTGTTTTTGCACTTGAAATCAGTCTCTGAGTTGCACGATGGACAATTTTCCGGTAATTCGTCGCTGTTGTCGCGACAGTCGTCTTTCCCATCGCAGAAGAGCCATTTGGGAATGCAGCGATAATTGGTTTTGCCCGGACACCTCTGCCAACCCGTCGTGCAGTTCCTTTGCCGGCACATGTACGCTGGCTCGTCCGAATCGTCCCCACAATCATTATCGAAATCACACATCCACAACTTCGGAATGCACTTGCCGTTCTTGCAAGCAAACTCAGTTTCATCATCGCATTTTCTATTGTGGCAAATCGCCGGATCTTCATCGGACCCGTCTTTGCAATCTGGGTCTCCATCGCACTTCCAGCTGTTCAAAATGCATCTTCCATTGGATTTACACTTCATCTCTAACTCCGGGCACTCCTTATCGCAATTTTCTTCGTCAGAATTATCGCCACAATCATTACTGCCGTCGCATATTGTCGCCGAAGGCGTGCAGTTGTTGTTTTTACATTGGAAAGTGCCGTTACGGCACTGCCTAGGAGGACACGTGTCGGGCTCATCTGAGCCGTCTTTGCAGTCCTTCTCAGCATCGCATTTCCAGAACCAGGGAATGCATTTTTCATCGTTGCCCTTGCACTGCCACTGGCCTTCAGTACAGTTCGCGATGCAGGTCTTGTTATTCGGAGCCAAATAGAATTGATTTGGACACGCGCATGTGAACCCTGTTTCTCCTTCTTCGCCATAACCGTCAATGTTCAGGTAACTCGAAGCGGGAGGGGGTGAAATTAAACATAAATGTGAGCAACCTCCGTTGTTAACTCCGCATGGATTAGTGTATGGCAGCTGCCTCAATGGGTGCATAATATGTATATCATAAGGCTTATGAGTGGTATTCCTCAAAATCTGCAAATCCTTGCCGGTAAACTTATTGGCCCTAGAAATGGCCTTCAAATTCCAATCGGTCCAGTAAACAAAATCATCAAAGAGGCTTATGGCAAATACATGGGGTACAGCGCTGCCTGAGAGGACCACATGTCGGTGGCGACCTTCCAAATCCGTGAAGGCGATGTAGTCTAAATGAGCATCAGCGAAATAGAGCTTGTCCGTGAAGAAATCGATGGTCAAGGCGTTGGGCCAGGCAATATCGTCGTTCCAAGTCAAAATTCGGGTGAAATTCATCCCATCCATGCCTAGTTTTCCAATGTAGGCTTGCAAATGCCAAGAGGTGAAGTATAAGTAGCCGGTGCCGGGGTGCACTACCAACGCTCGAGGATCAGCGATGGCGGACTGCAGGGTTTTCCTATTGGTTCCGTTCAATTCAGCCACGTCTAAGTTCTTGGAGTGACGGTCCAGCCTAAGGAGAGAAAATCACGTAAAAAAAAACGATCTACCTTAAGGAGATTTAAGCTGTCACTCACCAATAAATCTTCCTACCAATCCAATCAATCGAAATACCCTCCAATCCGTGCGAATCATGTCTTATAATCGCCTCCCTCTCGTTAGACCCCAAACTGCTCCTGAAAATCGTTTTGGCGGTGACGTCGCAGAAATACATCTTCTGCTCCATATAATCAAAATCCAGGGCCACCACGTTCATCAGATCTTGATGCACCAGATCGTAGAATTTCGCATCAACCGACATGTTCCTAATATAGTATTTGTTGGTGAACACCAGCCAAGGTTCAATCTTGTCTTTGCGCTTGCAAGTGTGTTCGTCCGCCTCTCTTTCGTAAAACTGCTCGTTACACTTGCAGTAGAAGCTACCGGGGGTGTTGGAACAGTACTGCGAACACACCCCAGGGGTTTCAATGCACTCGTCTACGTCTGCACAGGCTTTGCCGTCTTGCAATAACCTGCAACAAACAAATTAGGACCTGTTGGATAGAGGAAAACTGAATAACGTACTTGTAGCCTTGATTGCATTCGCAGTAATATCCAGTTAGGGTGTCCACACACTTATGTCCACATTGGTGAATTTCTACTTTAGCGCACTCATCCACGTTGCAGTGCGCAGGCTCATCTGATTCATCCGTGCAATCGGGTACTTTGTTGCACACCAAGTGGCCCTCGATGCATTGCCCGCTGTTGCACCGGAATTGCGTCGCGTTGGGGCACGTAGCGTTGTCTTTTTCTATTCCAATAGCTTTTAGAAGGATGGAGAGAGATGAAGGAGAAACTTACTGCAGTTGACTTCATCAGAATGGTCACCACAGTCATCTTCACCGTCGCAGCGATATTGATTCCGGATGCACTTGAAATTCTGACAAGTAAACTCGTTAGCGCTGCATGTCTTGTATTGCTGGTTGCATTCTTTGCCCTCATCGGTGCCGTCGCCGCAGTCATTGTCATGGTCACACAACCATCCCTATATATTTTTTTTTTTTTAATATCACGGTGTACTTTTGGTGCCCCACGTTTAAATCAAAACTAGCTCTAAAACAAGTCTTTTCTTACCTTATTAATGCACCGTCCGTTGCCGCACGTAAATTGCTCCTCACTGCATGGCTCACGGGTAAGGCACTGGTGAAGAGAGGATTTTTCATCGGCCCCATCGATGCAATCGGGGTCTCCATCGCACAACCACTTGCGAGGGATGCACTGGGCCCTGCCCCAATGTTTGTTCTCCTCGCAGGTGTACTCGGTCTGCTTGTCGCATTTACGATCATCTAGAATAGAACGTGAGCGTAAGACGCAGATTGGTAGATGATGCATCTTTGCCAAACTTACTGCATTCGTGTCTGCTGTCCTCGTCGCTGTTATCCAAACAATCATTGTCGCCATCGCAGATGTAAATCCTGGGCACGCAGTTGCCGTTATCGCAGGTGAATAAATCTCCAAAGCAGGTGCGTCCATCACTTTTACAATACTCCGGCGGCTCATCTGCGCCGTCGCCACAGTCATCGTCTCCATCGCAATACCATGTAGCTGGAATGCAGCGATGATTGGAACATCTAAAGCTGTTCTGAGGACACGTGCGCTGCGCACAATGTAGCGGATTTTCGTCAGAATTGTCTCCACAGTCATTGTCACCGTCGCACAGCCAATAAGGCTCCACGCATATGTTGGTGTTCTCGCATTTCAGGTGTTTAGGAGGACACGTGGTGTTGTGCCCGCATCTAGTTTGAACTAAATTAGATTCTGTTTTCTTGAAAAGAACTAGAAATACCTTTCGTGTGTTTCATCAGATGTGACGTTATCCTTGCAATCGTTCACTCCGTTGCACACCTGTGCCATGGGAATACAACGATGATTGAGACAAGTAAACTCGCCATCTGCGCACGGGGGATAGTGGCAGTTCTCTTCGTCTGAACCATCTTTGCAATCGTTTTCGTGATCACACTTCCAAGATTTAAAAATGCAACGGCCGTTGTTGCATCGGAATTCATTGGGGGAACATGAATGAAAGGCTGAGAGCGAATTAACGTAATAAAGATATAAAGATGTTTCGGCAAATAATGCTCACCGCAATAGTTGGTCTCTTCGTCAGAATTGTCCCCGCAATCGTCTTCACCGTCACACGCCCACATTCGCGAAATGCAGCGCCCGTTGCGGCAATAAAATTTACTAGAGTCGCAAGTCAGGTTCTTGGCTACGCACATGCGACCTTCGTTCACCAGTTTCGTGCTATCATCGCACCTTGTTTCGAAAAAAATTATAGTAATTAGAAGGATTCTTTACATCGAAAACAATTACAAGCTTCATAAGATGACAACACTGTTTCTATGCATGTCATCCTCGTGACAAGGTTATCAGAACTTTCACTATTTTAGAAGTTTCTTACCTGCATTCGGGTTTCGAGTTAATGCCGGGATGGCAGCTCTGCGCGCAGCCGCCGTTGTTAATTTGACAAGGATTGACGTTGCACTTTTGACGTTTGTCTGAGTAGATTTGAATATCACGCGGGCTGTCTTCTAGGCGTTTTACCTAAGTACACGTATCATACTGTAGATGCAACACTCTCTCCGTATTATTTTAAAACTTTCATGAGTTTGAGTATCCAAAAATTTCCCATAAAGAATAGAAAAAGTAAAACTACTCACCATCTCGATCATGTTGGCCCCCGTATGTTTCTCCGCCCTGTACACTCCCCTGAGCTGCAGATCCGTCCAATAAATATACTCTCCAAACACTGTGATTGAAAACGGGTAAATGGTGGCGGTCACCAGAATCTCCCTGTTATTGCCCTCTAAATCGCTCCTCTCTATTTTTTCTCTCACTGCATCAGTCCAATAGAGCATGCGCTCGTCGTAGTCAATGGCCAATCCGCTGGGCTGCGTCAGATTTTTGTCGATAATCACCTTCTTTAGAGACCCTGCCATTGTGGTGCGCAAAATCTTCCCGGACGCGCCGAATTTTCCCCAATCCGTGTAGTACAAAGTGCCGTTGCACGGGTCGATTACTATGGCTCTGGGTCGCTCCACTCTAGTGATCATCACCAGCTGAGAACCATCGAGATTCATCGCATAAATGCTTCTGTTGGAAGAGTCGGTCCAGTAGATTTTTTGCTGCGTCCAATCGTATGCGATTCCCTCGGGGTTTATCCCTGAAAGGTTCACTTAAACCATGGCAGAAAATAAATCAAATAACGATTTTTACCTTTATTCTTAATATTCACAATGTTTTTGCCGTCCGGCTCTGTAGCCGACATGCTCGCAATTCGGGCCCAGGGCCGGATTTGTGTGAAAAGCAACGTTTTGTGATTATAGTCGAAATCCACCCCTACGACATTTGTCAAGTTTCCAATGGGGGAGAATGGTAAAGTGGTGGCTTGCGGATCCAGATTGATAGAGCGCACTTCGGTCCGCGTTGAAAAGACCAAATACTCATTCACAGACTCGCATCTACGCCCTAAAACTCCCTTTTTTCAAACGCCTGAAGCCCCTCACAAAATCATCTTACCGTCCGAGGACAAAGTTCCTGTGGCGCAGTCGCATTTGAAGGGAATCGGAGCTTCCGGCACTGAGGCAAAACACAACTGCTCACATCCTCCGTTGCCGAACTTCCTGCAGGGATTGCTATCATCTCCTGGTTGATTAGTAATATCGAAAATGGCAATGTCGCGCAGCTTGTCCAAGTTAGTGCGCACTCTCGTGGGGATTGTGGTGTTTCCCGGGAACTTAGAAGCTTTAAAGACCGAGCGAAGGTTACGATCCACCCAATAAAGCTCGCTCTTGTACACGGCGATTCCCATAGGATTGGGCAAGTTTCGTCTGATTACCTGCCTGCTCCCACCTTTATACGAAATGCTCTGGATCATGTCCAGTTTGGCGTCTACCCAATACACGTCATGAGTGTTCATGTCGATGGTCAAGTCTCTAGGGTTGCTAATGCCCGAAGTAACCAAAGGCTGCCAGTCAGATCCGTCTAAATTAGCTTTGCCGATACGCGGATATTGGCCATAATCAATCCAAAACAGTAATCTTTTTATGGGGTTTACTGCCAGTTCTCTTGGAGAGTCCGTAGTGGTCTTTACCAGGACTTTTCGGTTGCTGCCATCTAACCAGCTAACCTCCACATAGTTTTCATGGGGAAAAACATTAGTAAAGTACAAATTTCCGGAGATCCAGTCGATGGCCAGGCCACGAATTCCATTACTTCCTATTCCATCTTTGATTATGTGCTGTAATTCTAATAAAATACTAAATGAATGAGTTTCTCTATTATTGGCCAATAGATCTTACCCGTGCCGTTAGGTCTAATTCTGAAAATACCGTTCCAGGGACCGCGATTGAACTCCACCCAATATATCCAATTTTCAGAATAATGCACGTCCACATGCAAAATATGGTGCCCCAATCCGGTAATAGGAACCATAGCCTCGGAAGAATCCTTAATGCTATAACTACACGTAGACAAATTGAATAAGAAACAGTAAAAATGGCAATAATGGACATAGTTACCCCCTGGCTTTGTCCAATTGTGAAACCACTGCGAAGGTCTTAAAAGGCGAGCAGTTGATATCGTTACCCTTATAACCGATGCTGCAGACACACCTGCGGGTCCTCCCCTCCCCAGGTATGCAAATCTGTTCACACCCTCCATTGTTGATTAAACAGGGATGGTCCACGAAGGTCCTCTTCTTGAAAATGGTAAACGTTCTCAGATCTGGTTCGTTCTCCATTAAAACTCTATCGCTACCGCCCGAAGGCAGGGCCACTTGGACTAACTTCTCAAAGGTAGGATCCAGGTAATACAGCCGATTTCCCATCACGCTTACAGCCTTAGGAAGGACAATATTGTTTGTAGATGTAAGAATAGTGGTTCTCTTGGATCCATCTGTAGATACGCTTTGAATCACGGGTAATTGGGTGCTGAAGTAAATGGTCTTGGTTTCAATGTCGATAGTAATAGCCTCGGGCCAGTCCACGTCCTCCACAAGGATTACAGGGTTAGTACCGTCCATATTAACCTATATTAATAAAATATTGATTTAATGCATTGCTTATTAAACGCAACAATAACTTAACGGTAATCATTATGGATTCTTGTATTAATTGAGTAGTTAATAAACGATCTCGCACACGTTACAAGAATGTTATGAGGAAGACCTTCTTTACCTTTCCAATCTTCTGCGGAACTCCGTTGCCTCCGGCATCGGTCCAGTATAGTTTCCCTTCTGTAGGATCCAAGCACATGGCCTTGGGGTCTGCCACGGAGGTCCTATTGCCGTCGTTAGACAGAATAATCGTTCGGTGGCGGATTTTACTATCCATGCGAACTAGTTCGAAGTTGCTGGCCAGGCGATTGGCGATGAAGAGATTCCTGCCCAACCAGTCAAAGGCGATGGCGCTGGGAGCGCCCACGATCCCGTTATCGGTACCCAACACTTGAGTCTTGTTGCCGCCTCCCAGAGGGGTCGACCAAAGAGTGCACTGCGAAGAAGTTTCGCTAATTTTCATTTTTTGTATTTCGTTAATGTTTAAACTTACATTATCCTCCGCCTCTGCCCGACACTCCAACCAAAATATTGAATTCGTCTTCTTGTCATATTCAACCTGCTTCCCATTCTCGATACCAACTATCGGCGTTATGGTCCCGCCAACATTTTCTCCAGGAGTGAGACTCGTATCAATGATCTGCGACCCCTTCATCAGCAAAATAAACGGAGTATCATCCTCCACGCAACGACTTTCGGTGGTCAACTTGAAACCTGCTCGACACTTGCAAGAGTAACCAGTGCTGGTGCTGGGGCTAGCGAGACAGAGGTGCTCACATGGGGCTTGAATGCACGGATTCTCGGTCATGGGTTGCAGGCTAGGATGATGCACGTGGATGCTCAAAGGCTGCGAGATCAAGTGAGAAACAACAGTTTGGTTGTTACCCTTGAATTTGTGAGCGGAAAGCACTCGGTTTAACTGTCTATCTGTCCAATATAATGTGTCTTCGAAGATGGTCAGAGAATGTGGGTGAAGAAGGTAGTGACTGCCCGCCAAAACATTTTGTCTGCCACTTCCATCATAGTTGCAAAAATCGATGAAATCCAGCTTTGAATCGGCGAAGTAAACGCGGTTGTTGGTCGTATCCAATGTCAAACCATTAGGCCAGTAGATTTTCGTATTAATTATCACGCTTCTATTGGACCCATCCATTCCTATTCGCTCAATTCTCGGATTTTCCCCCCAATCGGTCCAGAACAACCATCGGGCACCAGGTTTGGGATCCAAACACATCCCTCTGGGCTGCGTAATATTCTCCTTAACCAAGACGATCCGATTCAGACCACTTTCCTTGGAAACTTCAATGGTATTCAGCTTGGAGTCTAACCAGTAAATATTACCGCCCACCCAATCGTAAGCCAACCCTTCCACCAAATCAAGACCGGTCGAGATTATATCCAGCGGTACGCTGTTTCTGTCCAATTTGGAGATCTTCTTTAGCTTCATGTCCGACCAGAAAATCGTTCCCGAATGCATGTTTGAGGCGGTGGCAACCACATTTTCCACAATAATGGGCACACGTTCCAGGCCTTGGTCTTTGAGGTCCGCCACGAGGATCGAGTGCCGGTTGGAGATTATCAGAAAGGCGGAGGAATGATTATAGGCTTTGCAGAAATGCTTGTCCGGCTCGAGCAAATATCCAGGGACGCAGCTGCAATAATACGACCCCTTCGTGTTGGTGCAAGTCTGAGAACAAACGCCCGCAGGCTCGCACTCGTTTAAGTCCTCACAAGATAGACCTCCAGAAGTGAGCGTTTCACCCTCAGGACAGAGACATAAAGGGCCCGTAGGTGTTTGCTTGCATTTGTTAGAGCAAAGCCCGGTTTGATGTTGGCATTCCTTGAATTCGCAATCGGGACCTTCATCTGCTCCATTGGGACAATCGGGCTTATTATCACACACGCTTGTTATATTAACGCAACGATCAGTCACTCCTGGGCACCGCCATTGATCGGCTGCACACCTAAGAATCACCACAAAGCGTTAGTACGGCAAAAAATGAGGTTCGGCAACGTCGAGGTTCTCGTATCGTTTACAGCGACTGTCAAAAACACGCAACCAGTGTTGCCGAACATTGAAATAAGCAAGAGACACGAAGATAATTCGATAGAAACATTGCTCAAGATCTCGCAACACCTTTCGCCAAGCGCAAACGTTGAGATTTTATCGCGGTTTTCCTTTATCTACCTTAAATTTAGAAATAAAGAAAGAAATGAGTATATTAACCTGAAGGGTGGTTTCTTGCAGGCGTGCAGTGAGCTCTCATCGGACCCATCCTCACAATCGGGTTTTCCATCGCAAATATACGCTTTAAATATGCATTGAGCGTTGCCGCATTTATAGAAATTAACAGGACAGTCGATGTTGCCACAAGACTGTGGTTCATCGGAGCGATCATCGCAGTCGGGGGTTCCGTCGCAGTACCATGATTTCGGGATGCAAATCCCAGACGACTGGCACTGAAATTGCTTCTCCATGTTGCACTGATTGGGCGCGATTGAAGCTGCAAAAATCGCATTAAACCTGACAATTTTCGGGACAAAACATACAACTTACGACATCCCAATTCGTCCGTTCCGTCGTTGCAATCAGGAATTCCGTCGCATTTGTAGCTTTCCTGCACACACTGCCTGCCGTCGGCGCATTTGAACTGATTGTCCTTGCACTTGACCGGAGGGCAATCCTGTTCATCCTGCTTGTCGAAGCAATCGTCATCACCATCGCACACCCAATTCTGAGGTATACAGTGACCGGTCCTGGGGCAAGTAAACTGGTAGTACGCGCAGGTCTTTTCGGCGCATGAATCTCCCTCATCGCTTCCATCTCCGCAGTCATTTTCAGAGTCGCATTTCCAGCTACAAACTCGCCGTTAATACACCAAAATGCGACAATTAATCTCAGCTTACCTGCTAGGGATGCAGCGCCCATTATCGCAGTGAAACTGTGTGGAAGTACAAGTAACATTAACGCATCCAGTTTCGTCGCTAAAGTCTCCACAATCGTTCTCGGCGTCGCATTTAAACGTCAAAGGGATACATCGGCCTGATTTGCACTGGAACTCTTGGGCGTTACATGTAGGCTCTACATAACGAGTTTTGTATACAAAAATGCATTCAAAGGAAACTTGGACGTACTGGTGCAGTTTTGCTCCTCGTCGCTGTTGTCCAAGCAATCGTCGTCGCCGTCGCAGACCCAGGACTTGGGAATGCAGCGTTGGTTGTTGCAGGTAAAGTCCCAGCTATTTGGGCACGCCTGTACCGGCGGTTCATGGTTGGGGTCAGGTTGGCAGGATTTTTGGTCTTCGAGCAATCTCTCCCCATAGGGACAGCCTGAGATAAAAAAAATTCTAAAAAATTTGGAAAAACGCGCCTATACGTGAAGTAGTAATGACAACATCGTATTTTCCAGGCTACCTTGTTTGGATATTTTTCGTTATTTTTGTTCAAATTTGTTGATTAGATTATAACTTAAGCGAAAGCCAGAAACTCACCGCACTTGGGTATCAGCGGCCCGCTCGTAGTGGGAACTGCAAAACACAGCTTCTGACATCCTCCGTTTCCATAGAAACACGGGTGATTTTCAGTGACGTTTTGCTCCGATTTCGAATAAATTTTCACCCCATAAAGCCTATTTGTTTGAGGCTCCCGCACCAAAGTCTCCTCCCCTTCACCGGTCAATTTATGCAGCCGTATAATAGCGTCCAATCGCCAGTCGGTTATGTACATGAACTGCTTGTAAATCACAATACTGAGAAGCAAAAATTGTCTTTAGCACCTCAAAAAATATCCAAAAAAACTTACCTAAAAGGGTGTCTAATAAGGCGCGAATTTACAGTCTTAATATCGGTCCCATCTAAATTGGAATGCTGCACATGATCCAGGAGGGCATCGCACCAATACAATCTATCAGTTTCGAAGTCTATGGACAGTCCATTGGGCCACCCCAGAGTGAGGTTCTTGAAGACTGTTAAGTTGGTGCCATCGGTGAAAGCCCGGGAGATATTCGCAGGCCTGTCCCATTCCGAAAAGAACACGAAACCCCGGTTTGGATGGACAACAATAGCCCTGGGTCGCTTCAGGTTTTTCAAAAGGGTTCTTCGGTAAGTCACGTTCCTGGTCGAAAGGACATTAAGAGTGCCCTTGCGGCTATCGATGTAGTACAGATTCTTGGCCGCCCAATCCACTGCCAAACCTTCCACTCCCTCGTTTTGGGAGGCCAAAACTATTTCTTTGGCGTCTCCTTTGAGGTGCACACGGTAAATTACGTCTTGGAGAACATCGGAGTAGTAAATTTGTTCTTCGTTAGCGTCAAAATCTAAACCTACAAATCTACAAAAAAAAAGGTCTTAATTAAAATGTCTTTTTATCACGAGAAAAGTCGGAGAAAAATGTGTAAAATGGAATTGTGACAACGGTTGTAACAACAGCCCCAAATAGTGCAGTGTTGCCATTTAACGCCCCGATTCACATCGGGAAAATCCCGCCTGCTCGTTTGCATACCTCGCTCTTCGTGAAACCACCGGTAGAATAGCATCGCTGAAGCCCTCGATGACCGGGTCCAAGACTTTGCCCTTAATGAAGCGCTGCTGCGAGTACATCAAGAAATCCATCACTTCCTCGCACTTTTGCTCATCTAGCAGTAGTCTATAGCCGATGTTGCAGGCGCACCTGTAACCTTCAACAATCGCTTAATACATCGCGTTCATAACAAAACTAGCAACAAACCTAAAATAGGGGGATATCTAGATCCAACCACCTCGGTTTGGGTGACGATGCACAAGTGCTGGCAACCCCCGTTGTTGGCTCCGCAAGGGTTAGTAACGGGGCGCTGCGCCAAAGCATGCACGGCCTTAATGGCCCTCGGGTCTCTAATTTCCTTGGTGCGGAACACGCTCTGTATGCTGGTGCTTTCAAACTTGTCCACGGACATCACTCCTTGTTTGGTACTGTCGGTCCAATATACTCGATTCTCAAACAATGCAAGACGAGTAGGGCTGGGAACTTGCTGGCCCCTTATGACGAGAAACCGCTTCTGTCCATTATAGTCCACTGTCTCGATATAATCCAGCAGAGAGTCGCACCAAAAGACTCGCTTCGCGACTGTGTCCACCGCAATGCCCGAAGCTTTGTACGCTGCTTCGGACACGATGCTCACAGTATTGGTTCCGTCCATATTTGCACGCAAAACTTGGGAACTATCGGCCACGAACATTAAACCGACCGATGGATCCAGGGCTAAGTCTGCGGGGTTGGTCAAATTAGAGCTGAGGACAATGGCGTGTCCCCTAGGCCTGCCCAATGGGGCGTCTAATTCGAAGACATCTATTTTTTGACCGATTCCATCGGCGACGTACAGCTTATCTCCGACCCAGTCGACGGCAATGGCTACCGGTAACCACGTTCCAGGGAGGACTATGTCTTGCTCGTGTTGACCGAAATTGTAGGCGCCCTTGAGCTGTTGAGAGTGGATCTGGAAATTGATACAGGATATCAAAATCTACAGCAAACTTGATTCTGGTCACATGAAATTTTAGATCATCGCAAGACAAACATCGGGTCACTTTGTGACGAATTTCGGGGCCGCTTCAGCTGAGTCAAAAATGGCAACAAATCAGCCAAAAGTAACTGCCAAATAACTCACCCTCTTAGTTTTGACATCGGACCAATAGAGAACGCTCCTGTTGTAGTGGAAATCCAAACCGCTGGCACCTGTAGTGTTCACCACTATGGTCGAGCTACTTCCCGACGGACTCAGCATGAAAATGCTCTTGTCATGCGCGAAATAGAGCTGCATACTGCTGGAATCTTCGGCGATGCAGCGATTGTTCTTCAGATTGTAGCCGGGGGCGCAGGAGCAGCTGTAGCTCCCGAGAGTATTGGTGCAGAGCTGGTCGCAGTAGCCCCAGAGTGCGCACTCATCTCTATCCGCGCAAGTCTTATTGTCCGAGGCCAGGACTTTGCCGTCTGGACAATAGCACTGGCCGCCTAAAAATGTTTGCCGTAAAAACGTGGACAAAAATGACAAGTGATTGGTACCTGTCAATGAGGCCTGACACTTGTACTCGCACTTTAGCAGAGGACACGCGAGTATCGAACACGCAGCTTCCTCGTCTGCATTATCCTCACAGTCATTCTTCCCGTCGCAGAGTTTATTCCTGGGTATACATTTATGGGTGCCGTCTCTGCCTCCCTTGGGACACAGGAACTTGTCGCTGGGACAGGCGACAGCTGTACAGTTGACCTCGTCACTTCCGTCGCTACAGTCTTGATACCCATCACAGTGAAAAGCACCGGGGATGCAGAGGGCGTTAGCGCATCTAAACTGTACCCCATGGCAGACGGGAAAGTTGCACCCTGTTTCATCTGAGTTGTCGCCACAATCATTCTTGTGGTCGCACTTTTGCGAACCCTCGATGCAGCGCTGTCCGTTGGCGCAACGAAATTGGTCCAATCTGCAGGATATGCCGGGACAGTTTTGCTCGTCTTTGCCGCTCCTACAGTCCAGGTACCCGTCGCACTTCTTCTCCCTGGGAATGCAGGGATCGGAAGCTTTAGGACCGCAGTGGAAGTCGTCCGGCTGGCATTTGCGATAGGCTATAAAGGATATTTTTTTTTACGGCCTAATATCGCCAATGAAACTAAATCCATTTCAGGCAAACTTAGTGTCAGTTTAAGAAGGCAGTGTCGCTAATGCTTATTTCAGTTTGCATATTTCCCAAGTTGATATTTATTTTTCTAGTCGGATCATTTAGAAGTAAAGTCATATATTTTCAAAAAATTATTATCCGGAATGGTGAAGGTGAAATAAATTTGAGCGCAGCAACCTGGGTTTATTCCTTCAAAATAAATCTTTATCTTTATTATCTGGCTCCCGCATTTTAAGGCAATAAATAAAAATACAAGATTTCGTCGGGTCGCGCTCTGCCAAAATGATAAAAGGAAGTTCCCGAGAAATGTAGTCAAATATTCGGACGAGTTTTCCCAGTTTTCAATTCCCCGATCTCGTCGATTTTTACGCGCGGTCTTTATTGAAAATCTTGAATAGAAAATGTACAGATAAGGTTTCGACAAGGCTTCTTTGTTCGGGCCTAAAGTTCTTTTTCGAAAACTATACTGGTTTACTTTTAGAAACTCTCCCGATAAAACTGTTTACGCTGAAATCCCACGAACATCGTTGCCAGGCAAAATTACCTGTTACGCTAATCCTCTTTAGGGACTCTTCTACCGTGAAATGAAAACCTCTTATTTAAGAACGTGAAACAACTCTTCCAACTCCATTTTAGCGATTTAGAAAACTTTGCTTCGTTAGAGATGAGCAAGAGTGTTATCTCATAAAAAATATACACATAAAGTAACAGTATAAGTAATGGGATAAACCGAGCTTTTAGAACGAGGCTTGCAAAAACGTGAAGATCAACGGAAAATCTCTACTTTTGCCCATTTAAACTCTTAACTACCACGGTTCCTATCGACCTACGGTTCAAACCAAAAGTTGACTTCTACGTAGCGTATAACCATCTTTTTTTAATACACTTTGTAATGAACACGGACGACTATATGACGCAGCGTAGATGGTGTTGGCTTAATTAACATGGTGGTGGCAAAGGATCATTTTAACGGCAAAAACTGGAATTTTTCTTGAACAAATTTCTTGAAAAGGGTTAACGACCTCCAATTAATTTCGACTTACTACATTCGGATTCATCAGATCCATCAATACAATCCACGTTCATATCGCATCTGTAATGAGGTGGCATACAGTAGGTTTTGTTGAATATATACTGTCGGCAGGTGAGCTGTCCAGGTTCGCAGTCGGGGGGAGCTGAAATCTCACGGTCCCTCACAAAGTCAGGATGCTTTGAACATACTCACCACACTGCTGGAACTCATCCTCTCCTTTTTCGCAGTCCTTTTGGTAGTTGCACACGGATAATGACGATATGCATTTGCCCTCCGGGCATTTAAACATTCCTAGAGGACATACCACGCCAGTCGAATCGCCTGAAAAATGAAGGGTTTGTAAGGAAATTCGATAGTTCCAGAAAGGAAAAAATATTGCCTGAATGAAGGTATTTCATGATGTAATTAGAAATCTAAATGAAAGTGTCTGTGAACTCTATATCGATCACCGATATACCTCAACTGACTTTGTGGAGCCTTGAATTTGAAGTTTGAGCGAACTTCATTCTAGAACACTTTCAAATTCGCAAAACCAAACACATAAGTTACTCTACATCTCAGAAACTAGAAGAGATCAAGCAACAAAGTTATTGTCAATTTGCCCTAAGGGTAGGCCAAGAAACAAAAGAGAGCACCTGATTGGGGGACCACCGCAAATTCAATTTCATCCCACTTAACCGAGGACCGGAAAACGGCCACTTAAGCAATTTTACGTCCGTTTCCAGCGCTACGAGAGCAGATTAGGGAAAAGCGAGTTAATTTTTTCCCCGCAAAGGAACAAAGAGAGGGCTCAATTTTCGTAGCCAAAAAGGGAAATAAATAGCCAGTAAGCAAATTAAGTACGTGTGAAGAATAAGCAGTCAATTTGGTCGGAGCTATAAAATCCCCCTATTGTTCCCCCCCTCCAAAAAAAAAAAAGTTTAATATTTCAGATCTCACTTTCGGACGCAGGACGAATAAATACTACATCGTCAAAAAGATTTCTGAAGAGGGGGAGCATCATCGTCCTGCATCCCCTAGCCACATGACCGGAATGCATAATTGGCCAGTCCGAAGATAATTCGTCCTGTTTTGGTTAGCTTGTTTAGGGGCCGCAAGAGAAATGCATGTTTAGGAGAAAAACAAAACTCGTTATGAAGGGACCGTGTATAGGTTGTGTAATGTGGCACCAACACACCGCTGCACTAAGGCTGCGGCGGTGTAAATACACGAAAAACGGCCTTTGATATTCAAATTCCAAAAAGCTTTATACGGCTGCACACTGGTTTAATTTCAAACGTCGGAATCATGAATTATGGATTATTCTGGATACGCTACCAACACATGGAGAACACACCGATAGGCGAGAAAAACTAATTTAATTGAAATCGAGTTGTGCACAACACCAACAGGAAAGCGGTTCCCCATAATATTATTCAATTATTTCAATTGAAGCCTACATAGACCTGGTACTTATTCGGACTAAGGTTGAACTGGCCAATCATAATAATTATTTAATTGTTGAAAAATAAACCGAAAACTGCAGTACCTGTTGGTACCACTCGGTTATTTAACCGCTAGAATTTTTGCCGCTGACTGGACCGTTTTGGTAACACGCAATTACTTCGGCTATATATTTGAATAGCTCGTTGTGGTCAGATGTCGCAGATCATAAACCATTCTTATATGGGTTAAAAACTGTCGTGGCTTTTTTTCAAGCGAAGTAATTGAACACTCGGCATTTTTCCTGTAATCAATTACAAAGGCTGTGTTTGCATTATTGACATAACTAAGGACAATGTATGCAGGTTTCTAACATAACAATTTTACTTTTGCGTCAATTACCATTCGAATTTGCACGTGATTTGGTCTAATTAGGGAGCAAGTTCTAATGCAGGCTGACTATTTGCTTGAGAGAGTTTGATGAAAAACGATCAAATTCATTTGCTGGGAAAAATGCTTTCTCGACTATATGGCGAAGGCCCGTCTCATTCCACCTCCGTGAGCAGTAGATTTTTGAAGTATCGCCACTAATAAACAGATACTTGAGAGACTTTGATTCCCAAAAGCCCCATGCCTTTTCTCAACCCCTTATTAATTTTTCAATTGCGCAAAAGCAAAATGTCCGGCTCTCAAGAATTTTTAAACTATCCTTAGGTAATGGTCACGCAAAACGCGGTACCCCTAAGGTGTTTTTTGGGGGTAGAAGGTTTTTTCTGAAGATGCAGCTTAGAGCAGCCAAACCCCGCCCTTGGGAATTACGTAGAAACACGGACGTAACATACAGTAAATGTTCAAGGCAACCTCACACAAAGAAATAGTGGGCCTTGTGCTTTGGTACCATCTTCCGTAACCATCATTTAAAGCTGCAATGTAACGCGCGTTTGTAAAAGTACCTGCCTATTTATTCCATAAATCGAGTCGATTTTTGCAGCGGTAAGGTGAAGGCCGACAAGTTGATTAAGGAGTCAAATCTGGTTCTTCTCGTGTGTTTTCGATGAACTTTGCATTCATTAATAAATCGAGTCGTGACCGCTCTTGACGCGCGATTTATCGAAACTAGTTTTTCTAATGCTTCGATTAGCAAGTCGAAATGATCCCGTGCAGCACATACTGCCTTTATTGTTTCTCTATGGAATATGAAACTTTTTCTTCCCGGGTCATTTTTCCAGCTCCGGAGATAATCCCGGGTTAGATTATAAATCCCCTCATTTCCCGCCAGACGGTGCAAAGTTTGCCGCACAAACTTAGCAACTCTATTGCGGATTGGAGCCGCGGGAAAGGAGTTGTCTAATAGTACAAGTTTGCCAGAAACTTTTTGGGTTCGATGGCAAAGTTCTTTGGAGGTGTCATCGACAGCTGGAATTGAGGACCAGGGCCTTTTAAAAAATGCAAAAACGTGGGAAATCGAGCAGGGAAGGAGAATTGTGTCGCCTAAATCCTCTAGTTGCAATACTTCCTCTGTGGCAACCGGTGGCTGTAGAAGGTGCTTCATCCAAAGGTGCTTAGCCTTATCAACAGATTCCCGGTCTAATCGCGTCAAACCCTTTCGGCCAGGATTCTTTCGCTATAGTGCATCGTAAAGGTTAAATTGTTAATTAGAGCGTGAAGATTTCAGATAGAGGACCGTCGGTTTTCTGGTCCTGAGAAGGCGACTTCTTCTCTTTCACCATAGATCACCGACACCGCTACTCGAGCATTCTTCAACTGTCCGAATGCAACACAGATACATATAATTATCAAGTAATTTTATAATGGATTCATTTAAATATCTCTAGCAAATAATTATGGCAGCCTGGCAGCGCTTTCTATGTCACGCAGATGAGAAATTATATGTACACACGGGGATTTCGAATATATTTAATGTCGCATTTTTGAGTTGATGACAGTCATAAACGCGGCCTAATGACGTTGGCCCGTAAACGTTAAACATTTGCCTTCACGCTCTTGAAGTTTAATCAGCGTAAGTGCGCAAGACCGAACATCATGCAGGAATTCTCCATATAACTAACAGAAAATAAACAATAGCAGGGCTTCTTGGAAAGTTTATTTTATGTAAGACCGAACAATACCTAAATTAGCATTAACCATCATGATTTATTGTTAATTAATATTATCGCTTCAGTTTTTCGTCGCGCATCTTTCTCGCACAGGTATAGCGCCTCAAGGTGAGAAGCAAACTTGTGAATGCGAAGTATTCAATAGCTACCGTAACTTTCCAAGGGTCAACCCCGCAAACAAGGGAACTATCGCCATCATTGCGGAAGTTCCGCCAGAAATAATAGCCGGGACCTCTCAGGAATAGTAATTTCGCCCAGCAAGGGTTTTCCGCTGAAATATTGCCGGTTTTTTGTACTGAAACTCAGGCCAAGTAATACTGATCCAAATATGTGATTTCTAAGCAATGATAGGTCGATACAGCTGTTGTATGGGAGTTGCATTAATTGGCCAACTTCGGGAAATCGCGTGAATTCCCAAACAAACTTTGGGAAAATTGGATAATTGAAATTCTATAAAGTGCTAAAGTTTTCGTATTATAACAAAATGGTGCAACACCCTGTCGGGGTGGTATTATTAATGGTTCTTTATTACGGTTTACGACCATCGATTGCCGTTCGTCCCCTCTCCTAGCTCAGTTATTTGGCCCGTTTCGAGAACAAAGACACGTGCATTTATGCAATCTCGCTAGAAAACACACATTTTTTAACCCGTCCCTTCCAAAGGTGATGCGAAATTCGAAATTTCAGCTACACGCCTCCATTCCAAATAAATCCCATAACTGTCCCTCTCAATCCGGAGGCCTCTATAGATTTATCGTGAAATCCATTTTAAACATTCCTGATAGCTTCCGGCTCTCGCTCATTCATTTTCATATACATGGGTAAATTGCATATTTGCAGCCGTGAAACGAGGGCGGAAATAATAATTTACTTAACGTCATTTTGTGTTCTTTTGTTACCATACAGGTATATGAAGAATAAGGCAAGAATCAAGGCCTTGTGAATTGAATGTTTACTATGGAAATTAGGGCATTCGTATACTGCTGTTCTACGGCAGGCAGTTATCGGACATAATTAGTCAAACAGTCCGCAAATCCTGGCAACGTGGTCCATACGCTAACAAATGACGTCACGCTGGTTTTGCCTTGATGGAATACAAACAAAAGAATGCTGCCAGGTTGCCATTTACAGGGAGAGATTTAGCCGTCTCGGAATTTTCTCATATTTCCATTTCTTGTCATGTCTCATAATTAATTATCTAGAAAGGCGAAGCCTAATGAAGGCGTCCTCTTGATAACGCAAATCGCTGTGTTTCGAATCGTGTTCTTGTATATCCCCCGATAACGCTCCGTTACTTTTACTGGACTCTTAAACATTTTCCATTACGACCGTTCCAAAAATGGCCGAATAAATATTTCACTTTGCTTTCTGAACTCCCGACCCAAATTGGGCTTCAAAAATCAGGGTGCACCTGTAAATTTCAAGATGGGAAAACTCACACAAGGCGAACGAAACGGCCTCATTTTTTATTTATTGTATTAAATTGCAAATCATACTCATACTAGAATAACCTAGGGAGCAAATCCGGCAGGAACGTTCGTGTGGCCTGAATAATTCAACAGGAAAGCTGAAACCTCGACTAAAACCTCATTCCGATACCGAAACATTCGTCGTCCGATAATTTAAATAAAGCAGCTTCTTTAAATTGGTTATTTCTTTAACCTGTCTCCTCAAGGATTTCAATTTTTCCCGCCTAGAACAGTGAAACTGAATGTATAGATAAGTTCACAATTGCATGACCGATTTTCCGGTGACCGAGTGACGCGCTGCGCTTTCGTATCGCCCTGTATACTGTCACAAAATGTCGGCCTAACTGTATTTGCCTCAGTAAAGGTCGATAAACTGCGCCTACTACTTACTATTATACACACGGTACGCCGTTTAGAATGGACCGTGGCGGGTGTGTTTTCATGTAAATTTTCAAATTTTCAATGCATCAACAACAATTAAAATATATGATAAAGTGCCTGGAACGAGACAAGACGTTCATTGTTATGCCATTGTTGGAAACGAGGCCAGTAAACTGAGCTCCAAGATGTCTTTATGGGTGTATTTTTCATTAAGGCATCGCGGTTAGTTTGCTAAAGAGGCCCTTTTGTCTTTGTATAGTTACAAAAATTCAATCTTTTGAGGAAAAATTGAGTGAACATCATTGGCCAGCGGCAGCGTAAAAACGAATTTCCATACATCACAGAGATTCTTTTGTACGGGAGTCGACGCAATTTTGATATTTTAAATTACCCCAGTTAAACAATAATAATCATGCTCGAAATAACATTATAGAATTTGATTAAATTAAGGGTGCAGAAGTTTGATTCGCGCTGGAAACGCTGCGGAGCAAAGTTTCGACCGCTAGGAGTGAGGCGGACTGTTAAAAAACTGGATAATTTTTCAAAGGTGATTTTCTCCACCTCTAATACCGCAATTCAAGTAGCTAAGAGATGAATCCTTGAGAATTTTCACATCGCGAAAACGGGGGCCGACAACAGCGAAAATCGCAGGTGTCAGCCCCCTAGAGGACGAAGTGCAACTCAACCGACAGTTATGCATCAAGACAGCCACAGATTTGATGTCTGCGATATTTCCGTCGGATTTTCGATTTTTTTTATGAAACATTTACTGAATAAACCGTGGAGAATATTAAGCCTAAAATTGCTTAGTATAAAATAAAATAATTATAGTTATTTTTCGGCAGTATGGAGTATTATAAATAACTTAAAAGGATGCATATTTTCTTTGAAAACCGGCAACGCTGTGTAGCAAAACGGTGAACATCGTGGTTATGCTGAAACTTCCACAGTGGCATCTGACGATGAAGATTGTTTTTTCCACTTTTATGGACAAAATAACCTCGAATCTTGAAGGAAAATGGTATTTAAAGACAGAAGACATTTTTCTCCACTTTTACTAAATTCTTGACGAAACTAGTAGAACACGGTAGCTCTCGTAAGGGTGAAATTCAACTAAAATTAACAACTACTCTCACTCGTTTATACATATATATATACATATATATGTATATGTATTTATACCTTCTAGACGAGTGAGGGTGGTTTTCTTCATGCCTGTCTCCGGAATTCGACCCACGCAGAGCGGAAATTTCACTTAATTATCGAGAAAAACGCTGAAGGCGGCAGACCCCTTAATGACCCAAATACAACTTAAATTAACAATTGGGTATCTAAGAAAGTCGTATATGATATATTTTTCCTCTTTGTCTTAATGTGTAAGATAAACAAAGATAGCCTGGAAAGCCACTTAATATTTCGTACATTTGAGATTATATTTTAAACTCCAATGACAGTGCCGAGCATATTTTTACATAAGGGTATATGCTGGGTGGGAGTTCGGGGTACATTATAATGACAAAACGTCCATAATATTTAAACACCAATTAATTTCAATTTCACATTGCCAAAGTTAATTCTACCTACTGAACGATCTTAATGGGCAAATAGGCATCTTAAAGGGGCTAATCCCTTCTTAGTCGATTAACATTAGTAGTCATTAACGAAACATCACCATTCTGGTAATATCGGAAAGCTGATTAGCCTGAAAAGCGAAAAACAATTACTGCCCCGTCAGGCAATTACCATAAACAATTGCCAGCTTCGAAACGATCATTTAATTTGTTTAGGCCTCGGCATGAAAAACCTCTTAATGCTCCTCTCAAGACGAAAGCACCCTTAAGGTGAAATTTATTTACGTCATTAGAGAATTATTTTCGAATATTCGGGATGATTAGCTTTTTAAAATGAATAATTCTATATTTTCTTCACATTTTGATCCTAGCGTCGGAACTTCATCGCAATTCCACCCACAGATTTACAGATAAAATTGCCCTTAAGCCGTAAGAAACCCTTCTGTTAATGCCTCCAAAGGTATGTCGGCGCCTCCAAGACGAACTTGTCAGAACCTGAAAATTTGATCAGAAACTTCCGTTCTTCACAGGAACTTTGCGGAATTTAAATGCGACTCCGTCAATTGGCGCCCGAAAAGGAACCGATAGAGAATTCCGAAATTAAACCGGAAAGTTTAATAAAAATCGATGTATCCCCGAGGAGCGAAATCCATTAAACGAAATAAAGTCGCATTAAGAGTGAATAACTAAAGCCGGCTTGATTAGGAATATCCTGCGCTTTTGTTTGGTCGCATTTGCGGTACCCATCGGTACCAGTTCGCGTTGGACGAAGAACCTGAGGCGCTGTCGAGAGGGACCGATTGCACGACGCCTCGTTATTGTTGTTCAATGGAGGTTTACGCAAGATGACTTTTAGCTGTGAATTAAGTTCGTTTAGGTCAAGTTGGCTATGGAATTGCACGCCCTTAACTCGATTTGTTTTTCCAGGTGGTTTTATTGCGCACTGAACGCGATTTGCTGTTGCTGCACACGTAAATTGCAATTTGCGCGAGCCCTTTAATAACCGCCTGGCTTCGACAGGAAATCATGACGTCGATTATTCGTTTCGTGGCTTTATTCGCAATAAATTTCTTCTGATTTTTCAAAAGCGATTGAAGCCCATTAGCACAGAAACACGGCGTTCTTAAATGACCCCCCAAATATTAAGTACTTCCTTATTAAACCTGCCTCAGTGCCAGCTAGAGAGTGAGCGCTCTTGGGGCCTCGTTATGGCTGCTTAAGGGCGCATAATCAACGTCCCGTAACTCGTCTTTATTAAAGGATTATGCCGGCTTAAGCGATCTGCATGTAAATTTTATTAATTGAAGCCCCGGCTGATTCAGCCTTATCGAGACTCCTCTGCTTCCTTTCCCTGCTGGAATAACAACGTCAGGAACACTAACGAGACTACGTCGGATTGCCCCAATCAATATGACTACAGCAGGCACAATTAGCCAGCCATGTTAAACGTTTGAAGACGAAAATATTCGCATTTGAACCTCAACAAATAAATGATTGCGTGATTTCACCATCGGGGTTTCTCTCGCAAGTGCATGGCGTGGGAAAGGTGTCCGTTTCGCGATTCAAACGACACACAATTGGGGGACAATTATGAGAATCTAGTGCAAATTATGCGCCGCTATCACTCGCATATAATCTCGTAATTAATCCGCCCTGGAAGCTGAGTACGACATAGGTTTCCGGGGCACCTATCAACGATTTGTTGCAAGTCACCTTACCAGGCCAAGAAATGCATTTTCTACGTGCCTCACGAGGCAGCCATTTTGTTTCGAAATTGCACCATTCTAAATGTTGCATTCTCGGCTCTGTGTGCTTCGTATGTACAGTCTGTACTCTTTTGCATGCAGCAAAATTGGTCGCACACTTCAAGGTGGTTCGAGGTCGGAAAAGTATAAAAACCTGTGAATGAAGTATTTCTGCCATTCATTCAAATTCCCAGTGTGTCGGGGCCTGAACCTTCAGTTCGCTCCGAATTTTCGGCCTCGATGAACACATAAATGGATTAATTCCAATGGGAACTGTCGCTGATGTGTACATTTGAAACTCGAAAATCACCTTAAAACTGGCTAAACGAGTGAGATAATGGGAAACTACATGGAAGGGCGAAAGTCTCGGGTCGCAATTAAATTCGAAATCTTAGTTAACATCTCACAAGGCTTCTCTATAATTTAAAAAAATATCAGTTATTGAGGCGAACATTTCACTGGTAATTTTTCTAATTAATATTTTTTCAAATACGGAATTTTCAAAACTTTCATAATAGGTCCTTTCAAGTTGGAGAAGGCGGCTGGATTTGCCACTGCAACGATCACTCCAAATTTTTTTCAAATATCAGACATCAGGAGTGTTCAGCGAGGTTCTAATGAATAGTCACTATACGCAAGAACGCCATGCCAATCCCGGACTAACATTTTGCTCTTCTGCGCGATGCGCCTCCGGCAAGTAGCTCTTGATCTATTAACGATGTCGTTGTAAATATGGAAATATTCTTATTCATACTACGCAAAAACTACCAAGAGACGTGGGGATGTAACAGTAAGAGTAAATGTCGCAACACAAACTTCAGAAAATTGATTGTAAAATACTTGAAATTGCATTTTGGCCCTTGAACGCCCTGCGAAATAAATTCTGCTGCCGAAAACCAAAGAAAATTTTGAGAATTTTCAAAGTTACTCTTCTAATTTTGTCAACACTCTTAGGTTGCCTTGGGAAATAGAGATTTCCTCCCACTATGCGCGGTATCGCGCCACATCGAAATGAGTTCAATATGGCATCTATCCAAGCTCTACGAGGAGCGCGCCATAAGCAGGTAAACTCACGGTTCTCTTGAAGAATCCTCAACAAGAATCATTGGCAAGCCTACATATGAGGAAGAAACATCTACATTCAAAAACATAAAATTAGTTTGCAAAACTTCCATGATGGTTAAAGAAACTTGAAAGATGGACTGATTTCTGAGTCTACCCTTGTATGTTTCGTTATGTCCAGGTGAATTTAGACAACCCAGAATACAGACTAAAAATGTCTTTTGAAGCAGACACTTCAGGTGAACTTGTGTTTGGTTAAATTTCTGGAAACTGTGGATTTTTGGAAAAAATTGCTAAGGTAAACGAAAATTAGGTTTCAATGCACCGTTCGAAGCTACAACGTATTGATTTAGTGAGTCTTTATTGCGCTGCAAATGCAACTAAAGCAGGTTTTGCTCGCACGAATTCAGCAACATGGCTGTTAATAATTGGGTTAAGCAAACTATCGATAGGTAGTTAATTTTTAAACACCCATGTTTAACGGTACTGAACTCGCGAACGGAACACGGTACGTGTCCGAACTTTTGCTTTTAGAATCTGAGAGATCTGCACGGACCACCGTGCTCGCGCAAAAATTTGAATTTCGACGACGATGGGAGCGTCGCGAATTTCATTGTTTGGCTCGCCCACCAATGCACCAGGGTGTCCGGGCATTAAGGAACCGTTTCACTCCGAAGATAAACAAAGCGCCGGTACCGTTACGGATGACTCGCGAGCATTAGAAAGGATCGAAATAAAGCACCATCATCTAATATCGAAAATGTCATGGCAGCGCTTTCCTGGGTTAAAAACCAAATTGCGTTTTTTCGACGCACACAAGAAAGTAAGCCAGTAGGTTAAACTAAAATGTAAAATGAAGATGGCCCCGATCGTTTTTGTCCTAGCCCTACACGCCGCCATCAACAGGCGAAAGGAATACCTGCTGATACGTTTATCTGCCGAAGGTTATTCACCTGAAGTTTGGCGTGTGTATGTGTGTGTGTGTGTATGTGTGTATGTGTGTGTACTTGATAAGAGAATCCTGTTATGCTACGTAGATCAAGAAAGGAACGATCTTGTCTAGAGAAGTTTTGCCGTGAAATGCGGGAAATGCCGCTTAAGCACGGCTATTAATCGGCGATTTGTCGAAACTTCAACGGGCAGTCATGACGGCAACCTGCCTATATCGTCATAGCTCACCTGCCCCCATGGCAAGTTTGCCATTCCCGCTGGAATCGGCGAGGATGAGCCGTACTGCCCACAATCCAACGAAGCAGGGAATCACCCACCGCGCTGATTGGCGATAGGCACTCAGGCGCCCCATTTCAAAAAGTTTTCGGAATCCGACGCACTACTTAATCATAGAGAGTCACTAGTAAGACACTTCGCATCATAAACGGTCACACAGTGGCACACTTTCCCTGAGAGCGAACACTTTGAGTTTGAAGCGCTGAGTGGGGGGAAACTTCCGAGTTCGCTAAGTTTTCCCCGAGCCTGACGTCACAGAGCAGCGCGAACAAAAGCCGGCGAGCGACTGACAAGAAATTCGCTCCGCCGTATTTTACCTTTCTCTAAGCACTCCTGTTCATTTGGGGCCCCATCTACGCCGAGATCACGTTTCTAATGGTCTCGCACCCAGGCTTGACCGTATACTGGCGCAAGAGCCAATGCAGGTGGACGCAGCTTGTTAGCGTTGCTGAGCAAAAGCTTTCCGAATCGACAGTGTGTTATTTGAACAGGTAAATTCCGTTTTGATACCGCAGTCATTTTCATGGGTTCCGTGGTACGCAACGGGACGATTGATAAACCTAATTTGTGGACTTTTGCCACTGCCTGCCACGCTGGCCGATGGTCGAGCGCGAGAAAGTACACGATTTGAAATTAATAAGGAATAAGCCGCAAAAAACGTTATTAGAATACTTGATATAACTCGGATTATGAAACGTGAAAGTTCAAGCTATTTACGGCTATACCGAGCTAATGAACCGTTGCGACTTTTTGCGATCTGTACGAATTCGCTTTGATCATGCTCCAGAGGAAGCAATCGCCGAGAGAACCTTGGTCCATGTAACATTTTTCCATTTCTTTCAAAAACCCTGAAACGCGCAAAATTCGCAATTACCAACCGGTTTGGATAACCGAGGAATTCCCTGTAAAAATAACAAATCCTGGTACCCCGTCAACAAACGTATATACCCACATAATGTAATAATAACATATTCATTACCATATCGGTAAATAATTCATTAAAGGCCGCGTTGCCACATCTATCCTCAAACTCAAATAACGACCTCAAATCAACCAGCAAAATTCTAAAATCAGTCATCACTGCAGACATCCCACCTTGGAGCTCCCTCAATGACACCCTCAGGATAATCGACGCAACAATCGGAAAAAGGGCAGTGTACTAGAGGAAAAGAGACAGGGCGGCAACAGCGCTTAAACCCATTGAATTCTCGTGGTACTGCGGCGATGGTACTCCCGTGACCCGGCGTCTTACCACGCGGCTGGCACCGGCTGGTACCGAGGCCGATACGACTTATATCTGCATAGATTCAACAACCAGCACACGGCTCCTGACCAACCAACGCTCTGAACGCCCAGATGGCAGAGGACGATGGTACTTATAAAGACAGACGCGTCTGCTGACATCGAAAGTAGTAAATAAGAAAATAAACAACACCTAGATGAATTTAATTTCTGTTCGCCATTATGCTAGGAATCAACAGCAACCAATTAGATTAGGAAATACGTTAAGTATTTCAGTTCTATGGGCGAGTCCGAGTGGGATTTTCATTGCAGTATTTTCCATAAAGAATGTCCCAAACTTAGTTTTATACTGCCTGCACTTTAAACATCTATAGGAATTTTTTAATCAGTAGAGGTTTCAGATAATATTTCAAAATTATTACTAACCACTCGGGCCTACTTACTGCCGCCAAGGTCCTGCAGTCACTTCCCCTCAACTTTAATCAAATATAGCAATCAAACAATAACAACTAATAAAACACTGATTAATGCATTCACCATATTGTCCAGATGTGTTTCAATTCAATTTTCTGCTTAAATTATCAAATTGCTCAAAAATTTCTATATCTATCCAAATTTTTAAATTGCTAATTTTGCAGAATTCCGTGCACAATTATTTTAAAATACAATTATATTTGAAATATGTTATTTACTGAGACCTTAGTATTCTGAAAGATATTTGAGGGAACCTAAGTTTGATAAGGGGGAAGGGATAAATAAAGTAAAGGACGAAAGTTTATTTTCATTCTTTTTTATTGACTTAATGAAAATTTAGGCATAATTTAACATATTATAAAAATCCTTTCGCTCCCAAACACATTATATTATATACAATAACGCTTGTGCTAATATAAAGCGGAATCCCATCGACTTTTTATTTATTTTTGGAAATAATCATTACAAAAATAGAAAATGACACAAATATTACTATTAAAGAAAAACAAAACAGTCTCGAAAACAACCCTTAAAGCTTGGAAGTACTCGTTTTTATAACTAATTAGAAATGAGAATGGACAGAGTCAAATGAATGGAAAAACCTAGTAAATAAACCATACACAAAACGCATTCATACCACTCTAATTTATAAATAAATTTTTGTGTTATGGGGCGCCTGTATCAAGTACAATCACGTAGGTACTGAAAATTGAAGAAGAGTAAATCAAATCCTTGCAAAACCCAACATGGACGCCCACTAATTAACGAACACCTTCTTCAATTAAAAATAGACAATTATGAAAAATAACATTTGGACAGATTAAAGCTCGTCCTTGGCATTTTCTGCTCCTTCATCCTCTTCCTCATCTACTGAGGCGCCATCTTTGCCTCCGCTCTCAATGAATTGAGTTAGACCTACAAATCTCCAAATCAATTATTCCACTTCAGAAAATAACTAAAACTTACCCTCAAAAGTCCTAGGTCCATTGTAATCGACCACTTGGTTGTTGTCTTTTTTGAATAACTTTATCGTGGGGAAACTGGTAATTTTAATTGATTCCAATTCGTTGGCGGTAGAATCGATTTTGGCCACGACAATATCCTCGTTGTCTTTAAAGTGCTCGGCCACTTTCTCGTAGATGGGGGCCAGTTGTTTACAGTGCCCGCACCAAGGGGCGTAAAACTCCACTAAAACGTTCTTAGCAGGGTCCTGGACTACACTCTCGAAGTTGGTCGCCACCAATACCTTGACTGGTTCTTTGTCCCAGTCCTCAGGCAGCTCTTCAGTCAATAAATGCTGCTTCAATTTCCCATCCAAGAAGTCCTGGACGAATTTCTGTAAAGCTTCTGCGGATAAATCGTCAGTTTCCGGCTTGTATTTGGCCATGTCCTCTTCGAGCTTAATCAAACGGGCAGCCGGCACCTCCTCCTTTTTCATGCCAAAGAACTCCAAGATTCTCTGATGGTCTTCTTCAGTAGCGTCGATGGTAACAAAGAGAACTTGCTCTTTGAAGGGCTTGGCAACGCTACGCGCGGCTTCTGTGACTTTCTCAAAGGAATCATCCCCTTTGTTCAAGAAAAGCAGCAAATGGGACTTGATTTCCCCTCCAAAGATCTTCTGAGCAGTCTCGTGGTTGAATTCCACCAACAAGGGCAAAGAATTTGATTGTATGAATTTCTTAAGTTTGGCCTCGGAGGAATCTCCCTCGTACAGAACTTGCCCTTCATCAAACTAAATTTTTTGCTAAGAGATAAACTCTCACATAAAACACAGAAAATATACCTTCTTGAAGAGAATAATGCTGCCGTCCTCTTTAGCCTCGTAATTGCTGAGCACCTCATCGTTTGCACTGATTCCGAATGGGATATCATCAATGCCGCTAGCGACACTCAAGTAGGATTTAGCCAAATCGCTAGATTGATCTTTGAAGAAACCAACAATGGCAACGTTGGCGGTTTCAATGAAGGCTTTAACCGCTTCTACTGATGCCAGATCGGTAGCCGCAGGTCCGGTTTTCTTCAGCAGCCAGTTAACAATGTCGTCGGCTTGTCTACCACCTAATGGGTCATGTTAATCTCAGTGGAAAGATACTAATTGGGTTTCCTGTTATTCTTTTTACTAGAACTCTAAACTAAGGTCTAGACATCTAATGGTTTCTGCACACCACCATTTGCTACTTACCACTATACTCAACAGGGCTACCGTTCTTGAAGAACTTTAGAGTTGGATATCCTCGCACTCCAAATTGTTCAGCTAATTCTTGTTCTTCAGTGGCATCTACTTTGCCCAATTTGATAGGGGACTCCTTTTCAGTTAAAATCTGAGCCGCCTTTTCGTAATCGGGAGCTAGGGCCTTGCAGTGGCCGCACCATGGAGCATCTATTAAAAAAAAAATGAGTTACTGACACAATGGTGAATGAACTGTGCCTGGTGAAAGGTCAAGAAACTTTGAATTATAAATAAAGAGTAATGTGCTGTAATCGCCGGAATTAGAAAGATGGGCTATTTTTGTTTAAGCCGATTTCTAATTAAAAAAAATGTATGTTGGGTTTTGAGATTTAGTTTAGGTTAGTTCAAGGTACTAATGAGAAGAAAAGGGACACAAATTATCGATTTTGCAGTAGTGAAGAAACTGAATTTACATTAAATATCTAGGAAACTGATTTGCCTAGTAAAAGTTGGAAACAAAAAGATCAAATGACACTCTGATAAACAACTCCTAAACACAGTTTACTTGCAAATTAATTATTGTTTGGTATTATTATTAAGACAGATAAACACAAGTAAAAAGGGGCCCTTATGATAGTTTCATGAGTACTACATTGAAGGAAAAATTGCAAAAACCAACAGGAATGTTAATGGGCAATACTGCACTTTCCCCAAGAAGGCAATTGAGGAAAACAACTAAGCTATTTTTCAAGCACAAGTGAACAGGAAAAACCAACAGGCTGTAGGCAAAAAACAGAACCTCCTGTGCATACTTACAGAACTCCACAAGGATAAACTCGTTCTCTGTAGTTGCTTGTTCAAAATTTTCCTTATTTAGGACCAAAATTCCCTCTTCAGTCTTGATATCCGCTGCTGAGGAAAGCGCCCCCAGAACGAAAAATAAGAAGAAAACTTGTAAAATCCTCATTTTAGTACTTTCTTCCTAGACAACCCGTTACAAAAAGACACGAATACCAAAGTATAGTCGTAAATGTCAAAATCAAGGTAGCACAATCGTTTCAAGACAATGAAGAGCTCAGTAATACGAGAGTGAGACTGCAGTCCTGCATCATAAACAAGGATAGGTATATAATCCACTTAGGAAAATATGCACCCAAACAAAATTGAACTATATATGTGGTCCCTCTCTAGCACAAACAATGCATATATGATTTATTCCCTTTAAACCCTCGAGTGTACAAAACAATCTTGACCGTGAATGACATCAACGTGGCATGCATCGTGTGCTCACGCTATTGGTCGCCTCCACATCACGTGGGCGGTTATCGCTCCTTTTAATTAGGCCGATTAAATTTGACGTTTCACGTACGGCTAACCATCAAAAATTGTTTTTTTTTTCGAAATTTCTCACATTCTTGGAATTATTTATTATTAAATAACACTTTTAGAAGTAACAAAAAATCTTTAATTAGTTCATGAAATATGTCTGGAACCGTCCTAGTAGGTAAGTGTTAGTAAATATAAAAATTACCTAAAAAAAACAGTAAACTTTTGAACTACAGCGTTCTTTTTAAGGTGGCGGGACAGGATTCATAGGCAGCCACCTCACAAAAGCCCTAACAAATTTAAACTATGGAGTCAAAATTGTATCAAGAATGCCCGGTCCTCACAACATATCCTGGCATGATCTAAGTTCAAAGGGGCTTCCACAGGACACTGTTGCAGTCATTAATTTAGCTGGTACTAATCCTTCCATTAAACGACTCACATTATCCATCAGCTTTCAGGCCAAAATGTGATGGATTTTAAACAGCGCTGGACCGCTGGCTTCAAGCAAAATATCTTCAATTCAAGGATAAATACCACAACCTCTCTAGCCAAAGCTATTGATAAGGCTGTAGTTAAGCCCAAAGCCTTTGTCAGTATGTCAGGTAAGAGTTTGGTTTTACCTAGAGTTGATGATTATATTTAAGAGATTTAGGAGTGGGGATTTATAAGCCTAATCCTAAAGTTGAGTATAATGAGTGCAGTAAAGTGGAGGCATTTGATTTTTTCTCCAAGTTGGTGCTTGAATGGGAGAAGGCTACAATATTGGAATCTGCTGAGCTAAAAAAACAATGCCGTGTTGTGTCCATTCGCAGTGGAGTGGTTTTAGGTTTATTATTGCCTTTATTGAAATGTTTTATTGGTTATTTTCACAAATAATTTTAGGTAGAAATGGTGGGATGATAAAGCAATTATATCTCCCCTTTTTCTTAGGTCTTGGAGGGCCTATAGGGAATGGTTCACAATATCTACCTTGGATTCACATTAAAGATTTAGTTGATTTATTAATATTTAGTATACAAAATAATAAAGTTGAGGGTGTCATAAATGGAGTGGCACCAGAAACTTGTACTAATAAACAATTTTCTGATGTGAGTTTACATCTATAAAACTCCTTTAAATGAATACATTTTACATTACAGGCATTTGCTAAAGCTCTGAAAAGACCAGCCTTCTTGCCAATCCCTTCGATAATATTCAACTTAATATTGGGCTCAGAAAGGGCAAAAATGGTCACCACAGGACAAAAAGTGCTTCCTACCAGAACTCAGGAGTTAGGGTTCAAGTTTAGTTTCCCAGATATACGAACTGCTTGCCAGAACATTGTTAAAGCAACTTGAAGAGTTTTTAAATTAGATAGAGACAGTTGTTAAGTTAATCTTTTTTGATTAAGTGAAAGTTTTTTGAGGGAAGTTCTGACTGATCTATTGTATGTGATTATTTGGTGGATGTTCAATGTTATTTATTTATTATAATTGAATCAAATTGTTGAAGTAAATAAACGATAAATTTCGTTTTTAATTATTCATGGTGTTATAATGTGAATTTAAATATATTAGAAATATATAAGAAAATAACCCTACAATCTACGTTGCCACATTTTTAGTTCATTTTGATCTAAGGAATGAAATATGTTGTCACATCCAACTTAACCTCACTTTCTCGTCCGTTATTGTTGAAAATAAAAACCATTTTTAATTAAATATTAATAAATTTAAACATGAATAATCTCCTAAATATTCCGCAAAATATACTCCAGAATACGAAATCTCTGTTAGGTAAGTCTCAAAATGTCAAATCAGTAAGACCTTTCACTAATCAATAAGCCCCAATCCTTAAGTAAAGTTATGCTTCAGTGAATATTACTAGAAATGCTAGTAAGAAACAAAGCGGTTCTACACGAAACACTCATCCCAAAGTCAAGCCTAAGCATCGAGGCTGGAAAGTACAAGATGGATGTACTGTAACTGCAGGCACTCTACTGGCAACCCAGAGACATTTACGGTTTCATCCAGGATTAAATGTATGGTGGTTAGTTTAAGTGCTGGAGAGTTAGATGCGAGTTAAGAAGTTTTTTATAGGTTGGACTTGGGCGTAATGGTACTTTATTTGCTATAATACCGGGGAAAGTGGTGATTACATGCGAAAAAACTGATCCCAACTGGGACCATACTTGGGTGCAGAGGTGCCATGGGCACAGAAAAGGGGTGGAGTTTTACAAGAAATATTTCAATGTGTTGCCTGAGAAGCAGCATCAAAGGTTCCAACTTGTCAATTTAGTATAAGAGAAACCAATGTAAGACAGGAAATATATTAGCGTTTTAATCTTTTTTTATTTATTTATATGAGTGTAATTAGTCATCAAATTAATATTGAAATTTCTGGAACGTCAAAAAAAAATGAATTAAAATTCTGAAAATTCGGCACTTTATGCCCTATTGCCAGTTTTTGCAAGCAGTAGGTCATAAGTGTTGTCATTAAATTATAATTCAAATTGAGGTTATGTCCAACTAATGTTTTCTAAGTTTATGTTTTTGTCTTTTATTTAAACAATTTTGAATGGTGTTTGCTTCTTTATATCGCAAAGTACGAAATGTAAGCCTATATAAGTCCTTAGAGAAAAAGCAGTTATAATGACCAAGTAAGTAAAATCTCACCAAAGTCAATAGAAACCTCGTAAAGTATTCATCGACTCAAATGGATGCAGGAAATATTTAGAACAACAATTGCCAGAAATAATCTAATGTAAATTGAATAACATTACATTTTTGAAGACAAACAACAATAATCTTCCTATACGACATTGAACTATTGAAACATGAAGAAGATGATCCAAACTCAGCCATTCTCTACTTCTACCCAACTTGGGTGTCCGATCATCAAAAGACTGCTTTATGTGGACAGCTTATAGGCACAGTGCTATGCCTCCGAGGCTTATTTTCAATGCCAAAAATTGTCTGTCTACAAACAGGGAAGTTTTGTCTAATTGAGAATGGAAGATACATTTTGGTAAATTCCCTAATATGATAATGTGAATTAATTGTGTCATAAGTGAGTTCTAGGTAGTAGGCACTGATAGGAATATACCAGATTGGGTGTTAGAGCACAGAGCCGATCTGCTATACTCTTTGGTGAATTTTTTCCATCAACATTTTGTGGCTCTGGGGTTGTCATTTGAAGGGGAAAACCTAAGGGCCAAACTCTATCACATATTCGACACTTATTTAAAACTTCTCTATTTGGGAGGCAGTATTTTCAGTAATATGCCCTTATGGGATTTATCTAAGGTGAGCTTTGTCAAGTATTTACTTGATGTGGGTAATGTGTAATTTCCAGACTGATACCGATATACTTAAATCTTCAAAAGCATTTCTAGATGATTGCAAATGTGTGCCAAATGTACTTGGAGGAACTCTCTTATATCACAACAAGTTTGTTGTAGCATAAAGAGTTATTACTTGAAGTGGTTTTAAAATTATTGTAGAATCATCCTATCTCAGCTCTCTATACAAACAACCAAAACAATTGCCATTTCTGATCCATATCGGATAAGCAATCCTGCAGAAATCTCAGACCAATACTCTGACCTCCCCCCAGGAGTAAAATTAGTGCAGGTTTTTATTCCTGTTAAAGAGTTGCAGGCTTTAACATGTTCTGCATCCTTGGTAAATTATCGAAAAGATGGGAATACTCTGATCAAAGGAGGCCATAGCACATTAGAGCCTAATAAGGCATCTACATCAGTCAATATTCTGGATAGTAAAAGAGAAAAGAGGAGGGCAAGGCCAAATTCTTTGATTTTAAAGAGTTGTTGTACCGATTCTGCTGATCATTTGAGGGCAACTCCAGCATATACAGGCAACTTATCTTTGGCTTCCACTCCAATGAGCGAGAAAAAGACATTTATAGATCCACCAGGTATTTTAGAACTTAGTAACTATTTCAACTGGAAAGATTGAAGGGTTTTGCATTTTAGATTCTTCTTCCATTAAATTAGACCAAAGCTTGGACACTCTCCAGTATTTTAACCGCAGTATTAAATTAAAACGGCGAAACAGTGTTAATGACCCACTATCTCCATGGACCAAGAATAACAACAAGGTTGATCTAAGTCAGTATCTTGTAAGCGAGGTGTTGTGTAAGGAGAAGACAAATATGGCCGAAAAAAGGGGGCACTTAGTACTGCCCATTAAACCTCATAACGCTAGTGAGCCTCAAAGATTCAAATCTCCCAGTGGTTATTTAACGCCCCTGATGAATAAACTGGCATCTGCGGACGCCTTTTCATTGAGAAACTCCTCGCTTAATAAAGTTTTAAGCAGGAATAATGATCATGTAGTTCAAAGCGATGAAAAAGTGCCTCCTTTGCAGAGATGTTTGTTGTTCCTGCAAGGGGAGCGAGACTTAGTGCTGGCATTATTGTTAATTGAGGATGGCTGCCAGAAGGAATTGGTAACAGTTATGATCAGTTTTGTTTGCTTCACAGGAAATTTGATTGATGTTATTTGCAGCACAAACTCTGTAGTGAAAGATTGGGTGTACTAGAGAGACAGCTAGAGAAGCAGTTGACAAACCCCATAAAATCCTCATCCGAGAAGGATCTTTATAGTATTTTAAAACTAAACCCAAACTGGGATACTGTGACTCAATTTGGTCTTTGGGAAGATTTGGACGATTTAACGCATTTGCATGGGAATTTCATGAAGCACCAACTCATAACTGATGTTTATTTAAGGTGAGTTCGATTCCTCTCCCTCAGTGAGCACATTAAATCTGGTAAATGCATATTTGCTCAAAACGTCTTCCTCCATGCGGGCTCTCTCTCTCTTGATTGTAACATAAATCCGCAGGCTTCCCACGAAGGTGAGCACTGCTAGCACGAGCTGAACTGTCTCGAAGACCAGGAAGGCGGTCTTTAAGTCTTTGAGTTTTAATTTTCCGCACGTTATTAGTATGATGAAGATAAAATCAAATACTGCACAGTGCAGGCACAGGAGCAAATACGCGAAAATTACTTCTGTACGGTTGAATATAACACTAATAGTATAGACTATAAACGGTAAAGAATACATCAGTTTTAAGCCAGTGTCTGTTTGGCGCATTAAATTTTGCTCATCAGAAAGCTGAGTAAATAGAACATAGAGCTCTACAAGTAGGCTTAAAGTGAATAAAAGGCTTATAGTCCAAATTATTCGCTTTAACGTGTCAAGTTTGGCGTGCATTTTGACAGAGACAAATAATTGATTCTTCCAGGAAACCAGGAGCAGTGGTTTTTGGTAAGAAAGAGGGGGAAGGGGAGGTTTATTTCCAGGAGAATGCCCAGTTTTACAAAGGACTTTTGCCACCCAATGATGCATTGGGTATGGTTCATCATTCTGCCAAGAAGAAACTGGAGAAAAATCATTGTGTTGTTATTAAGTAATCTATTTGAATAGGATAAAGCCCGGGCAATATCTAAAGGGCTACACAGTCCATGAATGTAGTATTATTAATTTATTTATGCGAATCGATATCCAGTTGTAGTTGCTATAGTAGAGGGCGAATAGCTACTGCTTAATGGGTTTTGTCAAGTTATGTAATGCTTAAAGAAAAGTATTAATAATGTACACTGTCAGTCCTCTAAAAGAACTTCTTTTTATTGAAAAAACGATGATTTTTGTTAAATTTTATATGTATACATTATGTTGTTTATAGTACTTATTAAATAAAACTAGTTAGGAATAGCAACGACTTTATTAGGTATATCAGCGTTTCAGTCTTATGTGTATGAGGAAAATTTATCTTTGCTTAGTCTTCTCTGTGGATTTAACCTGATGGTAAAGGGGCTCACATTGGGACAATAAGTTAGGTAAGTAATGAGGATTTTACATGTGCTAAGCTTTAATTTATTAATTTAAAAAACTATACATTGCTAAATTAAAAACCCACAGAACATAAAATTCTACCTATAACACAATAATTGCACAAAGAAACAATATCACAATACAAGTAAGCTCTGAATTAAGCAAATAAATTTTTTAGCTTTGCCCTGTCTTGAAAGTCCTTGACTTTCTGTAAATCTTCAAGTCTCAAAAGTTCCTTCTTAACTAGTGGAGTCAAGGATTTATCCAAGTCCATTACTTTTTCTAAATCTTCTTTAGCTTCCTTGGGGTTCCACGCCCCAATATGGGCTTTAGCCCTACGGAAGTATGCCTTGACATTGTCTGAAATATTTACCATAAATTGGCTGTAAATAAATTAACAGATTGCAAGGCAGACTTGAGTCATATTTAAGGACATCACTGCAGTGTGTGATGACAGCATAGAAGTCTTCAATGTTTAATTTGCATTGGGCATAATTTAGCAAAATTGGTAATTTTTGCTCATTGAATTTGGTCCATTCAGTATCATGGGGTTTTTCTCTGTAAAATCAAAGAAATCTCCAAATGAAACTATTCAATGCATGTTTCATACTTCAACATGAGCTGCTCCAACATTCCTATAGCTTTGGCATACAGTTCTGCAGCTTTCACATAGTTTTTCTTTCCATACTCTTCATTGCCCTGAGACCTTAATTTAGGAATCATCTCCACTTGTTCACTTTCATTCATTTGCCAAGAATCTTTCTCATACTCGTGAGGTTGCTCCACCTTAACAATTTCTATATGCACTTTAATACAGTGCAAATCCTAAAATTCTTATTTAATACCCATGATAAATAGCAGGTCTTGTGGATCCCTCAATAAGCTATTCAAATCATCATATCCAACACCTTCGCTCTGCAATGTCATGGCACACATGTGGGTGTGTTTTCGCTCCTCTGGAGACTTATGCAGCTCTCGAAAGGTTTTGGACACAAATGGGTATTCCAGAACCAACTGCAAAAGTCTCTGGCAAGTCAAATGCCGTCCATTTACTACTACTAACTCACGCTTTTATTCACGGTGAACTGAGACACTTCATGCAAGGCCATTTTTTGCAGGATTGCCTCCCAAACCTCAAGTTTAAATTTCTTACCTAGGATGATGTGTATAGGGTCGCCTATGCCCATTTTTCGGGAATCATCTATGATGGTGCCATCACTTAGTTTTGTGATAAAATGGAAGTATATCTGTGAAGGTTTTGGATTTAGGAATGTCGAGTTTCTTTCTGAGAGTGATTACTTTGGTGCTGTCATTGCATGATATTGGGGCCGTTCCTGCGTGCAGGGTCTTTTTTACTATGTAGTCTTGTTCTTTATTCATTATTATGTTGATTTAATCAGGTTACAGCAGGGCCTTAAAAGGAAAAAATATATAATATATATATAATTAATTATGGTATTAATAACAATTTTTTTGTTTATTTATGTTTAAGATAAATCTTCAATTAAAAGTGAAATACTTGAATAAGGCCATTGGCAACATTACATGCAGTGAGAACTCTCGCCATTTTGTTTTATTTCATCTGCATTTCTTTCAATGTACAGGAAACATGAGTTTAGAATTTGATATATCCATACTTCAAAATTGTTGTGACACTGTACATAATGTACATTGAATTATACCTATTTGAATTCGATATGAAGTGAGTACAGGGGTCCTCCGTTGGAATCATCACATAAACATATCTATACAATGTTGCCAATTCTTGATTTTCGTGTAAAACATACATATTCATGTTGTTGACAGTCGAAAGGGAAAACGAATAAAAAAAAGCTGTCACTACCAATTAATAGTAATTTGTAAACATAAGCATACAAAATGGGCCCATTGCGATATAACGTGCAAAAAAAAGTATCCTTGATATGGCCACTAAAAAACCAAAATATGCGTCAAATCTACCTGAATACCAGTCACTTCCAGTATATAGGTCAATATCGGGCGAAGTTAAGAAACCTGAAACCCCACCATGGAGTGCACTTTAGGTCAGCGATTGGCCACAGACGAATCCTTCGCCTTCAACACTTTAATAAATGTCTTCAAGTACTTCAACTTTAGGGATTTGTGGAACTGCTCACAAGTGTGCAAGACGTGGTACTGGATCGTGAAGACAGATTCCATTTGGAAGAATATTTCAGTTTACAGTTGTGCAAAACATGTCTTTCGCGCAGTGGATGTTTTCGGATTAAAGTTTGAACACTTAGAAATAATAGACACCTTCAACTTACCTCTGGATAGTTTCCAAGAGCTTTTTCCCAAAATTCCTTTGATAAAGGAGATTGGGTTGTATAGATGTCATATAGAACATCTGAAGATATTAGCTGAAATTACTTCAAAAAATTTAAAAGAATTAACAGCAGAAGTGTATGGTGGCCAGACAGACTTGAACTTTTTTAGTGCCTTTCAGGAACTTAATCATTTAGACCTTACGATCACACATGAGATACTGAGAAATGTGCATTTCTTGCCACACTTAAAAAAGCTAACCCATCTAAAATTATTTATGTTTATAAGAGGTAAAAGCATCACAGATGATCTCATAAGTGTGCAGTCACTGAAATCCTTGTGCCTTAACATGGGGCTGCAGCGCACCTTTTTTACTGCCTTGTTTAAGTATTGTTCAATAAACCAACTACAAGCTCTGACAAAACTGCAAATTAATAATGTGGGTTTTACATTTGAGTATGACATTTTGGACAATCTAAGCACATTGCCAAATCTGAAAGAATTGATTTTGCTAAAATTATCAACAACAGTGTCAGCCACCCTATGCAACTTTAAGCTTCAACTAGCAAACTTGTCCAACATCACCCATCTCACCATTTCATTAAACAGATCATCCTGTTTTAACTCAATCATCCATATAGCACTAGAAAACTCTGAAGTATTCAATGGCATAATTGCCCTAAAGGACAGCCTTAAATATTTCTGCTGGCAAATGGACGAATTGGCTATTGAGAAGGCACAGGAGCGTTCTCAGTCAACTGATGATGTGGTAATGATGATACCTTACCGGGTTGAAGTGAATATGTTTGTTTTAGACAATGAGGTAACAGTTATTCCACTAAGCAAGCTGGCTCGTGGTCTCCAGAGGCGAATGCCACTAACTGAAGTGGTAATTACTAAAATTAGGGATTTGGATATTGTTGAAAAACATCGTGTGTGTTGCTATCAGTGTGGAATGGGGAGATACCAGAATACTTTAGGAGTTTAAAGAAATGTTTTGATGAATGTTAGGTTTGATAAACCTAACACAATTTTGTAGTAATAAAGATTATTTGCTTTGTGGATTGTATTGCATTGTACTGAATTGGGTTGTACGTAGCCACCAAAAAGTAACCCTTGGGTTCAATATTTTGACCATTTAGCTTGAATAACATCTGAGATATTCAGAATATACCAGTTATGGGGCACCTTCAAAGGGCTCTAAAGACCTTAGAGTTCCTTTTCGGGTTCATGTTCATAGAGATTTCTTAACTCATTTCAACCCAATTAATAAGTTCCTAGAATATATGCACGTTATTTTACTAAATTGTATTTGGGCTCAAGTGGTTTGATATAAAATTCGTCACATTCGGGTGCGAAGTTCTTTAACCTTGTACTAGTGGCGCAGGGTCTATGAGACCCGAGAAATTCTGTTTTTGTGTGTATTTTTTTTGCGATTTGAGTATTTAATTCGAGTTTATCGGTAGCTTCCTAGATTTCCGCAAAGCGACGAATGATGCAGTGTTGAGCGCGTTGCCCGTATTGTAAAATAATACAAATTCTTGTTAAAGTTTGACAGACCCGGCACCACCATTTGTGTAACTTTTTAAAACAAAGAAGTTTTTTGTGTAATTAATTTCAACACGTGCAAAGGTATTTGTAATGAAATTCAAACGAAAATTTAAGACAATTTGTGGCCGGATATTTAATTTCAGAATTAGAGTATTAATATGTCATATCGATCCTACGATAAGGAGCAGGAGAGGCTTTGCGTATACTAGAAGGAATAGGGTATCCCGAAGATGACACGGACCAAGAAGAAGGTAATAATAGTGAGTCGGACCACGAAGACGATGTAATTGAGACAAGGCAGAAAAATACTGATACCGAACAAAGTCAAGACGAAGCAGAAGGTGAACCTATATCTAGGCATACGAGAGAACCGTCCTTTATCGGCAAAGATGGTACAACTGTTTGGAAGAAATGCGTGCCGTCAAGAACTCTACGTACCCGATCTGAGAATAAAGTTCTTCATCTTTCTGGGGTAAAACAATCAGCTAAGTTAGCTAAAACACTCCAATCCAATGTTGAGAACTATTTTTTCCTGACGACGTATTACAAATTATTGTGAATGAAACGAACAAATTCATTCAATCTGTATCAGCAAAATTTTCAAGGGAAAGATCGGCGCGTTCTACGGACAAAACAGAAATTAGAGCTTTTCTTGGACTTTTATACATGGCAGGGTGTTTGAAAAGTAGTCGATTTAATTTAGAAGACCTACAGTTAGTCTCATGAGTATTCGTACTCTATTGCTTCTCTATTTTAAATTACTGTTATTAATTTACAATGAACGATTTGAAACTGGTACCATCACAAACCTACTTTCCACTTAAAGGGCTTTTAAATTCATATGTGCTTTCTTGCAAATTCAAATGTTTATATGGCGAAAACGTTATTTTAAGGAAATAAGAATAAAATGAGGCTCACAAGAGTATTCGTACTGCAACTGTTTGTTATGGGTTAAATCAAGATGATAAGAAATTTAGCCTGTCTTAACTTGTTTGCGGCATAATACGAACGATTATCAATATAGACATATCGATTTGTTAGTCTTTAGGAGATACTAGTGAAAATGGGGAGAAAAAGTAGTGAAGTTTCATTAAGTGATAGGAAGTTAATTCTTAAATGGCACACTGAAAGTAAAAGTTATTTAGAAATTGCAAATTTAGTGGGAAGAAGTAAATCTACGGTACAATATGTTATAAAAAACATTAAGTCAAGTGGAGATATTTGCAATAAACAACGTGAAGGAGGCCCGAAGAAACTTACTCCTTACGAGGAAAAAGCAGTTATTAAGGAAATAAAGAAGAATCCACAAATTAGTGGACCCAAGTTAGCAGTATTCGTGTTAAAATACTTCAAAAAACAAGTATCAGCAGAAACGTGTAGAAGAATTTTGAGAAGGAACGACTACAATGTTGCCAAGTTGCCAGAAAGAAGCCATTTATTAATAAAAGGAATCGAATGAAACGTTTAGAATTTGCAAAAAAATATGTCGACAAGGATATTAATTTTTGGGAATAAGTAATTTTCACTGACGAAAGTAAATTCAATTTGTTCATTTCAGATGGACGAACAATGGCGTGGAGAAAATCAAATTCAGAGTACGAATTAAAAAATTTAAAAGGAACCGTAAAGCATGGAGGTGGTTTCGTCATGGTGTGGGGTTGTATGTCCGCAAATGGTGTTGGTGATTTGGTTTTTATTGAAGGAATCATGGACAAAACATATTACCTAAATATTTTACGGAATCACTTGGCATCAAGTGCTACAAAATTAGAGTTTCAACATAATTATTATTTCCAGCAAGATAATGATCCAAAACACACGGCTCATATTGCGAAAGAATGGATCTTATATAATACGCCACATACCTTGGCAACACCACCCCAAAGTCCCGATATTAATCCTATAGAACATTTATGGTCAGAAATGAAAAGAAGATTAAAAAACTACGAAATTGATAACAAAAAAACATTAAAAGTAAAACTTTTGGATATTTGGAATAAAATTGAACCAACATATACGAAAAAATTAGTTAGTAGTATGCCTAATTGACTTAAAAGTATTATAAAATCCCGGGGAGGTCCAACAAAATATTAAATAATAGAAAATAAACTGATCTTTTAGTATAGTTTTAGTAGGTACGAATACTCTTGTGGGCCTGATTTTGTTACTTATTATACTTAAAATTATATTTTGTTAATAATACTGTTTATCTTCAATAAAGTTTATAGGAATTGGGCTTTTTACACGCCCATAAAACATTTCTACTAAAAAAAAAATTATTGAAAATTACTTATAAAAAAGTATTTTTATTTTTAAATCTGGAATCAATAAGGTATGAATACTCATGAGACTCACTGTATGGGATCGGAAGGGATGTGGAGTGGAAATATTTTGGCTCGCAATGTCAAAACAAAGGTTTCTGTTCTTGATGAAATGTATCCGATTTGATGATCTTGAAATTCGAGATCTTCGAAAAACCACTGACAAATTAGCTCCGATAAGATCTGTATTTGAGAAATTCGTGAATAATTGCCAAAAATACTACACTCTAAGTGAATTTGCAACGATTGATGAAATGTTGGGTTTTAGAGGTAATTGTGGATCTAGGCAATATATTCCTAGCAAACCCAATAAATATGGCCTCAAAATGTTTGCTTTGGTGGACGCAAAAATGTATTACACTCTAAATCTAGAAATATACAGTCGGTGCAGAAAGTATTCGTACAGCAGATAATATTTTATAAATCGATAAATTTCGATGATTGTAATGTTAATTTACTTTGCCAAATTGATCATACACATTGTTTCACATTATTATATTACGATCCCAAGAAAAAAAAACATAAACAAGAGTATCTCTAAGAGAATTACATCAAGAACAAAAAATCGACAGGAATAGACTCGCATAAAGTATTCGTACATAGCACGTACAGTTAGGTGCAGAACTGAGTCAATACTTAGAAAATTCGAATTACTGGTGGCATAAACAAAATATCTAACAAGTATTCAAAGGAAGGCTTTTATTTTCAAAAAGTACATTAACATTAACATTAAAACCATACAAAACATTTGTCGAAAATAAATGGGGTACATCAAATAATCCTAAATAACATTGGTTCAGTTTTGCTCCACTAACATTAACATTGAACACTTTGGTCGACATTGACACTAATATTTGGTCCAGAGATCTTTAGCTTTTTTAACAGCTAGTAGACGTCTTGGCATGCTTTTTGTTAGTGTTTCACAGAAATCAGGTGGAATTTAATCGCATATCCTCCGTTAATAAACATCATAATTCAAAATCTTTAAACAATGAAGCCGATTTCAAAGTTTCAAAGAAAATTAATTGAAAAATCACTGATTGATGGAAGATCCACACGGGAAATCGTATTTCAATTAAATATACAGTGACTCCCGAAAATATTCGGACACTTATTCATGTACTCTATATTTGTGTATAAACATCTTAAAATAAGTAATTATGAAGCGACTCTTTGGAATATGTGCTGGTATTGCTTTTTATTTATTAACATTGAAAAACAAAATTTGTAATTCCTTATCAAGATATAAAAAAGTTGAATATCTTATCAACATAACAAAAACAACCTAAACAAAAATATTCGGACATTCATAGTAACTCGCAGTTTTATCTAGAAAAGAGTATGTTGTGTTGGGTCTAATATTTAAATAGCGTTTAATTTTGCTTATTAAAGTTATCCACAAGGCCTATTTGTATTTTTAAGCCGTAAAAATGGGTAGAGTAAAAAATAAAGCCAATATCAGTTTCGATTTACGGAAATTGGTAATTTTTAATAATGAGAAGAAGTTGTCGTACAGAAAAATTGGAGAAAAGCTTAATTTGAGCAAAAGTACCGTTGCAGACATTATTCACCGGTATAAAGTTGAAGACAGAATTCTTTCTATCAAACAAACTGGCTGTCCAAAATTAATAAATGACCGAGAGGAGCGATACATCATGAAGACAATTAAGGAAAATCCCAGAATTAGCGCTCCTAAACTGGCAGTATCTCTAGAAAATCAAACTGGTAAAAAGGTGTCTCCAGAAACTATACGAAGATGTATAAGAGCAAATGGTTTTAATGGTCGAGTACCTTTTTTTTTTTTTTTCTTTTTTTTTTTTTTTTTTTTTTTTTGCGAGGAGGTGGAAATCTTCCCAAAGACACCCGGCCTGTTGTTTGGCGACCGGGTAGTGTGGGATTCGAGTTGCACCAGCAACCCGCCTACCCACTAAAACCACCTCCCCTCTTCCGCCCCCCGGAACCACCTTTCGGTATATCTTCGGGGGGAATGGTCGAGTACCTAGAAAAAAGCCATGGCTTCATTGCAAAAATAAGAAGTTTAGAAAAGAATTTGCATCGGAGATGATTTTAAAACCTAAAAACTATTGGGACGATGTAATATTTGCGGATGAATCAAAATTCAATATATTCGGGTCGGATGGACGACAAATGATACGGAGGAGACCCAATGAAGAACTTAAAAGTAGCAATTTACGTTCTACTATGAAACACGGTGGCGGATCAGTGATGGTGTGGGGCTGCATTTCGTCCAAAGGGGTTGGGGAATTAGTTTTCATTGATGGGATAATGGACAAAATGGTTTATTTAAACATTAAAAAAAATAATTTGTTAAAAAGTGCTACTGATATGGGTATTCAAGAAAGTTTTAAGTACTATCAAGACAATGATCCCAAACACAACGCAATGGTTGTTAAGGAGTGGATGCTCTATAACTGTCCAAAGGTCCTTAAAACCCCAGCTCAGTCTCCGGGTCTTAATCCAATTGAAAATGTATGGCATCAGTTGGATTTGCAAGTAAGATCACATTCGATATCAAATAAAAATGAGCTAAAAAGAGTGTTACTGGAGGAGTGGCGCAAAATTGACCTTAATTTAATAAAAAAATTGTTTTGTCTATGCCTAGACGGCTTCAAGTCGTTATAGACAATAAAGGAGGACACACAAAATATTAATATTGCTCGTGTTTAAATATAAATAACTTATATTTTGTTCTTAACGTGCTCAAAACTCTACTGTCCGAAAATTTTTGTGATGCCAAAAATGTGTAGTTTTGTAACTTTTGTTTGATTTTCTAGTATTGTTAGTTAATATCAAATATATTTTTACATTGATTGCAAGAAAAAGCTGATACCAAATATATTCCAACGTCCTAGTTCATAATTGGTTATTTACATTATAATAATACATAAAAGAAAACGTTAAGTGTAGATGTCCGAATATTTTCGGGAGTCACTGTAAGTCAATCCACAGTACAAAGGGTAAAAAATAAGTGCAAAATTTCCTTAAAAATAAATAAAGGTGGCCAACCAAAAAAGATGTCTGCGCAAGATACTAGAAGAGTAATTAGATATTTGGGCAGTGGTGAAGCCTCTTCGGCCTCCAAAGCAGCCGTGTTGCTGCGAGGGGATACTGGGAAATCGGTGAGCAAATGGACAGTCCAACGAGCTTTACATCAGTCCAAATTTGCTGCTGTGGAGAAGAAGAAGAAACCCCTACTTTCTAAGAAGAATATTAGGGCACGACTAGATTTTGTAAAAAGATATGAGGCATGGACCGAGAAGAATTGGATGAAGGATATTTGGTCTGATGAAACTAAAGTTAACAGATATACAACAGATGGTCGACATTGGAGCTGGAAACGAGAGGGAGAATCCATGAAACTAAAAGATTTCATTCTGACGGTGAAACATGGGGGAGGAAATATTAAAGCTTGGGGCTGTATGTCGGGATATGGGGTTAGACCATTGAAGAAAATAGATGGGATAATGAACTAGCACATCTATAAAGCCATTTTAAATGATCACCTAATAGATACTGTTAATAATATGCCTTATCCCACCTGCAAAGTAATTTTCCAACAAGACAACGACCCCAAGCATACCGCAAAATCTGTGAAGGAATGGTTGGGTACCCAAAAATTTCAGGTTTTGCAGTGGCCAGCATAAAGTCCCGACCTAAATCTCATTGAGAATCTATGGGCTTACGTGAAATATCATCTGGTCAACGACTACGATTCGCCACCATCTTTACTTAAAGTTTTATGGGAGAGAATAGAAGAAGTATGGGACCAAATTCCACCTGATTTCTGTGAAACACTAACAAAAAGCATGCCAAGACGTCTACTAGCTGTTAAAAAAGCTAAAGGTCTCTGGACCAAATATTAGTGTCAATGTCGACCAAAGTGTTCAATGTTAATGTTAGTGGAGCAAAACTGAACCAATGTTATTTAGGATTATTTGATGTACCCCATTTATTTTCGACAAATGTTTTGTATGGTTTTAATGTTAATGTTAATGTACTTTTTGAAAATAAAAGCCTTCCTTTGAATACTTGTTAGATATTTTGTTTATGCCACCAGTAATTCGAATTTTCTAAGTATTGACGCAGTTCTGCACCGAACTGTAATTGCATCTTCACCGTGACTTAACACATACACATTTTAAATTTAGTAAAGTTGAAAAAGTTGGATATTAAAGGTAATAAAATAAAATTTTTTTACAATGGTACATAACATTTTGATAGCTTCTTAGGATCATGGGACGTAAAAGTAATGAAACATCGGAAGAAGTGCGACAGCTGATTGTTAAATTACATAATGAATGCAAATCTTTAGCGGAAATTGGTAGAATAGTAAATAGGCCAAGATCTACTATACAAACGATTATACACAGATATTGTGAGCGCAAAACTTTCAAGAATAAACCTCGTGTTGGACGTCCAAAAAAATTAACTGAACATCTAAGACGCATAATTGCGAGGAAAGTTAAAGAGAAACCTCGAATAAGTGCGGAAAAAATTGCTACAGAACTAAAGACATACAACAATACAATTGTTTCTGCTAGTACTGTGAGGAATTGTTTGAAAAAACAAGGCTATCAAGGCAGAGTTGCTCATAAAAAATATTTTATTAATGAGATCAATAGAAAGAAGCGATTAGAATTCGCTAGAAGACATCCCACACACATCCCCCATACCACTCCACTATCTTACTGGAATCGAGTCATATTTACTGATGAAAGTAAATTTGAAGTTTTTGGCAACAAACGGCATTTTAAGGTATGAAGAAAAAAAGGAACAGCGTTTAATAAAGAAAATTTACAACCGACAGTGAAGTATGGTGGAGGATCTGTTTTGGTTTGGGGCTGTATGAACGCTTCAGGAGTAGGATCGCTTCGTTTTATTGATGGTGTTATGAACCAAATGGTATACAGGGTGTCTCTAAAAGGTCTGTACAAAATTCTACCACAGATTTCTGAGGTCAAAACATGACGATTTACCCCAATTTATTTTAGTCCAAAAGTGGACGGTTTTCGAAATACAGGGCGTCAAAGTGAAAACAAAAAAAGCAAAAAATTTAATTTCTTGGTTGGTAATGCTGCTATCTACACAAAATGTCGTATCGGGCGGTTTTTGGGGATAAGAAATCAGAATCCGTTTACATTTTTGATGCACAATGTAGAGGGCGTTGTCAGCGCTCGATGAACCCTCTTTAAAAGGGCATAACTTTTTCATCACCTGGTATAAAATTTATACATAACTAAACTACATTTTTTAAGGAAAAAAAGTCTCTTGTTAAAAATCTCTACGAGGCTTCCTTCTTGAGATATTTGAAGCTTAAAGTTCGCTGCATGTCTTGAACAATAATTTTGATGTACTACATATCTATTCTTACAGTTCGATCGAAAAAAATCAAAACTTAAAAATAGTCTCAAATTTTTATCCTTTTATTTAAATCTTCATGTTTTTATTTGTGCATACCAATTTTTTGTTACTCATTTTGCTTAAATGAAATTGGACCTACTCGTACCTATTATGAGTAGTATAGGTGTTGTGGATTATTAAAGGTGCTTCAAAGTTGTGTGTAAATTTTCAAATTTTGTGCAAGTTCAGTATTTAAAATGGCCGAAGTTTACACAAATGTAGATATTCAAAATATAATGCCAAAATTATTGGAAGATCTTCCTTTACAACTTCGGCAAGATATGTGGTTTATGTACGACGGTGCATCGCCACATTTTACTATAAAAGTGCGTAACTATTTAAATCAACAGTACCCACGAAGATGGATAGGTAGAGGAAATGATGTTCCGGTAACTTGGCCACCGCGCTCACCGGATTTAACTCCGATGGATTATTTTTTATGGGGGACTCTAAAGTCCATGGTATACTTCACGGCCATAAATAGTGAAGAGGAACTATGGGGACGAATTCAAAATGCAGTAAACATTTTAAAGAACGACGAAGAATTGATGAATAGAGTACATTTTAATTTCTTGCGTCGGATTAATCTTTGTATGCAAGTCAATGGTGGTCATTTCGAACATCTACTAAAAGTATAATTTTTTCGTGTTTATGTTTGGTATCTATGTTTTCAAGTAATTTGTAACCTATTTTTAAGTTTTGATTTTTTTCGATCCAACTGTAAGAATAGATATGTAGTACATTAAAATTATTGTTCAAGACATGCAGCGAACTTTAAGCTTCAAATATCTCAAGAAGGAAGCCTCGTAGAGATTTTTAACAAGAGACTTTTTTTCCTTAAAAAATGTAGTTTAGTTATGTATAAATTTTATACCGGGTGATGAAAAAGTTATGCCCTTTTAAAGAGGGTCCATCGAGCGCTGACAACGCCCTCTACATTGTGCATCGAAAATGTAAACGGATTCTGATTTCTTATCCCCAAAAACCGCCCGATACGACATTTTGTGTAGATAGCAGCATTACCAACCAAGAAATTAAATGTTTTGCTTTTTTTTGTTTTCACTTTGACGCCCTGTATTTCGAAAACCGTTCACTTTTGGACTAAGGTAAATTCGGTTAAATTGTCATGTTTTTACTTCAGAAATGTGTGGTAGAATTTTGTACAGAACTTTTTTGTTCGTACACCCGAGTTTGTTGAAAAAAACATTCGATTCGTTTTGTTAAAAATAACTTTTTTTATTTTTCGTTTATTCATTTTCGATAAGAAGTCTATTATAATATTATGTACTTAAGTAAAAATGTGTCGAACCGGTTTTCAATAGTTTAATTGAATCATTTAACAAAAATATAGTATTATTTTCATGCAACATTGTTGTTCGTACAATTAAATTGAATATCGTTGAAAAATAGGGTAAACATGTTTTATCTCATTTTTTTTGTTCGTCCGGGTAACAAATACTGTAAATAAAGTACCTTCTCCATTTTCCTAAAATTGTTTCATCAGTTCGATTCAAAATGCCCAATAGAAAGGAACTAAGTTTAGATTGAAAGAAATCCATCGTATATACGGCTCTCAGGGGCTATAGTTTACGCAAAATAGGACAATTAACAAACAAAAAACATTCCACGATCCAATATATTGTGAATAAATTTAGAAATGAAGGCACATGTTCCAATTTTGCCAGAAAAGCGAAGAAAAAGAAGTTAAAAGAACGAGATGAACGGATGATAGTTTAAGAAATTAAGAAAAATCCTAAATTAAGCGTGCCGAAGCTGCGTTTAACTGTCGAAGATATAATTGGCCACATATCTCCTGCCAAACAATTCGACGTGTCTCATGGAAAAATGGTTATCACGGTAGAATCCCACGTAAAAGACCATTTGTTAGTGTAGAAAATAAACAGAAAAGGATTTTATTTGCAAATGAACATTTGAATGAAGATCAGGAGTTTTGGGACAGCGTGATTTGGTCCGATGGGACGAAAATCAACCTTTTCCAGCAAGATGGAATCAATAGAGTTTGGAGGAAACCAAATGACGATAATAATCCTCTTAATACGATCCCCACTATAAAACATGGAAGTGGATCTGTAATGATATGGGGCTGTATGTCGTCAAATGGAGAGGGGAAATATCCATTTTATAGATGGCACAATGGATAAATTTGTATATAATGAGATATTAAAAAAAATGTTAAGGAAAGTGCAATGAAATTAGGAATGCCAAGGATCTATAGATTTCAACAAGATAACGATCTCAAGCATACCGCTCTAATTAACAAGGAATGATTAATTTGGAATGTCCCAAAACTCTTACGAACCCCTCCACAATCTGCCGACTTAAATCCAATCGAGTACTTATGGGCAATTTTAAAAAGAAATGTAAGAAAACATCACATTTCCTCGAAAACCGATTTAAAACATGCAATCGTGAAAGAATGGAACAATATTAGCCCAGAAATCTGTAAAAACTTGGTTTCTTCAATGAATAGAAGATGTCAAGGGGTGATTAAAGCTAAGGGTTATTCAACAAAATAGTAGGGAATTACCTTTAATGAAAAAAAAATCATTCAAAATTGTTTTCAATTTACATGTACGAACAACAATGTTGCTTCAAAATATGATGTTTTTATAAAATGTTTAAATTTTGTATTAATTGTTTGAGAAATTTAGACTTAAATTGTTGTAGTTATCTTATATTATATTTATTGTTAATATATGTATAAGAGAATAAAAAATTGATATTTATATACAGGGTGTTTCCTAACTACGTGTAAAAATTTAAAGGCGTAATCCTCGACTAATTTTGAGTCAAAAATGTCTAATAAACATATGTCCGCAAATGCCTTGTTTCCAAGATACAGGGTGTTGACTGAAAGACGTTGAAAAAGGTTTTAAAGGTTTCTAAAGGTTTGGTGGCATTTACTAACTTGTTTATTGTTATTTTTTTGCTACTCCCACTACTATAAACAAGATAGTCAATGTTATTTTGGTCTTTTACTCTCTAAAGTGAAAGAATTTAGTTCTGTGTCCCAAAAATCAGATTATACCTCAGTTTTGAACATTTTTCAAATGCCTAATTACATTAATCAAGAAATGGCCAATATGGTTTTTGTTTACGGCTTTGTTGATGGTAAGTGTTTGGCAGCGAGGCGCATTTACATGGAAAGGTTTCCAAACCACCAAGCTCCCAACCACCAAACCTTTAAAAACCTTTTTCAACGTCTTTGTGATACAGGATCTCTTATGAAAACTCCAGGAGGACAGCCAATAACACGTCGAACACCAGAAGTGGAGGAAGAAATCTTAAGACGTATTGAAGAAAACCCCGGAACCCCCGGAATTGTCTTTTCTAAAATTCAAACACCCAAATTGAGTCATTTTGGAAATAAAATCTCTTTTTCTTGTCACATTTCAACACTCTGTATCTTGGAAACAAGGCATTTGCGGACATAAGTTTATTAGACATTTTTGACTCAAAATCAGTCGAGGATTACGCCTTTAAATTTTTTACACGTAGTTAGGAAACACCCTGTATACAGGATGAGTCGGGAGGATCGTGCCAAACTTCAGGAGCGTGTTGTACATGAAAAATAAATGTAAAAACACTAAAATGTTGTTATCCGATTTTCGTTTGTTTACAAGTTATACCGGGTGGTCCATTTAACCTGACAAATCGGGATATCTCGAAAATTACGCATCAGATTGAAAAAAGTTTCAAATGAAAGTATTTTGTCTCGAATGGATCCACGATATAACACTAACCATGACTTCCCAACTCTTTCACTTGGGGTTGGGGCGGGGGTAACTTTGAAATCTCAAATGGCAACCCTCATTTTTTATTGCAGATTTGAATTTTACGATAAAAATTACTTGGAGTTTGTCTGAAATTTTTTTTTCAATTCGCCGCAGATGGCGCTGTAATCGGAAAAATTTGTTTTATTCTGATTCTGAAAGAAAGCATCGTGTCTTTCATATTTTTAATGGAAACTTGTTGGTTTTTTTGGGTACCTCCGATAGTTTAAAGAAATAAAACCGTCTGTGACAAAAAGTAAATTTCATATCGTTTACAAAGATAGTGAAAGAAATTGTAAATTTTTTATTGATGATATTTTTATACGAGGTGGACCTATTCATTGGCCAGCACGATCGCCTGATCTTACCCCACTCGACTTTTTTTATGGGGTTATCTCAAAGAAAAAATGTATTCAAGAGTACCCACAACGTCCGAAAACATGATGGAAAGAATTAGAGATGCTTGTGTTTCTGTCGTTCCCGAAGTGTTAGTGTCTACTCAACAAGCATTACAGATGCGCTTAAGAAAATGTATTGATGAAGGTGGTGGATATTTTGAACATTTGCTTCGTTATTAATTTAATGTTCTAACAGTTGTGTTTAATGGAATGAAAATTCAATGTGGATCTAAGTTTATTTAGAAATTTAATAATAAATAAAGTTTTTTTGTCACAGACGGTTTTATTTCTTTAAACTATCGGAGGTACCCAAAAAAACCAACAAGTTTCCATTAAAAATATGAAAGACACGATGCTTTCTTTCAGAATCAGAATAAAACAATTTTTTCCGATTACAGCGCCATCTGTGGCGAATTGAAAAAAAGTTTCAGACAAACTCTAAGTAATTTTTATCGTAACATTCAAATCTACAATAAAAAATAAGGGTTGCCATTTGAGATTTCAAAGTTACCCCCGCCCCAACCCCAAGTGAAAGAGTTGGGAAGTCATGGTTAGTGTTATATCGTGGATCCATTCGAGACAAAATACTTTCATTTGAAACTTTTTTCAGTCTGATGCGTAATTTTCTAGATATCCCGATTTGTCAGGTTAAATGGACCACCCGGTAGAGTAAATAAAATTAAAACATAAAGGTTAAGCAACATTTAGACGAAACGTTTCATGGACGTTGGATTGGTCGTGGTGGCCCTATTAGTTGGCCTCCAAGGTCTCCAGACCTCACACCACTAGACTATTGTTTGTGGGGTTGGCTTAAAACTGAAGTGTACAGAGTGAAAGTGGACACTCAAGATGCACTAATTCAACGCATTAGAAATGCTGCAGCTGCTATTAAAGACAGACATGAAACAATCAGGAGCGCGACGAAGGCTCTTCATAGACGAGGCCGAAAATGTTTAGAAGTTAATGGCAATATTTTTGAACATTTACTATGATATCCAAACGTTAATTTATGGAATTTCTTATGAAATTTATAAATTTTTTTAATTTTATTTACGCTATAATTTGTAAACAAACGAAAATCGGATAACAACATTTGAGTTTTTTTACATTTATTTTTCATGTACAACACGCTCCTGAAGTTTGGCACGATCCTCCCGACCCACCCTGTATAAGCCATCCAAACGACTTTTTTCCTCAATAAACCCGTGTGTACGAACAAGATTGTTACATACTGTACATCTTAGTAAAGTTGTAGTTAACGCCTAAAGTCATTAAAAAAATCAGAAGTCCATATATCCATTTATTTCATTTAAGGGCCTGTGAGACCCAGCGCCACTGTTATTGTTAAAATATAGGGCGCCACTAGCGCAAGGTTAAGAAAACCTTGGAAATAAAATAACATTTCGATTTTCGCTTTTAATGACATCTCCAAACAGTTTTTCGCGTCGCTCTCGAATATTAGGAAAAATTTGCAGGAATTGAAGATTGAATTCATAAAACCGCAACAAGCGTTTGCATTAGATTGTGTCTGGCTGAAAATGGATAACAATTACATTTAAAATTGGATTTTATTTGATGATGCCGTGAATATCGCATTGTTCATCTTCGGATCTTCGAAGGTGTACGAAAAGCGAGCAGCATACCTTGAGGCTTCAAAAGAAAAAAAAAGTTAGGGATGCACGTGAACCGAGCAGTGAAGTGTGTGGTGTCTCTAAAATAAACGGTAACTCAAATTTAATATAAGTAGAATCGTCACACGTCGCGGCAATTAGTGAGTGCTAATAAACAATTTCCATTATATAAACCGCAATAATAAGTTCTTATTGAGTATATTTCATTTAGATGGCCAGTTTTAAAATAAACACATTTTGAAACAGAAGATTGTAAATGAGCTATTAAAATCAAGGCAAAAATTCAGGCACTTAGACGTGAATGTAGATTTTCCCGGAATAATTAGTAATTCTAAAATTCTTTTTAAAAGTTTATAGGTTCGAGTCACTTTACCCAAGGGTAAAATCTAGGAATCAACACAGACTCCATTGAAGATTCAACTTCGTAAAAAAAAAACATTTTACGACATCCCGTCTTCTTGAGACACCCTACAGGGTTTGTCACTAATTTTAAAATTCACCTTCACTAACTTCATATACAGTAAATCCCAGCGAACTAGGCATATGAAGGAGTGTCTGTTTCTGCGCATCTCGATTCATAGTATACAAAATCTGAATAAAACATGATAGAGCTCATTTGCAGTACTGCTTGCTTGGTGCGAAGGACAGGTGAAGCTCTGCAACGTTGCCGGCTCGTTTTTAAATGGCCGGGTGCTTGATTGATGATATCGATAAACCAACGTATTAAAAGTACGGCGATGCTTAAAGGCAAGCCTAGACGGTAAAGTATTTTTAATACATTTTTTGTTGATTATATGGAATATAGAGCCGAAAATAATTTTGTTTTCCTCACTTGCTATCGAAACTTTTTAATAAACTTATCTTCCGTGTCTCACTATAATAGCAAATAGAAATAGATTAAAATGGAAGTTTTTACAATTGAAGAAAGTCTTTATGATTAAACAATTTTATTCAAGATAATTCTTAGAAGGGGAAGTCGCTGGTTTTTTAGGATATTTTGAGAATCGGCCCATTCCTAGCGTCACCACAATGCGTCGTATCATTCAAAATTTCGAGACGACTGGATGTGTTTCGCCCCTGCATCATAAACGCTCCCCACAAGATAACAATGAAAGAGAAGAGCAGAAATTCACGGTTTTTGTCAATGTTGAGGGAAATCCTGATCAGTCCTTCAGGGAAATAGCGAAACAAGAAGATGTGTCGCGTGCAACTGCCCACAGAATTTTGAGGAAAAACGGGTACACTTAGTACAAGGTGAAAAAAACGAACCAAATCTTTCCTGAAGATTTAGAGATTCGGCTGGTTTTTTGTGAAACGTTAATAGAAAGGGCCAATAATGATGAAAATTTCATAAAAACATCTTTTTTACGGATGAATCGACATTTCCATTATTAAGTCACGCTAATCCAGTGGTCACTCATTACTGGTCAATGGAAAATTTGAACCGAACGTTCGAAGCGAAGCGAACTCAATATCCCCAAAAACTTAATGTCTGGGCAGGTATTTTAGGTGACCATATAATTAATACATTTTTCACTGAGGATACTTTGAATGGGTTGAAATACTTTGACTTGGTCCAGGCACAAATTATTCCAGCAATCCAACAATTAGGAATTCATTTAGGAGATATATAGTTTCAGTAAGATAGTTGTCCTGCTCATAATACAGCTCCTGTTCGAGAATGTCTTGAGAGACATTTCCCAAACAGAGTGATAAGTGGACGGGGAACCATTCTATGGCCAGCAAGATTCCCTGATTTAACTCCGGCAGATTTTTTCTTGTGGGGTTATATTAAATCTACAATTTATAGATTTGAGGATGACAGGGCGAATAATTTGGATAAGTTGCGAATTGAAATTCGAAATTGCGTGCAAGCTATTAGTCCAAAAACACTTGCAAAAGTGCGGCAGACTTTTTATGATCGGTTCGGTTAGTGTTCTGCACAAGAAGGGGACTGATTTGAACATTTAATTTAATTTTGGGTTTTGTTTTAATTTTCATTAAAAATAAATGTTCATTGTTTTTTTATTTATTTCTAGAATTTTACACTTGCGTTTAAGATTTGCATTTATTTTCTTATTTAATATTGAGGAAAAAAATTATTTGAAAAAATTATTTGAAATAATTTTTATTGCAAACTTTAAATAACAATTAAGCGCCCTGGCGTTTAAAAACGAGCCGGCAACGTTGCAGAGCTTCGCCTGGACTTCGCACGAAGCGAGCTGTACCGCAAATAATCTCCATCAAGTTTTATTTAGATTTTGTATATTACGAATGGAGAAGCACAGAATAAGCATAATGTGGCCATAAACGACAAATCCGTATTTTAGCTCTTCTAAAACCACAAGATTTTCTCCAAATCATGTAAATTGTAGGATCTACGGATATTTCCATCATTTTGATCAAAAAGGAGTTTAAATAATGTCAGATCCGTGATATTGTAGAGTTTTGTCGTAAATTGACCGAAAACCATGATTTGGCATTACACATATTACTGGCCTTGGAGATTTGTCCCAAATCGTGAAAATAGTGCCATGTCGGTCTAAATATATAATTTCCATTAATACGGAACATAAATAGTACCAATGCCGTGATAAGGTAATAATATGTCCTAAAGTGACCCAAAATCACAATTTGACTTTGTACACGTCACATAACTTGCTGATTTGCCCAAAATTGTGAAAATAGTGCCAACTCAGGCTTATTCTATCACTTTCATTAATACAAAATATAAATAATATTGCTCGTCTTTCAGCTCGATAACGTCGACAAACGAACTCCAAATTCCTTAAACAAAGTGTTAAATTAATCAGCTTGACGAGATCTTTAAGATGTCACAACACATCATGATTGCATCTTGTTGAATTTCCACGAAAAATAGTACTTTATGTGCTCAAACACACAACTTTTGTGACTTTTCAAACTTTGAAGCTCTATAACTTTGGCAAATGTGGACCAAATTTGTTAAACAAAGTGTCACATTAATTAGCTCGACAAGATTTCAAGATGTCACAACACATCATGATTGCATCTTGTTGAATTTCCAAGAAAAATAGTACTTTATGTGCTCAAACACACAACTTTTGTGACTTTTCAAACTTTGAAGCTCGATAACTTCGGCAAATGTGGACCAAATTTGTTAAACAAAGTGTCAAATTAAACACCTCAACGAGATTTTGAAGATGTCACAACACATCATGATTGCATCTTGTTGAATTTTCAAGAAAAATAGTACTTTATATGCTCAAACACACAACTTTTGTGACTTTTCAAACTTTGAAGCTCGATAACTTCGGCAAATGTGGACCAAATTTGTTAAACAAACTGTCAAATTAAACACTTCAACGGGATTTTGAAGATGTCACAACACATCATGATTGCATCTTGTTGAATTTCCAAGAAAAATAGCACTTTATGTGTTCAAACACACAACTTTTGTGACTTTTCAAATTTTGAAGCTCGATAACTTCGGCAAATGTGGACCAAATTTGTTAAACAAAGTGTCAAATTAAACACCTCAACGAGATTTTGAAGATGTCACAACACATCATGATTGCATCTTGTTGAATTTTCAAGAAAAATAGTACTTTATATGCTCAAACACACAACTTTTGTGACTTTTCAAACTTTGAAGCTCGATAACTTCGGCAAATGTGGACCAAATTTGTTAAACAAACTGTCAAATTAAACACTTCAACGGGATTTTGAAGATGTCACAACACATCATGATTGCATCTTGTTGAATTTCCAAGAAAAATAGCACTTTATGTGCTCAAACACACAACTTTTGTGACTTTTCAAACTTTGAAGCTCGATAACTTCGGCAAATGTGGACCAAATTTGTTAAACAAAGTGTCAAATTAAACACCTCAACGAGATTTTGAAGATGTCACAACACATCATGATTGCATCTTGTTGAATTTTCAAGAAAAATAGTACTTTATATGCTCAAACACACAACTTTTGTGACTTTTCAAACTTTGAAGCTCGATAACTTCGGCAAATGTGGACCAAATTTGTTAAACAAACTGTCAAATTAAACACTTCAACGGGATTTTGAAGATGTCACAACACATCATGATTGCATCTTGTTGAATTTCCAAGAAAAATAGTACTTTATGTGCTCAAACACACAACTTTTGTGACTTTTCAAACTTTGAAGCTCGATAACTTCGGCAAATGTGGACCAAATTTGTTAAACAAAGTGTCAAATTAAACACCTCAACGAGATTTTGAAGATGTCACAACACATCATGATTGCATCTTGTTGAATTTTCAAGAAAAATAGTACTTTATATGCTCAAACACACAACTTTTGTGACTTTTCAAACTTTGAAGCTCGATAACTTCGGCAAATGTGGACCAAATTTGTTAAACAAACTGTCAAATTAAACACTTCAACGGGATTTTGAAGATGTCACAACACATCATGATTGCATCTTGTTGAATTTCCAAGAAAAATAGCACTTTATGTGTTCAAACACACAACTTTTGTGACTTTTCAAATTTTGAAGCTCGATAACTTCGGCAAATGTGGACCAAATTTGTTAAACAAAGTGTCAAATTAAACACCTCAACGAGATTTTGAAGATGTCACAACACATCATGATTGCATCTTGTTGAATTTTCAAGAAAAATAGTACTTTATATGCTCAAACACACAACTTTTGTGACTTTTCAAACTTTGAAGCTCGATAACTTCGGCAAATGTGGACCAAATTTGTTAAACAAACTGTCAAATTAAACACTTCAACGGGATTTTGAAGATGTCACAACACATCATGATTGCATCTTGTTGAATTTCCAAGAAAAATAGCACTTTATGTGCTCAAACACACAACTTTTGTGACTTTTCAAACTTTGAAGCTCGATAACTTCGGCAAATGTGGACCAAATTTGTTAAACAAACTGTCAAATTAATCAGCTCGACGAGATTTTGAAGATATCTCAACACATCATGATTGCATCTTGTTGAATTTCCAAGAAAAATGGTACTTTATGTGCTCAAACACACAACTTTTGTGACTTTTCAAACTTTGAAGCTCGATAACTTCGGCAAATGTGGACCAAATTTGTTAAACAAAGTGTCAAATTAAACACCTCAACGAGATTTTGAAGATGTCACAACACATCATGATTGCATCTTGTTGAATTTTCAAGAAAAATAGTACTTTATATGCTCAAACACACAACTTTTGTGACTTTTCAAACTTTGAAGCTCGATAACTTCGGCAAATGTGGACCAAATTTGTTAAACAAACTGTCAAATTAAACACTTCAACGGGATTTTGAAGATGTCACAACACATCATGATTGCATCTTGTTGAATTTCCAAGAAAAATAGCACTTTATGTGTTCAAACACACAACTTTTGTGACTTTTCAAATTTTGAAGCTCGATAACTTCGGCAAATGTGGACCAAATTTGTTAAACAAAGTGTCAAATTAAACACCTCAACGAGATTTTGAAGATGTCACAACACATCATGATTGCATCTTGTTGAATTTTCAAGAAAAATAGTACTTTATATGCTCAAACACACAACTTTTGTGACTTTTCAAACTTTGAAGCTCGATAACTTCGGCAAATGTGGACCAAATTTGTTAAACAAACTGTCAAATTAAACACTTCAACGGGATTTTGAAGATGTCACAACACATCATGATTGCATCTTGTTGAATTTCCAAGAAAAATAGCACTTTATGTGCTCAAACACACAACTTTTGTGACTTTTCAAACTTTGAAGCTCGATAACTTCGGCAAATGTGGACCAAATTTGTTAAACAAACTGTCAAATTAAACACTTCAACGGGATTTTGAAGATGTCACAACACATCATGATTGCATCTTGTTGAATTTCCAAGAAAAATAGCACTTTATGTGTTCAAACACACAACTTTTGTGACTTTTCAAATTTTGAAGCTCGATAACTTCGGCAAATGTGGACCAAATTTGTTAAACAAAGTGTCAAATTAAACACCTCAACGAGATTTTGAAGATGTCACAACACATCATGATTGCATCTTGTTGAATTTTCAAGAAAAATAGTACTTTATGTGCTCAAACACACAACTTTTGTGACTTTTCAAACTTTGAAGCTCGATAACTTCGGCAAATGTGGACCAAATTTGTTAAACAAACTGTCAAATTAATCAGCTCGACGAGATTTTGAAGATATCTCAACACATCATGATTGCATCTTGTTGAATTTCCAAGAAAAATGGTACTTTATGTGCTCAAACACACAACTTTTGTGACTTTTCAAACTTTGAAGCTCGATAACTTCGGCAAATGTGGACCAAATTTGTTAAACAAAGTGTCAAATTAAACACCTCAACGAGATTTTGAAGATGTCACAACACATCATGATTGCATCTTGTTGAATTTTCAAGAAAAATAGTACTTTATATGCTCAAACACACAACTTTTGTGACTTTTCAAACTTTGAAGCTCGATAACTTCGGCAAATGTGGACCAAATTTGTTAAACAAACTGTCAAATTAAACACTTCAACGGGATTTTGAAGATGTCACAACACATCATGATTGCATCTTGTTGAATTTCCAAGAAAAATAGCACTTTATGTGCTCAAACACACAACTTTTGTGACTTTTCAAATTTTGAAGCTCGATAACTTCGGCAAATGTGGACCAAATTTGTTAAACAAACTGTCAAATTAAACACTTCAACGGGATTTTGAAGATGTCACAACACATCATGATTGCATCTTGTTGAATTTCCAAGAAAAATAGCACTTTATGTGCTCAAACACACAACTTTTGTGACTTTTCAAATTTTGAAGCTCGATAACTTCGGCAAATGTGGACCAAATTTGTTAAACAAACTGTCAAATTAATCAGCTCGACGAGATTTTGAAGATATCTCAACACATCATGATTGCATCTTGTTGAATTTCCAAGAAAAATGGTACTTTATGTGCTCAAACACACAAC